>NC_067142.1:27082140-28305890 GCF_903995435.1 Acomys russatus | reverse complement strand
CCCAGATGTCAAGCTTTGGGTTTAATGAGAATAAGATGGACAGAGACAGATGGAGCAGGCCACCTGACATCCTCCCCTGTCCCCTGCAATGTGAGTACACTGGCATGCATATTTTCATGCAAGCATCCCATGCATATAACATGGAGAGACACGTATGCATGCACACACACACACACACACACACACACACACACACACACACACACACACACACACATCCCACAGCAAGAAAAAGAGAAAAAGCTGAAGACAGAAGCTCAAGAAATATAGTAACTGAGAGTTCAAGTCCTGGGTGTCTGCTGGAAATAAATTATAAGCAAGTGGGTGGTGGTTGTTGTTGTTTATTGTTTACTTATTTATTCACTTTATATCCTGGTCATGGCCCATTCCCTCCTCTCCTCCCAGTCCCACCCTCCCTCTCTCTCTCTTTCCCATCTCCCTCCCCTGTTCCTCAGATAAGGGGAGCTCCCACCTACCCACCCACCCGAGCTCATCAGGTCACATCAGGACTGAGCACATCCTCTTCCCCTGTGGCCTGGTGAGGCAGCCCCACTGGGAGAAAGTGCTCAAAAAGCAAGCAAAGGAGTCCATGTCAGAAATAGTCTCTGCTCCCCTTACTAGAGGACACACACGAAGCCTGAGCTGTCCATAGGCTACATCTGTGTAGGAGACCTAAGTCCAATCCATTCGTGGTCCTTGGTTGGTTCTTCAGTCTCCACAAGCCCCTCAGGGCTCTAGTTAGTTGGCTCTCTTGGTCTTTTTGTGGAGCTCCTGTCACCTCAGACAGACTGTCCAATGTTTGCCTGTGAGTTTCAGCATCTGTTTCAAATCCCTGCTGGGAGGAGCCTCTCAGAAAACAACTTTAATAGGGTCTTGTCTGCAAGCATAGCAGATTATCCTTAATAGTCTCAGGGTTTGGCCCTCTCCCATGGGGTGGGTCTTGGGTTGGACCAGGCATTGTTTGGACATTCCCTTAACCTTTGCTCTACACCCTGCACATCTTGTAGGCAGGGTAAATTTTGGGTCAAAGTTGTTGTGGGTGAGTTGGTGTTCTTTCCTGTCCACTAGGAGTCTTATCTAGTTAGAGGGTGTGCTCTTCAGTCTCCATGACCCTGCTACTGTGAGTGAGAATCCCCTCAAATCCTCCCAGAAGCCTACCCTGACTTAGGTCTCCAGCTTGTCACAGAGATGCCCTTGCCCACAGTTTCTATTTTCTGTGCAGGTCTTCTGTCCTCCCATACATATACACATACCCAAGCCTGCTCTCCCCAGGTCTGATCTCCATCCTCATCTCTCTGTGTTCCCTCTCCTACCTTGTTCCTTCTCTTCAACCACTACCTCTGTCTTTTCTAGTTCCCTTTCTGAGTGACATTTAAGCATCCTCCCTTGGGTCCTCCCTGTTACTTATCTGTGCATTGTAGTATGTTTCAGCAAGAGTTGTTTTGTTTTTTTGGTTTTTGTTGTTTTTTGTTTTGTTTTGTTTTGTTTTTTACAGACAGTTGTTTAAAAACAGAAAGAGCTGGGCAGTAGCGGCACACGCCTTTAATCCCAGCACTTGGGAGGCAGAGGCAGGCGGATCGCTGTGAGTTCGAGGCCGGCCTGGTCTACAAAGTGAGTCCAGGACAGCCAGGGCTACACAGAGAAACCCTGTCTCAAACAAACCAAAATAAATAAATAAATAAATACAGAAAGTGAGAGAGAAAGAAGGGGAGAGAGAAAAAGAATGTGTGCGTGAGAGAGAATGTTTGTTTGTATGTATGAGAAAGAATGAGTGAGAGAGGGGGAGGGAGGGAGAAAGAGGGAGAGAGAGAAAGACAGTGCTTGCACACTCAAGTATATGAGGGAGGGCATAATTTCCCACCTTGATCACATCAGCGCCAAGTTCACCCTCTGAAGTCAAGTCACAATCTGCTTCATCACCTTGAACAAGTTCCTTAACTTATTTGAAGGTCAGTTTCCTCTTCTGTGAAGTAAATACGTTATCTCACTGTGTTGCTCTGAAATTTTAATTAGATAATCCACTGAAAACATTTGTCTCAGCAGCTGGTCCCTGGGAAACCCCCAAGAGGCCTTGGCTTATTAATATCATGAAGTCTTTGGGATTTGATCTTTTTCACCAGAACCCTAGGCACATCTACTCAGGGCTCAAAGGCAGATGCAGAAGTGGTCCTCCCAGTTTGGTATAGGGAGAAGTCCCAGGGAGTTATACAAAGGGAAGAGAAAGGATGAGGAGATGGCTCAGTGGGATATAGCACTTAATTTATGGGCATGAGGACCCAACTTTGAATCTTCAGCAGCTACATAAGAATTTTGGGGACAAAGAGACAACAGGATCTCTGGGGCTCACGAGCCAGCCTAGCCAAGTTGGCAATCTTAAAGTTCAGAGACAGACCTTACCCCAAAACATAAGGTGGGCAGTGACTGAAGAGGGCGGTTGATATCAACCCCTAGCTTCTTCACCACACACACACACAAACACATATATACACATAAACACACACACAAACACATATACACACAAACACACTCACACAAATGTGCTCACACACACAAACACACTCACACACACAAATAAACACTCATACACGTAAACACATACACACATAAACAAACACACATACACACCAACACACACACACACACACACACACACACACACACACACACTCAGGAGTTTTGAATATGGTGGGATCCTGCTTACTACAAAATAGAGCTAATGGCCCCAAGAGTTAAAGGCATCATGATTTTATTTGCAAGGTTAACGAGTTCTCATTTGTACCCCATTTTTTTCTGGCTGCTAGATGGGCCCTGAACTTGGCTACGTGTTAATAGATACAAAAAAATCTGAGGAAGTTGCTCTGGTGCTGAGACAGAGTATAGTCAGACATGTGACCTGCATTTCTAGGAGGCTGCACAAGAGTCCTAGGAGAGAGGGGATCTTGGAAGGTCCCCATGAGTCACTGGCTCAGATTCTGCCTCTCTGTCAGCCTGGCCTTACAGATGCCAGGGTTCTATCACCAGGCTCTTGTAGCACATGCCCTGGTTTAGGGAAGTAAGGCCTGAGAAAACAACAGTATGGGGCACAGCTTACCGTACTTCAACAGAATTTTGTCTGAGAGCCTGGCTTCCTCCTCTCTGCACGCTGATCCTGGCAAGTCCCCTTGCACATCAGCCTTTCCTAAGAGCACTGCCAGAGTGCTGGTTCCAGCCTCAGCTTCCTCTGTCTTCCTTGGGTCCTCCAACAAGGCTGGCCTGGGGCCCTGATTCTCATAGCTCTAAGATCCACTGTGGTGACAATCTCAAGGCTGGCCTTGCAGAAGTGGCACCCATGACTTAGGGCCACCTGGAGACTTGGTTCCTCTCAAAGGGAACATTTACTTCTCCTGAGTCCCACTAGAGAAGAACTCAGTACAGAGACATCCCGATGAGGGCAGGTGTGTACACAAAGCCACAGAAGAAACACTGGAACCAAAGGCTGACCAAATGTCCCCACAGCTCCTGCCTGAAAGCACATGACTCTGAATTCCCAGGTAGCATCAGTCTTCTGAGACCAAAGTGGGTCTAAAGAGGTCATGAAGGTAGAAAGGGACTGTTTGGGGAGGTGAATAAGGGGAGTCGGGAGGAAATTGGAAGTGATAGATGGTGAGTGTGTGTGTGTGTGTGTGTGTGTGTGTGTGTGTGTGTGTGTGTGTGTGTGTGTGTGTGTTTGTCAAAGAGTAAAAGACTTTAAAGTACATCTGAGAGACCATTTTCTTGCATTTTAAGTATTGGGTAATTTAGTTCCACCAATAAAAAAAAATAGGCTACATTTCTGTCTATATGTGCATATATGTTCATGTGTATACCCATGTGAGGAAGGGTTAACATGCACGTGTGTGTGTGTGTGTGTGTGTGTGTGTGTGTGTGTGTGTGTGTGTAGACACCGGGGGTCAATGGCACACTGTCTTCTTCAGTCACTCTCTACCTTATTTTTGAATACCAGGCTCTCTCTGAACCTGGAACTCACCAACTGGCGAGGCTTGCTGATCAGTGAGCTCCTAGGAGTCTCCTGTCTCCACTCCTTGTTTCTGGGATTAGAGATGCATAGTTTCTATGTCTGCCTTTCCTGTCCAGGCCAGGAATCTGAGCTTCCACCTTCACGGTTGCATAGTAAGCTTCTTACCCACCAAGATAGATATCTTCCCAGCCCCTGAATCATTCTCCTTTGTTCAAAATTTGTAAATGTGACACAGTTCCATCATAACAACAGAAAATAATGTATTTTCTAAACTGGCTTCAAATTCATATTTCTCTCTCCCTCTCCCTTCCTCTCCCTCCCTCCCTCCTTCCCTCCCTCCCCCCTCTTTCTCTCCCTTTCCTTTCTCCTCCCCCTTCACCCTCTTTTCTCTACCCCTCTCTTCATACTCCCTCTCAAACAAAAATGTCCACATTCAAGTAAAGGTTCATTTGTGTGCGTGCGTGCGTGCGTGCGTGCGTGCGTGCGTGCGTGCATGCGTGCGTGCATGTTCAGGTGCTTTGGTGTGGAAGACAGGACCGCTCTGGGGAGTCAGTTCTCTCCTGCCACCCTGTGGGATCTGGGATTGAACTTGGGTCATCAGGCCTGCACACTACCACCTCCATCTGCTGAGCCATCTTGACAGACCTCCATTGCTTTTTTTAAACTTAATTTTTCACTGGCACAAAAGGAAAAAATTCTACATATTAACGAGGTATCATGTGATGGTTCAGAATAGATATGCATGCTGACATTCACACCAGGTTAAGCATAGTTATCTCTCCAAATACTTATTATTTCTTTATGGTAAAACATATTGAGAATGCATTCATCTGCACTTTGAAATACACAGAACATTAGTGTTGTCTGTAGTCACTGACCTGAGTGACAGCTTGCAGAAGTTTTTGCTTCCTCCTAAGTGTAACTCAGTGCCACTGGTCAATCTTTCCCCTACTCTGTCTCCCCACCAATGCTGCACGGCCTGCCCCTCAGAGGTTACCACGCAATCTGTCATTTTCATATGTAGTTTCTATTTTTTAATAAATATGAACCTATTGGTAAAAACACAAATTATACCTGTATATATTATACATATGTGTTCTGCACAGATAACCTTTTGCATCTTGCTTTTTAATTTGACATCATTTGAAATTTACACAGTTGTATAAAAAGTTGGCCCAGTATATTTGTATTAACTTCTATATAGGCTAATACTACGTTTCATTTCCATATCCCAAGAACCACAACTCTGGGCTGCATAATCAGCATTCTTCCATGCTTTATACATATTTGTATGTGTGCATATGTAATACACATATGGATGGTGCATATGCACACATAAGGACAAAACTGTATACCAATATAATATATTTTCCAGGCCAAATAACCAGGGGGTAGAATTGCCATCTCACAGTAGGAATACATCTTGTATTTCCATAGATATTCCAACTTGCTCTGTAAAGAGACGGCTCTAATTTACATTCCCACCAGAGACGTCCTTGATGCCCACAGCTCACCATCCCCATTGTCATCAGTCTTAATTAATTTTTACTGATCTGGAAGACATGAATGGTACTTGAAGATTTCAATTTGCATTGCTGTATATTTGGGAACCAGTTATAATTTTTTTAATTAAAAAAAAAAGTCTACCTCTTCCTCATCTCTCACACTCCATGGGGACAAAGAGCACAGAAGTTGGCCACCAACCCTGATGATCAGGTTGCTGAGACCCAAGGCTAAAAGCGGGGATATTTTCATCTTGGGGTCAAGTGTAAATCATTAAGAACTGAGGGCTGAGTTCCAAAACGAAGCCAAACACATTGCCAAAGACACACAACTAAACCAGCTCTGGAAGAGCGAGGGTATAGCCAAACTCTGAAACCAGCAGATGAACGAGGAAAAAAATAACAAACAAACAAATAAAAATATCGAAGATAAAGATTAAAGCAAAGGCAGTTTTTGTAGCTGGGAGCGAAAGAGCAAGCAAA
The DNA here is from genome assembly GCF_903995435.1 of Acomys russatus. Taxonomy (NCBI): domain Eukaryota; kingdom Metazoa; phylum Chordata; class Mammalia; order Rodentia; family Muridae; genus Acomys; species Acomys russatus. The sequence continues at coordinate 28,299,908 of NC_067142.1, read as the reverse complement.
CCAGCAGATGAACAAGGAAAAAAAAATAAACAAAGAATATCGAAGATAAAGATGAAAGTGAAGGCAGCTGTTTGCAGCTGGCAGCCAGAGAGGGAGCAAGACTGGGCTTGGAGCAGGTAGGCAGAAAAGAGAACGTGCAACAAGGTCTCAGAACCCCAGGGTGCTACCCTCCTCCACTGGACCACTCTCTCTCCCCATGGTGGACTCTGCAGGTGTTCTCAGTAACTCTGCATGTGTCTGAGTGAAACACACAGGTGAACAGGTTGTAAACTACACTTGGATGCAGAGGTTTGGAGTTTTCTTTTCTTTAGGGCAGATAGCAATGGGCTTTGGTGCAGGAGTAACTTCTTCTGGGTGGATCATTTCTCCTTCTGGCACCTTTTTTCCAAGCTTGTCTGAGAAGTACTTAACAGGCCTTCCCACGGCTCTGCTTCTCTGAGAAGTTAAACAAACGCAGGCTGATGGAGCGACTTTAAGACACATGCACTGAAATATGCCTCCCGTATGTAAAAACACTGGGGCATTCTGGGAAGAGCTCATTTCCTTGGGGACACTGGAGGGTATGGGAATCGTGCATGTCCCCCAAGCTCTCGCACCAGGCCAACTCTGAGAAGAAGAGTGATCTGTCAGTGTCTGTGACAGATATGGTTCTTCCTAATGGGGACAAGAAACCACTCCAACCTCAATGGGCCCATAGTTTTAGAGAGAACTTTCCCTTCAGCCCATTTTGCTTCAATTATGGCCAAGCCTGAAGGACAATGGCCAGAGAGTCTCCAGAGAGTATACACACCCACACATTCACATGCATACATCACACATGTACAACACACACACACACACACACACACACTGAAAAAATATAGAAAAGGTAGACATCACCAAGGTGAACAGTGCCTAAGGAACACCACCCAAGGCTGACCTTTATATGTGCATGAGCACCTTCATAAACATAGGCACACAAGAATGGATGGGAGGGTGGGTGGGTGGATAGATAGATAGATAGATAGATAGATAGATAGATAGATATAATAGAATTTTTAAGTGTGTCATAGCACACAATGGTATCCTGAGAGCTAAGAATTCAGGAACCTAAGGGCTCATTTTCCTTATCTGACATTATACAAGCATAAAATGAGATGGAGTCATCTATCCAAGGTGATCAAGATTTAATAAAATCAGGAACAATTTAATAAAATCAGGACTATCAGGAACAATTCTGCAAACTCAAGCTTGGAGAATATGAATTCTCATTGTTCTGACCTTTGTAAATTGTAACCAAGATATAACCCTCATCCCCCACTACGTTCGCGTGCACGCGTGTGTGTGTGTGTGTGTGTGTGTGTGTGTGTGTGTGTGTCTGTGTGTGTGTGTGTGTGTGCATGCAGGTAGGTAGGTAGGCAGGTACACTTGTGTGGGGAGAGCTCATGCACAGTGTGCATTAATCTGTAAGCCAAAAAGGAATCTTATGCCATTTTTCCACCATGTATCTTGTTTTTATAAACAAAGTCTTTCACTACACCATGCAGTCTACACTAGCTTACCAAGATCCTCAGGGATTCTCCTGTCTCTACTTGAGTGCCACACCCTTCTTTCTTATTCTTCTTCTTCCTTAATGGGTTCTGGAGATCTACCCTAGGTCCTCATGCTTGTAAGCCAAACACATTACCAACTGAACTATCTCCCCAGCCCAGGATATGCTGTGTTACTTGGGTTTTGAATGACAGCATTGACCAATTCTCATTCCTCACGGCCTTGAGCTCTAGCACAGAATACTTCTATCTTTGCAGTGAATTTTGTGGTACACTTTTCCATGCATTCGCCACACACAGCTACACAATGACATCATGTTTATATAATAATGTCAGGCCTGCTCTCTGGGTAACCCAGTGGCACAAAACTGTTTGCATCTTCTACTTCTTTTTGTTTTAAGTAGGGTTTCGTGTAACCCAGGCCGGCCTTTAATTTTTTTTCTATACGGCTGAGCATGACCTTGAACTCACCATTATACTCTTGGTTGAAACTAGGTATAAGCTGATTAGAAGTTGTAAGTACATTAGGGTCATTAGGGATGGTGGTGGTTAGTTTTAATTGTAAACTTGATACAACCTAGAGTCTCCTGGGAAGACAGTCTTAGTTGAAGACTTGTCTAGATCAAGTTGGCCTAGGCATCTCTGTGAGGAATTATCTTAATGGCCTTATCTGATGTGCCACAGTGGGTGGCACCATTCCCTGTGCTTAGGGTCTGGGCTGTATAAGCGAGGAGAAAGCTATCTAAGCACTAGTGATCAAGGGGCGCATATGCAGTTACTCTCTTTTGCTCTTGAATGTTGATGTGATGTGACCAGGTGCCTCAAGCGCCTGCTTTAAGTGCCTCACAGTAGCCTGGGATTTTAATCCAAAGAAACCCTCTTCTCCTTCATGTTGCCTTTTGTCAGGATATCTTATCAGAGCAGCACAAACAAGGCTAAAGCAGGTATGCAGCTCATAAGTCATCCTGGGGGGTTCAAATAAAGGAATTGCAGGGAAGGAGTCTAGGGACTGTAGCCAGGCTGAAGGAGGACAAGTGCGGCAAGGTTCCTAATGATGGGACCCTCAGCCATACCCAAGGAGCCTTGACCATGGCTGTCCAGTGAGAACTGCAGAAAGGGAAAGACGTGGTTGGTAGGAGCTCAGGGCAGAAAAACACTCCATCTTTAGTGCCTTACGAAATCCCATCCCTCCCAAGAGGATCTATAGGCAGTTATCAGTAGCTGGATCTCATGAGGCCCCGCCCAACAAGGCCCCACCCAATCCTGAGAATCTATAGTCAATTGATAGTTGTTGAGGATAGAAGAGACATTTGTTTTCAGTAATGTAGCTAGCGATAAGTTCCCCTTGTTCCTGTCAATCACTCCTCATACGTGTTCCTGCAATTTCTCACCTATGCTCTCAGAAGTAACCCTAATTACCCACGAGTGCACACATTTATGACCCACTGGGGTTCAATGGGCAAGGGAGGGAACAGATAATCGGGGTGAATATGATCCAAAAATGTATATGAAAATATCAAAATGAAGATAATTATTTTGCACAATTAATATGTGCTAATTAAAAATAAGCCTAGCTGGGCATGGTGGCACATGCCTTTAATGCCAGCACTCGGAAGGCAGAGGCAGGCAGATCACTGTGAGTGGGAGGCCAGCCTAGTCTACAAAGCAAGTCTAGGACAGCCAAGGCTACATTCGTTATGCCTGTGGCTAGGGAACCTGGGGGTGCCATCTGTGGGGTCAGCCTCCCACTGGGCATTGTGCAGGATGGTGAAGAGAAGCAAGTGGGTCAGGGTCTGAAGGGCACTTGCCAGCTGAAGGCCTCAGTGGCTCTCCCTCCTCCCAGAGCCTCCCATTTGACCCACTGCTTCCCTGTGTGTCTCAAGACCCACCACGCAACAAGCCTTTCTTACGCTCTTTCTCAAACATTTCATAAAGCCTTCTGATCCAGGGTCAGTTTCCACATTTCTTAGCAGAAAGTCCAATTCAGAGTCACTTGACCTCAGAGTCAACTGAACAGGAGACTCTGCCATAATTTGAATACGGACACATAGCCAGTTATGTGGGTGAGGACCTACACCAGATTCGAGAAAAAAAAATTCATGCCTCCAGACTAACTCAACACTTCCAGAAACAGAGAGCATTCTCCGTTGCTATAGAGAAACAGCCTCGAGCGAGATCCAGGCCACGGGATGCCCCTCTGAGGTAGGAACAGAGACCAGGCCTCAGCTCTGAGCACAATATGCCAGGCATTATTTTAAGGGCTTTGGGGTGATGCTGGCGCATCCTCACTTGCTAAGGCACAGGATTAGAGGAGGGAGAGGAACAGCCTGGGGTACCACTCCTTGCTATAGGGACAGTGGCTTACAGCGCAGCCAGGGCTCCTCTCCCAGGTCCTAGAAAACATTCCAATTCTGCCTGTCTACCCCTTGATCGCAGCTCCCCGGGCACTTCTCCGTCCATGTTACCTCCTCTGGTGCCAGTTCGAATGGATCTGAGATCTACCAAAGGACACACCTCTGGTCTATGAGGGTATCCAGGAAAGATTAAACAAAGAAAGCCTCCCTCAGAGTGGGCAAAAGAATAAGAGCAGGTAAGGTGGGAGGGGGGGAGCAGGGTCAAAATGCATTACATACATATGAAAATGTCACAACGAAACCCATTATTATACATAATTAATATACATGAATTAAAAAGACTGTTTAAAAGCTAACAAACGTTGAAGAGTATGGCTTTAATGGATCTAAATTGTCTTCTGTCTTACTTAAAGGAGCCTACTGCTTTCTCTTGGGTCCTGGTTTTCACCCCCCCATGGAATTTAAACATAAGAATCCCCCATTGTTCCTCTCCGTAACACACCGAGTTCACCAAGTTCACTCATTTGGGGTCAGTAATAGGTTTCACCAGTTTTGTTCCTAGCCTGGGGAAGGAAGACAACCTTCATGGTGAGGTCAGGGATGCTGGGGTCAGGTGGCTTTCCCTATGACGTAATTCTGTACATATGTGCACAGGCATAAATGCAGAGAAGAGAGGGAGAGAAACCATAGCCGAGACAAGCTCATTCCCACTTATGACTCATGTTTCTCAGATAATAGTAATTGATCCCCAGAGAGTGTTGCAGGGGATAAAATGGCAGGGTGAACAAATAGGGGCTTAAGGTGACAACCCTTTTGTGAAAATAATAGTCGTTAAGGACCAAGGAAGCTGGTGTTTGGCTTGGCTGGAATTTAGTAGGCATTGCTTCCAAGGCAGTTTTCAGGTTGCTGCTCAGTTTTATAAGTATTTCCAATCAGTCCATTTGCAGGCATGGCATGAGCCAAGCCTGTTCCTCCTCAGACAGTGCTTCTGTCTGAAGAAATGGAGCCAGCAGAATTCCAATATGGGGTCTCCAATAAGCCATGGCCAGCTGTCATCAAAAGAACAGAGTTCAAGCTGTGTGTCTCAGACTCACATGTAAGACAGCCACACACTCCGGACCTTAATCATATGCCCATCCGGTGATTCAAATAACCTTGCATTAAGAGCTTGTCCCCTCACAAATGAGAGAGATGAGATTGATCACAAATAATGTGAAGAGACTTGAGAAAATACTTGCCAAATGCCCTCAGGCTACCAGCCGAATAGCCCAGACAGAGCAAAGCTCAAAAGTGAAAAAGTGAAAACCTTTGCAAGTTGTGGTGGCTTGTTATTATTAGGAGTATCAGGAGGCAGGCACAGGAGTGGATGACCCAAATGACATTTTAGCCTGTCTCAGTTTGTACTCTCTGCCCCCCCGCCCCCGTGTGTGTGTGTGTGTGTGTTCATGTACACACATGAAAGCCAAAGAATGACCATTGCTGTTACTCCTCAGCCTCCATGAAACTTGCTTTTTTGAGGCGGGGTCTCTCATGAGGTCCTGGAATTTACGAGATAAGCTAGACTGGCTGACTAGCAAACTGCAGGGATTTGTGTAAGTCTAACTCTGCCTCCCTGCCCACTTTTTTGGAGACAAGATCTTACTATGTAACTAGCTCACTATATAGATTAGGGTGGCCTTGAACACAAAGAAAGCTGCCTGCCTCTGCCTTTAAGTCCCAGTGCTGGACTACAACTGGCTCCCCATGTCTCTCTAATTTATTTCTTGCAAAACCTCCAGCAGATGGACTAGAGATGCAGCTTGGAGTGCCTGCATAGCATGACGCACCCTGTAAGCCCAGCACTTTGGCAGCAGAGACTGGAGTATCTGGAGTTCAAATCCACACTCTCCTGTACAATGAGCTCCAAGAAAAGAAAAAACAAAACAGCAAACACACACTATGTTAATTTGCAACATAAAAAATTCCTGGTGGGCAGGACTTGTGAGATGGCTCCGTGGTTAAGAGCATCTGTTGCTTTGTATTGGTTACTCTCCTGTTTCTGTGGTAAGACACAATGACCAGAAGCAACTTATAGAAGGAAGAGTTTATTTGGGCTTATGGCTCTAGCAGAATGAGAGTCCAGCATGGCAGCAGGAGCAGGAAGCTGAGAGGTTGCACAAAACAGAAACAGGAACACCTAACAAATGCCGACAGCAATTAAATGCCAAGAGAACGTGTTTATTTTGGAAGTTTCAGGCCATGATCTATTCCTTTGGGCCTCTGGCCGAAGCTTGTGGCAGGGGCAAAGCCGCTAATACTTATGCCTAGGAAGTAAGAGAGAGGGTGATAGGGCCACTGTTTCTCTGGGGCATACCACCACTAACCTAAACTGCTGCTGCTAAGCCCCACCTCTTAAAGGCTCCACCTCCCAATATAGCCAGTCTATGGAACCATTCTTTACCATGCATACTAAAGACTAAAACGGAAACATCAAATCCACAGAGCACCTACCCCTCTACTTCCGGCCACCTGGGGCGTCTGAAGTAGTGCTGGGTCATATTGAGGTGTGACATAGATAATATGTATACTGTAATGAATGTATGCATATATACATATATGTAGGGCATGTATGTATATGTGGATATACATATGTTGTATATATAATCTCTCAACACTTTTCTAGTGATTACACACAGAAACTATAGTCTAGGCATATCAGTTACATTACTAAACTACTTCCGTCTATTTGGTTTTATCAATGTGACAAACAGAAATTGTTATAAGCTATGCATGTGGTTAACATTGTCATCTCCCATACTAAGGCATGGCTTGGTTTGGTGACAAGGTCTCACATAGCCCAGGCTGACCTCAAACTCACTACATAGCTGAGAACGACCTTGAACTTCTGACCCCCGCTGCCTGCAGGCCCTGAGTTTACAGCACCGCATCTGGCTCATGTGGTGCTTGGGGAGGAACCTGGGGCCTCATGAATGCTCGCAAGCGCTCTTCTAACTGAGCCACATCACCAGTCTATATGCCAGCATTTCGACCAACTCTTTTTCTTTACATTCAGCCTTTTTACCCAAATAAACTGAGACTTATATCAGGCAACAACAGTCATGAAATCATATGTATGACATGCCAGCTAAGTATTGAAATAACTACATAAAAGAATTTAGTCATAGAGCACCCAAATTCAGGTTGTGTTTGGCCAGTAGGGTATAAAGCTGTGTTTTGGAAAGCATGGATGTAGCCTAAACTGTGTGACATGAAGAAAGAGGAAAATGACCCAGTCACTACTATGACCCAAGGCCAAAGTAGATAGGGCTGTGCCTTCCTCTGAGAGTGAGGTGGGACTGGACTAGCATGGAGTACCAGGCTGTGGGAACAGCCCACACACAAACAAGCTCCCACGCATGTCACTCACTGGCCAGGACCGGAGATTGCATGAGTCTCAACCCAGTGGGTGTGGTATCTAGGTTTCCATTCTGCCTGCACATTTCACATGGCCGGTGCCTTCCTTAAGGGCCAGGAGGAAGTAGAGATGTGCCTTTGAGTAACTGTTGGGCTGGTGCTGCAGGAGGTGCAGAAGAGCCATGGAAGATGTGCGTGGCTCATCCAGCCTTGGTACTCCTCCCAGTGTGGAGATTCCTCGGCCCCAGATACACTCTTAGCCTTGCTATTTCACATGGCCTTTTAGCTAATGTGAGCAGCAATTCACCCAGCCCCAGGATCTCCACAGCCCCAGTTGAGATACCTCCTGCCCTAGAGCTAGCCTCAGGAAAGCCAAAGAGAAGCCAGCAAATGCCCTACTGTACGCAGTGAGGAGAGCTGGGTCCTGTGTTCACACCTATGGCTAGAGGTGTTCTCCAGTCCCTGAGTCCATGTAAGAGACCAAGAGTGGACGGAGACTGACAGAGACCCATCTTCTCACCCCACTCCAACTCTTATCTTTCCTCCTTAAACAGGCCCTGATATGTTTCTGATTTTTTGTTGTGTTGTGTTGTGTTGTTTGTTTGTTTTTCCAGATCTCATATCCTATGGGGCCTCGAATCACTATGCAGCTGAGGATGACCCAAATGTTTCCATCCTCCTGCCTCCATTTCTGGAATGCTGGGGGTGATGGGTTTGGGCCACCACATCTGATTCATAAGGTTCCGGGATGGAACCCAGGGTTCTGTGTGTGTGAGGCAAGCAGTCTACCAACTGAGCTGCCTTGCTAGCACCATCCCTGGAAGGTCACAAGGCAACATGTCTAACTTAAAATGCTCCTGGGGCTGGAGACTTAGCTCCGTGGTAGAACACTTGTCTAGCAAAGGGCAAGGTCCTGGGTTTGGTCCTCAGGTCTGGGACAGGACAACTCTAGAACCACTTTAAGTGAGAAAACAAACAAACAAACACACTACCCAGCAAGGATTCAAACTGTTCTGTGTCCCATCCCTATACAGATGACAACAGGAGTGAATAGTCAGTCGTGGGGCTGACGGAACAATTTCCAAATACCAGGTGGTACTCCTGCCCTGCCATTTTTCGCCACCTCAAGGGACAGAATCAGAGACGTCAAGTAACTACACAAGGGCACACTTGTGCTCTACACGAGATTGTGTAGTTCTAAGCGGCATTACCAGCCTCTCCTGCTCCGTGCACTGTCACCTTCCGTATTCCTATTAAAGGATGGCTGAAAGCAAGCGAGGCCACCAGGAGGGCACAGGGGCGAAACAGATTCAACGCAGCTGCCCACACATCTCCTGAGAATGAGCACAAAAGGGTCGGGTGGACCAGCATAACGGCAGCTGGCCCAGCCGCTGCTTCTCATTTGTCCCCTTATCACCACAGTCCCACACTCAGCAGAGTCCCTCAAGGTCATCTGCTCCATGCCTATCCCCAGGGTTCTGTGACAGGCTTTTCAGGGGCTGTACAGTTGACAGCTTGAATGTGACAAGATCAGAGCTGAAAACAGAACCCCATAACTGAGTCTCAGACAAATGCCCATGGCCATCCCAAGGGGACCTTTTGATGGATGGGCCTCTCTCTGACTATCTCAGGGGACAGCTAGAGAGAGCTGAGGTCTGCAGAGCCCCACCGTGTCTGACAGGAGGTCAGCCGCTGTTTTAATGACTGCCCAGTGCCAGCCACCTCTCCCTTCTCAGAAGCTCACCCGGGGCCTAGCTCTGGGGATGAAGCCACCCTTGCCGGGAGGCAACACACACTGTGGCCAATCCTCCTCGATTCTTGTCCCATTTCTCTTCACAGCCTTAGGCCTGAGGCTGAGCACCGAGAGATCTCTCATTACATCACAGTGCTCCCTACCTGCCTCCTACACAGGTCCACAAGCCATATCATGAGACAAAAAAAGCTGACAGCCACAGGACATGCTGAAGAGAGAGGAAGATAAGAAGGGATAGATGGATGGATGGATGGATGGACGGACGGACAGACAGACGGACACGTGGCTGGACATACGCATGGTTGCGTGGAGAGAAGCATGGATGGACGGAGCGAGAAAAGAATGAGCAAATTGGTGGGTAGATACGTGGATGGATGGATTCAATAAATATTTGCTGGGTACCTACTAGGTCCCAAGCCCTGCTATAAGTGCTGGGGATACAACAGTAAAGAAAACAGACATGACCCTGTCCTCTGGGAGCTGACTACCTGGGCTGTTTTATACATAGGGACTCTACGAAGGGGCATGCTTGCAGGGTACTCAGAGGATAGTAGGCCCAACACAAGGCATACAGGGCAAAGCAATGCACCCCTCAGAGGCTTCTGCCTTGACTCCTGTCAAAAGATTTTGCTACAGTGTGAATCTGGTGACTAGAGGGTCTTCAATTGGGCCTTACAATCACATGGTGAAACCTTAGACAGATTTCTACAGCCTGCTGAGAGAGTCTGCTTCTATGGCTAGGAGAGGGAGAGGGAGAGAGATTGTGCGTGTGCATATGGAGTTGGACTGAGGTGTCACTCTTCAGCGGCTGCCCACCTTGTGTTTTTGAGACCAGCCTAGGATTCACCAAGTAAGCTAGACTAGCTGGCCAGGGAGCCCCAGGAACCCAGGTGTCTTCTGCCTTCGTATACCTCCTTGCCAGCTTTTTTTTTTTTTTTAATGATTTGATAACATTTTTCTTTTGTTTTCTTTCCTTTCAGAACTGAGGAGCAAACCCAGGACCTTGCACTTGTTAGGCAAGTACTCTACCACACTGAGCTAAATTCCCAAACCCAAATGACATCTTTTTCATACACTTTGATTATGTTTCCCCTCCCACAACTTCTCCCAGATCCTCTATACCCACCCAACTTTATGTTCTTTTCTCTCTTCAAAACAAGCGAACAAGAAACAGGAAACATACACAAAAAATGGAAATAAAAACAAACAAAAAACCCAATAGAAAAATAAAAAGCCCAAACAAAGCAAAATGAAACCAAAAGTCTAAAAAAAAAAAAAATAGCACTGAGTTCTTTTTCGTATTGGTCAACTACTCCTGGGCCATGCCAGTCTTTTAAAGTTCACTTTTCAAAGCAGCCAAGACTTAAATCAGTGTGGAAGTGAATAAAAAAGTGGAAGGACGGATGGATGAGGGCATGTTTGAAAGCATGACTAAGAGAGAGCGAATGTGTGGCTCTAATCTGTGGTAGGGACAGAAGAATAAGAGGTTGGTGAGGTCTAGAATCTCTGGGCATATTAGCACCATACAATGGGTATGCAGGGAGGGGGCAGGATGTGGGACTTCATGCTTGGCTCTGGGCCCCCAGGTCATCCTGCTAAGGGAGTGTTGATGACTCGAGGTAAGTGGAAATCACCAGCCACAGACAACTCAGGGGTCTCAGGCGGTCTGTCTATGCAAAGTAACACAAAAAAGACAGGCAGGCTCTACAAGATGATCCTGAACCCTGGAATCCCCACTGTCATTGCCTTACATTCACTGGTTATTAATTTTACACTTGCTGAGTGAGTACAGTTCTTCTGGGGCAAAGTACTGGGGACTCAAGGATTCTGGGAGCTGGTAGGGGAGACAAGCGTTAATAGGCAGAAGTCACCAAGGTTAAATCAGCAAGCCTCTGGACATGTTGGCTCACATTCAGAGAACAAACTTTGGAAACAAACTGAAATAGAAGGAAGGGATCCCAGGGTTGGAGTAAACGTGTAAGGTTCCTACCTGGAGCTCTAAATCTATTTTCCACTGTTTACTGTGGACTACAGCTGTGTGACTACAGACATGTTACTTAGCCTCTCTGATTCTATTTTCTTATCCTTCACGTGGGAATGATCAACCACCTCTTAAGACGACGCTATTGACAAAATGAGACATCAAGTTTCAGAACACTGAGCACAAAGTAGGTGTGTGAGGAAAGGGACCAATGGCAGCCATCTTCTGAGCCCTCTTCCTATATCTCCCACATGTGCAATGCCCTGGGTGCAACTTTTATCTTTGCTGCCACGACACAAAGCAACCCAGGTGAGAAAGGATTTATTTGAGTGCACAGTTCCAGGTGGCAGTCCATTGCTGTGGGGAGCCTGAGACAGCTGGTTGGTCACATGGCATCCAAAATCAAGGGCATAGAGCGGAGTGCACACATACTGACCCAATTGCCTATTTAAGCTCAGATCACTTTCCCTGCTCTGGTACAGTCTTGTACACCATTATGCCTGCCTAGGTAATGGTGCCTGGCCCAGTAGGCTGAGTCTTCCCACATTGGTTAACTTAAGACAATCCCCACAGACATGCCCGCAGGCCAACCCAGTGTACACAAGCCCTCACTGAGATTCTTCCGAGGGGACTCTAGGTCTCAAGGTAACAATTAACGCTAACCATTGGAGCATCCAAAGGCCAGCTTTCAGATGAAGAATTAGAGAAATGAAACAAATAAATGGTAACTCGGAAAACAAGCCAAGGCTTATCACTGCAAAGACTTTCTTTACTGGAACACTCAGCTAGGTACAGCAAAAGGCAGTGTGCTTTAACAGCATGAGAGCTGGGCTGGGGAGATGACTCAGTCATTAGAATGCATGTCATGCACGCACGTGGTCGTGAGTTCAGTCTTCAGAACTCACTTTTTTTTTTTAAAGTGAAGACAGGGAGATCAGTGGAGATTGCTGGCTAGCCAGCCAACCAAATCAGGGAAGTCCAGGTTCATTTAAAGTTTCTGTCTCAAAACTAAGTTAGAGAAAAGTCCTGGCATGGCGGACTAAACCTTTAATCCCAACACTCGAGACGCAGAGCCAGGAAGATCTTTGTGAGTTCAAAGCCAGGCTGGATTAAAGAGTAAGTTCCAGGCCAGCTAGGGCTACACAGTGAGACCTGTCTACAGAACTAAATACATAAATAAAATTTAAAAATTAGGTGGAGAGCAACTGAGGAAACCATTTAAATGCCACCCTCTGGCCTCCATACACATATGCATAATATTCACATGCACATATATACACAAAGAGCAATATATGGATTAGAGGATTAGAGACATGGGACTGTATTTGCCCAGCGGGGTGCTGGCAAAGCTGCCCTGTATTGAGCATTCATTATATGTCCTGTCTGAATCCTCCTATCCATCAACTGTTCTAGTCAGTTCTGAACCTCATGGAATGGCTTCTGAAAAGAAATGAGGTCATCCAAAACACTACACGGAAAGAAGGGAGAGCTAGGATTTTATTGGCTTTCTCTTGTTTTAAGTCATAACACAGAACAATATTGTGTCTCAGTGGGTAATGTGGGCGCTTGCTTTGGGCTGAGGACTGTAAACGGCTGAGCTCATTCGGCATGGTGTTGAGTAGCCATGTCTCCCGCCTGCCCACAGAGGTAGGTCTATGTGATGGGTCAAAAGGATGGCTTCTCTCTTTATCACCCAGCAGAAGGTGACTGGGGAGAGATAAAGGGATTTATCTCACTCTGGGACCAGTTTTAGCTGAAACACAGAAGGCTCAGACTGAGGTCTCTCAATCTGAGGGCAACGGAGAGGGAAGAAAGTGTAGCCCCCAACTTCTCTGGCTCTCGATAGCCTAGCAACTGGATGCCCTCCCCAAGGAACCAAACCCCTGAGAGGTGACGACATGAAGCCTGCCCTCTGGATGCTGCCACTTCTCCAGGCCGTCCTGTCCATCAAAGGCACCATGAAGAGAAGGAGCAAGATGTTGGTGTCCAGGACCTACTTTGATGTTTCTAGATGTTCTCCCCAAAGCTGCTACCGTTTTAAGGGGAACATATCTCCATTCCCCTCTCCTCCCTCCTGGCCCCTCATTATCTTAGAAAATGCCCTCCTGGGTCTGTCCTTCAACTATCACTGAAAAAAGAAGCAGGGTAAGAGGCTAGGGGATGGCCCTGTCAGTGAAGCACTTGCCTTACAGGCATGCAGACCTCAGGTCCATCCCCAGAAGCCACATGAAAACACCCAGGAGTGCAGGTGCCTGCTTATAATCTAAGCACTGAGGAGAGAGAGACAGGAAACTCTCCAGCCTAGCCTACTTGGTGAGCTCCAGGCCAGTGAAAGACCCTGTCTCAGAGGAGATGGACAGTGTTCCTGATCCAAGGAAGTCCTCTGGCCTAGACACACACACACACACACACACACACACACACACACACACACACACACACACACGAAAGGAAGAAAATGAGGGAGAGAGGGAGGGAGGGAGGGAGGGAGGGAGGGAGGGAGGGAGGGAGGGAGGGAGAAAGTAAAAGGGAAAGTGAAAAGAAAGAAAAAGAAATAACGTGTGACCCAACTCAAGACAGCTAAGTTTCTCTCCAGAGGCCAAGACTCTGCACAACAAGCTTGCCACTCTTCTGTTCCTTGTCTCTTCCTCTTCCTCCGATGTCAACATGTTCTATGCAAAGGAAGGTTAAACGAAGCAAAACTTGTAAAGACAAGAAAAAATATTCCCTTTTCTTTGTTGAAAAATCAGCAAACATGTGCTTGGGTACTTTAGTGCTAGCTGGCTTGACAGCACTGAGTTGGCCCTGACCACTCTGAAGTGGAAAGAAGGGGGAGAATGGTGACCCCCAAAGTCTGGGAAAGGAGGCAGGTACAAGGTAGGGGAGTGGCTACGTCGGTCATGTCTGCATCAACCTGGTCCTGAGAACCGGACCCATGGGAACCAAGAGCTCCAGTCCCAAGAACACAGAACCACTCCCTCCTTGTGAGTTGAGGGTGGAGGGGCATGGTAACCAAGAGTCCCCTATATACACACCAGGGGAGAAAGTCCTAGTGTCTGAAAAACAAATACTTGTAAATAGGGAAGTGTCTGGGGCTGAGAAAAGCTGCAGACACCTGACAGCTTTCGTTACGCAAATGGCAATTAGTACACCAAAACAAGTGACTAAGGCCCACATCAGTAGGAAGAAGTTGACCCTGGGTTTCTACAGGCTGATGACTAGAGACGGAGGCTTTCAAAACAGGAAGCACCAGACCTAATATCAAGTGACCCAGACAGTAAAAAGCAAGGCAAAAAAAAAAAAAAGAATCTAAATTGGAAGACAGGAAGTCACAATCACGCCACCAACAATGTAGATGTTTGTCTGAGATATGCTTGGCTGGATGCCCTGGCTTAGCCAGAAGATGCAGGATATTAACCAAAAGCAGGGGAGGTCGACTGAAACCAGATCCCCAGAAATGGTCAAAGTGGCACCACTCTTGATAAGCCCACCCCTGAAATATCCAAGGTTATGTGTCTAGGACGTATGTGCGGCGCCTTGAAGCTGAAAGCTGCATGCTACTGTTGTTCAGCCCTAGAAACACGCTGTTACAGTAAAAAAAAAAAAAAATTCCAGCCAAGTCCTTGCTCAAGTGTTCCCTTCTCCCAGTGACTTGCCTCTGTGCTCTCAGGATCCACCCTGCTGATCCAAGGCATTCTTGAAACAACAGAGCTTCCTTACTTCTGGGTAATGACTGGCAGGGGTCACCTTCTTGGAGCTCCTGAAGATGAGTCAGGAGCTCCCACTGCAATTAGTGAGGATGCTAAGACGTCTGTGCTGGAGTTTCTAATCTAGGACACAGCTTACACCTGTGGGCCTCACTCTACAGCACACCCACCTCCTGCTTGAGAATGAAAACAGAAAACCAGCCGTGTGGTTCCTACAGAGCAAAAAGGAGAGTTTATCTTGTATGGTGCAACTATACCCACAGATCCAACCTGACAGACACGAGACCATACTCCTGAGCAGCTCAGACCAGAGATGTCCTCTTCCTGGTCCTTCGGCTGAGAGTTTGTCTCTTGCAATAGAAATCAGCAAAATGCAGTAAACAAAGGGGCAACTCTCCCCTATGAAGCATCCAGAGGGCCTTGGCTCTCCCTGCGTTGTCCTGGGAGTGGCCTGCCACTGTTGTCACCAGGAAGCCTTAAAGAAGGCTCCTGATCTCCCTGGATTGTCCCTCTAGAATGTAAAGTTTAACTGAGAGGATTGGCACCCCAGCAAGCTCTAGGATTATGATCTCAACTCCTAATCACCTCCAAAATGTTTCAAAGATCCCCCCCCCCAAAAGCAATACACCTTAGGATACACCTGACCTTCCATTCCAGCAGGTGCTTCCACAATGCAGAATACAAACAGGAACATGTGTTGTCTGGAGAGTAGTGGTGCAGGAAAACTTTACCACGGAAGTTTCTTTCTAAGTCCAGGTGGCAGAAAGGACATGATAGTATGTCCTTGCCTCCTGGGGGAGGTTTCTGTGTCCTCAGAATGGGCAGCAAGCTGCTGATGCACTAGAAAACAATATGCAAGAAATATAAGGTCAGATCTGGGGAGGTGCTCAATAGACAAAGCATTTGTCATGCAAGCATAAGGGCATGAGTACAAAATCACAAGAGCTACATCAAACCCAGATGAAGTAGCATACGTCTGCCAGCCCAGTGCTCCCATGGCAAGACGGGATGATGGAATGATGGAAATGGCAGATGGGTGATGGAAACAGGAAAATCCCAGTTCATAGGTCAGCTAGCCTGGTGCATGAAGCTGTGAACAAGAGACCCTGTTTAAAACAAGGTGGAAGGTAAAAAGATAGTGGAGGCTGTTCTCTGACTTGAATACATGTGCAGTGGCATATGGATAGCATACATAGATTCCACACATATCACACACATACACACAACACACATACCACACACACACACACACACACTACACATATAACACAGGACACACACACACACACTACACATATAACACAGGACACACACATACACACACACACACACACACACTACACATATAACACAGGACACACACACACACACACACACACACACTACACATATAACACAGGACACACACACACACACACACACACACACACACACACACACACCATACACAGACATACCACACATATACATGCCACAAATAAACACATCCCACACAAAGGGATTTTTAAAAATAAATATAAGGTCTTA
The DNA here is from genome assembly GCF_903995435.1 of Acomys russatus. NCBI lineage: Eukaryota > Metazoa > Chordata > Mammalia > Rodentia > Muridae > Acomys > Acomys russatus. The sequence continues at coordinate 28,283,664 of NC_067142.1, read as the reverse complement.
GATTTAATAATGCAACTTTTGATTGTTTCATTTTTTCCAAGACCATTTAGGCTACAAGTAAAAGAATGCCAGCTCAAAGTGAATCAAAAAACAAAAAAAAAAAATTATTTGACTAATGTTAACAATAAAAATCCATATCCTATCTTGAGGGACAGCTGGGCAAGGATGCTCAAATGATGATTCAGGAAAATGGCTCTGACTTTTGTCTTCACGCTGGCATGCTCTTCTCACTGTTAACTTAGCTTTCTATGCACCAGCAGCTCAGAGTTAGCAGCTGCAGGGGAGGTCAAAGGTCCTCTTGATAATAGAGGCGTTAAAACTCAGGAGTGTGAGTACAACTGTTGACTTCTATGTGTCCACCTCTTACCACACCTTGGTCCCATATACCCATTCCTGGGACACAGAGATGAGATGAACTCTCTGCATCCCCATGCACTAACAATAGCAGAGAACATTGACCCAGTGAAAAGTCAGAAAAGCTTCTCCTAGAGAGAGAATGAGTATATGGCAGGCAAGAGAGAAGCCAACATCACACAACTTCCGAGCCACAGGCAACCCTGGGCAGAACACATCTCTGTCTATGATAAGAGGGAGTCATTCTTTTCTCAAGTTGTAAAGTAAAGAAGACACAGGACCTCGGCTCCATGTACTGGGATAGAAACTCAGTTTGGGCATGTGGCCATTCAGGGTTTGAAAGAGCTAGCCAGACCTGTACCAGGAGGTCCCGGGTGGTCTCCAGACTGTGCCTGAGCTCCACTTCCTTTCTTCTCCTTTAGTCTCTGCGAAAACTCCAGGGCATAGTCTGCCTGGGGTGCAGGGTGCTACCACTGTACACCTGGGCCAGGGACAGCCACAGAGGTGGGAGGTGGTGGCATTGCTGGTACCCAGCAAGGGTGCATTCGCTGCACGGCTTCTCCTTCCACTGTGTCCCATGCTATCCTACCGATGGTTGAGATCCAGCACAAGAGGAGGAGACCCCTTGACAAAACAACAACAACAACAAAGCCCACAGCTGGATCTAGCCTCCGTGTGCCCCTGACTCACCCTGAGTCATGTCCCGGGAGTGCCTGCTCAGTTTACCATTGTTATCAATGAAAAAGAATCACACGCATCCGGCACACTCACACTTCAGGTGGAAGTCAAGTCAGAGGATGTTGTTTTTTGTCACGGAATACAATTTTCCACCAAGAAGCCCATCGGTAATGCACTTCTCCCAGGGGGGAAATGCTTTGTCCACCAAGCACCTCCCCAGATCTGTCTGACCTTATATTTCTTGGTGACTGCTTTTGTGTATTTTTTCTAGTGCATCAGCAGCCCGCTGCCCACTCAGGGGCCACAGAACGAGCAACAATATAAATAAAACACGGGGGGGGGGGCTCTATATTCTACTAACTTTACTGGTTTGTGTCAGGGACTCTAATCACTCCTAATCTCCTTCAAGAACGCTCAAGGGGGCTGGGGAGATGGCTTAGTTAATCCATAAAAAGTACTCACTGCACATGCATGAGAACATGAGTTCAAGTCAGAGCCCATCTCTTAAAAAGCCAGATGCAGCAGCATGCCCCCTGTAACTCCCTCACATCACCATAGGCCAGAGACAGGAGGACCGGTGGAGCTAGCTTACCAGCCTGGCTGAACTGGCACGCTCTGGGTCCAGTGAGAGATGCCATTTTTAAAAATCAGGTAGAGAGTGACTGAGGAAGACACGCAAGCACACACACACACACACACAAGAGAGAGAGGGGGGAGGGCAGAGGTTGGGAGGGAGGGTGGGAGGGAGGGCGGGGAGGGAGGGTGGGTGGGAGAGAACTGATAGGCTTTAATTCCCCTGGTCCTATAAGCTTCCTGCTACCTTCCTCACAGTACAGAGATGCCTGACCACCATGGCTTGCAGACCCCCTTGCCCCCCAGTTATCTTCTCTCTGTACCAGGAAACCAGCGTGGTAACCAAAATCAGTGCTGGCGGAAGCCGTGTCATAACTAAACATCAGGGTGCCTATAAGTACTGTGTCTTCTGAGCATCCTCACCAAGCTCAGAGGGAGAACAAGCAAACTTCGCAACCTGAAAACATAAATATTTCACAAAAGTTGTCACCGTCCCAAGAGCCAAGTCGTAACATCAGGAGAGGAGTTTCCAACAGTGGCCGCTCGAAAGCCTCCTCAGGTTCATACCCTGGGAAAATGGGATCGTGTCGAGTTGCTTTTATGTCGGGAGTGGGGCCCATGCGTGCCACAGCATATGTGCAGTGGTCAGATGACAACCTCTGTAATTGGTGCTACCCTTCCGCCTTGTTTGAGACACAGGATCTCTCCTTCTGTTCCTCACTACATACATCAGGTTAGCTGGGCCGTGCGCCTCTGGGATTCTCTTATCTCTCCTGCTATTTCACCTCATAAATGCTGGGACTACAGACAGGTTCTACCACAACCTGCTTGTTACCCGTTCGGGAATCTGAATTGACGTCTTCACACTTGCACACGGCAGGTGCTTTACCTGCCATCTTTCCGGACTTCCGGTTACTTTTGATACATGGCTTCTCAAAATTACTACCACTCAGTGCACTGGTGGAATAGGTATTAGGATGACACCTGTCTACAAACGGGCTCCTTCCCCGAGAGGGCCTGCCTCCTCTTCTCTACTCTTGGACACAGATGCTGAGCCAAATCTTATCTCAAGATGTCACCCTGCTGTCTATTCTCTCTTCTAGAAGCCAGAAGGTCCATTTTGTTATATTTATTCATTTGAAACTTGGACGCTACCACGAGATACCTGGTAGTGTCTTCGTTAGGGTTTCTATTGCTACAAAAAAAACAAAAACAAATAAACAACAACAACAAAAGCACATTGGGGTAGAAAAGGTTTATTTGGTTTTCACTTCCATATTGTTGTTCATTGTTGAAGGGAGTCAGGACAGGAACCTAAATAGGGCCGGATATTGGAGGCAGAAGCTGACGCAGAAGCCATGGAAGGGTGCTGCTTACTGGCTTGCTCAGCCTGCTCTCTTATAGAACCCAGGACCACCAGCCCAGACATGGCACCACCCACATTGGGTTGGGCCCTCCAACATTAATCACTAATTGAAAAACTGCCTTACAGCTGGATCTCCTGGAGGCATTTCCTCTACTGATGCTCCTTCCTCTCTGATGCCTCTAGCTTGTGTCAAGTTGACACAAAACCAGCCAGTACAGATAATGTTAGACATACATAAATTATTGGCATAGCTAGAATATAAACCACACAAATCCTGCCTCCTTGAATGACTGTAATGCCTAGCACAAGGCCTGGCTATGTCACTCAAGGGCATAGTGAAGACAATTCAGAGCCTTGGTTTTTAGTTTGGGATTCAAACTCAAGTTCTCATGCTCGCACGGCAAGCACCTTACTGTCTGGGCTACATCTCCCCAGTCTACCATTTTATTTACGGCACCATCATCTTTGCTGTCTCCTCTAAGTCCTGGTGTGATTCCTATGATGGCAAGGAATGACTACAAGAATACAGATACATGTATCCATATATATTTCTTTCACACACAAATGAGAGCTGTCTTGGCTAGTTTATGTCAACTCGATCCAAGCTAGAGTCATCTGAGAGGCAGGAACCTCACTTAAGAAAATGCCTCCATAAGATCCAGCTGTAATGCATTTTGTTATTTACTGATTGATGGTGGGGTGTCCAACCCATGGTAGGTGGTGCCATGCCTGGGCTGGTGGTCCTGGGTTCTTTTTTTTTTTTTTAAGCAGGCTGAGAAAAGCTACAGGAACAAGCCAGTGAGCAGCACCCCTCCATGGCCTCTGTGTCAGCTCCTGCATCCAGGTCCCTGCCCTATTTGAGTTCCTATCCTGACTTCCACAAATGGTGAAGAGTAATATGGAATTGTAAGCTGAATAAACCTGTTCCTCTCCAACTTGCTTTTGGTCATGGTGTTTCATTGCATCAATAGAAACCCTAACTAAGACAGTAGCCTTTACCAGAATCCATGATGACATGCACAAAAGGAACTACTTTTAATTGAAAGAGAAAGGATATGAAAATGGAGGCCATGCTGGAAAACGTGAGACTGTGTTTTGATCATCACGCTCTTCCTCCACCCTGTTATAGTACTCTATACAATCCTGCTGAGACAGGGGCTGTGGGGGCGACTCAGTTGGTAAAGTGTTCATAGTGCAAATGTAAGGATGTGAGTTCTAGCCTGCTCAGTCCATATGTGACCTGTATGTATGTGATTTCAGGGCTGAGCACTTGGTATGGGAATAACCAGACAGGAGGCTCATCCCTGAGGAAGACAATCTCTGGCCTTCTCAGCATTTCTTAGTTACCGGTAGTTCTTTGTCTAGGGCTGAGACCCCATGGGATTTCCTCTTTCCATATTAGCCTGTCTATTGATGTCATCCTACTTTGGGTCTTGTTTAGGCAGCCATGTTTATAAGACACCATAGGTGCACCTTCTCTGACACTTCTAGGAAACACAACCTCATAGCAAACTTATTATTCCTCTGGCTCTTCCAACCTTTCTGCCCTCTTCTCCATAATGACCCCTGAGCCTGAGGTGCAGGAATTGTGTTGTAGATGTAGCTATCACTTGGGGCTGGGCACCACACAATCAGTTGTTCTCTGTGTTTTGATTGGTTCCAGTTTTCTGTAATAGTCTCATCTGTTGCAAAGAGAATTTTTTTGATGAGGGGTGAGAACTATACTTATCTGTAGGTATATTCGTAATAGCCAGAATCTTCAAACAGCCTAAATGTCCCTCAGTTGGAGAATGGATAATGAAACTGTGGTACATTTACACTAGGGAATACTACTCAGCTATTAAAAACAAAGAAATCCAGAAGATGGAACGAGAAATGATCATACGTAGTGAGTGAGTTAACCCAGAAGCAGAAAGACTCACATGGTATATACTCACTTATAATTAGGCACTAGCCAAAAAGGCATGTCCTCATGAAAGTCTTCACTTACCAGGAGATTGGGATAGATGTGAGGACACCCACTGGGACTCTAGGTAAGACAAATATAGGAGATGGGGAAATAGAAGGATCCAGAGGGTCCTAGAAACCTACAAGAAGAACATCGTAATGGGTGGATCAGGGCCCAGGGAGGTCTGCTCAAACTATTGCACTAACCAAGTACAATACAAGTAGTAAACATCGAACTCCTACTCTGTTCTACCCAAAGGACAGGACATTCTCCACAGTTAGGTGGAGAGTGGGGACTGACTCTGACATGAACTCTGATGCCCCATATTTGGCCACCTCCTCTGGGTGGGGAGGCCTGGTGGCACTCAAAGAAAGAATAAGCAGGCTCCCAAGATGAGACCTGATAGCCTATGACAGTATGGGGGGGGAGGTCCCCCTCGGTCATAGACCTAGGGGAGGGGAATAGGGTGAAAGCGGGAGGGAGGGAGAAACAGGAGGATACAAGTGAAGGGATAACAACTGAGTTGTAATCTGAATACATTAATAAAACAAAATTTAAAAAGCAAAAAAGAAATTCAGAATGTAGTTAGGGATTGTGCTGGTTTAGTAAAGTGGCGGTTGGAGGTTCTCCTCCATGTTCTATGAACTATTAGGCATGATTTCCCTCTTGTTGAATGGGCCAACTAGAGAGCTGTTGGTTACTGCCAAAGTACGCATGCCACTATTACACCCTTAGGTTAATCATGCCTCACTGGTCTTTGTTGTAGTCCATAGTCATCATAGGTTGGTAAGACTGCCGGTTGCTTCCCTCCCTTGGAAGTTTGTGTGGCACTTTATTGTACCATGGAAACCAGTCTTCAGGGAGGAGGCTTTCAGGTCAGACCTAGTTCAGACCATCTGGATCCTGTATTTAAAGTGCAGGGTGTCTTCAACAGTAGGGACTTACCTTCCACCTCTGGGGGCCAAACCAAGGGCAACAGCAATAGACTTTAATTGTTTGGGAGTGTCTTGGACAACCCTAACCAACAACCTAAAAGGGAAACTTCTCATGCCTGGTGTTGGGGGTTTTGTTAGCTAGCCTATGGCTCTTTGGGGAGGACATTGTCAGCCCAGCAGGTAATTTACTTTAAACTGTATATGGATATTTATGCACAGACTTAAATGTACTATATGTAATTTTAGGTCAGTAGAGAATAATACACTTTTTATGACTTTTTCAGATATCCTTTTGTTTATTTGTTTTGGTTTTGGTTTGGTTTGGTTTTAGACAAGGTCTCCTTAGGTAGCCCTGGCTGTCCTGGAACTCACTAAGTAGATCAGGCTCACCTTGAACTCACAGAGATAAGATAGACCTGTTTCTACTTCTGGAGTTTGGGGATTAAAGGCGTGTGTGTGCCGCCATGCCTGACTTTCTCAGACATCGTAACTGTGATTTTATCCTCCTCCCTCTATTTTGGGCTCCCTCCCCCTTCTCCCTAATTAAAGCCTCTGCTGTGGCCCCTCCAAACCAAAAAAAAAAAAAAAAAGCGGATGAGAATGGCTGAAACAGACCTGGTCTACCTCACCCTCTGACCAAAATAGGATGCAAAACTAAACAGTGTCATGAGAGACAAGATGGGATTCCATTTCCTCCACTCTGTTTTCACCCTAGAAAGCTAAGGGGGCTGGGCCATGGGCTAGCAGAAACCACTTGTAGCTGCTTTGCACTTCCTTCCTTGAAACTAACTGCCTTTAAGAGTCTGGGCCACAGAGGGGAGAAGAGGACAAGATAAAAATTGATTTCTAATTGAGTAAAATAACAAACTGAGGCATGGACAGAAATTGGCTCAGTCACGGGATCTTCCGTGCTGAGTCCAGGGCTCAGGCCATCGCTGAAGAGAGTGTGCATCTGGTCCAGCAGATTCAGTCAGCCAGAGCCCATGACAATGACAATCAGAAAGCCCTCTGTGTACAGTTAAAATGAGTTTGTCTGGTTCATTCACAGGCAACAGCAAAGGAACTCTGGGCACGGCAAACCACATTGAGGAGCTGCTTTTAGGCAAAGTTTAAAAATGAACATTTTTCATGCTAATATTGGAAACTCAACTTATGCTATCACAGTTTAGAAGAATAAATCACCTAACCAGACGATGACGATGATGATGATGATGATGATGATGATAAAATAGGATGGAGATATAGCTGAGAGGTAGAAACAAAATTCTGCTTCTTATGATGAAAGCCCTGGGTTCAATTGTTAATCCTAAAATTTGAGAGATTAAAAACCAGTTCCACAATTTTGAGCCAAATTTGAAGCAAGCTTTAATTAAATACTGGGTAGGATGATGGGTTCTGGCCAGGTCCACTCCTGGGTTCCCAGGAAATGGTCACAAGTCACGTTTTGCAAAGGCTTAAAAAAGGCAAAACCACAAGCCCTTGTGGTTTCCCATCAGGTCCAATCAGGAGCAGGCATACACCCTGACGTACTTCCTGCCAGCGTGCCTCCCACTCGCATCCAATCAAGCAGTTCCTGTGCAAACAAAACGTGTTTAGAGAAGCGAATACATGTGACTTGTTAATTCCTGAGAACCACAAGCCCCAGCATTCCAGGAAGTTATATATCTGCCCTGGGGCAGGCGGGGCTTGCGGGTTAACTCTGCCTCTTACACAATCCCTAGAACATTAATAATACTAGTAATAGTTATAACAGTAACAGAGACATGGTGGTTCTCATTGTGTGTCAATGATTAATACTGAAGCAATCATTAATCCAAATGCTAAGCATTCTTAACAAAGTTATATGCGACTGAAAGTAGAAAGAGAAGGGAGACTGGGAAGAGGGAAGGAAGACAAAAGGGTAATGTGGAGGGGGCTAGAGATAGGATCAAAGGACATTAAACACCCTCATGAGAAAGTCATAAGAAAACCTATTGTTCCATACAATGGGTAGCACAAAAAAAACTCTCAAAATATTGTATTCCACTTTGTAGACCATAGGGATAATATTGAAAAAATAAAAATGGCCTTCATGGAAACGACTGAAAGGCTTAGCTTAAAGGGTGGGTGGTTTGCTGAGGAGATACCTGGAACAGTAACGTGCTTGCCACAAAGCACACAAGCATCTGAACCCACAGAAACGGTCAGGTGTGGCAGTGACCTCCTGTGACAGCAGCTGATCTAGCCTAATCAGTGTGAGACCCTGCCTCAAAAACCAAGACAAGGTGGTTCCTGAGGAACATCTGAGGTCAGCTTCCGGTTTCCACATCCATATGCACCTGCACATATATGCATATGTGTACACACAAACACTTACACACCCCATGTCTACACACACACACACACACACACACACACACACACACACACACACACAAAGAAATAAAATGCAGCTCCTTATTAGCCTTACAGAGGCAACCTCTAATTCTTTCTCTCCCTTTCTTTTATGCAAGAATAATTGCTCAGGAAATTACTTAAGGTGTTATGACAAGAAGCTTTTAGAAGATTGCTTCTGGCAGCAAAGACTCTTAGGAGAGGAGCTGAGGATGGGGAGCCTGATTTCACAGTAACACTAGTGCCCATCTGACCCACTGAACCTCCTACTGTCGTTCGTGTCTGGCATTTTCCTCACATCACTGTTGCCAACTGTCTTCTCCCCAAACCCCTTTATCTCATTTCCTTTCTCTGTTGCTCTCTCTCTCTCTGGGTCTGTGTGCTTGCTTTCCCAGACTTCCTCAATTTTAGCAAATGTGTATTAGGCACCTTCTCTTGCAAGGCGGTGTATCACTATCTTCCTTTGTAACTGTCTGTTACTTGCTTTCTCCAGTAAGCAAACATCCCTGTTGGCTCTTATTACAGTAAGGTATAAGGCAGGAAAGGGCGAGTTCTGATGAAATAGTAAGATTGACACCCCTCAAAAAAAAAAAAAACTAGAGCAATATAACAAAATACCTATGCATCAATTTCCCACTGGAAAGAACAAAATACTGATAAAATTGACATCTCATGTGAACCCCTTCCCTGGTCACATCCCCCTTCCCATCCCCCACACCCCCATAACCAGGGCCTTTCTATTATTATTATTATTCTATTATTATTATTATTCTCCTGTGTTTTAAAGTATTTCTCCAGGTTTCCTTGTATCCATCCACAACTGGATACATAATATATAGTATTGCATTATATATTCTTTTGTTTATTTTAAAGTATGTGAGTGAGCTGACTTCCTCAACTGCCTCTTTGTCTTTTGTTTTGTTTTACTTTGGTTGGCTGGTTGGGTAATTGGGGTTCTTTTATGGTTTTGTTTTTTTTTTTATGTGTGTGTTGTGTTGTGTTGTGTTGTTGTGTTGTTGAACAGTCTTTTGCTAACTCAAAGCTCATAGATTCTGCCAGGCTGGCTGACAGATCAACGAACTTCAGGGACCTTCCTGTATCTCTCCTCCACCCAGCTCTATGCACTGATGTTACAGGTGTGTGTTCCTGTACCTTGGTTTGTTGTGTGGTTTCTGGGGATTTGAACTGGGTCCCTCATACTTACATAGCAGGCATTTTACCAGCTGAGCTATTGCCCATCGCCCCAGCCCTGCTTTATATTTCCTTTGTATGCATGGTTTTACACCACATAACTGCTTCTCTTGCTTAACATTGTCTAGTTGACAATCACCAGCAGAAATATGTGCAGTCCTGGTTTAATCCGTAATCATTCTATTGTATAAATTCACCCCAATTCATTCATCCAGTCTCTTTTAAGGTGGACAAGAGTTAATTCTAATGTCCGGGTCATTGCAAATAACGTGGCTAGGAACACTCTCATAGGAGGATCTTCACTTGCATTCACAGTATCCTTTCCACCTTCCCCTGCACGTAGAACTCAGAAATCCCTCATGCAGGCAAAACTCCTGAGATCCAGCAACGACTCCCTCTGCCTGAACTCTGGCCCTCTTCCGTCTCATCCAGGACTTAAAAGGATCCGGCCGGGCCTCTTTGATCAGTGAGGCCTAAAAGACAGCCTTCAATAAAAGCCACCCGTGGCCCCCCTTGGCCTTCTGTTCTGGGTCTCACCCAACTATGGAGCCAGGAGGATGCTTCCCCACACTCCAAATCCTGGTGCTGGATCAAGCCGTGGCTTTTAGATTTTATACATTTCTAACCCACGGTTTGTTCCCTCAACACAAAAGAGCAGATGCTCTCCTGAGAAATAAATTTGTGTTTCCATTGTATTTTACAAGAGTGAGCATGTCCACCTGGGTGGTCTGTTTTGTCACTGATTCTTACTAATCTCTTGCCCCACGACTGTGCTGACAACCATAACCCTCTTGCTAGTGGGACTGAGATGGCCATCCCAGCCTTTCTTGGTCACATCGGTTGTTTTCTTATTATATTTTCTCATTTCTGTGCTTCCAGATGCCAATAAATATGCCCTTACATATACTCTCAGAATTTCCTGCAGACACTTGAGAAAAAGGATCTGAGAAGAGCCACTTGGTAAGAATGATTGGAAAAATATTTAATAAAAGAGTAAGGACCAGCATCCCTAATTGTTCTGGTTTCTTCTCTCTCTCTCTTCTTTTCTGTCCTTTCTTCCTCCTCCCCCACTTTCCTTTTGCCACCCCCTCTTTTCTAAGATAGGGTTTCAAATAGTCCGGGCCTGGTCCTGATTTTACATGTAGCCAAGAATTATCTTGAATTTCAGATCCTCCTGCCTCCACTTCCTGAGGCCTGGTTTATGCAGCGCTGGGGATCAAGCCAGGCTTCCCGCATGCAAAGCGACCACTCTAGCACTTGAGCTACTTCCCTTCTTGAACCTTCTAGAAGTTTTCTCTTGCCTGGACACAGAGGATTTGTAAAGTGGCTTTATAAGAACTGAAGTTTGAATAAGTACCATGATAGGAGGAATAAGGATACTTGGAAAAATAAGGACATTGAAATATACTCAGCTAACAAGCCAGTGTATTAAATTGTTGGTAGCCCAAATTGCTGGCATTCCAGGAACAAAGGACTCATCTCTACAAAAATGCTACCAAGACAACATAGGATACAACACAGGATCTACTCATTGTAACAACCACACAAAGACTGTGACTGAAATATATATCTACTGATACTTTATATTATAAAATTGCTGTTAGGAAGGAAAGTAAGTAGATATAGAATTTATCAACAGGGTGCATACAGGGTAAATATGCTATCTGCTTACACATGTATAGGCACATGAACACACACAATCACATGTTCACAGAACATGAGCACTCTCATACATGTATGTTTGATACTTTGAAGCACACCACATTTTGCCTTTTTATACTGAATAACTCCAGAGGTCTTTGGCTTCATTATTGGGTCAGTTATGCAAATGTATTCTATTTAGTGAGAGTACTTATCATAAATATACACTCACGCTGGGATGATGGGATGGATGGATGGATGTGAAGAATAATTTTCTCTTTGATAATAGATAATTATAAATTCTTTCTGGAATCCAGCAGGTAATAGCACTTGCCACATACATCTGACAATCTGAGCTAAATAACTGAAACCCACATCTAAGAAAAGTCAGTACACAGCACAGGAGCAGAAATAAGAGAGACCCTGATTTAGCAAGATGAAGGCAAGACCCAACTCCCCAAAGTAGTTTCTACATGCATGTACTGTACATACACACAGACACAGAGGCAGAGAGACAGACAGACAGACAGACAGACAGAGACAGAGAGACAGAGAGAAATACTAATAAATAAAATTTTAAACATGTTTTTGTATGAAAACTTCTGTTATATTTATATGGATATATACATAGAAATATTTGATGATAGATGATAGATTAGATAGATAGATAGACAAACAAGTAAATAAATGTTAGGCAGGTTAAAAGATAGAGATTGATAGATTCAATAGATATATGATTGCAGATAATAAATAATAGAAATACGATAAATTGTCAAGAGATAGATAGATAGATAGACAGACAGATAATAGGTGATAGACTGTTTAATCAAGACTGTCCATCTGTTTCATGAGTTTACTATTTCTTTCTGAGTTTCCTTTATCTTTTGTATCTGCAGCCCCAGAGCAAGAAGAAGTACTTGGATGTGGGAATTTCCTGCATCATTATCCCTGAAGCTCAACTGAAGCAAAGCCACATTCATCCCTCATGTGGTCTCCCATCTTCCCTCATTCTTGCCATCTGAACCCTTCCAACATGGCCATCTGTCTCCTTCAGACAAAAAGGATCATAGTTACAGCAACCTCCAGAAAAGACATGGAGGACCTGTGACACGCCTACACCCACGGTCGGCCAATGTGCATGTCTCACACCTATCACAGACTCTCTTCTTGTTGGATTTCTATTGTACTGATCCCATTTTATAGATGAAGAACATATGGTTTTCAAGAGGCCAAGTCAGTTATAGGCTGGGAGTCAAGCCTTCGTGTGTCTGATTTCAAAGATGTCACTCTGTGAGGCACACTGAACTCCTAATGATTCTTTCTTGATCCTGGTCCTTCCATCTTTCACCCCACTGCCCAGGCCAGATCCCCTTGCATACAGAAATGTGGGATTTAGTGATGGTTTTAAAGATCCATACGAAATGTGTATAGCCATGTTACATTCCTTCAATGCCCAGAGACCTGTGCTTCTCGTATCTGAGGAGCACGTGGCTATGGGATTTTACCAAGACTTTTTAGAGAGCTCAAATGTGGGCAACAGGAGTGCAGGGTCAAGACCTGTGTGTCCATTCTGTGTGTAACATGTCAAGCTGGGGAGAACATTCGGTTTGTAAAAGTGTGCCTTGCATACACACAAACCTGAATTTGACTCGCAGCACAGACCCAAAAAGTCAAGCATGGTAATTCTCATGCCTCTAATCCCAAGACTGAGGAAGCAGAGACAGGAAGGCCCCAGAGGCTCACTGACCATCTAGCCTAGACAACATGACAAGCTCCTGGCTCAGTGAGAGACCCTGCCTCAAAAAAAAAAAAAAAAAAAAAAAAAAAAACAAAAAACAAACAAAAAAAAACAAAAAACAAAGTAAGGAACCCCAGGAGTTCCTGAGGTTGCCTTCTTACCTCCACATGCACACATATGCATATGCACCCTCCCACACATGAATACTTAGTCACCAAAAAGGAAGGAAAGAAGGGAAGAAGGAAGGAAGGAAGGAAGGAAGGAAGGAAGGAAGGAAGGAAATTAGTTAAGGAGGAAGCTTCAGCCAGATCAAGATTAACATCTCAAATCTACACTTTAATGTCACTGAGGTCCGAATGCCCCTCTCCATGGTGTTCCAGAAGGTTCTGTTCCACTACAAAAGAGAAAGATGACCTAGCCAGGTCAAGCAAATATTTTCAGGATATTGTGGGGCTCCCAGCTATACACTGTGTATCAAAGCAGACCTGGGAAGTGAAGGCATGAGGTAGAATCAATGTGAAGCCAGAGAAAGGCAACAGGAAAATAATAAGATAACCTAGAGACCAAATACACACACACACACACACACACACACACACACACACACACACAGAGTGACCTTGACTATCAGGGAGAGAACCTCCTGCTGGATTCTAGGTGGGGCAGAGAGCAGGCCACCCCCAGCTATCTGTGTGAACTCACCTTCCTCAGACTTCTAGACAGAGGCCAGGCAACCTCACACCCAATGCTAAGAAAAGAAACACGTGTGCCATGGCATGGGCAAAGTAGAGAGTTCCAGAGAGAACCAGTCTGGCAGCAGGGGCCTTGGAAGAGGGCATTTATGCAAATGGTCCTCCAGAAAGAATCAGTTAACCTCACCTTGGGGGTTATTGTTTGATTTTGTGTTTAAGGTCGATTTTATTTGTAATTATATGTGTGTGTGTTTGTGTGTGTGTGTGTGTGTGTGTGTGTGTGTGTGTGTGTGTGTAGTTCTTGTTTCTGTTGAGATAAGGTATCACATAGCCCTTATCTGAAGCCTTCAAACTGGCTATGACCTTAAACCCCTAATCTTCCTACCTTCACTTTCCAAGTACTAAGATCGTAGAGTTGTGCTACTGTGGCCTGTTTTCGCTATGAACCCTAGCGTGCCACGCAAGCCTGTACCAACTCAGCCACATCTGCAGCCCACTGCTATATTTTGTAATACCAAAAATTAAGACTGCATGAAATATATATCATGGGAGTACCCCAGGCTACACAGTGCGTGGAAAACAGGAACCCAGACTTTTGAGCCATAATGACTTCATCAGTTCCTCCCAGCAGGGATATCTAACTTTTTTTTTTCTAGAATCTTCTCCAGTGAGATGAGGCGACTGCTCGGAGAATCCAAGGAGCCACCCTGTGAACACCTGTTGGAGCAACCTCCCTGGTACCCCTCCCTGGTACCCCTCCCTGGTACCCCTCTGGTTGATGGAATACCAAAGCCAATAAGAAATAGTCCCCGGGGCTGGGCTGAAGCTCAGCTGCTCAACTGCTCGGCTAACAGTCATGCAGCCTTCGAGCTAACCACTAGCACTGCAGAAACCAGGCATGGGGGTGCATGCCTGTGATCTCAGCACGAGAGACACAGAGGCTCACCAGTGCACAGTCAGCCTCAGTCAGCCTCAGCTATAGAGAGAGTTTGAAGTCAGCCTGGGTTAGAGAGCCCTGTGAAAAGGGAAAAAAGGGAAGGGGAAAGGAAAAAAAAAAAAGAAAAAAATTACCATAGCTGTCTACCTAAACAGGCTCACCAAAGGGGTGGGCAGAGATTAACAGCCCACAGGAGAACGGCAATAAACGGCAGTCAGAGCCAGGCTCAATGGCAGCATTTAACCAGTGCTTATTGGGGTCTTACATTGGGTCACATCTTGGGGAGAAAATAAGAAATGCTTACCTCTGATGTGATCTCTAACCAGGGGGAGCGGATTAAGTCAGTGTAATGTGATTGTATACATCTGACTAAAGCTGAGAGGGGAAGGGCCGGATTCCAAGCTGCTGAGGCAGCTGCCAATCCCCCTGGTAATTCTGACCTAACCTCACAGTTGGCTGTGCCCACACATGACCTTCCACTGGGCTATAACATCACACCCCCATGGGCTAGCAGTCACTCCCACAGCCCAAAAGATCCTGTCCTGTGGGTAAAATGCTATGCCTTTATTCCAAATGTGGAAACATCACTACTAACATTTCAGGATCTGCCTCTGTCTTCCTCCTTCTGTTTGCGGCTTCTGTTCTTTAAAATCCACCCTTCCACGCTGTTTGCCTTCCCCGTGTCATTGTTCTCTTCATAGGGTAGGGTCCAGCGCCAGGCTTCAGAGAAAACCCCATTCAGAGGAGCCCTCCTCCCACAGGAGCCCATCAAAGGGAGCTCCTCTGGGTAAAAGGCTCCTTGAGATGGGGGCAGCTGTACGCACCACACCAGCTGCTCTCCAGGGTCAATAGGTCAAGCCTGACAAACAGCCAGGCTCATATTTCTGACCCTCGGTGTCTCAATAAACTTCAGAAGCAATTTTAGGTATTGAGGTGATAGTTGGTTAAAAAAAAGAAGAAGAAGAAGAAAAGAAAAACACCAAAATGTGGTCCTTTTATGTGTAATAGCAAAGTAGAAATTTAAATGGCCAGCTAAGGACTGCATGGCTAAATTGGTAGAATGCTTGCTTAGCATGCAAGAAGCAGCCTTGGATTCAATCCCCAGCACTACATAAATTTGGACTAGTAGTTCATGCCTTTAATCCCAGTACTTGGAAGGAGGATGGAGAATGAGTGTCGCATAATGAATTTGAGGAGAGCCTTGACTACAAGTCCCCTCCTCTGTCTGTCTGTCTGTCTGTCTGTCTCTCTCTGTGTCTCTGTCTCTGTCTGTCTGTCTGTCTGTCTCTCTCTGTGTCTCTGTCTCACTCTCTGTCTGTCTCTCTGTCTCTCTGTCTCACTCTGTCTCACTCTGTCTCTCTGTCTCTCTCTCTCTGTCTCTCTCTCTCTGTCTCTCTCTCTGTCTCTCTCTCTCTCTGTCTCTCTCTCTGTCTCTCTCTCTCTCTCCCCCCCCCCATCCCCTTACCTTTTGATACAGGGTTTGTCCTCGGCCTGGAACCCTCCAAGTAGGCAACTTGGAGGCCAGCGAGCCTCAGTGAGCCTGACCCAAAACACTCAAGCCTGAGAACTGAGAGTAACAAGATAAACCAGCAAAAGTAACCTGAAGAGCCTGCGGAGATGGCTCAGCAGTTGAGAACAGTCACTGCTCTTGCAAGGGTCAGTTTCCAGCAACCACAGGACATCTCAAAGCATCTGTAACTCCATTTACAGGGGATCTGCTGCCCTCTTTTGGCCTCCCCAGGCACTAGGCACACATGTGATACATATACATACATACATACCATACATACATACCTCATAAACATAAAACAAAAATAAATATGTCTTTTTGAAATTAAAGTAGAAGACAGGAAAAGGAACAGTTCAATGGAACTCAAGTATCTTTGATTAATTACTTCCTACAAGGACAGTGTGAGAGAGAACACAGTGATGTCATCAGTCTTCTGTTGTTATATAATTTGTTTATCATCCCTCCCCCATTTAGCTTTGATCTCCTCAAAAACTTCAAAGCAGCTTTCTAAATTTTCCCAGCAAACTCTTCCTATGTCAATTTTATCTGCCCCCCCCCTTCTCTCTCTCCCTCTCCGTGTGTGTGTGTGTGTGTGTGTGTGTGTGTGTGTGTGTTTGGGCAAGGAGTTATGTACATGTGTGTGCATACATATAAAGACTGAGATCAATCTTGGGTATTGTTCCTCAGGCACCATCCACCTTGGATTGTTTTTTGTTTGTTTGTTTTGTTTGAAATTGGCCTAGGACTAGATGGATGGCCAGTAAGCCTTGTCTCTGCCACACCGGCACCGGGATTATCATTCACTTATTTTTAAGTCTGTGGAGATGTAGCCAAAGCTAATAAGTGTACTCAGTTCTGTGGAGCACAGTGCTTACTAGGTGGTCCCTAGGTAACCAGCGAAGGAGAGGCTCCTCTTTTTTCCAGCCTCCACCGAAGTTCCCTGCCAAAGACAGCCGAAAGACTGATTCAGACAGTGGGGTGATGACTGCTCTCAGAAAAGGGACAAAGCTTCAAACAATGGTGTGTGTTATAAACAAAGAAAATCTGTGTCTTTTCTGCCAAATGTGGTGAGAGACAGGAGACACTTAACTGGGTCGTCTAATGGCAGAGGCATCCCCATGCATACGTGAACATAACAACCATTAGAGTCTCAAAAGGGTTCAGTCTTAGAACCCTCCTCCATGGCTGTGCCACCCCCTGCAAACAATTTAGGAATCAACAGGACAGTCCTTGGAAACTAGGCCAAACATGAAACCGTGCATCAATAGTGAATTCTAAGTCAGACATGCCGAAGACCTGCCTCTGCCTTCCCATGCACAAGTGCACAGGGATGCTTGGCTCGGAGCTACATTTGTGTCCTCAGTTGCCCGTCCCATTCCAGTGTCAAGACCTCTCTCCAAATCCTTTGTACATACAGTTTGAAAAGCACAACCACATTTCCAAAAGACCTCGGCCAAGAACTTCCCTCCTATAAAACCGAGGCTTCCCACCCCAACATAAACACTTGAGTCCCCGGAGAGGGAGATTTATGTCTTCAATCTGCAACTGTTTACGACTCCAATTGACAGCTGGCTGAGAACCGAACAAGCTCAAACTTCCAAAATGGGAGTCGTCTCTGTTGTGGTTATTCAAATAATGAAATACTGCAGTTCTTTCTCACTGTCTACGTACTTGCTCGTCGGATACTTAGTGACCTGAGCCCTGGGGATATTCCATGAGAAATACATTCGTTCCTTCAAAAAAGCTTGCTGCTTTGGCCAGTACACATTGCCTACCCACAGAGACGACTTTTAGGTTTATTGAAGGGCTTAAACTAAGAAAGCATCAAATGGTCTTCTGAAAGAGGGGCTGCAGAGATGGCTTAGTCTGTAAAGGGCTTGCCTTGCAAGTGTGAAAAGCTGAGCTGAGCCCCAGAACTCATGTATAAAGCCAGGCATAGGGGCCCCACGCTCACCATCTCAGCACTGGAGAGGAGGAGACAGGCAGATCCCCAGAGCTCGCTGACCAGCCAGTCCAGCCTGCATGCTAAGTTCCAGGGCTTTGAGGGACCCTATCTAAAAGTAACAATAAGATAGACAACGTCTGAGGACTGACAGCTGTCCTCTGGCCTTCATGTACATGCGTACATACGTGCACCTCTACCTAGATATGCATGTACCATGCACACATGTACACACACGTATACGTCAATCAGTGGATAAGCTAATAAGTAAACAGATGAGTAAGTAAAGAAAAATAAAACATTCACTCTCCCTTTCAAAACTAGCTCTGAAATATATGCTCCATTCTAGTACAAGGACTCCAGGGTGACAAGCTGGGGCTGCTTAAGTAAAGATCTTTGTAAAGTCTAAACCACTTTAATAATGTAATATATTAGAGACGGCCCACCTCCAGCCAGCTCATATCACTTGAAAAGCATCGGATGGAAGGTTAAGCATACTTTGATTTGAAGGAGAGCAAACAGCCTGGAATATCTACCCCTTTCTGTCACCACAACCAAGAAAAGGGAATGTTTTGAGGGGAAACAGAGAACAAGAGGGTAATTAATTTTTGTCTTCTTAGGCTTTGTATGCATGCAGGCCTGTTCACATGTGTCAGTGTAGACACATGCAAGTCACAGCTTACAGAGGAAAAGCTCATCCGTTTGTCCTCATCTGCCATCTTGTATGAGACAGGCTCTCTCTTATCACTCACTGCTGACTATGCCAGCTAGCTGACGAGAGGACAATTTGAATCAAGCAGCTCAGAGGAATAGACCTGGGTAGTTGGAACACAGAGACAAGCAGGGTTGTTAGGAGGCTCAAAGATAGCCAAACATTGCCTCAACTTTCAACAGACACTGCAAAGAAAGATCTCAACCCCAAACATTAATCCTGCTGATGAACTGCTGTTCATCGTAACAATTGTTAACATATGGGGATACTTGCACAGTGAGCAAAGTAACGTGCCAAGTGTTTTTTTTTTTTTTCCTTGTATTAATCCATGTATACCTTCTAAGAAGTCAATGAAAAGCAATTATCACATGTATAACTCTTAGAACAGAGCTTAGCACATAATGAATACTAAACACATTGCTGATATTAGCCCCATCCTAAACGAACAGGAAACACGAATTAACTCACATTTACACAAGTGAGTTAAGCGGGAAAGCGAAACTGCCTGATCTCAAGACACAGAAAGAAAAACCGCCTTGAATGAATTTCCGTTTAACTTACATTGTTATCATTCTTTGGACAGCCAGTTCAACCAGCAAACACTTCCAAGTGCCGACTTTGATGGAAAGACTCAGTCCTGGGAGGAACGGGGCCTGAGTTACATCGTTGCTCTGTTCCCAGTCAGTTAATTAACTGACTATTCCCGGCATTCAAGAGAATAAAAATAAAGACAAAGTAATGTTGATGATTTCACAAGCTTGAGTAGCTGACTACCTGCCTGGTCAGATGTGGGTGACAATAGAAGGGTGCACTGGAGCATGCTGGGGGATTTCAAACCAACAGATCAGAAAAAAAAAAAAAAAACAATGTGAGCTGAGGTCCTCCCCAGTGTGTCAACGCAGACGCTCTGGAGCGTAACCCAGGTATGGAGGAGCTGCGCTCTCTCGGCATAATAAGGCCAGAGTTATTCATTTGCTGGAAATAGGGTTAAGGCCACCTTAATAGGAAGAATATGAGTTTCTCCTGATGGCCAGATGGGGGCCTTTGGAATGGATGGATGAGTCCCAGGGGTCTTTCAACTACATCTGAATTCTTATACTTTGTGAGAAAATTAGTCCAGCCTGGAGATAAAGCCTCCACCGCCTGAACTCTTCCAACTCCCACATCTTTGAGCCAGATCTCACCAGGAAGTGAGGTGTCTGAGACCAAGGAGAAGAGCTCCTGCCTTCTCCACCATAACCATGCCCCTCCGCCCTTCTACTTGACCAACACTGTTGAGAAGACCACGTGAGGCCTTCCACAGTTAACTCCTTCTTAAACTCTGAATGGGGCTACGGAAGCACCTCAGCTGGTAAGTGTTGGGAGAGAGCATTCTTGAAGCCTTGGTTTTGGTCCCCAGCACCACGGAAACCAGGTTTGGAGGTGCACACCTGTAATTCCAGCACTCAGGAAGTTCAAGGTCACCCTTCCCTAAGGAGTAAGTCCAAGGCCAGCCTGAGACACTTGACACCTTGACTCCAAAACACAACAAAATCCCTCAGTGGCTCTCCTGGGGGAGTCGCTGGTTGTGTGGGAGCAGTAACACAACAGTCGGCCAGAAAAACTAAGTCATTTCCCAAAACTAATGCATTCCGTGCTGCAATGGGCTGATGGAAGCTTCAGCATTTGATACACACGTGGAAGCTTTTAGGCGCCAACAAAATTTCCTAAAAGGAAGCTAGGGAGATGGCTCAGTCAGTAAAGCACTTTCTACAAAAGCATGGAGAATGGCAAAGTTCCATCCCAAGACTCCGCCTATAAAACTAAGCCAGGCACAGTAACGTGCACTTGTAACCTAGCATTGGAGAAAAGGGTGCTGGTGGATCCTGGAGGCTTGCTGGTGCCTCAAAAAGCAAGACGTGGGATGGTAAGATAGCTCAACAAGTAGGGATATTTGCTGCCAACCTGACTGCCCTGAGTTTGATTACTGGCACTCACATAGTGGAAGGAGAAAACTGATTTTTCCAAATAGTCCTCTGAACATATGTACACATGCACGCACACGCACACACACACACACACGCGCGCGCGCGCGCGCGCACGCAGTGAACTGAGTCCCATTGTGGGAGTCCCACTGTGGTCAGTTGTGCTTCAAAGTTCCTACTGAAGTGGATGGGTCAGCAGCATCTACAGTACCTAGCAGCGGGTTAGGAAAAAAAAAAAAATCTAGTTTCCACTCCACCTCTGAGTCCCTGCCCTACATTTGCATTTTAATGAGATGCCACTGTGCCTAGGGAACATGCAAATATGAGTTGTCTAGTGTGAAATCCACGTCAATACTGAGTCTTGGAAAGGTGGGAGGTATTTGTCCTTCTCTGGTCAAGGAAGCTTTTGATTTTTTTTTTTTTTTTTTTTTTTTTTTTGACAGTGTTTTATGTATTGGCCTCAAACTGTGTAGGTCAGGACAGCCCTGAACTTTGGATCTTCCTTTCTCGCCTCTCAAGTGCTGGGATAGAAGGTGTACGTCATCACACTCTACTTATGTGGTTCTGGGGCCTAAGCCAGGGCTTCTTCATACATCCTAGGCAAGCACCCCACCAACTGAGCTATATTCCCAGGCTGTATTTGCTAGTTTGAGTTTCCAACCTACCCAGATTCCTACAGCTTTAAGAGAAAACTCTAAAGAAGAAAATATGGGAGGTGTGGCCAGTCCTGAAAGTGAGAAGCTTTCATAAGGTAGACTGATCACCCAGGCTGAGAGGACAAGCATCTATGGTGGGTATCAGGGTACCTATACCAAGCCCCCATAGACACTGGAGCTATTTATAGCTGTTTAATAACCAGTTGACATCACGGTCAGAACAAAGGCAACCAAAACCACTCAGAAAGAAAAACAGCATAAATAGGAAGATAATGGCTAACTTAGTTCCTGGATCTCCCAGTCCCCAAGATAAAGTAAAGTACAGTTTAAACCTCAAAGGACTTACAACCTTGACAGAGATAAGACTTAGGGACATGAAGCAACAGAAGGCCAGAGACTGGAGTTATGTAACATGGAACACACTTCAATATTGAGAGAGTCTTGGGTGCTTACTGTGTGCTAAGTTCCCTTCTAAAGGCTAGAAAGTGTGTGTGTATGTGTGTGTGTGTATGTGTGTGTATTCATGTGTGGAGGTGGGTGTGGGTGTGGGTGTGTGTCCCAGTCCTTACTAGGACCCAATAAAAGTGGGGAGACAGAGACAAATGACTCTCTGGGGTTCATTGTTAGCCAGCCTACCCTACTTACTGAGCTCCAATCTAGTGCAGAACACTATCTCAAAGATAAACAGACGATAGATAGATAGATAGATAGATAGATAGATAGATAGATGGAGAGGCAACTGAGAAACAACATCCTACGTTGTCCTATGGCCTACACACACACACACACACACACACACACACACACACACTCACTTGTAAGATAGTACTATTTACCATCATTTCTGCTTGCTTTCCACTTGAGGAAACTGACCTGCCCAGAGTCTGAGCCACTAGCCCTAACCCAGCTCCACAGTGTTGGGGGGGGAACTGCAGGGAGCACTTCACAGTGATTTTAGCCATGTCCTCCTCCAGACTCAACTCTCCTGAGGCCCACACGTCACCTAACACTATAGCAATGGCTGGCTGGTGTGGGGATTCAGATTTACTAGGACCACACTGCAGGGCAGTCTCCCTCCTACACCACAGAAGAAGCGAGGCCAGCTGAGTTCCTGTTTATCAAAAGGTCATGGACGGGAGTGGACAGCACCCAGATCTAGAAGCAGGAAGACTTCAAGCTCTCAACAAGTGTGGCCAGTAACTAGAGTAAGTCCGCAGTGCACCACTGGTGTTTAATTGCTCTTGTTACTTAACCCAAAATAGGAGGATGAGATCATCCCATAGCTCCCCTTTTAGCTCTAAACTCCTACCCAGATGACCAAGTAAAGTCCAATAGCCTTCTTTCAACCTCCTTGAGAAAACAGGCACAAGGCAAAACCTGAGCATACAAGGGCATTCCTAATCCATACGCTATGATGCTCTTGAGTGGTGCCCATTTAAAACACTACAAAGTCAGGTCTCACCTGGTGATATCTACACACATCAGACTTCAAGGTGTTCTGTACTGTTACACAAAGCATCCCCACTGGGGCATCCTGGATGCTGCTGTTGTGGAAGACCAACCTACCCCACCATTTTCGTGCATGCGTGCTTATACAATGTACAGATGGGAAGATAGCTGTGTGTGCACACGTGCATGTCTATGTACAGTTGCATATGTATGTGCACCCATGTAGAGGGCAGGACAACCTCAGGTATCATCCCTCAGGTATGGTTGACCTTGTTCTTTGAGAAAGAGCCTCTCACTGGCCCAGATTCCTCCTGTTCAGGTAGGAGCCCGGGATCCTCCTGTCTCTGCCTCCCAGCTCCTGGATTGCAAGCATCCACCTCTGTACCTGACTTTATATTCCAGAGATAGAACTCAGCTCTTCATGCTTACTATACAGCATGCATGAGCTTTACCGACCGAGCCACCTCCGCAGCCCACCCCCAAAATTTCTCACCGTGTCCCTTGTTGCTATGGTGATGCAATCATCCTACCAACACATGGATTTTTCAAATGGATAAAAGACCAGAGCCTATTTCCTGTATGCATCAATTTTCAGGAACCCATCCTTTGAAAAATACCAGTTAGACCACTTTGTCAAAATCTAGAAAATGCCAGTTTCAGGCTCCAAGGAGAGTATTTATGAGGGTGGCCCATTCAATCCCCCCCCCCCCTTTCTTCAAACACAATTCTCTTCCACCCTCCAGGGAGGGTCCTGTGAACTAAAAGGAAGCCTGGGCTTTGAGAACAAGCCCAGGAAAAGAGGCAGCATGAATGGCGCATTGTTCTATTCTGCTATTGGCTCTGACACAAAGACCACAGGTCGATTTCACACTCTTCCCTTTCTATTTTCATTGGAACACAAACAAGTCATTTTCAGGACTTGCAAGACGCTTTGGATGTGGATGATGTCCTGCATGCCTCTGCCATTCTAAAGGATACGGTGTCCACAAGAGGAGAAGCCCTGTACAGACCAACCGTGCCCCCCAAGACAGGGAGCAGCACAGCCTCCAGCCTCAAAGCACTTACAGCCTAGATAGGGAGATAAGAGATTGCAGAACTGAAGCAACACAAGGCTGGTGCCACACCTTATGTAACAAGGGCTCACGTGAGTATCAGAAAGTTTCCACTGGTGGAATTTCCTCTCCTCCTCTTTCCTCCTCCCCTGCGGCATCTTCAGTCTTCTCTAGAACCCCTTATTTTGTCCAGTTGACAGCTCCTCCTAAACCACACCGCAGTGTCAGGGACCCTGACTCCCAGCTGCAACTTGAAAGTAGCAGAAAGGAGTAGGTGCCATGAGAGACTGGTACTTGGCAAGCTATGTAATAAGGTAGCATCAAGGTCGTGATTTCTGTGATGTGAAAGGGGAAACAGGGACAACTGGGGAAAAGGAAGAGGGGACGAGCAGAAGACAGGCAGGAGGATGAGAGAGAGAAGACCGGGACAGGCCAATAAAACAACATACGTATGAAAACCAGTACTTTTTATTCTAATTTTTAATTGAAAGAAAATGTTGAGGGCAGGGCTGGAGAAATAGCTCTGCAGTTAAGAGCATATACTGCTATTCCAGAGGACCCACCCAGGCAGCTCGCAACTGCCTGTAACCTCAGCTCCAGGTGATCTGACACTTTCTGTCCTCTGCCTGCATCTGCACTCAAATGAATATAACATTCTTCCACACATATGCATATAATTTTTAAAATTGTTTTAATTTTAAAATTGTTTTTAAGTTGGTCTTGGGAGACGGCTCAATGTATGGCTTATGTGTTTACTGGACAAGCAAAAAGAGCAGAGTTTGAAGTCCCAGAACCAAAATAAAATCCAGGCAGGTATGGTAGCTTACCTATAATCCCAGAACTCATGGGGTGGAGGTAGGGGGTGCCTGGATCAAGCTGGCTAACTAGACTAGCTAAATTTGTAATCTCTGAGTTCATATGAGAGACCTTGTCTCAGTAATTCAAGTAAATAGAAATCAAGGAAGACATCCAATGTCAACTTTGGGTGCACACACACACATAATCATAGACTTCATTCTCAGCATTTAATGTAAGAGAATAAAAAAGGAAGTTCCCTGCCTTGTTTTTGGAACATGCATCAATTTCTAGGGCAAGCTGGCATTCTCTTGAAACACAAAGCATTATCCCCCTTCCTACATCCACAGCAGACATCACTAATCGATGGCAATAGTCTTCCTTGCTCAACTTTTATCTTTTTCTACTCCTTCCCCACTTTGATGATAATGCTGGGAATCTAGCCTAGAGCCTTGCATATGGTAGACAAGCACTTTACTACAGAGCTATATCACAGTCCTTTCGTTGTTTGTTTACTTGCTTTGTTTGTTTGTTGAGATAGGGTCTAGCTAAGTTACTCATGCTGGTCTTAAACTTGCTCTGTAGTCCAGGCAGATCTTCCTGCTTTAGCCTCCCAGGAAGCTGGGAGAGCAGGCCTGCACCACCAGACCTCACCCAGCACTCTGTCTCAATGCTATTAGTAGCATTATTCTCCAGGCAGCCACTTCCATCTGAGCAGAGCTGCCCAGCCCCATGAGACCAAGCCTTTCTGTGTCCCAGAGAATGATTGGAAGTGGGGACACTGGAGCTGCTTTCTGGGTCCCTTCATCCTCCTACAAACACAATCACTGACTCCATTGAGTCATCACAAGTCAGGAGTTGGATTTTAAATATTTTCCTTTCTTTCTTTCTTTTTTTTTTTTTTTTCAAAGTAGAATCACACTCCAAAGCCTGGCTGGCACATGATCTCCTCTCCTCCAGCTCCCTGGTCTAGAGTCCTATAATAGGGCTCTGTCTTATGACTTCTAGCTTTGGTTTCTTGTCTATTTTTCCTCCTCTGTTAGACTTCAAACATCTAATGCATTTCAAATGTTTAAAAAAATTGTTATGGTTAGAATGAAAACAGCCCTCATAGGCTCATAGGGAGTGTCACTATTATGAGGTACAGCCTTGTTGGAGTAGGTATGGCCTTGTTGGAAGAAGTGTGTCACTAGGGGCAGGCTTTGAGTTCTCAGATGCTCAAGCCAGGCCAGTGTGTCTCAGTCTCTCCCTGCTGCCTGCAGATCCAGATGTAGAACTCTCAGCTCCTTCTCCAGCACCATGTTGTCTGCATGCCACCATGTTTCCCACCATGACTATAATGAATTAAACCTCTGAACTGTAAATCCGTGTTAATTAAATGTTTCCATCTAAAAGAGGTGCACTGGCCATGGTGTCTTCTCACATCAATAAAATTCTACCTAAGACAAGCAGACAGGTGGCTCAGTGGGTAAAGTCACTTACTTCCAAGCCTAAGGACTTTAGTTCAATCCTCAGGACTCACATGGTGAAAAAGAAAGCTGAGTCCACGAAGTTGTCCTCTGACCTCTGTATACCCCAAATCCTCATCCCTGCCCCAACACACAATAAATAAATGTTAAGAAGGAGGAGAAATGGAAGGAAGGAAGGAAGGAAGAACTCATAAAAGGACACTTGGTAGAGTACTCATTTAAGAGAGAACTTGTTGCCAGGCGTGGTGACACACACCTTTAATCTCAGCACTCTGGAGGCAGAGGCACTGGAATCACTGTGAGTTCGAGGCCATCCTGGTCTACAAAGTGAGTTCAGGACAGCCAAGGCTACACAGAGAGACCTTGTCTCAAAAAACTTTTTAAAAATTTAAAAAATAATAAAAATAAATAAAAATAAAAATGAAAGAAAGAAAACTTGTTAGGCCAGGCATGGTAGCACCTACCCAGTGCTTGAGAGGCAGAGGTCCAAGCATTGCTACAATCTTGATATCAGCCCTCATCAATGTACTGAGTTCCAGACCAGCAAGGACTATTTAGCAATTGTTGTCTGAGATAGATAGATAGATAGATAGATAGATAGATAGATAGATAGATAGGCAGGCATATGAGATAGCTAAGTATATAAAGTGCTTACAAAGACACATAGATCCAAATTCAACCATCAGCATCCACACACACACACACAAAAAAAAATCCAGCCCTGGTGGTACATACTTGTAATCCTCAGGCTGGAAAGGCAGAGACAGGCGGACCTCTAGGACTTGGTGGTCAGCTGCCTTGCCCTTTGGTGAGTTTCAGGCCAACAAGATACTCTCTCTCAAAATAACAACAATGGATAGAGAGAGAGAGAGAGAGAGAGAGAGAGAGAGAGAGAGAGAGAGAGAGAGAGAGAGAGAGAACAGAACCTGAGACATGACATCCAAGGATGTCCTCTAGCCTACACATGTGCTGGCACAGAGATGCACATACGCAAACATAGATATACCCATACAGAGCACAAGAAGAACTTATTTGTTTTAACTTCAGTGAAAGGGTTGTCATGGAGTGACTGTTTGGATTTCTAGAAACAGCGACGGCCACTTCCTTTCGACCACCACTAATTTGAGGAAGCTTGAAGGCCTTTCAGTTCCATCAATGAGAGGCAAGACCCCACCTGCCAGGCCGGGAGGAAGCTATGAGGGCTTCCTGTACTTGTATATACAGGCCACACACAGATGTGTCAAGTGATTTCCAGGCCAGGCTGAGCTGAAGGCACAATCTCTTTCCCTAGAGAGAAGTGAGAACAGAGCTGTGAGCTCTGTCAGCTCTGCCCAGTTCCCACCAGCTGTGGACTCCTAGGTTGAGATTCTACCCCTTAATATGATGGCATTGGGAGATAGAGGCCTGAAAGTAGATGTGGTCATGACGGCAGATGTGTCCCAATGGGACAAGACCATTTTCCAGAGTATTCTCGCCCACTGAAATCCACACTGAAGATTGGTGCTTGTATCCATTGCTTTGGCCCTTATTTGCAACCAGATACTTGATAGAACAACTTGAGGAAGAATTTGTTTGAGTTTACAGTTTGAGGGCACAGTCTATCATGGTAGGGGAAGGCGTGAATTAAAGAAGGAAGGAAGGAAGGAAGGAAGAAAGAGGCATGACTGCTCCTAGGTATGATGGAGGAGATGGTTTATTGTAGATAAACAGGAGAACACAACCAGAGGCAGGAACATCTGGGAGAGTCTAGAGTGGACATGATAACCCTGAGGCACGTGAGGAGTTTGGGGGAGGTAAGGGGAGAGCAGCAGCTGACCAGAGAGATAGCCTGGGCCTTGGCTAAAAGAGTAGACAGAAGACAAGGTAACCAAAATGGCTGGATTATATAAGGAAAGGCAGCTGGAGGAAGAGCAGCCTAGCCCCTGAGCTGGAGAAGTTTAGGGTAGGGGACTGGGTACATCAGCCAGGAGGACCTTGTAACAGGTAGGGGTTGAGGAATGCTGGGAGAAGCTGGCAGACACCACCTCTGCCATTTGTCGTTAACAGTAAGCAGGTGGTCACATGGCGTCCATGGTCAGGAAGCAGAGAAAGAAAGAAACTCTGGTGCTCAGCTCGCTTTTTCCTTTCTATTCAAGCCGAGACTCCAGCCCATGGAATGGTGCTGCCCACAGCTAGGAAAGCCTATCTCACCTCAGTAGAAACTTGCTCACAGATGAGCCCAGAGGTTCATATCCTAAGTGATTTGAGATCCTGTCAGGTTGATAATCAATAGTAACCGTCATGGTGCCCGACTCTATACTGTAGAGCTTAGAACACACATATATAGAAGGCTTAGTGCCTGGCCTTGGTCAAGGTGCAAAGTCAGAATAGGGAAGCATGGGCAGGAGGCCCGACCTTCATCCTCATGCTGTGGTGGCTCTGGGATCCATCTGCTTCCTTAAATATGTACCTTTACTAGAGTCTGAATGTCTGAGTCACCCCCAAAATTCATGTTAAAACAGAATCACCAAAGAGTTGGTATTAGATGATGGGGTCGCTTCAACATTCTATCATGGATGGGAGAAGGGGTAAGGATGAGGCCCCACTCCTTACTCAGGAGCTATCGGCAGTTAATACAGAGTCATTTTTCTTCTGTGGTGTAGTCACTGGTAAGTTGTCCATGTCCCAATAATAACCCTACCCCCACACTCATGCAATCAACCATAATTACATGCATTGGGCTATGCCAACCGTGCCCCTATCCCTGCAAAAAAGAAAAAAAGAAAGAAAGAAAAACAAACATGAAAGCAGGAGGGAGACAAGCTAAGAAGAAGAAAGGTCTGGAAGGAAGGAGAAAAGGATAAGACAGAGTACAGAAGAGTAACTTTCCTCATATATATATTAATTAAAAGGAAAAAAAAAGAAGATGGAGCTCTTAGGTGGTGCTTAGATAAATCAGTGGGATCAGTGTCTTTATAAACGAGACCCCAGCACTAGGACTGTGGCTCAGCTGGAAGAGCGCTTGCCTGGCATGCATGAAGCCCTAGGATCCACCCCCAGTAC
Organism: Acomys russatus; assembly: GCF_903995435.1. Classification (NCBI taxonomy): domain Eukaryota; kingdom Metazoa; phylum Chordata; class Mammalia; order Rodentia; family Muridae; genus Acomys; species Acomys russatus. The sequence goes on along the minus strand of NC_067142.1, from coordinate 28,254,647 downwards.
TGCATAACAAGGGTAGACTGGTGCACATCTGTGATCCCAGCACTTGAGAGGTGGAGGCCAGAAGATCAGGAGTTCAAGGTCATCCTTAGCTATCTAAAAACTCAGAGGCCACTCTGGACTACATAACACCCTGCCTCAAAAAGAACTTAAAGAGTGCGGATAGATGTGCTCTGATCAGCCACAGGGGGGTTATTTCCATGGAAGCTCTGACATTGCTCTCCTCCCAAGTGTGTGATTCAGCTCCACAATGTGCTTGTGTAACACTCACTCCTCTAACTGATCTGCTGCCAGCTCCCTTCTGAGGAATCTACTCAGACAACAGGCCCTTACCCTGTTCAGCACATCCCAGGTGAAATCCTAGCCAGCTGAGGCAGCCCTGTGTTTCCTTTCTCCGCCCCACCCCCTGTACCCACACATCCTTTCTAACACTGATGAAACCCCTCTTTCCTCAGAGGCACTTCCTTCCCTCCACTCCCTCCTCAAGCCCTCTGCTCTTGTTCCTTCACGATAAACATTGGGGCCCATCAGATCCTGAGATCAAAAGAGAGGAGGAGACCCTGCTTCTCTGGTAGGCCAGAAGGATGGAGCCTGATGCCCACACTGGAGGTTAGGGATATCTTCACCACAGCAAGACAAAGAGGAGAGGTACCAATGGCTTCGCCTGTTGCCTGGGTTACATGTCAGAGAAGCTGCTACAATTACACCAAAATCACAGAGGCTAAAACAGATGTAAATGTCTCTTTCAGTCAAGTTCTCAGCAGTATAACATAAGGAGAAGGAGGACCTAAATCCAATCTGTCAGAATTCACATTAAAAATGACAGACAGTGACGGGAGGATGGGAATGGTAAGATACAAGTGAGGGGATAACAATTAGAATATACTGTGAATAAATTATAATAAATAAAATATACATTCAAAATAATAGTTATAATACAGATGTGGTGGTGCATGGTGTTTGTAATCTCAGGGCTGAGGATTCAGAGACAGGAGCATCCCTGGGGCTCCCTGAGCAACAAGCCTACTCGAGTTGATGAGCTCCAAGCCAGTGGGAGACCCTGTTTAAAACAACACAAGTTGGATAACACCTGAGAAACAACTAAGGCTGCCCTCTGATGTACACATACACACTCATACATATGCACACCTATGCCTATATATGTATGCAAATAAATAAATAAAATTTCCCCTTCTCACCAACCATTAAGAGACAGGTCAATAAATCAGGACAAATGTTGACTCTAGTCTACGATCAGTGCAAAACTCAAGTCCGTTCTATTCTTCCATTATCCAGCCCATCTGCCTAGCCAGTTAGAAAAGGAAACAGAGGGAAAGTCTCTCTCTCTTTCTGTCTGTCTGTCTGTCTCTCTCTCTGTCTCTCTTTGTCTCTCTTTGTGTGTCTCTATGTGTCTCTGTCTCTGTGTCTCTGTCTCTGTCTCTCTCCCCCACTCGCCCCAGAGGAAGAATGCTGGGGTTTTGAGACAGAAGACAACCTTAGCTGTAGCTTCTCATGCACTCTCTGCTTAGTCTTTTTTAACAAGGTCTCTCAATAATCTGGAGCTGGCCAAGTATGCTAGGCTAGCTGTTCGGGGGAACTCCCAAGGATCCTCCTGTCTCGATCTCTTCAGTGCGGGGATTACAAGTACTCGCTGCCACACCCAGCTTTTTTATGTTGTTTCTGGATCTCAAACTCAGGAACTCGTACTTAAACACATACACTCAATCCACTACCCCATCTCCCCAGCCCAGGAAGGAAACTTTCATTTAAGAATGATCATGGACTTTTTCTCACACACACTCTACTATATTCCATTATCAACTACTGTAAGACAGGCAGAAACCTACAGGCTAGCTGGGTGGTCGTGCGTCTTCAGCAAGGGGCTGGGGGCGGGGGGCGGATGTTGTCTTCTTGAAATAGTTGCATACTATTATTACTGTGGTCACAGCTATCGCTCTCCGCCAAGTCCACATCATTAGATGATTCTGAGAGTTCACACCCACTCCAGTGCTCAGTTACATATGATGTGAAACAGTGATGAGTAGCACAAATGAAACAGTCTAAGGGGTCCAGAAAAGGAGGTTTTAATCTTGTGTTTATGGTAGAGATAAACTACATTGAAAAAAAAGTTTGTGAAGAGTGTCAAAGTCTTATTAATAGCTATTGAGAAGTGATTGGTTCATGAAGGCATTAACTTCAGTAACGGATTCCTCTCCCCCCCACCCCCCGCCCCTTTCTCTCTCTTATTAACTTTAATAATGTATTCATCAGTCTCTCCTCCTCTCTACCTGCTCCTTCCTGTCTGTCAGCTGGTGAGCAGCTGTCCTCTCTGGGTCCCTTTCACTATGATGTTCCACATCACCACAGGCTCAGAAGTATAAAACCAACTGACCGGAGCATGGACTGAAACCTCTGAAACTGTGAGTCAAAATAAAAGCTCTCCTCTTTCACGATGATTTGTTGGGAGTCTTTTGTCACAGAGAAAAAGAAGTCTAATAACACAGCCTGGGTCCTGGAAAAATAAAGTAAACAAACCAAAACAAAACAAAACCCAAAACTCTGGACTAATCAGAGGGCAGGAGGAAAGCCGCTCTTCCATTTCACCAAAGGGTGACTTTTAACCAGTCATAGCACCGCTGGGTACATCCACACATCGCCTTTGCTGTAAATGTTAGAGAAAAAGAATTGCCTCCTTAATACAGGCTGAATCACACACTGAAGACATTCATGGCTTGAGTTCCGGGTAAACAATATCTTAAGCCTCCAGCTTCTCTCTCTCTGTGTGTCTCTCTGGTTTTACAGGTGTGTGCTAAGCAGTTAAGTAACTAAAACATAGGGAGATAAGCATTAATTTCCTCTCTGGGCTCTCCGTTCTTCCTGAACAAAGTCATTTCCTGATGTATCACAAGACAGGGTCCAGCGGCCACCCCATTAAGTCCATTTGTTTTCACTAGATATTCCTAATCCCACTGAACAGGAACAGAGCACTTGATTTGCTTCCACGCATCTCACCTCTTGTTTTAATCACTACTTCCTTTGCCCATTTTCCTGGCCTGTGTTCCCCTCCCTAACCCTTCAGCTTCCCCCGTGGCCTGAGAGACCAGAGAGGGCAAAGCTGAGGTCATGCCCACCCACCCGCACCTCCACCTGCAGCTCCCTCCCTGACTACTTCGGGACAGGGTCCAGACCTCAGGGTCAACAGCACAGGAACTCCCGGGTTGAGGGCGGGGGCGAGGGGAGGGGGTGATTGTGCAGCCAGACGCACTGGCCTATGGCAAGCTCCCCCACTCCCCTCCCGAAATAACATTTTGAAGCAGGTGTAAAAAGCCATCCCAAGTCCATCTTTATGAAGCCGGAGGTCAAAAGGACAGCAATCAAAGCCTGGCACCACCCTCTTCGCTCTCCTCGTTGGATCTCCATTGCTGCCAGAGTTGGGAGAGACTTTAGTTTCAGAGTTATAATCTAAGCACCTTGGCCTTCTCGCACCGACTGCTTCAGAAATGCCTGAGAGGCAGGTCGTTAACACCTCCCTGAGCATTGTCTAAGGAAGGCCCCTGAGGGTCACAAATCTTGCCACAGAGGGTTCAGTATTTACCCAATCAGCATTTCCATAGTGGCTGTGGGTTGGTTCAGGATTTCACAGAGTGGTTCTTTTCGCCTGCGGCCTTTTTCGCCTGCCGCCTGCCGACTTTACAAAGTGATGCAGGGGGGCTCCTGACCTTGAGCAAGTCCCATGCCTTATACTTCATCTTCCTCATCTGTAAAGCCTTCACGAGTGAGACGTAAGGAAACGACCTCAAGATTCCTCTGTCTAATCCAAGAGTCCTTGGTTCTGCACAGAAAACAGAATGACCTCGCGGAACCAGCGATTAGCCTGTAAGCTAACGGGCAGAGGTCGGCAAGGTGACTCGGTAGGTGAGGAGGGCGCGCTGCACAAACATGAGGAAGGACGCTTAAGTTTTGCATCACCTAGAGTCACCCTATATTGATGCTAACAAAAATCCCAGAAGCAGTTTGGGTGGGTGTGGGGGGGGGGATATTTTACTTATTTCTTTTGAGACCGGGCTTCATGTAACCCAGGCTGGCCTCAGACTCGTTCTGTAGCTGATGATGGCCTTGAACTTCTGATCCCCCTGCTTCCACCTCCTGGGTGATCATGTGTTGTGAGAATGCCCCAGGATCTGTGCCACAGCCTGTTCCCAGATTCCCCCTTTTCTATGCTTCAGGAAAACCTTTAGCTTCTCCACAGGACACCAAGGTTGCGCGACTAGTTTACCTCCATGGCTCTTGGAGACAGCACTTGCGCGACTAGTTTACCTCCATGGCTCTTGGAGACAGCACCTAGTAGGCAGACTCCTGTGACCCGTGGATCTCAAATCCATTAACTAGCCGGTTTCAATGAGGCCCGCTGGGAGTCCAGCATGGCTACTGTGGTAAAGCCGCATGTTTGTGCTTCAAGTCGCTTGCACAGGAGAATCCTCATTTCCCACCAGGCCTGGCTGGGCTGCTCTTAGGGAGAACTGGAAAAATTGGGCTGCCTCTAGGAGTCCCATCCCACCCCGACTCCCACCGCCCCCCCCCCCACCTCACCCCGACCCTTCCCACCACCCACCCACCCCACCCAGGATCAGAGCACCAGCTCAGGCCTAGTCCATTCAGACTTCATTCTTGCCCTGCACCAGAAATGCTTCGGGATACTTGGGAGGCTCGCCTGGGCCTCCGGCTTCCCCGAGGAAGGTACCCAGAAGCCACCTCCGTAAGATTTCATGTCAATAGACAATTAGCGGCTAACTTCTGGGCTGAGGCGTTTAATATTGTCATCTTGACAGAATCTGTAATGACCTAGAAGATAAGACCGGGCAATTCTGCCACAGGGCTTCCAGACTAAGTTACCTGAGATGGGAAGACCCGCCCTGGATGTGGGCGGCACCGTTCTAGGCGTCCTGGACTGACTGAAGAGGCTAAAGCAGTGAATGGGCTGGGATGATGGCTCAGGCGGCAAAGTGCTTGCTATGCACGCACAAGGGAATGAGTTTATGCCCTCAGCACCCGTGTTAAGAGCTGCGTGAGGTGGAGGGCATCTGTAGCCCCAGCACTAGGAGAACACAGAAAGGAAGAAGCCAGTTGCTCACGCCAGGTTCAGTGCAGGCTCTGCTTCAAAAAATAGAAATAACGAACAACTGGGGAAGACACCTGGCACTAACCTCTAGCCTCTAGCCTACATACTCACCCACACACACACACACACGCGCGCGCGTGCGCGCGCGCGTATAAACCACATACGCATTAAAGAGAGGGGAGCAGGAAGTGATCTGAGAACCAGAATTCACCTCTCTGCCTCTTGACTATAGATGCAAAGTGACCAGCTGCCTTGCTCCTGCCACTCTTGCTTTCCTTCCAAGTGTGAGTTAAAGCAAACCTTCCTTTTTAAAGCTACTTTTGCCCTATATTTGATCACAGTCACTAGACAAGTAACTGATACAAGGGTTTAAGCCTCAAAGTCATAGTCCCTGGCTACTAGAACCCTGGACCATTCAGACCCTCTATTTCAACTATGGTTGGGAATAATAAAGCTGCCTGCCTCATTGTGTTGTGCAGGAGTAAATGAGTTAATACTTGGTAAGTGCTTAGAACAGGGCCTGGCACATGCCAAATGCCCAATAAATCTCAGTCGTTGCTGCTGTCATTAATTTGGCCAAAGAACAAATGTGCAAAGTGCCTAGGAAGAGACCATTCAAGTTCATCATTGAAAAGCCATTGTCTGACCTGAGTATCAGAATGTCCCTTGCCAGCAAGATGAAATCACTTATCTGTGACACTGGGTACTAATGGGCAGGATGTAATTGCTCGTGAAATTTTACAATTTTTAAGGTGAAAATGGGAACTTGGGGAATAGCCTAGCAATTGACTGCCTCCTACACAAATGTGAGGACCAGAGTTTGGACCCCTAGAAACCCATGCTAAGGCCAGATGGGCAGCCAGCCTGTAATTCCTGTCTATGATGGTCGAGAAAGAGAAAGGATGCCCAGAACAAGCTGGCTAGGGAGACTAGCCATATCGGCAAGCTCTGGGTTTGATTGAGAGAGTCTGCTTCTATGAGGAAGGTGGAAGAGCCACAGAGAATGATTCCCTGACATCAACCTTAGTCCTCCCCCTGTATGTATGTGTATACTTATGTACACACATGCATCCATGTATATGTGTGCAAAACTCATACGTATACTCACATGCATAATATCCAGGTGAAAATGGGAAAATAAAAGATGAAAATGTACTGTTTAGAATGCAAGCTGAGGAAAGGCGGGTGGGGAGAGAGGGAGGAAGGTATAAAGACTGCTCTCTCTCCATGGGTGAGTTGCCATCAGCTCTGGGAAATAAACCTGAAAAGCACAGAAATTAAATTCATTGCTGACTGGTGCTTAAAACTGAATCTAAATGCCCACCTCTGTGTGTCTCTCTGTCTGCCCTAGCACTGTGCAGGCAGACACTCCACAGGAGACACATAGGATATGGCTCTGTGAGTGAGGTTCTAGGGGACTTGTTGGTCCCTTTTGTTCTTTTTTATGTGAAGACATTGAAAGACCCATGGCTTAGACAACTGCTCTTGTCAGACACCCGAGATGCTTCATTTGGGCTTGATCTCGGAATATAAGCCTGAGTTTTTTATAAATCACTCAGCCTGTGGCATTTCGTTACAGCGCCTCAAGCCATTAGAGACAAGATCTTTAGGGAAACAGGCTCAGAATTCCAAATATGGTGCTGAAGGGAAAAGAAAAAGAAAATCAATCTCTCTCTCTCTCTCTCTCTCTCTCTCTCTCTCTCTCTCTCTCTCTCTCTCTCTCTCTCCCCTCCCTCTCTCTCTAAAAAAAAAAGAGGGGGGGCTAGGATGACTGATAAGTTAGTGATAGGATGACTATTTCAAGCATGTTGAGGGGTGTTTTATAACTGTGATAGAGACTTTAGGGATATGTTACTAACAAATATACATGTCCACACAAGAATAATCATGGCACATGGCAGCTCACAACTGTCTGTAGCTCCTGTTCCATGAGATATGACACCCTTACACAGACATGTGTAATCAAAACCCCAATGCACATAAAAATACATAACAAATAAATAAAAAATTTAAAAAATAATCATAACTTATAGGGAAAATACAACATTGTACCAGAAAAGGAATTATAACTACAGTATACATTTTTACTCTGACATGACCAATGCTTATAATATAGTTGAAAAATATTCTCATCCAAGTTAGAACGGTTCACACTAACATGGAAGATATTAAACACATTCTGACACTTAGTGTGCCAGGGTCCCACCCACAGGCTCACATACCACTCTCATGGTTTGTCTGTATATAGCGCACTGGGAAACTTCTCAAGGAAAACCCTCCAGGGTCCCTCTTGGTCGCAATTCAAGATGGTTAGTCTGGGGCCAGAGAGACGTTTCTGTGGTTAAGAGCCCTCACTGTTCTTCCAGAGGAGCCAAGGTCAGTCCCAGCACTCACATCAGGCAGATCACAGTTCCAGGGGATCTGACACCCTCTTCTGGCCTCCAAGGGCACTGCACACACACACACACACACACACACACATCACACACACACACACATACACACACATTATGCGCATACACATATACATACACCGTACACACACACTTATACATCACACAAATACACACTCACATCACACACAAACACATACATCACATACATACATACACACACATATATGTCATACAGTTATATATCACACACAGATACACACTCACATCACAAACATCTCACACACACATACACACTCACACACATTACGCACACACATGCATATACACATATCACATTGCACACATATCATACACACATACTTATACATCACACACACATACACACATCACACACACATACACACATCACACACATATACACACATACACACATACACACACATTTATACATCACACACATACACACTGAAATCACACACACATATATACACATATGCACGCATACACACACATATATCATACACACACTTGTACATAACACACTCACATCATACACATGCATACATGCATTCACATATACACACACATCACACACAAAACACACATCACACATACATGCATACACACTCACACCACACACACACATACAAACTAAAATAAAATGCTTTAAAGATGATTAGTCCTTACAAAGAATTGCTGAGAGATGTTGGGATAAACTACTCTTTGCCTTTTTTTTTTTTTTTTTTTTTTTTACATTTACTTATTTATTTTACATGTGGATGTGTGGGTACATATATGCTTCAGCACACATGTGTCAGTCAGAGGACAACTGGCAGGAGTCAGTCCTCTCCTTCTATCTTGAAATTCCATGATCAAACTAGATTGTCTGGCAGCAGTCACCTTTCCCACTCAGCCTGGAGTACACAGCATCACAGAAACAAGAGAGAGCCTGCCTCAAAACAAGGAGGGAGGAGAGACCCAACTCCCAAAGGTTGTGCGCTCCCCCCCCTCCACACACACACACACACACACACACACACACACGCTCGTGCACTCCATGACATATACACACACTCACTTTCTCTCGGTAATAATACACACATAAAATAACAATAACTAATTACTTAGAATGAGTTATACTTATTCAATAATTACCTCAGAACTCATGACATGAGATACAAGACACATTCATACTCAGTAAGAGCTACAAGTGCCATAGACCCAGCCTGCTATCTACATAACATAAGGCATCATTAGAGGTGATGTGAGAGATTTTTGTGATTCCTGTGTGAATGTAGGCACAGCTCGTGGCATGTGGCAGTCAGAAGACAACCTGAGTGTCAGTCCTTAACTCACACCTAATACGAGATGGGGTTCTTTGTTCCCTGACCCACTCCATACTAGCTGGTCTGCAAGCTTTCTGAGGTGTGTGTGTGTGTGTGTGTGTGTGTGTGTGTGTGTGTGTGTGTGTGTGTGTGTGTGTCTTCTCCTCCAGCTTTTATATAGATTCTAGGAACCTGAACTCCGGTCCTCATACTTGAACGGCAAGCATCTTACCCACTGACCATCTCCACAGCCCACCGTTTGTTCTTCTAAAAATTGTATTTGGACCCATAGCCCTAAGTTTTTTTCAGGATTGCAAACTCAAGCATTCTTGCCCGGATGATCTTATTACAAATCAGACCCAGCAGGAACCTCACAATACTTTTGGCTTGGTAGAACACATTTCATTATATCGTCTTAATTAACATCCTATGTCTCCCTTACCCACCCCATAATAATAAACGCCTTTATTCTGTTCTAGAACAATCATACATCAATAGCAACATTCTCTATTATAGCTGAAAAGTAAGAGAAAAAAATCACATCCTGTGTTCTTTTCCCAGACTCCATAGCTGCACGTGAAAGTTAAATTTCTACTTTTTAAGTCTCAGGCGTGTCCACAGAGCATTCCACACCAGTCTTGTTTTGTTTTCATCACATTCCCCAAACTCCTGCCCTTTCAAACACGTATGTAAATGAGGGGCCCCACAAGCTATTAATGCAAATTTGTTTAAATAAGGTTCCTAAAGACTAAAAGGGCTGTTGATGGTTTCAGAAAATACTCTGCAGGGAAATGTTGTGTCCATAGTGAACAGGGCCTGTGCGACCCTGGGAAAATCAGATTGCGTGGAGGAGAAAACAAAGAGCCGAGACCTGAGCAGGATGCTCGGCCCGGTCTTTGGCATGCCTGCAAGGCTGGGGAGGAAGATGTTAACAGATGTGATTCTTTTCTGTGGACTTGAGGATTTTTCCTGAACAGGAAAACCTCCCTAAACATCAGGCTTAATAACTCATTAGCAGGGGCTGAGGGGATGACTCAGTGGGTAAAGGCGCTTGCAGCCAAGCCTGAGTTCGATCCCTGAGCCCCATGTGGTGCAAAGAGAGACTGCGCCTACATGTTGTCCTCTGACCTCTTTATATATGTGCCTCCCAGTAACTAAGTAAAGGAATGTAAATATTTAAATTCATTAAAAGGGCTAGGGGAGATGGCTTGGTCAGTGGGTAAAAGTACATGCCGGGTGATCATGAGGACTTATGTTCAGACCCCAAGACCCTGCATGTAGCCCCCAGCTACAGTCGCTTGAGTCGGGGATCCCAACAATCCTATGATAAAATGGAAACCAAGACAGGAGAAAACCTCACAAGCTTACAGACCAACTGGCTTGGGATGGGTGGAGAAAAAAGAGACTTCATCTCATCCAAGGCTATCCTCTGACCTCCACACACACATTATGGCATACAGCTTGTATCCACCCACATGAGCATACACATATGACTCATACATTCACACAGACTAAAAATTAGTAATGGTAATAATTCACTGATAAGTGTGTCAAAAGGTCTTTGTTGGATGAACTAAATACCAAGATGTCTAGACCCCCAAGAACTATGTGTTAATATAGCCAGAAGGCCATGAAACCGTAAGGTCCTCTTGGCTTTGAACTCTACCTAAGATCTTCTGTCTGGAAAGGCCATACCACTAGTTTCAGGAAGATGGCTCCAGAGTAGACTATAAGAGCTACCTGATTTTAGGAGGGTTGGTTGGTTTTTTTGTTTACGGTGTGTTGTTTCGTTCTTGAGACAGAATCTCATGTAGCCTAGGCTGGCCTCAAACTCTCACTGCTTAGCCAAAGATAACCTTGAATTTCTGATCCTCCTGCCTCCACCCTCAAAATGCAAGGGTTACAGGCTTGAGACACCACACCCTCTTTTAGGCAGTGCTGGTGATGGAACCTAGGACTTCAAGCTAGATAGACAAGTGCTCTACCGACTCAGCCACAACCCAACCAGGTCTTGGGCTTTTTCACAACACAGAATCCATTGAGAAATCCCTTCTCCGTTGAGAGCCCAGGCCACTTTCCCAGCCTAGTTTCCTTAGCTTGAGAAAGGGACCGTCTTAGGAACCAAAAGGACGAGACCTCTGACAATGAGTCACGCAGGCTTCAGGTGTTCCTCTGTTGCTTGTTCTCCGGAGGGAGGATGACCTCATCCCCCGTCTAAGGCTGGGGAGGGCAGGCAAATCAGTGGGTATTCAGGGTATTAAAGACGGAGATGCGTTTCATCTCTAACTCAGCCTGAGAGCTCCCTTCATGGGAAGTATCACTTGAAAAATAAAGAGCCCTGTCCCTTAGGGACGTTGAGTCATTATGCTACTGAAAATTCACCCTCTCACTCAGAAATGCAGGTACCCACTATCCTGCAATCCCAAGTTAGCCATTTACATATGGCGCTCCTTGGTTGGTTGGTTGGTTGGTTGGTGAGTTAGTTAATACAAAAGGTCTCCTGTATCACAGGCTGGCCTCAGATTGTGTTTATAGCTGAAGCATTCTCCTGCCTCCACCTCCTGCATTCTGAGGTTATGGGCATGCTCCACCTCCTGAGGTGCGGAAGCTTGAACGGAGGGCCTTCTGCATGCTTAGCAGACACTGCCAATTGAGCCTAGTCCCCAGCCTTCAGTGTTCTTACATGACAAGCTTGGAGAATACACTTCCAGGAACACCTTGGGACACAGGTGAACATCAGAGACCGTGACATCTGTCTGTCCTGCTTGTCCATCAGAGCCCATTCGCCACTCAGCACTCTTTTTTTTTTTCCACTCAGCACTCTTGACTCTAAAACTGAAGTCGGTTTCTTGGGACTCTCACACTACAAAGTGACCCCAACATCCTCCACCTCATCTCAAATTCCACCGGAGTCCACTGATGGCTGTAGATGCAATTTAATTCTTTATTGAAGGCATCAGCACTTGGGGGCTGGAACTAGGATCTAGAAAGTCAGAGGCTTGAAGGAGAAATTTTTTCCTGAGCTGTTGACACACATTTATTATTAAGGTCTTGGTAATTCTTCTTACTTCTCCCAGTAGATTTCTCTGCTCCATTAATTTTTAGTGCCTTTGAAAGTTCACAATGCAACCTTAGAGGCTCCATTCCAAATAGTCCTTGAAGAACAGCAGCTCCAAGGAGGAAAGTGAGGAACAGAGTCAGCTGGACCAGTCAGGAGGCACAAGTGTTTCACAAGCAGCCTAATGAAGCCAGGGCAATCTCACGCCTTTCAGCCTCTAAGAGTGTACTCCAAAGCAAGTGCTGCGGTGGGAGGACCATAGACTGATGCTCTACACTTGGGCTTCAAATGTCCAAACATACCTAGTATACATGCACACACATACACAGACAAACATAGATACACATACACACAGAGACATATACATACACACATATGTGCACACAGATGCACATACATATATGCACGCAGATACACACACACACACATATATATACTCTCTTCTGTGTGTGTGTGTGTGTGTGTGTGTGTGTGTGTCTGAGTCTGTGTCTTTCCTATCACTGTGTCTCTGCGTCTCTGCATGTGTGTGTGTGTGTGTGTGTGTGTGTGTGTGTGTGTGTGTGTGTGCGCGCGCGCGCCTTTCCACTCTGTCTCTTCTCTCTCTATTTCATTGTGTTTGATTGTCTCTGTATATGTCTCCTCTCGCTTTTTTCTCTTTTCTATTTCCCCCTCTTTCTCCTCCCCCTTTCCCCCTTTTTTCTCTCCCTTACCTAACTGCTGCCCTCTAAATCTAGGCTCTGTGAACTTGACCTTCAGCCTCAGGCCTGACCATTAGGCATTTACCTCAGATCCTCTGGAATGTAAACTTGAGCTAACTCTAATGGTCTCTACTGCGCAGAGTGTGCTTTCTGTGAGCTCCACAAGCATCATCTGTAGCTCAAACCTCTGAGGAGACCAAATTCTGGCACCTCCCCGGTTTGTTAGAAATCCTGTTCCCTGAGTTGTCAGGGTCACATTCTGGGCCTTGGGATCCCCAGCAAGCTAGGCTCAGGGGTCCTCCACTCAAATATGCCAATTAAAGACGCAAATAAGAAAGGAAAGCAGAAAAAAGGAGATTCATTCAATGCAGCCACACTAGAAAGAAGAAAAAGAATGAGAGCCAGTGACACTGCCCCCAAGTCTGTAGTCAGGGTCCTGATGTAAGGTTTCTGTTTAAATAGAGAGCAAGATGCATGCATAACTAAGCAGTCCTGGCCAGGATGTGATCCCATCCATCACAGACCCATCATTGTCTGGGCTCCAGGCTCTCCTGCAAGGTGGTCTGACAAGTTGTCAGAACTGTGTGAAATCTTCCTGGGAGACAAGTTTCTGATTGGGCTGGCACCAGGCTTCTGGCTTCTTTTCCCAGTATGAGACTCCTGGGGAAATTCCAATTCCTTGCAGTCCATTGCCTCAGTAATCTGATAGCAAAAGGGAGGGGCACAGGTATCTGCTTAGAATATCTTCATATTTGCCAGACGGTTCCAATCCAAGCAGCCAGTGTAACACTGAAGAGGTTGTGGGTACTCAGAGGGTCTCTGACCCAGCAGGACAGTCCCAAGAACATCAGAGCTCAGCGCTGCCCTACTAGGCACACTGGCCGAGTCAGTGTCTTAGTCAGAGTTTTATTGATGTGATGAAATACCGTGACCAAAAGGCAAATTGGGAAGGACGAGGTTTATTTGGCTTACACTTCCACATGGCTGTTCATCACCAAAGGAAGTCTGGACCGGAACTAAGCAGGGCTGAAGCCTGGAGGCAGGAGGTGCTGATGCAGAGGCCATGGAGGGGTGCTGCTTACTGGCTTGGTGCCCCCACCTGCCGCCCCAGGCTTGCTCCGCCTGCCTTCCTATATAACCCAGGACTACCAGCCCAGAGATGGCATCATCCACAACGGCCTGTGCCCTCCCCCATCAATCACTAATGGAGAAAAGGCTCTATAAGCTTTCCCTTACAGCTGCATCTCAAGTAGGCATTTTCCTCAACTGAGGCCCCTTCCTCTCTGATGACTCTAGCTTGTGACAAGTCTACACAAAACCAGCCAATACAGTCAGTCAGCCTTGAATTCCACATCCCATGTTGTAACTGCGAGTAACCCTGCTAGAGAGCCACAGTGCCACCCTAAAAAGCCAAAGGGACTTGACTCATTCTTGCAGATCTTAAATTGATTTCAGACACTACCATTTAATTGGGATTTCACCCCCACCCCACCCCCTACCCCCGAGAAGTGAGACCAGCATCCTGACTCCCTTTGAATGTTCCGGAGACAGCAGGGCAACTAACTATTCCAGGCAGGCCAAGAACAGCCTGGCCAAGCATCTCCTAACCAGCTCAGCCACAGCTGTGTGCCAAAACTATTGACCAGGCAGCGTGGCTGGTCTAAGCGTACAGACACTGGCTGCCCATCCTGCCTTTTGATCTCGCCGTCATTCCCCACCCCAGGGTCTAGTTTCAAGAAGCTGCACGTAGCTGAAGCCTCCAAGAACATTACCAACTAAAGTCTGGAGACTTGCCCTCCGCTGTTCCCACAGGGCTCTCTTCTGTGAGTCCAGGCATGGGGGAGGGTGGAAGCAGGGGATGGTCTTGGATCACACACAGGGAACATTCATTTTCAATGACACCTCCTGCTGCCCACTCTCGGACCCTCTCCCAGATGCAAGCAGAGCCCAGCACCTACTACAAAACAACAGCCTTGGGCATCGGCAGCAACACCACCAGTGACTCACCCTCCCCCATGAAGCCCAAGCTTCCAGCAGCCCATGAGCTCATTTTAATTGAAACCTATCCACGGTTTTAATGAGTGAAACAGACTCAAGAAGAGAGCCTTAGCCGTCTCCGTTCCTACTCCTGCTTTTCAGAAGAGTCGGTGATGCTGGTGAGTAGGGAATCAAAGTTGAGCTGTTGACGTCTGAGACAAGTGGGCTGCAGGAACACAAGAGAGGCCTAGAGCCAGTTTCATCTGATAAATCGGTATTTTCCAAAATTATCAGAGACCACGTTATTGGCAGAATTCAAAATTATGCTAGGGGCTGAGGATAGGGTTCTGTTAGTAGAAAGCTCACCTGGCATGCTTGAATCCCTGTGTTCTTACCCCCATCCCCTGTCCCCCATCCCCCACCCTCCCCACCCCAGCACTGCATAAAGCGAACTGGTACAAACCTGTAATCCCAGCACTTGAGACATAGAGTTGGTGGGGCTGGGGTGTTGTAATCAGGATTAGAGTTGGTGGGGCTGGGGTGTTGTAATCAGGAGTTCAAAGTCTTCCTCCTCCTCCTCCTCAGGTCAAGCTTAAGGCCAGCCTGAGCTATATAAGACCATCTCGAAAAACTACAACAGGAGCCCGGCACAGTGGCGCACAGCTATAATCCCAGCACTCGGGGAGGCAGAGGCGGACTAATCTCTGTGAGTTCAAGGCCAGCCTGGTCTACAAAGTGAATCCAGGACAGCCAACACCCCACAGAAACACCCTGTGGGGGCAAGGAGACTACAACAAAAAAAACCACTGCTTTTTATTTTTATTGTTGTATAGACCGCTGATTATATGCCTTTAAGTATATATTTCTACATGTATGTGAGAGACAGACACACAGACAGACACAGAGAGAATGGGAGAGATACCTATCTATTCCCACTCCCTTAGCTCTTTGGCTAAATCTAAGAACCAAATTAACAAGAGACGAAACAGTAAGAGAACACACAATTTTAAAGCTTTATGGATAAGATCGTCACAGAGAGTAAAGTCTATAGAGACCAAAAAGAGATGCTTTTTTACTGTTTACAGCAAAGAGGGGAGTACATTTCTAAAGCACCAGCAGGACGGAGGGATCCCTATAAATTCTAAGCGAGTCATCAAGATATATGAGAGGATGTGAGTTGGACAGAAGATAAGATTGACTTGTGGGTTTATTTATCCAAGCCCATTGCAGCCCCAATTACCAGTGTCTGGTGATAAGGGTTATTTCCCCGCCCTGGTTGGAGGGGAGCGCCCCTCCCATAGGAATCTTTATGACCTGCTACACATAGGAAAAGGTGAGCCATAGAATGCTTTCCACAGATACAGTTTCTTCGCTGTTTTCATCTCCCAATTATGAATACATCAATTCTGTGAATCATTGGCATGGTATATCCTTACATTCACCCATAGGTAAATTTAATTACCTGTCCGGTGGCTGGAAGCAGTGCAATGCAATGCAGCAGCATATATCATTCAAAAGTACTGAAAAACCAAAGAGTCTATCAGCTGATGGATGGATAAACAAAATGTGGTATGTCCATTAAAATGGAACATCCGGCTATAAAGGGGAATGGGGTGCTATATATGTCACAGTATGGATTAACCCTTAAAGCATTTTGATAAATGGAAGAGGACAGACACAAATGTGAGTCCATTTATAAGAAAACGTGAGACTAAGCAAACCTGTAGAATGGACAGTTCATTGATGGCTTCCAGGAACGGAAGGCTGGCCAATGGTTGTTTTGGCTAAATGGTTCTTGGAGGAGGAGGGGGCGGGGGGGGAGTGAATGTACCAAAGCCACTTTCAAAATGGGTAAAATGTGGGCTAGAGTTATGGCTCAGTTGGCAGGACGCTTGCCTAGCACGAGTGGAGCCCGGAGTCCCATGGCCAGCATCACATCAAACAGGTGTGGTAGCACTCAGCATCACATCAAACAGGTGTGGTAGCACTCAGCATCCCATCAAACAGGTGTGGTAGCAGCACTCACCTGGGCTGCCAGCACTGTAAGGTGGAGGCAGGAGGGCAAAGAACTGAAGGGTAGCCTAGGCTACATAAAGGCCTGTGTTTCTGGTTTCATTATCTTGCCATGACAAAAAACCATGACCAAAGACAACTTGGGAGAGGAAAGGGTGAGTTTCAGCTTACATTTCCAGGTCACTGTCCACCATGGAGGGAAGTCAGGGCAGGAATTCAAGGCGGGAGGCTGAAGCAGAAACCATGCAGGAATGTTGCTTGCTGGCCCACTCCAGGCTCATGCTCACCTTGCTCTCTTACAGGAGCGGGGGATCACCTGCCTAGAGAATGGTGCTGCCCACAGTGGACTAGGCCTTCCTACATTGTTTAACAATCAAGACAACGCCCCCAGTGACATGTGTACAGGCCAGTGTGATCAGAGCAGTTCTTCAACTGAGACTCCTTTCTCTGGTGACTCTAAGCTGTGTCAAGTTGACAGTTAAGACTAGGAAAGAAAGAAAGATAGAAAGAGAGATAAAAAACAGTTTTTTCTGTAACATGGTACAGTGTTTACATATGTCCTTTATACCTTCCCATAGACACAATCGGATGTACAGTTTTCATAAATCAAACACAAGGGACAGAACCTAGGAAATGTGCGTTTTAAAAAAAGATTTTATTTTTTTCTTTTTACTTTTAATATGGGTATTTGTGAAGGTGGGGAGGGAGGGTCGTGCCTGTGTCTAATGTTCCTGCAGAAGCCAGAAGGCGGCATGTGATTCCCCTGGAGCTGGAGTTCCAGGCAGCTGTGAATCACCCAACGTGGCTGCTGAGAACTGAACTCTGGTCCTCTTTGAGAGCTACAAGCTTTCTTAACCACAGAACCACTGCTCATGCCCCTGCAAGGTCCTCTATTGTTCAGTATGCTAAACATGTTCAGTAGAAACTGCCTGAATTCACAAGTGTAAAACCCAGACAAGAAAGCTGACTGCATGACATGCCTAGGGGACAGAAGGGATTTACTGAGAGGGACCTTTGGCTCAGCTGATGGCTGCTGCCATCAAAACTTCAGATGCTGGCACACTAGAAGACACTAGCCCTCTGCCCGTGTGAGTTGCAGCACTTGTTAGTGACTGTGATTCTCTACTTTGGATAAATTCTAAATCTAAAGAAAGGAACCCTCTTTTTTGTTTTAGGTGTGTGTGGCACCCATGCGTGTCTAGCCATATTTTTTCATGGGTGCACATGAGCACATGTCTGTGGAAGCCTCAGGTTGGTGCCAAGATGCCCCTCCCATTGCTCTTCTACTTTATGCATTGAAACAGGGTCTTTCAATTGAACTCAGAGCTTATCGACATGGCTAGTCTTGCCATCTAGCTGCTCTGGGAAGCCCATCTCTACTGCCTAAGGCTAAAGTAACAGGTAGACTGCCATGCCCATTCAGTGTTTACATGGATATATAAAGAGCTGAATCCAGTCCTCAACTTAACAGTTAGTTATCATCTCCTATTTTCTGCTCAGTTTCCACTGTGGAAAGGAAGATGTCTTTTTCTTATTGGTTTCTAGGTGCTCTTTACATATTATTGCAGTAACCCATCTATTGGCATTATGGTTTTCTCCTTTTCTCTAACTTTTAATGTCTTTTGGTGACATTTACAGTAGTGTGGTTGCTGATGCTTCTGTTGTTGTTTTTAATTATACTACCAGGTCTATCCATCTTTCTGTTCTTATATCTTATGCTCATAGCATAGTTCTTGGCACATAGAAGGCTCTCTATGCATCCCATGAGTAAACTAAATGAATAAACAAACCCTGAATACAATTGGAGAAATTCTCCTTTTCAGAGGTGG
The DNA here is from genome assembly GCF_903995435.1 of Acomys russatus. Classification (NCBI taxonomy): domain Eukaryota; kingdom Metazoa; phylum Chordata; class Mammalia; order Rodentia; family Muridae; genus Acomys; species Acomys russatus. Next base: position 28,236,235 of record NC_067142.1, on the reverse strand, counting down.
AGGTTTGGAGAAGGAAAAAGCCCTTGCTAACACTGAACCTGCTTAGAGGTCTGTGTGTGTGTGTGTGTGTGTGTGTGTGTGTGTGTGTTTGTGGGAGGGGTGTGCAAATATATGTTCCAATATACATATGTGTGTGGAGGCCAGGGAAAAACCCTGGCTGACTGTCATCCCTCTGGGTCCTGTCCATCTGTTTTTTGAAATAGGCTGTTGCACTGTCCTGAAACTAGTGAGCCCCAGGGATCTGCCTATTTCCTCCCTGCCAGTGCTGGGGTTACAAGAATGTGCCACATCTGGCTTTGTTTTTTGTTTTTTGTTTTGTTTTTAAATTTTTTCTTAGCAGGTGTTTTCAGGCCCTATGCTTAGACCAAGCTATCTCTCCAGCACTACCAACCTCAGAACCTGCTGCATACAAGGCAAGCGCTCTGCTCTTGAGCCCACTCTGAGACTTTCATTCTCATAAACTCATAAGCAGTAACGATCTTTCCCAGAACTTCAGCCTCCAAGAAAGATGTGGAGAAGAAAGATACCTGTGTCCAGCGCAAGTTCAGGCTTTTCTTTCTGCCCACAGCACTCCCAATTACTAACAAGCACTTAGGAGCTCGCCTGTTGAGACTTAAGGATGTGGCACAGTGGGTAAAGTGATGCTGTGGGGGCACAAGGACCAGAGTTCTAGTCCAGCACCCTCAGAAAAGCCCTGCACGATGGCGTGCATTGTAACCCTAGGGCTGGAGAGCCTTAGAGGGGTGAGCTCGATAGCCTTCCAGCCTAGCCTACTTGGACAGTTTTAGGTTCAGGAGTGACTCTCTCTCTCTCTCTCTCTCTCTCTCTCTCTCTCTCTCTCTCTCCTCTCTCTCTCTCTCTCTCTCACACACACACACACACACAGACAGAGAGAGAGAGAGAGAGAGAGAGAGAGAGAGAGAGACACAGAGAGACAGAGAAACAGAGACAGAGACAGACAGACAGATTCAGGTTGTTCCACACAAACCACACATGCTGGAACCAAAGTTCAAAACTTCCATTCTCTCATTTCACCTGATTCACTGTCTGCGTTGAACTTTGCAGGAAGCGTATAGACAGGACGAGGCCCACAACTGACCATCTCAGACCTGAGCTGGGAGCGCTGTGCTGAGAATGCAGGCTTAGGAGTGGACCCAACTCACCCGTAACCCCAGCTCTGCCACGACACTTGACTTCCCTGCATCTCAGTTTCCTCACCTGCCAAACTGCCTTGAGGGACTGATGAGAGCCTCACCTAAGTAAATAAATACAGAGCCAGGGTTTGACCAGCACAGCTGAGAAAGAGCCCGCAAGACTTTGGATATTCTGAAAATACACTTGTAGTCTTTGTCTTATCTAAAGAAAAAGCTTTAGGTGGGGAGCCTGGGGGTGCTGCAAATTAGGTCCGCCAGCCTGAGGCAAGATACAATAGCTGAGCCAAATACCTCCGTCCTTAGAGCCAACTGGCCATTGTGTTTCCCACTGCCACATGCTGTTATCATGGGAACCTATTTCCTGGGGCTAATTTAAGCCAACTGGAAAAACATAAACGGTGTTAGGGTTTAACTTGGTCTCAGATAGGAAGGGTGGCCAGACCCAGGGCCACCTGGAGCCTGCACACCGGAACACTGGCTCCATCAACAGCTGTGCTAAGAGTAAGTCAGATACTAGAACACTCTGGCGTTCCTACCTCTGCAGCTCCCCTGAGCTTGCTCCTGGGCTTTACTGTGCCCAGGGTTGTGGGCAGAGAAGACTCCAGGCCAGATTTTACCAGCACTCTTTCCTCCCCTGTGTCAAAGGATGATTTTTCCCCCTTCATTCTCATTTAAAAGTTGATATTCAACTTAACACAGTGAAACTTCATTCTGCAAAGGAATAGAAAAATACACCTGAGTCCTGTTCGGTAGGGTAAATATTGGGATAAGATAAACATCAGAGCCACTTAAAAAAGACCATTGTGTTCCAGCAAATGGCCACTTCCTTACCTTGAGGAAAGCTCTGGAAATAGAGAGCCTGAAGCTTTGAGGAGGGATGGAAGCTGTGGTCGGAGAAGAATGGCTGTACAGCCACACCCTCCTCAGGTTGTGGGTTGCACCCAAAGGCTGTCTTACTGACCTGTTTAACCATTCTCACCCCCACCACCTCCATCCCCAAAGTCCTGCCCTACCTCCCCTAACCAAGATTGTATAACTATCTCTCTTCTGCATGGTTCCGCAGAGAGGAATGTGTGACCGGCTTCTGTTCTGGTTCAGTCCTCAGGGGCTCAGAAAACCGTATCTTCCTAAGCACCATTCTTTTCATTTTAAAATTATTCAACCTTCTTCTGGGATAGTGAATACAAACACAACTAACACTGGTGTTTGCTTTGTTTGTTTGCTTACAACGCTGCAAAGTTTCCCAACACATTATATGCCTTATATAATTAATTTAATCCTGTATGTTTGCTGCTTTTGTTCTGTAAGACAAAGTCACATGTAGCCCAGGCTGGCCTCCAAATCACTCTTGTAGCCCAGGCTGGTCTTGAATTCCTGGTCCTTTTGCATCTAGCTCCTGCGCGCTGGGATCATAGGCATATACTATTAGGATTCTGCCCCAGGCGGCCTACTGTAATGTCATTCCCTACCTGCCACTGGGCGTGGCCCTGGCCAGTACATAAAAGGACAGACCCACATCGCTTCTTCCTCTTACCTCTTACTCTCTTCTTACCCCTCTTATCTCTTCTCTCCTTCCTCCTCTCTCTTCCTCTGTCTCTTCCTGTCTCTGTCACTGTCTGTCTGTTTGTATCTATCTATCTATCTATCTATCTATCTATCTATCTATCTCTGCCCCCCCCCTTCCTGCTTCCCCATGCTCACTTAATAAACCTTCCCATATAATATCTGTTGCCTGGCATCTTATCTTTTAATCATTAAAATCCGAGTGCCCTGACTCGGATACAAAACCCAAAGGGTCATTCCGTTGTCTTCACAATGGAATCCCATCCCTTTTACTGTCTGTAATAAATTCCTTCCTCCCTCTGCCGCTGCTTTCTGGGGTACCCCCATGGTCATATAATAAATTTCCCATATAATATCTGTAGCCTGGCATCCTGTTTTTTTTCTCTTTTTTTTTTTTTCTTATTTTTTTTTTTTTTATTAATTTATTCTTGTTACATCTCAATGTTTATCCCATCCCTTGTATCCTCCCATTCCTCCCCCGCCCCATTTTCCCATTATTCCCCTCCCCTATGACTGTTCCTGAGGGGGATTACGTCCCCCTATATATTCTCATAGGGTATCAAGTCTCTTCTTGGCTACTTGCTGTCCTTCCTCTGAGTGCCACCAGTCTCCCCCTCCAGGGGACATGGTCAAATGTGAGGCACCAGAGTATGTGAGAAAGTCGTATCACACTCTCCACTCAACTGTGGAGAATATTCTGACCATTGGCTAGATCTGGGAAGGGGTTTAAAGTTTACCATCCTGTATTGTCCTTGGCTGGTGCCTTAGTTTGAGCGGGACCCCTGGGCCCAAATCTGCCTATCATATTGTTCTACTTGTAGATTTCTAGGACCCTCTGGATCCTTTTATTTTGCTGTTCCTCCCTGCGTCTCTCATTTAGAGTCCCAATAGGATGCCTTCCCCTCTGTCCCAGTTTCCTGGTAAGTGAAGGCTTTCGTGGGACATGCCCCTTGGGCTAGTATGCAGATATAAGTGAGTATATACCATTTGATTCTTTCTGCTTCTGGGTTAACTCACTCATTATGATCATTTCTAGCTCAATCCATTTTTATCCACAAATTTCGGGAATTCCTTGTTTTAATAGCTGAGTAGTATTCCATAGTGTATATGTACCACAGTTTCTTTATCCACTCTTCTACTGAGGGACACTTAGGCTGTTTCCATGTTCTGGCTATTATGAATAAGGCTGCTATGAACATGGTTGAGCAAATTTTCTTGTTGTGTTGCTGGAGCATCTTCTGGGTATATTCCAGGAGTGGAATAGCTGGGTCTTGAGGAAGCCCTATTCCCATTTTTCTGAGATAGCACCAGATAGATTTCCAAAGTGGGCTGTACTAGTTTGCATTCCCACCAGCAATGAAGGAGTGTTCCTCTCTCCCCACATCCTCGCCAGCATGTGGTGTCGCTTGAATTTTTGATCTTAGCCATTCTGATGGGTGTAAGATGGAATCTCAGAGTTGTTTTGATTTGCATTTCCCTGATGACTAAGGAGGTTGAGCATTTCTTTAAGTGTTTCTCAGCCATTTGATACTCCTCTGTTGAGAATTCTCTGTTTAGTTCCAAGCCCCATTTCTCAATTGGTTATTCGGTTTGGTGGTGTTTAATTTCTTGAGTTCTTTATATATTTTGGATATTAGACCTTTGTCAGATGTAGGGTTGGTGAAGATTTTTCCCAGTCTGTAGGCTTCGCTTTGTTCTCTTGACAGTGTCTCCTGCCTTACAGAAGCTCTTCTCAGCCTCATGAGGTCCCATTTTATTAATGGTTGACATTAAGGCCTGGGCCGTTGGTGTTCTGTTCAGGAAGTTGTCTCCTGTGCCAATATGTTTCCAGGCTCTTTCCCACTTTTTCTTCTAAGTGAGTTAGTGTCTCTGGTTTTATGTTGAGGTCTTTAATCCACTTGGATTTGAGTTTTGTGCAAGGTGACAAATATGGGTCCAGTTTCATTTTTTTACACATAGACCTCCAGTTAGACCAGCCACCATTTGTTGAAGATGCTATCCTTTTTCCATTGAATGGATTTGGCTTCTTTGTCAAAAATCAAGTGACCATATGTGTGTGGATTCATATCTGGGTCTTCGATTCGATTCCACTGATCAACCAGCCTGTTGCTGTGCCAGTACCATGCTGTTTTAAGTACTATTGCTTTTATAGTACAGTTTGAGATCAGGTATGGAGATTCCTCCGGAGCACCTTTATTGTACAAGATTGTTTTAGCTATTCTGGGTTTTTTGTTTTTCCATATGAAGTTCAGAATTGAACTTTCAATGTCTTTAAAAAATTTGTGTAGGTATTTTGATAGGGATTGCATTGAATCTGTAGATTGCTTTTGGTAGGATGGCCATTTTTACTATGTTAATTCTCCCGATCCATGAGCAAGGAAGATCACGCCATCTCTCAGGTCATCTTCATCTCTTTCTTCAGAGTTTTTGAAATTTTTTCATACAAGTCCTTCACTTGCTTAGTTAGGGTAACTCCTAGATATTTTATATTGCTTGTGGCTAATGTGAAGGGTGTGGTTTTCCTAATTTTCTTCCTCTGTAAGCTTGTCATTTGTGTATAGGAAGGCTACAGACTTTTTTGAGTTAATTTTGTATCCAGCCAATTTGCTGAAGGTGTTTATCAGCTTTAGGAGTTCTCTGGTGGAGTTTTGAGGTCACTTATGTACACTATCATATCATCTGCAAAGAGGGATTATTTGACTTCCTCCTTTCCATTTGGATACCCTTGATCTCCTTTTGTTGTCTTATTGCTCTGGCTAGAACTTCGAGTACTATATTGAAGAGATATGGAGAGAGTGGGCAGCCTTGCCTTGTTCCCGATTTGAGAGGAATTTCTTGAGTATCTCACCATTTACTTTGATTTTGGCTATTGGCTTGCTGTATATAGCCTTTATTATGTTGAGGAAAGGTCCTTGTATCCCCGATCTCTCTAAAACTTTAAACATGAATGGGTGGTGAATTTTATCAAATGCTTTCTCTGCATCCAAGGAGATAATCATGTGGTTTTTTTATTTCAGTTTGTTTATATGATGGATTACATTGATGGATTTCCGTATATTAAACCATCCCTGCATGCCTGGAATGAAGCCTACTTGGTCATGATGAATGATATCTTTGATGTGCTCCTGTATTCGTTTTGCAAGTATTTTATTAGTATTTTTGCATCTATGTTCATAAGAGAAATTGGTCTGAAATTCTCTTTCTTTGTTGAGTCCTTTGTGAGGTTAGGTATCAATGAGACTATGGCCTCATAGAATGAATTTGGTAATTTTCCATCCATTTCTATCTTTGGAGTAGCTTGAAGAGTATCGGTATAGCTCGCCCTTAAAGGTCTGGTAGAATTCTGCCCTGAAACCATCTGGCCCTGGGCTTTTTTTGGTTGGGAGACCATCGATGATTGCTTCTATTTCTGTAGGGGAAATGGGACTATTTAACTTGTTTATCTGTTCTTCACTCAACTTTGGCAAGTGAACTTGATCAAGAAAATCGTCATTTCCCTTAGATTTTCAAATTTTGTGGCGTATATGCCTTCAAAGGAGGATCTTATGATTCTTTGAATTTCTTCAGTGTCTGTTGTTATTCTCCCTTTTCATTTCTGATTTTGTTCATTTCAATACTGTCTCTCTGCCTTTTAGTTAGTTTGGCTAATGGTCTGTCTATCTTGTTGATTTTCTCAAAGAACCAGCTTTTGGTTTTGTTGATTCTTTGGACTGTTTTCTTAGTTTCTAATTTGTTAATTTCAGCCCTGAGTTTGATAATTTCAGGCGTCTACTCCTCTTGGGTGTTTCTGCTTCTTTTTTTTCTAGGGCTTCCAGTTGTGTTGTTAAGATGTTTATGTGCGATGTTTCCAATTTCTTTTAAAGGCACTTAGTGCTATGAATTTTCCTCTTAGCACTGCTTTCAATGTATCCCACAAATTTTGGGTATGTTGTTTCTTCATTTTCATTGAATTTCAGAAACTCCTTGATTTCTTTCTTTATTTCTTCCCTGACCCAGGTGTCATTTAGCAGAGAGTTGTTAGTTTCCACAAACGTGTAGGCTTTTTGTTATTTCTGTTGTTGTTGAATTGCAGCCTAAGAGCATGGTGATCTGATAGGATACAAGGTATTATTTCAATCCTCTTGTATCTGTTTGAGGCTTGCTTTGTGACCTACGATTTGATCAATTTTGGAGAAGGTTCCATGGGGTGCAGAGAAGAAGGTGTATTCTTTCTTGTTTGGGTGAAAGGTTCTATAGATATCTGTTAGATCCATTTGACCCATGGCATTGGTTAATGATGTTATTTCTCGGCTTAGTTTCTGTTTCAATGACTTATCCTTCAGTGAGAGTGGGGGTGTTGAAGTCTCCCACTATTATTGTGTGGGGATCGATGTGTGGTTTAAGGTTTTTTAGGAGATCTTTTACATATGTTGGTGCCCTTGTATTGGGAGCAAGATGTTCAGAATTGTGATGTCCATCTTGGTGACTTTACCTTTGATGAGTATGAAGTGTCCTTCCTCATCCTTTTGATTAATTTTTGGTTGAAGTCTATTTGTTCGATACTAAAATGGCTACACCTGCTTGCTTCTTGTGACCATTTGCTTGGAATATTTTTTCCAACCTTTACCCTGAGGTAATGCCTTTCATTATGGGTGAGATGTGTTTTCTGGATGCAGAAGAATTTTGGGTCTTGTTTATGTACCCATTCGGTTAGTCTGTGTCTTTTTATTGGAGAATTGAGGCCATTGATGTTGAGAGATATTAATGACCAGTGACTGTTAAGAGTCTTAATTTTGATGTTGTTTCCAGTCGAGCGTTTGTGTAGTTGTGTTTTTTGCCATGGGATAGTTATCTATTTCCTGGGTAGTTTTGGTTGTAGCTTGACCCTTTGGGATGGAGTTTTCCTTCTAGTACCTTCTGTAAAGCTGGGTTTGTGGATAGGTACTGTTTTGAATTTGTTTTTGTCATGGAATATTTTGTTTTTCTCATCAATGGTTATTGATAATTTTGCTGGGTAAAGTAGTCTGGCCTGGCATCTGTGTTCTCTTAGGGTTTGCAGGATCTCTGTCCAGGCCCTTCTGGCTTTTATGGTCTCTGCTGAGAAGTCAAGGTTGTAATTCTGATAGTTACCATTAAATGTTATTTGGCCCTTTTCCCTTGCAGCTTTTAATATTTTTTCTTTGTTCTGCATGTTTTGTGTTTTGATTATTATGTGGCGGGCAGTTTTTCTTTTCTGGTCAATTCTATTTGGTGTTCTGTAGGCCTCTTGTATGTTATAGGCATCTCTTTCTTTAGATTGGGGAAATTTTCTTCTATGATTTTGTTGAGAATAGTTTCTGGGCCCTGGAGTCTGATGTCTTCTCTTTCTTCAATGCCTATTATCCGCAAATTTCTTCTTTTCATGGTGTCCTTAATTTCTTGGATGTTTTGTGTCAGGAGTTTTCCAGATTTTGCATTTTCTTTAATGGTTGATTCAATATCTGTGATTGTATCTTCTAGCCCTGAGATTCGTTCTTCCATCTCTTGGATTCTGTTAGAAAAGCTCACCTCTGTGTTGCTCGCCTCTTCTCTGAGGTCTCACGTTCTCGTTTTCTTCTGTCTGTGTGTTTATCATTGAATCCATTTTCATTTTCAGATCTTGAACTGATTTTTTGATTTCTTTCATCTGATTTTTTGTATATTCCTGAGTTTCTTCCATTGCCTCTTTATAGGTCTTCAGAGCTTGAACCGTTTTAGTAATTTCTTTCATCTGGTTGTTGCATTTTCCTGCAATTTTCCATTTCCACTCTATGTGCTTCTTTTATGTCTCTCACCTGTTTGTCTGCGTCTTCCTGCATTTGATTACGAATTTTATTTGTTTCCTCCATTATCATCCTCATTACTAAGGATTTGAGGTCATTTTCTTGTATTTCCGTTGTATTTTGAGTTCTCTGGGTGGTTTTCTTTGGGATAGCTGGAAACTGGAGACGCCATGTTGTTTTGGGGTTTTTTGCGTATGCTTTTTCCTTGTCCTTTAGACATCTTGCCGTCTTTGTTTTTGTTGGGTAGTTTCCAGAGTTGAATAGAGGGTGTCTGATGATAGATTCACTTGTTTTCTTACGATTTCCCTAGGCTGCGAGCTCAAAGCTTCACTGGTGTGGATGTTAGGAGGTTAGCCCTGTTGTTCTGGTCTCTCACAGCCAGTGATCCTCAGTCCCTCTCTGCTGTGGATCCTGCAATTGTTCTGGGTCTCTGAATGAGCGTTGAGTCAGGCCAAGGTATCCACAGCCTTCTGTGTTCCCTGCCAAGTCCAGCCAGGAGCACTGGGACCGAACCACGGGCAGAACTCAGCTAGGTTCTCAGGGCCAGAACCGTCTGCCAAGCTCAGCTAGGGATTTTGGGCCCAAAATGCACACAGGGTCCAGCCAGAATTTTTGGGCTGGACTACGCACCAAGCTCCACTAGGGCCTTTTGGCCCAAAGTGCGTGCTGTGGTCAGTTATTGACTCAGGGCCCGAACTGACCACCAATCTCAGCCAGGAATTCTGGATTCAAACTGTACACTGTGTCCAACCAGAGTCTTAGAGCTGGTGGAACCGAGAGCTCTGTCCGGCCTGTGCCACAGCAGGAGAACTGCGGCTGCTCTGAGTTAGCGCCAGTGGTGGAACAAGTGCTCCGCCCGCACTGTGTCCCCGCAGGGGAGCTGGCCGCTGAGCTGAGGTGGTGCCTAGGATGGAACCGAGCACGTCACCAAGCCTGCGCCACAGCAGGAGAACTGCGGCTGCTCTGAGTTAGCGCCAGTGGTGGAACAAGTGCTCCGCCCGGACTGTGTCCCCGCAGGGGAGCTGCCGCTGAGCTGAGGTGGTGCCTAGGATGGAACCGAGCACGTCACCAAGCCTGCGCCACAGCAGGAGAACTGCGGCTGCTCTGAGTTAGCGCCTGTGGTGAAACCAAGTGCTCCGCCCAGACTGTGTCACCGCAGGGGAGCTGCCGCTGAGCTGAGGTAGTGCCTAGTGTGGAGCAGCGAGCTCAACTAAGCCTGCGCCACAGCAGGGAGCTATGGCCACGCTGAGTTAGTGACTCAGGCGGAATTGTTTGCTGGGCCGGGCCAATACCCGGGACTCTGGGGCCGAACTGTCCGCCGAGTCCAATCTGGGTCCAAAGGCTCCACGCGACCCAAATCCTGCCCCGAGTCCCCTCTCCCGCAGCAATTCCCACCAGCCACCACACCAATCGCCTCCACCGGAAGGCTATGAGCTGCAAACCTCAGCCGCCGCTGCTGGTGCCGCTGGTGCTGCCGCCTCTACCGCTGCCGCTCCGATCAGAGAAAAACCACGCTCCTCCCGTGTGCAGGGGCACGCAGGTCCTCCGCACCCTGGTCCCTCGGAACCGTGGAGCACTCCCGCTGCCGTGATGTTCGGACCTCGGTGTTCCTGGCTCAGAAATCTGTGCAATTCCCTGAATTGTTCACTGGAGCCTCCAAACGCGGTCCACACTGCTCGCCGCCATCTTGGATCCCTGGCATCCTGTTTTTAATCATTAAAATATACCACCATGCCTAGCCCTTTGCTTCTATTAAGGCATAAGAGGCACAGAAATTGGCTAGCTCATGGACTTTGAATTCTGTGTTTTTACCCAAAAGTCAAAGGCAAGCAACAGAAGAGAAAAAAAGAAGAGCAACCTTGACTTCTTTAAGCCAAAGCTACAGCTGCGTTCTTTCCGCCTGACATTTTCTCCCAAGGGATTGTCTCCTTCTACGTAGATGGGAGAGGAGGTGCCTAGTGTCACTTTTTGAAAGGCTTGAACTTCAAGAGTCATTTCAGAAAGTCCCAGAGAATTCCAGACACCTCTTTTGAGTACAAAGAGTAAGAAAGAAGTTGGAGGTAGCAACAGAGGCTCTCCAATAGACTCAATGGAACCTGTGGGGCTTCTCTGCCCCAGGGGCCTGAGGAGGCTGAGGAGATGAGAGAGATCAGGTCTGGTGTTTTGCTTGGGGGTGGGCGGGCTCTGTTTGTTCTTCTTGTTTTAAGTTTCTCCCGGGGTTTGTGTTTCTTGATAACTATCTCTTGTGCATTCAAGCAAAGAGACCAACACATTAGGAAAAACCAAACATTTACATAGCCAGAGAAGTGCCTCCTCCCAAACCCCCTCATTCACAGGACTCTATCCATTTAGAGATTCAAACAAGCTGGGGTTTGGGGTTTTGTTTGCTTGACTTTTTCCCTTCTAAATAGCATGGATTCTTTCCAGAACTGCAATACTCAGGAATGACCTTCAATAACAGGATTCTCTTTTCTCTTCCTGAAAATGGAAACCCTGTTGGGACAAGCCACGAAGCTTCTTGTATACCAACACTCACTCACAAGTGAATGCTGACAATTGGCCTCTTCTGGTCTTTCAGAACTTTGCCCATGAGTTCCAGAGCACTGGTACAGGAGCCAATCGTACATTTGATGCTTTTTATTATTTAATCTTGCTGAGTATCATCGGTCATTACCCAGGAGATTAATTATCTCATTTGAAAGCCCATGCAGACTCTGTGGCTCTAAAATTACAGAAAGCTCAGGCTGAAAGCCCCTTCGGGAGTAGCTAGTCCAGGGATTTTCAGAGTGAGCCATTAGGGGGTCAGGAAGTCACCATAATGGCTTAGAACCACATCTTCAAGAAAACACACAACACAGAAAATTTCATGTTGCAGGGTTAGTGTTGTTTCGTGAAACTTTTGTTTCGATTACATACATGGTTCTGAGGGTTCTGGTGTGACAGTTTTCCCTTTTGTGGTGTGTGTATGATGTGTGTGTGTGTGTATGTGTGTGTGTGTGTGTGTGTGTGTGTGTGTGCTTGTGGTGTGTAGAGTATGCTCACATATGTGTGTGGAATATGTGTGTCAAAACCAAAAAGGGATATCAGGTGTCATGCTCTATCACATTCCCTTGAGATAAGGCTGTCACTGGACTGGTGGCCAATAAGCCCTGGCAACCCTCCAGTCTCCACCCGACCCCAACTCTGGGATTAAAGATGCACAGGGACTATGGCAGGGTTTTTAGTGAGTGCTGAGGATTTGAACTCAGGGTCTTCAGTCTTACAAGCAGCACTCTTACCCACTGAGTCCTCTCCCCAGACTGCTTTTCAATGTCTGTCAGCCACATTCCCATTCTAAGCAACTCTTCCAGCTCCATCAGTCAACACACATCATCTTCTATCTGGGTTAGAGTATATCAGCCTTTAGTCCCTTTACAGCAACAGACCCATAATAGTTAATACTGTCAACCTGGCAGGATCTAAAATTACCCAAGAGACAAAGTTCTAGGCATGCCTGTGAGGGAATTTTTCCCAGTTGGGTTAACTGAGCAGGGAAGACCCATTCTGAGTATAAGCAGTAGCATTCCACTGGCTGGGGTTCTGGACTAAATAGGAGAAAGTGTACGCTGAGCACCACATTCATCTCTCTCTGCTCTTCCTGACTGTGGATGCAGGGTGACCAGCTGCCTCATGCTCCTGCTGCCTTGCACTCCCACAGTGATGGACTGTCCCCTTCAACTGTGCTCCAAATGAGTTCTTTCTGTCTTAAGTGGCCTTTGTCAGACATTTAGTCCAGACAACAAAAATAGTAGCTATGACACCCATGGTCCTGTGTCACCCCAGTACTAAACACAGTACAGAGTGGTAGGCAAGTGTTAGATGTTCAAACCTAGTAACTCAATGCAGCAGCAGAGAAAGATAAAGGTGAAGAGAAGAACCCTCGTAGCCTGAGTTCAATGGATGCAATGCCTTCTTCATCTCTATGAGGAACTGGTAGGGTGTTACTATTCCAGGACCAAAAGTGTACACTCACTACACCACTGCACCCATCTCCTCCTCCATAAAAAACCACCTATTGAATGTTAGTCCTTATAGCAAGGTCAAGGGCCAGATGAGTTTATTGGAGGACTTAATAAGTAGATAAAGAAGCAGAGGCTCGCTCTGCATTCTGGGAGGATGAAACAGAACACTGAATAGAGTGAGTCTAAGGAACAAGCTAGCACAAGAAAGTATCTTTCCAAAGGGGCAGCCAATGATTATGAAGCGAAGATAACCTGAGACATGCCCACCCTTCCTTCCACCCTCTGAATGTCACCTATTTCACCTTCTCTCACTGGCAGGACCAAAGGCCAATCTAGTAGCCTAGTGTACAAGTTATTGTTGCTGTAGCTGTTGCTGTTGTTGTTATTGTTGTTGTTGTTGCTGCTGCTGTTGCTATTGTTGAGACCAAGGTCTCATGTAGCTCAGGCTATCCCCAAACCCACTATGAATGACCTTGAACTCGCACAGCCTTCCAAGTGCTGGGAACACGGTCTTGCATCAGTGTGTCCAGCATGTGCCGTGCTGGAAATGGAACTCAAGGCTTCATACAAGCTAGGCAATTACTCTACGAACTGAACTATATGTCCTCAGCACCCCCATAAAGAAATCTCACAGCCCCATTCCTTAGCCCAGTGCCTTTCCAAAATGCCTGCTCTGCAAGAAAGAAAAGACTTAATGTGAGGTTGAGCCATGGAAGAGAAAATTAACTCTGCTCTTCATCGGCTTTGACTCCTGGGGTTATCCAAAGACAGAATGTCAAATTAAAGCATCCAGTGAAAATAAAGACAGACTCGAGAAGCCTGTCTTGGGAAGACAGCCTTTTCTTTCTATTCTTTGCTGTTAAGGAGGCAAAGCTGGTTCGGTTATTCTTGTTCAGTCCCCTCGAGAAATCCTCAGTGTGATTGGCAAGACATCAGGAATAACAAGATAAAGTAGTGACGTGAACGCCTCTGGGAACAGAGAACCCTTTGTGCTGACCTTGCCTAAGAAGTGGGAAGAAAAGCTGGGATTGGAGCTTTGATGCAAAGCCCTTGCGTGTTAAGCTTACAGTATCCTTTCTATCGGAAATGCTAAAATACTTCCCGGGCAGGTATTTACAGTCTGTCCCAACATTTGCCTGACTCCTGGCACTCTTCCGCTTTCATTCATAGTGGAGACTCCAGGTTTGTATTGAATTAAAACAAAAGCTAAATCACCCAAGAAACATGGAGGTCTAGAATGTGCTCGTTGTCTAAGAGGGGGGGAATCATTATTCTTCACAGATACAACACAACACCAAGAGCAGCAGGATAAAGAACAGGACCCAGAAAGCTGGGAAAATAGCCCAGAAAAACTGCACCTAAAACCACTGCAGGGCCTGGGGACGCAGCTCAATTAATAGAGCCCTAGCCTAGAATGCACACAGCCCTGGGTTCAGTCCCCTGCACAACATAAAACCTTGGGGTGGCAGCACTTTCAGGATCAGAGATGGATCTTCCCTGAAAGCCTGAGCATTAGCTTTCATACTTGCAGGCAGTGCTCTGCAAGCTGCCGAGGGAAGGAAGCAACCAATAGTGCTACCCCCAGGTGTGACGATGACAAGATATTCCTAAGGGTACAACTGGGGTATTCATATCTTCGCAGTAACCAACAGCCCTCTAACTGGACTTAAGGCTTACCCAACAGGAGGGAACTCATGCCTGGTACTGCAAATCTAGCCAAGTACCCAGGGCTAGTGAGGTCATGGATCCTAGAAGAGAACCTTCCACCACCACTATCCTAAAAACACCGTAATTCCTAACTGCGTTCTAAATGTTTATCCTTAGACTCACAGGTGAGTGTAGCTCCCAGCACTGACCAACGACTTTGCAAAAGATGGAGACCGCGACAGAAAATCCAACTGCTCAAAATGAAGGGAACAACTGATCATGAATTCTCCAGCATAACTGACATATCTACAACAGGACCCCTAAGCCCAAGGCCTGGGGAGCAGAGCAGGAGATGGGGTGCAAAGATTGTAAGGACCAGAGAACCTGGAAATGGAATGTGAGGTTGTATCTCATAGAAATGACAGGAAGTCTTTACCCAGGATATCTCAACAACATGGCTGTCTAAGCAAGAGCTGGCCGAGGACAACACTAAATGACACGCTAACATGGGAAGAGTAAGTCTCACGGGCTCCTACCCTTAGGCAAAGAACTACAGGCAACTAAAGGGTGCTGGAAGTGGGAGAGTCAGTTTTCCCCAAATGACAGCCCCTTAATTGATTACTCAATGCTAAAAGGTCAGCCCTGAAATGATAAACATACAAGTAGCCCTATACAGACTAAGCAGGAATACTTAGGGTATATATATATAATATGCTAAATATGTAACAGTAATAGATTTGCAATTTTTAAAATTATGTGTATGAGTATTCTGCTCACATGTATATATGTACTTCATGTACATGCCTGGTACCCATGGAGGCCAGAAGAGAGCATCAGATCTCCTGGACCGAGAGTTACAGACGGTTGTGAGCTACCATGTGGGTGCTGGGAATCAAACTTGAATCTTTTGCAAGGTCAGCCAGTGTTCTAAGAACTGAGCCAGGACCAACAGTAACAATTTTTTAAGAGGCCATGAGTTTGATAGGGAGGGAGGACATAAGAGGAATTGGAGGGAGGAAAGGGAAGGGAAATTCTACATAATTCTATTTTTAAATTTATTTTTAAAAATCAGTTGGCCCACACCTGTAATCTCAAGAGGATCAGAAGGCCAAAGTTATCCTCTGCTATACAGAGAATTCAAGATCAGCCTAGCCTACATGAGAACCTATCAAAAAAGAAGAAAATAAAGGGGTGAGGTTAGAAGGAGGAGGCCGAGGAGAAAGAGTGACAAGGCCAGACTACTTGAATACCCATCTCTGTTGTGTTCTCTCTCTCTCTCTCTCTCTCTCTCTCTCTCTCTCTCTCTCTCTCTCTCTCTCTCTCTCCATTTATTTATTTGTGTGTGAGAGTATATGTATATATATGTGTGTGTGTAAATGTGCACATGTGCACAGCAGCACAGTGCACATGTGGAGATCAGAGAACAATTTTGTGAAGTTAGCTCTCTCCTACCTTTATGTAATTTGGGGGATCCAATTTTTCAGGTTTGCATGGCAAGCATTTTGCTAGCTGAGCCATCCTGCCAGCCTTGAATACTCCTCTCTCTAACACTTCCAAAGCCCTGGCATTCCATTTTCTTGTATCTTTTTCAGTTTAGCATCTCTTCAATAATCCCAACAGACACAGACTTTTTGTGTGTCCACCTTGATTTAATTTGAGTTGTCTTATGTCTGTGTTCCACAGAGAAATACTATTTGCTCACATCCTATAATATCCTGAGACCCTCATATCCTTGTCTGAAAGCCATCCTAAGTATCCTATTTTATCTTGTGAATTTTATTTTCAATGCCAATATCCATGTCCCATTTCATATGAAAGTGCTTTTAAGCTATCATCGAGGTAAATGGATATGCTAGAAAGATACATCATGTTTCTGTGTTTGCTAGAAGCACTGGCCTCCCGGTACAATGCCCCTGCCCCCATTAAAATCCCAGCTCTGGATGAACCTCTGTCCATCACAATGCTTTCAGCTGCTAAGAACAGAATATTCCATTTAAAGTAGTTCAGTAGGCATTACTGGCCATAAAAGACCCTGGGGCAAAGAATACACGGTTGTTTTTAGTGCCTCCAAAATGGCATCAAAAGCAGGACAAAATAGCACACATCTATAATTCCAGTGCTTAGGAGACAGGAGGATTCCCAGAAGCTGGAAGGCCAGCTGACCTGATGTGCACAGCAGCCAGCAACAAGAGACCTGTCTCAGACAAGATGCAGACACACATACACACACACACACACACACACACACACACACACACACACACACACACACATTTGCTTTTTGTTTTGTTTTGATTTGAATGGTATCAAGAGCTTAGTCCTGAGCAGTTTTCTATTTTGCAGCTTCTGAATGGTAGCTGCTCCTCAGGTCTGTTCTCACACAGCCACAAAACTGGTGTCATGGGTTCAGTGTCCCACACAAACAAATGTGTCCTCCCATAATCCATTCCCAGGAAACATTCCCTTATGTTTCCTTGGCTACAACTGTGCTCCAGGTCACGTCTTAGCTGCAAGAGAAGCTGGGAAGTTTCTACAGTAGGATGTGAATTCTGCATCAAGAAGGCAGAATAGAGGCCCCATTATCCCCCCCCCCCTTTTTTTTTTTTTTTTTTTTTTTTTTTTTTTTTTTTTTTGGTAAACAACTATAAAGATCTTTTACAGGCTCCTCAGTCCTATCAACTTTGCCCTCCTGACAAGGAGGGACAATAAACAACCACTTGAATAAGCAAAAATCTCAAGAGACCCCCCTAAGCAAGTAGCCCTGGGATCAATGTTTTTCTCGTAAAATACCTTCAGACTTTTCCAGATGAGTTCAGAAGTTCAAGATCATCGTGGGCTACACAGTGGACTCAAAGCCAGCTTGGACTACATGGAACCATCAAGAAAGAAAGAATATTTTTGGGGGGCATGCAGAAACCAAAAGGCAAGTCATGGATAATTAACAAATAACACTGAATTTACATTAGAACTGGGAATCAAGGAAGGACAGTGAGTGTGACAAGCTACACTAAGAAGACATAGGGTTGCAACATACCAATTTAGACACGGGCTTGCAAGACAATCCTATTCTTCTACAGGAGTAAAAAAATGTAAGACTGAGAAGGGATAGGAAAAAAACTGACAGGACTCACATAGCTAAGTAGCAAAATTAACTAGGAGTTAAACCCAGGCCACCTGACTCCTTAGCCCTTGGTATTTTCAGAAGATGAAACAACTTTATTAGGAAGGTGACAGGCCTCTTTCATAGACATGGATCACAGTCCAAAGGACATCCAATGAGACTTTCAGCTTTCTATGTCTCAGAAACAAGAATTGGACCAGAGAGACATGATTGCTTAGTACTAGAAACAGACTACATATTAGGACAGAGGAAAACACTGCTGCCTTGCTGTTCCACTGCTGTGAAAAAGACACCACAACCAAGGCAACTTATAAAAGAAGCATTTTTAACTGTGGGCTTGCTTACAGTTTTCAAGGGTTAGTTCATGGCTGGAAACAGGCATGGCACTGGAGCAGCAGCTGAGAGCGTCACATCCTGATGGGCAGGCAGCAGAGAGGGAGACTGGACCTGTCTTGGAGTTTTGAAACCTCAAAGCCCATTCCTAGTGACACACCTCCTCCAGCAAGGCTGTACCTCTCAATCCTTCCCAAAAAGTTCCATTAACTGGGACCAGAGCCTATGGGGCCATCTCATTCAAACCATCACAACAGAAGTAAGCTGGGAAAAGTTAAAGGCTCAAGAGCCCCAGACCCCGGCTTCATGACCCTTTATAAGGCATTTGCATTGTACCTGTCTTTCCCCACATCTGCATACGGTGGGATTTTTTTTTTTAATTTTTTATTAATTTACTCTTGTTACATCCCATCCCTTGTATCCTCCCATTCTTCCCTCCCTCCCATTTTCCCCTTATTCCTTGATACCCTGTGAGCATATACAGGGGGAGGAAATCCCCCTCAGGGATTTTCTTTCCTTTCTTTCAGATAGATATATCTAGAGTCTCTCAGTATATATGTATGATATATATGTGTTTGGGTATGAGTTCATAGGGAGTCAGAAGACAACGGATTCTCCTGTCTCTGCATCTCATCTCACTGTATTAGTGCTAGGATTACAAATGGGCATCATGCTTTCTAGAATCCCAACTCTTGATTCTCACATTTGGATAACACACACTTTTACCCACTGAGCCAACTCCCAAGCTCCTTTCTTTCTTTCTTCTTTTCTTTCTTTTTCTTCTTCTAAGTTTTTTCCCTCCTTCTTAAGTTTTTTTCAGGTAGAATTTTATGTGTACAGGTTGGCTTGCACTCACTAGGTAGCTCAATGTGACTATGAACCTCTCGTCCTCCTACCTCCACCTTCTGAGTGCTAGCATTGCTGACATGTGCCACCAGGCCTAGTTTGTGCCGTTCTAGGATAGAATACAGGCCCTTACAAATAATAGGTAGTCATGTATTTTACCAACTGAGCTACACACACACACACACACACACACACACACACACACACACACTGCCCATGACAGTATTTTCAGTATTTTCTTACATATACTCTGTTTCTTGCATGCAGCCTGGTGGGAAGGGGATTCCTGATTTCCTGCTAACTGGCTTCTCTTATATGTTACTGTTGGTACCTTGGCTCTCTACTCTCCTGCCACACCATGATAGCAAGTGCTGAGGCAGACCCACAGCACACAGTACTAAGCCCAACCCCTCACTTCTGAGGTCTACCATGTAACTCCGCCCTTCTTCAAACTACCTACCCTTGAAGGACCTTGTAAGGGTGTGGCCAGAGATCACCTTCTAAACCCCAAACTCTTTCAAAGGGTTCCTGATTCTTTAATTACCTGACACCAGAAAGGTCCAAGGTCAGGGGCTATTGTGACTCCACCTTGTAAAGGATGAGTTCTGAAGGCCACATGTGCACCATGCTTTGGGCATTGTGCCCATACATTTTACCATGAACCTCATTGTCTATTTGTTTCCTCTCTTTTCTTATGTAGCCCAGGCTGGTCTTGCTATGTAGCTAAGGATGAGTTTGAACTTCTGATTCTCCCACCTCCACCTCCCAGGGGCGTGGATTTCAGGAGTATATCATCATGCCCAGTTTATGCAGCACTGGGGTTTGAACCTAGGACCTCCTGCATGCTAAGGCAAGCTCTCTAATCCCCTCCTCAGCTTCTTACAGCCCTACCTAGCAGGGGCCTGACAGCTCCCTATGGATTGCCATTATAAGGAGCTAGTCCAGAACCCTTTTGAGGGAGGCTCTCGGATGCCCAGGTGTCTGCTTTCACAGAGCCCCAGAGCCATAACAAGTTCCAAGTGTTCTTAACAGCACATGCATGTTTTTATACCCCCAACAGAAGCAGATCAGAAAAGACACTGGGGCAATGTTCTGATTACAAATCCTCCGAGATAACATTGTCAGATAATACAGACGTAAGCAACCCTGCTTGCAATCTGCTGAAATAACTGGTGCTGCAGAGCCTAGGGCTACAGAGAGGAAAGAACAGACCTTCCGCGGACCAGCAAATTTGCAAGGCTGGCTGGCTGCAGGGACTTCCCAGCTAAACCTTGCAGTCTTCCTGTGATGCTCACTGTTACACAAGGCAGCCACTCAGCAGAAGGGACTCCAGTGCCTGTTGAAAGCATTGTCAGCTGCCATTGTTTTGATGTTCCTCGATACTGGGGAGACATTCCTCTCTCTTTCAAGTCACCCATTCATGAAAACATGCCGGGCCCCTGTTCCCGAGGCTCTAGGATGATTTATCATTTATGAAAGGTTCTCTCTTTAAACAGTCTGTGCAAATCCCAAGTTAGGCATTTGAAGTTCATGACCCTTTTCTTCCTCTTCGAGTTCCCAGCTCTCCCGCCCTCACAACTTGCTGAGCTGCAGGGCAGGAAAACCCCCCTGAGATCTGAAAAACTTTCCCCTTCTTCCTTTGCCTTCCAAACAAGCGAGTCTGTTAGGACAAGTAAATAGAAAGCCTTAGCTCCTCTCCTGCACCCACGCCTGGCCCTGCTCCCCTCCTTTCCCTTATTAAGAAAACAATGAGGCGAGCCATCCAGGATATGCCTGTGTGGACAGTGATCTCTAGCAATAAATCACTTCCTCACTGGGTGACTTTTATGGGTCAAGGAAAGCATATGGCCTGTGCTTCTGACTTCAGGTCAGACTCAGCTAAGCAATGCTCTCATTGAAAGACAGAGAAGTCAATCAAGCACGAGGACCTGAGTTCCATGCCCAGAACCTAGGCGAATCCCAAGCATGCTAGGCCACACTTGAGATCCCAGAGCTGACTATGTAGACACTGGGGTTCAATGGCTGGTCAGCCTAGTCTACTTAGCCAGTACCAAGGCAGTGAGAGAACCCGTTTGAAAAAGGGGAAACAAGATGCCTGGCTCCTGAGGAACGGCATTTGACCTTGAGGTTGTCCTCTGACCCCTCCACATGTACAATCGTGAACATAAACAGATGTGTCCTCTCTCTCTCTCTCTCTCTCTCACACACACACACACACACACACACACACACACACAGAGAGAGAGAGAGAGAGAGAGAGAGAGAGACAGAGAGAGAGAGAGAGACAGAGAGAGACAGAGAGAGACAGAGAGAGACAGAGAGAGAAAGAGGGAGATTGTGGCACACACCTTGCAAATGTTATAATTCCTTTGTACCCCTAACTCAGGTACATTACTTTCTGACCTCACTCTGCAGCCACCCCATCCTGGCTTATTTGGTCTCCAGCTTGGACACTCCTCACTGGTCCTTCCTCTGTTGGCAGAGTGGAGACAGCCCAGTTCAGGGGATTTTTCCCTGGGAAGTGCCACCCTGATGGAGATACTTCATCTCTGGGTGGCCCTTTCTCATCTCGCCAACAGGAATTACATAATGCAGTTTACCTCTTCTGCAAAGCTACCAAATTAGGCAAGGACAGCCTTGACCAGAGTCATCTTGCATGGGTCCTACTTCTGCACTGTAGGGAACTCAAAGCTACCCCATTGTGACCCAACACTAATTACAGAATCATTTCCCTGCCTGCTACTGTCTGTGTCTGCAACTTCTCACACAGGGAGCACTGACCCTGACCCCCAAGTGTGCAGCAGTGAGACATAGTGATGACCCAGGAAGCCCAGGAAAGCAGAATGAGCCATTTCCTACCAGACTACGAGGTGGACAAGAAAGCTACAAGTAATTTAGCCAGGATTTAATTTGAAACATCTTTACACTGAAGCCAGCTGTGAACAAACAGGACTGAAATTCCAACACTGGAGAGGTAGCAGCTGCTGACAGCCAGTGTGACTACTGTCTTAGCCTTAACTGTCAACCTAATGCAGCCTACAGTCACCTAAAAAGAATCTCAATTGAGTGATTGACCAGGACATGTCTGTGAGGGGTTGTCTTAACAGTTGACACAGAAGGGCCCAGCCCCCTGTGGGTGGCATTGTTTTCTGAGTAGGTGGTCTTTGGGCCATATAAGAAAGCTGGCATGGCCTTGGGTAAACCAGAAAGCATCGATCACCCACAGGTTCTGCTTCAAGGTCTTGCTTGAGATCCTGCTTGACTTCCCTCAGTGGTGGACGGTGACCTGGGAGTGTCAGTTAAATAAACCCCTTTCCTCTCCTAAGTTGCTTTTGGTCAGAGTGTTTTATCACAGTGAAAAAGATGACACTAAAACACTTACGTATATGTATATGTGAAACAGAAATTAATTCCCTATTTCGTTATGGGTTCTCTCTTCAAGGGAGTTCATTGTGAGTATGTAAGACTCAAAAAAAAAAAAAAAATCCAAAATCTGAACTGCATCTCTTAAAAAAAATGTCAAGGGTCCGAGACTTCGGGCTGGAGTGCTAGCCTCACATGCATGAAGCCCTGGTTCGTCCCTCACCACCACACAGTTCAGGGGTATGGAGCATGTTGGTAATCCCAGGACTCAGGAGACGGAGGAGGGCCATGTGAAACCTCGTCTAAAAAAAAAAAAAAAAAAGAGTGCTCATTTTACATACAAGGAAACGGAGGCAGACAGCTACATTTCAAGAAGAAACAAACCATATATCCTGTTTTCTGTTTATCATAATACCGTCCGGTTACATAGTAGGCAATACTGAGATTGAATGATTGGAATGCCCTAGTCGTGCAATATTTGACTTACTCTCAGTAAAGCCAGGCTGGAGATGTGGCTCAGTTAGTAGACTGCTCACCTACCATGCATGAAGTCCTAGTTTGATTCCCAGAACTGCAAAAACCATGCGTAGTGGCACAGGCCTGCAATCACAGCACTGAAGAGATGGGGGCGGGAGATTCAGAAGTTCAAAGTTGTCTTCAGCTACACAAATTCAAGACCATACTTACATAATCAAAAAGCAATATGGGATAGGCCAACAATATCATCTGTTCTGTTCACTTTGGTCTCCAGTCTCCAGCATAGTTTGACATACAGTGTACATTAGTTGAATAAACTAATCTTACATCTACACAATAATCAACCTATTATTGTAGGTGTACTTTTAAAAACTATTTTTATTTTGGGTTCCCTAAATATCCTCCTTCCTACTCCTCCCCAGCTCCTTCCAACACCCAACACCAGGTAGGGGAGAAAGGTTAGTGGGGAGACAGGGCGTTGTTTTCCTTAGGTACTTCCTGCTGTTCAGGGTCATCATTCCTTGGGGCAAGAACAATCCTTATTACAGGAGCTCTCCAACTTCTCATCACACTGTGTCAACAGTAACCAGGAGCAGCAGGGGGGGAGGCAGGGAGACTGGGGGCTGGGGGGTGTGTGGAGATAGGGCTGGTGGGGGGTTGTGGGGGGGCGGCACCAGCAGCCTCCTTCTTTCTCAGAGCCTCCAGTCTCTCTCAGGCTCTGGCATTTATCCCCACTGGCAAAGACCACACCCCCACACAAGGCAGTTCACAGTCAACAAACATCACATGCCCTCTCAGGAGGCAATTATCAGCTGTTGACAAACTGGAGAGGCCCCCATATCCCACACCTGAGGTTAAAACAAAAACATATTTACATATAACCCAAAGCTGCCACAACATACTATTAATATATTTAATATGTAGCATCAGCCTGCTTAGCACTACTTACCCATAGAAGAGTGTGGTGTATGTGTGTGTGTGTGTGTGTGTGTGTGTGTGTGTGTGTGTGTACAAAGTGACATATTAACCAGGACTCTTGCAAATGACAGAAACAGAAGTTAAGCCAGCTTAAGATAAAAGGAAAAGAAAGAAAAGGGTGAAATGGCATGTATAAATGGAAAGACTTCAAGCACAACCGTGTCCCAAGGCATCCGGATTGGTTAAAAGAACACGGTATTCCACAGGTTCAGCTTGTATCAACTCACCAACCTATAGCGAGTAAAAGCAAAGCAGTGCCCACGAGCTGAAGCCGAATGTCTGCCCTGAGCTGACCTCAGGACCTAAGGGAGCCCAGCTCTGATTAGTTGTATGCTTTTCTCTACAGAAGAAGCCGGCGGGAGGGGGGGGCAGGGGGGTAGTTCTATTGCTTCCCAAGCTAGGGGAACACAGTCCTTGTGGGAAAGGAAGGGAAAGAGGTTAGAAGTAGCAAGGAAAACCAACAGGAGGCAACAGTTCTGGCTGCTGCCCTTTAGTGAAGAAGAGATCCGACCTCCCCAGCTGTGTCCTGAGGCCCCAGGGATGAGCCTCTAGAGCCAAAAGCCTCTTTCCACCCATCTGTCCCTCCTTCATCCTATGCTGGTAGCTTGCAAAAATTGCAACCTTGATGAATAGAACACCGTTCTAGTCAATCCCAGGCCTCAGGCCCAGCCCTACAGCCTCCCATTAAGTCTCTTCTCTTCCTGTGTAGTGCAGAGGGTGGGCTAGGAGATGGAGAGACCACCTTCCCAGCCCAAGACCTCACTCTCACCCCGCAGGGTCACCGGTCCCACTGGTTCATTCACGCTCCATTTCCCCAGTTCCCACTCAGGGCACACACCGTCTGTTCCAAGGCCATTTTCAGCCCTGTATAATTGGCTGAAGCATCGCACGCCAAGCGCAAATCTAAGCCCGTCACAGCATCAATCACACTCCGTGCAAAGGGGATGAGAGCTGGCCTCTGCTCTCGCTCATCATTGCCAAGCCAGTAATGCATACAGAGAAGGCAGGCCCCATTTATGAGAGGCCGTGATCTGTAACCAACTAAATGACAGGCCTCTGGGTGCTTATGTGGGACTGCCAGGGAGGGGAGCAGAGACCTTATTCACTCTTCTTACAACCGTGATGACACTTCGTACAGGAGCCACTCGCTTCCAGGGTCACCCCTCCCCCCATTGTCCTTTAAGGACATTCACACCCCTCCCTCACCACAGGTGCATTTACTCACATACCTTCTAACTCCTGCCCAGGCCAGAAAGCACCATCCAGAGAGTGCTCCAAAAAACAAAAATACACACACAGTAAGTTCTGTGGGCTAGGGGGATGGCTCCATCAGTAGACAGCTTACTATGCAAGCACAAAGACCTGTGTCCGGTCCCCAGCACCCATGTAAGAGAGCAGAGTGGTGAGTATCTCAAATCCCAGCCCCTGGACAGTAGAGACCAGAGGCTACCTGGGGCTCAGGGCCAGCCAGTCTAGCCTAATTACCTGCTGAACTCCAAGTTAAGAAAGGGAACCCTGTGTCAGAAAACAGAGTGGAGAGGAATGGAGGGAGACACCTGACATAGGCCAATCCGGAACAGTTGGCATAGGTATCAGGTTATCAGCCAGCATCCTTGAATGCCCAGAAAGTCTCAGAAAACAGGACTGGAGAGATGGCTCAGTGGTTAAGAGCACTGGCTGCTCTTCCAGAGGTCCTGAGTTCAGTTCCCAACAACCACATGGTGGCTCACAACCATCTATAATGAGATCTGGTGCGCAGGTGTACATGCAGGCAGAGCACTGTATACATAATAAACAAATAAATAAATTTTTTAAAAGGAGAAAAAAGAAAAGAAAACAGTGTCTATGCATTCTTTGATTTACTCCATGCACGCTTCTACACAGCTTTCTGAGAAAGAATGTATAGAAGGTATGCTTCTTTTCAGACAGCTCTGCGCTCACCTGATAACCTGGCTGGAAGTCGAAGGCTCTCCAAGTTTCAGTTGTGAACTGCACCCACCCTAATGATTCATTTTAAGTGGCATGGTTTTAGCTCTTTCATTGGCTCAGTGGATGACAGTCCATGACGGTGTGAGTGGAGGACTATTTTCACCCCCTGTGCTATTATTAGGGGCACCTGGTGGCCTTTGCAGCCTGGAACTCCGGTTTTCCTATTGTGGTATTCATTCTTTGAATTGTTGTCTTGACAACACCTGATCTTTCCCTACATCGCCTCTTTCTTTCTGAAATCCATATTATCTAGCCCTCCAAGGTGTTTCTGTGATTTTTATCATCTTTATACACCTATGCATTTATCTCTGTCTTTAGGTTTGGGGGCCTCTGGGGTTTGTTTTATAACTTATTACATTTGTTTGTTTGTTTGTTCATCTCAAAAGGAGGAGGGCACGTGCCACTGCCAGGTATGGAGGTCAGAGGACAACTTGCAGAAGTCAGTTTTCACTTTCTGTCACGTGAGCGTTGGGGACCGAGCTCAAGTCTTCAGGCCTGGCGACCTACAGGTTCCTTGACTCAGTGGTCGTCTCGATGGCCAGTGTACTAAAAGCAGGCTCCAGGCTGGTTCTGAACTAGTTATGTAGCCAAGAATGCCCTAGAACCCCTCATCCTCCTCCCTCCGCCTGCCCTGAGC
This sequence comes from Acomys russatus, assembly GCF_903995435.1. Taxonomy (NCBI): domain Eukaryota; kingdom Metazoa; phylum Chordata; class Mammalia; order Rodentia; family Muridae; genus Acomys; species Acomys russatus. Next base: position 28,210,346 of record NC_067142.1, on the reverse strand, counting down.
ATTGGGCTTTACAATGAGCCACCACAGCGGGCACTGGGGGGTCACCCCAGGATCTCAAAGGTGCTAGGCAAGCACTCCACGGCCTGCTCAGCCCTGCCTGGGACTTTTTTTTTTAAAGACAAAGTCTCCTGCAGCCCACACCGATCTGTCTTTTTAGTCTCTTTTGAGGGACGTTTCTTCAAGTTTCCCGTTCTAATACTGAGTTTTCCCTTCTATTTTTAATTTTCCCAGCTGGGGACTGAACTAGGGGCCTGAATGTGGTAGGCAAATGCTCTGCTACCAAACCAAAACTTTAGCCTCTGGTAGTAACTCTTAATATAGCTCCTTTTTGTTCTCTGTGTATTGTTTTTTGGAATCCCCGTTCTCGTTTTCCCACTTACATCAGCTTCTGTACCACTGAGTATTAAACTGTGCTTTTCTCTCTTCTGCGCATTTTCTTCTCCTCTAATTTGTTTCTTCCAAGCTGTTCTAACTTTTTTCCTGTTTACTTAGTTTTTGTCTGGTCTTTCCTGTTAGAAACCTTCCCCCAGATGTCTGGTGATCCTTGGCCACCTGTTCTTCTGAGGAATGGGGAACTGACTGCTGAGTACCAGCCCTGCATGCACAACAGGTGGGCTTCTTAACCGGAGGGTTTCACTCGCAGTGTGACCACCCTGCACCATTTGTTTGGAAAACCCGGGGAACAGTGCCTTTAGATTTTTCTTTCTAGTGATGGTCGGACTCCCCAGAAAGGCCTTCTCTGGTCTTCTACTGAAGGTCTTGGCCCTGGAGACCATCTTTCTTGGGAAAGTAAGGAGCAACCCAGGACATGTGGTTTACTCCATGCCTCCTTATGTATGGATTCTTCTGGCCCTGACGCCATTGCTAGAGAACGGCAGCCCAGCCTAGACAGCCAACCACTTCTTCAACAAACTCAACAGATTTCTTTTGTGTAGGTGTATGAGTGTGTGTGGCGGGGGAGGGGGCGAGGTGTTAGGCATACTTGTGCGTATAAATATATATGGGGGTGCAGAGATAAACCTTGGCTGTCCAGCCACCTCTGTTTTTTGTTTGTTTGTTGCTTTCTTTATTTGCTTGTTGGGTTTTGCTATGAAACGGAACCTCAGAATCCACGTATCCCTTTTTTTTTTTTTTTTAAAGTTGGATGTGATGGTACACACTTATAATTCCAGTTATAATTCTAATGTAAGAGGGGTGGAGGCAGGAGTATTCCTGACACTCACTAAATAGCCAGGATGAGTTCCAGGCCAATAAGAAACACTATCTGGGGGGAGGGGGCGGGGAAAGAAAGGTAATGGCTCCTGAGAAACATCTAAGATTGTCTTCTGACCCTCTCTGCTCCCCCCCCACACACACACACGTCCCCCAGTTGGCACTATGTGAGGTGGCAAGTTTCACATAGAGCAAAAGCAGATGTGTGATTTCGGTCTAACATCTGTATCCAGCCCTCCCCATCCTCTGTCTACTTAGGTGCTTATGTCCACGTCACTGGACTGTAACATGAACACCAAACGGGGCACAGACCCATTCATTTTGGTCCCCTCATTACTTTCAGCTGCCTGATACACGGAAAATGACCAACAGTAGTTGACAAACAATGAACCAGAATAAGAAAGAGGACGCCTCCTCCTATTCCATTCTGCCACTCCTTTACTCTTCCCTTCCCAAGCTCGTACCACAAGTGTCCTTGCGAGCTCCTCACAGTCTAAGATGTCCCTTCACTCTTTCCAGTCTTCATTCCCCCCACCCCCACTGCTCTTCCTAGAGCACTTTAGCTTTTCTTTTTCTCCCCCCTCCTCTGAATAGTTTTCTGTAGAAGGTGACCTTCTAGCAGCTGTGAGAATGCAAAGGAGGAGGGCTTCCTACCCAGATTTTCTAGAAAAGTATATTTAACTCTTTCTTAAAACTCAGGGGAAATGGAACGATGACTCAGCAGGTAAGAGCACTGCCAGAGGGCCAGCATCCCGTCAGGAGGCAGCTCATAGCTGCCTGTAACTCCAGCTCCAGGGCATCTGATCCTCCAGGCTCTCTCTGCATACATATGTATAAACCCACACAGACACACACACACACACACACACACACACACACACACAGACTATATGTGTAAATATATTATATAATATATTATAAATATATTGTAAATGATATATTATATACATGATATATAAATATTATATATATATATATATCATATATTATGATAGCTGGGTTGGTAGAACACTTGCCTAGCAGGCATGAAGGCCTGGGTACCATCCCCCAGCTCTGCATAAACCTAGTACAGTGTGACTCCTACCTATGATGCCAACACTTGGGGGACAGAAGGGGAAAGAGCACTGAAAATGTGTGTGTGTGTGAGTGTGTGTGTGTGTGTGTGTGTGTGTGTGTGTGTGTGTGCACCAAGCTTGAATATCTGTTCATATGTAGGGGAGCACATGTGTATGGGGAGCCTAGAGGATGACCTCAAGCGTGAGCCATCCACCTTGCACTTTGATAGAGCATCTCTCCTTGGCCCAGAGCTTCCCAGTGGACTAGTCTGACTGGCGAGCAAACCCCAGGGATGGTCTCCACTTCCTCAGTGCTAGGAGTGCCAACACACACCACGATGTGCATCTTTTTTTACACAGGTCCTCCTGTTTGTGCACCAAGCACTTTACTGACTCAGCATCTATCTCCTGCACCCCAAGTTGAGAGTCTAAATCAAGTGATAATTGAGGGAAGGGAGAAAAAAAAACACATCAAATTCCTGAAGTAGCAGGAGCAGGTGTGATAATCAGAAGACAGGTAGGAGCTGAGGGGGGGTGGGGGGAAGCAGGAATCAAGAACCAAGCCACTGGATCAGTGGTTCTCAACCTTCCTAACGCTCCATCCGACCCTTTAATGTAGTTCCATCCCTCACACTGTGGTGACCCCTCCAACCATAAAACTATTTCACTGCTACTTCATAACTGTAATTTTGCTGCTGTTATGACTCTCGTAATGTAGGTATCTGTGTTGTCCCATGATCCTAAGTGACCCCCATGAAAGGGTCATCTGACCCCCAATAGGGGTCTCGACGCACAGGTTAAGAACTGACTGGTGCTCTCGCTAGACAAAGGCAAGCCGAATTCACACAGTGCTCCCTCATCTGTATCTTTCCAAGCCTTCCTCCTCTCCCACCATCTTAGCAAAAGCCAGGCTGAAATGGAAAGGACAGGTAGTTGTTTATTTTTCTCTTCCATTAAGAAAACAAGGACAGCAGCCAGCCACGAGATTCCTTTAATAGGGTATTTCGAGTGGGAGTTTTTTTACTTTCCGACAAACAAAATAATCGTGCCTGCTAAAGAAGTGACACCTCAGCAAAGTCCTGAGACAGAGGCAACCTGTGCCCTAAGAGGAAGTAGGAACACTCTAGACTAAAAGGCAGCTCTAAGAGAGTCCTGGGGAGGGGGGGCTGGGGGGACTAGGGGGGTGGATCTTAAGCTTATCAGGGAACTGAAAAGAAGCCTCTGTGTGTGAGCCTGGGGAGAGACAAACAGAGGCCAGATAGGCAAGCAGGGGACTGACTGACTTTTGGGCGCTGGGAAGGAATGTGGGTGTCTGAAAGGGAAGATGGAGAGGTGTCTTCCTGTGTTTTCCTGTTGCTGTGACAAAACACCCTATCAAAAGCAAAAGTCCAACCTGCCTCACAGTTCACAGAGACCATGGGGGTGGGGTGCAGGGGAAGCCCAGGTGGCGGGAGCTTGAAGCAGCTTGTTACATCTCATCTCTAATCAGGAAAGAGAACAAAGAAGGCTTCCTGCCTCCCAGCTCCTACCCCTCTACTCCTGCAGTCCGGGATTCCAGCCCGGGAGAGGTGCTACCCACAGCAGGTGGGCCTTCCAGCTCCAACTAAGATAATCAAGAGTGCCCCAGGAGCATCCCCAGGGGCCTGCCTCCCAGGGGATCCTAGATTCTACCGGTTAATGTTTAACACTAGCCTGCAAAGCTGGCATTTATTTGCTTTTTCTTTAGGGGAATATGGAGGGGGTATGTGTGCTTGTACATGTCTGTGTGCGGAGGTCAGAGGCCAACCTGGTGTCTTCCTAAACCCCTTATTGTAAGCAGCCCGGACACTGCCAATTTGATGGCCTGGATGGCCCTCAAGGCCAAGGGATTCTCCTGACTCCGCCTCCTCCCCTGTGCTGGGATTATAGGGATGTACAGTCATCCTCTCTTTAATGAAGTTCTGGATTAAACAGGATTTAGAATATGACAGGCAGGACTCTGCCAACGAAGCCTCATTGCCCAATTCATGCAGTCTCACAGGCTTCACGCTCCACATCTGCACACTGAGACCATGAGGCTGACAGAGTTGTTTCCATTTTGGAGTTTTCTAATTCTAAAAAAAAAAAAAAAAGGAAAGAAATTAACGGTAAAGGGAGAAAAATAGGACTGGAGAGGCACCTCAGCGGTTCAAAAGGCTTGCTTCTGTTTCAGAGGACCCACGTCAGCCAGCTCAGTCAGCCGGTGACTCGCACTCCAGGAAAGCCAAGGTTCTTTCCTGGCCACCACAAGCACCTGCGCATATGTGCACATACTTGTACACATAAATAAAAAAATAGATCTTTCAAAAAAATAAAGAGGAAAAGGGAGAAGGAATGTGAGAGAGTCCATCTAGAAGCAAGAAGAAAGGAAGGAAGCAGAGGCAGACAAGAAACAGGCATAAAATGAGATCCTTGGTCCTTTTCTCCGCCCCAGGGATGGTTTACTTAAAGCAACACTTAGTTATCAGGTGTGGGTTTTTGTTTTGTGGCAGCTAATAAATATTATTTTTTTTATTAGACTAATTTGTATTGTTAGTTGTTAATATTATAAATAGTCCTAATTTTTTTTAAAAAAAAGCGACAGTGGTTCCAAAATGGTAGCAATAAAATTAATATGTAAATATCATACCTCAGGATAATACGTGAACTGCAAAGAGAGGACAGACTCAAACGACAAACGAGGGAGCCGGAGCAGTGGACACTGGCGGTAAGAGCATGTCTATGACCTGATGCACCCCCACAACGTAGATCTCTAAGTTGAGCAGAAGAATCCGAACACTGGGTTGTATTGGATGGGTAATGGGCTTGCCTCTCAACCTCCAGGTTTTACCTGTTGTAAAGTGTTTTTCTGAAACAGCAGGAAGCCATAAAAGCTTCAATGTCATTTTCAAAGCACAATGACCTCCCTGGTGGGACGATAAAGATTTCCCAGGCCAAGTACAAACATGAAAAGTGCTTCCCAACCCGAAAGTGACCCAGCTTGTTGCTAAAAGAAATGGAGAGAAAACAGAGATAGAGGCATCATAAAGCAGGTGTATGACATCTACCGCCAAAAAGCTCAGGAAAGCAGCTACCACAAAATGGTAAACATTGTGCTTGGGAAGAAAGCAGAAGTTCTAGGGAGAGATTCCTTTAACATAGAACACTGGTCTGCTGTGTATCATCAGTGATGGGAGAAAGGTGGTACCACATAGGGTGACCCAAATACTAGCATCACAGGCATGTCACCATGTCCAGTTTATGCCATGCTGAAGGCCTAACCCAGGATGCTCGCTGAGTTCTAGGACTCTAGCTACTGAGCCAAATCTCCAAGCCCTCTTTCTTTCTTTCCTTTCTTTCTTTCTAATACAATTTATATTTATTTTCATTTTATATGCATTGGTGTTTTGCCTGCATGTAGATCTGTCTCTGTGAGGGTGTCAGATCCCCTGGAACTTGAATCACAAACAGTTGTGAACTACCATGCGGGTGCTGGGAATTAGAACCTGGGTCCTCTTGAAGAGCACATGCTGAGCCATCTCTCTAGTCATTCCATACTCATATTTAAATACTGTTAAAAATGAAAATTTAAAGAAAAGCTTTGCTGTGATAAAACACTCATTGCATATATGTGTGTGTGTGTGTATATACACACACACACACACATATGTTTGCATTATCACTTATAGAACACAAGCCAACTGTTTTGCTATGTTACATTATTGATTTTTTTTAAGTTACCATAAAACATAAATGACATAGTTTTTCCATTTAACTAGTATTATGCATATGGTTCTTAGGCATTCTGTTTGCAAGGTTGGGTAGCCATCACCACTACCTACAAGGCTTTTTCTTTTAAAGCAAAGATATACTGGACCTGATTGTTTACTACTGAAAATCTAATGCTGTAAGTGGGAATGGTTCTCATTTGGCAAACACTTAATTTCTGAGCCTTCCTGGAGCATGATAAAGTTCACTGGCATCAGTCTTGATGGGCTCCCATCTTGGTGTGAGTTGAAGAAGGCATTTCCAGCTACTTTAGGAGGACCGCTCAGCACACCAGTGTGTTCACAGCAACCCTCAAAGGGACCAACTGCTTGTCAGCAGCCTGACTTTTGATCTTGCTTCCGTTTTAAAAGCCTACTCCCTGAAGCAATCTGTCTTCTGAAATGGAGTGGAGATGCAGGATGTGTATTAGTGTTTAAGCTTGAGATCAACAGCTGTGGAAGAGAGAAAATGGAAGCAAGAGCACAGGGGCCAGAAGATATTTTCAATAAATGGTAGCAGAATAGCTGTGATTAAAAAAAAAAAAAAAAAAAAGAACAACATCACTGAGGCAAAAATCTCTTGGGGAGTGTTTCCTCAGGGTCAGCACACAGAAGCTGTGGTCCAGAGAGGGCCCAACGCTGTGCCTCATGGTGGCAGTTGGACTTGGCTGGTCCTCTTTAGGAGTTTTCCAGGTGGTATTGGTTTTGAAGGCATGGAGGAGGGGCTTGGGGGAACAGCTGAGGGTTAGCACCATGAGAGCTCAGGGGAGGCCACTGGTGAATGTGCAGCCCCAGTGGCAGTGGAAACTTCAGGACTGAAAGGACCACGGAGAGAGGTTGAAGCTTGGCGTCCTTTGGCAGGGTCTCTGAAGAGAGGCCAGAAGAGGCTCCTACGGAAGCAAACCCCAGTTGCAGTGGAAAGGGAAGCATTTTGGAGATGCCAGTGGTGTGGATGACTGCCACGGACAGACAGCATCAGCTGTCGAGGGGAGCTTGCCCGAGCCTGAGAGGTAAGCTGCACGAGCTGTGGATGGTAGAGCCGGAGAAACGTCATCCTAGGCCCTTTGGAGCCCAGAGCATCCTGAGTGGGTCGCAGACATGAAGATCTGAGCTTTACACGGCCGGACTCCGGTTTTGATGTAATTGTGTCCTGGTTATTCCCGCCTTGAATAAGAAAGTAGGTAACTTAATTTTCATTTTTACAGGAGCCCACAGGAAAGACTTTGGGATCTTACAGACACTCCAGAATTTTAGAGAGAGGTTGAATATTTTAGAGGGACTTTAGATAGTGTAGAGAAACTACAGATATTTTAGATTAACTTTGAGCTTTGAAAGAGACTTGCAGTGTTTTAAAGAAACTGAGCATTTAAAGTGTTTGAATTCTTAAAAACTGGAATTTTTAAAAACTGAAATATTTTATATTGTGATGTTAATATTAACACGTCATCTTGGGGGACAAGTGAGAAAGAAAAGGTTCTGGTTAAATATTGTGTGTCAGGTTGAGAAGGGGTCAATGCTGTTTAACACAAGCTAAGGCCCCTTGGAAAGAAGAAACTTCAATTAAGAAAATGCGCCCACCAGATTGGTCCATGGTGAGTCTGTGGTACACTTTCCTGATTGATGATTTGTAGGCTTTGAAAAGAAACCAGAAACTTCCACTTCAGTGATTGATGAGGGAGAGCCCAGCCCATTGTGGGTTGTGCTATCACTGGGCAGGCAGGTGGTCCTGGGTGTTATAAGAAAGCAGTCTAGGGAAGCCATGAGGAGAAGCCAGTAAGCAGCACTTCTCTATGGTCTCTGCATCAATTTTCTTCCTCCAGGTTCCTGCCCTGATTTCCCTGGATGATGGACAACAAGCTGTGAGGGGTCAACTTTGGATGTCATTCTTCGGGTGCCATTCATCTAACTTGGTTTTTGAGCCACTGTCTTTTACTGATCTTGAACTCAATAAGTGGGCTAAGCTGGCTGGCCAGTCTCAGAGGTCTGTCAGTCCCCAGCTCTCCAGTGCTGGGATTGTAAGCACTTGCTACTATGCCTGGCTTCCTTCATCAGTGCTGGGATTGAACTTGGGTCCTTGTGCTTGCAAACCAAGCCATCTCTCTGGCCCCAAGCTTGCTTTTGAATCAACACCTTTAGAACTGAGAGAAAGCAAGATTGGATGGAGAGACAATTTGAGCTGAGGTCCAGACTCTTTGGAAACATTCTGAAGCTGGGATAACCCTATAATTCTGTCTTGCAACCCACTGAAAGGGCTCATTCCATGGAAGGAGGGGTGTTATCCCCTGCCAAAGCATCTCCAAAGGCTACCCATGACAGTTGAACACTGTGTCCTAGTTACTTTTCACTGTCACTTGACAGTCACCTGAGAAGGGAGTCTCGGCTGAGGAACTGCTTAGATCTGAGTGGCATGTGAGAATGTCTGTGAAGGTCGCCTTGATCATTAATGGATGTAGGAAGGCTCCTCCTACTCTGGGCAGCACCATTCCCTTAGCATGTGGTCCTCAGCTGTATAAGAAGCTGGCTGAGTTTAAGCCACCCTGGGAGCCAATAGTGTTTCTTCATGGTTTCTCCTTGAATTCCTGTTCTGACTTCCCTCAATGAGAGTTTATGATCTGTAAGCTGAAATAAACCCTCCCCTGTTCCAGGCTGGCTTTGCGCCGAGCATTTTGTCACAGAAACAGAAAGGAAACAAGAACAGCTGCCTTCCAGAAAAATGTGTGGAAACTTGTAAGAGAAGCGGGATCCATTTCTCACTCCCAGAAGAAGAGTATTGGGCCATGAGTGCCACAGCAGCCACCACCACAAAGGAAATGGCGAAACTAGGGGCAAATGGCCCACATCGCCATCGTTGATAAATAGTGGCTTTCAGGTTTCTCACAAGGAAGGAGGTTTTGAAATAAGAAATGAGATAAAAAGTAGTTTCGTCACAACCATGTCTATAGTTTCAATGGGTTTGCTGGCATGGTCAGATCTCATGGAGATTGCAGTTTGAACAGCCTGGACCTGAGTGGCCAACTGAACGAAAAGATAAAGGGATTGCATCGAGTCACGAGTTGTGGCCATGGGGATGGCTCAGGTGGTGAGGTGCTTGCTGCGCCAGTCAGATCCTTGGCACCTGTATATGAATTGTGAGAATGGCGCCATGCAGAGGTGACCCTAGAGCTGAGGGGGTGGGGACAGGCAGATCCTTGGATCACAAAGTCTAATCAAAGCAGTGAGCTCTGGGTTCAATAGGAGACTCTGGCCCAAAAAATAATGTTGTCAGATACTGATAAAGATACCCAGTGCCAGCCTCTGGCCTCACACATGCCCCACAGACACAGACACATGAACATGTACGCAAACCTACATTACAAACACACACATACATACACACACACAGAGAGACAGACAGACAGACATGTGTAAGCAGCTCAAAAATCCTGGAAAATGGAGCAAAAGAGATGGCTCAGACGTTAAGAGCAGTTGTTGCTCTTGCAGACCTCCAGACCTCCAGCGCTCACAAGGTAACTCATAACCATCTGTAATTCTAGTCCTAGGAGACCCAGCACCTTCCTCTCACTTCTTTGGGTACCAAGCATGCACATGATTTCCATACACACTATCTGGGCAAAACACTCATACATGTAAAATAAAAAACAAATCGTTAATTTGTTTTAGTTCCAAAAAACATTTTAATTCATTGCTAGAATTTAGTATTTTTTTTTTCCTCACTTGTTAGAAAGAAACCTACCACACTATTTTTGCACATCTATAAACACACCAAAGTGTGTCTCAAAGACACATGGAGACCAAGAACAGGCTGGAGATCCACTCCATGTTATTCCCCCAACAGGCATCTTCCCGCTGCCTCTCACCGCAGCGTGATGAGCTCATCCACAGAGCCACCTGCAGAGGAAGCTCTCACCATGACTCTGGATCTGCATGTAACCAGGCTTTACCATCACCGAGTTCAGTGCCTGTCCCTGCTCCTTCCTAACTGTGACATATGATTTTCTAATGAAATAATAAGAAAAGACAACATAAGAAAAAGAGAGAACAAAACAGAGGGAGAAATTGATGGTGCAGATACGTGACTTCAGTGGGTGATTCAAAGAGATCCCAGCAGCCTGGCTGAGACAGACCTGAAAGCAATGAGACAACTATCACTTTAAATTTTTTAAAGTATCTTTATTGTTCGTGTGCAAGCGCGAGTGTGTGTGTGTGTGTGTGTGTGTGTGTGTGTGTGTACATGTACACTCATACACACATACATTGTGGCATGTGCTTTGAAGTCCAAGGACAATTGGTGGGTGTCAGCTCTCTCCTTTCCCCATGTGGAGTCAGGGAATTGATCTTAGGTGGTCAGGCTTGGCAACATGTGCCTTCTAACCAATGACGCACACTCCCAAACCCCGGTCACTTAACTTTTATTATTGTATTTCATTTCTCTTTTTTAATGTTTTTAAAATTTTTTTATTCATGTATTTTACAAACTATAAAGGAAACAATTTTATCATCAACTTGTTATCAGTAGTCTAAATTGTTAAGGGGGTGCTCTAGTGCACGCGCACACACACCACCGCCACCACTGCCACTACCGCCACCACCGATATGTTTTTAGCTCTTTCATATATTGAAGCTGGACATAGGAGATGTAATTTTCAACTTCAAAATATAGTTCCTATTGCTGAAATCGAGTTTTAAGACCGCAACACTAAATTGTCTGGAGCACTGTTGTTGAGCCATAAACTTATCCCATTATTCTGTCCATCCTATCAGCTCGCCTCATTTAGTTGTCCCTGTAGCTCTACGTTGGGTCTATTGTACACACTTCTGCTTCTTTACTGCAAGCCTCTCCTACTAAAAACAGTCTCACTGAGTCCACAAGCCTTGCTCCCCCATCTCCTAAAACAATGGCAAGCCCATGCACTTACTAGATGTCCAGTGAAGAAGTAATGAGGCATAGGTAGGAGCTGCCTCAGTCGGTAATGTGCTTGCTATGCAAGCATAGCGACCTGAGGTCAGATTCTCAGCATCCACATGTAGTTGGGAATGGAGTGGTAAGCACCTGTAAGCTCAGCACTGGATCCTGTGCAGCAGAGTGTGGGGTGGGGATGGGTGGGGTGTGGGGTGGGGGTGGGTGGGGTGTGGGTGGGTGGGAGGTGGGGTGGGGGTGGGTGGGGGGTGGGGTCCTGGGGCTCCCTGGGCAGCCAGTCTTAGCTGAATTGATGAGCTCTGGTTTCAGTAAGAGCCGTGTCTCAAAATATCAGAGTTAAAAAGGGCATTCAGGAAGACGAATGAGGTCAGTCACTGAACACATACCTGCACACGTGTGTACATACTCATAAACACCTGTACACATGCACGCAAATAAGCGAATGAATGGGTCTGTACTTAGTCATTAAACTCCAGTTAACTCTCATATGAAAAGCCAGGTATACTAGTGGGTTTGTTTCTTTAATCTGTTTGGCAGGTATAAATATAGTTTGCGCATACAGCGTATAATGTGTCCGCCATTTCAGGCATCCATCGTGGGGATCTTTGGAATTCCTTCCATGGATAAAGGAGAGAATCATAGAAACCCACCCAGTATTTTGCTCCCGAGTGCATAATTTTCTCAAATGTTGTCTTCACTCCAGCTCCTGAATGGCTTGTGTGGAAATAGAAAATGTACATTGAAATCTTTTATGTCTGTAACATTTTCAATAGATTCACTGTTCAAGATGAATTCCGGGCAGTTGTCCATGCAACCAATGTGAGTCTCTGGTCCTTAAGTCCCTCGGATCTGGGAATCTGATCTGAAAGGGACTATTCGAACAGTCCAGCTTCCTTGCTTGCCTGCTTAGGCTTGTTAAAATCTAGCTAACAAGGGGGTCTTAGGATAAAAGTCCAGGGCTTGGGCAATGGTTCCGCGAGGAACGCGCTTCCTACACAAGCCTAAGAACTGATTTCAGATCCCTAGCACCTGTTTTTAAGTGTCTTCATCTCAGTGGTGAGAAGATGGAGGTGGGAGGACTCCTGGTGCTTGCTGACCAGACAGCCTAACTGACTTCATGAGGTCCGGGTGCCAGTAAGAGACCCTGTCTCAAAAGACAAGGTGGGCAGTGCCTGGGAAATAATATCTGAGATTGACCTCTGACTAGCCCACAGCGTGTGCGTGTGCATATACCTGTACCTGCAGGCACACAACAGAAAAAGAGAGGCCAGAACCCCAACAGCTTGAGAGCTGGAAAAGCCATTCTCCTCCGTTTCCCAGGAGACACGGGAATGCGGTCCTAGAGCAGGCATCACTGGGAACTTGCTAGCTCAGCCCTACTATGCTTTGTATGTCCTTCGTGTTTTAAAAACCCTCCTCGCAAATACTGCACTAGCACAGCCTAAATCAGCCCTTTGTACAATGTACCTACCTGATGCTCATTAATAGCCTCTTTGTTCTGCTCCCCCACCCCCTCCCCCACCCCTACCCACCCGCCACCCCCCACCCCAGCGCTGCACAGCTCCAGTTACTATCTGTTCTTACCCAGGCATTTCCAACAATCTCTTCATGCTCTTCCACACACGTTTCTTAAAAGCCGGCTGCTCCATTGTTGCTGTCCCAAGGGATTATTGACCAGGTTGCGTTTGCATTTATGAGCATGGCGCATGGGGCTGACACAGCCCTTACCACAATTAATAGTTCCTGGAAGAATTTGCCTTCTTAGCACTTTATAAATGGCTTCATACATCTAAGGGCAAGGCAGGTTTTAATTAGTGTCAGTAATAGCTAACTAATCAGAGAGAAATTAAGTGACTGCCCCAGTAGAAGTGAGGAATATACAATGGTGTTAAGAGTCCCTCCAGGTTCAAGGTGGAGGAAAGAGGAAGAGGGCACCACTTGATTTTTAGAGCGGCGAATGTTAGTCTTCTGATAGCACTGACCAGGAGTTACTGGGCTGGAAGACTTGGCTTCTATGTGCAAAATATTATTTTGAAACACCCGGCGCTTCCTTCCCTCCACCCCCACCCCGTGTTTCTCCTCCTATTTTAATCATGGTCACTCACTCTTTGTAGCACTCAGAGTCATGGTTCACAGTTTGCTGGCTGTAAGCCTCTATAATCCTTTGGTATCTTTGGATTACTATCTGCAAGCAAGTTTTCCCAGCTTTCATTCTGAGAATGGGCTCCCTGCCAAGAAAGCACTTATCCCCTGCTCAGGCCCACCTGGTCCGTGCCTCCCCTAGTCCGGGACCTTAAAGGGGCTTTCGGCACTGAATGTTTGCACAACCATCTCTGCAAGCTGTGTACAGAAGACTGTGCTCCACAGAATAGCCAGCACCCACAAGATTCTATTCAAAGTCAGTGTCAGGAAAGAAGATGCAGAAAGAGCCATTAAGAGGGTGCAGCATGTACGGGGGTGGGGGTGGGGGCTAGCTGCCAAGTCTGAAGACCTGAGTTCAATCCTCAAAACCACATGGTGGAAAGAGAAAACCAATATATGCTCTAACCTCAGCATAGTGCACTGTGGCATGCCTGTACACACACACACACACACACACACACACACACACACACACACACACACACGAAATAAATTAAAATGTAGAAGAAAAAGAGATGTAGAAAAAAAGAAAAGCCTTTAATTATACTCAGCTTGCTTTAATATCATCCAATAATATAAAATGTATGTATGTCACAAAATACACATATATGTATTATATAAAATAAATGTACTTAAGAAAGGTTAAATAATAGGCAGGGTCAGACCAGAGGATTTAGGGGAAAACAGTATACCTACCAAGATTAATGTCACTCTTCAGGTGGCTGAAGCTAAAAGGCAAGTTGGAAAGCTTACATGGATACCTAACCCCCTCCTATACTCTACACCAATTAAAGATTTAACCCATTAAAAAAATGCTCATGGCCATTTACTGCCTGATTCTTTTCAATCCCTTCTTGTATTTCAAAGGGTTCTTTGTGACTGGGAAACAGAACAAGGCATTTGAGACACACACACACACACACACACACACACACACACACACACACACACACACACCTGTCAGTCACGTCTAATACCCAGGGCGTGTGTAAGTCCCTTCACAGGGCCGGGACAGTAGTACCTTGCCATTCACTCTCCAATTTTAATCCTTTCTCAGTTAAATTTTAACAAGTGTAAGCAGGCAAAAAAGGAAGCTGGATTGTTTGAATAGTCCCTTTCAGATCAGATACCCAGGACCAAGGGACTTAAGGACCAAAGGCTCATATTTGTTGCATGCCCCGAATTCATCCTGAACATGAAATCTGTTTAAAATGTTATGAAAATAAGAGATTTTAATGTACGTTTTCTACTTTCACACAAGCCATTCAGGAGCTGGCGTGAAGACAGCATTTGAGAAAGAGTATGCACTTGGGAGCAAAATACTGGGTGGGTTTCTGTGATGCTCTCCTTTATCCATGGAAAGAATTCAAAAGATCCCCCACGATGAATGCCTGGAATGGTGGACAGTTCCAAAACCTAACAGCGCTTTCTTGTACGTAGACAAGAAAGTTTGTAAGTTAGCCAAGCATGGCAGTGCAGACTGTACAGAATGCGTCTGATTACTCCCACCCCTGTCTTTCTTATTCTGCGTTCAGCCTTCCTGTCAATGCCTTTCTGTACCTAACTTCTTGTTGTTGTTTGGCGACTAGAGTCATAAAGTCCGGGCTGGTCTTGAGTTCCCTGTGTATTTGAAGGCAACCATGAACCCCTGATCCTGCCGTGTCTATCATTCAGGCACTGGGATGACAGACACACCCCACAGGCCCAGTGTTAATTTTTGGATTTGTTTCAGAAATCTAATGGGTTCTCTGCTCTGTGTAATGTTACATCAGTTATACAGCATACAGCTGAAGGTCACTGATCTGTCCTCCCTCTGTTTTAGCCTCAGTTCCTCCTTTGCGCTTCAGCAAAGAAGATCCTACTGGGCACTTCCAAGGAAAGCCTAGTTTAACTGCAATTAAAGACTTGACTAGAATGGTCTCCTCGCTCTTCATCAGTTTCTTCAGCTTTGCCAGAAGTATGACAACAACATTGTCGCGACCATATACTGCTCTCCAGTGCTGTGGATAGGCAGACAGGCAGACAGGCAGGCAGGCAGGCAGGCAGGCAGGCAGACAGGCAGGCAGACAGGCAGACAGGCAGGCAGGCAGACAGGCAGACAGGCAGGCAGACAGGCAGGTAGGCAGGCAGGCAGGCAGACAGGCAGGCAGACAGGCAGGCAGACAGGCAGGCAGGCAGACAGGCAGACAGGCAGACAGGCAGGCTGACAGGCAGGCAGGCAGGCAGGTAGGTAGGAAGACAGGCAGGCAGACAGGCAGACAGGCAGGCAGGCATACAGGCAGACAGGCAGGCAGATAGGCAGGCAGGCAGACAGGCAGGCAGGCAAGCAGGCAGACAGGCAGGCCGACAGGCAGGCAGGCATACAGGCAGGCAGGCAGGCAGACAGGCAGGCAGGCAAGCAGGCAGACAGGCAGACAGGCAGGCAGGCAGGCAGGTAGGCAGGCAGGCAGGCAGGCAGGTAGGCAGGCAGGCAGGCAGACAAGTAGGCAGACAGGCAGGCAGGTAGGTAGGCAGACAGGCAGGCAGACAGGCAGGCAGGCAGGCAGACAGGCAGGCAGGCAGGCAGGCAGACAGGCAGACAGGCAGGCAGGCAGACAGGCAGGCAGGCAGGCAGACAGGCAGGCAGGCAGGCAGGCAGGTAGGCAGACAGGCAGGCAGGCAGGCAGGCAGGCAGGTAGGCAGACAAGCAGGCAGGCAGGCAGGCAGGCAGGCAGGCAGGCAGGCAGGCAGGCAGGCAGGCCGGCAGACAGACAGGCAAGCAGACAGGCAGACAGGCAGACAGGCAGGCAGGCAAGCAGACAGGCAGACAGGCAGACAGGCAGACAGGCAGGTAGGCAGGCAGGCAAGCAGGCAGAAAGCAGGCAGGCAGGCAGGCAGGTAGGCAGGCAGGCAGGCAGGTAGGTAGGCAGACAGGCAGACAGGCAAGCAGGCAGACAGGCAGGCAGGTAGGTAGGCAGACAGGCAGGCAGACAGGCAGACAAGGCAAGCAGGCAGACAGGCAGACAGGCCGACAGGCAGATAGGCAGGCAGACAGGTAGACAGGCAGGCAGACAGGCAAGCAGGAAGGCAAGTAGACACACAGGCAGGCAGACAGGTAGACAGGAAGACAGGCAGAGACAAGCAGAAAGACAGAGAATATCATATAGCCCAGGCTGGCTTTAAACTTGCCTATTTGCATATACCTGGAACAACCTTGAAGTCTTGATCCTGCTGCCTCCACCTCCAGGGTGCCAGAATGACAGGCATGCAGCACCATGCCCTGGTCATATGGTGCTGAGGATGCAGCCTGGGGCCAGGCAAGCACTTCATCTACATCAGTAAGTTTTACACTTTTTGGTCCAAACTCATTCCTGAATCTGTATAATCATCGCCTATTGTAGTGAGGACCATGATGTCCCTCATTTCAAGGGTTCCCTTGCTTACTTAATACTTTCCGGAATAACCCACCACTGTCCATCAGAAAGCATTTTCTAGCCATGCCTTCCTCTACCAATTTACTGTCTCTTCCCTCCAAATCACTTATTAAGCACTCGCAGATGTGATTTTTTGCAGCTTGAAGTGTGACAGCCAAAGTAGCAGATTTCTTACTCCTTTGCAGTTCACAAGTACAGAGAAGATTCATCCTTACTGTAGGTCCTAGCTACCTCAGCAAACGATCTTTTCTCTTCACTATGAAGCCAGGGAGCACTTTATAGCATTTCTTTGTTCATCTGCCAGCTTTGCTAGCTTCTGTTCTGAGGGAGTGGGGCTTGGGGAGAAGCTATATTCATGAGATCATGGTCGCCGGAACCGGAACCAAAGCCCTGTGAGACTGTGACGGTAAACCTGATAAACAAAACGGCCCTGTCTCTGTTTCTTTTGTGATTCCGGTGACAAAACACTCTGGCAAAAAGCGACATCCCGGGACAGAGGGATTATTTGGGCTTACAGTTCCAAGTTACCGACCATCATGTCAGGGGACTCCAGGACCAAGAGCATCTGGTCACATCATAGCCAAAGTCAGAAGAGAGTAAAGACTGTTCCATCCTGCGGCTCAGGCCCCGTCTCCACTTAGACAGTCCAGGATCCCTTGCTTAGAGGATGACGTGGCCCATAATAAAGCAAGTTGTTCCTTATCAATTAAGATGATCGATACAATGCCCCATAAGTGTGGCCAGAGACCAGTCTTCCAGGTGATTCTAGATTTAGTCAAGTTGACAATAAACACTAGCAGCACCTTAGGTACTAATGAGTAAACAAAGCATTGTCTTGGTTACTGCGTTGTTGTTGTTGTTGTTGTTGTTGTTGTTGTTGTTGTTGTTGTTGTTGTGTTGCTGTGAAGAGATACCATGACCAAGGCAACTCATAGAAGAGAGCATGTAGTTTGGAAGCTCATGGTTCCAGAACGTTAGTGTCTATGACCACCATGGGAGCAAGCCAGCAAGCATGGCACTGGAGCAGTTGCTGAGAGCTTACATCTTGAGACAACTGTGAGGAAGAAAGAATGAGAGCTAACTGGGAATGGTGTGGGCTTTTGAAACCTCAAAGCCTGTCCCAGGGACACACCTCCTCCAACAAGGAAAATTCCAGAAATAAACAATTTTTTAAAAACATATTTTTTTTTAGGTGTTTGTATTCTGAGCAGTGTGTTGGACTCTCACATCATTGTAGTCATAGGACTAATCTGTGAGAGGACGGCCTGAAGACTTGAAGGGGCGGAGAAAAGAGTCTAATTTCCAAAAGAGAGACACTTGTGCCCCTAAATGCTAAGAACGGAAGTTCTAAAGACAAGCTGAGGCCCAGTGGCCTTCCTGCCAGGCGAGAGCGGGCAATCTACCTCCTGCCAAATCACCTTTGTGACAGGGTCTCATGGCTGTCCCCATGTCTGGGCTGAATGCTGCTCAGTTGGTAGAGTGCTTACCTAGTGTGCAAACAGCATTGGGGTCTACACCTAGCACTTCGTGAACCAGGAAGTGGAGGCAGGAGGAGCAGGAGTGAAATACTAATGAGTGGTGAAGGTGGCACTTACCTTCCTAGTGTTACCAGGAAAACAGGATGTAGCGTTCAAAGCCAACCATGAGGGAAGGTGGTCCTCAGTGGTCTCCATGGCTGTTAATCCCCTTAATAGGAGAAACATATCTTCTTCTCATAGGGCCTTACCAGGAGATGATGCTCAAAGCCAGAGAGCCTCGCCTTTCATTCCCCCCTCTTTCCAACCACGTAGAAAACAGAGGTCAAAGGTCTTGTAACCGACCCTCAAAAGCTAGTGCCCTCCTCATATGAAAAATACGGCTCCCCTAGCATAAACAATGTAGTCCACATAAACATGGAACTTTGAGAAAAGTTAGAAAAATGCCATGGCAGGCTGTGGCTGTGGCTCACTTTATAGTATTTGTTTAGCATTTCTCAAAGCCCTGGGTTTCCACCCCAGGAACTGAGTAAATGGGGCATGGTGGCTCGTGCCAGCGATCACAGCATTCATGGAGAGAGGTTGGCGGGTCAGAAGGTCAAGGTCACGTTTGGTTCCTCAGTGAATCTGAAGGGGCCTGAGCTGTATTATACTCTATCTCAATCAGAAGCAGAAGTGGGGTGGGGGGAGGAGTAGAAAGAGGAGGGGACCAGCCATTCCCACTTCACTTAGCAGTTTGAACAATATGTCTTATTTTAAATATAAATATAAATATATATATGTATATGTATATATTCCTAAAGACAAAGGTCCATGTTTTTTATGAAGAGTGGAGAGCTGCATCTAACACAGCATCTAACACATGTGCACACTGCTGTGAACTGGAACTCAGCTCCCATTCATAGAAGTCTGGTTGGCTTGGTAGTGCACGCACACTCCCTAGTTTCACTTTGCACTTCCAGGTTCATCAAACCCTCAGATCCGGCACTGAAAGTCAAAGTGAAACCCCCTGTACGGAAAACCACACTGACTTTACCTGCTCTAATGTAACTGTCTGGAGAAACTCTGATCACCAAATCAGTTTATTCCACACTCACCTTTGGAGCATATAAAATAACTGCATTCAAAAATCTCTGCCACTGTGGCTTGCCTCAGAAATGTCACCAATGCAAGCACTTTACATAAAATCTTTGCATAGCTGAAAATGTTTTGAAAGAATCCTTACTGAAAAGCTAGGGATGTAGCTCAGTTGGCAGATGCTTGGGTCCCATCCCAGTACCCCATAAACCAGCATGGTGGCACACACCTGTAGTCTGAGCATTTGGGAGGTAGGGGGGGTGTCAGAAGTTCAAGGACACCCTCAGTTACGTAGAAAGTTCTAGTCTGGCCTGTGATAGAAGAGACCTTGTAGGTCAGTGGTTCCTCAGCCTTCCTAAATGCACAAAATTATTTTGTTGCTCCTTCATAGCTATAGGTTTGCTACTGTTATGAATTGTAATGTAAATATTCTATTTGCAGGATATCTGAAATGCAGCTCCTGAAAGGGTCATGACCCACAAATCAAGAACAATTGTTATAGGTGCTTAGCAAAAGCCTGACTATCTTGAGCCCCTCAAAAAAAGCTACAAAAAACTATGCATATTTCTCTATTACTTACAAGCACAGTAACATTGCCAATAAAAGAGGCAAAAAGAAAGAGAAACGGTTTCAAGAATCAGAATATACCAAGAGAGACGTTGGAGGGGGCAGAGATCCAAAGATGGACGTTTTCTCTCATCCATTACTGGAAACGATCAAATATTCACCGGTTACAATAACAAGTTGGATTTGAAATGCTGGTTTGAATTGGCATCAGCCTCAGGGCCACCTTGGTCCAGCCTCAGCCTGAAATTTCTCAGTCCCAACACTAAAGGCCATCACCGTCACGTTAGGGCTGCATTCTTTCGGGTCCTTTCAGTAGGACCTGAGCCAGTCCCAGCCCAGGTTCTATGAAGAAAAAGAGCCAAGATGCTGGGAATGTACAAACTCAGAAGGACCAGCAACATCAAGAGTCAAGGTCAGAGTAGCACAGTTAGAGCCAAGTCAGGTGGGAACTGGTCAGCCAGGAAGCTTGGGATGAAGAGGCGGGAGTTACAAGGTACGTAGGGCTGTCCCCTCAGTGGTCTGCACTCCCTATGCTCTTTTGAGTACCCCAGTTATGCAAGGGAGTTTTCACATTGCCAATGCAGAATGTAATCAAGATAAGCCTCAAAATCAAACCCCTGGATGCTTTTAAAAAAAAAAAAAAAAAAGGCTCTTTGGTGAAGCAGAAACAACTGGGTGCTTCACCATCTACTTTTTAAAAAGAAAATATAAGCCTGGGTTTTAGTTTCCTTGACTTCACTGATTAAACTACAGAGACCTAACAGGACATGGTGGCACATGCCTATAATCCCAGCACTTGGGAGGTTCAAGTATACAGCCTAGCCTACATGAGAATTCTATAAAGACGGATGTAAGAACAGATGACTGGCTTGCTCCACCGTGCTGTTACCTGTTGTTGACCCCAGCTGGTGGCCCCTGAACCCTAGTAATGCGTAAAAGTGTTCAGTTGGATGTTTACATGGAAAAAATATGCAGACCATTTAAGTGTTAATTTCGGATGCTTGGTATCAAACCCAGGGCCTCATCATGGGCAGTAGACACGCCCAACCACTGAGCTACATTACAGTGCTCATATGATATGTTGTTTTTCCTGTGTGCATATGTGCACATATCTGTGTGCACACACGTATTTGTGTGATTGCAGATGCTCATGTGTGCACTTATGTTTGCATGCTTGAGTTAGCCAGAGGTTAACCTCAGGTGTCATTTCCCTACAGCCATCCACCTTGTTTGCGGAGACGGGATCTCTCACCGCTGGGATCAGAGCTCACTAGTTAAAGAGACTGGCTGGCCAGCAAATCCCAGGGATCCACCTGCCTCCATCTTCCCAGCACTGGGATTATAATCATGTAAGATACACCACCACATACAGCTTTTTATAACAGTTCTTGTGTTCAAACTTGGGCTCTAATGATTGCAGGGCAAGCATTTTAGTCTGTGAGCCGCAGATGTCACTTTCAATCTGGAGGGTTTTCAGATATGTTAGAGGCATTTGATCACTGAGTGATTACATCTCTTCAGTCTTCAGGAAACCCCACAGGGTGTCACTCTGATGCTCAGTGTGCCTTCTCTAGAGAGAGTGAAGATGCTTCCTTTCTGGAACTATTTATAAAGTATCTTCTGGGCAGTCCATTTTCCCACCCTTTTGCCTGTTTAGCAAAGTCATCTCTCTCTCTCTCTCTCTCTCTCTCTCTCTCTCTCTCTCTCTCTCTCTCTCTCTTCTTTTTTTCCTCCAAAGATGTAACACTCATGTTTGCAAGCTGCAAAGGAACCGTTGAAAATTAAACCACAAAACAGCATTTTAATGAGGACATTATTACCTAACACCCCACTGTGGTTTTAGATGGCCCCATGCCAGCCTTCCAAACTGCTCTAAGAAGCCAGAAGTCCAGAGAGAGGGGGGGGGGGGGGGAGAGAACATGACAAATTACATCCCCTTAGTGAAGGTAGCTTTCTTGGACAGCATCCAAATAGATCTTTCTAGAAGGTTGGGGGTTATTATCGGTGCCTATAGTTGAAGACAACTTTCTTCCTGTTTTGAAGTTTGAAAGAGAAAAGAAGGGGGGGCCACCCTTGGGTTAGTACATGATGTCCTCAGCGAAGTGTTTTCGGCTCTGAAGTGGCTGTACCCAGCAGTGTCTATCTGCCTCATCACTTGCCCTTTGCCTACCCGGCTGCTATTTCTGTAACCTAGGCTACAAGACCGCAAGTGTCCGTGCCCAAGGTGAAAACCCTAACAGAACAGAGCCAAGGTAGACCCCGGTCCTCCTTGGCCAGGACTTGGCTCTGAGCTCTGAGAAAAAGACCGAGGGCTGGGGCATCTCACGGAGGGCCCCGTTTCTTCGAGACCACCTCACCCTGGCTTCAAGCGAGTCCAGCAATTAGGCCTTGAGGGCTGTGGTTTCATTTCCACGTTGGGTTTCCTGACTCAACCCCTGAACCATCCTCTGCCATCACCCTCCCACAGATTCAGGGACAATCAGGTGGCCCTCGGAGGTGGCAGGGAAAGAGGTGAGTAGGGGGCAGGAATGACAGACTGGTAGACACTGCTGTGGAATCACCTCCTTTCCACAGAAGTGCCCGTCAAAGCCAACAGGGACTTGCAAGGTTCACCCGAAATCACACAGCAGCTAGGTGGCAGAGACAAAAAACAAAAAACAAAAAAAAAAAAAAAAAAAAAAAAACAGATACTGCTCTCACTTCCAGGCTGTGGTGACTGCCCTACACTACACCCGTGTTCCTCTCAGTAACACACTCAGTTAGATGACTACTGAACACCCACAGAGTGGTCAGGGAGGGTCGGGCCCTTCTTAACAGCTACCCTTCCTAGGGAAGTACTGCTTGCTGAACCATATGAGCAAGGATACATGGAGAATTCTGCTAGACTCTGCTGCCGATGGGGTTACACTCAGCATCACTGCTTTGAGACAGAATCACACATAGCAATGTTTCATGTATCCAGGCTGGCCTCAAACTCACTATATAGCCAAGGATGAGCCCTGAGCTCCTGAACCCACTACCTCAACCTCCAGAATTCTGTGATCTCCGGCATGCCCCACCACGCCCAACTCGATGCAGTGCTGGGGATCCGATCCAAAGCTTCCTGCATGCTAGGTAAGCTCTCCTCCCAGGCACAAGAAGCTATACTTTTAAAGGTAATAAAAACACAAACACATTCAGCATAGAAACAAGACAACTCCATGCAAAGCGGAATGCAACAAATGTACTTACAGCATGATGCAATAAAAAGTAAGCTGTTGGGCCTTGGAGATGGCTCACTGGGTACAGGGCTGGCTTCACAACAAAATTACCCCAGTGAGGTTTTTGGCACCTGTGGAAAAGCCAGACCTGGTATGTGCTTGCTGGAACTCACTGTTCAGCCAGCCTACCCCATTACATGAGCTTGAGATTCAGTGAAAGACCCTGTCCCCTTCTCCCAAAAAAATCTTGTTGGAAGTATTGAGGAAAATATCCTATATAAACTTCTGGCTTCCACACCCTCACCCTCACACATGCCCATACTTACCTATGCACACACACAAACACACCTGCCTGCAAGAACACACACTCCCACCATCTTCACGCATAAGAAGTACAAAAAACAAATCTCTGCCTTTACTTCTTCCAACTGGTTAGCCCCTTTCTCGTCTTCTCTTAGTTTTGAGGTTGCCTCTTTCAGGCAGCTTTCTCAGTTTGGCTCGGCTTCAAACTGTTGACTCTTTCAGAGCTGAAAACCCAGGTTGAGTTTCACCTTGGGAAAATGCAAAGCAGTCAACTGCAGTAAGTAAAAAGCTACCCTTGTCATATCCAGCTCAGATTTCTCTGAAACAGTCCAGGAAGGAGTTCCGAGAGGACCATTGATTCATATCAACATGAGGCAGGGGAGAGCATTTAATGTGGTGAATCTGTGACCCTAGAAACCCACTCTCTTTGGAGAGGATGTTCGCTGTGACGCCTGTGTATGTGTTGCCTTTTCAAACACATGAGAAGCATCTTTTGCTCAGAGTCACCTGATAGGCATTTACCAATAATAATGAGACCAGGAGGAGGAAGAGGAGGAGGAGGGAAAAGAAAGACAGAAAAAGGACTTCCAAGAACTATAATTGCCAATAGCCCAGTAGGCTGTTTGTGCAATCCATGATCCACCGATAGGTGATCATAAGAAGAAGCCAATGCTGTCTCTGAGGAATGGGTGTGAGGTCGAGCAATGGGATCAGGGGTCTGATGATTGATCTTGATTGCCAAGCTGAGGGAATCAGACTTGCCATGGAAACATATCTATGGGTGTGTCTATAATGGTATTCTCAGAAAAGCTTAACTTAGGTGTGAAGGGCCACCTTGAATGTAGGATCCTGCTATGGGCTGGGGTCCTGGACTAAAGAAAGCAAAGAAAGTGAACTGAGCCCCAGCCTTCATCTCTCTTCTTCCTGACTGTGGGTGAAATGTGACCGGCTGCCTCACTCCTGCTCCTGAGACTTCCCCCGCCATGATGGACTGTGTGCCCTCAGACTGTGAGCTCTCACATTGCACACCTGTAACTACAGTTCCAGAGGACCCAATATCTTACTCAGGTGCACACACACATACACACACACACACACACACACACACACACACACACACACACACTAAATAAATATTACACCTCAAAAAAATAAGTAAATAAATAAATAATTTAAATATATAAAATACCCATATACATATATAAGTAAAATAAGTAAATAAATAAAAATTTTAAGTGTCTAAAATTACTTGTATACATATATAAGTAAAATAAATAAATAAATGTGTAAAATATATATACATACATGTATGTATATTTAAGTATGATAACACACGCTTATAATCTTAGCACAGAGACTGGAGGATTCTTGGGGCTCACTAGCCAGCCCAGCATAGCCAAAACAGTGAGCTCCAAGTTAAGAGGCCTTGTCTCCAACAAACAAACAAACAAACAAACAAACAAAGAAGCAAACAAACGCAAGGGAGATAGCTCAATGGATAAGAGCACTTGCTATGAAGCAAAGAGAACTTGAGTTCAAATCCCCAAATTCCCACATAAAAGCTAGGCATGGGCAGGTGCTCCTGCAAGTCCAGTGTTGAAGAGCAGTGACAAGTGGATCCCGAGCACTGGCTGGCCATCAGCCTAGCCAAAGCAGGGAGCTGCAGGCTCGCTGCTGAACCTTGTCTCAAAAAACAGTATGGAGGTGTAAACAGAGGAAGACACCTGACATCCTCCTCTGGACAACTCACACACATGGACATACAACACACACACACACATACACAAACACAAACACATATACACACATACACACCACACACATACTCACACTCACACACACCATACACACATATACCACACACACACAAACACACACACACACAAACACATATACACACATATACATACACATATACACCACACACATACCCACACACAAACACACCACACACACACATACACCACACACACACACACAAGTGGAGTAACTGAAGACACTCAACATCGACCTCTGGCCTCAACAAGTCTTTGTGATTTGGGCCATCCCTCTCTTGAGATCCATGTGGAAATGGGTTGAAAATCAAGCACCACGAATCCCAATGACCGGCAAGTTCCTCAGGACCAGAGCAGTCCTTGCTAACCAGATACACACTCCTCAGGACACAGACAGGGTTCAAGCAGAGATGGCTGCCACCCGAGCCTGGAGCAGCTGTGAGAGATGAAAAGTGCTATCTCTCTGCCTCTTGGGGACGCCCATGGGGAACCCACCTGCTGTGGGGTCCAGTCGAGCATGAAACACATGTCTCCCCAGGTCCTATGTGCTAAGAGCTGAGGAGAATGACTATGTCAGGAAAGTGCTCTCTGCAAGCATGGAGCCTTGAATTTCATCTCCCTGGTACCCACAATAAAAGAACCTAGGCATAGTGGGGCAAGTTTACAATCCCATCTCTGGGGAGGCAGAAACAAGAAGACCTTTGGGGTTCACTGGCCAGGCAGTCTAATCTAGTGGGTGAGCTCAAAGCCAGGGATGAGAGGCCCTGTCTCAAAACTAAGTTGGATGGCATTCCTAAGGAACAATACTGGAGGTTGTCTTCTGGCCTTCTTCCACGTGTGCACCTATGTGGGAATGCGCACATACATGGCCATACCCACACACATATGAACATGTACACATACAACATACAATAATAGGGAAAAATTAGCTTTTGGTGCCCTGGTCCTTCTCTTTCTCCCACATCTTTTACATGAGCTTCTTCACCTTTTAGGACACAACATCTCCATTCCAACACTGGACAGGATAGCTGAGCCACAGATAATAAAGAAAATTCTAGACTTGTGGCAAGAAGCAAGCGACCTCTGTCATCCCCAGTTTTCAAAGGAGGAAGCTGAGGTACTAAACTAAGGGGTGACTTGTGCAAAAACCCCTTCTTCTGGGTCGCTCAGGATGAGAGGGAACTGGGGTGTGTCAGAAGCTACGGACGGCACCGCCCTGCCCTGATTCTGGCAGCGTCACTCTCCTGCCTTTGTTTTGGCGCCAGTTTTTGAGCTTGAAATCTCAGTTGTGGGTTCAGGTCATAACCGTCTGTCCCTCTACAAGAAGGGACACACCCATTGTTCCCTGGTTTCATTTGTACATTGGGGTTCCAACTGTCACTCCTCAGATACCACACTGGTTTCACTTCCCCAAGCCCTAATTCACTCATTTTTTAAAATAAGGATCTATCTACCAGGGTAGGTGTGAGAAATGAGAAAAAGGGGCGGCATCAGTCTGGGGCCCACGGGCAGCCAGCTCTCTGCGATGCTGTTCACACACTAGTGAGCACTTCACAAACAGAGCAACGTGATGAAGTATTTTTGTTCTCATATAAACATGTCCTGTCTGAACTCAGGCTGACGTACGAATCACAGCATCTATAGAAAAAAAATTGCAAATGTTCACAGCTCCACCCAGACATGTCAAATCACTAAGGTCAATGGCTGAGGCCCAGAGTTATAAGTTGTGCCTCATTTCACCTCCTCACCACTCAAAGGCTGAGGTCAAAGTAATAATCAATAATCATTCTTCTAAGAGGTTCCACAAGGGATCGTTTACAAGACTGAGAGGAATCCACAAGCTTCTTATTTGGGTTGAATCTTGGTTGGCATCCCTCAGCTTGGTGCCAAGTAGCTGTTAGTATTTGCAGGAATATTTTTTTTTCACCGTCTTCCACCCTGGTTAGTTTCAGGCTCATTTCCCTGGCAGTCTGAGTATGGATAATTCTGGGCAGTAGACAAAAGCCAGTTCTCCCTCGAGGGCTGTCTTTCTCCTGCCAACAGTGAGCATCGCTTTTAACAACCACAGCGCTTCACCAGCCACCAGGTGAAACTGGCCAAGCTGGTTGGGTCTGTTAGCGTGCAATATTCTCCAAAACACACACACACACACACACACACACACACACACACACACACACACACACATCAGATGACTATGAATTAAAAAATACTTTCACGTGGGTGCAAGTACTTTTACCATAGCAGAAGCCATGTGTACTTGAAAATGATAACCACATTATCTATTCAGTCTGCAGAAAGATTCTAGACTGGGTGGTAGGTTTTTAAATTTTATTTATTTTATTTGTTTTTTGAGAATTTTATACATAACAATATTGACTCCCCCACTTGCTCCTCAATTCCCTCTGTATCCCCCCACAATGTCTCCCTTTCAATGCCGTTTCTTCTTCTTCCTTGTACATGGGCCAACCACAAGAGCGTGGGAAACCTACCAGTGGCCACATCCTCCAAGAAAGATGATTCCCCATCTTTCAGCTGCTATAAACTTCCAATAGCTCCTAAATAAGGGGTGAGGCCCGGAAAGCATCTCCAGAACTGGGTGTGTTTGAGTCCTTAGCAGGAGGCTTCTCGGTAGATGCTTAACAGTCAACCAGAACACTCAGGCATCAAGTTTGGGAAGCAGGTGTCTGTCTTGCTTTTCCTTCTGAAAATGGTGGCCATGTGCCCTAGGAATGACTCCAGGTCAGTTTACAAAGGCACAAGTGCAAAACTAGCTATGTTCTGTGTTTGGATGAAATTCTACTCAAAGCAGAGAACCCCTGGGATTATTCTAGCAAGCTCTCCAGTAGGACCTTACAACAATGTGTCACCTAGAAAGGATGTGATCTGCTGGTGGTAAAGGGACTGGGATGCCAACTCTGTGACCTCTCCCCTAGTACCTGATTTGTAATGGATTCTTCCTCTGCATCACTGGGTCTTGACTTTGGGCATTCCTGATTCTGAGGGCCTGGGGAAGGCGGCTGCTTTCCAGCTTTTCTATGCAATTCATCTCTTCCCATAAGTGCTATAGACGATTGTATCTGCATGTCAGCTGTGACATCACAGATGTTGACTTTAAACCCTTGAGTTTATTAGGACACTTACCTCTTCCTGGCTGTCTTTCCTTCCAGAGCTCTTAGCACAGTATCCAGCCCTAACTGATCTTCAATAACTACATACTGATTTGCTTCAACTTAACTTGCGCCCTACTTACAGAGTGAACCAGATCTAACCCAAGGTTAGACCTTAGGGAAGGATCTAGAAATTTACTTTTCTTTTCTTTTTTTCTTTTTTTTTTTTTTTTTTTTTTTTTTTTTTTCTGGTCTACCACTCTTGCCACCCCTGATGATTATCTTTCAAGACATGCAAAGCACTGAAGTCACCTCGATGACATCAGTAACAGGATGTTTCCTGCTACACAACATCCTACAAGTCACAGGCAGGCATTGGTTGTGAAACCAACACCCAGGCTTTGAAACAATAAAGGATAAGCTGTCAGGATTTCTCTACACATCATGCCTTCCCTCCTGAACAGCCTCTCCTTGAATCTCCACTCACCACACCCTGGCTACAAGTCCACCACCCCCGCCCCCTGCGACATCTCCCTCCTTTCTTATTCTCCAAGATCTCACCTGTTTGGTAGCCTCCTTCCAACTCCTACCACCATCCAACTAGCCAGATTTACCATCTCTCCAAAACAATTTTATCTGGTCTCTTGGCCTTCCCATTTCCTGCAGACTACACTTTCAATCTTATGTATGTACTTTCAACATTATTTTTTTAAGTGTGTGTGTGTGTGTGTATGTGTGTGTGTGTGTGTGTGTGTGTGTGTTATAAGTGATTGTTAGACATCCAACATGGATACACAGATGCTGGGAACCAAACTCAGATTCTTTGCAAGAACAGTATACGCTCTTAACCACTGAGTCATCTCTCCAGCCCCTAGATGAATTGTTTTGAGCTAAGCTGCAGCTGTATTCTCCAACTCAACTCCAACTCAACTCAAATTCTTTGTGGTCTTCCAATTATTTGACAGAACAATGTCCAGACCTCCTGGCCTTGCTTGTGAAACCACCTAAGTTCTGGCTGCAATGCGCTTCTCCAGACAGAAGTCCAGCCTGCATCCCAGCCAAGCTGTCCGAGTCCTCTGTCTAAGGCTCTGCCTTCCTCTGCATGCCGACCTCCTCGCTGCCTAGTTCCTTCCACGTTCAGACTCTGTGCCTATTCTCCACATGCTTATACTCCTGTGTCAAAGGCCACATCTCACTTTCCTAGATGCTGTACATACAATGCCTGTGCCAGTTGTATTATGGTTATCTAGGCTCCAATCAGGAGCACTGCACCTGCAGGTAGAGTTTATGAATGGAGAACCAGGGAGAGACTGTGAAGGGAGGTGGTGCTGGGCAGAGAAAGGCTGAAGGCCCTTTTAATTTTCAAAGCTTGCCTACTGGTTTCACAGGCACCGCCTGCATCCTACTTGTGGGCTGTTGCATAGCACATTGTTGCTACACTAGGGTCTTAGACTAAAGGGTATATGTTATCCTTCTAGAACCTTTCTTAGCACCTACAAGAACCGTGCACATGCCGGCACTCAAAATAGGAAGGAAAGAAAGGAGAGATGAATAAAAGAAAAGAAGTAGGAAAAGAAAGAAAAGGGAGAAAGGTCTGGGGAGGTAGCTCAGTTAGTAGAATGCTTGCCTGTCATGCAAGAAACCTGGTCTTCCATCCTCGGTGTTCTATAAACTGAGCCTGATGGAACATGCCTATAATGCCAGCATGAGGAACGTGGAGGCAGGAGGATCAGAAGTTCAAGGTTACCCTTGGCCACACAGCAAGTTTGAGGCCAACCTTGAATACATGAGATTATGTTCCAAGAAGAAGAAAAAGGTGCAGTGAAGGAGGGGGAAAGAACAAGCTGAGGAGATGGAGAAAAGAAGGGAGAGAGAAAGGAAGGGGGTAATAAGGAAACGTCCGAAACAAAAGAGCAGGAAAATTGCAGCAGGAAGAGAAGCCACTGAAGAGGGTAGATCCTGATGATAAGTGAGTGAGTGAGTGTGTGTGTGTGTGGTGCGTATGTGTGGTATGTATGTGTAGCGTGTATGTGATGTGTGTGGTGTGTGGTGTGTGTGTGTGGTGTGTGTGTATATGGTGTGTATGTGATGTGTGTGGTGTGTATGTGATGTGTGTGGTGTGTATGTGATGTGTGTGTGGTGTGTATGTGATGTGGTATGTGTGTGTGGTGTGTATGTGATGTGTGTGGTGTGTGGTGTGTGTGTGTGGTGTGTGTGTATATGGTGTGTATGTGATGTGTGTATGTGTGTGTGGTGTGTATGTGATGTGGTGTGTGTGTGTGGTGTGTATGTGATGTGTGTGGTGTGTATGTGATGTGTGTGGTGTGTATGTGATGTGTGTGTGGTGTGTATGTGATGTGGTGTGTGTGTGTGTGGTGTGTATGTGATGTGTGTGGTGTGTATGTGATGTGTGTGGTGTGTATGTGATGTGGTGTGTGTGTGTGTGGTGTGTATGTGATGTGTGTGGTGTGTATGTGATGTGTGTGGTGTGTATGTGATGTGTGTGTGGTGTGTATGTGATGTGTGTGTGGTGTGTATGTGATGTGGTGTGTGTGTGTGGTGTGTATGTGATGTGTGTGTGGTGTGTATGTGATGTGGTGTGTGTGTGTGTGGTGTGTATGTGATGTGTGTGGTGTGTATGTGATGTGTGTGGTGTGTATGTGATGTGTGTGTGGTGTGTATGTGATGTGTGTGTGGTGTGTATGTGATGTGGTGTGTGTGTGTGGTGTGTATGTGTGTGTGTGTGTGTTGTATGTGATGTGGGGTGTGTGTGTGTGTGGTGTGTATGTGAGTGTTGTGGTGTGTATGTGATGTGTGTGTGGTGTGTATTGATGCTGGTGTGTGTGTGTGTGGTGTGTATGTGATGTGTGTGGTGTGTATGTGATGGTGGTGGTGTGTATGTGATGTGTGTGTGGTGTGTATGTGATGTGGTGTGTGGTGTGTATGTGATGTGGTGTGTGTGTGTGGTGTGTATGTGATGTGTGTGGTGTGTATGTGATGTGTGTGGTGTGTATGTGATGTGTGTGGTGTGTATGTGATGTGGTGTGTGTGTGTATGTGATGTGTGTGGTGTGTATGTGATGTGGTGTGTGTGTATGTCATGCGTGTATGGTGTGTATGCATGCGTGTGTAGTGTGTATGTGATGTGTGTGGTGTGTGGTGCATGTGTGTGTGGTGTGCATGCGTGTGTGTGTGTGTGTGTGTGTGTGTGTGGTGTGTATATGATGTGGTATGTATGTGATGTGTGTGTGTGTATGGGGTGTATGCGTGTGTGTGGTGTGTGTTTCTCAAGGGGAACCAAGGAATCTCGCACCATGTAAAGGCTTAACACCAACCTTGATTCCACTCAGACTCAGACTCCTCCCCTTTTACAACAGGGCTGGGGTCAGGCTGAAAATTAGTCCCCGTGATTTATAAAGTCATAATGAGCAGAAGCTTACCGTGCCCTTCACTTAATCTAGCTTTAATTAAAACATCTTATCTTTATAGTAATGAACTCTTAATTAATGCTGTCCCGGATTACAGAGTAACCCTGTGGATTACCCTGGATGGTCCTCAGATCAATCTTTCAGGATACCTGGTTAATAGAATTCTGAGAGAATCATCTGCAACATCAGAGTCTGGTAAACTGGTCTTTGCTCCGGTCTCTTTCTCACTCACCCACAATGCACTGTGCCCTTAAGGCTGGCACCCGCAGGGAAAGCCATCTACTCCAATTTTCTGGGCATAGTCTACCTTACACTCTCACATCTTCATTCACAAATCTCCCTTGGCAGAACTCTGTTTTAACCTTTTAGCAACTTCACCTCCAGAACCAGATCTTGGGCTGTGGATAGAGTTCAATTAGTGCTCATCGGTCAGCATTTCATAAACCAGGCACTGTGGTGCCCTGTGATCCCAGCGGGAAACTCAGAAGTTCACAAGCAGCCCCTGCTACGTAGCAGGCTTGTAGCTATTCTGAGATCCATAAGACCCTGCATAGGGATGGGGGGGGGGCACAGCACTGGGGTGAGTGTGTAAAGTGATTGCTATATATACAACTGTGAGGACGTGTGTTTAGACAGCCAGCGCCCACATAAAAGCCAGGAGCACTAGCATACGTGAGTGATCCCATGCCCAAAGATGGCGCCAGGAAACAAGTTCCCAGCTGGCCAGCCAGTCCAGCTAAAATAGCTGGCTCCAGGTTCAGTAAGAGATTCGTCTCAAATAAATAAATAAATAAATAAATAAATAAATAAATAAAGTAAGTAAGATGGACAGTTTGAGAGTGAAGACAAGACACCCAATGTCGGGGCTGGAGAGCTGCCTCAGTGGTTACTTGTCTGCTCTTCCAGAGGTCCTGAGTTCAATTCCCATCAACCACACGGTGACTCATCTATAATGAGATCTGGTGCCGTCATCTGACATGTAGGCACACACCCTGAAAGAATACTGTATCCCTAATAAATAAATAATTTTTTAAAAGACCTACACATAGCAAGAAATACGGCTACGTTTGCCTACAACCTGGCCCCAGCACACCCCACCCCAACAACAGAGAGAAGGGAGGGTGGCCTGGTTAAACCCACTTCCCTCACTCTGAGGAGAAGAAACAAGCTGCTCACACTTAGAACAAAGTGGGACAACAGAGTCGGGGGGCAGGGGAAGCGGAGGAGCTCAGACTTCATTGGCCTCTTTGGGGGGGTAAAAGTGGAGGCAGTATGTCTTGAAACCCACGCTGGTCTCAAGCTTACTGTGTCTCTGAGAATGATCCTGGACTTCTGATCCTCCTTCATCCACCTCCTGAGTGCTCAGATTACTTGCGTACACAATCACACCCAGTTAGTGCATTGCTGGGGGTCAAACCCAGACTTTAGTGCAAGAAAGACAGTTTACCAACTGAGCTTCACCACCCACCCACCCACCCAGCGCGTGTTCCCAAAGCTCTCTTGACTGCTGGGGGATAGCATAACTGGCATACTCACCTTTTGTAAACGTGTGCTTTCAAGAAAGAGACTGAGGCCAGGTGGGACCTGTCAGAAAGCGGGAGAGGGTGGGGGTTGGCCAATGACATGATTGTGTTTAGCGTAGAAAGGTGGAGAAGGTCTTGTACTGCCAGGCCCCAGGGAACTCTGGTCACAGTCTGGGCAGTCTACTGGCTCTGCCCCCAGTACCCTACTGGGGCATGGGAAGGGGAAGACAGGAGAGAGGGAGGGAGAGAGAGAGGGAGGAAGGGAGGGAGGGGTGGGGAGATGCTGGGAATCGAATTCCAGATTTCAGAATCTGAGGCTGAGCACTTGTTAGTGTTCATGAAGTTCTGAGTTTAATACCCAGTGCTGTAAAAAGGAAGGAAAAAAGGAAGGAAGAAGGAGGGGGGAAAAGGAAAGAAGAAAGAGGAGAAAAAGGAGGAGGAAGGAAAAGAGGGAGGGAGGGAAGGTGGGAACTGAAAGACTGCAAGGTGGGAAAGGCAAAGACACGGGGAAAGTGTGGAAGGACAGGAGAGAGGTAAAGAGGAAGGAAAAGAGGAAATCATTAAGACAGCAAACTCAGAAATAGGAGAGGACTTGGGGCTCTCAAGCAGTTGGTCTCTGGGAGGAGGCACTGTGCGGGCATGTGTGACTGCACACATGTGAGAGAAGTCAGGCGGAAGGCTTCGGTGAGGCCATGGGTAGATTTTTTCTTTTTTTTTAATCTTGGCAAGATGCCAAATTGTGACAAACTCTTTCCTACACCCTGTATGGTTGAAAAGCAATAGGGAAAAAAAGCTTAGAAAAGTAACCCGCTGCTATCATTCTAATACTGAAGTGAAATTTCACCTGGGCGGGGGGGGGGGGGGGGGGGGACAGAGATGAGAGGAGATGAGTTAGCCTCCCATTTATCACCAGAGATAAAAATCAGAGCCTGCACTTGAGTATGGAAAGGGTTAATCTCTCATGTCCAGGGCTGTGCAAAGGGTCTCCATGAAGGTCACACGGCATGCTTGGACCTCAAACGAGCCATGAAACCATTCACATGGAATCTGCCTTTTGTGTTTATGCATGTGTACATATGTGCACATGCATGTGTATGCCAGGGGCCAAACTCTGGTCTCTTTCCTCAGATGCCTTCACCTTGTATTTGTGAGACCCTATCACTGCCTTGTTGACAAGGGATTACAAGTGTGCCACACCTGCTTTGTTTTATGTATGTTCTGGGGATTGAACTCAGATCCTTGGAGTGGGGGTGGGGGGCAGGCAAGCATTTTACCAACTCAGCCGGTTCACCATTCTAGCGAGCTGCTCTCCAGGGTAGCAAGAGGCAATGAATAAGGCCAGACTCTGGACTTCCGGTGCCCTCCTTCTCTGTGGGGCTGCTCCATCCTTGCTCTCAAAGGCAGTCTATGTCAATGAGAAGATGTAGGCAAAGCAGACTCACAATAATGCCAAGCATATGCCACTCCAACAGGGAAAATACTGAAGTGAATGCATGGGGAAAGCAGAAAAGAAAACCTCAAAACACATCCCTTTGCTATTTTCAAGTGGTCCTATAGACATTTTCATTTCCTTTGTTTAAAAAGAAACTGGTCTAACATGGAGTTGTGGCTGACTTACAGGGTCCCAGGAAAAGCCCTGTGCATTTTATTCCAGCAAAGGAACTGTGGATATCAAACTCAGGGCACCATACCAGCAAGACAAGTTAGCCCCCCACCACTCCCACCCCACCCCCACCCCGAGACCACCCTGAGCCTTTGGTTAGAGAGTATGCATGGCAGTTGGTGGCAGATAGATAAAGTGATATATCCCCCTAGCAGTCACCAGTGCCTGCTAAAGAGAAATCCATTTGACACGCACTTTGCTTTATTACTATTTAAAAACAAAAACAAAACCAGGGCCTCTTGTAGCTCAGGCTGACCTTACACTCTCCATGGAGCAGAGGATGGCCTTGAACTTCTGATCCTCCCGCCTCTACCTCAAGAGTCCTGGGATTACAGGCAACTGCTTCCATATCCAATTTATGCAAAGCCTGGACTTGAACCTAGGACTTCGTGTCTGGGGCCAAGCACTCTGCCAACTGAACCCCACTCCCAGGCTTCCATCCTCTCGATATTTTAAGTATTCGCTTTAACCTGGTTTTGCCTATAAAGCCAAGCAAAGATGGGGTTAATTTTTTTTATTATCAACCTGTCTCCGACATTGCTCCTTTCATACATTTTCTCTGGAAGACATCTGAAGTCTCACGAGACCTCAAAAAGCTCAGCACTAAATCTTTTAGACACTTACTCTCCAAATCGTCCATGTTTGGAGATAATTTTCTCTACGAAAGGAAACCCTAACCTGACCCTGTTCTCCAGTCAAACCTGCTAATGGAACAAAGGCACCTTTAGGGGTGAGCTGAGCTTCCAGAAGAAGTACCTTGGAAAGAGGAACGTTTTTGCCTGGTCCTAGGGATGGCGCCAGTGGCCAGTGGCTTTGTCTTTGTCCGTTGGTTCCATCATCAGTCTAGCCCTAGGTGAGTTAGATCCAGTAGATGGAAAAAGGAGCTGTCTAGCAATAAATTGGGTCTACCCAGCAGAGGACAGGCTGCTCTTCTGGGGTAATGGGCTGTCCATGCCTGGGCAGACATGCTCAAGAGACAGGACCACACACACAGTTCTAGGGACAGAGCTCCTTTCTTTTTGGCAGATGAGACCCCTTCAAATCCTCTGTCTGAGACTCCATGATGACTGGGGGGTAGGGGGTGTTGGGGGTGGAGGGGGTGAGGGTGGGGGGTGGGGGGTTTCAAGGCATGGATGAAAAACTATTACTTTTGTTTCTCTTCCTTCGTCAGACCTGCCTCTCTTTTGCCCTGAAATTAAAAGTAAGAACATTTCATGTGTTATTTAAGGCTCCATTTCCCTTTACCTTGCTTACAAGGGCAATGGTGGCGAAAGCCATTCGCTTGGTTAATTAAAGTCCAGAGAGAGAGAGAGAGAGAGAGAGAGAGAGAGAGAGAGAACATGCTGGGGGCAAAATATAAAGATATATTAAAATAGGTCATATTTATTGAATACTTACTTTGTGTCCTATATGATACTAAAGATTTTACATGTATACCATATTTACTTTTCCCAGTAATCCAAAAAGTAAAACGCTAATGTCATGTGAATATTATGACAAAGAAAATAGAGTTAGTCATATATTTTCCTGAAATCCAAACTGGCAAAGCATGTCCTAGTAAACCAGCTCTAAAAACAGAGTTTGTCTTGGGGCTGGCGATGTGTCTTGGTCAACAGAGTGCTTGCTGAGCACACAGAGCCTTGAGCTCCATCTCCAGCACCACATGAGCTGGTACCGCTTGCCTAGCACCCCAACATTCGAGAGGATGAGAGTTCAAGGACATCCTTGTCCTCAGTATAGAGTTTGAGACTAGCCTAGAGTACATAAGGATCCCCATCCCAAAAAAATAAATAAAAATAAAAGATAAGGAGAGAAAAGAAAAACTATGTTATGATACTGCCACAGTCTGCCTAGCAACCATGATGTCACTACTTATCAGCCACTAGGCATGCCCCTGCCCAGAAGTATATAAAAGGACAAACCCACCTACCTCTCTCTCTTACTCTCTTACTCCTTTACTCTCTTACTCTCTCACCTCCCTCTCTCTCTCTTTCTTCTTCTTCTTCTTCTTCTTCTTCTTCTTCTTCTTCTTCTCTTACTCTGTCTCTCTCTCTCTCTGGGGCACTCCCCCATTTCTTCTCCCCTCACCCCATGCTCATATAATAAACCTCTCCATGTCATATCTGTTGTGTGGTGCATATTTCATATTTTATATATCATATTTCATTGGTATTTGAAAGATTAGACACTTCATGCTGGCTGCTTTCCATCCATGGTGTAATTATGTATTGTCACTTTGGCCAGTTTCAGGTTACCACTGTGATGTGTCTGATTTTGGAGTTACAGGAGTTACAGCAGAGTTGGGACATCGGCATTTCCATGGCTAACCCCAGCACTCCCTATTGTCAATCACACAGCCACACTGCCGGGCTTACAGTCCTTTCTCCTGTGGCTCCTATTTAAAGTGGAGGAGGAGAAATGGCCTGTGAGTGGAAAAAAAAAAAAAAAAACCAGCCAGCCTGGTGGCACACACTTTATCCCAGCACTCAGGAGGAGGCAGATTGCTGTGAGTTCAAGTCCAGCCTGGACTACAAAGCGAATCCAGAACAGCCAAGGCTACATAGAGAAACCCCGTCTCAAAAAACAAACAACAGCTCAAAGGCAAAAGAGGACCAGCCTTCAAGGCAGCTGAGAAGTCAGTGAGCCCACAGAGGAAAAGGGGATGAAAACTCTGAGTCCCTGAGACCTTGTGAATTATTCTCCAAGGTCCCAAGAATAAGCTGTTCCGGAGCCAAAATTAAGAATCAACTCAAAATTCCCAAGTGAGGAATGTCAGTCTCAAGAGAGATGGGGAAATTATGACCCAGAGGGCATATTTGCCTCCCTGCAAAGGATCTAAAGGCAGTATTCTTACGTGGGTGTGTCCCAACAGCCCCTAACTCTCTTGCCTCTAGCCAATACCTCAGTTAATACGAAGGTGGAAAGATCTTTTATTTGAACCAACTGTGTAATTGCTTTGTTTCCTTTTTCTTTTGTTCGTGCTTCCTTTTATCAGAAAGCAGGGAGTGGTTTTATTTTGTTTTGTTTTGCTTTGTTTTGGTTTGTTTTCCTGGCTGGAGATCAGGATCAAGAGGTTATTCATGGTGGCAAAAGCTTTACCCCTCAAATATACCATGAGGTCCTGAAATAATATTTGTTTAAGTTGAGAGACTTCATATTTCCAAAGATCAGAGGTAGTTTTTAAATGACCCATAAAGGGCCCACTAAAATGTCCAGGTGTGGTGCTG
The DNA here is from genome assembly GCF_903995435.1 of Acomys russatus. Classification (NCBI taxonomy): domain Eukaryota; kingdom Metazoa; phylum Chordata; class Mammalia; order Rodentia; family Muridae; genus Acomys; species Acomys russatus. Next base: position 28,172,495 of record NC_067142.1, on the reverse strand, counting down.
CCCACTTGTAATCTCAGCACAGGGGAGATAGACCTGGATGGATCTGAGCTGGGCTGGCCAATGTGTTCCAGGCCAATGAGAAAGCCTGTCTTAAAAGTAAAGAGATAAATGACATAAGAGGCTGGCTTCCGGCCTTTACATGTACCCATTGCACCAACACACACACACACACACACACACACACACACACACACACACCTAGTTAGAATGGAAGGTGTAACCTAAATCCCCGCATAGAAGGACAGAAGCAGTGGCTGACATTTGAAGGCAGGGCACATGCTCTCCAGGGACCCACAGTGCCCACCACTTTCCACAGTATCTCTTGGTTACAGTATCCTCTCTTCTAGCCTTTGTCCCTATGCCTTAGACATACAGCTAGCTCTAAAGTCCCCATTGCCTTAGTTAGTAAAATATTCAAATAAAGCTTTGCATGGATCCCGCGTGCTCTGTCTCTCACACACAAATACTTCCCACCCAGTCTTTCTTATGATAGATCGCTCTTGACAGACCAAAGCCCATCTGTATGGGTGATCACATGACCACATTTCTAAGCACACACTACCGTTCTGCTAGAGGTTACTGGGATCTCTTTAGAAATCCGCTGTCCACAGGGCTCTAGCGCTTTCTCTTATTCAAGGGCTGCCTGGGGCCACCAGCAATAAATTACTGGTTTAAGGAAAACAACGACAAGCCTTTTCCATGGAGAACAGAGTCGGCTCCTTCAATTATTTCCTAAAGTCCTGCCCTCCTTCCCAGCTCGACACCTCGCCTTTTCAGTCTTGTTTGTTGCTGTGCCTCACACCCACAAAGCCACACAGCAACTGCCATGTGAGAGCCCAGAGAACCTGCAGACCAATCCTTCCTTCTGGCCCTGGGATTAGCTGCATTGCTGAGTGGTGGCCTTTTTTTTTTTTGTCCAGCCAATTTAGCAGGGTGACCCTCAACTGTCTCTGTTTATGCACCAGTCTAGCCACTTTTCCTCAAATAGGAAATCTTGTCCTGCTACAAAGCTTTGATGGAAATCACCCCTAATCTCATTTTAGTGGGAAGGAAAAAAAAAAACCTTTTAGGAATCTAAGTTAAACTTAAAGTAAAAGTGCCTCTCAGGAAACTGGTAGTGATGTTTCTAAGCCGGCATTGGGCTGCAAGGTAAAAAGCTGCAGCTTGTTTTCACCTGTTAAGTGCTGAAGACAGAAGCTCAGAGACAGGACCAGTGGCCGGGGCATGATATTCCCTACTAGACATTTGATAGCACTGTCTCTGCAACTCAACACTGGGCTAGAATTACTCCCCCTTGGGAAGAAGTCTGCACTCCCCCCTCTCTCATTTGGGAAAACATTAACTCCGGTCTTTCGATTATACTCTAGAATCGTCAAAAGGCCTGTGTTTCTTTTTCTTTCAGAAACAAAACCAAGGGACTCGCTGAGAGGGAATACACGAAGCTCTGGATCCTATCCCCAGTGCTTCAAAAGAGAACAAGAGAATCCTCTATGTTGTTTCTCCTTTGTGAGTGAGTGAGTGTGTGTGTGTGTGTGTGTGTGTGTGTGTGTGTGTGTGTGTGTGTGTGTGTTTGGAGGGGAACTGTATGTGTGTGTTGATGTACTGTCTGCTTTGTTTTTAGAGATGGGGTCTCTCTTTGGCCTCACCAGCTGGCCCCAGAGATCGCCTGTCTCTGTTTGTCCAGTGTTGGGATTACAAGTGTCACCTTGCCTGGCTTTCTTCCTTCCTTCCTTCCTTCCTTCCTGTCTGTCTTTCTTTCTTTCTTCTGTCTTCTTTCTTTCTTTTTCATGGGTTCTGGGGAGATTGGATTCTTCAAAGCAAGCACTTTACCAACTAAGTCATCTCTGGACCCTTCATATTCAGAAGGCCTTTAGTGCCAATGCCTCCTGCCATCTACCATCAAGAAAAGTGGCAGTTCATAAGCTTTCTCCCTGACTAACTTGGAGCCTGTTTTGGACAGAGTTAGTGCTTTCTGTCACACACGCAGGGATGGCAAATCAACCAGCTGCAGAGCAAGCAACAGGAGGTGGCAGGATTGCTTGCCACTGTGTCACTGGCTTTGTAAGCATCTCCACAAACTGTGGCCAAAGCTAGTTATTCCCTGGGCTAAAGCCATCCTGAAAACTTGGAGACACTGCCAAAGCCCTGACAGTTCGTACGCCTGGCCTCTGTAGCCGGAGCCACACAGGAAAGTTGTTAATTCTTTCAATGAAGGTTCTGTGAACAATCGGGGGGGGGGGGGCCATCCTTTGCTCAGAAGTAGGCTAGCCAGAGAATTAATATGGGGCAATCTCTTTAAGGAGTTTGGAAAGTTTAGGGGAAAGGAGTAAGGCACATTTGCCTTTTTAAAAAGTTCAATCACAAGAGACGTTGCTCAAAGCAGTAGGTAAGTGAATGCCAAATGCCCTTGAGGGGGAAGAGGCATTCAAAGGGTGGATTGCAATGGGCAGGAAAAGACAGTCACTGTGATGGAGTGGAGCGAGCCTGGGCTCTGGCCACAGATCTTGATGTCACTTAAAGGAGGGAAGCTAGCTCCACCCCCCTCATCTGACTTTCACTCCCTTATCCTGTAAGAGAGGTGAGGATACTTGCCTGGTAGGACTGGGGGGTTGGGGGTTGGGGGGTGTGATTATCCACTTAACAAGCATTCAGTAGATTTTTGATTTGTTTGTTTTTCTAAAGTAGATCACAAAGCTAGGGCTGTAAGTCAATAGGTAGACTGCCTGTCTCCCAGGTACACAGCGCTGAGTTCAATTCTAGCACCACATAAACTGGGCATGGTGTGGTACGCCTGTAGTTCCAACACCACATAACCTGGGCATGGTGTGGTACGCCTGTAGTTCCAGCACCACATAACCTGGGCATGGTGTGGTACGCCTGTAGTTCCAGCACTTGGGAGGTGGAGACAGGAGGACCAGAGATTCAGAGACGAACTCAGCTACACAAGGAGTTTGAGGCCAGCCTGGGATACATGAAACTGCCTGAGGAGCAAATCCAGGGCTTTCGTACATGCTGGGCAAGCACTCTCCAATGGAGCGACAGCCCTGGTCCTCCAAGGCACCTTTGTGGCATGACTGAGATCATAGACTGACCCCATTGTCATTCCCACCCTGCACAGTTTCTTTCCTAAGTATTTCCCCATGCTATTAAGAATTCTTCACAAACGTTTACAACAGCCACACCAATTTCACTCACAGATGTTAGGATTCTGCTTCAGTCTGCCTACCTGTGATGTCATTGCCTACCTGCCACAGGGGCGTGGCCCTGACCAGGGCCATATAAAAGGACAGACCCTCCTCATGGCCCTCTTTCTCTACCCCTCCCTCTCTTCTCTTACTCTTCCTCTCTCTCTCTCTCTCTCTCTTTGCGGTACCCCTCCCCCTTTTCCTTCTCTCCCCATGCTCATTTAATAAACCTCATATATTCTAATATCTGGCATCTGTTACCTTATTATTTTATTGCCTTATATCTTATAATAAAAATAAAAGATGTGCTAAAATCATCTCAATTAGTCTGCTAACAGTGGACATTTAGGGCTACTCAAGTTATTATTAACTATTTTTTTATTAACACTGTTAACGATAGTCCCATAAAGAGCTTCATAGCGTAACTTCAATTTCTTGGGGCTATGTCACGATAGGTGAAATCACTACTCTCAAAAAGTTCTGGCTGCATACAAAATACTTTTCACTGAAGCTGCTCAAATACACACACACACACACACACACACGCACACACACACACACTCCTGCCAGTGACAAGCTAGAGACAGCTGGTCTTTTCCAATCCAGAAGCTAAATATTATCTTTGAAAGAAAAATAAAATCCCCTCCTTTTTTTTTTTTCTAATTCTATATTCACCAAATAGCATTTCATTGTCCTTTTATCTGCTTCCTGCAGCGAGGGTACTTCACAGGACCCAAAAAGGCATGTGCAGACCGTGGAAGGAAGCTTTCTTTTGTCTGCCAACAATCAGCAAATATTAATTATGCAAATCATTTTACTCTGATTGTACTCTCCGTTTGTCCAGGGACAGGTTTGGAAGCTCCCGTCTCTCAGTTTAGCCTTTGTGAAGGCAGGCGTTTGGAGGGTCCACCACAGCTGATGATCCTGCTGCGGTCAAGCCCCTCCTCCTGAACACTAGCCAGTACTTCCCTCACAGGTCTGACATCCCAGGCCAAGGGCTCTTCTGTCTGTCCTAACTAGTTTACCATGAGCCTACTACGCTTTATTAATGATTTGATACACTTCAAAGCGCTTGTGAAAGTTCTAGGCCCCTAACTCGGCAGTTTTCGAGGGTCGGTCGCGCTTCCTTCATTTCAACATCAGCTTTGCTGGACCATGTAAAGTGGAAAGGCGAAGAGGACTCTGACAGGCGAACTTTGAGGGAAGGGTGCCCAGGCCACACAGGAAAATGGTGCGTAACCAGAAGAGAAAGCGTTCCCAGGCGGTAAACCAGCTCCCCAGCACCCCCAACCGAAAGGCTCCACTGGATAAGGAAGGAGGTGCAAATGCATTCTAGTTCTGTTAGTTGACTGTTTGCTTAGCCTGCACAAAGCTCTGGCCCAAGCTAAAGCAGCACGAAAACTGGGCATGGCGGCACACAACTGTAATCCCAGCACTAGGCAGGAGACAGACACGAGCATCAGAAGCTCATGGTCAGCCTTTGCTAGGGCCAGAGGCCAGCCTGGACTACATCAGTCTCACAACAAAACGAAACGAAACGGAGAAGCGAAGGAGTCGGGCAGGGATGGAGTTCAGGGCTCAGTCTGGGCCTGCCTTCTCCTTCGGACCCTCCCAAGAGGGAAGGGGGGGGGGCGGGAGAGCATCTGGGTTGCTTGGCAACCCAGGCTCCTGCTGGCCTATGTCTTTTCACCACCCCCAAAGCCCCTGGCGTTGGATCCCGCGGTCAGTGGCTGGCGGTCTAGTTGGTTCTGGCCCCGCCTTTTTCTCGCTCCCCGCCCCACCCAGGCTCGGCGCCGGCCCGAACTGGCGCGAGTCTGGGAAGCTGTCTGGGCGCCCACCGCATCCCTAGTCTGTCTGAGACTTTCTAACCATCCACGCCCCCAACTCCACCTCCGCCTAACTGGGGCGGTTCACTAAGACATCGTGGGAGACACGGGACAGGCATGAAGCGAAAGCTCTGGGCTCAGGCTGGGTTTGCAATCCCAGGCTGCTCCATTTGGTCGGCTAGAGCTCGCAGAAAGCCCGCCCGATACCCAGTTCCTAGAGCAGCTCTTATCTCAAAGCTGGTACTCTATAATTACCTGTTAACTAGATGCATCCTTGTGTGCGTACGAAATGAAAATGAACCAGTGCTTCTGTGAAAATTTCTTAGGATCTATTACACAAAGTCGTCGTTGTTAAATTCCTCTTTATAATAAAGCACACTTTAATTATTTTACCAAAGGGAGAGAAAAAAGTCTCTTCACGAATTGGTTGCCACTATTGTGACTTTCTGCCTGGGAATATACCTCTACTTCTCCACGGGTCCTCAAAGTGCTTTTTGCTACACCTGACCCTGATGTCATTACGGTGAATGTGCTTGCTTGGAAGAACCTGGATGGCCGGAGCTCCTGACAGCTTAGGGAATGGAATCAGAGCCCAGCCGGGCTTCCAACATTGCCGCCTACTGGTTAGGTAGGCGCCAAGTCACACCCCAACCCCGTTCAAGTCTCAATGTAGCCACCCGTAAACTCCAAGTCTAGAATTCTATCCAGAGGGCAAAGATGGATGCGCGACCCACAGAAACTACCGGCTTGGCATCCTGCTTCCTTCGACTTCAAGAACATTATCCGGCCAGGCTCTGGATCCATAGGGTGACCTACAGCACAGCAGCAGCAGCTCTAGGACTTCTGTGTGCCCGCGCCCTGCGCCCCGCCCCGTCTGTCTCCTCCCGCCGCCACCCACCGCCGCGTCCGAGCTGCGCATGCGCAGCCCCGCGAGCGTGTTTTTATAAAAGTCCGATTCGGGCCCAAAACTTCAATTTGTTGCCTGGTGCAGCAGGTAGCAGTGACCCTCCGAGGCGTTCGGTGCTCCGGTAGCCACCACGGCCGGCGAGCGTGTGTTGCCATGGCAGGGATCAGTGTAAGTGTAAGTCCAGTGGCATCCTACTTTGTAGTAAACGGTGCAGATGCGTGAACTTAAACAGTGCAGCCTAAGAGCGGGCAGTAGCGGCTTGAACCTTGGGGGCTGCCAGGGTCACGAAGGGGAGCAAGAACTAATTTTTTTGTGCGCATGGCTATAGGGGGAGGAAGATAGGTATATTTTTCTCAGTAAGTAGAGGGGGACGGGTTCAGATGGAGCTTTCCTGGGGCTGCTCGTGGCTCTCCCTTGAATCCCGCGGCGCGCGCGGGCTTGCACGATGTTTGCAAAAGTCCCGTTTTTGTGCACACGAGCGGAGAAGGCTTGCGTTCTGCCCCGGGACTCAGACTTCGTCTGGTCCTTTTGGAAGTAGCAGTTTCTTTGAGTTTCTTCTATACATTGTGTGAATTTAGAGACTGGGGTCGCCACATGTAGGCACTACATCCTGGGTTACCTTCGAACAGAAACACCTTGGAGTGATTCTAGGAGTTCGAAGTACGGTTCCGAAATTCCATATTGTGTACGGAGGAGCGCCAATCTCTGGCGGGAAAACCGTTCTAGCCTGCTGCTGCGCTTGCCTAGGGGGTCCAAGCCGCGGCAGCCGCGGTGAGGTGACCGAACCCCGCCGCTTTGGGAACGAGTAGCCTCGCTTTTGCGGGCGTCGGAACCGCGCCTTCTCTGCGCGCGGTGGCAAACGAGCCTCCCGAGGTCGGGGTTACTTTTAGGAGCGTTCTTGAGAAAGGGGCTTTCTCTTATACCATGCAGCTGCTGGCCAGAAGGTGTGCCCCCCGAGTGGCCGTGGTTGGGGACAGGAGGGCGTGCTGGGACCGCACCTGGGTTGTGCCGGGTCGCCACAAGGATGAACAGGTGCAAAACTGGAGACCGTTTGACTTAGCCCAGTGCAGTGTTTAACCGTCGGTGGTTTCCTGAGCCTTTTGAAACCCTCTCGCTTAGAGAGGGTTTTGTTGTGTTGGTTTTTTTTTTTTTTTTTTTCTTTTCTTGTTTCCTCCCGCGGCGCGCAATTCAAAGGCGTTCTCGCTGGAGCCGCCCAATCTGTCGCCCGCACCCGGAGGGACGATCCTGGCGCGCAGCCAGGAGGAACCCCTGGAACCGCTGCCGGTTGGCGGTAGGCCTGGGTGTGGTGGGCAACGGGTGCCAGCCCCTAGGAGGGTGACTCGGACCTCTGGGTGCGTGCGGCCTGGATCCCTCTAGCTGCCTACCTAGGACCCCAGTAGCTGGCTGGGTTTGCTGCAGGGTGGGAAGCGACCGGGAGAGTGAGGAAGTGAAACTTGGGGTGAAAACCACGGGGTGCAGACCCCGTGACTTTCCCCACCCAGGACAGTGTGACTCTAACGTTCCACATACACCCAGTGATAAACATGGGCTTGACGAGAGAGACCTACCTTCCAGAGAAGTCCGGGAATGGGATTGGTGGAGTACTGCCTGCTTATTTCTAACATTCCGATGACCCTGAAACCCCCAAAAACCTTCGCATTATCCCTCTTTTCTTCACTTTGTGCGACTTGAAATGGAAAGGTTTGTGTTAGACAGACGTGAGAAAAACAAAGTTTTGCACCTAAAAGTATTGAGTCTTTGGGAGACACCCCCCCCCCAAAAAAATCATGTTCCGCCTTGCTTTCTTCCCTCCTTTGGCTGATCGTCATACAAAAACTTAGTCTCATCTTCAACACAGATTTTAGCTTCGCACCGCCTGAGAGTGCCCTCTTTGTGTGAATGAAGTTGGTTTGGGGTTTTACTTTCTCCCTCCTCCCCCCCCTTCCCCCCACCCCACCCCCGAGTTTTTTTTCTCGTGGGCGCGGCAGGGGAGTTCTCCAAGCCTTAGAATCTCAACGCCCTTTTGTTCTAAACAAAGACTCTCCTAATTGGTTCTACTAAAGATGGGATATAGCAAAGTGACTAGGGGTTGGTGTGGGGGAGGGGGGCACGGAGATACAAGATTCTGTATTCTCTCTGGACCTTAGCCAGCCCTTTGGAGTTTCCTGGGTTAAAACCTGCAATAAAATACTAGGTTTTTTTTTTAGGCACCCCAAACACTTAAAACCTGGAAAAGGCTTGTCGCCCTTGTAAAGTGACCTGCTTGTCCCTGTTTCTTTTGCAGATATACACTTCAGATAACTACTCCGAGGAGCTAGGGTCGGGAGACTATGACTCCAACAAGGAACCCTGCTTCCGAGATGAAAATGTTCATTTCAATAGGATCTTCCTGCCCACCATCTACTTTATCATCTTCTTGACCGGCATAGTGGGCAACGGATTGGTGATCCTGGTCATGGGTTACCAGAAGAAGCTAAGGAGCATGACCGACAAGTACAGGCTGCACCTGTCAGTGGCTGACCTCCTCTTTGTCATCACTCTTCCCTTCTGGGCAGTCGATGCCATGGCTGACTGGTACTTTGGGAAGTTTTTATGCAAGGCTGTCCATGTCATCTACACTGTCAACCTCTACAGCAGTGTCCTCATCCTGGCCTTCATCAGCCTGGACCGGTACCTTGCCATCGTTCATGCCACCAACAGCCAGAGGCCGAGGAAGCTGCTGGCTGAAAAGGCAGTCTACGTGGGTGTCTGGATCCCTGCCCTTCTCCTGACCATACCCGATTTCATCTTTGCTGACGTCAGCGAGGGAGAAGACCGGTACATCTGTGACCGCATTTACCCCGACAGCCTGTGGATGGTGGTATTTCAGTTCCAGCACATCATGGTGGGTCTTATCCTGCCAGGCATCGTCATCTTATCCTGTTACTGCATTATCATCTCCAAGCTGTCACATTCCAAGGGTCACCAGAAGCGCAAGGCCCTCAAGACGACAGTCATCCTTATCTTAGCTTTCTTTGCCTGCTGGCTGCCGTATTACGTAGGGATCAGCATCGACTCTTTCATCCTTTTGGAGGTCATCAACCAAGGATGCGATTTCGAGAGCATGGTGCACAAATGGATCTCCATCACTGAGGCGCTGGCCTTCTTCCACTGTTGCCTGAACCCCATCCTCTATGCTTTCCTTGGAGCCAAGTTCAAAACCTCTGCCCAGCATGCACTCAATTCCATGAGCAGAGGCTCCAGCCTCAAGATCCTTTCCAAAGGAAAGCGGGGCGGACACTCTTCAGTCTCAACAGAGTCAGAGTCTTCAAGTTTTCATTCCAGCTAACGTTTAACGTAAAGACATATATAATATATATATATATATATATATATATATACACACACATACACACACACACGACAAAGAACTGTTTATGTTACACAGTTTCCAGATATAAAAGACTGACCAATCTTGTACAGTTTTTTTTTTTTTGTATTGACTGTTGGAGTTTATGTTTTTTTAGTTCTTGTGAGACTTAATTTATATAAATACTGTTTTGTGTGTGTATGTGTTTTTGTTTCATGTGAATGAGTGTCTAGGCAGGACCTGTGGCCAAGTTCTTAGTTGCTGTGCGTCTGTGTGTAAGACTGTAGAACTGTAGAGGAAGGAACTGAACATTCCAGAATGTGTGGTGAATTGAATAAAGCTACAAGTGATCCTCAGCTGTTGCTGCATAATCTCTCCGTTCCCGAGGAGCACACTGCCCCGCCCCGCTCCCACCCCATTCTTAAGTTGTTTGGTTATACTATGTGGTGTTATTTTTTTTTTTCTATAAAGGATGGCACTTAAAACCAAAGCTTGAGATGGTATAAGATGGTATAGAAATGCTGGTTTGGTTTGGTTTTGTTTCAGTTTCCAAGAGTGGGTCGACTTCAGCACCTACAAATGTACAGCCTTGTATTGTATTACATTGTTAATAAAAGTCGAGGTTAAACTTACTTGGTGGTGTGCTATGCCGTCATTTCTGCTGGCTTTCAGTAATAACACATTTGGAGGAGTAGAATAAAATACACGTTATGGTGTTCCAGAGAGCCTCCGGGTGTGTCTATGTGAGCTCTTGGTTCATGAATTTGGTGGCCAAGCAACTACAGATGGTTCCTCAGGACCTGTCACACCTTGGTTTTTTGTTGTTGTTGTTGTTGTTGTTTTTGTGACACGGTCTCTCACTGGCCTAGAACTCACCAGCAAGCCCCAGGCATCTAGACATCCAGCTGCCTTCCCTCACCAGAGCACGGATCAACACATGCACTTGTGGAGATGAAACTTGCGTTCTCATGGCTTACACAGCAAGCACTTTAAGAACTGAGCCATCTCCCCAGCCCCTGTCTCCACCCCCCCCCCCCCCCCCCCCCCCCCCCAGAAGGGGTTTCTCTGAGTGTAGCCCTGGCTGCCCTGGAACTCCCTTTTGTAGACCAGTCTATCCTCAAACTCACAGTCATCTGCCCACCACTGCCTCCCAAATGCTGGGATTAAAGGCCTGTGACACCACCGCCCTGGCTCCCAGCCCCTGTCCTAAGAGTTGTATAATATATACTAAGCTTTACTTTAGTGTTCACGAGTTCTGTTTCTACTATTGTGTAATATTTATAGAGGAGGGCGAGGCATGGAAATCTTAAGTGACCGGGTCTAAGGCACAGGACAAGCAACAGCCAGTATTTCAAAGCCTCTGTCAAGTTGAAGCCCTTACATTTTCTTTTTTCTTTTTCTTCCTCCCACCCCCTCCCCCGAGACAGGCTTTCCTAGTATAGCCCTGGCTGTCCTGGACTCACTTCGTAGGCCAGGCTGGGCTTGAACTCTGAGATTGCCTGCCTCTGCCTTCCCAGTGTGGAGATTACATGTTCACCTCATGGAAGTTGAGGCATTTCCAGCAAGGACTGCCTCTCAGGTTGTGTGTGTGTTTGTGTGTGTGTGTGTGTGTGTGTGTGTGTAAAGCAGGGTACAAGATGGTGTTTGCATTTCACTGCAGCTATCCATCTGTCCCAACTTGAGGAAGTCAGGCTAGGCACTGTGTATCACTAGTGGAGATGGCATCACTCCCCTTTTACAAAGGAGGGACCTGAGGCTCAGAAGCATTATAACTTCTCAACTGACATAACCCAGACTTGACACCCTGTATCCATCTTACCCACTATTGCCCTACCCAGACCCTCACCCCAGAACACCTGGTCAGATGTTGGCTGAGTTGTTACTGATCTCAAGGCCAAAAGTGAATGTTTTCTTCATAAAATTAGCCATGCCCAAAATACCCTCCTTGCAACATCTTCTATGCAAATCTCAGCACCTTTCTTCTGATTCTATTACAACACGTAGCATCTCCTGGAGGGCTCCACTAGAGCAGCTAAAGATTAGTGCTGGTCGTTTTTGCTTTTTGTTTTTTTGTTTTTTTAGGGCTCAAAGATCTATTGAAGCAAGCTCTCCACCACCCGATTTTGAACGAGATTTTGGAGCCTTATGTAATAACCCAGAGCTATTTACACCAACGTTATGCAAGACTCAAACTCTTGAGTAAATCCCAGGTCCGGTCTCCTTTTAAAGATAACTTCTCATCCGCAGTGGCTATACCTCTCTCACTTTGGAACACAAACGGGGCTGCAGGCGTGTATGCAGACAGTAAGTGAGATATAATTAAGACAATATTTGGTCTTTTAGTAATTGTTTCTGGCACAGAAAATCCGTTTGGGAAGGAAAAATTGCAAGGCCTTATCTTTCTTAGGCAAATCACATTTGTTCAAGACAAATTATAGATCCTGTGAAGGGAAATAACTTAATTACTTAAACTAGAATCTGATTTAGCTGTACATTTTTTGCAGCAGCCTAAGGATCTGGGGTAATTCGTGCTGGTGTTCCTATTCCACTTGAGGACACAATTAGATTTTCAGTAGGAAATTATCTTGAGGTTTCTTGCCTTCCTCTGGGGAGGCTTAATTGGATCACGCCTAGACACATCTTTCCCGTGTGCTTCCTGGAAGGTTTGGCCTTAAAGCTGGGACCATTGTGGCAGGCTTCACTCTGCCTATAAATATTTATTCACAGGGGGACAATAGGAGAAGTCCTTGGGAGGAATTCTAGTTCTTTTCTCATCTTGGCTTGAAACCTCCTCACCCCAGATTCCTCACTTTTCCCTTGGAGCCTCAACAAAAGGAATTTAGTCCAAACAAGATTCCCAGCACCTCCGTCTCCATGGATATGTCGTCCTCCATGGGAACAAAGGCAGACAGCTCCTTCTCAAAAAAGAAAAGAAAGGCGGGTTCTTGTTGTTGTTGTTGTTTTGGTTTTGTTTTTTGTTTTAAAGAAGTCTTTACTCCCTCCCTCCGCCAAAAGGGTGTCCCCACCCCAGGTCATTCCCTGTCTCAACTCTGTCATGATGGACTGCTCCAAAGCCTTCCCTGGGTCCTGGTTTGTCTGGCAATGTGAGGAAACCTAGTCTGCCGTCCAGCACTCACATGAAGTGACTGATTGTTCCTTGGGTCCCTCCCCGCAATGAATGAGGCCCTTGAAGGTCAGTAATGTAGCTGCAATTGTATAATGGAAGCTAAAATATTTAAATTGTATGCATGCCGCCAATAATGGCATGAATATGACATCTGACTTACGAATGACACTAGGTCTCTAACTGGGCAGGAACCTGGATGGTTTTTTATCGTGAAAATCTTTTGTTTTCCTGAAATGCCACTAGGTGATCTATCTCACCCTTCCTGTGGGCTTCCCAGCCCTCTTTCATGGCTATATTTGTATGAACAGAGTCAATCCAGGGTGCTTTTCTTTTTTTTTTTTTTTTTTAGGAGAAAACGGGCTTTGTTTTAATAATTGAACCAAGTGTCTGTGGTTTTTCTCTGATTTGATATTCATATACTAAATAAAGGCTCCACAAACAATTGGGCATTATTGTTCAATGTGATGCTCATTTCGGAGAACCAAAGACCCCAAGAGACAAAATTCAAATTACCATAGCAAGCAGTCCAGCATCACTGCAATGTGCTCTTACATCCTAGCATCATAAGGATGCATGCAACTGTCATGCAGGAGCAATTGTCAGTCAGTGCCAATCCCCAAGAAGCCACAACAGCATTCCCAAGAGAACAGCCAAAGAGAAATGGTAGTGTTCTGGGGACAAGGTAAAGGAAATGTATTCTTTAAAGGCAATGGTCCTCCGATGGGAGCCATATCTCTCCAGGTAACATTACAGTAGGTTCTGGAAATATGTTGACTGATGATCCTACTGAAGGGAGCAGGAGATGGGAGCTAGAGACCAGAAATGTTTCTTCATTTTCTATAATGCTCACAAACCCGCTAGCTACCTCAAAAAGACTAGTTGGTCCAGAATAGCAGTAGCAGTCCAACTCCAGAACCATTTTTAAGGAAGATAAGACCCTCAGCAATAACTCCATAAGGAAGTAAAGGGCTTACAGGGGAGGAGGTGGAGACTGGCTGATCCACAGGACTCGAGGGACAGTTGTGCTACCCTACTTGGCATTCAGGCCTGGGAGAGACCCTGTCTCAAAATCAACAACAAAAAACGTAGATGGCATCTGAAGAGTGGCAGCCATGGTTGTCTTCTGTGTCCCCCACCCACCCAACACACACACACAGACAGACTAACGAACACAGACACCTGCACAGTCACACATGAATACTCACACACAAACACATGCACACATAACAGTTACACAAAGAATCCCATTTTAAGGTTATAGTACTTATGAAAATAAGGATATATACAACCAGTATAATTTGTTTTTATATAAATAATTTTATTTGAGAGAGAGAGAGAGAGAGTAAATGTGCCAAGGTGTATGTGTGTGGAAGTCAGAGGACAATTTAAAGGAGTTGATTCTCTCCTTTCATCATATGAGTCCCTGGGATCAAACTCAGATTGTCTGCTCGGCTGCAAAAGCCTTAAACCACTCATCTTGCCAGTCCCAAACCAGAAAAATTCCATGAAATTCCATGGCCTTGACACTTCAATGTGAATGCTTTGCCCTAGCAAAACTCAGAGGTTGAAATCCCACAACCTTCAGGGGATGGTGTAGACCTCTGAGAAGAGATGGGTGCTAGGAGATGGGACTTCTGATCCAGGTCAGTGCCCTAGAAACCTAGCGAGCCCCTTAGACCACCTTAGGACTCAGAGTCAAAACCATCATCCGTGAACCTCAGAGCGGGTCCTCACCAGCTAGCGAATCCATTAGTGCCTTAATCGCCAGCTTCCCAGCAGCATCCCGAGAAGTAAATGTCTGGCGTTTCACTCAGCAGATGGACAGGTTCCGGTGGGATTCCAACATCTTTCTCTAGCCTTGTGGTCCAGACTTCGCTTTAGCGTACTGCAATCCCTCCCGGCCTACCAGACTCACAAGGTCCTCTCTAGCCCTACTCTCCCCATGAGCACATCCTTCCTGCCCTATATCTTCTTCTGTCCTAAGATAATCTTCACAGCCAGGGCAGGGGACTCTGCCATCATGTCTCAGCTCTTAGCAGAGGAGTGCAGGCCGTGAAAGGATGACACGTGGAGGGCAATATTCGGTGAAGGGTGACCTCTAATTCCCAGCTGATATGGGCTTCTCGAGCAATGTTTACTCGCTTAAGCCTGACAGTTCAGAACACTTCCTGTTTTTCTTCTTTTATTAAGACAAACAGAGAGAATGATGAGAAACCAGCCCACCCTCTCACAGGCTGCCATTGATTCAGGCTCAGCTAACCCAATCCTGTTAAGTCAGGCAATTAAAATGTTGCAACCCTTCGGGGGAGGGGGTGCAGACTGAGTTGAAGGACCTGCTCTGTGAAGAAGCCACATAAGGGGAAAGACTTTTTCAAAACCAAACAAAGGTATTCAACCAAACTATGACAGGTGCTCAGTGTTTATCTGACGGAGCCAGTGTGTGATTGATTGATTTACATACTGCAGTTCAACTAACCAGAACCCAACTCATCAACACTCTTCATTAAAGAAAATGACTTCCTCATAGGGCACCGTGCCAGAGAGAAAGGCATGCCTACTGAGAGCCGCTGAATCCCAGGCACTCTCTTACTCAGCGTGCAAGAGCCCCCCAGGTAGATAAAGATACCTATCTCTGTTTTCAGGAGAGGACACTGCAGGAACCAAGCTACAAGTGAAAGGCCACTGTCTTCCCACCCTGTACAATAAAGGTGGCATTGAAACTGAACCTCCGTGCTCTGGGGCCTATTCTCACGTTCTCAGAATATTCAGTGGGTGTGTGTATGTTGTGTATGTGTGTGGGTGCCCTCGCATGTGCATGCATACGCACCTCTGTCTGTCTGTCTGTCTGTCTCTGTCTTTTTCCTCTCTCTCTCTCTCTCTCTCTCACACACACACACACACACACACACACACACACACACACATACACACACACACACACACACACACACACACACACACTTATGTGTTTGAGATAGGGTCTCTTGTAGCCCAGTCTAGCCTCAAACGAGCTAAGGCTGAGCCCTGCTCCTAAATGCGGGGATTACAGATCTGAACCACTGTGCCCGGTTGCTGTGTGTGGGGAACCATACCCAGAGCTCTGTGCATGCTAGGCAAGAACTCTCCTGTCTGAACCATATCCTGGCCTTATTAATTCAACTTAACCTGCCGTTTGTGTCCAGCCCTAGCTGATAACAATAGCAAACAGTTACCACCGCCTGCTAATAACACACACAAGGGACTTCACAGAAAACTCCACACAGTAGGTCTTATTGCTGTTGTATAGACAGAGGAACAGCATGATAGAGCTCTGTCTAAAGTTGGCCCACATCACAGGCTTAGTAAGTGCTAACGCCTGGCTTTGAACAGGGCAGTCCAGCCCACAGCGAGCCTCTTCATCCCTTTGGGGACTCAGTTATTTCCCTGGTGTCATTCAGTATTTCAGCAACTAACCATAAGGTTAAACAGTTCTTTTATAGACTAACTGTTTGGGGGGGTGGGGTGGCGGAGGGCACGTATGGAATCTCAGCACTCTTGAGAGGAGGCAAGAGGATTAGGTGTTCAAGACCAGACTGATCTACGCAAGATACTGTCTCAAGACAATAGAAAATGGAAGATCATTCAGATCGTTCATGCTCTTTGACAGTCTCCAAGTTGGAACATGTACATGCTCTTACTAGCCTTGACTGTCCTGGTCTCGTTTTGTAGACCAGGCTGGCCTTGAACTCACAAACATCCACCTGCCTCTACTTCCCTGAGTGCTGGCATGACAGCTGTGCGCCACCGCGCCCAGCTCTCACTTACACTTTTAAATCTTATTTTTATATATATTTTATTTTATGTGTACAATTGTCTTGCCTGCACGTGTGTCTGTGAACAAGATGTGTGTACTTCCCTCAGAGGCCAAAATATGGTTTCAGCTCCCCTGAGACTGTAGTTACAGACCATTGTGAGCCACCATGTGGGTGCTGGGAATTGAACCCAGGTACTTTGAAAGAGAAACCAGTGCTCTTAACCGCTGAGCCATCTCTCCAGCCTCTAGTTTTAAGGCAACAAAGGAGATACTAAAGTTTTGAAATATTTAAAATTTAGGATTTTTTTCACGGTTGCTTCTTGTAATGCAGTGCACCAATTTTCAGGTTAATGCGGTGCAACTGTGTCTGGCACGTGGCAGATGCTCAACGATGTGTTTGTCAGTGAGCTTGGTTAGGCGCACCACAACAGACTTCTGCTTGTGAAAGTGAGAGCGCACGATTCTCCAAGCAGTGTGATTGGTGCTTGCTTGTGTGATCCGATGTCTTCCTGTTGTCCATCTTTCCTAATCGTTCAATACTGAGCAGTCTATTGGGCAACACTCTCCATCAGGCGCCGGGAAGTTCCTTAAAGGACTCTTAGAGTGTCCTACCTTCAACGTTTTGAGAAATGAAGTTTCATCCAGCCGTGACGGTTTCTACTGATTGCCAACTGGACAAAGTCTACACTCTCTAGGAGACAGACCTCTAGACTGGGTTAGCTGAGTGGGGCAAGGGCCTCCCTAAGTGTGGGCGGCATCATTCCAAGCCCTGTGGTCTTGGACTTCATGCAAATGAGAAAGTGAGTTGAGCACCTGCATTCATTTCTCTCAGATGCAACATGGCCGACAGCCTCAAATGCCATGCCTTCCTTACATGACTGACTGGTCCTCAAACCCTGAGCCAAAATAATCCTGCCCTTCCTTCCTTCTTCCTTCCTTCCTTCCTTCCTTCCTTCCTTCAGTTGCTTTTGTCGGATACTTTTGTCACAGCAGTGAAACGAGACATGAAACACCAGCCTTTCCATTTTCCTACCGTAGCCCACTGTCTCGGCCCTCACCTTTAGACCCTGGGTATGGAGGAAGTCTCCCATGTCTTTGAGGCCCCAATCCACAGACTCAAGCAACTGTGCGTTTTAAATATTCAAACAGACTGATGAGATGCATATTGGGCAAAGATGATTACTGCCAAGACCAGCGTTCTGAGTTCAATCCCCAGGACCCACTAAATGGAAGGAGATTACCAACTCTTGCAAGTGTCTTCACATGTGTATGGCACACATACATGCATATAACATGTATACATGCATACATACATAAATGGATAAATAAATGTAATAACAAATTAAGTATTCAGAGACAATGCACTCTCACTGAACATTTACCAATTTCTCTTGCATCCACTCAAATAATACAGCATAACAATCATCTCCATAGTATTTCTATCATATGAAGTAGGGGAGGCAGGGATCCAGGCCACCTCACAAAGAGGACCAGCACAACGTGATTCCAATCCTGTTTCCTTTCTACTTAGCCAGTCCTGAAGAAGCTAGTCATGCCTTGAAGATAAGAGCAGGAATTGTGCCAAATCCCAGGCTATGGGAACATGCCCCTAAGGCAGTTTTTCAGCCTTCTGTCCACAGGAGGCAACTTGTTAGGCCCCCGGGACTGAAGAAGGAAATGAAGACCATCTCGCTGGGCCTCAGCCCACTTCCTGTAGGCTCTATCAGTCTGAGTGAGCTTTTCCATCTTAAATTCTTAACCTATGAAGTCCGGGACCTGTGAGCTCATGTGAACCAACGGCTTTAGGAAAAGTGAAAGGCAGCTTCTGCACACAACACTGTGATTCTTTTTGAAATAAATTTTACTTGCCAACTAATTCTGTGTCCTAAGTGGTGAGACCTTTACAACCTGACATCGTTAACTAACATAAGCAGCTTTCATAATGCTGTGCCAGTGTTGGCTAACCTCTGCTGTCATGACAAGAAAACATCTACAGATGACACCTAAGTAATTCAGTGTGGCCCTATCCCTATAAAATCTCATTTATGGAAGCTGAAAATTGAGTTTCATAAAATTTTCTTGTCATAAAATGTGTTTTTCTTTTTACTTTTTTTTTTCTTTTGTCTTTAAGAACTGAAAAACCTAAACACTAGGCCAGGGAAGATGACTTAGTGGGTGAGCTGCTTGCTGCACAAACACGAAGGCCTGAATTTAGGTCTCCAGCTGTCGCATTGTAAGCCAGATGCAATGACATGTGCCTGTAATTCCAACACCAGGAGGGAGACACAGGAGGATCCCTTAGGCTTGCTAACGGGCCAGTCTAACTAATTGGTGAGCACCAGGCTCAGTGAGAGACCCAAGAGAGATGAACAACAGTAGAGCGTCTACTCAGGGTCAACCTCTGACCTCCAAATGCACAGGCACAGTCAGTGTGCCCACACTCATGTGTGCATACACCCAGATTCATTGATTGATATTGGTTGGTTATATACAAACACACACACACACACACACACACACACACACACACACACACACACACGCCATTCCTTGATTCCAAGCCATAAGAAGCAGCTTCCAGGTCAGATCTGGTCTGCACAGTCATCCATTGATTGCTGGTTTAGATCGTACTTTAAAAGGCAACAGAAATTCAATACATTCAGACAAAGAAGTATAACTATAAGTGTAGGTGAGTTTATTCTTTAAACTTGAGGCACTCGAGACCCCAGAAAAATAATGACTTTCCATTTATAACACACTTTAGTTTTAGGAGAAAACACAGCTAGTAAAGTGTGTGCTGTATCAGTGGAAGACACAAGTTAGATCCCCAGAATCCACATTAAAAAAAAAAAAAAGGCTTGGTAGCATGTATGTGTAATTGCTGTACTGGGGAGGAAAAGACAGGTAGGTCTCTGGAGTCCCATGGTAGGCAAGTCTAACTTACTTGATGAGTTCCGGGTCAGTTTCCGACTCTCAGCTCCCGGGGAATGGCACCTGAGGTTGACTCCACACATACATGTACAAACACACACACACACACACACACACACACACACACACATCCCCACACACTCACCCATGGGCTCAAACTTATGTACAAACACACACACACTTTACCATTCCAAAATGCTTCCACAGAGAGACCCTTAAGGTGGGGCTGTGAACCGTTTGCCATGAAAGTCTGCATTAAGATAGGTGGCTCTCCGTCCGTCTCTGTGCAACTACATTTCTCTCATTTCCCAAAGTGCTGGTGAAAATTTACTGCCTAATAAAAATCCATCAAGGCACACTGGCCAACTGTCCTTGGGTCACTCAGAAAGCTTCGCCCCTCCACGGTGATAATCACCAGTCACAACTTTTGGCAGAGACTCCCCAGACGGTCAGCAAAGAAGACAAAAGGAAAAACTATAATCCCTGGCAATGAATAGCGTTTCCCAGCCACAAGCTGAGCCACAAAAGCCCAGGAAAAAGCAATGGTGCGGACAGAAGTTTTGGACCTGACCCCAGTTGCGGGGTTGGGGGTGGGGGATGCGTATAATTCTATTTCCTTTTCGCTTTCAATGCATTGTGGGAATGTCAAAATTAATCTTTGAAAGACTGCCATGATGTGTCTCTTGCTGAAAGTGTCTCCAGACAAGTTTTATTACCTTTTACAACATTCTTCCCAAGGTGAGAGAGAGGCAAGACTGGAGAAGAAGGCGAAGAAATGATGAAGTGTGTCCCGCACCACTGGGTTATATCTCTATGGCAAAGGTGACCACGGCCCAAGCAAGGGAAGCCTAGCTGCCTGGGCTAATAGTCTGGGTCAGTTTATCAGGAGTAAGGAGTAAAAGGGAAGAGACAAGGGTGGATGCCCTAAAACAGGAAAGGGGCCAAGGAGATGGTCAGTCAGTAAAGGATTTGCAAGTGTGAAAACCTGACTTCTGATTCCCAGCACCCATGTAAAAGCCAGACATAGCAGCACGTGTCTACAAGCCCAGTGCCAGAAAAGCAAAGATCACAAGGTCCCTGAAGTTGATTGGACGAGCTGATCAATTGGAAAGCTCTAGGTTCAATGAAAGACCCTCTCTCAAAAAATAAGATAAAGAACACTTAAGGAGGAACACACACACACACACACACACACACACACACACACACACACACACACACGAAAAGCCATTTAAAAGTTACAGAGAAATTTCACAAAAAAAGGAAATAAAATCAATAAACAAAAACAGGAAGAAATGTTCAACCTCAGGAGCAACCAAATTAATAAAATTCAAAACCACAGCCCCCTCTACTTCTCATGTATCAAACTTGCAAACATTTTCAATGAAACAACGGCTCTGATCCCAGGGTACAGCATCTCACACACCACTGAGTACAGCTGGCCAGGCTGAAACTGGTCAGTCCCCGACAAAGCCAGAGGCCCGGCATGCCATGCCTCTATGTTTGTCCTTCTGAACCCAAGAGTTCATGGCTGGACATCTGAAAAGAAATTTCAGATTTCTAACGATAAACCAAGATTATAAGGGGATGGAGAGATGGATGGCTCTGTAGTTCTAATCTCTTGCTGCTCTTTCAGAGGACCCGAGTTCAGTTCCCAGCACCCATGCTGGACCACTCACAACTTCCTGTAACTCTGGCTCCAGGGCATTGATGTCCTCTTTGGACCTACACAGGCGACTGTACTCAGGAACACATATCCATTACACAGACACAGACAAACACATACACTCAAATAAAAATAAAAGCAGGCCAGGAGGTGGTGGTGCACGCCTTTAATCCCAGCACTCGGGAGGCAGAGACAGGCGGATCACTGTGAGTTTGAGGCCAGCCTGGTCTACAAAATGAGTCCTGGACAGCCAAGGCTACACAGAGAAACCTTGTCTCAACAAAACAAAATAATTAATAATAATAATAATAATAATAATAATAATAATAATAATAATAATAATAATAATATAAAAGCAAATTAATAAAATTAGAATCAAGGAAACCATGGTGAGTACACATGATGAAAAATTAGCTAGCTGCTTTATTTTCCTTATTATATTTATTGGTTGACTGATTGATTGATTGTGGGGGGTGTTGTGGGGAGTCCACATGCTATTGTGTGAATGTGACAGTCAGAGAACCACTTGTAGGAGTCAGTTCTCTCCTTCTATCATGTAGCTAACTTAAATGGTGTCTATAAAGACCCCTAGAAAGTGTTTAGAATTGTGAAATTAAAAAAAGAGGTTACTAGCATCATATTCAGGGGGAGGAGGTCCCCCTCAGTCACAGTCATAGGGAAGGGGAAATGGGATGAAAGCGGGAGGGAGGGAGGAATGGGAGGATGCACAGGATGGGAGAGCAATTGAGATGTAATATGAATGATTTTGTTTTTCATTAAAAAATTTTTAAAGGAGGTTACAAGGTAGTACATGAGAGCTAATTATAAATATATTTTAGCTGAGTGTTGTGGCACACTCCTTTAATCCCAGCACTCGGGAGGCAGAGGTAGGTGTATCTCTGAGTTTAAGGCAAGCTTGGTCTACAAAGCAAGTTCCAGGATAGCCGGGGTTATACAGAGAAATCCTGCCTTGAAAAACCAAAAAAGAAAAACATACATTTTTTTAAAAAGTCAGAATCTTTTATTTTTATTTTTATTTTTTATTTTTTGAGACAGAGTCTCATGGGACCCGTACCAACCATGAACTACATACTTGCTAGCTCAGTGTGCTGGCTAGTTTTAAGTGAAGTTAACACAAGCTTGAGTTATCCTAGCAGAGGAGGGAACTTCAGTGGGGAAAAAAAAAATGCCTTCATAAGATTGGGATATACACAAGCCTGTAAGGCCTTTTCTTAATTAGTGATTGATGGAGAAGGGCCAGTCCATTGCAGGTGGGGCCATCCTTGGGTTGGTGGTCCTGGGTTCTATAAGAAAACAGGATAAGCAAACCATGAGGAGCAAGCCAGGAAGCAGCATCCGTCCATGGCCTCTGCATCAGCTCCTGCCTCCACGTTCCTGCTCTGGCCTGCCTGCCTTCTGAAGAGTAACTGTGATATGGAAGTATAAATAGAAATAAACTCTTTCTTCCCAGGCTGCTTTTGGTCATGGTGTTTTGTCACCGCAATAGAAACCCTAAGTAAGACACTGAGGGTGACTCTGAACTTCTGATCTTCCTGCCTCTGTGTTCCAACTGTTGGGATTACGGGTATGAACACCACAGCTGGTTTATGAGGTTCTAGGGATCAGTGCCAGGACTTCCTGCAGGCAAGGAAAACATTCTACCAATTTGAGCTGTGGCTCCAGCCTCAGTGTGTATTTTTCTTAAAAGAAGATAAAATGTAACTTCCATAGTGGTTTGAGTTACAGATTTAGGGTTATTATTTTTAATTTTATCTGCATTTCGACACTTACTACTAGAATAAAACACAGAAAGATAATCAGCTTATTTTACTAGGTTTGGGGCCAGGGAGGAGAGATGTTCACAAGACCTAAGTTGTTTTCTCTTCGGCAGGTTCTCCAAGATACAAGCTCACTTTACTTCCTTTGTTTATGCTATTTCCATTGAGTATGTGTGTGTGTGTGTAACATATTTTGTGCACATACGTGATGGGTGTGCACACACGCATGTGAGTGTGTGCATGTATACGGAGGCCAAGGGCTTAATGTTGAAAGCCTTCTTCTACCTCTTTCCACCTTATCTTCTGAGACAAAGTCTCCCACTGAACCCAGAGCTCCTTCATTAACTAGACCGGTGGGCGCAGAAAGCTCCAGAAATCCTCCTATCTCCACCTCTCCAGTGCTGGGATTACACAGGTGCCAGGGAGCTCAAGTTTGCGCATGAAGCACTTTACACACTGTGCCATCCCCGCAGTCCCTCTGTTTTTAAGTAAGATTAGGGCCCAAGAAGATGCCAGCTACATGACTGTCCAGCTGAAGTAGACATTTGTAGGATATTTAAAAAAGAAAAAAATATCAGTCCTACAGACCACCCTCATGATATTAAAAATCTAGTGACAGAATTGACCACCTGCAGAATTGACCTTAGGAAAAGAACTGAGAGACTCTGAAAACTACAAGAGAATAAAACTTGGACTATGTGATAGTAGCCACAGGTTGGCCTGTGCTGGTAACTGTGGCTGGTTTTAAACTGATACCTCGTCATAGCACCAGATTTGTAAGAAGAGTCCAGCGAAGCTTTCGTAGAGGCAGTGCAGCTCTGAGGCCAGGTCTGGACTTCCCAAATCCACGGGGAAGTCAGCACACTGTGTAGATAGAGCCCCTGAAAGGGCTGTTCGCAGGGAGCAGCAGTTGTCCAGGGCCTGAGGCGGAGACAGGGTGTCAGTGGTCAGCCCTCATTATTGCTCCATGTTTGGATTGTACTGGAAAGGAACGGCCATGTTAGAGAAGCACTGCCTTCATTCGAGTAAGTTCTCCCAACCGCAGCAGCGTGCAACAGTGGGGGATCGACAGGTCCCACAATGCAGGCCCTGGGGTACAAGACCCCAGGCAAGAAAGGCTAATGTTCACCCTTATGCGGAAGATACTGCGACCTTGGAAATCACAAAGAAAACAAAGATGAGAGAGGAAACATTAGTATTTTCCTCCTAGGTTGAAACTAAATGAGTATATTAACAGATAATATTTTTATTAATTTAAATTATCATTCTGGGAAACAGATGATCTGACTGTAAATACAAAGTGCCCTAAAAAAAAAAAAAAAAAAGTACATGGGCTGGAGAGATGCCTTAGTCAGTAATGTGTTTGTGGTGCAAGTACAAGGACCAGAGTTCGAGCCCCAGAACCTGCACTTAAAAATCTAGTTGTACTAGAGTGCATTTGTAAATCCAGCACTGGGGAGGTGGAGGCAGGAGGATTACTGACAAGTTTTAGGCCAAGATGAAATCTGGTCTGAAAAAACAAGGTGGACAGTGCCCAAGGAAAGATAGAACGTTATCCTCTGCCCCCCCCCCCCAACACACACACACATGCATTCATGTGCACACAAACACACACATGTTTTGCTGGTGAGGATTTTGTGTGGTTTGATTTAGATCTGAAAGCCACAGGACACTGAAATCCATGCTGCTGTTTTAGATATATGGTCTTTTATATCCTGAAACTCATTTCCTTGTTACGATGGATGACTTTATTTGTTGAGCACTGCCAAACCAGAAATTACTGAGAACTTTAGGTCTAATCTTTCTTGTCTGCTTGTGTGTGTGTGTGTGTGTGTGTGTGTGTGTGTGTGTGTGTGTGTGTGGTATATTCACTTAACTTTTTGGCTATAAACTAGATAGTTGAAAAAAAGCAATCATTCTTTTTCTTATTTAGGTTTTTTTTTATATATATTGTATTTTAGTTGTATCTCCATTAGTATCTACCAGCGTAAAATACACCAAAGAGTTCTTATTTGGGATTTTAATTTATTTTTTCTTTAGTGTGTGTGTGGGGGGGGGGTGCATGGTGTGCATGTAGACATATATGCATATTTTTGCACAAATAAACATATGTTGAGGGGTGTGCACATGTACATGTGAGACTTGAGGACATCATGAATTATCGCCTGTGGCCCTTCTGCCTTATTCATAGAGGCAGGGTCTTTCAACCAAACCCAGAGCTTGCCTATATAGAGTCTTATGATGCAGCTTGTTCTTGAGATGCCCGTGTCTCTGTCTTCTGAGACTGGAACTGCAGGTGGGTTGCCATGGCCACCAGTACTTAGATGAGCTCTGTGGCTCTGAACCCTGGTCCTCAGCTTGAGTGGCGAAGGCTTTAACCACTGAGCAATCTCTCCAGCCTTCAGCAGCATGTTTATAGGTCTCTGTTACAGATGGAATTGTGTATTCATTCTTCTGGAAAGAGTGTCTTGAACTTGTGGGGGGGGGGGTTTCTTGACAGGATATCTTAACAGCACCCAGCAGGCACACTAAGGCTTACCTTGGACTCTCTGATCTTTTTTTTTTTTTAAAGATAGGGCTTTAGAGTTAAGTGAATAAGAGGATTGGCTGCCTTCTCAGGGGACCCAGGTTTGATTCCCAGCACCCACGTGGTAGCTCCCAACTGTCTCTAACTCTGGGTCCCAGTAATTAGGTACACAAGTGGTGCACAGATATACAGGCAGACAAAACATCCACACACTAATTTTTTAAATTAAAGAATGATATCAACTCAAATGGTATATACTCACTTATAACTAGACACTAGCCCAAGGGTCATGTCCCATGAAAGTCTTCCCCTATCAGGAAAGTGGGATAGATGTGAGGACATCCTATTGAGACTATAAGCGAGAGAAGTATGGGAGAATGGGGAAATAGAAGGATCCACAGGTCCTAGAAACCTACGAGTAGAACAGTATGACCAGCAGATCTGGGCCCAGGGGTTCTGCACAAACTATGGCACCAACCAAGGACAGTACGTGCAGTAAACATTGAACCTCTACCCAGATCTAGCCAAGGAACAGGTCATTCTCCACAGATGAGTGGAGAGTGGGGACTGACTTTCACATGAACTCTGCTGCCCCATATTTGACCACATCCCCTTGATGGGGAGGCCTGGTGGCCCTCAGGGGAAGGATAGCAGGCTACCAAGAAGAGACGTTATACCTTATGATCATATACAGGGGGAGGAGGTCCCCCTCAGTCACAGTCATAGCGGAGGGAATAGGGTGAACGTGGGAGGGAGGGAGGGAGGGAGGGAGGAATGGGAGCATAGAAGGGATGGGATAACAATTGAGATGTAATATGAATGAATTAATAAATAAATATTTTTTTAAAGAATGCTATCAAATGTTTAATCAAGATGAACACAATGGGTTGTGATTTAGAAGAACAACTCTCACTGTAATGTAAAGAAAAACTTAGAAGGCCCCTAGGTACACATGGAAAAATTCATAGGCAAGAGAGTGTCACACAGGTCCCCATGGGTCAACATTTCTGTTTGTTTATTTGTCCACTCATTTGTTTTGTAGATTGGGTCTCACATGGCTATGGCTGGCCTGGAACTCTGTATGTAGCCAAGGATGACTGTGAACTCCTGAGCCTCCAGCCTCCAGCCTCCAGCTCCCAAGTGTTGGGGATAAGGTTTATTTGGTACTGGAGAAGGAGGCCAGGCTTGTTACATGTTAGGCAAAGCGCTGTATCAAACGGAGCCACATCCCCATGCCCTCAACACTTCTTCCACAACGCCTGTTTCAAAATAGGCTTGCTGGGGGAGACACTGAAACATAGGAGACACTTCCTTGTTATTTAAATGAAAAGGTTAAAAAATAATGTCAATGTGGTGGCCCACACTAGTAATCCCAGCACTTAGTGGGCAGAGGCAGGACCTCAGAAATCAAGGTTATTCCCCAGCTCACAGAGTGAGTTCAAAGCCAGCTTGAATGCATAAGACTTTGTCTCAAAATTTTTAAATAAAAATAAAAGATAAAAAAAAAAACCAAATGTCACATGGGCTATAAAACAGACCCATAAAAGAACTTAATTTCTCCAGATCTGTTTGCTGAAGTTTTCTTTCTTCCTGCTACTCAGACCCAGTATATCAAAACAGACCCAAACGCCTTCGCTCATCCACCACACCTTCTTAAACTCTTTGTGTGAAACCTGGAAGTCCCTCCTGGCTGATTCTATCTGTGGTCCACGCCAGCTGAAGGAGCCAGGCAGGAAGATCCTGCATGAGGATTACCTAGCTCCTTTGACCTCATCCCATGTCCCTGCCTCAGGGACCAGGCCATGCTTCGGGCTCTCTCCCGCAGACCTGTAGCTGGTAGGAGCTGTACTTCCTTGCTGTGTTTCACAAGCTGTGAGCTTCTCCTTTGTGTAAGTTTCCTGTGCTGCACAGGTTTCCTTTCCCCAGATTCTCAAATCCCACAGTCCATGCAGTGTGTGACTGGGCTTGTTCTTTGAATCATTGTCTTGCCTCCCTCCCCCCGTGTGTGTGTGTGTGTGTGTGTGTGTGTGTGTGTGTGTGTGTGTGTGTGTGCAGGTGTGACCATAGGTGCAGGTGTGTGCACTTGTGGAAGCCAGAACAGGACAGGGCTGCTTGTGTTGTCCTCAGTTGTGCTTCACCTTATTGTCTCAAAATGGCGTATCTCACTGAATCCTTTCAAGGAGGTTGGCTGGTCATCAAGCTCTAGGGAACAGTCTGTCTCTACCCACCATGTTGGGGTTACAGGCATGGACATCCATACCCAGCCTTTTGGGTAAGTGCTAAGAATTTGAACTCACATCTTCATGTTTGCGAAGACGAGTGCTCTTTACCCACTGAATTAACTTTCCAGCTCCACTGTATTTAACTGACTACAGTTTTCTAACCAGAAAATTAGAGGTTTTTAACAACCTGATAGCAACACTGTTCTTCAAATAAAGCTGTATGTGGGGCTAGGGGGACTGGGAATGCACTTCCGTTGGTAGAGTGCTTGTCTAGCATGCACAAAGCCCTGAGTTCAATCCCCAGCATGGCCTGTGTCACACATGGAGGCTGTAACCCAACACTGGGAGACAATAGGCATTCGAGGTCATCTTCAGCCTCAAAGCTGTACCTACAGGCCAGTGTGGGCTATAGGAGACCCTCTCTCTCTCTCTCTCTCTCTCTCTCTCTCTCTCACACACACACACACACACACACACACACACACACACACACACAGAGTTATAGTGTCTGCTACATGTGACAAGACCATTGTACTCATGAACTCACTCTGGCTGGTCAGCTATGCTCCAGCGGAGAGCCCCACGTCCATGTGCAAATGGGCAGCACAAATTGGACTCAGTGGGTTACTGAAAAGAAGAAGAAGAAGAAGAAGAAGAAGAAGAAGAAGAAGAAGAAGAAGAAGAAGAAGAAGAAGAAGAAGAAAGACATGAAGTTTGGAGGATGATGTGAAGGAACATCCAGGAGGCATTAGAAGGACAGTAAGGAGATAAATATGATTGAAAGACATTATTTATGGCATGAATTTCACAAAGAATTGTTTTTAATTTTACATTAAAAACTAAAAGAATATGTTGCTATGAAAAAAAATCAGAAAGCTGAGGAAGGAGAGACAAAGCTGATGCCAGAAGAACGAATAGGAGCCAAGATGACAAAGTAGGAAGGAACAGACTTGGAGATGTCAAAACAGCAGTGTATGAGGCAATAAGCTGGGGGCGGGCGTGTAGAGAAAGTGAGCTAGAAAGGAATCCATTGTTATGTCTGAAGACTGGGGAGCTAGAGAAAAGTGATTGAGGGGAGGTTGGCAGAAGAAAACAAGACTGGGTCCTGGGGGACCCAGGTTAGGATGCTGGGGACACGCCTATATTGAAACAGATGTGTGGAATGCTGCACTGAAGCCCTGTCTGTGGTCAGGAGAAGACTGGGTGAGGTCAAACCAGACTAACGATGCTTCTGAGTTTGGCTTGTGGGTGTTTGTGAGGTAGACCTTTTAGGTGCAACCGACAGGATGTGGAGATAAACAGGTTTCTGACTTTAGAAGTTAGGTGGCAGTCCGCAGAGATAGATGGCTCAGAGGGAAAGAGTGCTGGCGGCTCCTGCAGAGAACCAGGATATAGTTACCAACCCCTGTGTTGGGCAGCTCACAATCACCTGTAATCCTAGCTCCTGAGGAGCTGACACCCTCTTCCAGCCTCCTCAGGCAAGGCACTCATGTGTATAAACTCACACACAGGCACACATATACACATAAATATAAATAAGATAAATGTTTAAAGGTGGTGATAGAAAGAAAGACACACAGACAGACAGATAGATTATACATATATACAAAGAAAGATAGATGATAGATAGATAGATAGATAGATAGATAGATAGATAGATAGATGGCAGACAGACTACAGATAGAAACTAATTTTCTGTGTAGTGAAAAATGACCTTGAAATTCCACTCCTCCTGCCTACTTCCCAATGCTCAGATTGCAAACGTGTATCATCTCCCCCAGTTTTATGAAGTGCTGGGGATCGAAACCAGGGCTTCGTGCACTCCATTCTGACAAGTACTATAGTACATGGTCCCAATGAAAGCAGGTCAAATAAGGCAGAGACATTCCTTTTTCATATAATAAGCCATATGTAGAAAGCCCAGGGCTGATAAGACAGTTTTGCCATTAGAGTACTAAGTTCCAAGGACTGGGGACATAGTTCAGTGCTTGTCGAGCTTGCCTAATGCCTTGGGTTTCATCCTCAGTGACACACAAAAACAAACAGAGAGAGAGAGAGACAGACAGACAGACAGAGACACAGAGACACAGAGAGAGACAGAGACAGACAGACAGACAGACAGACAGACTGACCGACCGACCGACCTGCATTTGCATAGAATCAGCTGTTAGGTTTCAACGCCTCAGACAACAAGTAGAACAAAATGTTAGGCCCACCACCTCAAACTTATTCACATACCTCCTGTTAACACCTCTTTAGTCAAGAGGAAGGCCACATGACCCAACCTAAATGAAGCAAGGAGCTGAAATGAAGACTTCGGATAAGCAGCCAAACACCAGGCTAAATCTTACTAACGGGATATTAGGCAGGGTGTTGTGGAATATCACCCTGGGGAGTGCTCGCTGAAAAAGGAGGGATGAGTGAAAGGAAGAAGCCGCTGCAGAATATCCAAGTGGAGATGCCCAGGAGACAGACAGGAGGATGCGTGTGAGGAACGCAAGAGACACTGATCTCCATGCAGAGGTGGGTTGAGATTAAATTGGGCCAACAATTGAACCTGAAGACCTCCAACACTTTGAGACTGAGCAAAGAAAGATAAGCTTACACCCGAGATAAAGAAAGCCAGGGAAGTAGGAAGAAAGCAAAGAAATGTGTGGTCCTACGTCAGCCAAGAGCTGACAGGAAGGATGGTATAGCACGTAACCCCCTGATGAGGCACTCGGGAAGACCAGGAGGCAGACACTGTGAACAGTGCGCTCCTGCCCACTGAACCCTGTCTGCTCTCTTGGAAAGTCTTTTTTCTTATCTTTTTCTGCAAACAGGGTCTCATGTATGCCAGGCTGGCCTCAAGCTCTATGGTTGGTTGGTTGGTTGGTTAGTTATTTGGTTGGTTGGTTGGTTGGTTATTTGGTTGATTGGTTGGTTGGTCGGTTGGTTGGTTTTTGAGACAGAATCTCACTAGGCAGCCCTGGCTAACATAGAACTTTATCAGGCTGGCCTCTAACTCAGAGACTTGCCTGCCTCTGCTTCCTGAATGCTTGGATTAAAGGCATGTACCACCATACCTGGCTTCTCTTTTCTTCTTAGGTGTGTGTGTGTGTGTGTGTGTGTGTGTGTGTGTGTGTGTGTGTGTGTATGTGGGGAGGGGGGCTGTGGTGTGATGTATATATAATGTGTTCAAGGACATGCACATGCCACAGGATGTGTGACAACTTTGTGCAATCACTTCTCTCCTTTTATCTCCGGATTGAACTCCAACAGTCTTGTACAGCAAGTGTTTCACACACAGAGCTATCTCTAGGGCCCATGGGCTTAAACTCCCTATTGATTTTTATTCATCCATTTATTTATTATAGTCCTAGCATGCACAAACACCTGGGCTGCATCCTTGAACCACAGAGAACTTTGTGTGGTGCATATCTATAATTCCATCCAGGTAGAAGCAGGAGGATTAGAAAATTCAAAGGCATCTTCAGCTACACAGTTTGGGCCAGCCTAGGCTACATGAGACCCTGTAGATGGATGGATGGATGGATGGATGGATGGATGGATGGATGAATAGATGGATAATAAAATTGCAGATATTTAGAATTTAAATTTGGTATCCAAATCCTTATTTTCAAGATGAATTTATATTTTGGCCAAGATTCTTATCCTGCTATTCTTGAAGTAGCATGTGATCTTTGACTCTTAAAGAGGACCCCTCAGTCACTCCAGTAAAGTGATAGTCATTCAATATTAATAATCACCAGTAGGGCCGGGGCTGTAGCTCAGTGGCAGAGTGCTTTCCTTGCATGTGTGAGGCCTTGGGTTCAACCTCCAGTACTGCAACACTAATGCTAATACTGATACTAATACTAATATTATAACTGCTATTATTGCTCTAATATTGCTCTAATATTTTAACTGCCATTGCTATAATAAAATACCGTGACAAAAGCAATGTAGGGGAAGAAAGGGTTAGTTTGGCTTACAGTTCCAAGTTACAGTGAATATAATAATATAATAATAACTTGGGGAAATCAAGGCAGGAACTCCCATAGTTAGCCACATCGCACGCGCAGCCAAGAGCCAAGAAAGAATAAACAGATTCTTGCTTGCTGCTGCTTGGTACTTATGCTCAGCCAGCTTTCTCCACTCTTAAGCAGTCCATGGTCCTGTCCATGGCATGATGGCACATGTCCACAGGCCAAGCTGATCTAGATAATTCCTCAACTACTTGAGGATTCCCATAACAGGTGTCTTAATTAGAGTTTCTATTGCTGTGAAGAGACACCATGACCACAGCAACTCTTATAAAGGAAAGCATTTAATTAGGGCTGGCTTATAGGTTCCGAGGTTTGGTCCATTATCTAGTGGGAAGCATGGTGACGTGTAGGCAGACATGGTGCTGGAGAGGTAACTGAGAGTTTTACATCTGGATCTGCCGGCAGCAGAGAGAGTGACACTGGGCCTGGCTCGAGCATCTGAAACAACTTCTTCTCCTCCTCCTACTTCTTTGTTTTTCTGTTTTTCAAGACAGGGTTTCTCAACATAACCTTGGCTGTCCTGGACTTAATTTATAGACCAGGCTGGCCTCAAACTCACAGATATCCACCTGCCTCTGCCTCTGCCTCCCCAGGTGCTGGGATTATAGGCATGTGCCACCACACCCAGCTGAGCAACTGAAATGTCAAAGCCCACCAGTGACACACTTCCTTCAACAGGACCATGCCTCATAATAGTGGCACTGTAAGCTTATGGGAGGGGGCGCCTATTTTCATTTGAACAACCAAAATAGGTGATTCTAGATTGTGGCAAGTTGGCTGTTAAAATTAACTAGAGAGATGCTTCAGCAGTTAAGTGCACTTGCTAGTCTTGCAGAAGACCCCGGTTCAGTTCCCAGCAGCTTCATGATGGCTCACAACTCTTCAATCACTTCAGTTCCAAAAGTTCTGATGTTTTCTTCTTTAATTTCTTTTTTTTTTTTTTTAGCCATATGGTATTGGCAGCTCACACCTTTAATCCTAGCACTCTGGAGGCAAAGGCAGGCAAATCTCTGTGAGTTTGAGGCCAGTCTGGTTGACAGAGTGAATTTCATAACAGCCAGGACTACACAGAGAAACCATGTCTCTTAAAACCAAAGGAATAAAAAGTATTGCAATTTAATTTTTTTTTTGTTTGCATGCATGAGTGTTTTGCCCGCATGGATGTCTGTGCACCACGTGGGTACGGTGTTCGTGGGAACCAGAACTCCTCTAGAATTGGAGTTTCAGATAACTGTGAGCTGCCACGCAGGTGCTGGGAATCAAACCTGGGTCCTCTGAAAGGGCAGCCAACACTCTGAGCCATCTCTTCAGTCTCTGGTGTCATCTTCTGACCTTCACCAGTACCAAACATTCAAGTGGTGCCCATACACATGTGCAGCCAAAACTCACATTCAAAAGAAAAAAGTCTAAAAAGAAAAACCCACCATCACAATTGTTATTATTATTGTCATGTTATTATTATCACCTTAAAGCATCTGTTTTTCCTTTGTTCCACCCTC
The DNA here is from genome assembly GCF_903995435.1 of Acomys russatus. Lineage (NCBI taxonomy): Eukaryota > Metazoa > Chordata > Mammalia > Rodentia > Muridae > Acomys > Acomys russatus. The sequence goes on along the minus strand of NC_067142.1, from coordinate 28,139,657 downwards.
CCCTCACCCTCATATCCTCTTTCTCCCTGGTTTTTCCTCGTCTCCTGACTACCCACAAGTGGCTAGTGGGCACACACTAATGAGGTACTTGGGCCAGGAAGGATCTTAATCCCAGATCACAAAGACCCTACATAGGACCTCAGCTGCCACCCATAAATTTTTATTTAAAAGCAGATAAAGGTGGAATTAGTCCAGCACAGAGCCAGTGCAGGGGGTGGCGGGGGTTGGGGGGTGATGGAATACGAAGTGTCAATTTTAAATCCTTGTGTGTAACCCTGCCCTTCCCAAACTCATAACTTCTGGTTAATGGTTTGTGTCACAGCTAAGGCTGCTTCCTTCTGTAAACGGCTCCATACAACCCCCCCTCCAAAGCAGTTATCACAGATGATAGGGAAGAGAGACAGTCGGGCCCCCTCACCCCCGATTTCCATAATTGAAATGGCTAATTCAGCCGTCGCAGCAGTTCCTACACAGATGCTCAGATTCGGTCTTGAGTCTGGAAATCTGCAGTGAATGGATTGACTGGGGATGCCGAACAAAGAAAAGCATCATTATCTATGATCAGGAAAAAGTATCCTAATGAGTGTTAATATCCCCCTGCTGAGCCTCCTGTCATCCGCCACATGATGCTTTATCATCAGGTTTTGGGGGCATGTGATCTTCCAGCTCCCCGCAAGTGAGCCTTGGAGCACAGACGGGAGCAGATGTGAGCTGAGGCTGGTGCACTGTCCGGAGAGCAAGGACAAGCTTCAAGATGCCACTCACACCTAGACCGAGACCTTTATAAAGCTTGCCTCAGTGGGGCCAAGGAGACAGTTGTCAGTACAGTGCTTGTGTGCCAGCCTGAGATCCTGAGTTACAGCCCCGTATTAACAAGTCAGGTGTGGGGTCAGAGAGGCAGCTCAGCAGTTAAGAACATACACTGCTCTATAAGAGAACTGGAGGGCAGTTCCCAGCACTCAAATGAGGCCGCTCACAGCCACCTGTTACTCAAGCTCCAAGAGATCCAAAGCCCTCTTCTGGCCTCTGAGGGTACCCTATATTTGTGTGTATAAATACACACACAGTCACACATATACATAAAATCTTTTTTAAAATACAAATAAATCCTTTAAAAACACAAAATAGAAGTGTTGGCACACATTTGTACTGTCAATGCTGGCAGCCTAGCCGAATTGGGAAGCTCCAGGTAATTTGAGATCTTGTCTCAAAAAATCAAGGTGAATGGTGCTCGAGAGGTTCACGGTGCCCCAGAAACAACCCTTTAGGCTGTCCTCTGGGTCACATGTAAACACAAGTGTGCATTAGTGAACACACACGCGCACACACGCACCTGCACTCAATTTATAAGGTCATTAAAAACAAGTAGTAGTTGACTAAACCCATGAGAAGGAAATTACTTCGGTGTGGGAAGTGGCTTGCTCGTCCCAGCTCACCTGCAGGAGAATCTAAGTCCCCAAATCACATGAAGGCATGATATTCCTCAGTGATAAATTTAGAGTCCAGAGCACATCAGGCACAAGTCCGTTTAATAAATCCGCTTGGGTGAACATCCTGACAGGAGGAGGCGCAGGTGGGCCCTCCATTGATTCCTTTTTTTTCACTTACCCACACCCCGCCCTGAAGTCAGTGCCTGGATTTGAAAAGCAAAGAAATGGCTTCAGAGATGGTAAAGAAGAGAACCCACCGTGCAAGGCAGACATGGAAAGGTGGAGGCGAAAGAGGCATACAGTAAAACACGATTCTTCTAGAACTGGTACACATTCTCTTTAAAAGGGATTTAACAGACCCAGCTGGAGCCCTCAGCATGCAGGTTTTCTGGATGTCAGGCACCTTGCCAGCCATATTTGGCTTGTGGTCAGAGCCAGGCCTGAGGAGAAGCCAGGTGGGAAGTTATCTGGGAGTGGTGCTCTTCTCTCTCTCTCTCTCTCTCTCTCTCTCTCTCTCTCTCTCTCTCTCTCTCTCTCTCTGTCTCTGTCTGTCTCTCTCTGTGTCTCTGTCTCTGTCTCTGTCTCTGTCTCTCTCTGTCTCTCTCTCTCTCTCTCCCTCCCTCCCTCTCTCTCTCTGTTCCTCCCATCTCTACCCGCCAAGCTAGGACTATAAGCCACACCACCATGCCTTGTTTAAGCCATACTGGGACTGAATGCAGGGCTTCGTGCATGGTAGGCAAGCACTCTACCAACTGGCCTGTCTCCAATGCCCGGGGAGGGAGGGGCTGGGAGGGGGTAATGTAAGTAGCAAAGAGGAAGGTTCTTCCCACTCCCTGACTTCCTTCCTGAAATAAAAATCCCACCCTAATCTGTGACAACTGCGAAACTCTGAGATGTCCACAGTAGAGAGTCACCCATCCCTTTAACCCTGCACATTTCTTTACAGTCTGAAAAGTACAGAGCAGTAGATACAGAGTGAACAAAAGTGTTCTGAGAAAGTCGGGTGCACCTCCTACTTCCAACTGACCTTAGATAATAGAGTTCCTGACCAAAGACAAAAAAATCTATCATTTGTTGCCCGTTTTCCAAAAAGACTCCAAACTAAGACCAAATATGAAATCATTGCTCAAAGTAAAGCTATGATAGAGGCTGGGGGGGTGGCTTGGACCAAAGAGGATCTCGGTTTTATTTTCACAGCCTGTGTAAAAAAGAAAAGGCTGGGCACGGTTGTACACATTCAGAATGAGAGAGAGAGAGAGAGAGAGAGAGAGAGAGAGAGAGAGAGAGAGAGAGAGAGACTGACTTTGCTGGGTTCCTGGGACCTACTGGACAGTCAGTGTAGCCTATTTGCTGAGTTCTAAGTCAGTGAGAGACCCTGTCTCAAAACACAAGATGACACAGTGCCTGAGGAGTGACATTGAAGGTTGACCCCTGGTCTTCACATGCATGCAGACACACTCATACACACACACACACACATACACACACACACACATGAACCTAAACACACACATACTAGCCTGCACACATACATACACATACATGTACCTGCACATATGCACACACACACATACACACATGTACCTGAACAAACATACCCATTTGTATACACATATACACCTGCACATACTCACACAAATACACACACACACCTGCACATACCCCCACATATATACACCTGAATACACACACACCACACAGAAGCACCTGAACACACAAACAGTATACATGCATCTGAACACAAACACACTAAAAATGAAACAGTGCTGTAAAATGGTCCTGATGTGTCTTGTCCTTTGGAAAGCCTAGAGAATAGCTTAGTAATGGTGACTGGTGAGAAATACTAAAGAGGTTTCATTTTGGGTATATTCCATTAGAAAACAGTTTTTTCTTATTTTAGTGAGTCAATAGAAATCTAATTTTAAAACACAGATCTTGCCCTCATTGTGTAATTCTCTGCCCACTTTAGATGTGAGATTTAAAAAAAAAAAAAAACAATAAAGAAAGAAAGAAAATATGAGAGGTAAACACCAACAGGCCAAGACAAATATGTGTGTTAGAGGAGAGGAAGGAAAAGAGAGGAAATCTAAGAAACAAAGCTTGCCCATCAAAGAACCTGAAACACATTGGCACAGGAGACAACTTCCTGAACAGAACACCAACAGCCCAGGCCTTAAGGTCAACAATTAATAAATGGGGCCTCATGAGACTGAGAAGCTTCTGTAAGGCAGGAGACACTGTCAACAGAACAAAGTGACAGCCTATAAACTGGGAAAATTCAAGCGACACCACATGCTGGCAAGGATGTGGAGAAAGAGAAACACTCCTTCATTGCTGGTGGGAATGCAAACTAGTACAACCACTTTGGAAATCTATCTGGTGCTTTCTCAGAAAAATGAGAATAGAGCTTCCTCAAGACCCAGCTATTCCACTCCTTGGAATATACCCAGAAAATGTTCTACCACACAACGAAGACATATGCTCAACCATGTTCATAGCTGCCTTATTCATAATAGCCAGAACATGGAAATAGCCTGTGTCCCTCAGTAGAAGAATGGATAAAGAAATTGTGGTACATTTACACTAGGGAATACTACTCAGCTATTAAAAACAAGGAATTCCCGAGATTTGTGGGAAAATAGATTGAGCTAGAAATGATCATAATGAGTGAGTTAACCCAGAAGCAGAAAGGCTCAAATGGTATATACTCACTTATAACTGGACACTAGCCCAAGGGGCATGTCCCATGAAAGCCTTCCCTTACCAGGAAAGTGGGACAATGTTGAGGACATCCTATTGGGACTCTAGGTGAGAGAAGCATGGGAGAAAGGGGAAATAGAAGGATCTAAAAGGTCCTAGAAACCTACAAGTAGAACATTATGATGAGCAGATCTGGGCCCAGGGGTCCTGCTCAAACTATGGCACCAATCAAGAACAATTCGTGCAGTGAACATCAAACCCCTACCCAGATCTAGCCAATGGACAGGACATTCTCCACAGATGAGTGAAGAGTGGGGACTGACTTTCACATGAACTCTGGTACCCCATATTTGACCATGTCTCCTTGATGGGGAGGCCTGGTGGCACTCAGGGGAAGGATAGCAGGCTACCAAGAAGAGACTTTATACCCTATCATCATATACAGGGGGAGGAGGTCCCCCTCAGTCACAGTCGTAGGGGAGGGGAATAGGGTGAAAGTGAGAGGGAGGGAGGAATTGGAGGATAGAAGGGATAGGATAACAATTGAAATGTAATATGAGTGAATTAATAAATAATTTAAAAAAGAAAGTGAAAGCAAAAAAAAGCTTGCCTATGATTGCTTCTGATTTTGATGATGATATCATTATTATTAATAGTGACTGTTCTGTTTGAAACAATCTTTCTACATAGCCCAGGCTACCCTGAAACTCACTATATATAGGCCAGGATAGCCTCAGATTCTTGGCAATTCTTCTGACTTAATCTTTCCACACTGTGATTGTAAACAAGCACAAACAGGTCCGGTTAGCAGTGGTGGTTTTTAATGAAGAAGGCCCAAACAAACCAAAGCTTGACCTCATTAATTCAGAAAATGACAACTTATTATGGAGTGAGAAGTGGTATTAAATATTGAGGAGGAAGAAGAAACGAAGCAGGTTAGAGAGATGGCTCAGCGAGTAAAGATTTTGCCCTGCAAGCCTAATGACCTGAGTTCAGATCCTCAGAGCCCATGTGTCTTGTCGACTTGAGCCAAGCTAGAGCCATTTGGGAAGAGGGAACCTCAAATGAAAGAATGCTCCCACAGATTGTCCCTGTGGGCAAACCTATGGTGCATTTTCTTGACAGATGACTGATACAGGAGGCCCCAGCCCATTGTGGGTAGTGTGATGTCTGGGCAGGTGATCCTCGGTTGTATAAGGAAACAGGCTGAGCAAGCCACAAGGAACAAGTCAGTAAGCAGCACTTTTCCATTAACTCGGCTTCAGTTCCTGCCTCCAGGTTCCTGTCTTGACTCCAGTTACTACCCTGACTTCTCTCAGTGACGGAGCATGTCCTGAGTGTTATAAGCTGAAGTAAATCCTTTCCTCCTCAAGTTGCTTTTGGCTATGGTGTTTTGTTTGTTTATTTGTTTGTTTTGTTTGTTTGTTTTTTGTTTTTTGAGGGGGGTTGCTTTGGGGTTTTGTTTTGTTTTGTTTGTTTGTTTGTTTGTTTTAGTTTTCCGAGACAGGGTCTCTCTGTGTTATCCTTGACTGTCCTGGACTTTGTAGACCAGGCTGGCCTTGAACTCACAGCGATCCACCTGTCTCTGCCTCCCGAGTGCTGGGATCAAAGGCTTGGAGCCACCACGCCCGGCTTTGGACATGGTGTTTTAGCACAGCAGTAGAAACCCTAACTAAGGCAGCATGTAAAAGGTAGATGCAGCAGTGCACATACTTATAATCCCAAAGGTGTATGGGGAGATGGGAGCAAGAGACAGATGAGCACTCAAAGGCCCATGAGCCACTATCCTGGCAGACCCAAGGGTGCAAAACAAGAAAGAACCTGTCTCAAGCAAGGTAAAGGAAAAGGCCCATACTGAGGTTGTCCTCTGACAACAGACAGGCTTTGGCATGCATACACCTGCACCCACACACATGAACTTGTGCGCACATGCACACACACAGAGAGAGAGAGAGAGAGAGAGAGAGAGAGAGAGAGACTTAAAATAGAAAAATCGGTTAAGATAAAATATCTCCATTGGTGTATGGTCCATACTTTCCAGGTTTTTATAAGTGCTAATTCACAAATTAAAAAAAGTATGTCCCTCAACTGAAGAATGAATAAAGAAAACATTTACACAATGAAATACTATTCAGCTATCAAAAACAAGGAAATCTTGAAATTTGCAGGCAAGTGGATGAAACTAGAGACAATCATCCTGAGGGAAGTAACCACATCCAGAAAGACACCCATTGTATATATTCACTTAGAAGTGGATATTAGCCCAACATATATGTCCTTTGAGATAATCCACCCAGTCGGGGATCGAGACAGATACTGGGACTCCAAAGCCAGACTCTTGATTAAGAGCTGCGAGTTGTATGGAAGACATGGGAAATGGAAGGAGGGGGCGGGTGTCAGGAGCCCCACAGGGAGACCATCGAGGCTGGTGGATCTGGGCCCAGGGGCCCTGCACAAACTGATGCACCAGCCAAGGACATTGCAAGCAGAGAACCTACACCCCCCAGTTCAGATGTAGCCAATGGGCAGCTCATTTTCCATGTGGAGAAGGGGAGGGGAGAGCAGGGGACTGCCTCTGACAGGAACTCTGGTGCCCCTTTGCTCACTGTCCCTTGGCAGAAAGGCCCTGTGGGAACACAGAGCAAGGGATGCAGGCTATCCTGGTGAGCCCCCCCCATAGGCTGTGGTCACATGGTGGGGGAGGAGGGCCCCACAGGTCAGAGGTCTAGGGGAGGGGAATAGGGCAGAAGAGGGAGGGAGGGTGGGAACAGGAAGATAGGAGCAAGGGGATTACAGTCAAGATGTGATGTAGATAAGTAAATCATAATTTAAAATATGTGTAAAAAACAAAACAAAAAATTAAAGGAAACACACAAAAAGCAGAGGACATCTTAGTCAACATGCTGCTCAATCAGCTTCAATATCATATTATTAACACCCATGCACATGAGCTATAAGAAGGTGTGTGTGTGTGTGTGTGTGTGTGTGTGTGTGTGTGTGTGTGTGTGTGTGTGTGTAGGTCAGAGGTCAGCTTCAAGCGTTGTTCCTCAGAAGCCATCCATCTTGTGTTTTGAGAACCGTTCTTGCCCTGGCCCGTTGCTGGCCACTTTTGATAAACACTGGTCAGTGAGCCCCAGCATCCTCCCTGGTTTTGCCTCTCCAGCCCTGAGATGCAAATGGGCACCACCTCTCCCGTCTTTCTCTAATGTGGCTTCTGGAAACAGACTTTGGGCCCCTGTGTTTGCACTGCCAGCCCCCCCCCCCCCCCCCCCCGCTGTAGAAATTTGAAAGTGAATGAGCACCAAGGTCTTCTATCTGCCTCTGGAGAAAACGAGAGAGTAAACAAAAGATCTGAGAAGGTTTCTTTGGAATGACTGGCAAGCTGCTTACAACTGGGTGACTGCTAACTCACAACGCATACGTCCCTCAGTAAATATAATCAGAAAACTTTTGCAGCAACAAGCCGCCCCACACTTAGTAACTTAAACAGTCACAATATCCTCCTCTTTTGGAGACAAGGTCTCATGTAGCCCAGGCTAGCCTCAAACTTGCTATGTGGCCCAGAACAACCTTGAACTTCTGTTCCCACCACCACCACCACTTCCCATGGTAATGGGGTTACAGGCATTCACCGCTGTGACTGATTCTATATAGTCCTGGGATGAAACTCAGGGCTCTGTGCATGCTGGAAAAGCACTCTATTAACAGCCCTGGCCCCAGTCATTCTTTCTTTAGTTCATTTTATTTGATATGTTGGTTTTGTTGTTCTGCGGTGGTTTGTTGTTGTTTTGTTTTTGTCCCACTGTGCAGTTGAGAGCTGTCCTGGAACTCCCCTTGTAGATCAAGCTGGCATTCAACTTGCAGAGATCCATCTCACTTCCGTGTCTCAAGTGCTGGGATTAAAGGTGTGTGTCCTCACATCCAGTTACTTGGCAATTCTTTCTCCACCTCCCTGACGCTGCGACCCGTTAATACAACTCCTCATGTTGTGGTGACCCCAACCATGAAGTTAATTTCATTGCTGGTTCATAACTGTAATGTCACAAATCATAATATAGATGTGTGTGTGTTTTTCAGTGGTCTTAGGTGGCGCCTGTGAAAGGCTTATCCAACCCTCACAGGGGTCCTGGCCCGTAGGTTGAGAACTGCTGTTTTAGATGATCTTTGGGCATGGAGCCAGCTAGACAAGCCCATTGGTCTCACTCATGTACCTGTGGCCTGTCACTCATCACGCAGGCAGAGTACCTCTGGAGAAGGAGGGGCTGGCTGCTGACAGTGAAGGTGAGCAGGCTGTCTCTGACCCTCGGCACACTAGCCTAACTTCATTCACCAAAAGAATGCTGAAGAACAAAAGCATAGCCTCAGAGCTGATCGTCACACCCCTTCTGTGGACTTCTATGGCCAAAATACGTTACAGGCCAGGGATTTGGGGAGCTAAATAGCAAAGGCTGAGCACAGAAGGAAGAGAACAATTACTAGGGCTTTTCCAGCCAAATCCAGCTACCCAGGGGGGAGGTAAGCATTGAGAAGAGAGCTATGACAGAGATGGACATAAAGCCCATCTTCCTGGAAGCCACAATCTATTGTCTGTGGTCAAGACTTACTGGATAAGCCACTGCTAAGGGAAGCAAGCACACCTGTCTATGGCTGTAAGACAATGGGTGTAGAATGACTGTTTACCTGTGGGACACTAATGTTGACTCTATTAATTGGCACTTGGCACCTGAGACAGGGGATTCTTCGTGCTCAGCACAGGACCTATTAACACGCCTTATTGTGAATAGAACTAATTACTAAAATTGGATTGCAACCAAGCCACCCTCAGTCACTTCTCTCTACAATGCCAACACTATTGAGCAAAGGACGGCTGCAGTTCTGCCGAAATCCTATTTTAAGAAAGAGTCATTTGTTCATCGCCTCAGACTCCCAGTTGCATCTGGTGCCCCTGGACCAGAATTATTTGTCCAGAAGGTGACCTTCACCATCATGGCTTTCACTTGAAAATCAACCTCCAACAAGCACGTGGCAAGCTAAGAGCCAGGAGGCCTAGCCAAGGTCTGTTGGCCATCCACCTCCCAGATGTCAGAGCCCAGAGACAGAAGGTGATTGTCTCCAAACAGCCTCATCCTGAGGCTCAGGAGGGGAGCAGCCATGTGGCAGACATGATAGGACCTGCTTTGCCAAGACAGAGCTCTCCACGGGGCCAAAACTTGGAAGAGAAACTTGCCAGATTCTGTAGGAAAAGCTGAGCCAAACTGTTCCTGGGCTTTGTCTCAGTTTTCCCTCCTGGAGAATGGGGCTTCTTGTTCTGTGTCCTCAGACTCGGATATGCACAAGGGTACTTCTGCTTTTGTTCAGCTGGTTCTGCCAATCAACATATTCTTATGATTTGCCATAGGGTGGCTCCCTCTGTAAAGTACTTGCTTTGTAATCACAAGGGCCTGAATTCAGATCTGCAGCACCCACATGGAAACCGAAAGTGGACTTGCCTATCTATAACGATTGCACTGGGAAGTGAAGAGTCAGGCTGCTGATCTGGCCTGTCAGTCTAGCCAATCAATGAACTCTGGGCTCATCGAGGCACCCTGTCCCAAAAGATAAGGTGGAAGGCTAGCAAAATAGCTTACTGGTAGAGGTGCCAAACTTGAAGACCTGAGTTGGATTCTCAGGACAAACATGGTGGAAAGAGAGGACCAATTCAGATATTTACATGCACTGTAGCACTCTGTGGCACTTATGTGTGCACACAGGCACACATGCATGTGCACACACACACACACACAGAGAGAGAGAGAGAGAGAGAGAGACAGAGACAGAGACAGAGACAGAGACAGAGAGAGAGACAGAGAGATCAGAAACAGCCAGAAATCCAAGCATCAATGCCACCAGTCCAATAACCCCGCCTACTTAACACCAGATGGTACCCAAACTTGCTTATTTCAAAGCAACGTGGAAGTTTCCTCTGGGTGGTCAAACTTGATGGTTCTAGAAAGTCACCCCAGAGTGAAACAGAAAAGGAGCAGGAGGAGACAGTAGGCTGTGGAAGCTGAGACTTCCCTTGAGTTCCATTTTATGTCTGACCAGCTTTTTAACTTCTTTTCAGCAAGAACCCCCTCACACATCACTGAAAGGAAGGGTGAGGGGACGACCTCCCCCAAAGACAGTAGCAGACTGTCATCCAGCTGGCCCTGGGCCTCACCACTCTGTTGATCATTAAACAAGCTTTCCCCACAGGCTTCTTCATGCTCTCTGTAGGTTATGCCCATATGCCCCTAATGCCGTGCCTCACATGCACGAAGATTCTTTTCACTTTCTCAACACAGCCTTTACAAAATTACAGCTTGGCTTAGACGAGAGCCTCTGAGGTGTTTTCATTTTGCAGGTGTGATGCCAAGATGAGAAATTAAATGACTGGCCCAAAGTTACAGGCTAGTAAGTGTTACCCAGGTGACTGGGGAAACTGGAATTCCCACTTTTAAATGCTCAGTCTCGTGGATAACATAATTTTAAAAATGAGTAGACTCCATGAAAGCTAAAGGGCAATTTTGTGGAAGTTTTGGAGAAAAATAATAGGAGAGACAAGCTGCAGATGCTTGTTGTTAGGGGAGAGGAGGGGAGGGGGGACAGGGGAAAAAGATAGAGGAAAGCAATAGCTTTTAAGGTAGGCATGGAGGTCAGAGAAACAGAGAGCCCAGTGTGTCCGGGAAATCATGCTTAGGAGTGCCAAGCTCCAGATCTGAGTTCAGAGGGCACCAAATTCCAGGCTCTTCTTGTTCCCAGGGCAAAGGACTTCACCAGGGACACAAGGCTAGAAATTGAGACAGCATAGTCGTGTAGCGGGACCTTATTCAGCCGTCATCAGAGAAGCTTCCTCTGACAACAGATGGGAACAGAGAAAGACCCACAGGCAGGCATGGGGTGGGGGGCTTGGAACCCACAGTGGTAAATGTGACATCTCTATCAAATTCCTCCCCTCAGGTTCAGGAAACCCCGCGGAAGAGGAGGCAGAAAGAATGTAAGAGCCAGAAGGCATGGAGGGTACCAGGAGAACAAGTCTCTCTAAAGCAAACGAGAAAGCTCATATGAGCTCGCAGAGACTGAAGCAGCAAGCACAGGGCCTGCACAGGTCTGCACCAGATCCTCTGTGTATATATTATGGCTTTCAGTTTAGTGGGTTTTTTTTTTTTACAGGACTCCGGGGTGTGTGGACGAGTGGGCCCCTGATTCTTGTGCCTTCTCTTGGGCTTCTATTGGTTTGCCTTGTCGAACTTCAATGTGATAGTTTTTGGTTTTATCTTACACATCTTATTCTGTTATGTTGTCTCTTAGAAGCCTGTTCTTTTCTAATGAGAGACCTAAAGAAAGAGGATAGGAGGGGAGTTAGGGAGAAACTGGGAGGAGCAGAAGGAGGGAAGACTGTAATCAAGATATATTATATGAGATGAAAATCTATTTCCATAAAGGGGAGGTAAGAGACACGGAGACGGCTTATTAAGAAAGGGAAAGCATTCCCAAGAGTGGGAATTACCTGAGGAAAGAACCCAAAGAGTGCTGGACCGATAAAACCGGGACTCGGACATTTACAAAAACATGCACAGCTCCCAAGGCTTGTATCACAGGCTTTTCTTGAGCATGCCCAGATCCATATGAAAAAAAAAAAAACTCAGATAAAAGCTTTCAGTCACCCCCTTCTATGCTATGTTAATCTTGATGGTCCATCCATTCCTCCTCCTGCCATCCTGGTACCTACAAGGCATTGTGTCCCAAGCACTCCCCTCTCCACCCAGCACCCACTTCTTCCTGGTGTCCCTGAAGTTCACCTCCATGGTCTGCTTTCAGTTTTTCTCTGCCTCTGAAGCCAGACTCTGCCTTCCTTGGGTTTCTCCTCAGTCTGCGCCACAGGGTCAAACTCATGCAAGGTGTGCAGCGTTTGTTGACCCAAACTGTATGAAACCCAAGGTGTGGCTCTGAGCTCATAGCATCAGAACCCTTTCGTGCTCACAAGTGTAAATGGCTGGGGTGGAGCAGCGTTGTGGGGGCCAGTGAAAATTATCTGGTGTCCTGTAGCTCTTTCCTCCCAATTGAAAGGATCCCTCTGGGGGAAGGGGGGAGGCTCCTAGCACCCACACTCTGGGAGCTCAGGAAATTACAAGATCCACCAGTTGATGGGAGCTCTGGGGTTGCAGTTTGCTGACTTGTTGCCCATGCTGGGGTGAGCCTTTCAGTCACCCACACTCCTAACCATCACCCCCAAGAAACTCATTGGTTTACAGCACATGAGCCGGCTGAAATAGTTTCTTTGTTCTGTTGTTTGGTGCCCTACCTGGGGTGAACAGATATTTATTCGCATTTCCCAAGGAAGAATCATATAACAACTAGAAAAAAATGTCAAATACAAAATAAAAATAGACCAAGCGGATGACCCAGAGATAATTACAAGTTACATTTTGGTGCACTCCCTCCAGCTTTTCTTTTCTGTGAATATTCACTCTGACCCAAATAAACAAGATGGAGGGGCCAGCAGGATGATCAGTGGATAGAAGGACTTACTGAAAAGCCTAATGACTTGTGCTTAATCCCTAGAACTCACGTCTGGAAGGGGGAACCAACTCCCTCAAGCACACTCATGTACTGTGGCACATGAATGAGTGTATCCCCTCAAAAATCAAACAATGTATATAATATTTAATATAATGCATATCTCAAGGGTGACCTCTCACTTCCACACACCCATATGCACATACACACAGACCAAAAAAAAAAAGTTTTATCTGAGCCCCTACTTAATTTCAAATATTTCATTAAGTACTAAGGACAGAGTAGTAAGCCAAAGCAACAGAGGCTTTGCCTCCCAGACCTGAGGGGAACACAAACACACACAGATAAGGAGAGATAAGCTAAGACAAAATAAACAGAGGACAGGATGAAGACCAAAGGCTACTCTTCTGCAGAGATGATCCAAGTGATGACAAGGGATCTGGCAGGAAGCACTCCCATCTAAAAACTGCAGGCTAGAAATGGATGGTCTGCCAGTGGGACAGTGATTTTTAAAAAACTAATTAATTAGGGGCTGGAGAGATGGTTCAGCAGTGACAGAGCTTGCTACTCTTCTGATGGATCCATGTTCAGCTGCCAACACCCACACAGAAGGTGGCTTCACCATCTGTAACTTCAACTCCAAGGAATCCAACTCCCTCCTTCGGACACTACGGGCAATTGCATACAAGTGTATGGCGCATGTACACACACAAATAAATAAACCTTTTTCAAAGTTAATTGTTAGATCTTTCAGGGCATAGTGTCCCAACACTTGAGAGGCAGAAGCAGACAGATCTCGTGAGTTTAAGATCAGCCTGGTCTACATAGTGAGTTATAGGACAGCTAGAGCAATATAGTGAGACCATGTTTCAAGGAAAGCAAAATAAAATAAAATAAACAAAGAAGTTGATTGTTAGATTTTCAAGTGAATTGAAATGATTAGTGAATGATTCATCAGTAGAACATTGATTTATTAAGAATAAAAGTACCAGCACTTGGGAGGCAGAGGCAGGCGGATCGCTGTGAGTTCGAGGCCAGCCTGGTCTACAAAGGGAGTCCAGAACAGCCAAGACTACACAGAGAAACCCCGTCTCAAAAAAACAAACAAACAAACAAAAGAATAAAAGTACCCCAGAGAGAGGGAGGAGCTAATGATAACTCATGCATGGCCTTGGAGACTACAGCAGGCAATCAAGATTTTGTGCAAGATCTGGTGTAAAGCCATCAGAGAGCTTCAAACCCAAGAGAGGTACTCTGTGCATTTCCTTTCTGGATGTTGGATCACTGTGCAGAAAATGCAGGAAGCTGAGGAAGGCAGTCTGAGGACTAAGTCCAGGCTTAAGAATCCTTGTGAAGAGGAGAAGGTTGCACAGGAGACTACCATGTTCTCAAGAGGCTCCGACAAGAAGGTGTCTAAGGGTTAGTGTGACTGTAGCATCCAGCAAGGTCATGAGGATTCTGAGGGTAAGGCTTCAGAAATGCCAGGCTTCAGAAAAAGGTGGATCATTGGTGACGGAGACAATTCAGTAGGTGGCTGGTGAAAAAAAGGAGAAATGAGGGTGGAAAGAGGCGTAAAAGGATGGAGACAAAAACAGAGTGGCTAAAACAAAACAAAGCAAAACAAAAACAGAGTGGCTCTTAGAGGGAGATTTACTATAAAGAACTGCAGAGATAGGTGTGTGGGTATGTGTGAATGGGGGGGAGCAGCGGGCGGGGGGGGGGAGGGAGGAAGGGGGAAGGAAAAGGAGAGAAGGAGGAAAGGGAAAGGAGGGGGAGGGAGGGGGAGGGAGGGTGTTTGGGTTTGTTTCTTCATGCCCAGTCTACCATGGTTTTGAAAACAGGATCTCACTGACTGGAGCACTCCCAGCAAGCTCCAGGGATTCGCATCCGAGCCCTCAGCAATGGAATTACAAGCACAAATTGTGTCATTATTTATTTATTTATTTATTTATTTATTTATTTATTTATTTATTTATTGAGACAGGGTCTCTCTGTATTAGCCTTGACTATCCTGGACTCACTTTGTAGACCAGGCTGGCCTCGAACTCACAGCGATCCACCTACCTCTGCCTCCCAGGTGCTGGGATTAAAGGCGTGTGCCACCACCGCCCTGCTCGTCATTTTTTTTTAAACATGGATTCTAAGGAAGGAACTCAAAGTCCTCATACATAATCTGAGGTGTGTCTGCGGCCCCACGAGAAGTGTTTTGAATGCACCATCCGACAGGATGTTCTAGCATGCTGGGAATGGCCTGTGTCCTCTATCAGAGGGCTGGATGTCGACAGGAACGTGGCACGGGCCCACTCAGATGGCTCCTAGGTTCCTGCCACCACCAACCTTTCTCTCCCCCTCCTCTTTAAATCTGTTGGTGTTTGCTCAAGCTGCTGCCAGGCCTGACAACCTAAGTTCCATCACCAGGATCCATGTGGTGGAGGAAGTGAACCAACTCTTGCAGGTTGCCCTCTGACATAAATAAAAGTCATTTAAAAAAAAAAAAAAAAACTTGTCTTAGAGCCAATTCCATGAGCAGTTCTGGGTAGGTCACTTTAATCTCTGTGTGGCTCCACCTTTCTAACTAAGATCGAAATCTGGAGTGAAAATACTTCATTTTCATCTCCTATAGAGAGAGACAAAGGCTCGCACAGCCCAGGTTGCACTTGGAATCATTGTGTTCCATAGGGGACCTTGAACTTTGTCATTGCTCACCGGTTGGGTTTTGATTTTTGTTTTGCCTGTACACATGTATGCATATTTGCAAGTGTGTATGTGCATACATATGGAGATGCATAGGCGTGTGTGTGTGTGTGTGTGTGTGTGTGTGTGTGTGTGTGTGTGTGTGTGTAGAGGGCTGAAATTGACTTCTAGGGTCTTCCTCCAGGTCTTTCTGAACCCGGACCTAAACAATTCTGGTTGGTCAGGCTAGCTTGTCCTGAGTATGCCCTTTATCTGCCTTCCAAGTACTGGGATCATAGGTAACTGCCATGCCTCCCCAGCTTATATGACTTTCAATGGATCTGGAGATCCACACATCAGTCAGCCCTCAGGTTGGCAAGGCAAGTGCTCTATCTACTCAACTACATTCTCAGCCTGACCTTGAGCTTCTAAATCTTCTCCTACCACTTCCTGGGTTCTAGGGCTACAGGTATGTAGCACCATTCCAGATTGTGCAATGCTGGGGACCCATAGGCAAGCACCCCACCAACTGAGCTCCCATCTCCGAAGGAAAAGGAGACGCAGCCCTCAGGATCTACAGGATTCAGAGCTCAGGCTTCAGATGTGGCAAGCCATGAGGGATTCAATTCCCAGGTTTTCTGTGTATTTGCCGGAAGACCTTAAGTGAATTCCATCAGCGTCTCAGGAACCCAGTCTCTACATGTGTTAACTGGGGATAATGTGACTGTAGGGTGTGGCGAGGATCAAAAGAGAGCACTCTGCCAGCCTGGCATATGATAGTCAAGCCACAAGTGTCACCTATTATCATTAATAGCAGACATTAGAAGAGCCAGCCTTGGAGGCAATGGAATGCCTCAATTAGGAGGAGGCTGAAGGGAGTCAGTCTCTGCCTCTAAGACTGGTTTATCATTTGAGAAGTAGTTATGTGTGGTTTCTATGACACTGGGGTAACTCAAGTTTCTGGAAGCAGAGATCCAGGATAAAGGAAGGAAGGCTCTAACTTAGCTGGCATTCTCTCTCTCTCTCTCTCTCTCTCTCTCTCTCTCTCTCTCTCTCTCTCTCTCTCTCTCTCTCTCTCTCTGTGTGTGTGTGTGTGTGTGTGTGTGTGTGTGTGTGTGTGTGTCTGTCTGTCTGTCTGTCTGTCTGTTTGTATGTCTGTGAGTCTGTGTGTCTGTGTATCTGTGTGTCTCCATCCTAGCAGGGGATAAAAGGACAAGGGGGTCTGGAGGGTGTCCCCAATAAACATTACCGGCTACTGGGTGACCTGTTCCCTTCTACAGACTCGCATCTGCGAGAGCCACCCACTTAACTCCCAGGGTCTGACTGATAAGTCCAGCCGCAGCTGCCAGGCCGACAGTGGTCTGCTTAGAACTTCAAATGACTGCTCCCAGACCCACCTACTTTCTCCACATAATGCTTCCAGATAAGTCTCCCTCTCTCCTGATAAAGGGATAAAGGCTTTGAAGCACAACTTGTCTGTTAACAACTGGCTTTTGACTGTGCCTGAGTTTGATCTTTATTTTGTCCTTATTCATCAGACTCCTTTAAATGGGTTCTTTCACACTCCTCAGACCAGCCTAAAGGAAACCCCAGGAAACAATGGCCCAATTCTCCCTGGATCCAGGGGGTGAGCTGTCAAAGGGGAACCCAGGGCTCTCCTACAGGGCGAGTGATGCTCATGGCATAATGAAAAGTGAATTCAGCAAGCTTCCAACACAGCTTCCCAGTGAGGAGCTCAGAGGCGCTGCCAAGGCTGTGGTCCAGGGATGCTCTCCACTCAGCTTCAGAGGAAACACATTCCCCAGACAGCAGCTTCTCCCTGGGAGAGAACAAAGTCAGTAGGTATCCAAAATGCCAGCTTTTCCTTTCGTTTGATCCCCAGCATGGAAGAAAACCAGATGTGGGATGTGGTAGTAGTGCACATTCAAAAGGGAGAGGGAAGACAACCAAAGGTCCAAGGTCATCCTGTCCTACCTAGGGAGTCCAAGGCCAGTCTTGGCCTACACAAGATTTTTGTCTCAAAAAGAAGAGAGAAAAAAAAAAAAGAAATGAGGTAGTTGACACAGTGTAGCGAGCTATACCAGTGGCCTTAACTATAGATGGGGAACTACATGCTAAAGCAAACGCAGAAAGTATTGGTTGTGGAAACTAAATAGTTTGCATGTGAGTGCTCGTGGTACAAGGCTTTTAACCTTTTTGTATACTTGAACATGTATTTAATAAAAGGCTGAGAAAAAAGTGTTCCCCCCAAACAACAACAAATAAACACACAAGCAAATAAAAACTCCAAGACTACCATTAGTAGCAGAACAGGGAGCCAGCTGCTCTGATCTGGAAGGGGAGTGCCTTTTGGAGATTTGGGGTCTGTGGTTTTTGTTTGATTTTTAAAACGTGTGTGTGTGTGTGTGTGTGTGTGTGTGTGTGTGTGTGTGTGTGTGTACACTGATGAAGAACTTGTGGGAGTCAGTTCTCTCCTTCCACCATGTGCCTTCCTAGAACCAAATTCAGGTTGTTGGGCTTGGAGGCGAGCACCTGTTACCAGCTGAGGCATTTCTCAGGCCTTTTTTTGTTTTGTTTTGTTTAATCTCAGCTCAGCTGTAAAGAACACACCCTGTTGCTGAGGACAACCTTGAACTCCTGAACCTCCTAGCACGCACTTGACATGCTGACCAGCTACAGCCCAGCCTGGGTTATAGTCATTGATGATTATAAACACCAAAGCCTGATGGCTGAGCTCCCTGACCTCCTGTCTGCTGAGGGCTCCGCTTGTTTTCCCACAACACTTCCTTTTGCACAACCTACCACGACGAAACATGGCCAAAAGAGTCTGTGCAGAACCAAGCCGACACTAAGAGCCCCCACCAGAACCAAGCAACATACATTTGAGTCCCTAAAACAATGAGATACATAAACTTTGTCCCTTATAAAGCCAGCCTGCCTCTAGTATTTCTTTACAGTAACAAAAAAGACAGTAGCTTACATCTTCCCTAATTCCTAGATCGATACCTGGCCCCAGTGTGATGGATAGATGGTCACCACAAAAATTCGTATGTGAGGCCAGGGAGGGTGGCTCATGAAGTTAAAGTACTTGCCACCAACACCCGATGACCGGGGTTCAAGCCCCAGACCCCACCTGATGGAAGGAGAGAACCAACTCCTGTAAACTGTTCTCTGGCCCCCGCACAAGCACTGTGGCATAGGCATGTCCACATGCACACAGACAGACAGGCATACTATAATTAAAAAATAATAATAATCACAGATCAAACACTAGCTAAAATGCACGTCCCTCGGTTATAAGGGAGGCTGGAAAGTGGTAGAGGAAGCCCTGGGAACACAGTCAAGAGTTCTCACAGATTAAGATGAAAGAGGATTTAGTGACTAATTTAGAGGAGTGAGTCAAGTCTCAAACTGAGAATGGCTAGACATTGGCAGCGACAGGGAAGGGAGAGAAGCTGCTCAAGAAGAAACTCTCGGCGTCCAGCTCTGAGCACCCTGACAACGTAGGGCTGGCCAGGTGGAAATGGGCAGTGGGACTGGGCAGCAGGCTGTGCCGTTTCCCTCTAGCACGCAAGGGTTAAAGCTACAGCTGAAAGCCATACTGTTTAAGGCACAGAGAAGGAAGTCTAGGAGCCGGGCACATAGATGGAGGCTCAGTCAGTGAAGCGCTCGCCTGGCAAGCTTGAGGAACCTACATTAAAAAAAAAAGTCAGATGTGGTGGTGTGTGCTTATAATTTTAGCATGAGGAAGCAGAGACAGGCGGATCCCTGAGACTCATGGACAAGCACACCAAGCTTGCTTGTTAAGTTTCAGGCCACTGAGAGATGTGGTCTTCAAAACCACAGTAGACACGCTCTGTCTGCCTTTCTGCCTGTTGCCTGCCTCTCTCTCTCTTTCTCTCCCTCTCTCTCTCTCTCTCTCTCTCTCTTTCTCTCTCTCACACACACACACACACACACACACACACACACACACACACACACACACCACAGGGGAAATGGAATTTATTTAGCCTGAAATCTGGGAAACTATGCATCCACGGTTGGGCAGTCCCATTGATTCAGCCTCTGGTGAGATCTCCCTTGACTAGATCTCTTCAGAGTGAGTGACACCGTGGCAAGAAAGAGAGACCACATGACAAAACAGGAGGCCAGGAAGCCACTGAGGGGTCAGGTTTACTCTACCCTAACAGTTCACCCTCGGGGCAGCAAACCCCAATAATCTAAACGTCTCTTAGCAGATCTTCACGGCTAACTCCACCACACCAAGAAGAGAGTTCCAGGGCACAGTCCCTCACGGGGCTAGCCATGTCCAAACCACAGCGAACACCTCTGCTTTTGTCATGCTTTCTTCTCATTTCAGTACCAAGTATCTAAAATATTGACACGACATTATTAAGTCTACAGTTCAGTAGATGAGCATATGATAGGCTTTCTAGAACTTTCTCATCTTGAAAATCTGAAACTCCACATTCATTAAACGGTGACTCATCCTTTTCTTCTTCTCCTTGGTCCCTGGAAACCACCTTCCCACTTTCTGTTTCTATGAATTTGACCACTTCACGTAGCTCGCATCAGTGGATTCGTATACCGTTAGGGTTTGAAGCGCACATACCCATGTGTATGGGTATTTGGCTCCCAACTTGCAGCGCTGTTTTGGGAAGGTTGTGGGAGAGACTTTTCCTGGAAAGACACAGCCTGCACATCTACTCAGCCCAGATAGGGGCAGATCACATTAATTGCACCAAAGCCCAACTCGGTGAACCAAGAAGTTTTTCTTGGGGTTACTAACAAGAGTACAAGTGAGGGGTTAGCTACAGATGCAGGGGTGACTTGAACTCAGCTGCAGCACTGAAAAGCCCATCCCCAGACACGATAAAGCAGGTGATTCCCTGGAGCGCTCTGCACAATGTGTGGGCGGCTCAGCTGGTCCAAGAGGTCTCCTCTCACAGGGAGGCTGAGCAGTGACTCCTCTCCCAGCAGTTGTATACTTCTTGCATTTTGTAAACCACCCCCCCTCTCTCCTGGAGAGAATGTCTCAATTTAGAGTAAATTGCTACCAACAAGAGAGGGTTGGTCCTTCTAGAAGTAGGTCCAGCTGGAGGAAGTGGGTCTCTGGGGGGCAAGGCTTGAAGGCTACACCCAGCACCCCACCTCTCCCGGCTACCAACCCAGTCTCTCCTTTTCCTGGTTTGCTGAGATGTAAACAAACCACCTCACCTTGCGGCATAGAGTCATGGGTTGCCATGACTGCCCTGCCACAGTGTTCTGTGTGCCCTCAAATCATGGGCCAAAGTAGAATGTTTTCCCTTTAAACTACTTCTCATCAGGTATTGGGTCACAGAACAGAGAACAATGCTAATATAGAAAAGGGTACCAGGAGTGGGGTTATTACAGGGATAACCCTGACCATGGGGTTCACAGGCCTTTGGATCTACTTTTCAGGGAGACTGAGGAAGGCTCTGTGGGCTAGAATAGCCCTGGAGCTCTGTAAGCAGAGCCCAGTAGGGTGCTGACATTACAGATTCAAATGAATTCTAAAAAACCAGCACCTCCCAGGCAGTGGTGGCAGTACAGGACTTTAATCCCAACACTCAGGAGGCAGAGGCAGTCGGATCGGATTGCTGTGAGTTCAAGGCCAGCCTGGTCTACAAAGTGAGTCCAGGACAGCCAAGGCTACACAGAGAAACTCTGTCTTGAAGGAAAAAAAATCAGCACCTGTCTGAGGGTTGGAGACCTACCAGCTCTCAAGGATGATGGCATCAGCAAGTGTTGGGGTGAATTTCTTCCTGTCACAACAATCGCTTGATTCCTGTCACTTAGTAGAATCAAAGCCAGGGACACTGGAAGTCTCCAAATAAAGAGGAATGGCCCACTCCCAGTGCTGGCAGCAAGCAGCAAGGCTCAGGCTGTCATGGTGGCTGCTAAAGGCACTTACGGCTCTTAGAGAGAACCTGGATTTGGTTTCTAACATCCATATCCAGGGAGTCCAGTGCCTTCTTATGGTCTCTGTGAGCACCCATCCATCCATTGTACACATAAACTCATGCAAGCACACATATTTATAAAATAAACTAAACTTTAAAAAAAAAAAAAGGAGGAGGAGGAAGAAGAGGAGGAGGCTTGGAGGAGGAGGCTCGGTCTGAGAAGATGGCCTAATGTATAAATTATTTGCTGTCCAAGCATGAGGAACTAAGTGCAAAATTCTGTTTTAAAAAAAAAAAGCTAGGTATGGTTTCACCGGGGAAACCCTGTACCCCTGTACTGGGGAAGTGAAGACAGGCAGGACTCCCCAGAATTCCCCAGCCAACTGCTCTGGCCAAATCTGGGAGCTCCAGGTTAAGTGTGAGAACTTGTCCCAGAAACCACAGTGGAGAACAATAGAGGAAGACACCAAGGTCATCCTCCGGCCTCCACACACGCAGGGATATCCATTTCTGTACATATACACAAGTGTGTGTGTGACTTGCACACACATATACACACATACACATGCACATACACATGCACACATATACATGCATACACACATACATACACACATACATACACACACATATGTGCACACATACACACATGCACACACACACACACACAAACACACACGGATTGCAGGGAAGCAGAGATACAGAGCGAGATGTGCACTTTCAACAAGGAAAGGAGATAGAGGATTACAGTTCAAACCATTCACCAAAGCACACAAACAATTGTACAATCTAAATGACAGCAATGTGCTTGATACATCAACATGGCTCCACACTAAGCCCCCGAGCTACCACTACTCTAACAAATATCCACTTCTCAGCACCTGATACTAAGATGTCTGGAGCTTCCATGGCAGAGGTGTAACTCAACACCCACAAGTTCTAGATTAGGGTCACAGTCACGTTCCAGCTGCGTCTTCCTCTAACCATCCGCAAACACAGCTCTCTATAAAGGGATAGTTAAACATAGGAACTTAAAACAATGTGTGCGTATGAGCTCATGTGGGTGAGTGCAAGTATACACATGCCGTGCTGCATGTGTAGAGGTCAGAGGTCAACCTTGGGTGTGTTATCCATCACTGTACACACCAGGCTAGCTGGTCTGTGGGCCTACAGGGATTCTCCTGTCTCTGCCTCCCCTCTCGCCATAGGAGCTCTGGGGCTACAGACACATACCAACACATGTGTTTTAAAGTGAGTTCTGGGGATCCAAACTCAGGCCCTCACTCTTGTGTGGCAAGGGCTTTACCACTGACCCATCTCCCCTGGTGCTCCCCAAACACAAAATTCTCAAACCCACATGCTGCTCCAAACAAGGGAGCATGAGCTTCCCATCCTTGTCATCTTTGTTATTTAAAAAAAAAATTCCGGGTGTGGTGGCCCATGCCTTTAATCCCAGCGCTCGGGAGGCAAGAGGCAGGCAGATCACTGTGACTTCAAGGCCAGCCTGGTCTACAAAGTGAGTCCAGGACAGGCAAGGCTAACACAGAGAAACCCTGTCCCAGAAAAAAAAAAAAAGAATTATTTATTTCCTTTTTGTGTGTGTGAGCATGCCGGCTATGCACACCACACACATACAGGTACCTGCAGAGACAAGAAGAGGATGTGGATTCTCTGGAACTGTAGTTGCAGGCCTGCTGTTTTTTTGTTTTGTTGTTGTTAGTTTAAGTTTTTGGTGTTCTGTTTTGTTTTGTTGTCTTTGCTTTTTCTGATAACCGAAGTAAGCTCTTAGTCGCTGCTGAGCAAGTCATCTCTTTTATCTTGGGAGGGGGTGAGGAGGGTCCGGGTCTCACATGTCTGGCCTCCAACTCATTAAATTGCTGAGGATGACCTTGAACTTCTGATCTTCCTGCCTACACCTCCAGAGTCCTGGGACCACAAGTCCTTTAGCCCCATTCCTGGTTTATGGGATACTGGAGCTGAAAGCCAGGGCTTCTCGCACAGGAGGCAAACTCTCCCAGCTAAGCCACACTCCCAGCTCTCAAGTCATCTTTTAGATGAGCAGAGTCCTTTCTTTTCCCCAGAGAAAAGACTCTTTTAACAAGAGATGCCCTTTCTCCTGTGTGCTTTCTTTGGGAAGAGCAAAAGATAAAAAGAGTTCTTCTGTGACACAGTGTTTCCAGGCCTTCGCGCTGCTATTAACCCATACTTCCTGCATAAAGCCAGCGATCCTGTGAGCACCTCCGGCTTGAGAGCGCTTGTGCACCCTGCGCTGCAGGGCCCTAATCTTGAGAAGATCTGAGTTAAGGAAAAAAAGGAAAAGGGGGCCAAGGTGCTTTCACGCTCATTAGCATTTTCAATTTCCTTTTCCACCCCTCTTCCTGCTCCCTCTCCCTCCCGCCACAATGAACTAATTCTTTGTGATGGATTGTGGTCTGTAGATAACCCGCCGTGCTCTCTTGCTTTCATATTCTCCTGTCTATCACACAAAATGCTCCAAACGCTGCTTAGAACAAAGATGGCGTGGACCTGAAAACCTTAAGTAGCCACATCGAATGTTCTTGTTTCAAGTTCCTTCTCCCTCCACTTTTCGTAAAGGGAGAAGTAACCTTGGCTTCCTTGGTCTTACGCTTCAGAGTCAGAAAAGGGAATGTGAACCATGTGGATGCTGGAGAGATGGTTCGGTTGTTAAAAATGATTGCCCCACAAGCATAAAAGCCTAACTTCAATCACTGGCTCCCACGTAAAAACTGAGGTGGGTGGGGCACGTCGATGTGTGCTTGTGATCCCGGAGCTGAGGAGGTTGAGCCTTGAGGATCCCTGGGGCTTGGAGAGCAAAGAGAGTAGCCGAATGGTCCAGTGAGAAACTCTCTCTCTCAAAATCTAGGTGGAGGGAGCTGGGAAGATGATTGAGCAGTTAAAAGTGCTGATGCTTTCCCAGAAGATCTGAGTTCGGTTCCCAGCACCCACACTGGATAGCTCACAACTCCTGTAACTCCAGCTCCAGGAAATCTAAGGCCCTCTTCTGGCCTCTCCTGGTACCTGCACTCACATGTGCACATTCCCACACACAGATACCTACATATATACAATTAAAAATAAAATAAATCTTAAAAAAAAAAAAATAAGGTAGAGAACAAAGAGATAGCCTTCTGGCTTCTGCAAGTCCAAACACACTGCATACAATACTCACACACCTGTGTATGCACTCACGGGCATGCGCACATACACACACACACACACATACACACACACACACACACACACACACACACACACACACACACACACACACACTAATTAAGTAAAATAAATAATAAAATCTAAAGAATGCAAACTGTTTGGGGATGAGCGTGGGGCCCATCCTTGTCACACTGGAAGCTCTGAATGTTTTCATTGCACGTACCATGGATGATCAAACTCTAAGCACATCTTTGTTTTTCCTAAATAGCTGCATTATCCATCTAATGCTAGCGATGGCATCTGCTCTGTGTGTAATTTCCATACTCACTTGGCACCATCAACTGCCTTTGATGACACCAGGGGCTGGTGCTCTGTGGTTTCCTCCCTCCTTCCAGCTGCAAGACCCAGATGCCAGGTTCCAGCATGCGTTTTCTCTGGCAGGGACGGCTGCCTTCTCCCGACAGTCCCCACGTAGGTGGCTATTGTGGCCATGCCAGCAAAACAAATGCAAGATCACTCCAAAGACAGGATTCAGATGTTTTTATAAAAAGGAAAAACAGAGTCCGAATGAGGGGGTGGGTGAGCAACACACATTTCTTACGCCTTTAATTATAAGCCAGACCATGTGGTAGGCTGGAGCTGCTCAAACTGTGGGTCTCTCCATTCAACTGTTGCTAGTTCGTTTCTCGTTTTATTTCCTCGTGGACGTTTGGGCTTATTTATTTATTTATTTATTTATTTAGTGTGTGTGTGTGTGTGTGTGTGTGTGTGTGTTTAAATCTCCCCATTCTGCATCTGAAATCAGCAGTTGCAGGGTGGGGCATGAAGGGTCTGTTTAAATGACTCACACCTAGAGGAATGACAGAGTCAGGCCCGATGTAGACCATGCAGGTAAAGAGAACAGAAATGAAGGCAAGGGAAGGAGGAAGACGGCTTCAAGGAATTGGGACAGCCTTCAGGTCACTGGGATGCTGGAGGCCCTCTACAGCTAGCGTCTTTTTTCTCTCCCTTCCTCAGCCCCTCCCTTCTTTTCTTTTCTCATTCATTCTTACTTTTGTTCTTTCTTCTTCATCATGTGTCTGTGAGGCTGTGTGTGTATGGGGATGCACATGTGTGTACAAGCCAGGGGTCGTCATGTGTGAGCGTGTTCTCCAGGCTCCTTCTGCTTTGTCTGTTTCAGACAGGCTCTCTTCCTGGAAGTCAGAACTTGCTAAGTAGAATAGCTTGACTGAGCAGCCTGCCCCGAGGAGCTGCCTGTGTCTGTCTCACCGCCACTAGGGATCACAAGCGTGTGTCACCTTGCCCAGCTTTTTTTTTTTTTTTTTTTACCAGGGTACTTAGAGCTGAATGGCGTCTTTATGCTTACAGTATGAGCGCTGTGTACACTGAGCTCTCTGTCCAGCCCCTGGCTTTCTTTTTAAGCAGCCTTTGTGGATGTGAATGGAAGATGGGAATGTAGCTCAGATGGTAGAATACTTGCCTAGCACACACAAGGTCCTGGATTCAAGCACCAAATGAGCCAAGAATATTGGTTGTAACCCATGGCTGTAACCTTAACACTGGGGAGGTAGGGTCAGGAGGATCAGAAGTCATTCTTGGCTACAAAGAGAACTGGAGTCCAGCCTGAAATGCACGAGTCCCTTTCAAAAGAAAGGAAAGGAAAAAAGTGAACGGAGTTCAAGCAACAACCTGTCCTGGCTTAAGCTGCGTCCTGGCTTCAAAGGAACTTTGAACAAAGTAGAAACTCAAAGAACTGCCCCAGAGTGCCACATACCAGTGGGAGCTGAGTCGGAGCAGGAGCGGAAGAGAAGCTCACACACAGGGGCCTTGGGGTGTTTAATTATCTCGTTATTACTATATTCCCCTGTCCAAAGCAGCTGGGCCGTGCGAAGCAGTTGTGTGCGGGGCAGAGTTTGGAAGTTCCTTACAACCAAGCCAATCTACTGAGTGCCTGTCCAGCTGCCTCTGGCATTCCCAAACAGATCCAAGGACTTCACTGGAGCAGTGACAGCGTGTCCCCCAAGTTAGGAGAAGAAAGCCTTCCATCTTAAGGGGACTTGACTCCCATGAACTCACCAGTCTGTGGCTCTCTGCCTGTGTTCATCTGGAACAATGGTTCTCAACCTTCCTGATGCTGCAGCCTTTCAATTACAGTTCCTCGTGTTGAGGTGACCGCCCCCTCCCTGCCACCACCATAAAATTATTGCTGTTACTGCTTCACAAATGTCATTTTGCTACTGTTAGGAATGCAAGTCTCTGTGTTTTCCGAGGACCTTAGGCGAGCCCCGTGAAAGGACCAATTAAATGCCAAGGGGGGTCGCACCCCACAGGCTGAGAACCGCTGGTGTAGGTTGTGTCTCTGTCTCATTCGGCGGGCACCTCTACAGCCAAATGCTGTAGATATCTTAGTCTATTGTCTGTCACCGTTGAGAATACCTCAGAGTGGGTAATATTTGTCAAAAGAGGCTTCCTTGACTCTGTTCTGGAGGCTGGGAAGGTGCTCCCATCAGACTGACTCCCAGGAAGGGCACCCTACGGTTTTAACACATGGGAGGAGCAAACAAGGCACCTATGACACGACAGCTATAGGAAACCAAACTCTCTTTATTACAGTCTGGCTTCTTAGTGACTAATCCAGTCTCATAAAAGCAAGTGCAACATGCAAACCAGATGCACGCCTGTCAGCCCAGCACTCGGGGGAGGGAAGCCAGAGGACTAGAAGTTTTCCTCAGCTATAGAGCAAGTCTGAGGCTACCCTGGGCCACACAAAATCCTGTGTAAATAAACAAACAAACAGAAACCAAACACCAACTAACCCAACCTAGCTTATACCCTTCCCTCTTACAAACCAGCAACCTTCAACAGCCAAGTCCCCTCTCTGAGTTTGGTGGCAGCAAGCCACATTCAAACTGTAGAGGCGTGGTGTCTCAAAACAACAGGAATCAGCCTGGGAGCAGAGTGGCAGAGGTTCATGCCTTGTAATGACTTAACTCCTAGTCCAGAGGTGGCTGCTTTCTCATAGTAACCTCACAATGGTAGGGCAATCTTATGCAGTCAGGCTGATCTCAAGCTTTCTAAATGACCCACATGAAGGAATATGTTCCTCTTGAGATACATTTCCTTAGCTGTTGGTCAGAAGTGTCCCAGAGAGCTCCGAAACAATATAAGATATTGTCATTGCTCTTAGTGGCTCTCCAGGACCTAATCGTATGACCCTATTGTTAAAGATACCGCAGGTGACAGGACATGGTGAAATCAAGTTTGTACTGACCAAGAGGCTTCCATCCTGCTGGCTAGCTTTGCCAGCACTGATTCATGGTTTGGTTTGGTTTGGTTTGGTTGAAACACGATCTCACCATGTAACCTCGACTGGCCTGGAACTCACTACATAGACCGGGTTAGCCTTGAACTCACAGAGACCTGCCTGTCTCTGCCTCTCAAGTGCTAGGATTAAAGCTGTGTGCCACCAGGCCAGGCTTGCTTTCCTAGTATTGAAAGGTGCTATGCTAAGGCATAAAATCCTCAACAGTCTTCCCCAGCTATGAACTCTATGAGTCAAATAATGATGAGAGTGGTCAGACCTGCCCATGAGTGAAATGGTGACCTGAATGTTATTGTGGCAACTAATTGCTTTTTTTTTTTTTTAAATCTGATTTAAGGCCCACTCCACAAAAGGAAATATGTTGGCTCACAAGCCTCAGGGATAAACCTACTACTAATATTTTGCTAAAATGAATGTCAAACTACTCTCTACTCATAGATTAGCATAGTGCGCTCTCTCTCTCTCTCTCTCTCTCTCTCTCTCTCTCTCTCTCTCTCTCTCTCTCTCGTTTTTTGTTTGTTTGTTTGTTTTGTTTTTTCGAGACAGGGTTTCTCTGTGTAGCCGTGGGTGTGCTGGACTCACTTTGTAGACCAGGCTGGCCTCGAACTCACAGCGATCCGCCTGCCTCTGCCTCCTGAGTGCTGAGATGAAAGGAGCGCACCACCATGCTCAGTTATCATAGCTTTCAAACATCATCAGAGAAGTTTCTTTGTGCAGTGGATCGCAGTCAACGCAGAATCTCACAACAGAGAGGGAGTAAGAAGCTACAGAGTGTTTATCTACAAACAAGCCACCATGCCACATGCCACCCCCACAAGGTTCAGAGGCTGTTGCAAAAGAGGGAGCGGAAGGATTGTAAAGGCCAGAGGGTTGGGAGAGCCAGAGTGCATCAGGACCTGGCTATGGCAGGACCACTGCGCTCATAAACTCGGGGCAACTGTGGTTGCCTGCACAAAACTTGCACCAAGTCAAGCAACAGATCAGACAGAAAGGGAAGGGGTTCACGAGCCCTCACCACTAGCTAAGGAGCTGTTGACAGTTGGTGGCCTCTGAGGGAGGGAGAAGCAGACTGCCTTAAGGGAATGGCCCCTTGGTAAGTTAACTCCCCTCCGGTGGACGGCCACATATACACAGGAGTATGTGGACAGAATAACTTGAACTTGGCGAGTTTAATAAAAAGAAGGACTAAAAGCTGAGTGGGGGGGAGGGTGGAGAATAGGATGTGCATCCAGGCGGAAGTAAGGAGAGAAGTGGAGAGTGAATGTGATCAATAGTCACTGAACGCATATATGAAACTCGCAAGGAATTAATAGAATACTATATTTAATTTAAAAGTTCATAACATGTAAGTACGATTAGGTTGAAATGACAAATGTCTGCTTACCAGCTACCATGACGGCAACAACACAAAAGCAAGACGAGAGAGACCCATACACCACAACAGTACATGCACCATATTTTTACTCTGTTTCTCTGTTCTCTCGTTCTTCATAAGAGTTTCTCTGGATGCCTACAGGGCTCTCAGAGGCTTTCTTTGTTTTCCAGTGTCTCTGTGATTATAATGCAAGAGCTCTCCCTTCCCGCCAGCAATTATTTTTCTGCCATGCCTGTGTTGCTGCAGCTGGAGGCTTCTTACAGCCTCAGCATATTTGTGTGTCCCACGGAATGCTGAACTTGGCTGTTTCCTTTGTGAAGCTACTCTGGGCTGTTCTTTGTGTCTATTTCTGACCATTTGTCTTCGAAGATGGCGATTAGATTCCTCTTCTCCTTCCCGTGGTATTGGGAATCAGACCTACAGCCTCATGCCCACAAGACAAGCTCTCTACCACGAGACAATCCCCAGCCTTCCCAGCCCTTTAAGTGACCGTAAGGCGTGTGTTCTCAGCATCCTAATCTTGAGGGTCTCATCCTTTCTCATCAGGTTTCTACTCTACCACACACCCTGTGTCACATTTTTACTCATCTTTAATGTTTATGGAGTAAGAGTTTTGTTTTAGTCCCCACTTCCATGGGGTTTGCAATCTGGTGAGGGGGAAAGATCCTCACTGGTAAACATAACATTTGCTGCTGTCCATGGTTATTATAACACTATTCACAATAGCCAGGATGTCTGTCAACAGACAAATAGATAAAGAAATATAGTTGATAAAGAGATGATAGAAAATAGAAAGAAAGATAGATGGATAAATATTAGACAGATATAGTACCAATTGGATGGATGGTAGATAGATGTATAATATATATATATGTCCATATTCATACACAGTGAGATTTTATTCATCCTTAGAGAAGAATTAAAGTATGTCATTTCCAGAAAAGTGCATGGAATCAGAGACCATTACGTTAAACAAATTAAGCCAGACCCAAAAAGAAAAATCGTGCATGCTTTCTTTTTTTTTTTTTTTGGTTTTTCGAGACAGGGTTTCTCTGTGTAGCCTTGGACATCCTGGACTCACTTTGTAGACCAGGATGGCCTCAAACTCACAGCGATCCGCCTGCCTCCGCCTCCCGAGTGCTGGGATTAAAGGCGTGCGCCACCACGCTTTCACGTGTTCAATTTGGTTTTTTAAATGTTTTGAGCTGGAGTGATATGACTCAGTGATTAAAGCACTTGCCTTGTGAACATGAGGACTAAGGTTCAGATCCTGCTTCTTCTTAAAAGGCAGGGTAAGGTCGTGTGTGCATACTAACAGCACCGGAGAAGTAGAGATAGGCAGATCCCAAGGGGAAACTGGCCAGCAGCCTTGCTGAATTGGTGAGCGGCAGGTTTAGTGAGAGACTTCAATTGTTCAGGTAGAGGCTGATTGAGGAAGGCAGCCACTAGCAGCCTCTAGCCTCCACACAAGTGTGTACACATGTGCATGCTCACACTCAGGCATGTGCATATACTACATGCACCTAAAACACTGTAGGCTCACAAAGAAATGCCCGTGTGACATGAAAGCAGAGAGGGGACTATTTGTAGAGAGGATGGAGAGAGCAGAAGTGGGGACCGGGGAACAAGAGAAAGCACTGGAAGGAGCACATGTGAACGAAGTACAACAACATATATGTATATACATGTATGAAAATGGCACAATTAAACCCATTCTTGTATGTTAACTAAAAATGTCCATAAAAGAGAAAGCGTCCCAGACACCCTTTGCACTCCAGATTACTCTTTTCTATGTTGCTCAGAGCTCACAGAGACTAATCTTGGCCTATTTGTCACCTGTGATTCTCTGATCTTTGTCCTGTAGGGACATCAGTGGGTCACGAAGGTCAGGCTGGAACCCCTCTATCAGGAGGTCACTGACAGTGGTCATGATTCTGCTAAAGGCCATATCTCACAATAAAGTCTTCTCGACTACGCTTCCCTATGTCTGTTTCCCAGTATCAATTCCATTTCTTTGTCTCTTCTAGACCATCAAGACGTGTGTGTGTGTGTGTGTGTGTGTGTGTGTGTGTGTGTGTGTGTGGTGTGTGTATGTGTACATATGTGTGTACTCATGCAGAGACCAGAGGTCTTCGTTGGGTATCTTCTCCAATTATCCTCTTGAAACAGGTTGCTCTCACTGAACCCACAGCTCACCAACTCACTGGCTGCCCAGTGAGCTCCTGGAACCCTTTGATTTCTGCCTTCCCTCCCACTCCTGCTTGTGGGTAACAGGCCTGCACTGCCACAATAGGCTATGTGTGAATGCTGGACTGGGATTAAAGGTGTGTGCCACTGCCACAAGGCCAGCAAACGTCCTTAACTGCTGAGCCACCTCATCTGCCCCATGCGTCCTTTTTAGGAGCATAAGACTAACATTGTATGCTGGGCAGTGGTGGCTCATGCCTTTAATCCCAGCACCTGGGAGGCAGAGGCAAACAGATCTCTATGAGTT
Organism: Acomys russatus; assembly: GCF_903995435.1. Classification (NCBI taxonomy): domain Eukaryota; kingdom Metazoa; phylum Chordata; class Mammalia; order Rodentia; family Muridae; genus Acomys; species Acomys russatus. Next base: position 28,108,018 of record NC_067142.1, on the reverse strand, counting down.
CGAGGCCAGCCTGGTCTACAGAGTGAGTTCCAGGACAGCCAGAGCTACACAGAGAAAATCTGTCTCGAAAAACCAAAAAGAAAAAGGAGAGAAAGGAAAGAAATGACTAACATCGTTATCTGTGTTCATCCCGTGGAACGCTGTTAGGTGGCTGAGAAATACAGACTCACGGAGATGCTGCCAGCACTAAATGGGTTTAGAATCTGCCTAGGAAGCAGCAGTTTGCATGCAGGCACTTGCATGAAACAGCTAAACCCCCTTGACCATAAACGTGCCCAGGGCTGCAATTTATGAATAACTACTATAAGGTTGTACGAATAGTTCGACTCATAGAGGAGATCAGCAATGGAGGACAGGAAAGGTACGGCATCATCAGAAGCAGCATCTTCAGAGGGCATGGGAGCAGTCTCTGGGCCTGTCATCTTGTGGGCTCTCCGATACATCTCGAAATACGTCAATGAGCTCAATTTCCTCACAGTGCTACAGTTCAGCCCCGCGCCTTTGAAATGACACACCCTGTCAAAATATGTGAAGTTGAGAGTCCTGAGTCCAGACCTCCCATGGAGGCCTGAAAAGAAGAAAGAAGCAACTGTACACATGCTGGCTGCTACTACCTCCTCCCTCCTGTTGGCTTGCCTCCCAGGCAGCTGGGTATGGGAGCCTTTGCCCATTCCTCTCAGCTCATTTCATTTTTGAGACTTCTCTGCACTAGTCCTAAACAGCATTTGCCCATATTTGGGATGGGGCACTTAGCAACGGAAAGATTCAGTCTCTCTCTCTCTCTCTTTCCCAGGACAGACGGCCTCCTTCCCGTCCCTGAGACCTTTAGACATGTACATTATCTCTGTTTTGGATGGCTACAGCTAGGGCAGGAACTAGCTTATTCTGTCTGTATGATAAGTAGGGAAAGGAGGTGGGTGTGTAGCTCGGATGGTACAGCGCTTTCGCATTTACAAATCCCTGCGTTGTACAAACCTTGAGTGGATCTGGGCAAGGCAAAATACACCTTTAATCCCAGTACTGAGATAGATAGATAGATAGATAGATAGATAGATAGATAGATAGATAGATAGATAGATAATGTGGAGTATTCACCAGAGAAGACTGCTCAGACATGGGTTTAAGCCAATAAAGTCTTTATTAGTCAGTGGCAACTACACTGGCTGTTTGGGATCCCAGAATAGTCCCCGAGCCTTTCTCAGGATGAGTTTTGTTTTGTTTTGTTTTCAGGATGAGCTTTTAAGCACAAAAACCATGTTCCAGGTTGACATACTTCAGTTAACCAGAACAGTTAGCCAGAAGCAGAACTACAGATGCCAAAAGGCAAGGTTAGTACTGTCTAGAGACTTTCCGAGACTAGGGACTTTGATGGACAAGGTCTTTGTTTTAGTTTTGGCAGGTGGTGCTGTCTGTGTGCTAAGTTTTGTAGCCTGAAGAGTACTTCCATCATGGAGTCAGTTATGCTAAAGTCTGGAGCCTTATTACAGATAGATAGATAGATAGATAGATAATAGATAGGTAGGTATATACATATGTATGTATGTATGTATGTATGTATGTATGTATGTATGTATGTACTTACGCATATATAAACACGAGTGGTAAAGATTTGAGTTTTTTTTGTTTTGTTGTTGTTGTTGTTGGGTGTTGGGTGTGTGTGTGTGTGTGTGTGTGTGTGACAGGATCTAATATAACCTGGTCTGGCTTCAAGTTCTCTATGTAGCCAAAGATAACCCTGAATTTCCAACAGTCCTGCGTCTCTATTTCCCAAGTGCCAGGACTACAGGCCCTGGACACTGTGACCAGTTCATTCAGTGCAGGGGATGAAACCCAGAGCCTCACGCACGCTAGGCAGGCACTCTACCAAGTGAACCACATCCCCAGAACAATGGCCAGACTCTTGATGGCATATTATTTTATGTAAAGCATTTAATCTTAGTCTGTATGGCGACCTACAAAGCTAAGTCCTGTCATGGATTCTATGTTACAGTGTAGGACTCCGAGGAAAAGAGAGATTGGTAAGCATGCAATCTGAGGGGTGAGTAGCTCTTTATATGTTTATTGGATAAAAGAATAAATCAGTGAGCCACAATTCCTATATTTTGAGGGGTTTGTTTTGTTTTGTTTTTTAAAAGAAAGAAAGAAAGAAAGAAAAAGCCTTTCCTACTTTCTCAAGTAACTTTATGATGTGTTTGAGAATCCTAATTAAAACCCTGGACACAACCTGCTTAAAGGAACAACTCAAACAGCACACAAAGCAGTTGAAGGGTGATCTTTAATTAGTTTATTTGACTGTAAAATGCAAAACAGTGAAGCCTGTTATCTCAAGGAAAAGACAAAAGACAGGCAGAGGCAGAGATAACAGATTTCAACAGTCAAAGGGTGTGCTCTCTGGAAATCACAGCTGGTTTTGGTATCTGACAGCCAACTGGAACTCATCAAGTGACTTTGTTGAAAGCCTACAGGTCCCGGCAGTTTAAAGAAGCATTCATCTGGATGCCATGGGAATCTGGCCTGCTAAGGAGGTGCAGGGTATCTGACCTTCTGGCTTCTCTAAGCTAATGCGCACGCTCAAGAACTGTGAAATCAAGTCACACACACACACACACACACACACACACACACACACAGGTGCTTGGCTTGCAATCCTAAGGAACTGAGGTCAATCCCCAGATCTCATTTAAAAGAACTGTATGTGGTTGCCACACTTGTAATCCCAGATCTGGGGAGATAGAGACAGGTAGGCCACTGGTGCTCACTCACCAGCCAGCCAGGCCTACCTAGAGAGTTTCAGGCAATTGAGAGACTCGGTGTGAAAGGAAAAGGTAGATGGTGCCTATGACCTGGCACCCACAGCTGTCCTCTGGCCTTCACATCCATGTACACACATGTGTACACAAACACTTGAGTACACACACACATTGGAAAACAAAAACAAAACTCTTCATAATGTTTTGAGTTGGTTTACAATTTTATGTTGGGCCACATTCCTGACCATCCTGGTGTACATGCGGTCCGCAGACTGTAGGCTAGACACATGACACACACGCTCGAGCATACCTGCAGTCATTCTGCATTCAGCTCAGGCACACTCTTTCACCATTAGCACGGAAAAGCAACACTAAGAAGTCTCTATGGACTGACAGGCTACTGTTTGGCACTTATGGATAACATCGGTATCAGAGCGGTCACTGCTATAGTTTGGATCCTTGTCCCGTCCCCCGATTAAAATTTAATCACCCCTGAAATCAAATTTGGCAGAGGAACTTTTATAAGATGATTAGACCAGGAGGCTCTCTGTAACATATAAATGCATTAGCACTATTATTGCTAGAGAAGATGCTACACACGTGTGCACACACACACATAGACACACACTCACACACGCTTACACACTCACACAGACACATACAATAAGCACTGTAAGAATGTGTACGTTTTTTATTACGCTCCTCTTTCCTCTCTTTTTGTTCTTCTACTACAAGAAGGCCTTTACCAGATGGCAGTCCCTCATCTCAAACTTCCCAGCATTCAGAACTGTGAGCCAACAAGGCTCTGTTCATCATAACTTACTCAGTGTGGGGCTGGGGATGGTCCTAAGCTGGGAGAGTGCTCACCTGGCATACAAAGAGCCCTAGGACCCATCCCTACCAGGCATGGTGATGCATGCATAAACCCAGTGGAGTAACACACACCTGTAATCTCAGCACTTAGGAGACAGAGGTAGGAGGGTCAGAAGTTCAAGGTCATGCTCAGCTACATATTGAGTTGGAAGCAAGCCTGGGCTACACGAAATACTGTCGTGTGTGTGTGTGTGTGTGTGTGTGTGTGTGTGTGTGTGTGTAACACAAAGGATTATATACACACACACACATATGTATATATATATGAAGCAAAAATGAATTATTCAATGTGTGGTATTCCACTATAACAGCACAAAACAGCTCCCTAGCCAATCAACAAGTTTTGGGCAGGACCCATTAAGTTCTGGTTCAGTGCTTGGATTTGCCAGCAGAGTAGAATGGCCTCCTTGGGCTATAACTCAAGGGACCTCATTTCTTTATAGAAACCAACAAGCTAGACTGCAAGTTGATGCAAGTCAGTTTCAGATGGAAAGCCAGCTGCATTAACAAATTCTCTCAGCAGCTCTTATCCAATCAACACGTTACCTCGGGCTTTATCTGCCTATCATCATCAAGGCAACAGGGTCAACGGCATCTGGTTGCCAAGGGCCCACGGCCAGCCCTCTACCCTTCCTGACATTTTTGTCACCCACGTCCCTCTGACTACTTGGCCTTCCTCACAGCACTTATACCCACTGCGGTCCCTTGAGCTGACACTCACACTGAGCAAAGTCACCTTATTTCATTTTCACTAGGTTTTGTCTGTGTGTCTCACACTTCCGACCCCCCAGAAAGACACCCTGTGAACAATTTGCTACCCATCAGCTTGGCTGAGGTGAAAGGGGGAAATCGGGTTAGCATTTACTGAAACTGGGCAGGCTGAGGTGGAAATCCCCAAAGAGAAAGATGCAAAGTGTACTGTTTCTAGCAAGGATGGAGAGATCCCAAAGAGGGCAGAGGCACCAGAGCACAGTGCAAAATTAGTCCTATGGTGAGAGGAAAATGTGAAGTCTATATCCCTTTAGGGGAAAATGGTTTTCAAACCTGTAAAATAATAAAGAGAATAAGCCAATAATGCCCAGGTGAAATGTCATGCCTGCTTTTTCACCCAAGTCCTTTAAGAAGTGTGACAACCACATGTGACCATGCCTGCAATGCAGCAGTCAGGAGGCTGAGGCAGAAGGATAGAGAGTTCGGGCTAGCCTGGGCTACATAAGGCCCTTGCAAAGAGAAATGAGAGAGAGGAAGAAAGGGAAAGGAAATGAGAGGAGAGGATGGGAGGAGAAGAAATGGAGGGGAGGAGAGGGGAGGGGAGAGAAGGGGAGGGGAAGGGAGAGGAGGGGAGGGGAAGGGAGAAGAGGGGAGAAGAGGGGAGAGAACAGGAGAGGAGAGGAAGAAAGAGAAAAGCGGTCTGGTGCCGTAGCTCAGTTATTGGAGTGCTTGCCTAGTGGGCATAGAGCCCTGGATTCAATCCCCAGCATCTCATAGAGCTGGGTGAGCCTGTAATCTCAGCTCAGGAGGTTGAGCCAGGAGGATCAGACGTCCAAGAGGATTCTTGGCTATATGGCCTGAGCTATTCGAGTCTTGTCTCAAAAAAGAAAAAGAGAAAGGACAGAGGTGGGGAGGGAAAGAGAGAAGTAAGGTGAAGATTGCTTTTTGATATTTTGGTCTCCTTTCCCCCAATGCCTCAGCGAAATGCCAAGCATTTTCAAAAATAAAAGCTATTGCTACTCAGTCTCTGTACTGGAGATTGGTGTGTGTGTGTGTGTGTGTGTGTGTGTGTGTGTGTGTGTGTGTGTGTGTGTGTGTGTGTGTGTGACTTTTTGCTGTTCCTTGCTCCATGCTGAACACAATAAAGCTGTGCTAAGCATCTATCTGCCTCTTTAAAGGTGAGAAATAAAGCAAATTCTACTTCCTAGATTCCACTGTGTGAATGAGTAAAGTCCATCCCATGGCTGCTTCAGATGAAGGATGTTTGTTTCACAGATGCTCTGGGCCCCATTTCTGAACCTCTCCTCTTTCAACAGATGTTGTTCCCTGTGGCCTGTATCACTTTTGAACCTAGCCAACACCTCCCCCTAAGAGCATCTCTCACTTTAAGTCACACAAGTCAAAAGGAATCTGCCTATACACTTCATGCATATTAACCCATTTCATCTGTACAGTGTCTTAATTTGGATAGATATCATTATTATTTCCATTTGGGGGTGTGTGTGTGTGCATTTGTGTGTGTGTAAACAGGTAGTGTATGCATGAGTGTGCATATGTGTAGCAGGTCAGTGGTGTACTTAGCCATGCATGCACTTTGGGTATCTACCTCAATCATTTTTTGAGATTGAATCTCTCACTAGACCAACCTGGCTGGCCAGTGAGCTGTTGATGCTCCTCCTGTCTCTGCCATCCTAGGGCTAAGGATCATAGAAATACACCACCATGCCTGGTTTTTACATGAGTGTTGATATCCAAACTCAGGACTACATGCTTGCATAACAAGCACTGTATTTACCCACTAAGTCACCATCCCCATTTTACAGATAAGAAAGCTTATTTGTACAACTTCCTGGTGTCTGTGCATTTCCGTGAGGGAGCCATAGGGCTGCTTAGAGTGCCCCTGCATGGCTGTACACTGTAGCCCTTGTCCCAGCTAATGTCACTGCACTATATAACTTCTGAATCTACCGTTTCAAACTATCTCATCGTGTCAGCATTTGTCTCCATGGTAACTGCTCCTATGTCCTGGGCTTCCACCAAATACAGTTCTCATATCATCATACCAAATTCAGTAGAAGACAGATGCTGCCTGGGATGCAGACTGCCCGTTTGGTATGCAGGAGGAATAAGCTAGCTGGCCGTGCATCTTCACGAGCCATAGTGGAGACTGAGACTCCAGTGAGGGAATGCCATGGCACTCAGGAACAGAAACGCCCAAGCCAGATGGACACAGGGTTACAGCCACAGCCTCTGCCTCATCCCCTTCCTTCTACAGTTGGGCCACTCCTCCCTTCCAACTATCTCAGCCAAGCAACAATCACCCTTCATGGCCCAGCTTACGTCATTGGAAGCCCATGCTGATCCCTTGTGACTCCCCCTTAAAAGTATATAATTGCCCAATGTGTTCTCTCCCTTTCTGTCCTTGACTCCAAAAGGCAAAGGTAATAGCTTACACTTATGTGTACCTAATAACCATTATAAGACTTGCTGAAGGGGCTGGAGAGATGGCTTGGCAATTAAGAGCACTGGCTTCTCTGAGAGAATCCACCTTCAATTCACAGCATCCACATGGTGACTCACAGCCATCTGTAACCACAGTTTCAGAGACTCCAGCGCCCTCTTCTGGCCTCCACAGGCACTAGTCACTAAGGTGGTGTATAACCATACATACAGACAAACATTTATACACATTTTTTTTTTTTAAGAAAAAAAGATTCCCTGAGGGTTAGACCAGAAAGATGTCTCAGCTGTCCAAACCTGACATCCTGACTTCCCACCCTAGACCCCAGGGTAGAAGGAGAGAACTGAGTCCCAACAGTTGTCCTCTGACCTCCACATGAATGCTATGGACCGTGACTGGCGTGTTCCTGATCTCACATACATCATACTTGTGTCACACATACACACACACACACACACACACACACACACACACACACATTCACACTCACCTTATCGGAAGAGCTAAGGAGATGGCCCCACCAGTAAAGCACTTACTTTGTAATAAATAAATAAAAAGCCAGATATGTCAGCACACTCCTGAAATCCAATGATAGTGAGGTAAGGGGAGAGGACAGACAGATCCCCAGAGCTTGCTGGTCATCTAGCCTGGCCTACCCAGTGAAGTTCAGGTCAAGGAGAGAGCCTGTCTCAACCAAAAAGCGTTAGATGCCTGGAGAATGCCACTCTAAGTTGTCCTTTGGCCTCTACATACACATGAGCATACATACATATATACACACACGTACAAATATATGTATATACATATGATATGTGTATGTATACACATATATAATCATATAGAGAGAGGGAAAGAGAGTGGATGCAGATTCCCTCTTGTTAAGAATGGGGAGCAAGCACACTATGGCCAACCTTTTTACATGGGTTTAGGGACTGAACTTAGGTGCTCATGGCTTCATAACAGACCCTTCACCCACCGAACCAACACACACACACACACACACACACACACACACACTGTGCCTGCTTATTAGTCTGGAAAACCAAGGTGGTCATGATAGCACCTCCCCTACAAAGTCATATGACTTTAAATGTGTTGATCTACACTCGACAGCTTTAGCCATTTTGATCTGTGTCACACCTTTCTTCTAACTTTTTTTTTTTTTTTTTTTCACTAACATGAAGCTTTCACACAGGCACCTGATCTTTTGCTTTTCATCCTTTGGGTCCAAAAGCTCACTTTAGTACACAACAGTGATTTGTTTTGTTTTGTTTTTCTCAAAAGCAATTATCACAAACGCCTCTCAGCCTGACACCATAGACAAAAGGGGCTCCAGCTGACATGTACTCGATTGCCAGTGCTCCCCTGTAGCATGTCTGAGTCCCAGTTACTTTACCTGTGAAATGGCATTTTCTTCTTATCCTTGTAGAAATCAAAAGCAATGGCAGGTATGACGATCAGTAGCACAGAGCCGGCACATGTTTGGCACAAACGTTCACCATCACCACCGCCATCATGAACTAGCTTCTGTGTTCTGTAAAGTACTTAGTACACGGCTAGGCCTTTTTTCTTATGAGTCAGGGTCTGAGTAGTACAGGCTAGCCTCAAACTCATTATATAACCAAGGATGACCCCAAACTCCGATCCTCTTGCCTTGGTGACCTGAGCACATGTCTGACAGCTGGTCAGGCTCAGCTTCAGAACTTATTTTTTAATGGTACTTACTAGTTCTATGGAAGAATTCCTGACTCCTCAGCTACACGCTGGCATGAGCTTTGTTTCTTACAGTTTCGATACTTTATACCAATCAACCATGGTAGGTGAAAAAAATCTAAAAACAATTCGTGTTGTATCTATATTTTAAATAAATTCCTGCTTTACTATACACATTGTAGGCTGAATTTTAAAATCCCTGGGACTGGGATGTAGCTCAGCTGGTAGAGTATTAGTCTAACAAGAATGGGGTTCGATCCCCAGCACTTCATCAACCAAGTGTGCCAATCATGGCTTTGATCCCCATCACTCAGGCGGTGCAGGCAGGAAGAGCAGGAGTCACGGTCTTTCTCAGGTACATAGGGAGTTCAAGATCAGCCTGGGCTGCATGAGGCGCTATCTCTAAAATAAAATGAGATAGAAAAAATAATGAAATAATAAATGGTAAAACTTTTCAAAATGAAGGATTTGGCTTCAGTGGTGTTCTAAGTGTGGTTTCATCACGCACACAATGGCATGCGTCACTGTTTTATTACAACTTGACATCACTGGAAGACAGTAAGAGTTGTTTACGATACACCTTGCCTAAAGCATGCATTATGGTAGAAGAGCAAGTACCCAAAATCCCTTTGAAGTTACAAGGATTCATCTCAAAATCACTTTAGATTATGTATATGTATGTGTGTGTGTATAGGTATGTGTATGTGTGTATGTATATGTGTGTATGTGTATGTGTGTATGTATATGTATGTGTATGTGTATGTATGTGTATGTGTATGTATGTGTATGTGTATGTGTATAGGTATGTGTATGTATATGTATGTGTATGTGTGTATGTATGTGTATGTGTATGTATATGTGTGTATGTATGTGTATAGGTATGTGTATGTATATGTATGTGTATGTGTATAGGTATGTGTATGTGTATGTGTGTGTATGTATGTGTATGCACATAGGTGTGTGTATGTATATGTATGTGTATGTGTATGTGTGTATGTATGTGTATGTGTATGTATGTGTATGTATATGTGTGCATGTATGTGTATGTGTATGTGTGTATGTATGTGTATGTATATGTGTGTATGTATGTGTATGTATATGTGTGTATGTATGTGTATGTGTATGTGTGTATGTATGTGTATGTGTATGTGTGTATGTATGTGTATGTATATGTGTGTATGTATGTGTATGCGCATGTATATATATATCAAATAGCTTTTGCCTAGCAGCATCAGGAACATCACAGCATCCTGGAGATCATTTGGGGGCAGTTGTCCTATTTCACACATCGGGGAGCGGAGGGGAAGCCCAAGACACGAGAACAACCTCTGAGGGTCAGTCTCTGCCCCTTCCACTGATGGTGGCCTCTCTGGCTTAAATGTCTACATTTGTACCAACCTCAAGAGCAACTGCCATTTCTTCTCTGACTTAGGTTTACAAAAATGTGAGAACTGAGATATCGGCCACGGAAGGGAGGGGATTCATATCCACCCGTGTATATGAGACTGCAAAGAGAGCAATACAAAAGCAAGGTGAGAAATAGCAATTTGATGTCATCTTAATTGGTCGCTGTCAGTTACCATCTTATCTATTTTTTAAATTATTGCCTAAAAACCATGAGTCAAAAGTACATGGGGATGGGGGAAGGGCGTGAGGCTGTGGCTCAGTCAATAGAGTATTTGCCTAGCAGGAAGCCCTGGGCTGCATTCTCAGCGTCGTCTACACTGGGTGTGGTGGAACATGCCTGCAATGCTGGCACTGAAGACACAGAGACAGGAAGAACAGAAGTTCAAAATTGTTCTTGGCTATGTATTGCGTTTGAGGCCAGCCAGAGACAAGAGAGAAAGAGTGAGTGAGATAGAGAGAGATGGGGTTGGGCAAGGGCGGGGGGTGGGGTGGGGAGAGAGAGAGAGAGAGAGAGAGAGAGAGAGAGAGAGAGAGAGAGAGAGAGAGAGGAGAGCTAACACACCTTTGAGTCTTCGAAGTAAGAGGGGAGGCAACTGACAGGAAGAGCTCCCAGAGCAGTAAGTTGCATTAGTCAAACAGGGATCTGTGGTCGTGGCGTGTTTACGGAAAGCCCCATTATTTACAGCAATTCAAAGAGAGCGAGGCCAGTAGACACCGGGCACAGTGACGTTATCAGGAAGCCCAGCATCTGGTTTGATGGTGCTGAACACAGCTTTCCTGAGAACCAGCCAGAATAGGATGGGTAGCTCAAAAATGGCTTCTTACAGTGGCCTCTAGCTCTGTTCTGGACTTCGTAAAGAGCCAATGTGAGGGGTTACTTCCAGGAGTGCAGACAACTTTCAGTGTCTACACAGCTGAAGAAAATATCTGTCCCTGTCCCTAGCACCCATTAACAGCTCCAGAGAAGGTCAGCACCTCAGACTTCCTGAGTTCTTATAACACTCTGGCTCCTTGGTGCCTCCTCAGTTTTCTAGAACACATGGGATAGGAGACCACCCTACCGGAGTGACCCCTGCCCTCAGCAGACTTCCCTCAAGAGCATGAGTCCTGTCTGTGGCCATACCATCCTGAGTGTTCCGAACCTCATCAAAATATGAGTTATCCTGAAATCGTAATATCCTGAGTGTTTCTCCTATTAATCAACTTTGTTGTTACTTTGCCATTCATTAGCACCTCTGCTAGAGAATACAGGACAGGAAACAAAGCCCCCATGTATGCAATAGAGAAAATATTTAAACTGGTTGATTTTATAAAGAAAGGGCTTTAGTGCTGGTGAGATGACTCAGTGGCTAAGGCACTTGCCACCAAACCCTGGTGACCAGTTTTATCCCCAGAAGCCACATGATGGAAAGAGAGAGCTGACTCACCTCCTGCCTTCCACATGTGTACTGAGGCATACACAAGCCCAACACACACACACACAAATAGATAACATGATAACTTTTTAAAAGTATCTTTTTAAAGTGGCCTTGGGGGTCATCACCTTTAAGATGCTACCATTGTCCAAATGCCTTACAGGTGTGTGCCACTTTTTAACACTCCGGCAAACACTGTTATCTCTGAATTCACACTTAAGAGTGTGTAGATATATGTATAAATATACATGCATATACATATGTAGAAACATATACACCCATGTGTAAATATATACACATCTACATGTATGTATATGTACATATGTGTGCATGTGTATGTATAATATATATATACCCAAGGTTGTAACTGCTTAGGTAAGTTACAAAATAAGTTTTAAAACTCTTGTGATCTTTAAGAAAGCTTCTGGTTCTGTACTGAGCTTCATTTGTGGCTATATTGGGGCACATGAAACTGAAAATGTGACTTTGGACAGAAGAAAGAGAGAGTATAGGGTTAGGACTATAGCTCAATGGCGGATTGCTTGCCTACAGGCAAGGCACTGGGTTCCATCCCAGTGAACAGGGCGGGAGGGAGGAGGAGGAAGGGGAGATGAGAAAGAAGAAAGGAAAGGGGGAGGGGCAGGAGGGGAGGGAAAAGGAAGAGAATGGGGAGGAGAGGGGAAGAGGACAGAGAGAGGAGAACGGAGAAGGGAGTAAGAAACAAGAGGAAAGAAAGAGAAAGCCTGACTGCCAAGTCCTTCGCATAGTGAGAGCCACAGCCAGCAGCGCAGGGATCCATGCTGTTAATGGAGGAGCGAGGTTCTTGCAGACTCCAGGTCCTGTCGACCTCCTCACACCTGTTCATTTTTGTTGAGACTGTCGTCTCAGTTCCAGCCAACTCTCTCCCAGTTGGTTTCAAGGCAGAGAGCAGAAGGCAAGGAGCAGGCTTCCTTCCCATGTCATATGTATATATACACACACACATACATACACATATATACACACATATATGTATACATATGAAATCCAGCTCTTCCATAAAACCCTTGCTAATGGCCCTTAGGTCACAGGAGCCAGGTCTCATCTCAAGGGAGGCCAAGTCTTACGGTTCTTTTTTTTTTTTTTTTTTTTTTTTTTAATTTATTCTTGTTACATCTCAATGGTTATCCCATTCCCTTGTATCCTCCCATTCTTCCCTCCCCGCCCCCATTTTCCCATTATTCCCCTCCCCTATGACTGTTCCTGAGGGGGACTTCCTCCCCCTGTATATGCTCATAGGGTATCAAGTCTCTTCTTGGTAACCTGCTATCCTTCCTCTGAGTGCCACCAGGTCTCCCCCTCCAGGGAAGATGGTCAAATGTGAGGCACCAGAGTACGTGAGAAAGTCATATCCCACTCTCCACTCCACTGTGGAGAATGTTCTGACCGTTGGCTAGATCTGGGAAGGGGCTTAAAGTTTACCGCCTGTATTGTCCTTGGCTGGTGCCTTAGTAGTCTTACGGTTCTTTACAGCAGCGATCTATATTGAGAAGGAGGCAGGAAAGGGTTTGAAATGACTCAAGGGTAAGCTGAGCAAGAATATCTGAAACCAAGAGGGACTGCTTTATTTGCTAAAAAAACGAGAGGGGGGAGAGCAGTTCAGAAATGTACATTTAGCGTTTGTTTTCTGGACTCCTAGCTGGTTGGAGACATGGTTAAGGCTGAAAGCTAGGTCATCCCGACCCAAGCCTCCTGCGTGCATTTTAGACCACACTGAGTTTGCCAAGAAGCTGAATAGAGGACAGTGACAATGGGGATTTTTGCATTAGACAGCTAAAATAATGTTAAAGGCAGAGAGTTGATTTTTCTTGAATAATATAGACAACACCACTTCTCCCTTCCTTCTTTTCTTTCTTTCCCTTTTTCTTTTTCTGGTTTTTTGAGATAAGAGTTCTCTGTGTAGATGAGGCTAGCCTTGATCTTGTATAGACCTGCCTGCCTCTGCCTCCTGCATGCCAGGACTAAAGGTGTGCACCACCACTGCTGGCCTGACACCATCACTTCTGGTTTTCTTTTTGTGTTTTTGTTGGTGTGTGTGTGTGTGTGTGTGTGTGTGTGTGTGTGTGTGTGTGTGTGTGTGTGTACAGGGGGTGGAGAGAGCCCTGAGTGAGTGAAGTCTTGAGTGAAAGTATCTTTTCAGACCCAAGGAGAAATGACAAACCTTTCCCCTGTGGTAAGGTTCAGAGGCAAGAAGGAAAACCCTTCCTTCGAGAGTCCAATGTGAGTATTGACAGTGTGTGCTGAATACGCCCACCATAGCTTTCTCTTCCCGGAGGATGTAAGGCCTGAAGACTGCTCCCCTGCAGAGACTGCTTTGACCAACATTAGCTAAGCCTGTCTCTTTGATCCAGCTGTATACCATAAACCCTGCCTCCCTGTTTATCTGTATGTAATGACCCCCAACTCCTTGTCAAGCTGTATGCAATAATGCCACCTCTCAGCCCAAATCCATATAATAAACACGGTGAGCTTCTGGGGTGCCGGGACTTCTCCAGCAGAGAGTCCAGACAGCCCAGTTCCAGCTATGTCTGTGTGGGGTCTGTCTGTCTGTCTTTTCTTCATTCCCTTGACATCTCAATCCGGTTCATCCCTGGACTGCATGTGTGTTTGAGTTTGTGTTTATGGCAGAGTGAAACAGGTGTAGGTGGGGGCACAGCGAGTGTGTGGAGGGCAGAAGACCGCCTTTGTTTCATTCCTCACGTGTCTTTCCCCTTTTGTTTGAGGGCAGGGTCTCTCATTGGCCTGAACTTCAACAAGGAAGCTAGGATAACTGGCCCAAAAGCTTTCAGAAAGATATTTTTCTGCCTCCACAAACCTCATAGTGATAGAATTACAGGAGAGCGCCCTGGCACCTAACATTTTATGTGGGTTCTGGGAAGCTGAACTCGGGTCCTCAGCACTTCACTGCCTGAGCCAGCTCTTTAGCCACACAACGACCTTCCTACTAGAAAACAGGCTGTGTGTGTGTGTGTGTGTGTGTGTGTGTGTGTGTGTGTGTGTGTGTGTGATTGTATGGCACATTTGTGCAGGCACCCTCAGAGTCAGAAGAGAGTGCTGAATTCTCTAGATCCATAAAGCTGAAGGTATGGGAAGCTGAGAGCCAGACATGAGTGCTAGGAGCCAAATTTGTGTCCTCTGGAAGAGCAGGAGGCACTTTTAATTAATTAATTAGATTTGACCAGACTACAGGAACAGTTACGTAGGTTATACTTTCAACTGAGGGATACACATCAAGCCTGGTTCAGGGTGTTATCCTTACCTCAGTCTGACTTGTTGGGAACAGGACACCTGGGGAGACCTTACATGTTTCAGAAAAGTAAACTGCAGACTCTATTTAAAGCTTACAACATGTAAGGGAGTGCGTAGCCAGGTGTGGTGGCACACGCCTTTAATCCCAGCACTCGGGAGGCAGAGGCTGACGATCGCTGTGAGTTCGAGGCCAGCCTGGTCTACAAAGTGAGCCCAGAACAGCCAAGGCTACACAGAGAAACCCTGTCTCGAAAAACAAAACAAAACAAAAGATTCAGGCCTGGAGAGAAGGCTCAGTGGTTAAGAGCACTGACTGTTCTTCCAGAGGTCATGAGTTCAATTCCCAGCAACCACATGGTGGTTCACAATCATCTATAAAGTGATCTGATGCCTTCCTCTAGCCTGCAGATGTACATGCATATATAATAATAAATAAATCTTTTTTAAAAAAAACATGTAAAATCTACTGTCAAGATCAGCCAAAAAATTCATTGATCTCTAGACTAGTTTTATGTATCATTAAGTCTGCTTGAGACCTTAACATGTGTCACTGAACTTCATTCAGTTTTAGTTCCATATTAGGGCATCAGAGATACATTGTTTAATGGCCATGGGAGCTGGAAAGATAGTTCAGGGGTTAATAGCTAATGTGCCATACAGTCTTGCAGAGGACCTGAGTTCAATCCCCAGCACCCACCATAGGCCCCACCATGTGTGCACGCACGCACACAGAGAATTAAATAATTAAAGCTTTTAAAATAAAAAGCTTCCAACCCTAGCTTGTTTTTATATTTTTACTTTTCTGTCTTTGGGAGGGTCGAGTCTTGATTCTTTGAGGATGGCTATTAGAGACCTATCTTTTGACAAAACAAAATAATAATAATAATAATAATAATAATAATAATAATAATAATAATAATAATAATAATAATGCCCTAAGAGATATTAAGAAAACAATCACTCTGAGCAAAGTTACTTGATTGTCTTATAGATGAGGTGTTGGTATCTCCCAAGCAGATCCATCCCAGACCCAGTCCAGTGGGGGCCATACTCCTCACATCTTCTGTGAAGAAATGATTTTATAAAGAACAGTTGAATGTTTGCTAAAGTCAGAAAAATACAAAGATGAGCAAGGCCCCTGTGCAAGCAAAACTGGAAGAGTCTATGACATCTCTCAGCCTGCTGTGGGCATTGCTGTAAACAAGCAACTGTAGGGCAAGATTCCTCCCAAGAGAGAAGTATTGTGGGGACTGCTCACATCGAGCCCTCTAAGAGCCAAGACAGCTTCCTGCAACAGGAGGAAGAAAATGATCAGGAAAAGGAAGCCGAAAAGAAAGATACCTGGGTTCAAGACAAGCGTCAGATGCTCACCCCTAGAATCACATTTTGCGAGAACGGGAGGGAGCCTAAGCTACTGGAGCTATGAGCTAATGGTTCAATGGACAAAAAGAAATGAAGGACCTAGACTGTAAACTGTTCTTTAAAAAAAAAAAATTAAAACATGCTGTTGAGGACTGAGGGAAGCAGCTCAGTGGTAGAGTATTTGCCCAGCATGTAAGGCCCTGTGTTCAATCATAGATAGATAGATAGATAGATAGATAGATAGATAGATAGATAGAAAGAAAGAAAATAGATGGATGGATGGATAGATAGATGATGGATGATAGATGGATGGATGGATGGATAGATAGATAGATGGATGATAGATGGATGGATGGATGGATAGATAGATAGATAGATAGATGAATGGATAGATAGATGGATGATAGATGGATGGATAGATAGAGGAATAGATAGATGGATAGATAGAAAAAAGATAGATAGATGGATGGATAGATAAGTAGATGAAAACATAGATAGATAGATAGATAGATAGAAAGAAAATAGATGGATGGATGGATAGATAGATAGATAGATAGATAGATAGAAAGAAAATAGATGGATGGATGGATAGATAGATGATGGATGATAGATGGATGGATGGATGGATAGATAGATAGATGGATGATAGATGGATGGATAGATAGATAATAGATGGATGGATGGATGATAGATGGATGGATAGACAGATGATAGATGGATGGATGGATGGATAGATAGATAGATGGATGGATGGATGGATAGATAGATGGATGATAGATGGATGGATAGATAGAGGAATAGATAGATGGATAGATAGAAAAAAGATAGATAGATGGATGGATAGATAAGTAGATGAAAACATAGATAGATAGATAGATAGATAGATAGATGCAAAAAGAGTAACTTCTAACTTTGAAAACCTCTGACACATCTGATAGACTGTGGTCTTTCATGGGTTTACTAGGAGCCCTGTCACTATTTCCAAACACAGAAACAGTGTATTTAGGGTTTCAAACAAACAACTAGAGCATCTAATTGTAGAATAAAGGCAATTCATAAATAGTCTTCATCTGTGACTCCTGTAGAATAGTTCTTGGAAATTCTAACATCATGCCTAGGCTCTCAGGTACCCCATGACTATAAGAAGTCTTTGGTAGCTGGCAGGGAGTTTCCAGAACACTCTCCCCAAAGTCTCTCCTACCTTTCTGCCTCTCCAACGTCAGAATGGTTTCCTCTGCAACAGTTGAAGCCGTGAGTCCCTCCTGAAGATAGAGCTGAGTCTCCTCCCCGCCTGCCACAGAGATCACAGAGGGAGACCTGTGAGTACCATGAGCACAGACCCTCTCAGATCCCCTGCTACAGACGGACTTATCTTCCAGATGCAGGAACGGTAGTCAACAGATGGCTGCCAGCTGTCGGCATTTTCACGGTCACCCTTGAGTAGAAAAAGCCACTTTGCCAAGATAGCGCCTTCTCGGCCCGGTTTGCATTTACTGGCTGGGCGAGGCCCAGTAAGGCTGCAAGCAGGGACAGCTTGGTTTGGCACAGGGAGTACAGGTGGGCAATCCTCTCCAGAGATTCTCAGAGGGCTGGCCCTACCTGGCATTTCAACTTTTGGGGCAGGTAGCCCAATCCTGTTACCTGCCCCTTCTTCTTCACCTGTAAGAGACTTGGCTTTATAGATCCATATCTGATATGCAGAAAAGTTGAGAAGATTTCTCAGGTTACATATACCCTGCATATTATTAACACTTTACAGTGGGATGATTGCTTGTTGTGGTGGTATGTTTGCTTGCTTGCTTGCTTGCTTGCTTGTTTTGAGACAGAGTCTCTGGTCCAGACTAGCCTCAAGGCCCCTACGTAGACAAGGATGACCTTGAATTTCTGATACTCCTGCCTTCACTTCCCCAGAGCTGAGATTACAGGAGTGAATCGCCATGCTTGCTGTGTACCATGCTGGGAGAGCAAGCAACGTCAGATCACTGTGCATGTTAGCCAAACTCTCCATCCCCAGCCTCACTGCTACAGATAACAGCAGCACACTGCTACCAACTAGACTAGTTTTGTTTAGATTTCCTTTGTATTCAGCTACTTCCTTTTCCTGTTCAGAGATTTCATCATGACCACCCACACTGCATTTAGTCATCATGTTTCTTTAGGCAATGGTCCTTCCACAGAGTTCGAGCCTATTTAGTATCTTGCCTCTAAAGAGCCATCTTAGAATCTCTTTCTAGAGGCAGGCATGGTGGTGTTTACAGCCTGATATATCTGAGGGGTCAGGACAAAAAGACACTTTCAGGGTCGCCTTCAGCTACATAGAAAATTCAAGTGTCGCCTGGGCTACACGAAGCCCTATGTTTAAAAATTCTTTTAAAGTTTAATTTAAGAAGAGGGGGCTAGAGAGAATGGCTCCATGGTTCAGAGAGCTTGCTCTTTCAGAGAACCAGAGTTTGGTTCCCAATAATCACATAGGGTGGCTCACAACCACCTTTAACTTCTATTCCAGAAGAGCCAACACTCTTTACTGGCCTCCAAAGACACCCACCTACATGTAGCGCACATACACACACACACACACACACACACACGCACCAGTGACAGTATGAAAGTAGAAGAGGAACTTTTGAGAAGTTGAAGGGATCAACAGGAGTGAGAGATAACAATTGAGGGTGCTGAGGGTAAATCTGATTGAAATATATACATGTATGAAAATGTCATAATGAAATACATTATTCAGTATAATTGTTATTAACATAATAATATGTTAGTAAATATTTCTCAAAGTTACAAGAAGAAGAGAGTTTGTTGGTATGAATTTAGCCCTGTTCTATCTGCTAAGTGATGCCTGTAACAATAATTGCCTTGGTCTATAAGGCAGACTGTAAGAGGTGAGGGCTGCAGGTCCTCCTGCCATTACTGAGCCACAGAACCAAGCCTACAGTTGGAATTCCTATTAAACTGTTTTGTCTTATTTTTAAGTCCCACCATTTCTACCCATTAGGGGTAGTATAGGAAAAGTGTGTACAGTTAGGAGCACAATGGCTAAAAGAATAATGGAGTTCATCAAATTTGTGTCTGTGTGTTTATGTATGTGGTGCATGTGTTCATATGTGTGTGTGTGCGGATGCATGTACCCATGTGGGCTCATAGGCCCAAAAAGGACATTGAGTGTCCTCCTCTGTGGCCCTCCACCTTACCCACTTGAGATAGGCTCTCTCAACTCAAACTGGGGTTTATCATTTTTCAGCTAGGCTGTCAGCCAGCAGACCCCAACAGTACTCCTGCCTCTGCCATCTCCCCAGCTTTGGGGCTACAAGCAGGCACAGCTAAACCCAGCTCCATGCCTTTCCAACACACACACCCAAGACAGGGATTCTCTGTGTAGCCCTGGCTATCCTGGAACTCTCTCTTTCTCTTGTAGACCAGGCTGGCCTCAAACCCAGCGATCCTCCTGCCTCTGCCTCCCGAGTGCTGGGATTAAAGGTGTGCACCACCATGCCCAGTGTTAAACCCAGCCTTTTACATGGGTAGTAGGAATCCAAACTCAGGTCATAGCAAGAAATCTTACCCACTGGGCCACCTCCCTGGCCCAGAATGTCATGAACTTTTAAGAGCACAGGCTCCATAGAGGCTGAATGGGACAGTAGTTCCTGACAAGGCAGCAATAAAACCCTCACTGGCAGGGTCTCCCCTCTCTGCTCTGCTCAGCATCTTTCCTCTGCCTCACAGCTCCCATTCCCCATAAAGACGACTCATTTAAGTTTCCTGTGATTCTCTTAACCTAACGACCTTTCAGCTACACCTTCCACTAGAAATTCTCATTTGGTCTCTGTTGAACTCTCTCAGGGAGAGAATATAGTTAACCTGGTGCAACTTTGTCTGTGAGGCCACCCCTCAGGACAGGCACTACCTGGAGTATCTTGTCAATCAGCTATGCTTAGAGGAACAAGGTCTTCTGATATGAAGCCCAGCTGTGCAGTGCTGCCTCTTCCATGGGGCTGTACAGGGCACGGAGAGCTCAGGCACTGAGACACTGGGTCCAAGACCCTGGGATAGCTCTTAGCATCATCTTTATTCCCTCACCTAGAAAATTAACCTGTTTGTTGTACATATGTGTGTATGTGCATGTGAGTGTATATTCATGCATATTAATATGCACGTGTGGGAGTGTATGTATGTACACAGGTTGTACACACACACACACACACACACACACACACACACACACACACACACCTGTGAAGGCTCAAGGACAGCCTCAGATGGGGTTCCAGAGGTATCATCCACCCAGTTTTTTGAGACAGGGCTTCTTAATGGCCTAGAACTCATGAACTTGGTTGTGCTGGTGGCCAGGGAGCTTCCTCTTTCTACCTCCCTAGCATGGGGATTACAAGCACATACCAGCATGCCATCTTTCAAAAACCAACATGAGTTCATTTATCTGTGTGTTTTTATTTATTTTGTGTCGGTGTACATGTGTGTGCCACAGTGTGTGTGCGGAGGTCAGAGGGCAGCATGCTGGAATTGGGTTCTTTTCTGGCAACAGGCAAGTCTGAGGCTTGGTTGCAGCCACCTTTACAGATTCAGCACCAGTGGCTCACTCCCAGCTTTTTAAAAATGAGTTCTGAGAACCGAACTCAAGCTGTCAGGCTTTCAATGTGAACATGTTGTCTTCATAGCAGTTACTTCCATTTTCTAATATATCTGTATTGTTAAAAAAATGGAAGGATAGCTGGGCGTGGTGGCGCATGCCTTTCATCCCAGCACTCGGGAGGCAGAGGCAGGAGGATCTCTGTGAGTTCAAGGCCAGCCTGGTCTACAAAGCGAGTCCAGAACAGGCAAGGCTATACAGAGAATCTTTGTCTCAAAATACAAAAACAAAACAAAACAAAACCTAGAAGCATTCACGTCTCGCATGAATAAAAGACAAGATATTTACATGTGTCACTTTGGTTATTCCTAGGACAGGAGAGAATGGGTGAGGGAAGAGGAAAAGCAAGAGAAAGGAAGAAGAGAAACATAAAGTAAGAGAGAGCTGCATTTGATGGACCTAGACAGCTGCTGTGACAAAGACTTGGCACTTGAGCATGAGAAGGAAGCAGAAGACACAATGTGGGAGGATTGAGGTCCAAGCTAGCTCCCATCTGAGGCCAGGACCAATGGAAAACAGGGAGTGCTTCACGCAAGACAGAGGTTTTAATGGGTGACAAAAGCTAGACTAATCCAGCAGGCTCCTGCAGCTCAGTTCTGCTCTGTGGAAAACATTCCACACTCCCGACCACACATGGGACACTGGGTTCTTCTCACAAGAGTGCCATGTCTCTTCCCTGACATCAGTGCGTGGTACATTGTTACCGAGTAGCTCACCAGAGTAGCCTAAGCTAACTCCATGTCCCCTGGAGCCAAAGAAGACTCCAATTGACCGCAGTGATTAAAACAAGCAATGGGAGGACTCAGCTCCGTGTGCCCAAAAGCACAGGGTGCAACTCAAGTACTCCAAGGCGACCGAAGCTTTGTGCAACCATTTGCTGCACCAAAACCTTGGCTTTCATTCCTCTCTCGGTTTTTTAAGCTGGCCTTCGAACACTACTCTGTAGATAGTCGATCCTTTGATGTTTACCACTTACATGAAAAAAAAACGAGTTATTTCATTTTCTGCAAGGTGGCCAAGCCTATTCTGTATGGAAAGAGGCAAGCCTTTCAGGCCTATGTGACCATGCGAGAGTGAAAGCTGTTTTTCTTTGAAGGTTCAAAGTTAATACATCACTTGAGTTCCAAGGAATTGTACATCAGACCTTGCAATGTGGAAGCTAAGTTAGGAACCTCAAAACGCATTGGTTAGATAGCTACTCTTAGGAAGATAAATGAATCTGAAATACTGGTCATAGTGGAAAGCTTTCTTTTCTTTTTTTGTTTTTGTTTCTGGTATATATGTGTCTGTGTGAGTATGTGTGTGAGCGCGTGT
Source organism: Acomys russatus (assembly GCF_903995435.1). NCBI lineage: Eukaryota > Metazoa > Chordata > Mammalia > Rodentia > Muridae > Acomys > Acomys russatus. The sequence continues at coordinate 28,086,073 of NC_067142.1, read as the reverse complement.
GGAAGCCAAATGACAATAAAGAAGATTTTCCTTTAAGAGCCCCTTCTATCTAGAAACATTAGCTGACTTTCAAGCCCCAGGGATCCTGGTGTCTCTGCCACCCGAGTGCTGGGTTACAGGTACACACTACCATGGCTGGATTTTGTGTGTGTGCTGAGATTTAAACTCAGGTCCTTATGCTCCACTGCCAACCACTTTACCAACTGAGCTCTCTCCCCAGAAGGCTTTTTTCTTTCTTTCTCTTTCTTTCTTTCTTTCTTTCTTTCTTTCTTTCTTTCTTTCTTTTCTTTCTTGTCTCTGATTATCTAGCTTGGCCTTCTTCTTATTACAGGAAAACTCTAAAGAAACTTCTTCAGTCATGTCTGCTAAAGCAAGGCCACCTAAAAGTCATGTTTGATTATTATGGGTTAGAATACAGGCTTGCAATTAATTCTAGTGCTGAAGGCTGGGGGCAGGTGGGTCCTGGGGCTCAATGGCCTGCAAGTCTAGCCTATTTGGCCAGTCCCAAGCCACTGATAGATCCTGTCTCAAAGAAACTGGATGGTGTTCCTAAGCTTAATACCCAAGGTTGTCCTCCAGTCTCTACATGCACATGTACACAGAGAGGTGGGGCGGGGGGGGGGGGGGGGAGAGGGAGGGGGGGGGGGAGGGGGAGAGAGAGACAGACAGACAGAGGCAAACACAGAGACACACACGAGCACACACACACACACACACAGAGGGACACCACACATTAACAATAAAGAGGAAGACGAGATGCATAGCCATATTTTTAAATAAGCATAGCTAACAAACGAAGCCCATGAAAATTTTAAATTGTATTTTACTGGTTCCTATATCATCATATTGCTTTTTCCCATGAGTTTCCTTTAGGGGCATCTGTAATTCCTGATATTTTTATTTTTAAAATTTATTTTTGCTCTGAGGCGCTATCCCTTCGTGTGTCTATCTGAATCAGGAAGTTGGGCTGCTTCAGGAAAGCATGGACCAGCCTGTGATGAACAGAACTTCCTTATCATCAGGGCATGGCCCTGCCCAGACATTTCAAGGAAACATTGGAGGTTTCTTTATTCTAGAGCATGTCTGTTGCCTACAAGAGGAGAGGGCATATAAAGCCAAACCCCAGTGGGGTTTCCTCTTTGGAACCAGAACTCATTAGATCCCTGGGCTAAACAGCTACTCCCCTTCCCCCACCCCTCCTTCCCCTGCAGGCCAAGAGGATTGTTTTATGTCAAGAAGTGCAAACCCCCACCCCACCCCACCCCCGCACAGGACTGGGGAGATGGCATGGGGCATGAGGTATTTGCCATACCAAGTGTGAGAACCAGAGTCTGGAGGCTCAACACACAAAGAAAAGCAGAGAAGTCATAAGAGCCACTGGTCACCCTCAGTAAGCAGAGGCAGGGCATCACCACAGCACCTGGCTGGCTAGAATAACCAATCAGAGACACCAAGCCTCAAAAACCATACAGCAACAGGGAAAGATCCCAACAACATTGGACCTCTACATGTGTGTACACTCACACCTATTCATACATAAATCCATACACATGTGAACATGAATATACATACCTGAAATTTTTAGATGAAGCTGGGGAAAATGGCTCAGTGTGTAAAATGGTTCCCACACAAGCATGAGAAACAGTCTTCTGCTGTTTCAAGAAAAAGGATGATAAAGTGTTTAGTGACACCCAGAAATAGGGTTATACATTCAATAAATGCTTTTAATCATCTACCGTGTGGAAAGACTGTTCACAGAGCAGGGCAAAGCAAACATCTAGTAAGGAAGCCAGGGCCTAAATAGCAGCCATGGAATTAAAGGTGGGGTGTAGACCAATGGTAGAGTATGTGCTCACCATGAGTGAAGCCCTGAGTTCAATTCCCAGCACCAAAAAGACAAATAAACCCCACACACAATTAACCATAAGAAATACAACCAGCGTAAGATGCAGCTTCGGCCCCCTGTGGCCTACCACTTCTTTGTGCTGATGTTGGTATTGTTATTTCTATGGGCCATCACTGGTTTCCTATTTTGTAAACATTCATCCCTCCTTGCTTGCCTATAGGATCTAAAAAGAGCTGATGGCCAATATCTGGTCAGAAAGTGGAGGACAAAACTTCCAGGAGAGAGAGGAAGTGTGGGAGGAAAGGCAAAAGTGGGGGATTCGCTGGCGGGACAGAGAAGAAACTGATGTGTGCAGGGGCCGAGCAGAAAAGGTAAAGAACTAGGCACGTGGTGGGTTGTGGGCTAGAATAGTCAGGATAAGTTAGATGAGCTAGCTGAGAGTCTGCCCAGATAAAATGCCTAAGCTTTAAAATATTAAAAAGCCTCTGTGCCATTATTCATACCACTGGCAGGTCTGAGAGTCACGCTGTAATACTAAGGCATATGATTGTCTATACTAGTTTAATTTCTTTGTTCCAGTAAAGTTCCCTAACAAGAGCAACTTAAGGAAAAAAGGAGCTTATTTCAGCTTACAACTCTAGCCCAGCACTGTAGGGAAACCAAGTCGAAAGTGCATGCTCCGATGACTTGTTTGCTTGTGCTCAGCTCTATTTCTCTGATTCCATATAGTTCAGAATTCGCATGCCTAGGGAATGAGACCACCCACAGGGGGTTGAGGCCTCCCACATCAATTAATTAAGACAGCCCCCTACAGACATGCCCACAGGCCAGTCTAAATAGACGGTTCCTCACTGAGTCTCTTCCCAGGCGATTCTAGTTGTGTCAGGTTGACAATTAAAGCTAACCATCACACACGAGTATAATTTTTACAAGAATCTAAAATATACAGTACTCTACTAATTACAATAGGAGAAAGGACGTTAAACGCATCTTCTTTGGATCCATCTATATTATAATAACAACACAAACATAGATGTACAGCATTTTAAATAACCAATTGATCCAGCCCTTTGTAGATATGAAGCTTTCTCCAGCAGGTTACAATATCCCCATTTCTCCATAACTTTAAAGTGTATTTCCCATACCATAGGAGTTCCTTGGCATCCTCCTAGTCTCTTCCTCTGTACTGAACCTCTGTCATTATATGGAACTATAGAGGGACACTGGAGTAGGAGGATTAAATAGGGAGTGGGAAGTGGGGGGTGGCTAAGAGAGGGAATACAGCAAGGGTCAGCCAACACTAAGGGGCCATTTCAAGGATCTTTTGGAAACAGATTACAGTAGACGCTTCTTAACATATATGTAAATATATGAAAGAAATCTAAATGGAATCACCAAATAATTGGACAGCCCAAATTAGACATCCTTTGCTACCAAGTGACACCTCCAGTGCCAGCACTGGGTTACATCTAATTGAGTTGTTGGCCCCAGGGGAACCCCCAAACAATTCAGTCTATTGGCCAAGGTTATTGATTGTTCTCCATTAGCTGATGGTAAGGCCCTCTTGCTAAAGACAACACCTACGTCTCTCATTGAACACAGAGAAGTCAAGCTGGTGCCTAACTAGAGCTTTCATGCCTACTGACTAGTATCTATGGTACTGGAAGGTACTCTGCACACTACCAGAAGAGAAAGCTAAAAACCAACTCTTCCATCTACAACAGTGACCCCTCTGCAAGGTATACTGGTGTGACAGTGGCACAAAAGTTATGGGAGTAACCAACAACTATTTGATTGGATTTAAGGCCCACTCCATGAGATGAAACCCATACCTGATACTATTCAGGTGGCCAAAAACCTGAAAGTAGGTAGGCTATGGGCCAGTAGAAAACCAAATACTATTGCTCTGCTAAAGGAGCGTTGCAATAAAATAACTCCTAGTGACATTCTGCTATGGTGTCATGAGCAGCCATCATCAGAGAAGCTTCCTCCTGTAGCTGATAGGAGCCAATACAGAGACCCACAATCGGGCAGTGTGCAGAGAGTGAGAGAGACCTTGGAACACTCAGTCCTAAATGAGATGTCTTCATTAAACTCCTCCATTCAGGGGCTCAATGGGGAAGGGTAGCAGACACCAAGGTAAAGAGTGCCTTCCAGACACAGCAGGACTGATGCACAGATGAACTACAGACACTGTGGCAGCATGCATGGGGCCTGCACAGCTCCCAGCCAGGTGGGGTCCCAACACTGAGAGGGGAAGTGGACACGAGTCTCCATTCCTAAGCCAGAAGCTACCTTTAGTTGACAACTGCACACTAAGAGAAAACTAGTTTTCTCCAAGAGTCTCACCGGATAGACAAGCCACATTTCAGGGAGGCCCCATGACCAGCAGTAGATGGCCAATACAAAACAAACTCAATGATGTTTTTGTAGATTTTTCTTGTCTCATACTGTTTTGTTTGGGCTTTTTTCTTTTTCTTTTTCTTTTTCTTTTCTTTTCTTTTTTTTTTTTTTTTTTTTTTTGTCTTATTTGTTTTTGCTTGTGTATCATGGTTTCCAATTTTGTAATTTTGTGTGTGTGTGTGTGTGTGAATGTGTGTGTGTATATATGTGTGTGTATATATATGTATATGTGTGTGTCTGCATGTTTGTGTGCATGTGTCTGCATGCATGCAAGCATGTGTGTGTGTGTGTGGTATATGTGAGCATGCAGCTGATCTCCTTCCCATGTGGTTTTTGTCCTTCTGTTGTTGTTTTTGGTTGGTTGGGGTTTTTCTCCCCTGTTTGTCTATTTGCTTAGTTTTTCTCTGGCTTGTTTGGCGTTGAGAGGGATGTGGCATTTTTTGTTTTCTAAATAGAGAGAGAAAGAGACTTAGAGTTGGATGGATGGAGAGGTGGGAAGAATTTTGAAGTAGATGAGGGAGAGGAAATCAGAATCAGAATATAGTTTATGAAAAATTATTTTAATTAAAAATAACTAATTTATACAATCAAATAAAAGAAAAAATAATAATTGCATTTACTCAACTAAAATCCAACTGTTTAAAATCCACAAACATATTTGTAAATAACCAGAGAAAATTTCTTCTTGTCAAGGAAATATCTTTGCTGTCTAATTTTTTTCAGTTTTATTTTATCAATGTTGTTTATACACAGTGTTGTTTTGGGTTGATTGGTTGGTTTGGTTTGGTTTGGCTTGATTTTTGGGTTTTCAGGATAGAGTTTCTCTGTGTAGCCTTGGCTGTCCTGGAACTCTCTCTGTAGACCAGGCTGCCCTTGAACTCACAGAGATCCCATTGCCTCTGCCTTCCAAGTGCTAGGAGTAAAAGCATGAGCCACCACTGCCAGGTTCACACTGTTGTTTTCAGCATTATGTACTTCTCTTTTGAACCTTAAGTATGACTTATAAAACAGCTTTGCTAGTGGAAGATAAAGCACCAGGTTGTTCTCAACTTTCCTAAAGCTGCAACCCTTTAGTACAGTTCCTCATGCTGTGGTGACTGACCCCAGCAACCATTAAATTATTTCGTTGCTACTTCATAACTGTAATTTTGCTACTGTTATGAATTGTAATGCAAACATCTGATATGTAGGATATCTGCTTTGTCACATACCATACAATTCACCCAGTTTAAGTATATGATTCCATGGCTCTTACTACAGTTACAGAATAATGCATCCATTATGCACTCAGTTTCATAACATTCATCGTCCACATCCGTCAGCCACACCCTACCCATCAAGTTTCAGGAACCATTAATCTGTCCCATCTCTACAGATTTGCCTACTTTGGGGTTCAGCTATGTGTCATAGATTTCAGTACTTTATTTTTTGCTACATTTATTTATTTTCTGCACATGTGCAGTCATTGGTTCCCTCTTTCTACCATAGGGGTTCCAGGAACTGAACTCAGGTCATTGGGCTTGGTTACAAATGCCTTAAGCTGAGCCATCTACTTAGCTTCTCAGTACTTTATTCTGGAAGCAGGGTTTCTCTGTGTAGCCTTAGCTGTCCCAGATTTCCTTGTAGACCAGGCTGGCCTGGGCCTCACAGAGATCACCTGCCTCTGCCTCCTGGAGTGCTGGGTTTACAAAGCTTGAGCCACTGAGCCCAGGAAGCACTGTCTTCTTAACCAAAAAACAATACACTGTATCTTTACGAAAAGCTACTTATCTGCCCTCTCTGTGAGCGCAGAGTTGCAAATATTGGCTCCTGGAAACAAAAGCTGCTCTATTTATGCGTATTTCCCAGAGCATCTAGGCTGAAACAGGCTATTTGATGAGAACAAAGATGTGCCAACAGAATCTTGATTGTGCTCTAAAAATCTAGTTATTTTGCAGCTGCTTAAAACAAGTGTGGCTTTTCAGGATTAAAAAAAAAAATGAGACCTAGCCAAGATAGCCCATTGTTTCAGACACTATCTGAATGCCATGAGGTGTCCTCTGTATGTCTGTCTTGTAGATTCTGGGCACATGGGCCTTTGTTTATGTCCTCATCAATCACAGCCCTTCTACCTTTGCTGGTGACCTCTTCACTAAGAGTCTCTCAACCAAGGGATGGCTCACTCTGACTTTACTGTGCCTCAGCCTTTAAACATCACTAACTTGTGCTTTAAGTCTATTCAAGTCAACGGAGAAGGAAGAGTGGGATATTAATGTTTTACACATGCTCAGTAGATAAAAGATTAGGCAAACTGGGGCTTATTTTTAGATGTTTCCTTTCTCCTTAATTTTTTTTCTTAAGTGGTGTGGTGTGGGGTGTGTGTGTGTATGTGTGTGCATGCATGACAAAAGCAGTCTTTCCTATCACTGTCTGCCTTATTCGCTGAGGCAGGGTCTCTCAGAGCTCACTAATACACTCAGTCTTGTCAGCAGCGCGGTCCTGTCTGTGCCTTCTGAGCACTGGGGTTACATGCTTCAGTGCCAGTGAGCATGTATGTGGATTCTAAGGCTATGATCTCTGCTCACCTGACTCAAAACTTCTTTTAATGCATGTGTGTGTATGAGAGAGAGAGAGAGAGAGAGAGAGAGAGAGAGAGAGAGAGAGAGAGAGAGAGAGAGGCAGAGAGACAGAGAGAAAGGGGAGGGAGGGGTAAATGCATATGAAGGGAAAAGGTCAACATTATGTTTCCCTTGATCACTTTTTACCTTAAGTTTTGAGACAGAATCTCTCATTGAGCCCGGAGCTAAGGGATTCAGCTAAGCTGGACAGCTAGCCGAGCCCCAGGGACCCTCCTGTCTCCGCCTTCCCAGTGCTGGAATTACAGGGGTGTACTGCTGCCCCTGGCTTCATGCGGATGCCGAGGATCTGGAACTCTTCATTCTTGCGTGGTAAGCACTTTACTGGCTGAGCCATGTCACTTAAACCTTTTTCCCTACATTGAAAAGGAAAAGGCAAAGATTAACATATTCCACACATGTGTAGTAAGTGCCGCAAATTGTTCACTGAACCTGCTGGTTTAGCATTAGGCTGCTCAGCGTGACAAAGTCAAGGTAAAGGGAAGGGGCCTATTTGGACTCATGGTTTCATGCAGTTGCTTCGTTCCATCTGGGTGCAGGGAGGTGTGACTCAAGGAAGAAACTCATCACGGTGTGGGTGCAGGGCTGTCCACCTCATAATGGCCAGGAGGCAAAGACAGAAGGACAATGGACGTAATATCCTCTCCAAGGGCAGACCCTCAACTTCCTTCTCCTTGACATCCCCTCCTGAAAGTCCTTCCCCCTCTCCCAACAGTACGTCCTCTGGCTCTCATCGTCCTCGTTTTCCCACCTTGGGGAGAGTGAAATAAGCATCATATCTTGAACTGGAGGCCAAGCCTCCAACATGTAGCCTATTGGGGGATATTGAAGATCCAAATCCACTTACCTGCTGTCCAAACTTCTCATATGGAATGGGCATGAGTGTGCTTAGCGTTCATCTTGCTGTGTATGGAGCCTTTTCCCCAGAAATTATGAATTTACCAAAGGCAGGGTAACGAGTGCACCTTCGGGTCTTGATATTGAGCATATATCTTCACTTTCAAACATATTTTTTATGACACTTCCTAGGCAGTCAGCCATGTCAAGACGAAGCTGAATGACCGGCTGTCAGATACTCATGGAAGTGGACAATGAACAAAAGCATCTTTCTGTCTGATCACGGTCCCAGATGTAGCTGCTCGTGCTCTGTGTGGAGAGCGGAAGGGTTATGTGGTCCAAACCAGTGGTGGGAACGACAAACAAGGTGCTTTCATGAGGCAAGGCATCCTGACCTACAGCAGAGCACCTGCTGGAATAAAGGACACTCTTGTTATACACGAAGAAGAAAGAAGTGGAGAAAGAAGGTGCGAGTCTACTCATGGATGCATCGTGGATGCCAATATGAATGCTCTCAACTTGGTTATTGTAAAAAAAAAAATCAAAATTAAAAAGGAGAAGGATATTCCTGGGCTGACAAATACTACTGTGCCTAGGGAATTGGGGCCCAAACAAGCTCACAGAATCCAACAGTTTTTCAAAACGCTAATCAAGTTGATGCCCTCAAATATACTGTCAGAAAGCCCTCAGGCACAGAAGGTAAGAAGTCCAGGACCCAAAGCACCAATATTTGGAATTTTGTTGTTCCATGTATCCTGCAGCACAAATGTGGACTTGTTGCTCTGAAGAAACAATGCACTAAGGAAAATAAGGCAAAGGCTATAGAGTATGCCAGCCTTCTGGCCAAACTTTAGACTACAAAGAAAGATGCCAGAAACAGATTGTCAAGAGATGTGGGCTCACTGAGAGCTTCTACTTCTCTGAATCTGAGAACAAATAAATAATCAGGAAAAAAAGATCATATATCAACTATATATAACAGTTGGCTTCATCGTGACATTCCATATGCCATATAACAAATTTTTCACATATATATTCCCTATGGCCCTCTCTTGCCTCCCTTCTCCTCCCACGGATCCCTTTCCTGCTCTAGCTAGTTCCCCTTATACTTTGGTTCAGTTTCCTGTGTGAGTTTAATTAGAGTTACTTACAGAAGCCTGGGCACCTTACCAGTGGCTACACCATTGAAGAAATTGCCTCTTTCCTGGCAACCAATAACCACCTCTAGGTCCTGAGGAAATGGCAGGGCTTCACTGGCCCACATCCCATGACAGATTGTTGATGGACCAATCATGTGTAGGTTGTCACGTCTTGCTTTCAGAAGTATCACAGCCATGTCATGCCCAGCACTCTACCCCTCCTCACATTATTTCTGTCTCATCTTCCTCATTTGACCCACTGTGAGGAGAGTGAAGTAAATGTTTTAATAATGTTGGCTTTTTCAAAGTGTCTTCAGAAGCTAAGCAAGCAATCAAAGAACCAGCTAAGAAGACCACATCATCTTTGGCCAACACAGAGAAAGCACCACATTTCGGTGCCTAAATTGGCAATAACCTCAAGATTCTGTTGAGTTATTATAGAAATCCAAAGAGATGGAATAAGGAGGACCCCCCCCCCAGAGACTGGAAAGGATGGAGAACAACTGAAAGTCACCAGAAGGGAAAGGACAGTGCTCAGAAGATGGCTCAGTTGGTAAAGGAAATTACTATGTGTCCTGGGTAGGGTCTCTATTGCTGTGATGAAACACCATGACCAAAGGCAAGTTGCAGGGGGGAGGGGTTTATTTGGTTTACACTTCCAATTGCAGTCCATCACTGAAGGAAGTCAGGCCAGGAACTGAAGCAGGATTGGAATCTGGAGGCTAGAGCTGATGCAGAAGCCATGGAGGGATGCTGTTCACCGGCTTGCTCGCTTTTATTATAGACCTCCCAAATCACCAGCCCAGGGATGGCACCACCCACGATGGGTTGGGCCCTCCCCCATCAAGGTCTACAGCTGGACCTTATGGGAAAATGTTCTCAACCAAGGTTCCCTCCTTTCAGATAATTCTAGCCTGTGTCAAGTAGACATAAAACCATCCAGGACACTGTGCGAGCATGAGGGGCTGAGTTCCATCTCCAGAACACATGTTAAGAGCTAGGCACTTTACCAGGGAGTGAATCCCAGGCCTGGGGAGGTGAAGACAGTGTTCCTGAGCAACACCTGGGGTTTTCCCCTGACCCCCACAGATACATGTACACATGAACACCAACACATACATGTACACAAGTAAACACAAGTATACACATATACATGAAATAAAAAAAAAAAAGAGGGAAAGAACAGGATGAAGATAGTTTCGGGGGGGGGGGGGATGGCTAATGGAATTGTCCTAGGTAAGGTTAAGGCAAATTAGCAGTAAATGTGTGTGTGTGTGTGTGTGTGTGTGTGTGTGTGTGTGTGTGTGTGTGTGTTATCTACCTTTACACCTTCTTCAAAAGTAGATTTCAAGAGTCGCAAGGAATTTTACAAAAAAATACATACAACATACAATAAAATTTAAAATAAGCTAGTGAGTTGGGGATACAGCTCAATAGTAAAACACTTGCCTAGTATGTGCTCTGGGTTCAATTGCCAGTACGGCAAAACATAAAATAAGGTAAAAATAAGCTGGCATCTTAGGATTTTCTTGCTATGAAGAGACACCATGACCATGGCATCTCTTATAAAGTAAAACATTTCGTTGGGGCTGGCTTATAGTTTCAGAGGGTTAGTTCATTATCATCATGGTAGGAAGCATGGCAGCATGCAGGCAGACATGGTGCTGGAGCTGAGAATTCTACATCTTGATCTGAAGAAAGCAGAAAATTGTGTCACACTTGAGCATCTGAGACCTCAAAGCCCATTCCCACAGTGACACACTTCCTCCAACAAGGCCACACCTACTCCAAAAAAGTCACACCTCCTAATAGTGCCATTCCAATGGCCAAGCCTTCAAACGCATCAGTCTATGGGGCCATGCCTATTCAAGCCACCACATTTGGTTATATTAAAAAGGGGGGGGGGGCAGTGATGAAGTTGGAACAAAGGGAAATTATGGTTACAAAATAAGGCAAAATAGAAACTAAGGCTATTATAGATATTTCATGCCATGAAGATAATTCAACCTGATACACAAATCATTGCAAAATGAGGCAAAAAAAAAAAAAAAAAATCAAACCACTTTCTCAGGATAAGTGTAAAAGCTTACCCTGTTGCTAAGAATAAGGAGAGCTTTGAGCAGAGGATTTTGTCCTCTTTGATGAATAATAAGTACACCCAACATATTCTTAGAACAGACACATCCAATAACATAAGCAGGTATGGGGGAGGGGGTATGATCAGAAGTAGCCAGGATAACAAAACCAGGGGCTCTAAAGCAACAGGATCCAGGATCAGTTTCTACCTGGTGTAGACCAACTTGAGCACAGGTTTATTTTTTCCTTAGACACATTGGATATGAGATTTATTACTGAACGTGATTTGGTCGGGTGGAGGAGAGCACAGTGGAAGCCCTTGGCTGCTCAGGGCCCACCATTCACCTAGGGAAGCACAACTGAGGTTATATTTGACCCAACAGCCATGAGGGATGAGCCACTTCACAACTCCCATGTGTTTTCACTCATCTGCAGTAAACTTGGTGAAGCCTCGCTTCTTTGAATTGTGACTCTTTGATCGGGTAGGGAAGTTGAACTTGACTCTGTGCAGGGCCTCAGTGGCGTGCTCCTTTTTCTGCAGCTCGATGTGGGTAGACATGATGACCTGGCCAACATGCACCCTGGACAGTGTACCCTGGAGCTTCCCAAAGGCAGCCTGGCATGGGAACAGCATTGAGATCAGATTCATGAATATCCAATAGAAAACTGTGCCCAAGGTCCCTTAAGGCAACTCATGTTGGCAGCAGGCTGTGGGTACTATCATGGAGGCTGCTGTTTGCAGCCATTGTCCACCATGAGGAAAGCAACCTGATTGTCTTCGTTGACTACAGAGGGATGGGTATTTCTTTTAATCTCTAGGTGCCATTTCTATTAGTTACATTCTCGTTGATACAATAAAACTATATTATTAGGCCAAAATAAAAATTTTACATGCTTTCATGGGATCAAAAAAATATAGACTGGGTTTCTGTGGTCTATTAGATTGAAACAGCCAGGACGGTAAGTCCATTCACCTCCTCATAATAATGATTTCAAAATACACAATAAAGCCCAGCACTCTGAGGCAGAGGCAGGTGGATCAATGTGAGTTCGAGACCAGCCTGGTCTACAGACTGAGTCCAAAACAGCCAAGGCTACATAAAGAAACCTTGTCTCAAAAGAAAGAAAGAACCAAATGGAAGGAGGAGGAGAAGAAAGAAAGAAAGGAGGAAGGAAGGAAGGAAGGAAAGAACACAATAATATATTAATTGCTGAAAGGTTAAAAAGATAGTGCAAAGAAAATAAATGTTTCTGAAGTTATGGGAATCAAACTCAAGGCCTGTACATGGTGGACAAGCTGTCTGCTACTGACTTATACCTCCAGCCCCTAAGGGGAAAATGTATTTAATCAACTGTAATCCTACCACTTATGGAATGGCACTTAGAATATGTCCTTCTAGATGTGACTTGAGAAGACTCAGCTTTTCAAATATTTATGTGAAATCTTTGGGCTCATGAGCCCCAAGGATGAGACTTTGCTATCAACCCTTTAGCATAATGGTAAGATCAGATAGAAGAGCAAATGTAAAGCAGGCAATTTCTTCAGAAAAAAAAAAATTCATTCTGCACCTTTCTTGATACAGCTATTAAAATGGGGGAGTGGACTGTTCGCAAAAGGTGACTTTACAGCCAGGACAAGATATGCTATTACTGCCTTAATAACCAATTACTTTGTGATATTACTTTCATTCAGGGATGTTATACGCCTAACAAGAAGGGCTGGGACGGGGCGTGCTCTGCATTTTCATATTCATTTATTGCAATACCTCAGAGCATTAGAGAACGGCTGAGTGAAATGTAATTTTCCAGCGAGGTTACAAATCTGCAGAGTTAGGGAAACTCAAACCACAGCTTTTGTCCTAGAGAGTTTGAAATGTGACGTTAGTATGACTATTTCACATGTCAAGGTAAACCCTGCAGTGTTGAATTACACAACCGACTTACAAGAAGAAAACAGATAGAACTGGGCCTTGAGAGATGACTCAGCACTTAAGGGCACTTGCCTCCAAGCCTGGAGGGATTTGAATTCATTCCCCAGAATCACACTGTGAAAGGACAAAACTGACCTGTGTAAGTTGTCTTTTGACCTCCTGTGATGGTTTGAATAGGCATGGCCCCCACAGAGTCATGTGTTTGAATGCTTAGCCCATAGGGAATGGCACTATTAGGAGGTGTGGCCTTGTTGGAGTAGGTGTGGCCTTGTTGGAGGAAGTGTATCACTGTGGAGGTGGGCTTTGAAGTTATATATGCTATATTCAGTGTGACACACACAGGAGTCCCCTTCTGCTGCCTTTGGGTCAAGATGTAAAACTCTCGGCTCCTTCTCCAGCACCAAGTCTGCCTGCACGCCGCCATGCTTCCTGCCATGATGTTAATAGACTAAACCTCTGAAACTGTAAGCCAGCCCCAATTAATGTTTTCCTTTATAAGAGTTTCCTTGGCAGGGTCTGGAGAGATAGCTCAGGGGTTAAGAGCACTAGCTGCTCTTCTAGAGGACCCCAGTTCAATTCTCAGCACCCGCATGACAGCTCATAACTGTCTGTAACCCCTATTCTAGGGAATCTGACACCCTCACACAGACATACATACAGTTAAAACACCAATGTACCTAAAATAAAAATAAATATCTTTTTTTTTTTAAAAGAGTGGCCTTGGTTATGGTGTCTCTTCACGGTAATAGAAACCCTAACTAAGACACCTCCATATATTCATTATGTTCACACACATACACACAAAAAAATAAAATATAAATGAAGGTTTCACAGTCGGACGTGGTAACACATACTTGTAATTTCAATGCCAGCACTTAGATAGCTGAGGCAGCAGGATCAAGAGTTCAAGGTCAGCCTGAGTTTCAAAAGGAGATGAGAGAGAGAGAAAGAGACTATTGCACTAATGTATTAAAAAGACAAAAGCAGCATGACTATTCCACACACCCACGCATATCCAGCTGCAATGTAATATAAAAATAGAAAGAGGGCTAGGATGTAGCTTGGTTGTAAAGGTCTTGCCTAGTATGCATGAAACCCTGGGGTCGGTGACTAACCCTACTCTAGGCATGCTGGCGCACAGCTGTAATCCTACCAAAGACAAAGTGGAGACGAGAAGATCAGAAGTTAAGATCATCTTTCACTACATACTGAGTTCAAGGTCAGCCTAGGATACATTCAAGCCATCTTTAAAAAAAAAATTGGTAGAGGAGGGGCGGGAGTTGGAGAAGCATGTCAGTGGTTAAAAGCTCACACATTTCTTGCAGAGAACCTGAGTTCTGTTCCCAGCACCCATATCTGGCAGCTTATAACTGCCTCTAATTCCAGTTCCAGGAGATCCAAATGCCTTATATGCTTCCAGGGACAAGTGAACTTTCATGCACATACCTAGACACCAGTATACACATATACGTAATTACAATATGTTTCAAAAATAGCTAATAAATGATACATAAATAAAAATGGAAAGAGGTCAGGATATCTAAGCACAGTTTTAGGTATTAACTGAACCAAACTTAAATTGGTCAGAGACTAAAGGCATTGCAGCCACCAATCTAACTGTGTTGCTATATTTAATTTTACCTGTGCTGACAATTCACTCCAAAAGCTCTAAGACATCCTACCTAATACTCAGTGATTTCATCTCACCTGTAAGTTCAAAAGTGGGGTTATTTTAAGAATCTAAGCCTGTAATGACATCCTTACTGGTAATTATACATTGTGGGATGGATAATGATTCCCTAATCTTTTGATAATACCAGGACCCGCTCAATGAGACCCCAAGTGAAAGCAATAAGTCAGAATTTCCTTCCTTTGTGAGTCTTAGGGTCTAAATCTCACCACTGCCTTTCCATTGTTTGGGTCTTATTGTGTGAAAGGGCAGGGCCACCCTGATAAGAGCAAAGGAAAGCCTTCATACAGCTGGGAGAGGGCTGCATAGACTTCCTGCAACACCAGCACAGGGACCCTCCCTGAGGGCCTCGAACCATGGGAACTTCCTGCAGAAGAAAGACCAGCCCAGGGGCTGAGGAAGATGGCCAACTCAGCAAAATCCCTGCCTGGTAAGCGTGGTCAAGTCTAACAGGGAAAGGGTAGACCAGAGGAGGGCATGTGATCAAAGTGGCTGTATTATATAGGGCAACCCAGCCCCTGGGCTGGAGAGTTAGCAAGTAGGGACTGAGGAGGGGAGCAAGAAGTGGCCAGGTTCACTTTGTTATGTTAAATAGCTGCCTCAGCCATTTGCCAGCGTTTGAGATCCCTGGGGCTCACTGGCCCGCAGTCCAGCCAAATGGATGAGGTCCTGGGTCAGTGAGAGACTGTCTCAAAAACTAGGGTAAAAGGGCTGGGGCTAGAGCTCAGTGGTAGAGCACTCGCTTCTCATGCATGAAGTCCTAGGTTCAATCCCCAGGACTGGTATAAGTCAACAAACAACTGTGCAGTGTGGAGAGTGGCTAAGGCCAACACCTGACATCCACTCTGCCTCCTCATGCATACACCCAAATGTGTGTGAGTTCATACGTACACAACTACACAACTACACACACACATACACACACACACACACACACACACACACACACACACACACACAACCAGCTGATAACTTAACTCTCACCATCACACAGATGGGACCTAGAGTAAAACGTCTACTGACTCCAGGTAAGACTAGGTACCACAAGTTAGAAGTCCAAATGAACATCTCCCTTTGATGCTCTCAGTGTTTCACCAGTGAGGCCTACAGACTCCATGAGGAAAAGAGTCTCTCTAGGACTCCCAATGAACTGTGAGGAATTTCATCCTGTGCCTGAGGATGACAACCACACACCGTATCAGAAGGAGAAAGAGAAACACAAAAGAACAAACAACAGCTTTGAAGTCACTTCTGAAAACAGGATTGACGGATAGTCTACTCATGGGCTATTCTTCCCTTGCAGCTGTGGTTGTCACATTCCTTGGACGAAACGTTGCTCCTTTTCCAGAGCCTGATCTGTTTATGAGAGCTTCCAGCCACAAATATGTGGTCACTGAAGCCTCCTGCCCTCCCTGTACTTTTCATAAAAACTTTGGAGGCTGCCTAATTGTTTAACACGGTAAGCGGTTCTGCTAGAATGGTTGCTTTTGACATGGGGTGACTTTATCCACCCTCATGAGACTTTTGGTAACATCAAAAATTATTTTGTGTATTTGTGTGTGTGTGTGTGTGTGTGTGTGTGTGTGTGTGTGTGTTCATGTGTGTGGGTACATGTATGTGTACATGATTGTCCATGCATGTGAGTATGGAGTATGGAGCCTGGAGGTCAGTGTCTGGTGTCTCCACGTTTTTTTTCAAATGTATTTGCGCGCGTGTGCGTGTATGTGTGTGTGTGTGTGTGTGTGTGTGTGTGTGTGTGTGTGTGTGTGTGTGTGTGTGTACATGAGTGCAGATGCCCACAGAGGCTAAGAGGCATTATATCCCCCTGGAGCTGGAGTTACAGTTGCTTGTGAGCTGCTCTATGTGGGTGCTGAGAACTAAACTCAGGTCTTCTGGAAGAGCAGTAAGGGCTGGGCCATCCATCTCTCCCACCCTCCACTTTACTTCTTGAGATAAGCTCTCTCACTGAACCTCGAGTTCACCAACTCACCTAGACTAGTGACTGAGCCCAAGGGTGCCTCTGCCTTCATTTCCCCAATACTGGGATTACAAGGACATGCCACCACATTGGCTTTGTAAACATGGATTCTGGGGATCTGAATTCTGGTCCTCCTGCTTGCATAGCAATCACTTTAATTATTGACCCAGCTCCCTAGGAAAACATTTTGATTGTCCTAACTAAGAGTGGAGAGATTGATACCGGCATCTAGTGGTAGACAGCAGCCAGGGGCACCGTCACCCAGCTTATAAGGAGGGCCGCTTGTCTCAGTTGGTTTTAGAACAATGCAAGTAGTATTCTATAAGACACAGAACACACACACACACACACACAAATAGACACAGAACACCACCACCCGTAGTGAAATCATCTTGCTTAACATATTAATAGCTGTAAGGTTAAAGTTCTCTGAGTGACAGTTATGTATTTTTGCAACCGCTCTGTGAAAGTGGACCGGAGTGGGGCTGATAAGGAAGAAGCAGGAGTGGATTTGTGTGTTCCAATAGTTCTCTGTTTTTCAACGCCTCCCTCGCTGCTTTGTTTTATAATTCATCACCATGTTGCTCCATGACTTCCTACCAAAAGACATAAAGGGTTACTTGCAGCCAGAAGCAAATGTTGGTCTCCTCCAGGAGCCAAATGGTCACTTTTCAAGTGACTTCAACTGTTTTTCATGAGTTGACTTGCTTTTCCAGCTGCTAAAGAAAAACAACTCAGATAATGGTCTCTGCAGCTCTTCAGAAATTTGAGTGGTGTGTGTGTGTGTGTGTGCGTGTGTGTGTGTGTGTGTGTGTGTGTGTGTGTGTGTGTGTATGAGCTATTCCAGCTCCATTCATTCAACTTATATACATTTGACCTAGCGAAATGTGAATTCCTAAAATTGGATTGTCAAAGAAATGTAATCAACCAGGAAGGAGAGAAGAGACCATGAAAAAGAAGATAAGCTTGGTCTCTGTGGCTTGTTTTTAGAAGAATTTGTTATAAGTTGCTTGCATTGTAAGAATACAATTCTGGCATTATAAGGCTATAATGCCAAGGTCACCTGCTGAAGTCCAGGAAAAGGAACAGTCAAGTGAGGACAAAAAAGCTGGGAAATCGTGGTGCACAACTTTAACCCCAGCACTAAGGAGACAGAGACAGGTGAATCTGAGTTTGAGTCTAGCCTGGTCTACATAGCAAGTTCCAGGACAGCCAGGGCCACACAGACAAACCCTGTCTCAAACAAACAAACAAACAAAAAAGCACTAATGGAGGCTGCTGGGAACAAGCCGGACTAGATAAGGGACAGACACACTATTTTTCCATAAGTGACAGCTAGTCTTGGTTGTCAACTTGAAACACCTGAGAAGCGGGACCCTCAACTGAAGACTTGCCAGATTGGCTTGTGGGCATGGGAGCGGGAGTGTGGTCGTCATGTTTTCTCAATTTCTAATTTATGTAGAAAGGCCCACAATGGGCAGCACCATTCCTAGGTAGGTGGGCCTGGACTGTATAAGGAAGACAACTGAAGGAAGAAGGCAGCAAGCAGTGCTCCTCCATGCTGTCTGCTTCAGATCCCGCCCCTGGGTCCCTCGGTGACAGACTGTGGTGTGGAAGTATAAGCCAAATAGGCCCTTTCTGCCCACAAGTTTTGGTCATGGGGTTTATCACACCAACAAAAAAGAAAACCAGAGCACCTTATTAACTACGCCTTATCGGTCCCCTCTGAACACAGGCGTTGCTTGTTTTTCAGAAGTACCACAGGTAGGACTAGACACGTGGCTCAGTTGCTATGGTGATAACCCAGCACGCACAAAGCCCTGCATTCAATTCCCAACGCCAACTAAACTAGGCACGATGGTGCATGCCTATAGTTCTAGCATTTGGCAGTGGAGACAGAGGATCAGAAGTTCAAGCCTCCCCTCACCCCACCCTTCCACCCCCACATCCCCACCCTGGGCTACATAACAACTTTGAGACTAGCCTGCATTACTTGAAATCCTGTGTTGGGAAGAAATAAAGTGTCAAAGGTTATCCCACCTCCTATCCTCCCTCAGTTCCAAACCACAAGGCTTGATTGGATCCCTGTTCTAATCAAAATGCGGCAACTGCCCAGATGCTTGCGTCTAGAAGTGGAGCGGTCCAGGCAGCCTGAGAAGCCCTTACCTGTTACCATCCTTGGACTTGAAACACATCTTCATTCCACATGCTGGGTTTACAGAGAACACAGAGGGAAAAGAAGCAATGTGATGTAAAGTAGGTTCCCTTGCTCAAGTAAATAGGAATGTGGACACATCATGAGTTTGGACATCTGCTCTGATGGCTAACCATGAGGTTCAACCTGACAGAACTTGGAGTCACCATGGAGACCTCCCGCTGAGCACATCTGTGAAGGTGTTTCCAGAAAGGTCTAAGTAAGGAAGGAAGATGATCCCTGAAGATGGGGGTGGCCACATTCCGTGCTCTGGGGTCCAGGACTGAATGAAAAGAAGACAGTGAGCTGAACACCAGCCTCCATCCCTCTCTGCTCCCTGACTGTTAAGGCAACGTGTCCAGCTGCCTCCCATTCCTGTCGCCATCACCTCTCTACTCTGGCAGACTGTCCCTTCATACTGGAAACCAAAATGGGCCCTACTCTCCTTGTGTTACTTTCAGGTGTTTGTCTCATACACATACATATATATGACGTCATCACCGCAAGGAACTAAAGACAGCTAGCTCATCATCTCCAAGCACTTTGTTTTTGTTGTTGTTGTTTTTCCCCTTCTTCTGAGAACACTTAACATGAGCTCTGTCCTCTTAATTTACATTAGGCAGATGTGACAGAGCACACCTGTAATTCCAGGACTCTGGAGTCTGGGGTAGGAAAATGGCCAGTTTTAGACCAGCCGGTGCTACACAGGAAAAACTCTGTCTATAAACAAATATATACATACTTAGATATCAATGTAGAATACAGTGTTGCTATAAGTAAGGTCCATATCTGTGCGTCTGTCTGTCTATCTATTTTTAGAGACAGGGTTTCTCTGTGTAGCCCTGGCTGTCCTGGAACACTCTCTGTAGGCCAGGCTGGCCTCTGCCTCCCAAGTGCTGGGGCTAAAGGCATGCAGCACCACCGCCCAGCCACACAACAGATTTCTAGAACTAACTCCTTAACTGTTCTCTTTCTTTCTTTCCTTCTTAAGACATGGTCATGTCTATCCCAACTGGTCTAGAACTTGCTATGTAGCTAGCTAAAGGTGACCTTCAACTTCTGAGTCTCCTGCCTCAACATCTTGAGTGTTGGGATGACAAGTGGTAATGGAACTCAGAGAGTCACTTCGTGCTGGGCAAGCAGTCTACCAACTAAGCCACACACCCTTGTGCTCCCTGACTTTTCTTAATATTCTGTAGTGCTCTGCCTGAAATATTGCCATCGGTTTTAGACAAATATAAAGAAACATCTCTATCTCTCCGAGCAGTAAACTCAGGGAAGCAATAGCAGTGCTGGTGTGTAAAGCTAAGCCTCGCACGTGCCCTGGTTGGTCTACATGTTAGACCAGCAAAGGAAGAGGGAGTCAGTGTGTGTGTCCACAAATATGGGCGTGTGGTTAAACATAAGCTGATCAAGAACTTTCCAGTTCCCTATTAGGACAAAAATGGCTTTCGCTTCTTTGTGCTGGTGTTTCCTTGTTTAATAAAAGCTAGGAAAATTCTTCTTTCCAACCCTCAGGGTCAAAGAGTTCTGTGTTCTTTCTTGGAATGTTATTTTTCTCTCCAAGCTGTGTGATGTTAATTGCTTAATTACCAGAATGGAAGGGTGCTGCTGTAGGAGAGAGCTTCATTTTGGGAGGTCTTGGAACCATACGTCAACAATACTACAAGAAAACACTCTTTGTGTCTGAGACACACACATACCACAACAAACTTCGTTTTGCCTTCCCACAAATCCCTTCCCAAGCACAAAATATATATATATATACATATATATATGTATATATGTATATATATATAGTGTGTGTATGCTTTTTTCTGACTCTAACTCTATTTGCTTATTAATATTTCTGGTTAGCATACAAAGAATTTGTTTTGTCATGAAATCTTCATACATTTGAGGCATTATACTTTGTTGTCATTCGTTCTCCTCCCCCAGCTACCTTCCCGCACACCCTCACCTCCTGCTGGTCCATTACCCTCTCTAAGTCCTGCCTCCCTTAAGACCTCTTCTTCCCCATCAAGATCTTCTTTCTTATTTTCTTCCTTTCTTTTCTCTCTCTCTCTCTCTCTCTCTCTCTCTCTCTCGTTTATTTGTTTTGTTTTTCAAGACAAGGTTATTCTGTGTATGTATCCTTGGCTATCCTGGAACTCACCCTGTAGACCAGGCTAGCCTGGAACTCACAGAGATCCACCTGCCTCTGCCTCCCAGAGTGCAGGGATTACAGGTGTGCATCACCACCGCCCGGCTCATAATCCACTTTATAGGTTTGTAACTTACAAGCATATATAAACACATACACACCTATCCACATACATAGATATATAATTTTATATTTAGGTCCTGTGTGTGAGAGTCTGGCTTGTTTCACTTCAGGTAATTTCTAGTTGCATCCATTGTCCTGCAAAGCCATTATTTCTTTTTGTTTTTCATGGCATGCATGGCACACACTTTTATGTATAGACTGAAATACTTTTATTTATATCTAAATGTATGTTTTGTTTAAAAAATTATCTATTCAGGATGCCCTTCCATTGGGTCATTGTCCCACCTTGGATCTGTGTGGTTCCTGGGCTCTTGTGTCTCAAAATGCCCTTCCATTGGAATACTGTCCCACCTCAGAGCTGTGCGGATCCTGGACCCCTGTATGTCAGGTTTCCTTCCATTGGGATACTTTCCTATCTCAGAGCTGTGTGGTTCCTGGCCTCCCGAATCCCATCTGAGCAGGAAGGACACATTCTCAAAGTTATAAAATAGTTGTTTTCATTTAAAAAAAAAAAATATATATATATATATATATGTATGAGTTTTACTAAAACATATAAATAAAATCACTTTAGTTTTAATCAAACACATATATATAGATATACCATATTTTATTTTTCATTCATCATGGACATTTAGGCTGGTTCTATTTCCTGGCTCTTGTGAATAGCACAGCAATAAGCATGATTGTGCAAGCATCTCTGTGGTGTTTTACCTGGAGGTCCTTTGGGTATATGCCCGGGAATGGTACAGATGAGTCATATGGTAGTTCTATTTTCGGTTGTGGAAGAATTTGCATACTGATTCTATAAGCGTGCACAAGTTACACTCCCACCAGCAGTGATCAGGGCTCCCCTTTGCACAACCTCATCAGCATTTTTTGTCTTTTGTTTTCTTGGTAATAACCAACCTGATTGGGAGAGATGGTATCTCAAAGTAGTTTAAGTCTGCATTTCCCTGATGGCTAAGGCCATTGAACACTTTTTCCAAGTATTTGTTGGCCATTTCTGTTTCATCTTTTGGCAGCTATTTTGTTAACCCATTTATTGATTGGAAGATTGGGAGATTGGGGGGTTGTGCATTTAATTCTTGCAATTTTTTTTAATCCTGGGTATTAACCTACTGTCTGGTGTGTAGTTCACAAAGTCGGGTTGTTTTGTTTTTGTTTTTGTTTGTTTCCTCACTCTGTAGACAGCCTCTTCACTCTGGTAATTATTTCCTTTGCTATATAGAGGTTTTTTAGTTTCATATAATCCTATTTTTCAGTTCTTGAGGTTATTTCCTATGCTGAGTCCTTCTCTGAAAATCTTTGCCTATGTCTATAAGTTTAAGTGTTTCCTCTATGTTTTCCTCTAGCAATTCCAAAGTCTCCATTTTTTTTTTTCCCCCAGTGCTTCTCTGTATGATCCAAGAACCACACTGCACTAGCAGCTGTTTTTGTAAAGCAGGCCTCCAGGTGCATGTTAGTCCTACTTTGGAAAATATTCCGGCCTAAATAAATGAGTTTCAGCTGGCCACTTGAAGAGGGTTTGTTTTTGTTGTTTGTTTGGGACTGCTGACGCGTTTCATACAATAGGCAGACAATTGAGTGCAACATCTGGGCTTGTAAGCTTCAAGCGGAGGAAGCGCTTGTGCAAGCAGCCGACATGCCAGCCCAAAGCAAGGTACTGACTCAGACGACGGAGGAAAAGGAGTTCCTAATGACCTCCCCTTAAGGATACAAGACCTTCCCCTAGCCTCACGTAGCCACTGCCTCAGCCCTTGCGCTTTGTTTCCTGGTGCCCTAGCCAGTCCTGTGAACGCTGTATTCTGGCTTTTCCCGGAGTCTTGAGCTTTCTATGCGCTCCGCAGGCGCAAGCGCGCAGCGTCTGGTTGCCTGGCAACGACCGGGCCCACAGCTCACTTTGCAGCCAGCTTGGAGAAACGTCCGCACCAGCCAGTCTGCCCTGGGAACTCTGTCCTGGTTTCTCCCCCCCCCCCTCCATTGTTGTCGCTCACACAAAAGGCTGTTACAAAGCCAGTGTAGCCACCGCGCCTGCATTACAATACACGCATGGTCATTATTTGGAACCAAAGCTTTTGTGGATAAAGATACAGTCTATCCCAGGAAGGACCAGAAGTCCTGGCCGAACTCCCACAGCACCAGCGAACTGTCCCAGAATCCCTGCCTGTCCACCCGGCTCTTCCGCCAGCTGGTTGCCAGGCCCTTGGCTAGCCTTTTGGCTGGTATGAGGTCATTCTTGTGCTGATGTGGGCCGTCCTCCCCCCGCCTGCGCCCTTCACTCTCAACCCAAGCGCGATGCATCAAATGCCAGCCAGTTCAATCGTCTTATCTCTAGCCCAGCCCTGTCTCCTTCTCCGCCCCCATGCCTCTCAAGTTTCCTAGGCTGCAGTTGCCATGGAATTCACAGAGGCCTGGAAGGCTTTCTTTGGTGTCTGACAACCCCTCAGAGTCACAGAATGAAGACTGATTCTCAATGCTTCCCTGTCCTCCAGCCTTAGGGATCGCATTTAACCCATCACCCTCCACTCTGTGACTCAGGGTTCAGCATCAGGTTTGGATTCTGGGAAAAGAAGTTTTAAGTCATATCTAGAAGCTATTGAGTATAAAAGCTGGAAAGGGTCTCCCTCTAAAGAGAAAACCAAGAACAAAGACACCGTGAATGTGTGAGGGTTCTCTTCAATATAGATAAAAGTATTGTTGCGTCATTCAGTGAGTGTTCCCTATTTGCTGAGGGATAAGGCTGTGAAGACAAAACTAAGCTCACTGTCGTGTTCAGTAACATTATGAGTGTGAAAAAACGTGAGTCCAACTCACAGAAACAACTGTGCAGAGCAGGAGTGGGAGCACAGCATTTACTGGTATCCCAGTACTTACTGGCAAGTGGAGAGATCCAAGGGTACCATGGGTGGGCAACGATGTCCAGCCATCTCTGTTTCTCTCATTAGTCTCATCATCCTCTCACAAGACGCTGTTAAAACTTGAGTCACAAGAAAGCATCCTTAGCTAGAAGAGAGAATCAAACTGTGTGGGACTATAGCTTAATAAAGGACTTCCAGCAAACATGTTAACCATATATCAGTGATGACAAGATATCATTCGTGAAGGGACCTATCAAGACCATCATACCCCCATCGTACAAAAAGGCCTCTGTTACAGAATAATTATATTTATTGTGTCAGAAGTATTCTTCTTTGCTGGCTTCTTCTGAGCCTTCTATCAGTCTTCTATAAAGAGTCCATAGCGTGAGAAAGCAGGGGGAAGAGAGAGAGAGAGAGAGAGAGAGAGAGAGAGAGAGAGAGAGAATCAGAGGCCTGTCCTTTATTTGTTTTAAGTGTGTGTGCACACTTGTGAACACTTATCTATGTGTGTATGTGTATGTGTGTATGTCCCTCCCTACTCACAGGTCCTCTCACTGGATTGGAGTTTGCCACGTAAATTAGGCTGGCTGGCCATCAAGTCCTAGAGATCCACCTGTTAGTGCCTCTCCAGCGCTGGGATTACAAGCTCTAGACCCCACACCCAGCTCTTCTTCCACATGGGATTTGGACCTTGAACACAAGTCCTTGTCCTCTTGTCCTTGCTTCAAGGAAAGCATGCCATCAAGAGCTCTCTCTCTCTCTCTCTATCTATCTATCTATCTATCTATCTATCTTCTCCCCCATTTAACTTTTTAACTGGCCTACTTCAGTCGTACCAGCCAGGTAGGTATGATATCAAAATGTCTGTCAACAGTATAGCACAGTATTCCCCCATCTCTGAAGACTTACCGCCATTGGCAGTGGCTCGGCCCAGGGTTGAGAGTGAACCCGGATACTGCTATGATGCTAGAACAATCACAGCCCATGCTAGACAAGTGGGTGGGGCTGAAGAGAAGCCCAAAATATGGTGTTTTCCTCATGGCTATGTACTATTTGGCTAAAAATAATATAAAGCCTGCATGCACTAAATGATGATAAATACTAAATGAAAATGACATCATTTACAGTTTATAATTTTTTTCCTCATTAGTTGTTAAACTTTCACAACAACTCCCTAAAATTAGTATCAATTAGTATCCCTGTTTTGCCTATGTGGAAACTAAAAAATTTAGTTTTAGTTCTGTGTGTGTGTGTGTGTGTGTGTGTGTGTGTGTGTGTAAATATGTGCCTTGTGTGAGCCATGTGTGTATATGTGTGTGTTTGTGTGTATATGTGTGTGTGTATGTGTGTGTGTATGTGTAAATATGTGCCTTGTGTGAGCCATGTGTGTGTGTGTGTGTGTGTGTGAGTATGTGCCTTGTGTGAGCCATGTGTGTATGTGTGTGTGTGTGTGTATATGTGTGTGTGTGTGTGAGTATGTGCCTTGTGTGAGCCATGTGTGTATATGTGTGTGTGTGTGTGTGTGTGTGTGTGTGTGAGTATGTGCCTTGTGTGAGCCACGGAGGCCAGAAGATGCTGCCCTGGAGCTGTATTTACAGGCAGTTGTGAGCCTTCTGATGAGGAGATGACAGCACAACCCTGATCCTACACAAGAGCATCAAGTGCTCTTAACCACCGAGCCGTCGCTCCAGCCCCCAACTCTTTTTGTTTGTTTGTTTTTGTTTTTATTTTTATTTATGTATTTGAGACAGGATCTCTCAATGTAGCCCTGGCTATCCTGGAACTCTGTAGATCAAGCTGCCTTCCAACTCGAAGATCCACCAGCCTCTGCCTCCCAACTGCTGGGATGAAAGGCATACACCACCACCGCCTGGCTTGCTTTTGTTTGTTTGTTTTTTGTTTTGTTTTGTTGTTTTTTGAAGCAGTGTGTCATTATGTAGCTCAGACTAACCTCAAACTTGGATCTTTCTGCTCAAATTCCCAAATGCTGGGATTACAGGTATGCCCACCACACCTGATTTCATCTAATTTTTATAAGACAGGTGAAAAAGACAAATAAGGTATTTATTAATTGCCTGGAGGATTCGAGGCATAGTTCCAAGCAAGGTAGTGTATGTCTACAGATGACCATATGAACCTCATCCTAAGGGAGAAAAAAAACAAAAAGATTTAGCAGCCATATGTCAGGCAAATAAAATGGAGACAAGCTGGGATCAAGACAATGAGTGGTCTTGAGGTGTGGCTCAGTTCGTGGAGTGTTTGCTCAGTAGCATGCACAAAGCCCTGAGCTTCTGCCTTTACCCCTGACATAAAGTGGGATTAGGGGAGTGCATCTGTAATCCCAGGTACAGAAGGTAGGAGCTGAGAGGAGGAGGCAGATCAGGAGTTCAAGATCTTCTGGAGGCCTCCCTAGGTACATGAGACCCTGTGGAAAAGAAAAACAAAACAAAACAAAAACAAAAACACTAATCAGGAGAGCTTTAAAAGAATCTACACCCAAAAGTTCTAGAAAGGTCAACAGGTGGTGATGGTAGTTGCCTAGCAAACTTAGAGGAGCCAAACAGAGTAACTATGCTTTCAGAAAGGGGGAGAGGGATGTTGGTGTTAATGGGGATCCCTTGTAGGAGGGGCCCAAGTCTCAACCACAGACCAGAGGTGGCAGTTAGGAAACAGGGCCTTCAAGACAAGAAGATGAGGAAAGAAAAGAAGTGATGTAAGAGGTTCTTGGGAAAGAATCTTGGCCACTGCTCTGTGTGGAGGATGTGAGACAAGGGAGGCAAAAGCAGTGGAGAGAGTTCCAATGCACAGAAGCTGGTAATAAGCAAAAGTTCTCTCGCTGGGTAAAACTCCTGCACACGAGCTTGAGGTCCTGAGTTCAGATTCCTCAGAACCTACATAAAACCGGACTCAATAGCATGCATGTGTCGTCTCAGTGCTCCACATGTGACATGAGATGTGGAGACAGGGGAATTCCTGGAAGCTTGAAAGCCAAGGCAGCCTGTTGTAGAACAGCCACACACAAGAAGCAGTGTATCCCAGACAAGGTAATATACTAAGATTGTCCTCTGATCTCCAAGTGCTTTCCCATCTCTCTGTCTCCCCCCACCCCACCCCCTGCACCCACAAGACTTAAAAATAAAAGCTCCATTTAAGGCCATACCACTCTGAACACTCCCAATCTCACCTAAAACGTAAAAGTCCTCAAGTGATCCTGCAAGGGTTAACCCCACAGCACAAAGCACCCAGCTCACCGCTCCCGCCCCCCCAGTAGTTCACTGACAGAAAATCTGAGCCAATAAGTAAATATTAAATTACTTTACATTATGTAAAACAGTGCTAGGCACACAGTAGACGCTAATTGAGTATTCATTGATTGACTGACGACTTCAATAAACGGAGGAATAAATCTGTGTGCAGACCCTAAATTGTGCTTCAAATTTATATGCCTTTAGCTTCTGGTCCTGTGACTATCTAAAAGCCTCTGTGGCAGGGAGGTGCATCTGGGAAAGGCAGGAAACTTGAGTTTGTGTCCTGGATCTGCCTCTAACTTGGATGTAATGTCTTACCAAGACCAGTTAAAGGTTGCTATGGAGAGAAAAGACATTTCCTTCAATGGTGTAGCCACCGAAAAGTCACCCACAATCCCCCTCACCTTGAAGCTCATTGGGACACATACACAGACACACACACATGCATACATATGAAAGTAGGAGACTAGTTGGGGAAAAAAGAGGGATCCACAGGAGTAGGAGGGAGACAAGAAAAGGTAAAAGTAAGTGACTACAATCAAAATATATGAAAATGTCATAATGAAACCTACTGTTATGTATAATATATGACAAAAAATATTTATGTGCTGAAAAGGGCTGGGATATGCACATGTAAATTCAGTATTCAAAATTGTACTCTAAGAGTTGGCTCTTGTTCAAAAGTCTCAATAAATATAGTTTCATTATGTAAAGTGACATATATTTCCTAAGCGAATCAGAAAGTAAAAGAAACCTATGTAGTTACCTGTATTGGATGGAAAAGCTAATTACACTAATTATCTAAAAACCTAGATTTTATGATATAAACCCGAACAAAGGGCTTGAAAAAAAAAAAAGGAAATAAAACAGTTTTTGTTGCTGTTGTTGTAGTTGTTGTAGCTGTTGCTGTTGTTGTTGCTGTTGCTGCTGCTGTTGAACATGCTTTCTCACTTATGGCCATAGCGATGCATCTTTTTCCTAAGCTGTGAAGATCATCACATTTTCAGTTTCTTTCCTCTGCGAATCTTGGCAATCAGAGGAGCTTTCCCATCCGTTTTGATTCTCGTGATTTCACACTGCAGAATGTCTGCGGAGACGCGGTGTCTCAGGCAGCCCCAAGCTCGGCATCCTCTGAGGATCAAGACAAGCTTCACAGGCGTGTCACAGGAGGAGAGGTCTCTGCTGGACAGCAAAAGAAAGTCTCCCTTTCTTACTATGAAATAAGTCAGAAGACTCAAATGATTTCTTCTACATTCGTCACCAGTGGGAGAATAGGTTAAAGATAAAACGTAAATATCCTCCAAATTCGAGAAGGGTTTCTGTGTTTTGACAGCACTTTGTGTTGCATTATAAGAGAGACTGAAGAGGCCACCTTCTAGTCAGACGGGACTTCTAGTGGAAGGAGGGAAACAAAAACCCACCCACAAAAACTTCCACCCAAAATGTGCCCTGCCTACAAGATGTGCAGGGATAAAGATAGAGCAGAGAATGAAGCAATGTCCGACCAATACCTGCCCCAACCTGAGACCCACCCCACGGAAGAGAGCCGCCTCCTGACACTGTTAATGATACTCCGCTATGCTTGCAGACTGGAGCCTAGCACAGCTGTCCTCTAAGAGGCTGCACCACCAGCAACAGAGTTAGATGCTGAAACTCATAGCCAAACATTAGGTGGAAAGCTGTGAGCCTCCTGGAAGAGTGAGGCGGGCGGGGGTGGGGAGGGGTGCTGGGGGAGAAGGGAGGTTGGGGAGGAGGGGGCAGGAGCTCCACAAGAAGACCATCAACTACCCTGGGCCCAGGGGGACTTACTGAAACCGAAGCACTAACCAAGGACCACGTGTGGACTGGACCTAGGCCCCCTACACAGATGGGCAGCTCAGGCTTCATGTGGGTCCCCTAGTTAGGGGAGCTGGTGGGGGCGGGCCAGGCAGTCTCTGACATGGACTCTGTTGCCTGCTTTTCCAGCACTTTCCCCCTGGCAGGGCTACCTTGCCAGGCCTCGGTGGAAGAGGATGTGCTTAGTCCTGTTTAGACTTGATGTGCTGAAGTGGGTTAGGGAGAGCTCCCCTTTTCTGAGGAGTAGGGGAGGGCAGATAGGAGGAAGAAGAAGGGAAGGGACTATGGTCAGGGTGTGAAGTGAATAAATTTTAAAAATTAAAAGCTAAAAAAATTTTTTAAGAAAAGAAGTGTGTGTGTGTGTGTGTGTGTGTGTGTGTGTGTGTGTGTGTGTGTGTGTGTGTGTGTTTCAGACAGTCCTGAGTATGTAGTTCAAGTCTGGTTTTGAATTTACCAACTGCCAAGAATGACCTATAAAACTTTTGGTCCTCCTGCATGGCCCTCCCAAGTTCTGCAGTTGAATGAGCATGCCGTCATGCCCAGTTTGTTCAGTGTCAAGGACCAAACCCAGGACTTCATGTGTGCCAGGCAAGCATCGCCATATTAAACTAGATTCATCTCTTTCAGCATTTCCTACATAGTACATAATGAAAGTATATCAAATTTTTCCTTATACTCTCCCTACCATTTAAAAGAGGGTAAGGGCCTTTGTGGAAAGATTAAAGATAATGAAATGACAGCAAATTTAGTATTTACTTAAATAGTAAACAGTTTCAACAAGTTGTGCCCTTGGACAACTAAGATTCAGGTGTGTGTGTCTGTCCATCTGTCTGTCTGGCACAGGTACATGCGCACTTTCACATGTGGACACCAAAGGCTGTGTTTTCCTGGATGGCTCTCCACCTTGTTTTTTGAGACAGAGCATCTCACTGAACCTGGGGCTCATCAACTTAGGCTGGCTGGTCAGTGAGCCCAAAGATCTTCTGTTTCCACCTCCCCAGTGATGGAATTACAGAGGCACCATGCCCCAGCTTTTAATGTGGTTCCTGGGGACTGAACTCAGGTAGGTCCTCTGGCTTGCAAGGCAAGTGTTTTACTGACTGACCCATTCCCTGTCTGCTGAATCCCATAGTTTCAAATGGAAAAAGAAAAAAATTATGCAGAGTAATAAATACGTTGGCCAAAAATGGAAGGAGAATCCTTTATTAAGACAGAACAAGTAGGCCGGGCGTGGTGGTGCACGCCTTTAATCCCAGCACTTGGGAGGCAGAGGCAGGCAGATCGCTCTGAGTTCAAGGCCAGCTAGGTCTACAAAGTGAGTCTAGAACAGCCAAGACTACACAGAGAAACTCTGTCTCAAAAAACCAAAAAAAAAAAAAAAAAGAACCAGAACAGTCTGCATTTTAGCACATGTATGCATAGATGCCAGAGGAGGCCTGTGATCAGAGATGCTCATGTCTGGGATGGGTTTGGAACTCCTCCATCCACAGTCTCTTCCTGTGAGCACACACTCACACCTGGAAGATAGCTGAGGTTGAGAGTGCACTCTAGCCAGACAAAGAAAGAAAGCTTGCTGGTCCATGCTGACCTCTGACATTGACCTCATTAGCTAACCAAATGGGCCAACCTCTCTCATAATCAGGGGACATTATTGCTAAGGCTTAACAAGAATTAGCAAAAGTTCGGCTTTACGGACGCCTCCAACACGATCATTCTTATTTATTAAACATAATACGAGGCGCACACGCACATGTTCTCTTTCACCTTTCAACATTTTCCCCCACATAACGAGATCTGGGACTTTAGCGGAATCAAAGGTCCTTTCCCTTCATAATCCTCTAGTCTTTCCTCCAAAATACTTAAATGGTAAACAGTAACTTTCTTCTTTAATTAATTACTTTTTAGCAGTCTCTATCAGTCCACTCCCAAAAGGTACTAATCTTCTCCCTATGGCCTACAATCCATGTCTAGCATTTAACTAGACCTGGAAACCTAGTGGGTGTTTAAGATGAATTTGTTGGGCTGATAAGGAAGCTCAGTTAAATCAA
This sequence comes from Acomys russatus, assembly GCF_903995435.1. Classification (NCBI taxonomy): domain Eukaryota; kingdom Metazoa; phylum Chordata; class Mammalia; order Rodentia; family Muridae; genus Acomys; species Acomys russatus. The sequence goes on along the minus strand of NC_067142.1, from coordinate 28,055,105 downwards.
GTGCTTGCCTAGAATCCATGAAGCCTTTGGTTTGGTCCCCAGGACCACATCAACCAGGTGTGATGGCAAACACCTGTAACCCCTCTGGGCCCTGGGGGTGAGACCGGAGGATCAAAATAGCAAGGTCATCAGGATGAACTTGAGACCAGCCTGGGATATATTAAGACCCTTTATAAACAAACAAACAAACAAACAAACAAACAGTGTGTTTACTAAGCTACCAGTGATGTCACGTGCTCTTTAATTCCAAAGCTCAGGAGACCACTGGAGGAGAATGGTAAGTTCAAGGCCAGCCTGCGCAAGATAGTGAGACCTTGTCTGAAACAAGCATTGAGTAAGTGACTAAAGTAAATGAATAATCAGGGATCGCAGGACTAAATCCTAGCCCATAACCATCTTGTAACATTAGATAAACACCTACTATCCTATTATTGGATAGAAAAATTGCCCTATCTTTCAGAATTTCATCTTCTAAGGAAATAGGCTTATAATAATAATACAAATGGCTAGCATTGCCAGTTGTCTTCCAGGCACACAACACACATGAGCTCATTGAGCCCTTCAGCGACTCCAGGAGGGAGCTATTCTGTGTGCGCAAAAACTGAGACAGAGAGAAGTGAGCTGCCCAAGCCCATATGTCAAGTACCTCTAGCTCCAGGTGAACTTGGGTGTGACTGCAGGCTGTTCCCACAGACAACACTCTTCTCCCTGTCCCCTTGTGTTGCCAGGGCTAGAACCCAGAGCCTTGTCTACAATTACATCCTTGGCCCCCAAAACCCACAGTTTGGTTTTGGTTTTTGTTGGTGTTTTGGTTTTGTTGTTGTTGTTGTTGTTGTTGTTTGGTTTGGTTGGTTGGTTGGTTTTTGTGTTTGTTTGTTTTTTTGTTTTTGCCTTTTTCTCCCCTTTAAATAGAGTCCACTATTTAGCCCAAGTTGGCCTTAGATTCTTTATCCTATTCTTGTCTCTGCCTTCTAACATCTTCTGAAGCCCGGGCTGACCTCAGACCCTCTCTAGTTAAAGCTGACCTTGAACTTCTGATCTTCCCACTAACCTCCAGAGTACTAGGATTACAGGCACACACCACAATGCCCAGTTCTATGCAGCTCCAGGGATTAAACCCAGGGCTTTATGCATTCCATGCAAGCACTCTACCAACGGAGCTACACCCCCAACCTCAGGAGTCATATTATTAATATAACATTTTGGTAACTTGTTCTCTGGGAAGCTAACAGACGGACGCCATGAGAAGCCATGGGAGGGGTACATAAAGGTTTTGGAGAAGCAGGGAAGGAACAACTGGCTGCAAACCAAAGCAACAGCAACAGGCAAGAGTGAGCACTTGCTGCTGGGGAAGATCCCCCTGCGAAGGTCTATGAGGCAGACACAGAGAGCAATGCAGTAGTGCCCTATGGGTTAAAGTTAATCTCCCCTCCCCTCTGCTTCCTCTTTTCAGCCTTGGGGTCAGCAGCTTTCCCTGTGAGTGCCCATAGTAATCAGTCTCTGGCTTCAACAGCTGAATGGATTTAAGAGGATGTTGGGATGGGGTTGTCAATACCCCTAAGTTCAGAGCGGAAGATGCAACAAGACAGTCACCCTGCACAATACACAGAACTGTTTCCCATCTTGGTCCTCTCTCCCCCCCCCCCCCCCCCCTTTACCCTTTCTCCTCCAGGGAGAGAGGGACCTGCCCTCCTCCAGTCTCCATGAACATTGGATCCTTCAAGTGGAATCACTTCTTCTAATTGCTGATAGGTGATAGATGATGAGTGTGGCTTCTTGCTCTGCTTCGTGTGTTTCAAGCCCAGATGCCTTCAACTCATATCTCCCTCATTACCCTAGTTTGTAGACTTCATTTTTTAAAAAATACACACACACACACACAAACACACACACACACACACACACACACACTTGGTTCCTCAAAGTAGTTCAGCAGAATTTTGAGTTGGGGGGAAATGGCTCGCTCCTCTGGTGCAATTTTTAAATAGCTTGATCAGACCAGTTCAGTTGGAAAGAAGATGGTGCTTAATTCATGCCTTCTCAGAGGGAGCTGTCTTTAATTAGCTCTCCAGTCACTGAATCAATAAAGCAGAGACCTTTTTCTATGCGGTAAGTTATAAGAAGTAAAATAAAATAAAGCTTCCATTCAATTAAGAGTTACTTTAGGGCTGGCACAATGGATCAGTGGGTAAAGGGACTTGCCGCCAAGCCTGCCCACCAGAGTCCTATCCCTAACCACCTCCCACAAGTTGTCCTCCCACCCCACCCCCCAAACACATATGCACATTAATAACTGAAAGTCATTGTTTAAGGTTACTTGATATGGTTTTACTCGCTTTGCCTCTTTCAACTCTGTGCACCTTTCAAGTTTTCTTTTCTTTTCCCTTTCATGTTTCTTTCATACATACAAGGTACCTGAATTTCTTAATTCAAAAGAAAAAAAAAAAGTTCTCCTATTGGGGGGGAAGTAGCTGGGCTGGTAGGAGGCTTGTTTAGCATGCACAAGAAGCTCTAAATTGCATCCCCAGCACTGGGGAAAGTGGGCATGGTGGCATACACCTATACCCTAGCACTCTAAAGCAGGAGGGGCCAGCCCTGGGATTAGGGGCAGCGGGAGGGAGGAGCAGAGAGGGAAGAGGGATGCAAGCACTTCTTCCTGCATTCCACTCATGCCTTGGCACTTGGGAATGTCTTTCTTCCCCTCTCTTTCTCACAGCTCCCACTCTGCTCAATTCCCTTTCTTGCTGGGTCCCTCCCTGCTCGCCTTGTCTCCTGCCACCATTGCTCCTGTTTCTCCCCTCCTCATGTGGCCAGAGGTACAACTAGCACTTGTAAAACTAGTTTTCTCCTCTTCTATGTGTGTGATGCACATGTGTGTGATGTGCATGTGTGTGCTCTCCGCCTTATATCTTGAAGCCGAGTCTCTTGCTGAACCCAGCCAGCTTGCTCCAGGAATCCCCTGTCTCTGCCTCTCAGTCACTGGGATTAGAGGCAGGCCAACACTTCTGCCCAGCATGCACATGGCTGCTGGGGATCCCAACTCCAGTCTTCAGTGCTTACTTGCTGACCACCCCGGCTCTATAATGGCACCTCATTTGTGCCATTGTGTATATTTGCGTTCCTTTCTCTCTGCCTGAGATACATTATCATAGAACTTGGCCATTGCTTGGATAGTACTAGTCGTGATTTGCAACTTAATATAGTTCTAGTCATGGCTTGCAACTCAATATTAATAGTCTCCACAAACCCCATTGTTTTCAAAATAAATTCATACTAATGAGTAGTATGAAGGCTACAGATTGTTCTCTCCTTTCCGGCCAGCATCTTCCCATGAAGCATCCTAAATGTAGTTGGCTACATTAGGGCACACTACGTAGGAACGTCTATAGGTGCCAATCGTGTGTGTGTGTGCATGTGTGTGTGTGTGTCTGTGTGTCCGTGTGTCTGTGCATTTGTATGTCTGTGTGTGTGTGTCTATGTGTGTCAGTCTCTGTGCATCTCTATGCCTGTGTCTGCATCTGTGTGTGTGTGTCTGTGCCTCTGTCTGTGTGTCTGTATGTCTGTGTGTGTGTGTGTCTGTATACCTGTGTGTATATGTCTGTGTGTCTGTATGTCTGTGTGTGTCTGTATGCCTGTGTATCTGTGTCTGTGTGTCTATATGCCTGTGTGTGTGTCTGTATGCCTGTGTATCTGTGTGTGTGTGTGTCTGTATACCTGTGTGTATATCTGTGTCTGTCTGTGTCTGTGTGTCTGTATGCCTATTTGTGTGTGTGTATCTGTGTCTGTGTGTCTGAGTGTATTATATATGCATATGTATGTGCACGTGTGTGGAGACTAGAGGAAGCCTTCAATGCCAACTACCTTATTTTTTAATTAATTTTTTTATCATTTTATGTAAGGGGGCATTTTGCCTTCATGTATACATGTATACCATGTGTGTACAGTGCCTTTGAAATCCAGAAGGAGCCATTGGATCCACGGAAGCTCTAGTTATAAGTGGTTGTGAGCCACTTGATGTAGGTGCCAGGAACTGAACTCAAGTCCTCTGCAAGAACAATAATTTCTCTTAATTCACTGAAACATCTCTTTAACACACACACACACACACACACACACACACACTTTTAAAAGTATTCTTGGGAATTTTGCTTTCATTGTGACATATCAATTACATTCACATGCAGAGAAAGTATGAATTAAATACATATAGGTGAAATGTTGGACTGAAATGTTTGCCTGATGCATTGAGTTTTCTACTGTTAGTTTGGTTTGGTTTGATTTTGAAACAGGGTCTCACTATGCAGTCCTAGCTCTCTTGGAAATTCCTTTGTAGACCAGAATGGCCTTGAACTCATAGAAATCCACTTGCCTTGCCTCCCCAGTGCTGATATTAAAGGCATGTGCCACTTCCGGCCTATAATTTTGCTAAATCTGTTGCCTAACTAATGTAGTTGATGATTTGTGACACATGCTGCAAAAACAAAAATCAAAGCAGAAAGAGGAGCGTCTTCTGCACTGTCACTGTTCAAAACAAACCCTCTTTCAACAAAATGCCCACATCCTAGGAGAGATGTCGAAACGCACAGCGATGTGCAATTCCTAATAACTTATGTGCTGTTAACTCCCTTTCTGCCCGTTAGCATTCTTCAAAGCTTTAATGATCCTTATAATTAAATTACAGCTCAGAATGAGAACTTCCTGGGAATATATAACACTAGAGATATAGACTTTGTATAAAATCAAAGCAATATAATTTAAAGACAAATGACTGGGTGTGATTGAAATTGGGGGAGCATAGACTCGAACAGGAAGTGCTTCTGAGAAGAAAGAGAATTGAAGCCCAGTGAGAGAAGGGAGAGCCACACCCCAGGGGCCAAGGTCAAGATTAATTGACTTTCTAACTAAGACAGATGAGCATCATTGCTCAGGAGGCCAAGGAGATGAGGGTCATGCATCAAGCTCTGATGCCTGTGGATTGCAAATGCTACAAATGGCCCCTGAGCACTCATCAATTCTGTTTCGTGGGGCAGTCTTAATGAACGGGAGGGATCGAGCTCATACAATCACACAGCATAGACTTGGGGCAGGTTTTGACCAAGGAGTAAGTGGTGTTGGATTCTCTTCAGAGACAGCACTACAAAGGAAAAGGGAAGGAGGAGGGGGAAGCCAGGGTTCAGCATCAATAGGAGGCAAGAAACTACATCTCAAAAGATATAAACACTCAACTGTGCAGTTGATGCCTTTGGATGAGGTCCTGCTGTCCTTAAGAGGAAACAGAATATGGGACTAGATGATATGGCAAATGTCTGGGTCTGTATTAGAGGCTTGCATATTGTGCTTATGCATGCATGCAGGTGGTGCGGGGGGGGGGTGCAGCCTTGAGTTTGGTTCCTTGGGCAAGACCATCCCCCTTGTTTTTGAGATCTCTCCCCAGCCTGGAGCTTGACAACTAAGCTAGGGTGGCTATCCAGTAAGCCCAGGCATCCATCTGGCCTCACCTCCTGAGTGCTGGGATTGCAAGCACACATCACCACACCCAGCTTTTTTATGTGGGTTTTGGGGAGCAAACTCGGGTCCTTCCACCTGCAAGGCAAGCACTGTAATGACTAAGCTATGCTTTCATAGCTCCCAGCCCGTGTTTTCTTTTCTTCTTTCTTTCTTTCTTTCTTTTTTTTTAAGGTAAAGAAAATGTTCAGCTCTGAAGTGGGTATATATTGAATGTGTCCCCCCTCGTGTGTGTGTGTGTGTGTGTGTGTGTGTGTGTGTGTGTGTGTGTGCGCGCGCGCTCACGTGCACTCAGCCTCAGGACTAATACACTGTGAGACTCCCTATTGCTCCCTAAAACAAATGAAACATGCACTTCTAGGCAGCCAGAGAACAAAGGCAAGAGCTCATCCTCCACCCACCACACCCTTCTCACAGTCGGGAGAAAATGTCCTCTAGCTATTGTAGTGCAAGAGGCACAGTGGAATATGTGCAGCCTGTTCAGATCCATGCTAGCACAGCAATCTGGTAGATCACATCTGTTAGGACCCTTAGGCTAATCCACAACGTCTGCTTAAGTTAACACACTTTCCAGACAGCGATCAGAATCTCTTGATATGTGTGACATGCTATCTACAGATCGAAATAGCTGACTGCTAGACAGCTCTAGCTCCATCTAGCAGTTTCCCCTGAAGCTCACCGTAACCCGTCATATGTCATACTGAGAATGTCTATCATTTTGCAATTGTAAGTAACTAACTAATGTAGCCCGGTTGGTAGAGTGATTGCTTAACACGCACAAAGCCCTGGGTTCTATCCCTGGAACCACATAAAAATCAGGCTTGGTGGCACACAACTGTAATTCCAGTGCTCAGGATGAAGAAGTGAGGATCAGATCTCAAGGTCAAATTCCAATGTGCTGGTGCACCTGTGCAATTCCTGCACTCTGTACTGAGATGGGTGCACCTGTGCAGTTCCTGCACTCTGTGCTGAGATGGGTGCACCTGTGCAATTCCTGCACTCTGTGTTGAGATGGGTGCACCTCTGCAATTCCTGCACTCTATAATGATATTGGGAGCAAAGAGAGTAGAAAATCTTAGAAGCTGAAGGGCAAGCAAGCTGTCCTGGAGTACAAAATATGGCAAAAAACAGAGACCCTAAGGCTGGAGAGATGGCTCAGAGGTTAAGACCACTTGCTGCTCTTGAAGAGGACCTGGGTTCAGTCCCTAGGACCCACAAAGCAGTTCACAAACATCTGTAACTCCAGTTCCATCAGATCCAATGGCCAATTCTGGCCACTCCACATGATGTAAATATGCACATGCAGACAAAGCTCATACACATGGACTAAGTATAAATCTATAAATCCGGGCATGGTGGCACTTGCCTTTAATCCCAGCACTTGGGAGGCTGAGGCAGGTGAATCTTTGTGAGTTCGAGGCCAGCCTAGTCCACAAGTGAGTACAAGACAGCCAAGGCTACACAGAGAAACCCTGTCTCAAAAAACTAAAATAAATAAATAAATCTATAGAGAGATGATGGGGGGGAGAGAGACAGACAGACAGACAGAGAGAGAGACAGAGAGAGTTTACCTTAGTGAGGTACAGTGTGTCTCATATACATTAACAATTAAATAAATAAATTAGATTCTCATATGCCCTAACAATAAAATAATAATATTCAGAGTCATCCTTGGTTACATAGAGAAGTTCAGGGCATCCTGGGATACAGTCGATCCTGTCACAAAAATAAATAAGTAAATATATGTTAAATAAGCAAATAGGTATCAGGAAGTTGAAGATATAACTTGATGGTAGAGCATTTCCTGGCATGTATAAGACCCTGGGTTCAGTCTCTAGCACAGCAAACATAATCTAATGCCTTGCTGAATCTAAAGAATTTATATGGAGTGGCAAGTAACAATTCACAAAATTCAATTTGACTCTGCCTAGTTTACACATTATATGGCCTGAGTCTCAGCCATATAATGTTCTGCCTGCATGTACACCTGAAGGCCAGAAGAGGGCACCAGATCTCATTAAAGATGGTTGTGAGCCATCATGTGGTTGCTAGGAATTGAACTCAGGACCCTTGGAAGAGCAGCCAGTGCTCTTAATCTCTGAGCCATCTCTCCAGGTCATCTCTCTTGAACTGAAAGCCAAGTCCAAAGTGTGTAGCTCTTCTTCTTGTATTAATGGTACAATCTTCAAATAGTGTTGCAAGATGAGCGAGTTGTTAGACTATCTAAGAACTCCTGAAACTGCCCGAGCACTGACATCCAGACCTGCTGCCCAACTCTTTGGCATCCAGACTTCTTAGATCACCGGTTCTCAACCTGTGGGTCGCAACCCCACTAAGGGTCAAAGGGACCTGACACAGAGTCATGTATCAGCTACCCTGCATATCAGGTGTTTACATTGCGATCCATAACAGTAGCAAAATTACAGTTATAAAGTAGCAACAAAAATCATTTTATGGAGGCTGGATAACCACTGAGATGGCTCAGTGGTTAAGAGCACTGCCTGCTCTTCCAAAGGTCCTGAGTTCAATTCCCAGCAACCACATGGTGGTTCACAACCATCTGTAATGTGATCTGATTCTCTCTTCTGGCCTACAGATATACATGCAGGCAGAGAACACTGTATACATAATAAATAAATCTTTAAAAAAATAATTAATTAAAATAATAATAATAATAATAATAATAATTTTATGTTCGGGGCCTCACCATAACATGAAGAACTGTACTAAAGGGTTGCCGCCGCAGCATTAGGAAGGTTGAGAGCCACTGCCTCAGAGTCTTTCGCATTCCTCCTAGCTAGCCTCTGTCTCCCCTCAACAAAGAGACATTTAAAGGGAAAGAACGCCATGAGGAGAGACAGGAACATCCATCAGGAGCCAAGAAGCAAAAGAAGAATGAGAGTGAGAGGGTGGGGAAGGGGAGGGGGGAATGGAGGATGGGAGATGAGGGACTCAGTCAGGAGAGTGGCTGTCAAGCAAGCACTAGTCCCTGGGTTCCATTCCCAGCACCAAACAAGCTAAAAGAGTGGTCTTGCTCTGTAACCCAACTTCCCACTTGAGAAGCGGAGGCAGGGAATTGGGAAGTCCAAGGGCATCCTCAGCTACATGTTGGATTTGAGGCCCATCTGAGCTAGAGACTGTCAAAAGAGAAAGGAACAGAGCGAGAACAAGAAAGGAATGACAGAGAGAGAGGGAGAGAGAGAGAGAAAGAGAAAACAGACAGAAAGAGAAAAGAGGGGGGGAAAGTGAAAAGAGAAAACGCCTTTCTGCAGCAGAACCCAGGGCCGAGCCCACCCTGCGTTTGTAATCCTGAGAAGGGCTTTTTCAAGTCTCACCTTTGTGTGTATAAAGCACTCTGTGATTGATACCTGGAGCAAAGACAAGCCAAGTGGGAAGACAATCCGCCCCAGAGCCCAATAGAAGATTCCCACTGGAGTTTGTTTGTCCTATATTTTATACACAGGAATTTAAGACAATATAACTCCTTCCTTTCAAAACAAGCAGTTTTCCCTTCTGGCTACCGCAGCATAACACAATTGTAACCCAGTCATGCCACATGGCCCGGGGAGCCTGCTGCCTCCCCTTCCTCGGGACTCTGGGAGCTTCCTCTGCTCACGGTGTGCGCTCTCTGAGTGCCCTCCACTCTGCCTGTTTATAGCACAGCAGCAGGAAGAAACAAAGCAATTGTGAGGCTTGTTGAGAAGCTCTTCGTGGGATATTAAAGGTGACCTTGCCACTTGTGCTTCTATTTATTCCACTTCCTTCCAAACCGGGACAAATCCTTCCTTTCTGAGTCGGAGCAGGGCTCTACGGATAGCAGTCTGTGGGAACCGAGAGCTGTTCAGGCCCTCAGAGGCTATTCATCCAGCGTAGTATTTCCTATTCACTCCTGGTCGGGGCTCTAAGTGACTGCTACTTGGCAGAAGGAAAGAGGGTCTTTTTGTCGTTGTTTACTTCCATAATGCTTTCATGAGATTCCATCTGAGCGCGGTTAGGGACTTTTCCCGAAAATTAAAAGTTATGCATACGTAAAAGGATCCGTGGGGGAAGGGGGGCACACGTGTTTGTGTGTGCACAGGTGCACATGCACGTTGTGGAAACCATAGGCTGTCATTGGGTGGCATCCTTTGGATCAGCTAGCCAGTGAGGCCCCCACCTGTCTCTGCCTCCCCCAAGCTGGGGTTCCAGGCATGCACCATGACATTAGACTTTTTCTGAGGTGCTGGGGATCTGAACCCAGGTCCTCCTGCTTGAGTGGCTGGCGCTTTACAGAACCACCTCTTCAACCCGCATAGAAGGATTCATCCACACAGCGGAAGCCGTGCCACACATAGTCTCCCGTATTTGCAGAAGAACTTCTTTTGTGAAGCTGACCATAATAACTCTGTCAAGATAGGAGCCAAAGTTCGTTCTGGAATTTGCTGGCTGTAGTGGTATCTTGCATTGCAGTGTTTCAGGAAGCAGAGGCATTTCCTGGAGGGCCAGGGACCACAGCAGGTGCGTTGCTAAGTATAGTAAGACACATAGGTACAGGTTGTGCTGGATGCGCGCAAAACAAGCCTCAGCAAGGCATAAGCTTGTGGACTGCTCAGCTTAATACCTTCCTCGCCAAGGACGTCAGGGTATCTGTACCATCGACACAAACGGAGTGTTTGCAGCGTACCGGCTAAGGCAACATGTTCAACCGATGCGCATCGTTAAATCAGTCACAAGGGCTTGTTCTCCACTGAAAACGCCTTTCTCGAGCTGGGGAGATGGCCTCGTGAGAACACTTGCTGTGCTAGCATGAAGAAGTCAAGGGGCTGGGGTTGGGGATTCAGCTCAGTTGATAGGTCGCTTGTGTAACATGTATGAAGCTCTGAGTTCCATTCTCAGCACTTCATGACCAAGTACAGTGGCTGCTTGGGATTGAACTCAGGTCTTCCCATTTGTGCTGCAAACACTTTACTGACTGAGCCATATCCCAGTCCCTCTCCACTATTATTATTATTATTATTATTATTATTATTATTATTATTATTATTATTATTATTATTATTATTATTATTTAGATTTGTATGTATGTGCACCACACACATGCCTGGTGCCCTCAGAAGTCAGAAGAGGGCACTGGATCCCCTGGAACTGGAATTATCAGTAGTTGTGTGCCACCATGTGACACATACCAGTAATTCCAACCCTCAGGAGGTAGAGGCAGGAGGATCAGTTCAAGGTCATAATCAACTATATAGGGAGCTTGAGGCCAGCCTGAGCTATGTGAGACTCTGTTTCAATTTAAAAGAGAAAAAAGCTAATCTTTCTCCACCCACTAACTGTTGGGGGTGGGAAGGCTGGAAGATGGAAGCCTGCAGCTTGCTTTACCCTGCTCTCACACCTATTTTTTTCTTAGTCTTGGTCTTCTGGGTCTATCCACATCCCCACGCATGATCAGATGGGAAGTCTCAGCCTCAGTCCCCAAACCCCACAAAAGTCAAAGAGCGGCTGTGGCCCTTTTGACAAGTTCATGCCACATCTGTAGAGAACATTAGCATCTGGCACCAAGTCTACCAATCAGTCTCTTACCCCCACATGCTTCTTAACCACGAGGTATACGAAGCTAAACACGGTAGGCTCAGAAGGTAAAACATACACTTGGGTCTTTCTAATGCAGATGAGACACCTGGAGAAGATCAATTATTATGACAAACACAGAACCGGACTGAGTAATGAAAGGAATACGATAGTGACATGTAAAGTATCTTCAAAGCTACACTGCAGGGGCCGGAGAGATGGCTCAGCACTTCATGCCACCTCACACTGCTCTGGAAATCCAGTTCCAGGAACGATGGCCTCTTCTAGCCTCTGTGGGCACCAGGCACACATGTGGTGCACAGACATACATGCAAGCAAAGCACCCAGACAGTTAAAAACAAACAAACAAACTGGACTGTGGGAAGCCAGACTCAGAGGTGGAGGAATGGCATCCAAATGAGGGAACATGGGAAAAGGCAGGGAAGCAAGGACATGCACAGGGTCAGCTCAGGGCACCAACAGCAAGGGAGCCTGTCTGTCAGAGCACAGGTGGCATGGAGAGAAGGAAATGGAGGAGAGGGAAGGCAGACCTTAGGTAGAAATGACTCAGAAACATGTTTCTCTAGGCCACTGGACATGCTTTCTTTCTTTCTTTCTTTCTTTCTTTCTTTCTTTCCTTCTCTTTCAATGTTTTGAATTCTATTTTTATTAGCATGTATTGGTTATACTAAAATGGGTCTCATTACGACATTTTCATACACACATATATAACATATTTTAATACTTACCTCCATTACCCTCTTTTGTCTCCCTCACACTAATCCCTTCTTCCCAACTCATCCCCTTCTACTTTCTGTCTTCCTTCTCTCCTTCCCTCCTTCCCTCCTTCCTTCTCTTCTTCTTCTTCTTCTCTCTCTCTCTCTCTCTCTCTCTCTCTCTCTCTGTCTCTGTCTCTGTCTCTCTATGTCTGTCTCTGTCTCTCTATGTCTGTCTCTGTCTCTGTCTCTGTCACTCTCTCTCTCTCACTCTCTCTCTCTCTCCTCAGTCCCCAATCAGAAGCCAAGATCTAAGGATCACTTCGTATGGGAGTTTTGGGGTGCATCCATACTTTGGAATGCATCTCTCGAGGGAGCCTTGCTGGGCTATGGAATGTGCACATCCCTCCAGCCACAGTAAAGCAAGGGATGTGTTGCCAACGGAAGCCTGGTGCTCCTAACCTCTCCCACTCCCTGCTGGTCATTTTAAGTTATTGGCTTAAAGGACCAACGATTCATTACTATTCTAATTTTTATTTATTTGATAAACAATATTGCTAAAGTTTTAAAATCAGATGTCAGTGGCCACCTAGCCAATGTAGAAAATGGCTCAAATTGAATCTTATTAGTAAGAGTGAACTAAAAAAGCCATCAGAGCGGTTTTGGCTTTCTTCCCTAGATTGAGACTGTGAAACTATCGATCTGAAGACTGCATCTCCAGGCAATCAGGGAAGGGTGGCCTGCTCTTCCTATTAATCCCTCTCCCTCACCCTGGACCTACATTTGACTGGGAACAGCTGGCCTTGGGAAATTACCCACACAGTAATGCACTGTGTCGGAGCTCCAGTGCTCTGTCTTCTCCTGGGCTCGCTGAACCTTGACCCACTCCCCTTTCAGCTCCTCAGAAGCTCATCTAAAATGTATTCCTCTCTAAAGGCACGTGTAATATTCCGCCTCGAGTAGGCACTTTATCTTTCCCTTCTGCCAAGTTGCGTTTCTTTCACCTTCCAGTTCTTTCCTTCGGCACCTGACATGATGCCTCCGGTATTTTCAAATGAAAATAAATGCCACAATTTTTAATGCATTTATTTCTTTTTCTTCAAAATGATTTGTTGTTGTTTTTGTTGTTGTTGTTGTTTTCATTGGATCTTTTATTCTTGAGAAAGTTCCCTGGTATGAAAATAAAATCTCAAAACAACAAAAGAAGTTATAACCCAAATAAACAACACAGTGAATTGAATATTGCCCTTAATATATCATCATTAATATGTGAGTTAATTATTATAATATAATATAGTATATGATTATAGTAATATATAGTAATATAATATTAATATAATTAATACATATGGTATATAATATATCAGTAACACCAAAGAGTCTGTTTTCCCCGCTTTCTAGAAATTTAATCTTTTGTGGGCCAGCTGTTATAGAATCATTAGATTTTTCTATATTCTAACACATGCAAACAAGAACATACGTTTAACATGGTGTATGCTTGAATGGAAATATCACAATGAAAATCATTGAGTTAGAAAAGTAATATTATTAAACAAAATTACCTGCTTTAAAAGACTATAGAATAAAAGTGAATTAAACATGCTCAGTTTTTTGCAAATAATTTTGTCTTTTGATTCACAATTAATTTGATTCTTTTTTACATATTTAAGGAATGTTTACTAAAATTCTGTAATTAAAATCTTAATATGTGCTATATACCTTTGGAAAAGGCTCGAGTCTATTGAGCACAGGACTTTGAAAGCAGCCTTAATAGCATACTTAGCAAAGGAATAGTCGCCAGCTGACTAGCTATTGATAGAATGTTCCATCATTTCCACAGTTCAATCAGACCCACCGTGGTGAATCAGTGAGAGCGTCCTCAATGAACCAACAAATGAGCAATTTCCCACACCAAAGGGACATGCCTCATGCGTGGCAGAGGCGTCCATAGCTTATCATAAACACTGCTGTGGGGACCCAGCGCTACACTGACTTACCTCGGATCGTCAGGCCTTCTGTTTCCAATAATGGTTTAGTCCTCTAATTGGCACTCATCACACACCAGCTTTCTGCTTAAATATTCGTGTACGTGATCTATCTCTGCCTGAGGTCAGGGACCATTTCTCATATATACACTTTATCATTTTCCCAGGACATATAGTAAGTGGTCAACATCTATTTGTCAAATGAAAAACATATGTTAATGCCAAATGGAGCCAGAGCTCACTATATGCCTGTGGTTCACTCATTCTGGCTCCTCATTAACGTTATCTGAGGATCTTTGTTCAAAACTCCCAGGCCCATCCCCACAGCTGGGGACCTAATTGGGTCTAAGGTAGGGTCTGGCCATTTCACTGAGATCCTGTATATCAAAGCTTCAATGTAGTTCTAATGGACAGCTAGGACTGAGAACCGCTGCCACCCAGTGATAGAAGGAGACAGACAGGCGAGTGACCTGATAAGTACTATCATTTTGGATCCCCTTCAAGCCGATGGTCTCATTTGACCAGCAGCAGCTTCTAACCACTCATCTGGAATGTTCTAGCTTGGGCTCCACACTAACCAAGAAACTCAAAACTCTGAGTGTGAGACAAGAGCCTGTGCAGAATTCGTGTCTTGTTTTTGTCTTCGTTTGGTTGGTTGGTTGGTTGGTTGGTGTTTTTGCTTTTGTTTTTTCAGACAGGGTTTCTCTGTGTAGCCTTGACTGCCCTTGACTTGCTTTGTAGACCAGGCTGGTCTTGAACTCAGCAATCCGCCTGCCTCTGCTTCCCGAGTGCTGGGATTAAAGGTGTGTGCCACCAGTGCCCGGGCTTGTTTTTTGTTTTTTGTTTTTAATGGGGTCTCATGCAGCCCAGATGGCCTGGAACTCACTGTGTAGCAGAAGATAACTTGACCTTCTCACCTTCCTACCTCCTCGTGCAGAGTGCTAGGGTGATAGGCAGGCACCGTCACGTCCTGCTCAGAAAGCTGAGACTTTAGATGCATACGTGAGGATGGCTAAAATTTAGGAGCTACTGCAATAGAGAGACTGCTGTTGAGTTATAAATGGGAAGGCTGGGGGGTATTTCAGACAAGCTGCCTTTGAGCGTACTCCATTCAAAACCTACAGCAGGCCATGCCTAATGAAACAGCTCTGTAGTCCTTGGTCACTCTAGCACTGTCAGTTGCTGAGTATATGGAAACCATTCTGGGGTTACAGAGATGCCTCAATCAGTCTCATGCTTGGCCTACTCTGCAAGCTCTGTGATCCCAGCACGGAAGAAGTGGAGACCAGGCCTGGCTGGCCAGCCAATCTCAACAAAGCAATCACTTCTGATCTCAAACAAGAAGGTGGGCTGGAGAGGTGGCTCGGTGGTTAAGAGCACTTGTTGCTCTTACAGAAAACCCAGGTTTCATTCCCAGCAGCCACATAGTGTGGCTCACAACCACCGACAACTCCAGTTCCAGGGGATCCAATGCCCTCTTCTGACTTCTGAGGGCACCAGGCATGTGTGTGGTGCACATACATACAAATCTAAATAATAATAATAATAATAATAATAGTGACTGGAATATGGCTCAGTCAGTAAACTGTTTGCAACAGACACACAGAAAAAGCCAGGCATATCAGTGTGTGCCTGTCAGTCTAGCACTGAGGAAGTAGGGACAGAAAAACCTCTGCACCAGCTAGGCTGGTCAAATTCAAGCTCAATAGGAGACTCTGGACTAAGCTAGAGCAGTGGGTCTCAACCTCCCTGATGCTGCGATCCCTTAACAACCGTTCGTCATATTGTGGCGACCCCCAACCATAAAATTATTTTTGTTGCTGCTTCATAACTGAAATTTTGCTACTGAGTCTTTTTTTTTTTTAATATTTATTTATTTATTTATTATGTATACAGCATTCTGCCTGCGTGTATACCTGCATGCCAGAAGAGGGCACCAGATCTCATTATAGATGATTGTGAGCCACTATGTGGTGACTGGGAATTGATCTCATGACCCTTGGAAGAGCAGCCAGTCCTTTTAACCACTGAGCCATCTTTCCAGCCCCCACTGGCATCCAGGATATTGGATATGTGACTCCTGTAAAAGGGTCATTCAACACCCCCTCCAACAGATGGCGACCCACAGCTTGAGAACCATTGAGCCAGAGCTATGATTCAGTAGTGAAGGCACGTACTGCTGGAGTTCAGATACCAACAACCGTATCGGGCTGCTCACAAACACCTCTAACACCAGACCCAAGATATCTGACCTCCATCGGTGCCCCCTAACACACATACATGTGTGCACACTCACACGCAAGAGTGTACACACAATACGTCTGTTTTCTTTTAAGTAAGCTGGAGGTAGAGAAACTACTTGGTATGGACCTCTGACCTCCATTTGCGCACACACACACACACACATACATGCATGTATGTGCCCGTTTACACACACACAAACAGCAAACACACTCATCCTTCTAAGGTAAGGCAGCGCAGATAACAACAGTCTGCACTTCCTGTATAGAGACACTTGACCTTGAGGATGGACCAGCCACCAGCTGCCCTGCAGATACTTTGCGGTGACCTTCACTGCTTGGGCAAGAAACCTGTTACTCAACTTCACTTTGCACTCGTTGTAAAATCAAAGGTAGCAGGAACTTCAAACCGCAGGCTCAACTTTCTAGCCAACCTTGCAGACCCTCCTCTCAAGAATCCAGAGTCAGAACTTGGTCCTCTGCTCGGAGGCACAAAGCTGTGACCGTAGAACAAGGGGGACACAACTGTCCATCCCCACAAGCCGCTTCTTCCTCAGGCACTGCCCCTGGATCCAACTCAGCCTTGGAAAGTAAGGAGCACCAGGGTGATGGAAGTTGGTGGTGGCAAGGAGGAAGTGACAAAGGGAAACTTGGGGTTGGTGGCAACGGCAGAAGTGGTAGAAAGCAGCCCACGATGTGGTGAGAGGATGTCCTGGCTGTCACACCCTGCAGTAAAAGGCATCTGGTTCACCACACCTTTATCTGGAATCCATTCAAGAGATAGAGCAGGTTGTAAAGGCGGCTCTGCAGCTAAGAGCGTATTCTGCTGGTTCTGCGGACCTGAGCTGCTTGCCCAGGACTCATGTGGGGTACCTTACAATGTCCCATGACTCCAGCTTCAGGCCTTCAATACCTTCTGGCTTTCCAGGGTACCCTCACTTTCATACACACACACACACACACACACACACACACACACACACACACACACACTTAAAAACAAAACAGAAGATTTTTCTTAAAAAAAAGAGGGCAGAGGGCGGAGGATGCAGCTCAGTTGGAAGAGCACTTGCCTAGCATTCATGAAGCTACAGGTTCGACCCCAGTGCTGCACAGAACCATGCATTGTAGTCCACAGCTGTAACCCCAGCACTCCAGCTGCACAGGTCATCCCCAGCTCAATACTAAGTTCAAGGTCAGCCTGAGCTAAGATGAATCCCTATCTCCAAGTGAAAGAGAAAGAGGAAAGGGGCGAATCAGAGCTGTTGATTTATAAGTAATTGAAGACCTGACATAAATTAAGGTTGGTAAGGTAAGGTTGGTAAAAACGCACCCAGGGGCCTCTAAGTCCACCATAGAAATATTTGAAAAGCCACATTAATAGCTGCATTGTTTTCAAAAGACAGGAAATGGAACCAGCCTAGATGTTCACCAACAGATGAATGGCTAAAGAAAACTCAGTACATACAGATAATAAAAGTTTACACAGCTGGAAAGAAGAAAAAGAAATCATGACATTATTAAAAAAAAAAAAAAAAAAAAAAACGGGTGCAACTAACAGTTCTTGTTAGGTCTCAGAAAGCGGCTTGGTCTGTGGGCCACGTTCGTCCTACACTCTTCCCTTGAGCTGCTTTCTCCCTTATGTCTACAGTACAAATCGCCATACATTAGGAGAAGTCGTGTCCTCCCCCTTTTATCTCATTTTT
The DNA here is from genome assembly GCF_903995435.1 of Acomys russatus. Taxonomy (NCBI): domain Eukaryota; kingdom Metazoa; phylum Chordata; class Mammalia; order Rodentia; family Muridae; genus Acomys; species Acomys russatus. The sequence goes on along the minus strand of NC_067142.1, from coordinate 28,037,403 downwards.
TTCCATTCAGTTATGTTAAGTGAAGTAATCCAGACAATTGTCGGAAAGACAAATACCATGTTTTCAATTTGTATATATGTATGAGCATGTGTATATGTGTGTGTTTGTGTGTGTATGTATGTATATGTGTGTATATGTGTGTATGCGTATGTTTGTGTGTATGTGTATGTACTTTTGTGTATGTGTATATGTGTGTTTGTATGTGTGTGTGTTTGTGTGTATAAGTGTGGGTTTGTGTGTATGTGTGTGTGTGTGTGTGTGTGTGTGTGTCACAAAACTAGAAAGCGGATCATGAGCGGGAAGGAAGAGCTCTTAAGCATGGTGGAATAGAGATGTGTGTAATGTGGGGTGTGTAAGCAGAAAGCATAAGAAGGTTAACTAGCGAGCCGGAGCCCCTGGATCAGGCCAGTGTGAGTGGCGGGCAAAGAGGGGCATGAATGAGAAGAAAGCATAATGTGACACGTATGTTTAAAGACACTATGACAATACCCATTATTTTGTATGATAACCTAAAATTGTAATTTAAAAATTAAAACTAAAAGCCGGGCGTGGTGGCGCACGCCTTTAATCTCAGCACTCGGGAGGCAGAGGCAGGTGTATCGCTGTGAGTTCGAGGCCAGCCTGGTCTATAAAGTGAGTCCAGAATGGCCAAGGCTACACAGAGAAACCCTGTCTCGAAAAACCAAAAATAAATAAATAAATAAAACTAAAAAAAAAAAATCTGGGATTAGGAAAAATGCTGGGCATTTGGAAGAAGGTGGCATTTGAGAGTATTCTTCAATCTTACAACAGGAAGACATGGTGACTTTGTAGCCCTCTGAGATTAGTCTTGGAGGAATAAAGATCAGTGGGTTGGGTGACAAGGACAAGAACAGGCTTCTGGGAAGAGGGAGCAATACCAGAAGCAATGGCACCTGTTGGCTAGGATTTTTGCCATCTCTGAAATTCTTTCTCCAATAGGCTGTATACGGTGGTGCACGCCTTTAATCCCAGCACGTGGGAAGCAGAGCCAGGTGGCTCTCTGTGAGTTCGAGGCCTGCCTGGTCTACAAAGTGAGTTCTAGTACAAAGGATAGCCAGGACTGGAGAGGCAGACCACCCAGGGCTATATAGTGAGATCCTGTCTAAAAAAAGAAGGGGAGGGAGGAGGAGAGAAAGAAAGAAAGAAAAAAGAAAAGGAGGAAGGAAGGAAGTGGGTGAGAAAAACGAGTACTTTGAGGAAAAGGAGATAAATGTCAACAGTTCACTCTGAAAGTCATGTAAAAAGAGCTGTAAGGATCTGGAGAGATGGCTCAGCAGTTAGGAGTGTCCACACTTATAAACATAACAACATTTTTGAGTAAAAATATTTTTAAAGATGGGATGAAGGAAAAGAAGATACATAAATGTTTACAACAGAATCCAAGAATTGGTTAACTTTCCTGTGTGCTTGAAAAAAAATTTTTTTCCACAAAAGGGGATGAAAGTGTTTTTTTTGTATATATATATAGGTCCTGAGATCTTTTTGGAGGTTTTACTTAATTTGCCTGGGCTTAGCCTTGCTCAGCTGCTAAAAGAGGTGTTGAAATAGTTAACTGCCAAGGTCCCTCTGGCCTCCAAATTCTCTCACTCTCTCTTCTGTGACAGAGAACTTCAAGGTGACCACCAGGGAGGCCTCTAAGCCACCGTAACTTGGCTCTGCTCTGTTCATCTTCCTTACAGCGTGTCAGGGGTGACCTGAAGTGGACCAGGGGCAGAGTGACAATGCCGACTGTGGCTCTAAAGCAGGTGCCGAGCAGCCAGACTGAACTCTTGTTTTGAAGCCAGCCACCTGTTCCTGTGATTGCGTGTCTGTTTTTCCTGGCTTACGGGATTTCGCTCCAGCTGTTTTTCTCAGACAGGAGCCGATTTCCTCTAGGAATCACACAGTTCGCATAGCCTAACCTTAGTGTCCGTGTACCGACTGAGTCCGCTGTACAAATCTCCAGTCATCCAATCTGCCAGGGACCCTAAAGTCACATAAAGGTTTAGATGACAGACATCAAGGGAACATTGGCAGTCGTCTCTCAAGATATCTGTTACAGATAATCAGCTTTGAGTTGGCTTCAGAAACAAAGAGCCACAGGGATCAGCTATGTACACTGGGAGACGTGGGCATTCCCTGCCAATGTTCTAATTTTTCTGTATACTTGAATTTTTTTTTTTTTTAATAAAATAGAGAAGTGTTCTCCGATAGGTTCTGTGATCCTGAGACTGCTTTTCTTTAACTGCCTCTATTAACAGAGCTAGGTCATGGTGGCTTGATTCCTGCTTTTTTTTCCTGCCAAGAGAACATCTTGCAGAGTCATGGGTGGGAATGTTGTTGAGTCATGTTTGGCTTTTTGCTGACTCTTGCTTTTTTTTGTTGTTGTTGTTCGTTGGGTTTAGTTTGTTTGTTTGTTTGTTTGTTTTTTGGTTGGTTGGTTGGTTGGTTTGGCTTTCTCATGGTTGGCTTTCTGTTCAATCCTGATTCACATTTGGTGCGTTTTGTTAATCCATGATTTGTTGTTTAGCTGAATCATGATTAGACTTCCTGTTGGGTTTCAGACCCAGGGACAAGCAGCTGAGGTACATATTTAACATATCAAAGTGGACCTGGCCTCCAGGTTCTCCCAGCATCCCTCAGTCCCTACACGTTTACAGGGCATGGCTGACATACCCTGCCCTCCACCCTAAATTTTCTAGCCCAGAGGCTGGGCTTCCTTATATAATCCAGACATTTTGCTTCCCCCCCCCCTCTCTCTTTCTGCATTTTCTCTCTCCCTGAGTGCACATGTGCTTTCTCTCTTCTCTTCCCCCTCCTCTCTGTCTCCCTCCCCAAGGTGACATCCATGGCCTTGTTCTGTGGGACCAGTGAACGTGCCCTAGAGCTGCACCCAATAAACCTGCCTTTTACGTTTTGAGACAGGGTTTCTCTGTGTGGCCCTGGCTGTCCTGGGCCTTACCTTACCCTTTCTTTCTAGTACAGGGTGTTTTGTTTTGTTTCTGGTTTTTTTTAAATAGATCTCTCTATGTGGCCCTGGCTGTCCTGGAATTTGCTCTGTAGATCAGGCTGGCTTTGAACTCACAGAAATCTTCCTGCCTCTGCCTTCTGGGTGTTGGAATTAAAGGCATATAACACCATGCCCGGCCAGAGTATCCTTGCATAAAGAAGAATGATAATAAGAGAAGTTTTATAAGCTGTGTATTTATAAGGTCATTTCTTTAAAAACTGAAGATGTAGCTCAGTTCACAGTGCTTGTCTACCATGCTTGCGGCCCTGGGTGTGGTGCTGTACACTTAAAATCTCAACATTAGGGAGGTGGTGACAGGAAGATCAGAAGTTCAAGGTCATCCTCAGCTACGTGTTGAATTCAAGGCTAGGCTGGGCTATGTAAGACCATATAGTAAAATTTTTCTTTGACTCTGAGATCCATCATATATGTAGAAGGCATAGCACTGGTTTATAGGTGTGTTTCAAAGTTTTTCTTTTTCTAAGACTTATTATTGGGGCTGGAGAGATGGCTCAGAGGTTAAGAGCACTGGCTGCTCTTCCAAAGGTTCCTGAGTTCAATTCCCAGCAACCACATGGTGGCTCATAACCATCTGTAATAAGATCTGAGGCCCTCTTCAGGTGCACATGCAGGCAAAACACTGTGTATACGATAAATAAATAAATCTTGAAAAAAAAAGACTTATTATTGTTTGGGGGGGGGGGTGTTTTGTCTCCGTGTATGTCTATGCACCACATGTGTGCAGTGACTGTGGAGACCAGAAATCCACTGATGCTGTAGAACGGAAGTTACAGACGGTTGCAAACTACCATGTGGGTGGTAGGTTATCTTTCTTTCCACTGGTGAAATGAGCTAATTCAAGACACATTAAAGTATTTAAATGCAGGCTTATTGAGTGCTCCCAATAAACTCTCAGCCGGTTCACCAGTCCCAAGGAACAGAGAGATGGCTCAGTGGTTAAGAGCGCCGCCTGCTCTTCCAGAGGTCCTGAGTTCAATTCCCAGCAACCACATGGTGGCTCCTAGGCATCTGTAATGTAATATGGCGCCCTCTTCTGGCTTGCAGGAGCACTGTATACATAATAATAAATAAATCTTAAAAAAAAAAAAAAAAAAGAACAGAGAGAGAGAGGAAAGAGGTAAAGCAGAGAAAGAGGCTGTGGGGGGGGGGGGTGTAGCGGGGGGGGGGGGTGGCGAGGAGGAGAGGGAGAAGAGGAAATGTGGAAGGAGAGAAAAGAAGAAACCAAAATGTCCTGGGTTATGTAGTGAAGAACCTCTGGGTGAGAGGAGGCTTCCACCTCTGGGCTGGAGAGTTCAGGGCAGAGGGCGGGGTGTGCCAGCCATAGCCTGCAGCAGGTGGGACCCAGGGATGCTGGGAGAACCTGGAGGTCAGGACCACCCTGGTTCAGCTGCTTGTCCCAGGTCAGAAGCCCAGCATCATCGGGTGCTGGGTATTGAACCATCTCTCCAGCTCCAAGATTTACTTTCTTTTTCTCTCTCTGTGTGTGTGTGTGTGTGTGTGTGTGTGTGTGTGTGTGTGTGTGTGTGTGTGTGTGTGTGTGTGTCTTCGTGCTGGTGCAGAGGTCAGAGGACAATCTTGGAAGTTGTTTTTCCATTTCCACTATGTGAGTTGCAGGTATCAAACTCAGATCATCAAGCCTGTTGACAAGCTAATCCATAGGGCTGTAGGCTGAGCGGTAAAGCACTTATCATCTAGTATGTGCAAGGCCTTGGGTTTGATCCTGGAAACTACAGGAGGTAAGGGGAGTTATGAAACATAATGCAGCAAGGCAGGCCTATACCAAGGTAAACACCTGAGAAATTACACTGTGCGACAGATTCGGTGCAAAAGAGGTTTGTTTACTGGGGGAGGGGAGAAGAGTAAAGCCCCGAGGAAGGTATACAAGCAGACCAGTGGGCATGTGGACAGGCAGACAGACAAGGAACAGTGAGATAGCCTTGAAGGAGGAGAAGAGAGAGAGCATCGAGGGAGAGAAATGGGCACACGCAGGGAACAGAAAGAGCTGGGGTGGTTGGCGTTCCTTTTTATCAGTAGCACACACCTGGCACGGGCAGCATGTAATGATGTGAGCAGTTGCTAGGTCCCTGAGAGCAGGTCAGTGGAACTGCATGTACACTAACAGCATGTACGAGTAGAAGCACAAAGCACACATTCTTTTTTGTAGGCAAAGGTGACCTTAAGGTTTTGATCTTCTGTTTCCTAGTGCTGGAGTGACAGATAGGCACTACCATACCTAGTTAATGCTTCGTTGAGGCCCATATGCTTCTACATTTCTGTCTTACCAAGTAAGGAATATTTGCTTTTGAGCTGCATGTGGTAGCTCATCCGTGTAATCTCAGCACTTGGGAGACTGAGGCAGAAGAATCACTGGGAATTTGAAACCAGCCCACAGGCCAGATTGGGCTACAGAGTGAGACCTTGACTCAAACAAAAGAAAACAAAAACAAAAAGGAAATGTGGCTAAGTTCGTAGAGTGCTTGGCTAGCACACATGAAAGCTAAGTCCAATTCTCCAGAACCTGATTCATTAGTCCAATAAATATTTTGCTGAGCACTTTTGAACATCCCAGAAGCTATTTTGGGCACTGGAAGCACAACCCTAAACAAAGCAAAGTCAAATAAAAATTAATGAAATAGCTCAGAGAGTAAGGAGGGCTGGGAAGGTCACTCAGTTGGTAGACTTTTTCCTGGGGCTCATGAATCTTCGGTTCTATGTCTGCCACCACCAAGCATGGAGGAACACACTTCTAATCATCTCAGCACTGGGGGTAGGGCAGACAAAAAAATCTGAAGTTCAAGGCCAGTCCCAGTTGCATAATGAATTTGAGAACAGCCTAGGCTACATGAGATTCTGTCTCAAATTTTTAAGTTACAAGGAAAACAGAACAACGGGTAGAAAGTCTGGGTTTCAGGTTATATTTGTTACTTTTCTATTGCTGTGATAAAGCATCATCATCAGGGCAACTTATAGAGGAAACGGTTTGCTTTGGGCTTATGGTTCCAGACAGTTAGAGCTCATCGCCAGTATGGCCAGGAAGTATGGCAGCAGGCACCAGGCAGGCAGTGGGGATAGCTGGGAACTTACATCTTACACTACAAACAGGAAAAAGGGATGGGAAATGGCAGGAGTCTTTCAACTCTCAAAGCCCCACCCACCCATCCCCCCACCCCCATCCCCCCATCCCCAGTGACATGCTTCTTCTAGCAAGGCCACATCATCTAAGCCTCCTAAACAAGCCACCAACTAGGGACCATGTATTCAAAGGCTCGGACTTTGGGGACATGTCTTTCAAACAACCACAGGGGTGCCTCTTCCCGTGGAGTGAGCAAACTGGAAGCACAGCTGGGTGACTAGGAATCTGTTACGCCGCCGAGATGGAGCACTATAGAAACTGGGTGCTGTGGTGTACACCTGCGGGCCCAGCACCTGGGGGAGGCGAAGGATCAGACCTTGACCATCATCTTCAGCTACATTTCAAGCTGAAGGTTTTATATTTAATAATTGAAGCAATGATAGATAGAAGGTACCAGGCAGCAGATGTTATGTTACACGGAGTTTATTGAAATGAGCGAAGGAAAGGGGAGGGGTACTCCAGAGAGGGGGGGAGAGAAATTGGGGGGTATAGAGGAGGGAGGGAGAGAGGGAGAGAAGGAGAGAGGGAGAGAGAGAGGAGAGACAGAGGAGAGAGAGAGAGGAGAGAGAGAGAGAGAGAGAGAGAGAGAGAGAGAGAGAGAGAGAGAGAGGGAGAGAGACCAGGTGGCAGGTCTGTCTTTCACATGGCCCTGAGCAGGGCCACGCCCCCGTGGCAGGTAGGCAATGACATCACAGTAGGCGGACTGAAGGAGAATCCTAACAGTAAGCCTAGGATATATGGGATCGTTTCTCAAAACAGCAACAGAATTAAAGGGGTTGAGAGAAGATAGAGCCTAAAGAAATCTGATATTGAAGAATTGTGGACACAGCAAATTGCTTTTCTAGTAGCCCTAAATCCTAAAGGATGATTTTTTTTTTAAGCATACATATCAGAGATTAGATAGTCACTAAGATGAGGAATCTGAAAATAATAAATTCTATGGGGACATAGAAGTCTATTTCTTTTTAAAGATGTATGTGTGTCTGTCTGTGTGGGTACCTACACCCATGTGCACGCAGAAGTTAAACACCGTCATATCCCTTGTAGACTAAGTTACAAGCTTTTGCAGGACATGGGAGCTGGTATCCAAACTCTGGTCCTCGTGATCAGCAAACACTCTGGACTCCTGGGTCACCCTCCTCACCCTACCCAGGAGTTTACTCAGAAGCAAACTGAGTTTGCACACAGTGTTCTGTCCATCAGCATCACTTGCGCCAGGCCCATCAGCATTACCTGCGGTAGGAGAGTATCTACAATCTCTTTAACATCCAAGCTCCCCCTCGCCCCCATGGCTATTAGCTGCCATTAACTCACACCCTGGTGAAGCATTCTCTCTAGACCTGCTGACCTGACTCATTTTGTCTACTAAATAACAACCAGGGATGTTCGGGTTGAATGTGAGGGGGAAACAGAGAGGCAGAGATAGCCACATGAGACAGATTTCAGAGAACTTACGCTACCTCAATGGTACCGTACTGCCTTGGAGTGAGACTATGAAAATTTGACTAAAGTCGTCTCCTCCTCTTCCTTGCAGTTCTAGGGAGGGGGTAGGGTGGGAATAGAGAAGTTTGATGTTACAAGCCACATGGCTTTTTCTTTTAAGGAATCCTCTTCCTAGAAGGCTGCATGGGGGTGGGGAGCTTAAATAAAACAGCCCTACGCGTCGCAGGACAGATCCTTGTTTGTTACCGTAAGCACGTGTTCCTCCCCCCCCCCCCCAATTTCCTGTTTTTAAGATGATTTGTGAATTGAAAATTCTGTCAGTGGAAGGAAAGTGGTGTTATTGAAGCCTTACACAATGGAAGGACTCCAGCTTTAATCCCTTGAATGAGGCTTTGTTTCCCATTGACTGGACACTTCCTCCAGGAAGGAAAGCTGGAAATATGCAGGAAGGATTTGTATTTTTTATTTCACAGCAGCTTTGGAGGGGCGGGTGCAGTAAAGTCATCTGGAAGCTTCAGCGCCCCCCCCTCTTGCTGCTGGACCGGCCTCAGCAGACAGCCAGCCGCTGGGGACAGGGGTGGGCAGCGGCTCCCCGCACCCCAGGGCCCCAGGGACTTCCTTAGTCCACTGCCCACTTTGTTTTGTTGTGCTTAGCCTGACACTCACAGGCGCTCATCCTGTGCTGGGGGGTTCACGTATTCCCAAGACAAGACTAGGAACAGGTGCACCCAGTTTATCTCAATTATTTCCGTGGGTCCAAAACATTTCCCTGATTCCCAGGTTCCAGGAGGCTTGTGTTGTATAATTATCTATTAACTAAAGACAACAGCAGAAACAGTCGGCATCCATTGAACTCTTTTTTTTTTTTTTTTTTTTTGTTTTTCGAGACAGGGTTTCTCTGTGTAGCCTTGACTGTCCTGGACTCGCTTTGTAGACCAGGCTGGCCTCGAACTCACAGTGATCCGCCTGCCTCTGCCTCCCGAGTGCTGGGATTAAAGGTGTGCGCCACCACTCCCGGCTCCATTGAACTCTTAAGTTACTTGACACTACACTCCCCTCCTCATTCCGTAGGAATCTTCATTTGCTACACAGGCCAACAGTAATTTTCCTTAAAGAATCAAATGAAATCAATAAGCTGAATCCTTCTTACAGTTTGGACCAAGGGGGTCTCCAAGTTAAGAGAGCGCAGCGTCAAATCCCATAATGCTGCAATTCTGTGCTGGGAGCTGGCTCAGTCAGTAAAGTGATTGCCTCACGAGCATAAAGGTGGGTTCGGACCCCCAGAAGCTGCACAAAAATGTCTAAGTGTGGGGGCACACGCTGCTAAGCCCAGTGCTGGAAAGTAGAAGACAAACAGATTGTTAGGACTCACTGGAAAGCCAGCCTAGCCTGTAAGTTAGGCAGACCCAGTCTCAAACGAATGAATGAATGAATGATGAATGAACGAATGAATGAATGATAACAAATAAATACTATAAACAAGAGCTGTAGAACAACACTGGAGGTTGACCTCTAGCCTCTATATGCATGTGCACACACACACACACACACACACACGCACACACACACACACATACACACACACAGAAGACAAGTATCATTTTTTTTTAACATTTAGTGTGTTTGTGTGGGTATATGTGTACATGTGCACGTATGCCAAATGCCCACATAGAAGTCAGGGGACAGCTTGACTTTCTGAAGTTGGTTCTCTCCTTCTGCCATGTATGTGTGTCCCGGGAATTGAGCTCAGGTTTTCACTGGGTGGGTGGCAATCACCTTTACCAACTGAACCAAGAAAGCTGCTTCAAATCCCCAAATTGTTGCTGTGACCCTCTCCCACGCTGGGCTGACTGTGCACTGCGGACATAAATGCTACAGCCTCGGGCCCAAATCATCAGGACCCACTACAGAAGCCAGAAGGACCGCTTGGACACTTGCCCCTTCTGAGATTCTGAGTGATGTCATTTTTGTTTATTAATCCCCTCTGACTAGAATGCCACATGTACCTCTCACAACCATCAGCCCCTTAGGGCTTTGCCTCAGGTGCCTGTCCGGGGACATCATTTAGGTATTTGTCATCCTGAGGATTATGTTTCAAGTACGACTGTAATTATAGGTAAGCTCCATCAGTCACTTCCCAGGGACAGAAGTGCAGCTGAGGCTGGCCTGGAACTTTGTTAGGTACAATTAGAGCCAGTGTGTTACCTGTGCCAGTAGGAATGGAGTGGGTGTTGCTTTGTTAGAAGCATCTTGGGAAGAGTCTGGTCCTTGGCTAAGATAGGATCTATTACCGCACTTAGCAAGCTGGGCTTGCTTTGTCTTACAACAGGGAAGTCCTGCAAAGTACTCCCATTAGGAGGTTTAAAAGAATATTCTAAAAGTAGTAGTGTGTGGTGGCACACGCCTTTAATCCCAGCACTCGGGAGGCAGAGGTAGGGGGATTGCTGTGAGTTCAGTTTATGGATAGCCTGGTCTAGAAAGTGAGTCCAAGAAAGCCAAAGCTACACAGAGAAACCTTGTCTCAAAAAACCAAAAGAATGTTTTTGTTTAGCTTTTAGTCTTCTGTCCAAACACGGATGCTTTTAAGTCTATCAGTCTCTATGAATCATCTCCCCTCAAAGTGGGACATACATGTAGATACCCTCAAAGTGGGGCACACATGTAGACACAAATGATGCTTCACCCGACGTTAAGAGAATCAAGGACTCTGAAAACTGGGACTATTACAAGTGTTTCATCTAGACTTATCACAGTTGTAAATTTAGTTGAGGCTATGATCCCACAAACACACAATGCACACTCTGAGAATAATCACCAATCTGATGGTTGCTTGGCTTATATGAGGCCAAAGACTCTGGATACAGGACATTTTTTTTAACCAAGTTTATTTATTTTATTTTTAATTTGTTCACTTTACATCCTGATCATAGCCCACTCTCTCAATGCCTCCCGGTTCCATCTTCTCTCCCTTATATCCCTTCCCTCCCACGCCTAGTTCTCAGAAAAGGGAACCCTCCTCCCCTAACATATGACCTCAGCCTATCATCTGGACTCTATGGGACATATTTATTCTCAACAGACATACAGAGTGAACACGGACTGATCAGGACATCAGTGCTTAGAGAGGAGAAGCAGGTCTCCTACAGCTGCACAGCAGACATGGAGGCTGCTCAGGGTCGTCGGCCTCGCAAGGCTTTGCTCTCAATGCCCCATGAGGACGTGGACCTGTTGACTACTGTAACTGAATCTTGGATGTCCTTCAGAGCCTTTGGGATAGATAGTTCCAGATAGGAAGCAAGTAGACTGGAAACAAAAATTAGACCACAGGCAGCTACAGAACAGCCCGTGCCTGCTGTGGACCTTGAAGGAAGGAGCAAAATTGGCAAGTAGCATTGAGTAGCAGGCCTCTGGCTGCCCTGGACCCTGTTTCTATAAAAAGACGAAATACCCTCATTTGGTGGGGTATGTTTCATAAAAAGCTCTGCCAACCCCCCATTTGCCTGCCTTTGGGACCCCAGGCTTACTCACAATCTAATGTGTTCTGGGGTAACCAAGAACAGGAAAAATGGTATAAGTTCTAAACAGGGTTTCTCTATGTAGTCCTGGCTGTTTTGAAACTCACTGTATAGACCAAGCTGGCCTCGAACTCAGCAGTCCATCAACCTCTGCCTCCTGAGTGCTGGGATTACAGGTGTGCGCCACCACTCCCGGCTACTTTTAGACTTCTCTAAGTGTTGCTGGTAGCATGGTGCACAGCCTGGAATGGAAAATAAATGAATGAACTCATTGAAGCCTTAAAGAACCTTTTTAATGTAAATCAAGCAACATAAATTAAAGAAGTAAATGCTCAATTCACATAGGTCCCCTTAGAATAACCTGGATCACTCGGGCAGTGGGACCTCAGTGGCTAGACATGTGACTCTGGGGTGTGATGCCTGCATTTCCCATGGTGATTTCACTCCTTGCTCTCTGACTTTGAACAAGTTATTTCTGACTCTCTGTGGCTTCATTTTCTCATGTGTGAAATGAAGTCAATAAAAAGTTGTTTTATCTCAGTGGTAGAATACTCACATATAAAGTCTAGGTTTCCATTTCCAGACCTACAATCATCAGTCGATCCATCAATGAATTAAAAAAAAAAAAAAGAAATATGGTCTAAAAACTAAGAATGTTAAAAAAAATATATATAATAGTGCCTGACTTAGTGAATGGGTTAGTTACTTTTACTGTGATAAAACATCATAACCAAAAGCAACACGGGGAGGAAAGGGTTTACATGCTGAAATATCCCTGGGCATACTCAAGGGATAAGGGAAGCCAAGGCAGGAAGCTGGAGGCAGGAAAGCAGCAGTCATGGAGGAGCACTTTCTATTGGCTTGGTCAGCCTGATTTCTTTATTTTTAAAGATGTATTTATTTATTATGTATACAGTGTTTTGCCTGCATGTACACCTGCGCACCAGAAAAGGTCACCAGGTCTCATTATAGATGATTATGAGCCACCATGTGGTTGCTGGGAATTGAAGTCAGGACCTCTGGATGAGCAGCCAGTGCTCTTAACCTCTGAGCCATCTAGGGACACCTGCCTTGGGGTATATCACCTGCAGTGGCCTGGACCTTCCCACATCAACCATTAATCAAGAAAACATCCTCGTAGACTCACTGACAGGCCAATCTGATGGAGACAATTCTTCAGTTGACATTCCTCTTTGTCAAGTTGACAAAACCAACCAATTCACGGTTCTAGAGGGATAGATGTCCATGGAAGACATAATGGCCAGGGCAGGAAGCTGAGAGACTACATTCCAACCACAACAAGGAACAGAGAGAGAACAGGAAGTAGGGTTAGCCTATGAAACCTCAAAGCCCATCGCCATGACTGACATCTACCAGCAAGGCTGGACTGAGAGCCTCCATAACCTCCCCTACAGTGACACCAACTGGGGGCCAAGGGTCCCCCATACATGAGCCTCTGTGGGACAGTTCTCACTCAAACTACCACAGTATAAACATTAAAGGCTGCTAACGGTATAATGATTCTTCCGTAGCCATTTTTCGTCATCACTGAGCCACTTTGTGAATAGAGCCAAAAGTGTCTGTTAAAGACCCAGAACGGAAGTTATCTCTCTTTGCAGAGGTCTGTGGGTGACTTGGAGTCCTCCTGTCAGGAATGGGACACTATGATCACCTCAAAATGCACTGGCTTAAAATTGCAATCCGTTGTTGTTTGTGGCTGTGTGGGTCAACCAGCAGTTCCACCGCACAAACTGTCTGCTGCTCTATGGAGTAGGCTGAGACACCAAAGTGGACCGCAGTCATAGCCATCTGGATGCTCAGCTGGAATTTTTCTCCATTGTGTGGCCTCTTGAGCCTCTTCACGGCAATAGCAGCTGATCCCAGGAAAGAACAACCCAAAACATGAAGGCAGAAGTCTTGGTTGCATCATATTGACCAAAATATGTCACGGGCCAGTCTAGTGTCAACAGGAGAGGAAGAACATAATCTAGTCAAACGGAAAAAGACAAGTGAGTCCAGAGATGCTCTTGGGGCCATCTTTGGAAACATCATCTACCAAATCTAAGTGACCAATAAGGAACAAGACTCATCCTTTTTCTCTGGGTGTGTGCATCTTCCTCTTTCCCTGTGCATGTGCATGCACATGTTTTGAGGGCTATACACATGTGTCCATGTGCATGTGGAGGTTAGAGGCCAATACAAGCTTTCTTCCTCAACCTCTCTCCACTTTATCCTTTGAGACAGGGTCTCTCCTGAAGCTGGAGCTTGCCAATTTAGCCAGAATGACTGGCCATCAAGCCCTGAGGATCTTCCTGTCTCTGCCTCCCTAGCACTGAGATTATAAGAGCATGTTGCTGACCTCAGCTCTGTGGGGAGGTTCTGAGGACCTGCACTTAGGTCCTCATGTTTGTACCACAAACATTTTACCAACTGAGCCATCTTTCCAGCCCCAGAGTTTTAACAGGGTTTAGATTGAGTGACTCAATAAGGAAAACCAATCTGAGTTTGTGCTATAGATACCAAAAAATAGAATTAAATTTTAAATGAGTATAACATATTTATACATACCTAACATATGGTTATTGTCCAGAGCATGGAAAATAGTTCCTTCTGGTCTAAATCACAATCAAAACCATTAATGAAAACAGATAAATTGGGTTAAAGAAAATAATTAGGGGGTTGGAGAGATGGCTTAGTGGTTAAGAGCACCGCCTGCTCTTCCAAAGGTCCTGAGTTCAATTCCTAGCAACCCAATGGTGGCTCACAACCATCTATAATGTAACCTGGTGCCCTCTTCTGGCCTGCAGGTAAACAAGCAGACAACACTGCATACATAATAATAAAATAAATCTTTAAAAAAGAAAAGAAAAGAATTAACCCAAAGCAAGATAGAGACTAAAACCACATACTACCTGACTAGTGACGATGGTGGGCATATAAGTGAAAGGCAGAAGGCTCTACACTAAAATGAGTAAAATATAAAGCTATATGAGAAAACCTGAAGAATGAGCAGCAAGCGCCAGACAGCACAAGAGTCTGAGTGCTGCATCATTTCCCCACTCCTCAGTATACAGAGCTTTTGAAAAATGTAAATGTTTTATATTCTACATTTAATTTGTGCGTGCATGTGTATGGGGGGGGGGTGTATGCTGTGAGGCCTTTGCAGAATTTCTAGATATCACAGTTACATACAGAATTACAAAATGAGATCAGCCACAATCCAGCCAGATGAATTATGACTTACCTTAAATTCTCCAGGGCCTCATAATTGTAGACAGTTTACACTTAGAGATGTTAGAAATGGATAATGTTTAAAAGGAGAAAGCAGGGGGGAAAAAGAATCTAGGTGGATATTTGGCCACTGGGAAGAAACAGCAAGAACCAGCACTGAGCCGGGAGGTGGTGGTGCACGCCTTTAATCTCAGCCCTTGGGTGGCAGAGGCAGGCGGATCACTGTGAGTTTGAGGCCAACCTGATCTACAAAGCGAGTTCATAACAGTCAAGGCTACACAGAGAAACCCTGTCTCGAATAACCAAAACAACAACAACAGAACAAACCAGCACTGAAATGTGGGAGCTATAAGATAAAGGAATGGTTATCCCAAGTGATCAGGAAAATAAGTGGGAGGGAAACAAACAGGACACAATTACAAAAACAAATCTGGGACTCAAAAACTATTTTATGGTGAAGTAGCAGCCATCCAGTATTGTCAGGCAGTTTACTTCTGTTTGGGAAAGCTCCCCTGCCCCCCCCCCCCACTTCCCATTCTTATTTTATGAGACTATAACTTTTTTATTATTCGTTTTACTATTTGTCATTTATTGAGTTGTTTCTACCCAGTGTGTTTACAACTCACATAAACTACTAAAGACAATCAAATACACAGAAACAAGACTAAGCAGTGCAGCTCATCCAGTGAAAAGTTTCTTGGGATCTAGCAACAGCTGCATAGTAACACAGTTGCATCAGAGAGAGGGAGGGGAGGAAAGAGGGGGGTTGAGATGACTTGGTGGGAAATTGCTTTAAAAGAAGGGGGATTCAAATAGGCCAACAGAGAATGAGAATAAGCCATTTGAACGAGAAACTAGCAATCAGTCGGAAAGGGACCACAGAGGGCTGCAGGTGTAAGAACGCAGTGGCGGAGCATGTCTGGCAAGTACCACAACCAGGGCTTGACCTTAAGCATCACAAGATGAAGCAAAACGCAAGGAGGAGAAAAGAGGTGACGTTCTCGTGGGAACAGGATATAAAATTGATGACAATAGGTTTTCCGAGAGGATGGAGAGCCTCCAACAATGTGCGTTACGCATTATTTGCATGCACTCCAAAGATCTTGGCACCATCTACATTTTCCGAGTCACAGTCACAACCAGGAAATAATAAAAAAAAAATAGGAGGGGGCTGGAGAGATGGCTCAGTAGTTAAGGGCACTTGCTGATCTTCCAGAGGATCCAGTTTCGGTTCCCAGCACCTGTATGGCAGCTTACAATTCTAACTCCAGTTACAGAGGATCCAGACATATGTGCAGGCAAAATATACATACACATAAAATAATAAAACAAAAATAACTTTAAAAGAATTTCAAGTAATCAAAATAGGGCTTGGAAGAGTCTACTTCACTCCTAGGACTCCTCAGGTCCTCCTTTGCAAATACTGTCAATATACTCTACTTTTACAAACTCAAATGCCTTTAATTCTAGGTTTAACATTTACATGTTACCTACTATAATTGTTAGGATTCTGCTTCAGTCCGCCTGGCTGTGATGTCATTGCCTATCTGCCATGGAGGCGTGGCCCGACCCAAAATTATAAAAGGCCACACCTTCCTCATGGCTCTCTTTTTTATCTCTTTCTTCCTCTGTCTCTATCTGTCTCTCTCTCTAGGGTACTCCTCCCCCACCTTTCCTTCTTTCCCCATGCTCATTAAAAAAAACTCTTCGTCTAATATCTGTTGCCTGGCATCTTATTTCTTATTATCTTATTATTATTAATTATTAAAAGAATAATATTTCACAGTGCTCTAAATTCTACCTGGATGGATTCATTTATGACCATGCGACCTAAAATGTAGAGGGAGGCCAAGGACATACCGCAAAAGTAGAGGCCTTGCCTAGAATTCACAGGAGAAGAGATGAGGGTTAGACACGTTTACAGGTGAAGAAATTTGAACCCAGTAGAGTATATAAAGCTACCTTCAAATACACAGTAGTATGTAACAGATGGAGCATGGATGCAGGCCAGCTACAGATTTAACGACTAGGCCAGCTCTTTGCAAACTGAGTGTGCCTAAGAATCACGCGCTCTTTAAAACAAATTGCTGGCTTTCACCCTTGAGCTTCTGACTAGACCAAGACTAAGGACTTTACATCTTTAACAAATTCCCAAGTATTTTTATCAAGGTTTCTATAACTAAGTTTTGTAGCCTAGATGATTTAACAACAGAAAAAAAAAGTTTGTTTTTACTAATTTTCGGAGGTAGAAGTCCAAGATCAGGATGCTAACAGGGTTAGGTTCTTCAGAGGCCTTTTTTTATTGTCTTGAAGATGGCTGTCCCCACATGATCTCTCTCTATGTACTCTATGGGGGTCTCTGTGACCACCATGGCCAGCAGAGTAATGGTCTACCAGAGGCCAGAAGGTGGTTTAGCTTAGCACAACTCAGTAGCCGATATTCAAACTTGGGGAGTCTGACTCCAAGTAGTTTATTTTATGCATATTTTAAGCACAGCACAGTCGAGTGAAATGTTTTCCTGATGATACACAATTTAATGGCATGTGTACAATAAAGTTTAAGACATCACTACATTGAAACTCTTTGTAAAGTACATGGGACATCTTCCACAAAGATGGGTTCTATAGGTTGGCAAGCTCATGATAAGGGTCTACGGAGAATCCCATGTGGTCTCAGCCACATAGATAGCACAAAAATCACCAGGCTATGCATGATGTCTGTTCCTAGCCTTCTGGGAGGAAAATAGGTTATAGATCCCTCCCTTTGAAGGGACAAACCTGTGTGTTTTATAATCCAGGTTCTCTGTGAGCACAAGAACCTCTGTACCTCCAATATCTCCCCTACCCCTGCTCCCCGCCCCCCGCACACACTTATAAGAAATTTTTTAAAGAGAATATTGTGTCTGTAATAAAGGCCAAGGTTGAATGCATTGCTGCATGGCTACTCTAATGCAGACACAAATAACAAGCTATAAGAATAGTGGATCAAGGAAAGGGAAGCTATCTTAACCATAACGGCCATTCAAAGGTCACTTGAGATATTTTGCTTATCCTCATGCAGGTAATTAATTTGACCAATGATAGTATGAGAAAAACCTGACAATTAAAGCAATACATATCAAGAAAGTGTTAACAACCAAGATTTTACTTAAGCAACAAACAATCTATAGTAGCTCTATTTTATAAAACTGGGTTTCAATTCATCCATCGCTTGAGTAATTTCTGCTAATACTTTTTGCTGTGATATTAGTAGGTTTATTAATCATAGAGGCCATTTTTGAAACTTCTCTTTGTATTCCAGTAGTCATTCCTGGGACTGTTAATGATCACCTTGAGTTCAAGGCCAGCCTTGTCTATAAAGCAAGTCCAGGATAGCCAAGGCTACACAGAAAAACTCTGCCTTGGGGGACAGGAGGGGAACCTAAACACAGCCAGGCTCAGTGACACATGCCTGTAATCGCAGCACTCAGGGAGGCAGAGGCAGGTGGATCTCTGTGAGTTCAAGGCAAGTCTAGGACAGCCAAGGCCATACATAGAAAAAAACTCTGTCTCAAAAAAACAAAAACAAAAACAAAACAAGCCTAAAAACAATGGCAAAATAACACACTATACTGTCTCCTATTACAGGTGTGCCTTCTATCGACCCCCTGACAAAAAGCATTCAAATTCTGCATTAACAAGCTGAGAATAAAGATGTAATATAGTCAACACATATAACAAACATATCATTTTTGGGTTAGTAGAATTGTGTCCTTGTCTCCCCAAGGTCTCGGGTTCATGGTTTGAAGTCTTTTTTTTTTTTTTTTAATTTATTTATTTATTATGTATACATTGCTCTGCCTGCTTGTACCCCTGCAGGGCAGAAGAGGGCACCAGATCTCATTATAGATGGTTGTGAGCCACCATGTGGTTGCTGGGAATTGAACTCAGGACCTCTGGAAGAGCAGACAGTGCTCTTACCCTCTGAGCCATCTCTCCAGCCCCATGGTTTGAAGTCTTGATGTCTCTGCAGGTTATCAGCTTCCTCTTTCTCTAGAGATGTCTGTCTCCTTCTGATGGATTTGTCATCCACTTTTGCACATTTCATTTGTCTGGTGGTCTCTGGGATGTTGTCCTGGCCAGGCGCACCATAGTGGGAGCCATATGGGACTTTTTGTTCATTTTCTGGAAAGACATAAGCATGACCTTGCCCTGATGTTAATAGAACACTGGGCTTTTCCCACTGAATAGTTTCTAGATCTTTCCATTTAACATATACTTTAAGCCATGTCTCCTTTAGGGCAAAACTGCTTTGTGGCAGCAGAAGAACCATTATCCTTTATTGTGAAGAAATGTAAAGTTAGCATAGCTAAATGTAGTATAATGTGTAGAGGTTTAGGTGGGTGGTTATACCCCCTTCATATATTCATCATTCATTCATTCATTTGTTGGTTTTGTTTTGGGGTTTTTTTTTTTTTTTTTTCAGTTTTTGGTTTTTTGAGACATGGTTTCTCTGTGAAGCGTTGGCTGTCCTGGACTCAACTTGTAGACCAGGCTGGCCTCAGACTCACAGCGATCCACCTGCCTCTGCCTCCCAAATGCTGGGATTAAAGGTGTGCACCACCATAACTGGCTCATTTGTTGGTTTTTCTTTTTTTCCTTTTTTTTTTTTTTTTTTTTTTGGTTTTTCGAAACAGGGTTTCTCTGTGTAGCCTTGGCTGCCCTGGACTTGCTTTGTAGACCAGGCTGGCCTCGAACTCACAGCGATCAGCCTGCCTCTGCCTCCCGAGTGCTGGGATTAAAGGCGTGCACCACCACGCCCGGCTTGTTGGTTTTTCAAAACAGAGTTTTTCTGTGTAGCCTTGGCTGTCTTGGACTTGCTTTGTAGACCAGATTGGCCTGGAACTCACAGCGGTCCACCTGTCTCTGCCGTCCAGCAGATTACAGGTATGAGCCACCTCACCTACCTCTCCTTTTTATTTTTAAAATACACCATTTAATTATTTGATGATGTCATTCCACAATACCCTGATCCTGTGATTTATAAAAGTTCCAGAATAGTAACATTATTAATATTCCAAAAATTGCAAAATTATTAAGAGCATTTTCTAGTGTAAGTAAGACCACCATCAGTTCTTAGTTATTATAGGAGTCCTAGGAAGGAAAAGGCATATAATAAACGATTAATGGCATCCAAAGTTATTTCACCTCTGTGAGCAGAAGCAACAACCATATTACAAAAATATCAACCATTACATGAACTTTAAACATACAAATTCTGAGTACTATTGGATATGAGTAATATCTGCCAAACAGCATTAGATTTACCCCTTGAGGGTTAATCTCCCTGCAGACCCCACGCCCCTAGTTAAGTTTCATTCCAGTACCTGTGCACATTGGTGCCAAGGGGAAAAAATGGCCCCTGGGCTCCAGACTGACAAAAATGGCCCCAGCAGACTCATAGTGAGTGGCATTATTGGAGGTATGGCCTTGTTGGAGTAGGTCTGGCCTTCTTGGAGGAAGTGTGTCACTGGGGGTGGGCTTTGAAGTTTCAGATGTTCAAGCCAGCCCCAGCGTCATGCTCTTCCTTCTGCCTGCCGATCCAGATGTAGAACTCTGAGCTCCTTCTCCAGCACCATGTCTGCCTGTGTGCTGTCATGCTTCCCGCCATGATGATAATGGACAAAACCTCTGAACTGTGAGCCAGCCCCAACTGAATGTTTCCTTTTACAAGAGTTCCTTCACAGCAATAAAACCCTAAGACAAAGAGCGACCTGTAAAAACCATAAAAGCAAATTCTATAGGACTTTTAGATGTAATTTTAGGTAATATCCATGTAATTTTAGGTAATACTCAGTTGGCTAGTCTGAAAAAAATTGGTGCACAGGAAATGAAGGAGGAAAGGGGAAGGGGAAAGGAAAGGGGTCACTGCTCCAAGGGAAAAAGGGTCCCTGTTCCAGGCCATCAGGTTCCTAGAACAGAGAATGGGGCTTTTTGTGTAAAAGTGTTTTACTGGTGGGGAGGACTAAAAAAAAAAAAAAAAAGTTTCATAAAAGTCTTACAAGGAGGGGAAGATAAAAAGATTTGAATTCCTTATCCTAAACATCAGTTTTATAGTATTTGATTTTTTAAAAGTCATAATTGATATTTCTTACACATTTTTACATCATTCCTTCAAAGTTATGACTACTCTATCAAGGCAAAAAAGGGTCATAGTAAGAAATATGTGGGAAAACAACAACAAACAAACAAGCAAAAAGAAGTACATGAAGAAGTCTCGTGGATACATTGAAATATGAGAGTCTCACCCTAACAGGATTTATCTTCTGACTTCTGTCAATCAGTTCATAGGACTAAGCCTGAGGGAATAAATATTTCTTTTAAAAAAATGAAGCAAATTTACAGATGCTTTCTGAGTTGGAATCCTTTGAGTATAATGGAATGTATTATTGATCATAAGTATTCAATACCATTCCCTAAGGAATGAATAAATTCTCCTGTTTTGAGCAAACAGGAGCAGAGTACTAAAATGTGTCTTTTCTGCCAGATGTTGGTAATGCACGCCTTTAATCCCAGCACTCCGGAGGTAGAGGCAGGTGGATCTCTGTGAGTTCGAGGCCAGCCTGATCTACAAAATGAGTCCAGGACAGGCAAGGCTACACAGAGAAACTATCTCAAAAAATAACAACAACAACAAACAACAACAACAAAGCGTCTCTTCTAGGCAGCCAGCATGCATCAAGATGGGAGATTAGCCTACGATCCTGACCAGAGCTAAGAACATGTACCATCAGTAACCATCAGTAATCATTTTATTGCCAATGGTTTGTGTGTGTGGGGGGGTGTGGGTGCGTGTGGTTTTTTTTGTTTTGTTTTTGTTTTTTGAGACAAGGTTTATCTGTGTAACAGCTCTAGCTGTCCTGGAATTCTCTCTGCAGACCAGGCTGGCCTCAAACTCACAAGAGATCCTCCTGCCTCTGCCTCTCAAGTGCTGTATTGCCAATGTTTTATATAATGCCTAGCACAAAAACAGATATTTATAGTAATCAATCAATAAAGTGGACAATATTTTCCTACCTACAATTACACAGTAAACTACACACACCAGTGCCACCAGGTCTATTTCAGTATCGTATTTCAAGACCTAAATAAAGTCATTCCCAGAGATCTTTCATTTGAAGGGATGAGGTAGGAGGCGGGAGGGAGCGGTGTCCACTTGAATCTTTTAACAAGTATTGAGTTTGATATTTTATGCTAAGTTAAGATACTACAGACAGCTGAAACCTGGCAACGACAGCCGAAGCTTGACATCCAGCAGGGAAGTAGTATGCAATCAAGTCTTCAAATTTCATCCCACAGGCTTTTTGTTTTGTTTGGGTTGTTGTTTGAGACAGGGTTTCTGTTGGCTCTGTTTCTTAACAATTAAACTTTATAATACAACCCAACTACCTTACACAAGAGGGATAAAAGGTTAAAGGGAAACAAGAGTGAACCTTCCGGTATCCGTTCCACGGGATGGGTTACTAGGTGTCTCTGGCCTGTGCACTGGTCCTCTTCCCCATCCACGTGCGCTCAAGCCCGGCCTGAACCTGCTGCCCCTCTCGTCCTCTCCGCTTGCCTGTCTCTCATGGGCAAGGGCCAGTCTCCTCCTCCTATCGAGGGTCTAACAGAAACATAATAGTCCAGGTGGAGACCCCAGGTCCACTTCCTGAATTCCAGGCCCAGGATGGCTCCACCCAGTCTATCTCAAGGTTAATCTCAGGGAGTATCCCTGGTGTGTCCAAGGGCAAAGCCGGCCAAGATTGCTTCCACCTGTGACAAAGCTTAAAGTCCTTCCCACAGGTTTCACTATGCTAACAAGGCTGGCCTCACTCTCCTGCCTCTGCTTCCTGAGTGCTGTAATTGCAGGCCTATACCACCAAACCCCATAGTCAATAAAACAAAGGCTTTTGTTTGTTTGTTTGTTTTTTGAGACGAGGTTTCTCTGTGTTGTCTTGGCTGTCCTAGACTCACTTTGTAGAGCAGGCTGGCCTCGAACTCACAGCAAGGTGCCATTTTAAAAGTCTAATTTGGAGAGACTCATCCACTAGACAACCAACATTATGCGTTGCCTTTAACAATGCAACAAGTCAAGGAAAACTTGCCTTAGGAGCCCTGTATTCTGCGTTCCCTCACAAAGGGCCGGCTTGCCCAGAGCATCCTCTGACCCCGGGATGTGCCTCCATAGGGCAGGGAAGGCATTAATGTCCAAAAGCAGAGATCCGGTTCTGAGTTTGCAGAGATGATTTGACAAGGGTCTGTGTTTAAAAGAAGGACACAGTGATTACCCACCCCGTATCAAAGTGAATAAATAAGTAAATAAAGCAAGCCCAGAATGGTGTTTCACTCCCTCTATCCTCGCATTCAGGGAGCAGAGGCAGGAGGATCTCTGTGAGTTCAGGGCCAACCAGCACTACAAAGACCCTGTCTTTAAATTAATTAATTAAAATAAAATTTTAAAGAGGGAGTTTAGGGGAAGACAATTAATGGGAATGAAGTTAAAACAAGAGGTAGGTAAGCGGAGAGTCTGCACAGGAAAGATAGCTCAGAGCCAAACCTACGAAACCACACCCACCTCTGGGTAACACCCTTTGCTCCATTATGGGCGGGGCGGAGGGAGGAGCTGGCGAGGGCGCTCGGGATCTGCGATGTTGCTCTCGCGATATTTCCGAAGCGACGGCTCCACGCGGAATCTCGGTGCTTGAAACAAGGGCTAGGAGGGCAGAACGGTGTGGGAGGGAGACGATTTTTTAGCTTGTCTTACGGAAGCCTGCGAGGGAGGGTGGTATCCACTCCCCAAGTCCAGTGTCCTGATGCCCAGCGCCAACGCGAGCCGTAAGGGTCAGGAGAAGCCGCGGGAGATCGTGGACGCGGCGGAAGTGGGTTTCCTCCTTCCCCGGGTCGGGGAGCGCGCTGAGGGAGGGAGTCGGGTGATCGGGGCGCTGTCTTGGGAGCATCTGTCAGCATTTTACCTGCAGGCTCCGGCTTGGGGTGTCGCGCCGCAGCCCACCTGAGCGCGCGGCCCGAACAACTTAGAACTGTTTTTCTTGGGAACCCTGGCCTAGAAGAAACATGTTCCTGGAAGCGGGGTGGGGGACGGGTAAGCGGGTCAGCGTGTCTTGCTCAGTGAACCGGAAGTAGCTGCAGTGGAGGTCAATGGAGCCTCCCTAGGTTATAGCACGTCCTGCACGTAACATATCACTCCAGTCCCCGGAAATTTTTGATAAAGTACTACTAATCGATATCCTTTTAGCCCTCAGAATGTTCTGGCAAGTAATGACAGCCCTCTGCAAAAACTGGCTGCCAGCGTATGTAATGAGTTTTCCTTGTGACAGCTGTGAACACATGTTTCTTTAATTTCCTTTCTCAGTGACCCGGTGAGGTGGGTAATGCTGTTCACAGAGATAAGCCTTTAGCACTTCTCAGAAATCAAAATGTGAAACCCTCCAAGTTAGGTGTATTATAGTAATACTTAAGCCTTAATCTTTGGCTCCTATTTTTTTTTTGGTGGAAGAACTCAGCAATTGTGGTAATGACCTCATAATTCAGAGTATTAAATTAATATTTAAATCTGAAATGCGAATACTAAGTAGAAAAGATAACGCTTTTTTCCCCTTTGGTTTACACACTGTCACCTATTTATTATGACTTCAGGTTTCATTATGTGACAGTGTCTTTCTACTGTGGTCCAGGTGTTATTTCTCCTTAAATTATTTTATTAACATTCAAGTGATTGCTTGGTAAGCCACATAATATGTTATATTTCGGTGTATTTGTTAGAAAAAAAAAAAAAAAAAGAATGTCAACAAGATAATGGAGAGGAACAGAAGCTGTTCCAGACAGATCGTCCAAAACTACCTGGCAAAAATCTAAGGGAATTATTTTTGCGTGTTGGTCTGTGTAATCATGTAAATTATCAGTGCTCCTTTGTAAGTAGTGTAGGAATAAGAATGATATAAGGTAGACACTGTAACATAAGATTAAATGAAAGACCGCTTATCTATTGAGTAAGTGCAGTTCACGGCCTGAACGTAGGCTCCTGTTCCTGACTTTATAACATGAAATCTGATATTACTGCCATAGTTGAACTCATGTCATCTGTTATTGTAAGGCTGGGTTTGAGAAGTAGGAAGCAGGAGAATCTTCCGATCATATTTTACAGAAGGAAAGTTGTTGTTAGTTAGCTTATATCCAACAGCTCCGATTTCTAAGAACCGCACATCTGGTGCTCAGAAACCTTACCCAACGCATTGGTTCTCTTTGAACATCTCTTCCTGTAATAGGAAGTTAATAAAACTGTAGGACTTCATCCTACTCCCTTCACAGACATTTATTTATATCTCTCCTTTGAAGCAGAGTAATCTCTTTGAATAAGACAGTTAAGATGCATTTTATACATGTGTAAATTATACCCGAGAGTGCTATTATGCATGATACATCCATGCATATATATGCATATATAATTGGGTGCTTTTCTATTTCCATATTTTAAAATGGCGGAGTTCAAATGAATAACTTTTGAAAATTAATACAAATATAGTTACAGTTCTAGATGCTTGTGTTATGTGTTTAAATGAAAAGTCATATTACCGGAAAAAAAAAACCAAACCTTTTTTTTCTAGGATTATGCTAAAGAGAGATATGGGATATCCTCTATGATACAGTCACAAGAAAAACCAGGTTGGTGTCTTCTTTGTAATTCTAGCAGAATACTTAATGAAGTTTAAAATGGGATCTAAAATTAAAGCAGTAAAGTCAGTACTCTAAAGGAATAACTCTGAAAAGTTTAAATGTCATTCATAACCCAGTAGATGTTACCACACTCTGTAAACATTGTCAGTTTGGAATTTCTAATCTGGAGAAGATTTTTTCTAATTTTTGTTTTGTTTTGTTTTGTTTTTTGAGACAAGATTTATCTGTGTAGCCTTGGCTGTCCTGGACTTGCTTTGTAGACCAGGCTGGCCTCAAACTCACAGAGATCCACCTGCCTCTGCCTCCCAAGTGCTGGAATTAAAGGCGTGTGCCATCACCGCCTGACTCATTTTTCTAATTTTTGTTTTTGAGACAGAGTCATGTGTATTGCGTCATTTATTGCTGTTTTTACTTAATACCCAAAGTTAAGATTTATTTCTGAATGTTATTTCATAACACTGTTTCTACTGGTCCTGAACTCTTGTGTAGCCAAGAATGACCTTTAACTTCTAACCTTCTTCTATACTTCTGAGTGCTGATTTAACCAGTGTCCACCAAGATCTTGGCATTTTCAAATCTACCTACTAATTGTTGAAACAGGGTCTCTCTATGTGGTCCTGGCTATCCTGAAACTCACGTTGTAGACCAGGCTGGCCTTGAACTCATAGAGATCTGCCTGCCTTTGTTCTTGATTGCTAGAATTAAAGGCGTGTCACAAAAAAAAGGCGTGCCACAGCTGCATCTTTGCATTGTGAGACTAATCTATTTAGACAAAGTAGGTAGCATACATTTATAATTTGATTTTTTGAGCATTCTCAAAGGCATTGCTCTTCATATTATCATTTATTGGTGTTTTCACTTCATACCCAAACTGTTCTCTAATCAAATTAGTATATATTTAAAACAATAAGAATGACTTCTGAATGTTATTTCATAACACCATCTCTACATAATAGTGGCTTCGTAACCATTTTTCTATTTGGGAGACTCTCGATAGATATAGTATTTTGTTTAATGGTAGGGTGCATAATGCTTAGAGTTTATCTACTAACCTATTTACATCATATGGCCATTTCACAGCATGTATACAAATCATCCTGTTAGCTTTGGCCAGGGCAGGTGAGGCTGCATTGTATTTGGCCATTTAAAGGCATTGAAATGTTCAGCAGATTTGGAGTGTAAATTGTGACTACAGTATAGATTGTATTAGAGGGAGAAAAATTAGGAGCCTATTCCTGAAGTTTAGGCATGAGACAATAGTAGCTTGATTTAAGATAGTGGCAATAGTGGCAGTGAAGATAGTACAGAATTATATTTAGGAAGTACAGTTCATAAAGGAGGCAAACTGCATAGAGGGAAAACCATTGTCAAAGAGAGTTATTAAGGTGATACCAAGTTGTAAGCTGTCTATTAGACTAATAATTGTGACTAAATCTGCATTTTAAAATTGCTTTACTGTATATTACAGATAGAGTTTTGGTTCGAGTTAAAGACCTGACAATACAAAAAGCTGATGATATTGTTTGGGTCCGTGCAAGAGTTCATACAAGCAGAGCAAAAGGTAAGATTGGCTTAGTGGTTATAACTCTTTTGATCTGTTTAAAAATAAATAAATAAATAAAACTTAATGTGTATGAATGTTTTGCCTGCATGTATGTTTTTATTTTGGTGTGTGTATGTATGAGGGAAGGTGCCCGCAGAGTCCAGAAGAGAACGTTAGATCTCCTGGGTTGGAGTCACAGGCATTTGACTGCTTAATGTGCTGGGAACAGAACTTGGGTCCTGAGTAGAGGCAGTACCTACATACTCCTAACTTCTAACTTCTAAGTTCTAGCTAACCTTGAAAGTGTGCCTGGTAGTTGGGGGCAGCTGTGCTTGTGGTTGGGGATTTCTGCTGATTAATAAGCCATAGAGTAGGTTGATCATAAGCATAGTTTGTGGTCAACCTGACCTTGTGTGGAGATTCTTTTCTATCGGCAGCAAGCTGAGATGACAGGGCTGGTGGGCCTGAAGTAAAATAGGTATAGTTATACTGCCCAAGAGCAGCAGGCCTCAGCAAGTGGTCTTGCCTACTCTTCAGCATTTTCTAAAAATGTAGTGACATTTCTATATCTTCCTGCTTTTCAGATTTAATCATGCCTATAGGTATGTGAAGTAGGCAGAACAGATATTGCT
This sequence comes from Acomys russatus, assembly GCF_903995435.1. Lineage (NCBI taxonomy): Eukaryota > Metazoa > Chordata > Mammalia > Rodentia > Muridae > Acomys > Acomys russatus. Next base: position 28,010,165 of record NC_067142.1, on the reverse strand, counting down.
AATTCACTTTATGAAGAAGGATAAAGGTACTTACTCAGTCTCATAGTAATTGGTAGAATATGAACAGAATTTAAAAAGCTATGACATCTTTTTTTATTTTTTATTTTTTTGACATCTTTTTTTAAAAAAACTTTTCAAAGAATTATTTATTTATGTATATGAGTGTTCTATTTGCATGTATGCCTGCATGACAGAAGAGGAAATCAGATCCTACCCACTATAGATGGTTCTGAACCAGTATGTAGTTGTTGCAAATTGAACTGAAGACCTCTGGAAGAGCAGTCAGTGCTCTTAACCACTGAGCCATGTCTCCAACCCTAAGCTAAGACATCTTTGTCTCTCCAAAAGTTTATTTAATGTGGTACAACATTTCGTAAAATTGTATGTTAAAGCATTTTATTACAGATTAATATATGCCTATAATTTAAAAAATTCTGACATTGTGTACCCATGCCTCCCAATACCGTTAATTACTATTAAGAATTTGTCCATTCTAACTACTCAGCTATTAAAACCAAGGAATTCCCAAAATTTGTGCACAAATGGATTGAACTAGAAATTATCATAATGAGTGAGTTCACCCAGAAGCAAAAAGAGGCAAACAGTATATACTCACTTATATCAAGACACTAATCCAAGGGATACGTCCCATGAAAAACTTTACTTACCAGGAAAGTGGGTCAGAGGAGAGGACATCCTATTGAGACTTTAGGAGAGAGTAGCATGGAAGAATGGGGAAATAGAAGGATCCACAGGGTCCTGGAAACCTACAAGAAGAACTTTATGACAGGCAGATCTGGGTCCTGGGGTCCTCAAACTAAAGCACCAGCCAAGGAGAATATAGGCAGTAAGCTTCAAACCTCTACCCAGACCTAGCCGCTGAACAGGATATTCTCCACCGTTGAGTGGAGAGGGAAATCTGACTCTCACACGGACTCTGGTGCCCCTTTTCTGACCACGTCCCCTGAATGGGGAGGCCTGGCGGCACTCAGAGGAAGTATAGCAAGTTACCAAGAAGAGACTCGATACCCTAAGAGCATATATAGGGGGAGGAGGTCTCCCTCAATCACAGACATAGGGGAAGGGAGAAGGGGGGAAATGGGAGGGAGGGAGGAATAGAAAGATACAAGGGAAGGGCTAACAATTGAGATGTAATATGAATAAATTAATAAAATAATTTTAAAAAAAGAAAAAGAATTTGTCCATTCTAATACCAAAATTTTAGGTAAATGAATTTTGATGTTGGACTTTGAGAAGTGTACTGATAGTTTTACATTGGTGAAAGTTTGGGCTATTTATTCTACCAACAGATAATCACATTGTAGTCTACAGTCTTTTTCTTATTAAGACTGAGAATCTTCTTTTTCTCTCTCTCTTTTAATTATTAAAGATTTATTTTATTATATGTATTTGTGTGGGTATGTGCACATGAATATTGGATTACAAATATGAGCCATTGTGTCTAGCTCTGGTACTTCTTTTCTATTTTATTTTATTTTATTTTTGCTCATTTTTTTGAAGGCAGGGTCTTTCCTTGTAGTCCTGGCTGCCTGGAACTCTATGAAGACCAGGCTGGCCTTGAGCTCACAGAACTGAACCTCCCTTTGCTAGGATTAAAGATGTGACCACTATGCCTGGCTTTTTTTTCCCCCCTCCTTTTTTCTTTTAAGATTATTTTATTTTATTAAGCTGCCTAACATGAGTGCTAGAAACTGAACTCTATTCTTCTGAAAGCACAAGTGTTTTTAGCCTGCTGAGCCATCTGTCCAGCCCCAACTTTATTTAGCTAATGGAAAGATAAAATAAATGCATGCCCATGTAAGCCCTAGCCAAGACTTCCCTTCAGACCTATTCCCTTCCCCCCTTACAAATCTCTTCCATGTCTCTTAGGTTTTGTGTGTGTGTGTGTGTGTGTGTGTGTGTGTGTGTGTGTGTGTGTGTGTGTGTGTGTCTTTATTTTCTTTTTAATTATGTGGTTTTTGGGTGCAGGTGCCCTTGGAGACCAGGGGCATTAGATTCCTAGCAACTGAATTACACATAGTTCTAAGTTGCCAGATATGGATGCTGGGAATGGAACTCTCATTACAAACTCTTCACCACTGAGCCATCTCTCTAGCTTCTCAGTTCCGCTTTTAAACACATCAGTCAAGTTGAGATCTCTGATCCAGTAAAATAGGGATTCCAGTTTGAGTCCAGTCAGGCATGTAGACTGTCTTGGAAAAAGAGAAAATTGGAAATGATAGTTTGAAATTGTTTTAAGATAAATCTGATATTTTTTTTTCTTTCATACTATGTAACAGCATTTAGTTTTATATCATTACAATATATTTTAAAAGATTTATTTCTATGTATATATTTATGTAAGTTTCTGTTCACTGTTGACAGAGGCCAAAAGAAGGCACCAGGTGTTCTCCCTCTCACTGCTCCCTTGAGAGTGGGATTGCTCACACTTTCTCAGCTGGGCTAGAAGCAGCCAAGCCTTAGTAATCCTCTGTCTACAATATTCTTAATTTGTTTTCTTCATTACAGAAATAATAGCTTATTTCACAAACTCAAACAATATGGAATTAAGTCAGAAATAAGTAAGATATCAACCATAAATATTTCAGACTGATTTTCATGACCCTGAGTGTGAACAGTGTGTTTGAGTCAACAGTTTTATAATACTCAATTTTATAACCCACACTTTGATCTTTCCATGTCTGAGCATATAGGTACTCACTGAGTGATTTATTGTGTATTGTTTGTAGTGCTGGGGCTCAAACCTAGGCATGTGTAATACACACACACACACACACACACACACACACACACACACTCACCACACTCAAACCATACTGTTACTTTTTAACTTTATGCAGAAGGATAGTGTGTTCTGCTCCTGGTTCTCTGTGTAAGGCAATGCCTCATAAAACACTGAACTAAGTAAATCATGGCCCTCCATGTCATTGCCACAACCACAGAATGAACGGTTGTGTTTGTTAGCACACGGCAAGAACTTGCTCTCATAAGTACTGATGGAGGTGGTTTGAGTGGACAGTTCTGTGTCAAGACACCAGTGCTTTTCTGTTGTGGGTTCTCAGAATCCCTCTGAGCAGACTGTTTTTAAAGCTGTAGTATTTAGAAACACTTTAACAGAGAAGCTTAGAGACTGTAGCACAGGAATTGAATGTAGACCTGCAAACATGAAGTGAGTGATAACAGAACTTTCATTCTTCTGTATGAATAGTAATGTTATAAATGTCTTTATCATTATGATTTTTTCCATATTTAGTTTCCTAAGAAATGTATTTATTGAGCCAGGTGATGGAGGCACACCACCTTTAATCCCAGCACTGAGGTGGCAGAGGCAGGCAGAACTCTTGAGTTCAAGGCCAGCCTAGTGCACAGAGTGAGTTCCAGGACAGCCAAAGCCACACAGAAGAAACCTTGTTTCAAAAAACAAACAGCTGGGTATGGTGGCGCACACCTTCAACCCCAGCACTCAGGGAGTCAGAGGCCAGCGGATCTCTGAGTTCAAGGCCAGCCTGGTCTACAGAGTAAGTCCAGGCAGGACATCCAAGGCTACACAGAAAAACCCTGTCTCAAAAAAACCCAGTGGTCCAGTTTACTTTCACCAGTTACAGTGGGATGCTTTTTAGTTAACTCTACTGAACATTGGATATTCTTTTTTAAAAGGAATTTGCTCATGTGAGAAATAATATATTGCCATCATTTACTTCAATTTCTATTAACCGTACAGTCAGTACATCCTGTTCCTTATAATTAACTTTGTTGTTTTTCAGTACAGAGTTTCTTGGTGCATCCCTTGCTATCCTAGAACTCACTTTATAGACCAGGCTGGCCTTGAACTCAGAGATTGTCTACATCTGCCTCCTAAGTGCTAGGAAAGGCATGCCTCACTATGCCCAGTGACTTATTTTCTTTTTTCTTTTTTTTGGGGGGGTGGGTGGGAGGATAATTCAATGTTTTTTTTGTTTGTTTGTTTGTTTGTTTGTTTTGTTTTGTTTTGAGACAGGGTCTCTATGTGTAGCCTTGGCTGTCCTGGACTCACTTTGTAGACCAGGCTGGCCTCGAACTCATAGTAATCTGCCTGTCTCTGCCTCCCAAGTGCTGGGATTAAAGGCGTGCGCCACCACGCCTGGCTAATTCAATGTTCTTATCTTATAAATCTTTAAGCACTTTATATATTAATCCTTTTAACTGTTGTTCGGGTTCCTAAGAGCTGGAGTTTTGAGTTGTCATGTGGGTGGTGGGACTCAAGCTTGGATTCTCTGAAAAAAGCAGCCAATGGTCTGAGCTCCTGAGCTGTCTGTCCAGCTCCTGTCCTGTCATTTTAAAGATAGCAGTTCTTTTACTGTATAATTCAGTCTTAGTGCTTCTTTTTGGAGCAAGCAGTGCTCTCTACCAGTGAAGTACTTTGGCTCTCTTTATTTTGTTTGTTTGTTTTGGTTGGTTGGGGGCTTGGGTTTTTTTGCTTTTGATTTGTTTGTTTTTTGTATTTTTCTGAGACAGGTTTTCTCTGAGTTGCCCTGATTGTCCTGGACTCACTTTATAGACCAGGCTGACCTCAGAATCACAGCCATCGCCTGTGTCTCCAAGCCTGGCTGGTTGGGGTGGCTTTTTTGTTTGATAGGGTTTTGTTACTATTTTTGGAGATACGATCTCATGTAGCACCAGGAGGGGCTCAACTTCAACTATGTGACTGGATTTTCTTATTTACCTTCAAAGCTCTGGGATTATAGGTGTCTACCACCACACCCAACCTTATTCTGTTTTTTCTGCTTTGCTGGATTTTGTTTAGAGTCTCTTAGTTCTTGTTTCAAAGATGGGGTAGCTTCTGTGCTGGTATATTTTGTATACTCTAGGATTAGAAGAGAGTGTGCCAGGGACTTTTCTCACTACTTCAGTCCCTCCTTCCTGGTCTGTGGCCTTTTCTGTTTCATGACCGGGTTCCTCTGTGTAGCCTTGGCTATCCTGGACTGGCTTTGGAGGCCAGGTAGGCCTCAAACTCAGATCCACCTCCCTCTGCCTCCAGAGTGCTAGGATTAAAGGTAAGCAGCACACCACCCCTGCCTGACTTCTTTTTTCTTTTTTCTTTTTTTTCTAATACTTTGCCCCTTCATAGTTTCTCTTTAATTACAGATGTGTCAGATCTTGGGATGTTTGTTTCCTTCTGTGTTAAGCTCTAGACTTTCCTACATTCTCCTTACTCTGTCTGTTAAATTCCATACCCCAAGGGTGGCATCTTGAATGTGTTTTGGTTTTAGCCCTGCCTTTCCTTCTGTGCCTTGTTTGTGATTGTGTAATATAAAAGGAGGAGGAGGAGGAAGAGGAAAGAAAAAATTACTTTCTGACCTAGAGAGGCTACTCAGTAGATAAGATGCTTATTGCCTAAGCATGAGACCCTGGAGTCAAATCTCTAGAACCCATCCTTAAAAGCGAGGCACTGCCGTGTGCACCTGTAACTCCAGCCCAGAGAGAGGGAGGTGAAGGCAGGTGGATTCCTCCAAGCTTGCTGGTCAGCCAGTAGAGTCAAAATGGCAAGCTTTTTGTTCAGAAACTGCCTCAAAAATAGGATGGACAGCCAGCAGGATGGCTTGGTGGGTAAGAGCCTTACTAGCCTTGCCTTACCACCTGAATTATATCCTGGGAATCCAAACTAGAAGAGAACCTCGAACTTAAAAGCACACACACGTGTGTGTGTGTGTGTGTGTGTGTGTGTGTGTGTGTGTGTGTGTGTGTGTGTGTGTGTATGCGTATATATATATATGGGGAGGGAGTGGTATTGAGGGAAAACAACTTGATATCAGCCTCTGGCCGCCTCATGTGTCTACATAGGCATACTCCATTTTGTGATGAAGAATAGAAACCTACAGTGGTTTAATAGTTTTCCCATGAGACCACTTTGTAGAAGCAATAGGATGATCCCCGGTCTTCCTAATTCAAAGTTGCCGGGACAGTAGTGGTCCACACCTTCAATTCCAGGCCCATCCTTAGTCCACAGAGGGGGTTCCTGGACAGCCAGGGCTACACAGAAAACCCTGACTTGGAAAATCCACCCACCTACCCAAACAAACAAACAAAAAATCAGGTATCAAAGTCTTTAATCAACCATTAGGTGGAGTGTGAATCCTTAGTGCTGACCATTTGTGAGCTCCTCATAACTCCATTCGCTCAGTCTTTTGTACTGCTTTACAGCTGTACTTATTGTTAAGTAGCTTTATAATGCTGAGGGCTGGGCTGCTTCTGTCTGAGCTACCACGGCAGCTAACATGCCATTTCCTCTGAGCCTGCAGTGGGTTATATAAATAAGTACACCATTTTCTATTTCTTACTACATTGTGTTCTCAGTAGGACAGGATCCAGCTGTGGGTTCTGTAGTAATATACTTAGATAATGTCATTTTGATCACGTGCAAGTTTCAGAGATAACTTTTATCATACAATACATTAAGTGGCTTTGAGTTTGTTTAGTTTTGTTTGAATCATTGTAAAACAGGGGAACGTAGTGTCTTTTCATGATAAAAATCTGTCAATTATGTGACCGCAGAGTCAATAAATTCTATCCTTTGACACTTTCCTTGCAACCTGCCTTTTTAATTCTTAAAAATGTTATTATTGTTATGTAGACCAGGCTGGTGTCAAACTCACAGAGACTTGCCTACCTCTGCCTCCAGAGTGCTGGGTTCAAAGGCGTGTACTGCCATGCTTGGCTACGCTATCTTCTTTAACTTCATGATTGCACTCTGGCTCACATTTTAAAATACTATGTGTTGAAAATAGTACCTGTCTGCTTCCATCTGTGTTGGTTGGTTGGGTTTTCTTGTTTTTTGTTTTGGCAAGGCTAACTTAATAAAAAAGAATAATAAAAAAATAATACCCTTGGGATATCTTATTAGACAGTCTGATGAGAAAAGTAGTCTTGGAAAGATTAATTCATTTTTATGAGGAAATAGTTTTCTAAAATTTGATCGGATACTTAAAAGTGATCTGTTTTGGAGTAAGAGAGATAGATGGCATAAGGATGCATAAATAATATTTTTCAGGTTAAGAATAAGAAATGAGGGGCTGGAGAGATGGCTCAAATGTTAAGAGCACGGACTGTTCTTCCAAAGGTCCTGAGTTCAATTCCCAGCAACCATGTGGTGGCTCATAACCATCTATAATGAGATCTGGTGCCCTCTTCTGGTGTATGGGCATACATGCAGGCAAAACACTGCATACTAATAAATACATAAATAAATCTTTTAAAAAAAAAAGTAAGAAATGAGCCAGGCGTGGTGCTGCACGCCTTTAATCCCAGCATTTGGGATGCAAAGGCAGGCAGATTGCTGTGAATTTGAGGCCAGCCTAGTCTACAGAGCAAGTTCTAGGACATCCAGGGCTACACAGAGAAACCCTGTCTTGGGGGAAAATACAGCTCTATATGAAAGGAAGAGAAGCAAGAGATCAGAACATGAGAAAATAAAACTATAGGACTTTTTTTTAATGGCATTTTACTGACAGAAGTAAAATTGCTTGAAGTTCTAAAATGTAGGACTATGGAATGTGAAAGGAGCTAGCCTGTTAATGTATGTGCTCTTTAAAATGTCCTTTGGTAGAAAGAACTCTGTAGATGGACCACCCCAAAGAGCACTTGTATTCTGACTAGTAAACACTTCATTAGCACTTTTGTGATTGCATGATTGAAGTTCCCATGGTAGTTAGTTCAGTGTCTTTGCCTGTAGAATATAGAAGTGATTGGTTTAATGGTGCAAGTCATCTGAAATAACTTGTAATCTGCTTAATGTTACAGAATAACCTTCTAGGTTTATGTGTCTCATCTTTAAATTCTTGATTTATTTACCTATGTTCTCAAAAGAAACCTGTCAAATGCATTTTCTGTTGTCATAGAAACTGGCGTTGAATGTGGGTCTTTTGGGTTTGGAAGCTGATAGATGAACATATGCAAATACCTGGTGGGTGTGTACAGTTTTACCTAACCTTAAAGTAGAGAAGCATCTTCATTTGTATACTCTGAAATAATATGTCCCTAACTTGCTGTGGTCTTTTTGTCTCTTCCAGGGAAGCAGTGCTTCTTAGTCCTGAGGCAGCAGCAGTTTAATGTCCAGGCTCTTGTGGCGGTGGGAGACCACGCGAGCAAGCAGATGGTTAAATTTGCTGCCAAGTAAGTAAGCAATTATATCCTGTTGTCAGAATAAACAATGGTGGGAACCAAGACTCCCAGGGGTTTGGACCATTTTCATACATTAACATCAATGCTTCGTTTGTTTAAAAATGTAGTTATTTAAATTGTCAGTTCAGTGTTGCTTGAATACATTAAACTCACAAAGGAGAAAATATGGAGCACAGGCTTGTGATTCATTTGGAAGTGCTGAAGCTGCACTCTTCACAGACAAGTCACATTACTTTCAAGTAGAGCAACAAAGAGCCTGGCATCCTCAACAGGGCCCAGCAACTTGATTTTGCTGTTTGCAGAGCTTTGCTTCCTCCCTTCCCCCACCCCTTTGAGATTTGCATAATGAGCAACAAGTTTTCTAACTAATAAAAGTACATAAAATAAGACAATTGTTTTTGCAGATGGTTTTCTTATGAAGGAAGTCAGGCATGTATTAACAGTGTTACAACTTTTAACTTTGACACCAAAGAGTCAAGGGGAAAAAGGAGATAAAACTTGCTTTTTCCCTAGCTGCAACGGAATTGCTGTCTGGCTCAGAGCTCTATAGAAGCACATTGTTTTGTTTGGCTTGCATTAAGCAGGACAACATTGAGATAGGAAAGAAGAGTGGTTTCATGCTCTGATTCTAAGATAATGAGAGTTTTGTTTATGGTTCATAATGTTGCCATTTTGTTAGCATGTTCTTTTTAATTTAGTATTCCCATGAAAATGATTAAAGGAGACATGGGGAATGCATGGAAGATCTTTACTTTTTTGGTTTTTCCAGACAGGGTTTCTCTGTGTAGCCTTGGCTGTCCTGGACTCACTCTGTAGACCAGGCTGGCCTTGAACTCACAGAGATTCGCCTGCTGCCCTGAGATGGTCAAGTGCTCAGCAGCTGGGTTTGGTTTAGAGATTTACTTAGATCAGTTTTATTATTGCAGGGTAATGCCTGTATTTATGTTTAAAAAATTCAGCACTATGAATTTCATAACTCACTGGTAAACTTAGTAGTTTTAGTTCTATTAGTGTGATAGCCCCTACCTCTTCCTTGGTCTTAGACCTGCTGTCAGAGACCCACTCAAGTCGTCTCTCTGGTCATGAGGTTTGTTTGTTTTCACAGGCTTGAGTGCTTATGAAATACTTTTTCCACCCAGCATCTAGGGTCAGTGTGTCCACACCTAAATTAATGGCTCTGGTCCCTAAAGATAAGCTGTATCTATGTAGAAAACCTTCTGTACAAATGGAAAAGATGGCCATAGATATAACAGATGGCCATGATAAATTATATTTAATATACTTAAAATAGTACTAGGTAAACTAGATAAAAATCAACCTCAGACAAAAAGATCTATGGATTTTTGCCTTTACGTATTTTTTAGTTCTGGGAAACTAATAAATGATACTGATGGTTTTACATAGCACATACTTCTGTTAGGTTGTTATAACTACAGTATTAGATTTCTAAAGAAAATATTGTAGTTGAAAAGTCTTTTGAAAAATCCATTAACCCACAGCTGAGTGGGGGAGGCACCACTCCTTTAATCCCAGCACTCAGGAGGCAGAGGCAAGTGGATCTCTGAGTTTGAGGCCAACCTGTTTGCAGAGTGAGTACCAAAACAGCCAAGGCTACACAGAGAAACCCTGTCTTAAAAGAAAATCCATTGACACTTATTATTCATTCAGGGGCCTCACATTGATTATGGGCAGTCAGTATATGTGATAGCTAACAAAAAGAATTCACATTGTTTGGATCTTTGAGGCATTCCTGGTAACTAAACAAGTAATTGACCTGTCAGCCATAACTTACTAGCTGGTAGAAGTACTTACAAGTAGTCTCCCGAACAGAATGCAGTTTACCAATGTCCTATATTTATAAATTGAAGAAAGGCCAGGCTTCTGTTGTAGAAGTCATAGTCAAGAATGATTTTTCTTTCTTTTCTTTTTTTTTCCTGTGGCTTTTTCTTAAAATTCTTTTATTATTATTATTTATTCACTTTACATCCTGGCCATATCCCCCTTCCTCCTCTCCTCCCAGTCCCACCCTCTTTTCCCTACCTCCCCTACTCCTCAGAAAATGGGAGCCTCCCCAACAAACCCCAGCACATGAAGTTACAGCAGGACTAAGCACATCCTCTTTCCCTATGGCCTGATCAAAAAGCAGGCAACAGAATCCGTGTCAGAGACAGCCCCCACTCCCCTTACTAGGGGACCCACATGAAGCCCGAGCTGCCAGTCGCCTACGTCTGTGTAGGGGTCCTAGGGTCCAGTCCATGCATGGTCCTTGGTTGGTGTTTAATCTCCACAAGCCCTTCTGGGTCCTGGTTAATTAGGCTGGCTGGTTGATAAAGTACTTGAAGAATACCTAAGTTCAATCCCCAGACCCCACTGAGAAAAGTCAGGCATGATGGTGTTTTCTTAGTATACCAACTCTAGGAAGGTAGAGACAGGAAGATCCCTGAGGCTCGCTGATCAACCTGTTGTACTAGGCAAGACTCTGAGCAATGAGAGACCCTTTCTCAAAACAGTGGTTGGTGACTTTTGAGCAATGATACCCATGGTTGTCCTCTGACCCCATGGGCATTTACCTTTTCACAAATGCAAGAAATGGATTTTATTTTAAACAGAAGGATATAGGTAATTCTATATCTATAGTTTATGAAGTAGAACTCAATCAAGATCTAGATAGCATGCATGCATTCTTAACAGTTAAACTGTAAGGATATTTGTTTTGGTTTTGGTTTTTTGTTTTTAATTGTTTCTCCACGTAGCCCTGGCTGTCCTGGAACTCTATAGACCAGGCTGGCCTCGAACTCAGAGAGATCCTATTACCTCTGCCTCCGGAGTGCTGGATTAAAAGCATATGCCACCACCACCCAACAGTTGAATTTTTTTTTTAAGGATTTATCTATTATTTAATGTGTGTTAAAAATTAGACTTTATATAGTTAGCAATGTATGGAGAAAGGTAAGCTATTGCAGTTTAAAGCCTTTAGTTATATACAAGTGATGTAGCCAGTTTTGTACTTAGATTATATATAATTGTATAACTTTTTGCCCTTTTGCTATGTTAAAGAATTAAGTCAGCTGAGCCTGGCATGGTGGTGCACACCTTTAATCTCAGCATTGGGAAGCAGAGGCAGCAGATCTGTGTGAGTTTGAGGACAGCCTAATCCACAAAGCTAGTCCAGGACAGCCAGGGCTACACAGAGAAGCCCTGTCTTGAAGAAAAAAAAAAAAAAAAAAAAAAAAAAAGACGATAAGCCAGCACAATTAATAGTAGGTGTATTGATGGCTTTTGTTACCTTGTAAGAAATGAGGATTCTTGTGACTAAGTCTCACAGTGATAACTGGTAGTTGTTTGGGTTCCTTGATAAGACAGTTTTCTTAAGAACATTGGTGCAGACTCCAGATGAGTTGTAGTATTGGTTTGGTTTGGAGTCTCTGTCTGTGTCTCTTTAACAAAGGAAATATAGGATTAAAATAACTGAGGTTTGGGTGGGGGGCGGGGTTTTGGTTTTTTTTTTAACCAAGGTTTTACAAAAGCTCACTTTGTAGCCTCTATATCAATTTGCCTCTTCATGATGTTAGCTCAAAGCCCTCCACAGTGTACGTCTCCTTGTTAGACACTGTCTCTTAAGTTATTCAGAGCCAAATCAGAGGGGAAGCTTCTAAAAATATAATTTATCATGTTAGGCTTAGTGAGTGACATGCACCTTTAATCCCAGAACTCAGGAGGCAGAGGCAAGTAGATCTCTTGAGTTCAAGGCCAGCCTGATCTACACAATAAGTTCTAGGCCTACACAGTGAGACCCTGTCTCCAAAAAAACAAAATTAAAACATATACATATATAAAATTGTGTAGTAACTGAGATGCGTAAAAGAACCAGGAAATAAGTGAAGCCCATTTCTAGATAAGGTAAACACCTTACAGGCGTTTGTAGAGGAGACAGACTGGGGGAGACAACCGCCTGGAGATGCCCTTCCCACCAGGGTGGCCTGGACGCTGAAAGCCACTGCAGAGGCCTTTAAGTTGTTATGTTAAATATTTTGTCACAGCATTAGAACTCTGATTTACATAGCAAAGGAAAATATATTTAATTCACTGATACAAAAGACAGTTCCAAAGGAGGAATTAAGTTTTCTAACATTAATACTAATGAGTTTGTTTCTTTTATAAAGTATAAGTGCCTTCCCAGGCACTCACCCTATTGTTCAAAAGCATGCTGCAAAAACAATGGAAGAAAAGGAGTTGTGACTGAGTTTGTTTACAGTGACAGTCACTTTGTGTATAATTTCAGGAATAAAAAAAATTTTAATAGTTGTAAACATGAAACCTTACTGTTACCAGGTAGATCTAATAATCCCACATACTTTTGGTAAGGCTTTGGCCTTTGTTCTTTCAGGACGGCCTTCAGCAATGTACTTTACAATTCCTCTCTCCCATTGTGAGGACTGATGTGCAGAATCAGCCAGTGAGGCAGCTGTGTGGTAATACGACTACTGGGGAAAATGCAACTGTGGACTTAGAATTCAAAGTAATAGTTTGCCTTTTGCTAAGCTTCCGTAAGCCATGAGTGTCTGCTGGCTGACTGGTCTGGTTCTCTGTACTGCCTTGCAAGTATTTGTTGCACAGCTGTACAAGCAACCTACCTCCTAAATTGTTCTCTCTTCCCCCTAGAGCAAGTGTTCCAGGTGCATTCAGAAATTAGCATCCTTTTAAATTACAGGGGGTTTTTGTTGTTGTTGTTGTTGTTTAATTTTTAAAAATTATATGTGCATTGATGCTTTGCCTGCAAGTTGTATGAGGTTATCAGTTCCTGGAGTTATAGACAGTTGTGAGCTGCCATGTGGGTACTGGGGATTGAACCCAGGTCCTCTGGACCAACAGTCAGTACTCTTAACAGCTGAGCCATCTCTCTAGCCCAAAATTATATTTTTTTCTAAAGTGGGACTTAAGACATTGTCAGTTCTGTTGTGTGACATCCACATCCCTAAAATGAACATGAATTGTACGATAAGATCATGGCTTATGGGTAAGTGAGGTTAATGTGAAACTAATCAATAGCACAGTTTTAAAAGGTAAGAACTTGACTTTTTAAAGGTAGGTTGAACAATTTTACAAATGTTGGATAGTTAATAAATACACAAATAGTAAATATGGTACTTTACCTTGAAAAAAATCTGTTTGTTTGTTTTTGTTTTGTTGAGAAAGAGACGTAGCTTATGCTATTGTAAGCAGTTATGGAAGTAGCCTGGAATTGGAGGGAAGGTAGGCCATCAAGTGCAAATGGGTATGGCTAATAACTCAGGCCACAGGGCATGTGGTCCAAATGTTTCTTCATGTTTGAGGTCACCCATAGTACCACTGGGGTCTTTGGCCTTGTATTTTTTATCGGTGATGCCTAGCATAGACACCCCAAAATTATGTTGTCAACATTGTTCTTAAACAAGTGTCACATTAAAATTGTCTTCTTGGAAAAGGTCTTTTTTTTTTTTTTTTTTTCGAGACAGGGTTTCTCTGTGTAGCCTTGGCCATCCAAGACTCACTTTGTAGACCAGGCTGCCCTCGAACTCACAGCGATCCGCCTGCCTCTGCCTCCCGAGTGCTGGGATTAAAGGCGTGCGCCACCACGCCCGGCTTGGAAAAGGTCTTACTTGTCTGCTAACTAATTACTCCCATGTGAAATGAGGAAAATAATAGGAGTGGAAGATGGCTTCAACATTTTTGGAATTGAGTAGAAATAACCCTACTGCTCCATCATCGTGATCTTAGAACTCTTCCTGCGTGCTCCCCATCATCCTGCTCCTCATCCAGACAACTCCCTTACCCTCTGCTGCTGCTTCTTCCTCTTACCTGTAAGGTCCTTGCTCTGAGTGGTGCTTATCTCACACTGAGGACATTGGGTGAAGTGTGACAGGATCTGTCCCTCAGCTGGGCCTAGATAGTCTACCTGATAGTGGCACTCAAGATTTAAGACTTACAGACTTTAGTACTTTCAATAGTTAGTGAAATTCTTGAGGCTCTTTCCTTTTTATCCTTTAATTTATAACACAAGAAAAAAAATGGAAAACAATGAGTTCTGCAAAATATGCAGTGGCTGCTTATTAAGATCAAAACAGCACACGACCAGCTTCTAAACCAGTTCTGGAGGTTGTGCTTAGGTAAAACTAAAGCCTACTTATGATTTCAGCTGACATAAAAAATGTGAGGGCCAAAGGAGCACGAAGTGATTGAAAAGAGTATTTTGTAGCACATTGTTTGGGAGAAACCAGCTGCTTGGGGAGTGGGCCAGCTAACAGTTCTGCCAGAATCTGGTTTAGAAAATAATACCCAAAAATATGTGTATGAGGAAAAAGCTACTTTTAATCTTCACTTGGTTTTCATTCTCTCCTGGGTCAGTTTTTACATATGAAATGCTTGTGGCTGATTTTACTGCAGAAAGAGCACCTGAACACTGTTGGCTCTTTAGGTGTTTCCATTTTGAAGACTGCAGCCCAAGGCCACTGGACAATAAAACATGAACTCTTATACAGGAAAGTGGGAGAGAGAATGGCATTTATGTGTTAATTCCATACAGCCCTGCGTTTAACCCTATTCCCATTGGCCTTTTACCAGGTGGAGAAAAGCTAGGACTCCACTATTAAAAATACCAAATCAGATAGTTCCAGCTGGGGTTTCCTAATCACTTAAAAGGCAAAATTCAAGGTCCCTTTTAATATCTTAAGTAGATAATGATCTTAGCATTTACTTTAGATATTAAATCTGAGCTTCTTGTCTTTCACTTTATTGACTAAAATGTATTGCTAATTTTGAGCTTTTGAATTTTTTTGGGGGGGGGAACCCAAAACACTGCCCTTTAACATGGAGGAAAATGTGCCCTGAGATCATCTAGTTTATCAATATTCACACCCAAAAGTTGGTTCACTAATTAGATTCAGTGCCATAAGATGCTTGAGCAGATCATTTTAATCAATCTGTTGGAAAGATCAATTTTCTTGTGACTGAATGAATAGAAAAATGAAGCAACCGCATGAATTACACAGGGAAGTTGACACATCTGACTCCATAGGGATTTTAAGGCTAGAATCTTAATTGAGTGTCTGAAATGGTTGATGGTCTTTCTGTAAATGAAATTTCTCTGTAAGCAGAGGATGTTCTCTTATGCAAGGCTGTGCTTTAGACCTCACTTTACATTGTCACCTGATTCTCTGAAAGAGTTGAGCAGGAAGTCATACTTTTTCTTAATTCAGTGTCATTTAAAAGTTACAGGGTAATTTGTATTTGGTTACAATTAAGAAACAGGGTTTCTCTCTGTAGCCCTAGCTGTCTTGGGCTCACTCTGTAGGCCAGGCTGGATTCAAACTCACAGAGATCCACCTGCCTCTGCCTCCCTAGTGCTGGGATTACAGGTGTCGCCATCTCGCCTGGCTTACAGTTAACTTTTTTTTTTTTTTAAAGATTTATTTATTTATTACATATACAGTGTTCTGCCTACATGTATACCAGAAGAGGGCACCAGATCTCATGATAGATGGTTATGAGCCACCATGTGGTTGCTGGGAATTGGACTCAGGACCTCTGGAAGAGCAGATGGTGCTCTTAACCGCTAAGCCATCACTCCAGCCCCCACAGTTAAGTCTTATACAGTCAGATTTATTTATTTTTGGTAAAGTGCCCAGGAAGCCTTTCAGTATCCGATGTTATAGAGGACAGCAGTTAATATAAATGTAAGTTTTTGAGGTTTCAGACTGAGCTTATAGCAACAAGTTCAAAGAACTATAGCTAATATGGCTAGTAGTTTGGATGTGTGTCTTGTTTGAGGCTGGCCTGGAACTTGCTATGTAGATGTGTCTTACTTTGAAATCAGAGATCGCCCAGCCTCTCTTTGGTGGTTTTTAAAGTTAAAAATTATGTATTGCTCTTCATGCTTATTCACCATCACTCCTTTTACCTTAAACATCAAGCTGTTTTGATTCTGAAAACAGCTTATACTGTGCACAAATACATGTGTTTAACTTTATTTTTCTTTGTATTAGTCATTGTGGTTAAATGATTTATTGATAGCTGATGAGTCATAAGTATATTCCTCATTCTCTAATGAGTCACCTAGTTACATACTAGTTTTGTTTATTTTCTTTCCTTTGAGATATTCCACCTAAAATAGATATTTCATTGGCTGGTAGGTGTAAATTTTTCTGTTTAAACACATTAATTGTTAGAGCTGGGAAATAGAAAAACAAATAGTACTCAGAAGCCTTGCTGACTTAGAAAACTTACGTAGGACCTGCTCTGGAACAGACACTTGGTTAAACCTGGGCCAATAAGGGGAAAGAGATTAAAAACTGCAGAGATGTGTTAGAAGTTCTCTGGTAAGAGTGGATGCCATCTAGAGTTGAGGCTCAGAGAAGCTAAGTGTCCACTTGGATAAGTGGGCGGCCTCGGCTGAGCCTTTGCATTGTAATTGGTTGCTGCTGCTTGAACACTGTACCTACATGCTGTGATTCTTTGTTGGAGCAAATTGCTTAGCTGCTAGGGAAGAAACAACTGTATGTAGTTCTGTCCACTTCAACACTGAAATTTTGGATAATGATGTACTTGTAAAAAATACTTTAAGGGGCTGGAGAGATGGCTCAGCAGTTGGGAGCAGTGACTGTTCTTCTGAAGGACCTGGGTTCAATTCTCAGCACCCACATGGCAGCTCACAACTGTCTGTAACTCTAAAATCTGACACCCACAGATATACAATGTACATAAAATTTAAAAATTAATTAATTTTTTAAAATGTAAAAATATAGGCAGCACTTGGGAGGCAGAGGCAGGCAGAGCTCTGCTAATTCAAGGTCAGTCCAGTCTACAGAGCCAGTTCCAGGACAGCCAGGGCTACACAGAAACCCTGTCTCAAACCAAACAAACAAACAAACAAAGTATAGAAGGCCTGGAGAGGTGGCTCAACAGTTAAAGGAACTGGTTATTACAGAGAACTGGGTTTGATTTCCACCTGCATGGCAGCTCATTACTGTTTCTAACTCCAGTTGCAGGCCATCTGACACCCTTTCTGCCCTCTGACCACTAGGCATAGACATGGTATGCAGGCAAAACACCCTTGTACGTAGCAATTCGTAATTTTTTTAAAAAATTAAACCTAGGACTAGGAAGCTTTCTCAATGGATAAAGCACTTGCTGTACCATACAAGCTTGAGAACCTGAATTTGACTCACCCATGTGAAAAGTAACCCAGATCCTACAGGCTGTGACCCTGCAGGGAGATGGGAGGTTGAAGACAGGAGAGTCCCTGAAAGTTCTGCCTGGCTAACCTGATGTACAAAGCAGGAAATTTTATATAAAGAGATCCTGTTTCAAACAAACTAGAAGGCAAAGACTGACACTCCCAAGTTCTGTGACCTCATGAGCACCATGTTAGGGTCTTGCACACACAAAATCTGGAGTCAGAAATTCCCGGGTGGCTTATGGCATTAATTCACCTAGCTTAAATATAACTAGTGACTTACCATTTCATACAAAGAGTGTGCTAAGCTCTGCTAAAGTTGGTGATTTTAGGGCATCAAACTGTATTAAGTACTATTGCAGAAGGGAATATTATGATTCTTGGACATTGGAAAACTCTTAGCAGATAGCCCGTTTACTTGAGTGTCACATGAACTTTAGAGGAATATTGAGGCCTGTAAGGTCTTATGAATCAAAGTGTATTATTTGCAAGTGTGGTGAAGATGCACTCAGATATTTAAATTTAGTGCCGTTTTTTGAGACAGTAACAAATAACCTTTGACTTATTTGTGGCTAGCTGCATTGTGGTCAGCTAATTATTTAACCTCTAGAGTCTGTTTTTTCCATCTTTAAATGATAATGCCTACCCACCTTATCAGCGTGTGTAACGTGAATGATATACACATGTTAAAGCACTTCACACGTAACTGAGACTTAGAAGGAAATGGCTGAGCAATAATGGGGCAATGTTTTAGAGATTTGCATAGTAAGATGACTTTTATGAGCTACAAAATAAAAGTGTATTAAGCTTCTTTAGCACTTAAAAAAATACAGATGGAATTCAACAAAACACCATGGAACGATGACATAAAATTTATAAAAGCATTCCATATTCTCTGCAAATGAGAAAAAAAAATGTGGAAGAGTTATGCACCAAATAGAAAACAGTGACCATAGAGGATGAAGTTGGATTAGCATTTGAATCTGGATAATAAGTATTCTTTCATAATTAAAAAAATAAGTTTTAAATTTATTTTTTATGTGTATGAGTGTTTTGCTTACATGCTTTTAACTACACAACATGTGTGCCTGGTGCTCATGGAGGCCATAAAGTGTGGTAGGTCCCTTGAACTGTGAGCCACCAGGTAGGTGCTAGGAACTGAACCTGGGTCCTCTACAAGAGCAGCAAGTCCGCTCAACTACTGCGCCCAAAAAAATAAGTGGTTGTTGTTGTTTTGCTTTGGTTTTTGGTTTTGGAGACAGAGTTTCTATTTGTAGCCCTGGCTATCCTGGAATTCTCTTTATAGAACAGGCTGGCCTCGAACTCACAGTGATCCTCCTACCTCTGCCTCTCAAGTGTTAGGATTAAAGGCGTGTACCACCACGGCCGACTCAAAAAAAAAAGTGTTGAAGCCTTATTTTCTAAACTTAAAAAAAAAAAAAAAATAGCTTAAAGGCTGGGAATGGGGCTCAGTATTAAATAAAATACTTCCCCAGCTTGAGTGATGAAGCCACAGATTCTAGCCCAGCACAGCCAGTAAATAGCTTAAAATCCTAAGAACAAACTGTGCTGCTTCTGTTATTCATGGATAAGTGACTGTCTAAATTGGAGATTTTGTTTGGTTTGATGTTTTCAGATAGGTTACAGGATCTCATGTTATACCCCAGACTGGCATCTAATTCACTTTGTAATTCAGGGGTGTCTTTTAACTCACATTAGTCCTCCTGCTTCAGCCACCTGTGATTACAAATATTTGCAATACCCATCTTTAGTGATTCTTTATACTCCGGAAAGAAATACAGAAAATACGGGTGGATGGAAGGCAGGTGGGTGGGACAGTTAGTTCTTGGCCCTGTAACCCGGCAGTAAGAAAGGTTGGCAGTCTTTTTCTCTGCTGGGTTTATTTCTTCTGATGTGCATGCAGTGTCAACACCTCTCTGACTAGAGCTGTGTGCTGTATAATGATTTTTCATCCAACTCCTATGCAGAAGTGAAGATTTGAGCAATGACTTTCCGACTGTATACTCCGATAGGAGCCTTTTCATGGCATTTATGAGTTTTGTTCTTTTGCCCAATGATCTCCAGGGTACTTTGACCCATTGAGGGGAAAGAAAATTCACTAATCCATCTTTGTGTCCGTCCTGTCTTCATTCTTCTTCTCCTCCCTCCCTCCTTGCTTCTTTACCTCCTTTCCTTCTCTTCTTTCTTCCTTCCTTCCTACTTCCCTTCAATCCATTTATATTTTCCTAGTTTTATTTTATTTTTATCTGAAAGGATGAGAAAGTATCTGAGTCTTTCCACTGTTTAAATTCTGGGTAAACACAGGGCCTCTTACAGTGTTGTGTTTCAGAAGGTTGTGTCACCTATGGCATTTGATGTCTCTGAAGATCCCAGTTGTGAGAAGGAGTTGATGCTGACACCTTCGTATTCTGCTTCACTGACACTTGTCTTATAATCAATTTCAATGTACTGGGCTTAACTAACTGGATTTTTTCTTTTTAACTTAATGTGTATGAGTGTTTTGTCTGCATGAATGTTTGTGTGCCTGCCTGGTGCCTGCAGAAGTTAAGAGAAGGTGGTTGGATCACCTTGGACTAGAACTACAGGCAGATGTGAGCTAGCTTGTGGGTGCTTAGAATCTAAATAGAGTTCTCTAGAAGAACCACCAGGTGTATTCTCTCTAGCCCTATAACTGAAAGTTTTAAGACCTTGGTACATTCAAAGTTATTTTTGTCTTATATTAATTATAATATTAATATTAACATGAGGTTTGGGGACAAAGAAATGTTATGACTTAATGGTGGTATGTTTATGTATGAAGTGGAGAAGAGATCAATTGTACAACTCAATTTTTGTCAATACAAGCTAGTGTCTGGGGGAATTGAGGTCCTTGTGCTCACAGATAAGCGCTAGGGAACCAGGAACATTAAACACACAGGCTGTCCTTTCAGAGTGGAGGGGTGCATAACCCTTTGTCCAACCAGAAGGCGGGGAGAGGACATGATTAATAACCTGGTCACCTTTGTGCTGTCTGTGTGGCTGAGCCCGTACAGATCCTCCAGACCCTTATCTTGAGCTTGTCAACCTATAGACCCCATTTTTATGGAGGATATCACATGGCCTTCACAAAGAGTCTCAATATAGTCACGACTTAAGCTTTATTGTGCATACACAATTGAGTTAATAGCCGGGCGTGGTGGCGCACACCTTTAATCCCAGTGCTCGGGAGGCAGAGGCAAGCAGATCACTGAGTTCTAGGCCAGCCTGGTCTACAAAGTGAGTCTAGGATAGTCAAGGCTACACAGAGAAACCCTGTCTCAAAAAACAAAAACAAAAAAACAATTAAGGTAATTATCACCAGGAAAACTTTCACCAAATTGATGTGCTTACATAGCTCTAAAATAAACTACTCCAGGGTGTCAGATTCCTGAAGTTTGGAGTTTGAACCATCATCAGCTACTGAAATGAACTACCATGTTGCCTCCCCACAGATCATCACTTTGCTGGCCATGGTAGTCACCGAGACTTCTGCAGGGATAATTTGGAAAGAGGGAACCTCAGTTGAGAAAATGCCCTTACCAGAATAGCCTTCAGGGCTTTTTATTTGAGTGATGATTCATGTGGGAGGGTCCAGCCCATTGTGAACTATGCTGCCCCTAGGTAGATAGTAATGAGTTGTGTAAGGAAAGCAAGCTGAGCAGGCCAGTAAGCAGCACTCCTCCCTGGTCTGCTTCAGGTTACCTCCAGGTTCCTGCCTTGAGTTCCTACCCCGAGTCTCTTCTTGATGAACTACAACTAAAAGATGAAATAAACCTTTTTTCCCCAAGTGGTTTTTTTGTTTTGTTTTGTTTTTGTTTTTGTTTTTGTTTTGGGTCATTGCGTTTATCACAGCAACAGAAACCTAACTAGGACAGGGGATGGATTGTGTTTCAATAAATTGATCCACCAAAAATGGGAAATGGCTTAGCATGGTGGTACACACCTTTAATCCTAGCACTCAGGAAACTAAGGGCCATGAGCTCAAGGCCAACATAGATTATATAACAATACTTTAAAAACAAAACCAAAATAATTATAGAAGGCTTTTATAAACTATAGAGAATGATCCTTTTTGCAATTTTTATTCTATGGAAAGTTTTGGTTATAACTAAAGTTTTAAGTTGGTGGTTGGCCATTCCTAGCGGATGGCATGAAATCTGTTTTGCCTATTCCTTAAGAATATCTTGATGTTGAGATTGTACTAATTTATCTTATTTACCTATTGACTAATTATAGAGAGAGACAAAGAGTAGTTGAAGAATGAAAAAGGCATAGAATACAATGCATAGAATGCAGTGACAGTGTGTTTCAGCCATTAATAATAAAACAGCTGACTTAGCTCTTGAAAACATGCTCTTAATTTACTTCATCCATTTCTCCTGTACTAAAACAGCTCCTGGGAATTCCTTTGCTTTCTACCAGGGATTATTTTGCATTGCACATTCTCTGTAAAATGCAAGCTTTCTAGTTACCTGATAGATACAATACTTTTTCAAAATGTGGACATGGAGGCATGTTTGTTTTTAGGTGTGAAATGGAAAGCTTCCTAGTTCGTTGTCTTTCTGGTAGCAGACTGTGTCATGTACACTGCCTTTTTACTTGTCAGTCAGTGAACAATCATATAGTTAGAATGGGGTTGGGTATAGTGGTATACATCAGTCATTTCAGATGGGGGCAGAAGGATAAGGAGTTTGAGGCAGACCTAGGCTATAAAATGATTAAAAGCCAGCGTGGCTTTTTGTGAAACTATGTCAAACAACACCCCCCCGCACCCCCTCTGGTAAAAATTATATTGGTGGTAGTTCTGTGTTGACTGTAAGTGTGCATCTATGTGCATATACACATACTAATCCACAGAAAAATATTTTTTACAGGTTCTACTAGCAAGTTTTAAAGCTAGTCCTTTAATATAAGTGAATTTTCTTGTTGTTTTTTCCCTTATAAATTCATTCATTTCTGCAAATAGGGGTAAATAAAGGCATAAATTTAGGTGTATAAAGATATTAGAAACGACTATCCTAAAGGAAAACGGAACATGATTGCTCCTAGGTATGGTGGAGAGAATGCTTATTATAGACATAGCCAGAGGCAGACACATCTGGGAGCGTGTGATGTGAGGACGGGAGAGAGGGGAAAGGGTAACCAGTTGCAGCAGCCAAGAGGCCCAAAAATACAAAGAAAGAGTAACCAAAATGGTTGGATTATATAGGGAAGAGCAGTAGAGAGTTCATGGTAGGAGGTGGGGGACACCCACCAGGATAGCCCTGGAAAAATCCAGAGAACCTGGCTTCCTGGCCAACAGGTTCTTTTTGATATGTTAAATAGGCACCTCAGCCATCTGTCCCAGGTTTGAGACTTAGCATCTGGCACTAGTAAGGAAATCTCCAGCCAGTTCTAAGCAGAAAATCTTTGCCCACATTTCAGTGTCTTTCTGGAAGAAAACTGTTGTGAAACTCAGTTGTTAAGAGTTGGGGGGTAGAAGAGAGATTTCTTATAAATAAGACTACCTGTTCTCTCCCGAGGAACCAGGTAGGTTCAGTTCCCACAACCTAGCAGTTCACAACCATCTGTAACTCTGCCTCTTCTGGCCTCTTCAGGAACCAGGTAGGCACAAGGCATGCATACATACATATGTACATACAGGCAAAACACTCATACACACAAATGAATATTAAAAAATAAATACAAAAAGTGGAGTGATTGGACCAGCAAGGTGGTCTGGTAAGGAAAGGTCCTTCCTGCCGAGCCTGACGACCAGTGTTTGATCCCTTGGACCCACCTGGTCATGAAAGAACTGTCTTCCCCACATTGTCGTTTGACTTCTACACTCATGCGATTATATAAGCTGAGTCCTTGTATGGTTCCAGGTATTTGGCCTGGCTGGGGAGTGAGGGAATAAAGAAAGACAAACACGGGGACACAGAAAAGAAAAGCTTGGATTGGGTGAACTGGACTCTGATGGAAAAACTTCAGCACTCAGGTGTTAGTTTAGCATGTTTATTTTATAGAGGTAAACAGAAAGGTAGCTTATACAGTTTAATCCAGGAAGAAAGGTTTATAGTAGATAGCTGGATCCAGGAGAGAGGGTTAGCTCATCTTAGGAGGAGTCGTCTTCAGGCTAAATACCTAGTGGGGGTAAGCTGTGGTAAACATTTTCTGTACATACTGTCAACATCTGCACATGGACCAGAGGAAGACTTTGCTATTTTTCTCATGAGTCTGAGGCTTTGGGGTCCTTGATATGGCTGTGTTCATGTCAACAAACACACATTGACTTAGGACTTACCCAGGGCTTCCTACAGGTTTACACACAACATACACACAGGCATATAAAATAAGTCAGTGTGGTGGGGTTTTTTTAGTTTAGTTTTGTTTTGTTTTTTATTAAAGCACTGTTACTAGGCACTCTCTGAGTTCAAGGACAACCAGGTCTGTCTACATAATGAAACCCTGTGTCTGGGAAAAAGGTAACTTTGAAGAAGGCTCTCTGCTAACAGAAGGTCCAGAGGGTTATTAAAGGCCTGTACATGGGAGTCAGAGTATGTAAAACCAAAGAGCCACGAGCTTAGGAACAGCAGGAAGATTGAGTGGCACTATGGTTGGAGTAGCTTGCTTACCAGTATACTGTATTGATCAGTAAGGAAAAAACTTTCCTCCTGGAGACACACGAAACAAGCCCTGAATCTGTTCAGGCACCAGGTTGGCTCATGCATGCAGATGAGGCAGCTGTTATAAGACAGAGTGGCACTGCACTGCCAATGTCAGGAAATGCTTTTTTATTGTTGTTTTGGTTTGGTTTTTCCAGACAGGATTTCTGTGTATAGCCCTGGCTGTCCTGGACTTACTTTGTAGACTGGTCTGAACTCACAGAGGTCCACCTGTCTCTGCCTCCCAGTGCTGGGAGTACAGGCATGCACCACCACGCCTGGCAGGAAATGCTTTTAATAGTAAAGAGATCCTGATCCAGGTTTAGAGGTTACCACTTACTTTTTAATTACAAATTATGATTTTTCTATAGCTAGGAATTCAGTGATGGCTGTGGTCCAGGATACTCAAGAGAGAAGATACATGTACTGTTAATTTTTTTTTTTAAGACAGTTTCTCTGAGTAGCCCTGGCTTTCCTGGAGTTCACTCTGTAGACCAGGCTGTCCTTGAACTCAGAGATCCTCCTGCCTCTGCCTTCTAAGTGCTGAGATCAGAGGCACCAGCAGTGTCTGGCCTACTAATTCTTTTTAAAAGGTAGTTTGCAGATTACCTTGTAGCACTGTGGTGTTCTGGTGTAAAGGTAGCAATGTGTGGTTTCCAGAGTGTCTAGTAACAGCACAACTACTAAGATGCAATTCTCCATCAAAATGAAGGAAACTCTTCTGTGACTGCTAATTTTTTCTTTTCTTTTTTTTTTCCTCCCTGAGACAGGGTTTCTCTGTGTATCCTTGGCTGTCCTAGACTCGCTTTGTAGACCAGGCTGGCCTTGAACTCACAGAGATCCTCCTGCCTCTGTCTCCCAGCTTATGACTAAATTTTACATTTTTAAAAACAAAATAGGTTATCACATTCCAACATAGAGAAATATACAAAACAAAACAAAAAACTAGTTGAGATCATCATTTCAAATTGTACCTTTTCTTTTTGGTTTTTCGAGACAGGGTTTCTCTGTGTAGTCTTGACTGTTCTGGGCTCAATTTGTAGACCAGGCTGGCCTCGAACTCACAGCGATCCGCCTGCCTCTGCCTCCGAGTGCTGGGATTAAAGGCGTACGCCACCATGCCCGGCTACCTTTTCTTGTCTATATATGAAATAATCAGAAAATGGTTGGGTATTTAATAGACAACTTACTAAAATTCTGCTTCAGAATTTCAGTGTCTAGTATTTGCAACTCAGGCTTGTTAAACGACAGCCCAGGAGATGCAGGTGTTTCTGGTTTTGGGGTTTTTTGTTTGTTTGTTTGTTTGTTTTTCTTTTTTCTTTCTTGTTTGTTTATCTATCTATCTATTTATTTTCGAGACATGGTTTCTCTGTGTGTAGCCCTCCTGTCCTGGGCTCACTTTGTAGACCAGGCTGGCCTTGAACTCACAGAGATCTCTCTGCCTCCTGAGTGCTGGGATGAAAGGTGTGTGCCACTGCTACCCAGCTGAGATGCAGATGTTTTATACTTGTATTATATTAAATGTCATGCAAGCATTCCTTAAGTGTGAGAACACAGTCAGGTTATTAGTTACAATCCAGGGACAAGGTGAGCATAAAAACCTTAGGCAGTGAAGGTGCAATTGCAGAGTAACACCCTAATATTCTTATTACTTAGAAAACTTTTTAGTTTTGACCTTCTTCTATTATTTAATTCCATTATATAACAGTAATTGCATTTATTGAAGCCACTGTTTCTTATTATAGGAAATGCTGATCTTAGTGAATCTCGAGTATAAGAAGGAAAGGGTTCTTTAATAATTCAGAGATTTTACTACGTTTCACAGCTCACTTGGTCCTATTGTTTTTTATGTCCCAAGTCTCTTATAAATGGTTACTAAACTGTGGCATCTTTTTTTAAAAAAGTCTTCTCTTTAAAGGAATCTCACAAGGTGCACTGTGTAATACAGGTTGTTTTAAATAGGTTAAAGAAGCTGGCTTTATTGAAAGTGTCTCCTGTGTTGAAGAATAATTTGACACACTCTGCTGCTTCAATACCAAGTGAATTCTGACGCCTCTAATGAGATTATTAAAATTGAAATTTTTTTTTATCTTGACAGCATCAACAAAGAAAGTATTATTGATGTAGAAGGCATTGTGAGAAAAGTAAATCAGAAAATTGGAAGCTGTACACAGCAAGACGTTGAATTGCATGTCCAAAAGGTAACTCATTTTCTAGTACAGTGCTAACTAGAGATAGAGCTTAGCCTGCATGGTACCCTGGATTTGATCCCCCAGCACCACAAGAAAAGAATAAGAGGGAGCATATAATATTATGTATAGATTTCAGTAATTATTACATTGTTTTATATCAAATCTGTATGTTTGCTTTTTTTTTTTTTTTTTTTTTTTTTTAAGACAGGGTTCCTTACTACTCAGCTATTAAAAACAAGGAATTCCCGAAATTTGTGGACAAATGGATTGAACTAGAAATGATCATAATGAGTGAGTTAACCCAGAAGCAGAAAGAGTTAAATGGTATATACTCACTTATATCTGCACACTAGCCCAAGGGGCATGTCCCATGAAAGTCTTCACTAACCAGGAAACTGAGACAGAGGGGAGGACATCCTATTGGGACTCTAGATGAGAGAAGCATGGGAGAATAGCAAAGTTGAAGGATCCAGAGGATCCTAGAAACCTACAAGAAGAAAATTATGATAGGCAGATTTGGGCCCAGGGGTCCCGCTCAAACTATGGCACCAGCCAAGGACAATACAGGCCATAAACTTCAAACCCCAACCCAGATCTAGCCAATGGACAGAACATTCTCCACAGTTGAGTGGAGAGTGGGGTATGACTTCCACACGAACTCTGGTGCTTCATATTTGACCATGTCCCCTGAATGGGGAGACCTGGTGGCACTCAGAGGAAGGATAGCAGGCTACCAAGAAGAGACTTGAGGTCCCCCTCAGTCACAGTCATAGGGGAGGGGAGTAAGGAGAAAATGGGAGGGAGGGAGGATGGGAGGATACAAGGGAGGGGATAACCATTGAGATGTAGTATGAATAAATTAATAAAATTAAATAAAAAAAAAAAGGTTTCTCTGTGTGTAGCTTTGGCTGTCCTGGAACTCGCTTTGTAGACCAGGCTGGCCTCAAACTCACAGAGATCCACCTGCCTGCCTCCTGAGTTCTGGGATTAAAGGTGTGCTCCACCACACCCGGCTCTGTATATTTTCGATTGTTGTAGTTGCTCCTAGTGGTGCACACTTTTAATCCCAGCACTTGCGAGGCAAGAGGTAGGTAGACCTCTCTGTGAGTTTGAGGCCACCTGTTCTACATAGTGAGACCCTGTCTTGGAAGAAAACAAACCAAAACAACAACAAATTGTTATAAAATATAAAATTACTGAATCAGTTAGTTTGTGCTATGGGAACCACTTAATAGAAGGAGAGAACCAGTTCCTAGAAATGGTCCTTTGACCTCCACTTGTGTCCTGTGGTATAAGCATAAGTGTTCATATGAGGCACACATTCATATAAATAAATCAGTGTATGTTTGTTTAAATAGTTTTCAAGATGGGATGGTTTTTTCTGTCCCTCAACCTTGAGGGAATTGAAGAGCATATCCACAGAGACTCCTTCCCACAGAGGTGGAGTGCAGTACTTAGTTGCATGCAGAAGAAAGACAGATTGGCAGATTCAGAGAGAGCAGCACATCTATGCCCACACTGGTTTGGGAATGAAATTATATTTAATAGGAGTTAATTGTCATGAAACTCTGAAATAGCAAAAATCATGTATTTAGGCTGAGCTGAGCTGACACATTATTTTGTTCTTGGTTGAGTCTAAGTCCATTTATATTGACAAGATACCCCACCACTCTCTTCCAACTGACATGTTTTCAGTACTTTACTAACGAAAACTTAATAACTAAAAAACCTTGTATTTTTTACAATTCTTACTGGGAGGGATCTATCTCATTGACAGAGCACATATCTCACATTGAAAGTGTCAATAATCATTTTTTTTTTTAAGGAACATACTAATTTTGCCATAATATAGTATCATTTTTTAAAAGATTGATTTATTTATTATGTATACAGTATTCTGCCTGCATGTGAGCCAGCAGTCCAAAAGAAGGCACCAGATCACATTATAGATGGTTGTGAGCCACCATGTGGTTGCTGGAATTGAACTCAGGACCTTTGGAAGAACACCCAGTGCTCTTAACCTTGGAGCCATCTTTCCAGCCTCATATCTTACAAAGTATTGAATTGTATCATAAGGAATTGACTGTCTCTTACTCTTATGTATTCATCCAACAGTTACTGCTTGTATTTATTTTGTGCCAAGTACTTTGTGAACTCAAACTCAGTGAAGGAAAGGGTGAATTTCCACTGGTTATGAAAGTCGTAGCTCTTGAGTTCTCCAGTTTTGGATTTGAAGGTCAAAATTCTGTTAACAAAAGGAAGCCTAAAACTTGGGTGTAGGGAACCATGATGGCTAATTCTACTTTTGAGTGTGGCTGCAATAAAGACTTCTGACACATCTCTGAATGAAGGTAATTCCCCTTTGTGACTCACCAGGTTTACTAACCGTAGTTCAGGTGCAAGTGGTAAGGTAATATGTTTTTAAAGGTGCTCAGAAAATCCTGTCTTAGTCATGAACTCACTGATTTTTATCACTAAAATATAAAATTAGCATGTGTGAGTATTGAACAACATAAAAGAACATCCTCTGTGGCAGCTCCTGACCAGACAGCAGGAAATGAGGTGTGATGTTTGATGAGAGGAGACTGTCATGGGGACAAGAAAGAATAGAGAATGGAAGGTGGGTGTGGCCTAGCGGGGCTGAAATTGGTCATGGTAGTAGCAGTGGCTGAGTACTGCCAGCAGTAATAGCAACTCCTACATTAACACTTTGGTTCTTGTGACAGATCCCATTTTAATTGATGCTTTGGGGTTGATTGCCCTAATCACAGCTTTTGTTGATACAGCTAGGCCTTGTTTATTACGTTGGTGTGTACTTAGGGCTTATAAAGTATTTGTGTTATGTTAATTGACTTCAAATAACCATAGAGCCAACAATGTTATCCCTGTAACATAGATTAAAAATGGATGTCATCAGGGCTGGAGAGATGACGCAGTGGCTAAAAGCACTGACTTGTTCTAGAGGACCCCAGTTCAATTTTTGGCACCTACATGGCAGCTCAAAACTATCTATAACTCTAGTTCCAGGGGACCCGACACCCTCACTCAGACATACATGCAAGCGAAACATTAATGCACACACACAAAAGTATTTCTTTAAAATGGATATCCTTGCTGGTGTGGTGGAACACACAGTACTCCCAGCACTGAGAAAGGCAGGTGCAGGTGATCTCTGAGTTTGAGGCCAGCTTGGTCTACAAAATGATCCCAGGAAAGTCAGGGTTACACAGAGAAGCCCTGTGTGTGGAGGTGTGGGATATCATCTTACTTTATTTCATCAAGTGGTTTCAGTTAAAGATGTATGCAGACGTCGTTTCATGTAGATTGCCTTTTAAACAGAAGATAGCAGGTTTTATTTACTTTTTTGGGTTTTTTTGGAGACTTGGTTTCTCTGTGTAGCCTTGTCTATCCTGGACTCACTTTGTAGATCAGGCTGGCCCAAACTCACAGGGATTTGCCTGCCTCTGCCTTCCAAGTGCTGGGATTAAAGGTGTGCGCCATCACTGCCCAGCTTGTTTACTTCTTAATATGTTTATCAATTTCTCATTTTCAGATTTATGTGATCAGTTTGGCTGAACCTCGCTTGCCCTTGCAGCTGGATGATGCCATTCGGCCTGAAGTGGAAGGAGAAGAGGTAAAGTTTATGTCACATTATGTGCTTGCTCTGGGTAGTTTGTAACATTGGAAATCCATTGCCCTGGCTGTGTTAAGTGTACCTACAAATTGAGTCGGGGACTGGGGATGTGACTTGGTGGTAGAGGATTTATCTAGCATTTGGGAGGCCTCGGTTCAATTAAATTACTCTTACACTAGCATATCCCAGGCTTCTTTTGGTGTCCTGATTTATTTTATAGCTAGGGATATTGCTCAGTGGTAGAGGCTTATTTAGCAGCCAGAGTCCCAGAATCCAGAAGGAAAGAAAATCTTTTTTATTTTCTTAAAAATATAAAAGGTAACCCCCTTAAGCTGGGACGTCTTATATCTGTCAATATTTATAGGATTGAAGTTTAAAACCGTATTTAAAGTGTTACTTTATTAAAATTTAGTATAAATATATTGCATGATTGAATATATTTTAAATAAAAAGTAAAAGTGGCCAAAACATACTTTATATTTTCCAAAACAAAACTTTCCTGTTATAAGGGACATCATGTTAGATATGGACAAAGTTTGTAAATGTCTGACTATGTGTACTTCTAGGTTTTCATATGGTCCTTGGCTTCATGGTGTTAAGAAATTATCAATCATACAGCTTTTACAAAGTTCCTAGCACACTCATGAGTGAGAATGGAAAGAGACACTGTTAGTTCCAGGCAGAGGCAGAAGGAGCTCTGAGTTTGAGGCTAACCTAGTCTACAGAGCAAGTTCCAGTACATCCAAGGATATACAGATTAAGCTAGTCTAGCTGGCTCCACAGAGTGCAGCCAGGGATAATTGGGATTCTAAGTCCAATATTCATACCTTAATAACATGCTTTACCCACTGAGCCATATCTAGTCTAAGTCTCCCTTACCTTCACTCCCTTCTCTCTTTTGTTGGTGTGTGGTGTGTGTATTTGAAACAGAGTCTTACCATGTAGTTCTGGCTAGCCTCAGACTTACAGATATCACCTGCCTCTGCTTCCCAAGTGCTGGCATTAAAGGTGTGCCACACCCTCACCAGCGTCATCTCTGCCTTCTAACAGCAACTTTTCCCTGGGTTCTTCTTATTCTCTTCATTATCTTAGCTCCTTGATTTCCATGTACAATATTAACATAACATAGAGAGCATCTCTCACTAAAAAGGAAATACGACTTCTAAGAGTGGGGTGTATATACATGCTTGTGTACTTCAAAATACTGGTAAAATCTGGTTTTCTCACTACCATCCCATTCCTTTTTTTTAGGAAGGAAGAGCTACTGTTAACCAGGATACAAGATTAGACAACAGAGTCATTGATCTCAGGGTACGCCTCATTTGTTTGTTGTTGTGGTATGTCAACACTGAGATGGGTGGGATACCATAAAGCTAATTGCCACTTGCCTGTGTGTAAGTATCATGATGCAAGACATAGTGTACCTCTCTGACTGACCCTTCTCCTACAAAGAGCTGCCAGTAACACAAGCAGGTGAGTACCAGTTCACCAGGTGCTGACTTGATTTGTTTGAAAATAACAGATGATTATAAGGCCAATGTTTGGATGGCTTCCAGTTGATGTCTGTTTTATATGGGCTTAGACAGCAGGTGGAAATGCAACCATTAAATCTCTATGAGATGTGAAAGAAACTTAATACAATTTAGTGCAACCAGGTGGAGACAGGCATTGTTATGAAGAAGTAAGTCACTGTCTGTCGTGGTTTACATTGTCCTCTCGTGGGGCTTCTGTTTCCCTTTTGGTTGCAAGTGAAAGAGTTCAGTGGTTTCATCATTGATCTGTCATCTTTCTTTCTTAATGCTTGACCACATCTTCCTGCTTAAGTGTTTTATCTCATGCTTGAGTTCTTTGCTGCCCCAAGTTTTTCTGACTTTGATTCTTCTGTGTGTAGTACACTTAGTGTCCCTTACTATTTGCTTTCTGTCCTTTTTTTCTTTTTTTTTTTTAACCTTCTCCATTTTAATTTATATTGGAAAAATCTAATCTCCTAGAAAGTTCACAGTTAGTGTCAACCTGGCATGGTAGTGCAAGCCTTTAATCCCAGCACTCGGGAGGCAGAGGCAAATGCATCTCTGTAACTTCAAGGCCAGCCTGGTCTACAGAGCGAGTTCCAGGACAGCCAGGGCTACACAGAGAAACTCTGTCTCAAAAAAAAAACCAAAATAAATAAAATATCCAGATGACTTTTCTTGTAAAGTTGGAGATCTTAATAGTACTAAGGCCATGTTGGCTAAAATACGAGGTAGGGTATGTTCCCTTCTTGTTGCTCTACACCACCAGGAAGCACTGTGCATTTATTTCACTCATGTTGTTTGTCTGATTCTTATAAACATCTTTTATTTCATGTGTTAATGGGTTTTTAACATAGATTTGAGGTTGTCCAGGGAGTGGCCTGGGTGTGTGGTAACCGTTGGCCTGACACTGTGGTGCTTCAAACCCACCCATTCTCAATCTGAGACACCTTTATCATATACTATAGTGCCTGCATGCTGGAGCATCTTGGCTGGGATTTAACCTGAGCTCTGCTGGTTTCCTTATTATAGTAATGTAATTGTAGTTTTGCAGTGACTCCAGTTTTTATTACACAGGTTACTTGTACTTGATTATAAATTCTACATCAACCTGACTTTTTTTTTTTTTAAAGCTCATTGGAATAAAAGAGGTATAATTTTAGAAATAGCTTTCTATCCAATTTCTATGACAGAATAAATGTCTTTTGTCTGCAGTGCTTGGAACTGGAAATATTTTGAGTCTTTTCAGATTTAGGAATTATGCATTTGTACATAGTGAGATACTTTGGAGATGGGGCTGAACTCACTGAATCTATATGTATACATAGTCTGAAGATAATTTTATATACGATATTATAAATTAACTTTCTGCATAAAGCTTAGTCTTTAGGTGTGGATTTCTCTGCTTGTAGCATCATATCAATGTCCAGAAAGATTCTGATTTTAGATTATTTCATATTTTCAGGTAAGGAATGTTCATTGCATCTCTCACTCCTCAGTCCAGGTTATAACCGTCCCTGTAAACTGCCTTCATAAACAAACCATTAGCTGGAAAGAAGTCTGTAGACCATAAGCAAAAGCTTTAGTGGGTTCAATTGAGGTGGTAATCGAGTTTTTTTGTTTT
Organism: Acomys russatus; assembly: GCF_903995435.1. Lineage (NCBI taxonomy): Eukaryota > Metazoa > Chordata > Mammalia > Rodentia > Muridae > Acomys > Acomys russatus. Next base: position 27,977,129 of record NC_067142.1, on the reverse strand, counting down.
TTGTTTTTAAGCCACAAGCCAAACACAACAGAAAAATACTTATTGTCAGAATGTTGAAAAACTCAGTACCATTAACAGTTTCATTGTAAACTTGGACTTGTTTGGGTTTTTTTGTTTGTTTGTTTTGGTTTTGGTTTTTTGAGTCAGGGTTTCTCCGTGTAGCCCTGTCTATCCTGGACTCACTCTGTAGACCAGCTGGCCTTGAAATCAGAAAGATCCACCTTCCTCTGTTTCCTGAATGCTGGGTTTAAAGGCATGCATGCACCACCACTGCCTGGCCCAATTATTTATTTATTTATTTATTTATTTTAGTTCTCCCTTTGGAATGACTCTGACCAAAGGTCAGAAAACGTCCTTTACTGTTGCTTAGACTTTAGTTACTCCACATTGACCTCTTATATCCTAAGGATGCTTTGTGAAGGAAGAGTGGATGCTGAGGCATGACTCTGCAGTTTCTCCGGCTCTGCTTTGGTCTCTTGAGCACAATTTCTCTTGAGGACAGTGTTTTCTTCTAGACAAGTTTCCATACACAGATATTCAAGCTTCTTAGTGGTAACATTTTATGTCTTTTTTTTTTTTTTAAGAATTATTGCCATGCATTGGTGGCACATGCCTTTAATTTCAGTACTTGGGAGGTAGAGGTAGGTGGATTGCTGTGAGTTCGAGGCCAGCCTGATCTACAATTCGAGTCCAGGACAGCTAGGGCTACACAGAGAAACCCTATCTCAGGGAGGAAAAAAAAAAGAATTATTATTTATTATGTATACAATGTTCTGCCTGCATGTACACCTGCACGCCAGAAGAGGGCACCAGATCTGATTATAGATGGTTGTGAGCCATCCTGTGGTTGCTGGGAATTGAATCCAGGACCTTTGGAAGAGGCTCTTAACATCTGAGCCATCTCTGCAGCCCACTTCTTATGTCTTAAGTACAAAAGTAGCTGGCATACATTCAGTAGCAAGTGTGCTTCTCTAAAAATTTTTGTCAGCATTACAGATAATCAAAATAATTGAGGATTTCCGTTGAAGCTTTTTCTTTCTTACTGCTTTTAAAAAATACCCAATATTTAAAATGTAAATTCTGGGCCAGGCGTGGTGGCACACACCTTTAATCACAGCACTGGGTAGGCAGAAGTAGATGGATCTGTGAGGCCAGCTTTGTCTACAAAGAGAGTCCAGACCAACCAAGGCTACACAGAGAAACCCTGTTTCAAAAAAAAAGTAAATTCTGACTAACTCTTCTCACCAGCCTCATTCTTCATTGTGGCTGTCCTCACTCCCTACCTCAGCCTGCTAAGAGCTGGCATTACATGTGTGTAGTCAATCATCATCTTGAACCATCTAAAAGGTAGAATTTCCCAGAGAATATTCTCTAGCTTATAGGTGCTAAATAGAAATTGGGAACTGCTGGAATTATCATCTAAATAACTGTTCAGTTTCTTGGTATTGTTTTGTTTTGTTTTTATGGTTTTAGAGATTAAATCCAGGGTCTTGTGCATGCTGGGCAAAAACTCCACTGCCGATTTACATTCCTGCTTCCTTCTTTTGTAATGCAAATTGAGCATAGGATTTTGAGTATGTTAGTATGCTAGACAAATGATACAGCCCTGAGCTATAGCCTCAGTTCCTTCTCATATAATAGATTTCTAGCAGCTAACAGGTACTTGGAGGAACTCAGTGGGATAAGGAGGTGTGTTTTCTTACATATAAAATGGATCCCTTTTCCACACACATTGATAGACTTGATAGAATCAGAAAACCAAGAATGGGGTTTAGTATATGGTGGGGTGTGTTTGTTTGTTTTTGGTGTGTGGGGGCTTGTTTTACATTAAAAAATCAGGGAAATAAAAAATTAGATTGAGTTATGCTTGCTAAAAGAAATAAATAGCTATGAAATATACTAATGGCACTTACAGAGTATATTACACTACAGTGAACTATGTCTCCCTGTGTGTATTCGATTTATAGGTTGTTATGTTTTGAATGCAGAAGAATACAGTTTGTGGTAATTGAATGAACCAGTGTTTCCTTAAGTCGCATAGCACAAAAAAATAGATGAATAAAGTCCATGAGCAAGTAAATAAAAAAGTAGAGTCACAATTTTCTCTAGTTTAAATGTAAATGTATTAAAAGTGAATAAATAGGGCTGGAGAGGTGGCTCAGTGGTTAAGAGCACTGTCTGCTCTTCCAGAGGTCCTGAGTTCAATTCCAAATTCCCAGCAACCACATGGTGGCTCACAACCATCTATACAATGAGATCTGATGACCTCTTCTGGAATGCAAATGTACATGCAGATAGAGCATACATACACTAAATAAATAAACAAATCTTTTTTAAAAAGTGAATAAATAAATATTATAGAGGCTTTAAATAAAAATTATATATAGTGAGATATTATTAATTTGTATCTTTGAATTTTAATTATAAAATAACATTAAGTATGCCCTGGTTTGTGATGGCAAGATGGCTCAAGACATGAAGGAATTGACAACTAAGCCTGATGACCTGAAATCCATACCTAGTTCCCAAGTGGTAGATAAAAAGAGCTAGCTCCCTAAGTTATCCTTTGACCTCCACACATAAGGTGTGACACATGCACACAAAATTAAATAAATAAAAGGTAAAAAATAAGTCCCAAGCCCAGTGGTGGTAGTGGTGACACACACCTTTACTGCCAACACTTGGGAGGTAGAGACAGATGGATCTCTGTGTGTTCAAGACCATTCTTGTCTACAGAGTAAGTTCCAGGAAAGCCAGGCCTATACAGAGAAACCCTCTCTAGAAAAACAAACAAAAATTAGCCCTGATCTCCTTTCCTACAGAGGAGATGCAGAGTGGCCACCTGATCCTTAGTGTCTGTGTCTGAGCGCTGTGTACCTCGGCACAGTTAGCTGTGGCCATTGAGCAGTTTGTTGAAATGCCTGCATACCAACTCCGCAGCCTGTGGCTACCCTGGTGAGATTTAAGGCCAGGTATTTTACCAAACACCTATTTGGTTATAGTTTTTTGTTTTTGTTTTGTTTTTCGAGACAGAGTTTTTCTCTTTGTTATCTTGGCTGTCCAGGACTTACTTTGTAGGCCAGGCTGGCCTCTAACTCACAGCAATCCACTTGCCTCTGCCTCCTCAGTACTGGGATTAAAGGCGTGTGCCACCATACCCAGTTCATTTTTTAAAATGTATTAGGCAAGACTTAATGATAAGCCACTTCTTTTGACTGGAGCACAGGTAATTTTTAGAGAGCTCTGGCTATGATCGATCTTGGTTAAATCCGAGGGTAAACAAAGGAAGCCATGGTAATTAAGGCCGTAAAGAGGAAAAATAAAAGAAAATAGAAAATGTGACAGTAGCAAACTGTTAGAGGACTGCTGCACACTGCTTTATGTGCCATTGTGGGTTAGAGTTGTGAAATGCTTGTGCCTTTTGCGTATTCACTTTCTTAGTTTAGTGGAACAAATGCATGGCTATCTACAATTAGTATATAGTTGGTGATGACTAAGGTGAACATTAGTGCTGTCTTCAATAATTTGTTACTCCATGCTAAACTCTTAGGAGAGTATTTGTATGCTACAAAGATATTAATAACATCTCACTCAATGGCTTACCTTTAAAAGCAGTACCCAAGAGAATCTACGGGCAAGTTTGATTGTTTTTCTCAAATGGAATCTTAACAAATGAGAGCATCTGCTCAGGAAGCCTCGCTAGTGTGATTGGCTCGGTGTGCTCATATGTGTGCATTAGCTTATAGCATGTCTCATCACCTTCTGGCATGGGTAGTTGCATGTTCCATGTTTTCCAGTACTACTAGACTTAAAAACTGTTGAACAGGAATAATATGACTTGCTCTTGGTCATTGCTTGATGTGCCGGGTTGATTTAAGTAGATTTTTATGCTATCTTACAGACATCAACTAGTCAGGCCATCTTTCGTCTCCAGTCTGGCATCTGCCATCTCTTCCGAGAAACTTTAATTAACAAAGGTTTTGTGGAAATCCAAACACCTAAAATTATCTCAGGTATGCTTCCTAATTCTCCTATAACTAAGAAATTTAATTTTCCTAGGTGTTGCTTATGTTGTTTTAAAACTGAATAATCCCAAGAGTTGCTTTAAGGCTCAGTGCCATGAGACTGTTTGTTTCAAGGTCAATAACACCCCCATCTACAGTGTCCATATTCTTCCCCCAAGAGCCGTACTTGATGAGACCCTGTCTCAGGAAAAAAGGAAGGAAGGAAGGAAGGGAATAAGAATATCTTTTTTCTTTTTATTTATTCATTTAGTTTATATAGCCTTAAAGTAATAGATATGAAATCAGTCCAGAAAAAGGAACATTTACCTGCAATTCTTGATTTTTCTAGGTTTTCTTTATTCTCTAAGTGAATTACTTTTTAAAATTAAGAATTTACATGGAGGGAGCTGGCCATGGTGGCACACACCTGCAATCCCAGCACCCGGGAGGCAGAGACAGAGGTTGATCTCTGTGAGTTGGAGGCCAGCCTGGTGTGCAAAGTGAGTCCAGGACAGCCAGGGCTACATAAAGAAACTCTGTCTCAGAAAAACAAAAACCAAAACAAATTTAAAAAGGGAATTTACATGGATTAATGTACAATTGATTTGATAATACAAATGTTTGTATTTCAGCTGCCAGTGAAGGAGGAGCTAATGTTTTTACTGTGTCATATTTTAAAAATAATGCCTACCTCGCTCAGTCCCCACAACTGTATAAGCAGATGTGCATCTGTGCTGATTTTGAGAAGGTTTTCTGCATTGGACCAGGTAAGATATTGTCATTTATATTTTTATTAATTGTATAATCATATTGAGTTAAGTAATTGTAATAAGTCCATTAATTATAGAGTAGTTATAATATTAGAAATGCTGCAGTTAGACATTTTGAAAGCTTAAATCCTTTTATCTGCTGATTATGCAAACATTAGAATTTAAGAGCTGGAGATGTGGCTCAGTATTAGAGCATTTGTTAGTATATAAAAAGTTCTCCATTCAGTTCTCAATTTCTTCAAGGTAGAAATGACAATGTGTGCGTGCGTGCGTGCGTGAGTGCGTGCGTGCGTGCTGTATGTTTGTATCTCATTTCTAAAATGCTTACTTTGAGGACCAGCCATGCCTAGTGATACATACCTTTAATCTCAGGACTCTGAGGCAATGAATGTCAAGCAGCTCTTGTGCAGGTGCTGGGAATCAAACCTAGATCCTCTGGAAGAGAAGCCAGTGCGCTTAATTGCTGAACCATAGCCAACAACCAGCTAGGATTCCAGTTCCAGGGGATTTGTTGCTTTTGTGGGCATTGCACATACATGTTGCAGGCAAAACTCTCTCTCACTATATATATATATAAAATAAATTAAGTCTTTTAAACTTACCAAATTATTTTTACATAAGCTTTTTGATAGTTAAAGTTTAAGCTTTTACTATAGAGAAATTGGCCCAAAATTGAAATGTTTTAACTTTCTGAAATTACTAAACAGTTATTTGTCAGACATGTATTGCATGTGTGCTCTTATGCTAGGTGCCATGTCCATAAAAGAGTCAGCAGCACTCATCAGATGCTGGTGGGGAGGGATCTTGGTAAATGCAGGCTCTAGTAGTACATCTGTGGTGAAACCTGGGTCTTGACTCTCACAAACATCCCGATAACTACTGGTCCTCCTGGTTTACAGACCATGCCTTGAGTGAAAAGGAAACAAATGTTATCCCCACTTCTGACACTTAATAAGCCATGCATGCATAGATCAGTCACAAGGAATACGTAAATGAATTACAAAATAAGTCCATGATTATATATCTGTAAATGACATCATCTTTAAGTCTGTGTTAGGGAGCCATATAAGCCAATACTCAGAAAGCTGAGGCAGGAGGATTATTGTGGGTTCCAGACAGCCAGGGCTACTAGTGAGACCCTGTCTCAAAAGAAAAATAAGCATCAGAATGTGCTGTACAGTAAACAGTGAGTGTAGAAAGAGTGTTTGCTGGGATCACTGTGAAATAAAAATCAAAGTAAAGTGGGCTTTAAGGATGTAGTAGGATATGGAGAAACTGAGGTGCTGTTCTAGTCAGAAGGAGCAGAATGGGCGAAAAGCATGGATCACCAGAGAAAACAGAAATAAGAATGGTTAGAAATTGTAGGTATAGGCTAAGATTAAATTAGAAAGTATAAAGGTTTCAGACTTTTGTCATTTTATGTCTTGTGACAGTAGTCTTCTGGGAGCCCTTGTGAGTTTCTAAGCAGGGATGTAGCATATAAATCCTACTGTGTCACTGTGGTGAAAGGTGAGTCGAGCTGGTCTGACGGGTTGCAGGGAGCTGCAGAGATCGTGGGAGCTAGGCAGGGAGTTGCTGGGAAGTGTATGGTGTTACTTCATTCATGCAGCCTCATTCTGCTTGAGCTCTATCTTAATAAGATGGAGACAAGCCCACTGTAACGGTCATAATTGAGTCTGTTTTTAATTATTGAGGTTGTGCTTCAGGATCTTGCATCCCCTGGGGGTTCTCAAGAGCATTTGGTTCTGCTTTTCTCTAGGACTTGGGAGTTTGTAGTGACCTTGTCATATGGGAGAATGCTGAGACAGATGGCCTATCAGTGCCCTGTCTCACTCCATGGGGGTGGGACAATAGTACCACTTGGCACTACCAAGTAGATATCTGAATTTAAGTCATCAGTTACCCGAGACCTAAGACACCGTGCTGTTTTTCTTTGGTTAACAGTTTTCAGAGCCGAGGACTCTAATACCCATAGACATCTGACTGAATTTGTTGGTTTGGATATTGAAATGGCTTTTAATTATCATTACCATGAAGTTGTAGAAGAAATTGCTGACACCTTGGTGCAAATATTCAAAGGACTTCAAGAAAGGTTAAAATTATCCTAAAATGACCTTAATTTCAAAACAATTGCAGCTTCTTGTTTTTTTGGTTTGTTGTTGTTGTTTGTTTGTTTTTTGGTTGAGGGAGGGGTGATGGGGTCAACAGTTTGAAAAATAGCCCTTCTCTATCTTACCGGCTATCTGCAAACATTTGTTTTTCTTTCCCTTGTAATTTGGGCTATCAGGCTTGTGCCACATCCCACTTATTGTTTATGCTGCAGAACAATCTACAGCTAAGGACTGTCAGTGACTTAAAACACTGAGAGACGTGAGCAGGGTCAACAGCCAAAGCGACAGCCATTTCCAAATCAGTGACTCTACCAGGTGTGCACACACCTGTAATCCCATATGGAGTACAGACCTCTTTTGCTTTTGAGTTATGCATCTATGAGGGTATGTGCATGTGTGAGTGCAAGTGTCCTCAGAGTCTAGAAGAGCGTGTCAAGTTTTCTGACACTAGAGTTACAGGTGGCTGTGAACCGCCTGAGTGAACTCAGGTCCTCTACAGTGGAAGGAAGTATGCTGTTAACTACTGAACCGGCTCTCCAGTACTTTAAAACGTTTTTTAAATTAGAGACATCAAACCTTTCAAACCCCGTGAATTTAGTTAGCATTGTCAGTCTACGGCTAATACTTGTTATACCTATTTTCCTTCCCTGTATTTGAAGTATGTCTCTTATCATTTCATCCACAAATATTTTAGCAAAGTTTTAAATCTTATTAAATCTTATTGAAATATCTTTGAGCCAGGTATGGTGGCTTACAACTTTTAGATGTCTGCCTTGTTCCCCCATTCCTGCTGTGCTTTCTAAGTTATTTAAGGAAGGCTGCTGCTTTCCTGTTGTGATAGCCCCACAGTCCAGTGCCTACTCTCTGCATAGTAGGCCAAGAAAAACGATAGCTGCAGAGAGCTGTGTTTCTATTGTGGAAAATGCTTTATTTTTTCCTGATACCCCGGTTAGCCTCATGCTTGCTATCCTTTATGTTACTGTGATTTTTTTTTTTAAACCACAAAACCAAGAAATGGAATTAAATGTTTTACGTATGCTAATGCTTAACAATTTGATAATGCTTTTCTTAGTACAGTCACAGGTTCAAAGACTGATATTGTATATTGCTTATAGTGACCTCTTGTGGAAGAAACATTTAACATCTTATTAACTAAAGCATTTTACATACAGGTTTCAGACTGAAATTCAAACTGTAAATAAACAGTTCCCATGTGAGCCATTCAAATTTTTGGAGCCAACTTTAAGACTGGAGTATTGTGAAGCTCTGGCTATGCTTAGAGAAGCAGGGGTTGACATGGGTGACGAGGAAGATCTAAGGTTAGTCTCTGTTTTGTTTGTTTTAATGCTTAGGTTAAATGTATTTCACTTATCTGATAACTTTTATTAACTTTGGTATTTTGTACGCTACTACTTTACACACTAAAAAGTAAAATGTTATATTAGTATTATCTGCCTATGTTTAATAATTTTGTCTGTAACTTTTCATTTTTCTCCCAACTTATAACCCTTTGAAGAATATAGGAAGACAAACCAGGTAGCACAGAAGTAATCACAAGTACTCAAGAGGCAAGCAGTTTACTAATGCAAAGCTTGCCTGGACTATAGAACAATTTCTGGACCAGCCTGAGTTTAGTGAGACCCTGCCTCAAAATGAATGAAAAGGAAATCTGGAAAGATGGCTCTCTATATAAGACTAACTGCTGTTCTTGCAAAACACATGCAAACAATCACACACTACCAATTTGTTTAAATCTTTAAAATATATATATATTTAAATATATATATTATATAATATTAAGAACTGGAGAGGTGTCTCAGCAGTTAAGAGCACTTGCTGTTCTTTCAGAGGATCCAGGTTTGGTTCCCAGCCATCTGTAACTCCTCTTCTAGGAGACCCATGGCCTTACAGGGCACTAGGCATTCATGTAGTACACATACATACATACATGCAGGCAAAACAGTCATACACATAAAATAAAAAGCTTCTTTTAAAGATATTTCATAGCCAGGCATGGTGGCATACACCTTTAATCCTAGCACTCAGGAGGCAGAGGCAGGTGGGTCTCTGTGAGGTCAAGGCCAACATGGTCTATTTAGTGAAAACCCAGACAGCCAAGACTATGAAGAGAGAGAGCTTATCTCAAGAAACAGACAAATAACAACAACAAAAGTGTGTGCATGTATAACGAATTAAAGGGGGCATGGAGGGCACAGCTCAGTGGTAGAGCCTGATCTAATGTAATGCATTTCATTCAGAGGTTTCTGGCCAACGTAGTTAAGTCATCATGCCAGTATGTAGTAGATAGAGAGAACTGAAAGGTAACGGTTGCCTTTCTTTATTACTTTTATTTTTTTATCCAAATATATATATATATATATATATTAACTCTAAGCCCATTGTTTATTAAAGAAAAAATAAAACTTTCAGCATATCCTTTATTGCTAAAAGAAACCATAGATTTTATAATTAGTTCAATTCAATTAATATATTTTTTGAGTATTTTGGGGGGTATTTTGGTTGGTTGGTTTTTTGATTTTGTTTGGTAGATTGGTTTGCGGGGGGGGTGGTTCTTTTTGGTTTTTCCAGACAGAGTCTCTCTGTTAGCATTGGCTGTCCTGGACTTACTTTGTAGACCAGGCTGGCCTCAAACTCACAGTGATCTGCCGTTTGTTTTGTTTTGTTTCTGTGTAGCTTGTCTGTCCTGGACTCACTTTGTAGACCAGGCTGGCCTCAAACTCACAGCAATCTGCCTGCCTCTGCCTCCCTGAACACTAGGATTATAGGCATGCACCACCACACCCAGCTTTGGGAATTGTTTTTGTTTTCTTTTGTTTTTGTTTCAATAATTTATTTCATTTTAATTTATGTGCATTGGTGTGAGGGTGTCAGATCCATTGGAACTGGAGTTAGAGACAGTTGTGAACTGCCTTGTGGGTGCTGAGAATTGAACCCAGGTCCTGTGGTAAAGAGTAGACAGTGCCATCTCTTCAGCTCCGGGGAATTGTTTTTAAGTAACAGACACTAGAGAAGGCACCTTTGACCACAGGTTGCCTTTAAAGACTTGACTATACTGGTTATTATTCTATTACAAACCTTTGTGGAATAATGAAAAGGGAGACTTTTTAATGACAAAACCTTCTGGCCCACTGGATTTTATTTTACATAATTAGTAAAGTTTATCTCTCCTGTTTCAATGGAATACTAACCTCTTCCTGGTTTTAAACGTTAGAGCAGTATTTGTATGTGCACTACGTAGCGGGGGGGTGGGGGGGGGAGGTGCACTTGTAGGTGGCTTCCTGAAATGCTTGTCCTAAAAAAAGAAGCTAAGTGGACAGCTGACAGTATGTTTAGATCAAAGTTCATTATCCTTTGAGAACCTCAAATAGAAAGGAGCTTTATTAATTTAAGAAGTATTTTAAATTGTTATTTGGTGGGGACTGGAGAAATGGTTCAGTGAGTTTAGTTCTCAGCACTCATATTAGATGGCTTCACAACTGCCTATGTAACTCCAGCTCCAGGGTACCCAACACCCACACATTTAAAGACAAATCTTAAAAATAAAGGAGTTTCTGTTTCACATTCAAACAGTACTTTCATGTTTCTTTTTCAGTACACCAAATGAAAAACTGTTGGGTCGTTTGGTGAAAGAAAAGGTAGGATTCACATATGTGTTGTGTTTTTGTTTTTAATCTGAGATGTACCTTAGGAGACTACAATAGCAGAATATTCTTCCATCTTCCTACAGTGATATGTTTCCAGAGTTAGTAAAGAGAACTATATTTTTGTTCTTAGAAAAAGAAAAATGTTTAGGCAGATTCTGACATTCTGACCAACTGTTTGAGTTCAGTGTGTGACATTGTGCAGTCACACCGAAGTGCCTCTCTCTAAAGGACACTTGAGACTTTCAGATAGTGAGGAAGGGCCTCTGAGCTGTAAAAGGTCTTACCAAGCACTGTTGCTCTTACTTTCTACAACTAAAACAAAAGGAGATGAAAGCTTCTCTTAGTTGTGTTCTTATTAAAGAGGACAGCAGTTTAATGAAGTTTACAAAGTCCTTGAGCTCCTCCTGCTGGTTGCACGTGACCCAGTTAAGCTTACTGGAAGCCCTGCAGGGTTAGCAACACACAGCCGCTGCTTCAGCGATCCTGTCACTCTGTTGCAACTTTAACAAAGACTATGTAGTCAAGGAAGAGCTGAAATGCAATTGCTTTTTAACTCATCCTGTGAGATAGTTAAAAAAAAAAAAAAAAAAAAGTCAAACACTTTAACAGTGTTTAGTTTGTTTCCATTTGAAGAGCATTACCCATTTGTATTTAGGTATCTAAACAGAAAGCTAGATTATGAGGAAAATAATTCAGGGGTTTATGTTGACATAATTATTAATATAAAACTTCCATAAAATATTATGTAATTTAACATAGTTTCTTCTTTTTAATAGTATGATACAGACTTTTATGTTCTTGATAAATATCCATTGGCTGTAAGACCTTTCTATACCATGCCTGACCCAAGAAATCCTGTGAGTAACTTGATCTCAAATCACCTATTTGTAGGGAAGAAAGAGAACTTTTTAGTAACCACAGTTGAATGTTGTAGCAAATTAGTCGTGGGAACCTAAATTAAATTTCTGGGTAATTTTTTTCTAAACATTTATTGAGGTAGAGGTTATAAATGCTAAATAGTACTAGGTACTCGGAGTTTAGTGAGAATTTCATTGTTGACTTTGAATTTGGGGTTCATTTAAAAAAATTTTTATACTAAGTTGGCAAATTGTGGGGTTTTTTTCCTTTTTATAATTTTATTTTATATGCATAGGTGTGAGGATGTCAGATTCCTTGGAACTGGAGTTATAAACAGTTGTGAGCTGTTACATGGGTGCTAGGAATTGAACCTGCATCCTATCAAAGAGTGGCCATTGTTTTTAACCGCTGAGCCATTTCTGCAGCCTGTAAATTGTGGTTTCGTTTAATAGCTTTGAAGAAAATCAAAGCTTACATTGTATTTTGGAGTTAATAATCTAGATGCCTTATAGCTTTTGCTTTGCAATAGTTCTCATCCCTTAGAACTCATAAGCCATCTGGAGGGCTTGGGATTTATTTTTTGTCTTACTGTTTCTGCTTTGTTTGTTTGTTTATTAATTCAAGGTCTTACCGTGTATCTCTAATTGTCCTGGAACTTGCTGGGTAGATTAGGCTGGCATGGAAAACAGAGCTCTGCCTGCCTCTGCCTCCCCAAGTGTACATCACCAGCAAAAGGCTGGATGGCATTCCAGTTTCTAATCATTGGTCTGGGGCAGGGTTTAGAGGTTAGCAATAACAAGAAGTTCAAAGTAATGCTGAAATGATCTGGGAATCAGAGCCTTTGTTTATTTGAAAGGTAAACTGATAGTATCAAATGCCTGATAGGCAACAAGTTAAGCATAGCTTAATCCAGTTTCAACTTAACTCCTTAAAAGAGCTTTCTTTTATTGTTTGGTCTCTGGGTGGGCGGGGTCTCTATATAGCCTTGGCTGTCCTGAACTCACTTTGTAAACCAGACTGGCCCCAAACTCAGAAATCTGCCTGCTTCTGCCTCTCCGAGTGCTGGGATTACAGACATAGGCCACGGCGCCCCAGCTTAAAAGAGCTTTCTTAAATGGACTAAATATCTATTGACAATTTGCATTAAAAACTGACCAGAATTCATGTCTTTTAAAAAGACTTTTCAGGTGATAAAGTGAAATAAAAACAAGCACCATTGCTTTAGATGAAGTGTTCTGATTATTGGGAGGTGTAGTAAAGAGAGGATGAAAATCTGAACAGAGAAAACAAAAACTATTCTGCCCTTAGCAGTTCTGCCATAGAGAGAAAATTATGTTAAAGGGTAATCATTAATTTGGGAAAGACAGCATAGTTTTTTTGTTTTTGTTTTTTTTAGCCCACATGTTTATCATGAGAAAAGTGTGATAGCATAGTACTTGAAGAATGGTGGTGGCTCACTCACTTCTATTCTGCAGAAACAGTCCAACTCTTACGATATGTTCATGAGAGGAGAAGAAATACTGTCCGGAGCACAAAGAATACATGATCCTCAGTTGCTAACAGAGAGGGCTTTACACCATGGAATTGGTAGGTAATTTAAATATCTAAACTGTATATTATAAAAACACATTATAAGCATTTTAAAGATGTCTCATAAGTCTTCCCCCCAAATCTTCATTTTAGTGATTGCTTTGTTTCATAATAGATAATAATTTGTGTTTCCTTTTTATAGATTTGGAGAAAATCAAAGCTTACATTGATTCCTTCCGCTTTGGAGCCCCTCCTCATGCTGGTGGAGGCATTGGTAATTGCTTATAATTAATTTTGTAAACTCAAGGCTATAAAAGGAGCCTGGAAAGATGGCTCAGTGATTAAGAGAACTTGTTGTTCTTGCAGAAGACCTGAGTTCAGTTCCCAATACCCACATAGCAGCCCACAACCGTTTATAACTCCAGTTTCACAGAACTTGATGCCATCTTCTGGCCTCAGCAGGCTCCTGCACACATAATAGTTAGTGCACATAAACGCACATGTGTTCACATACACAAGTAAATAAATAAACAAATTGTAAATGCCTTAAAACAGTGTTTCCACAGTGATTAGTACAAAATTGATATTTACATGTTACCTAACTCCATATAAAAACAGTAACCCAAAATGGATCCAGGACGTAATGAGAAGGCTAACATAATCTGTGCCTAGCATGTACAAGGTTGGGTTTGACTCCTAGCACTTAAAGAGGGGAAAGGCAATTAGAGTATAGTGCTCAGTGCTTGCCTTGTCAGCACAGTCCCTGCATTTGATCCCCACACAAACTGTGGGGGAGGGGGCAAGCGGGAAAAGAAAGTAAAAGAGGTTAGAAGATGGCTGAGGTGAAAGTACTTTCTACTCTTTCTGACAACTGGAGTTGAGTTCCTAGGACCCATATCAGGGGGCTCACAGTCACCTAAAACTTCAGCTTCAAGGGATCTGAGGATGCCTCTGAAGTTAAAATAAGAATAAAAAGGCGGCCTGCATAAGAAGAAATATTTACAGGATATATATTTGATAAGAGGTGAATATCCACAATAAAAAACTCAAGTTCAAAATGGACAAAGAACCTGAACAGAAATTTCAGGTTCCAAAAGAGTTGGGTGGCGAGTGCATGAGCAGAGGTGCTCAGCAGCACCAATCGTCCGCAAGGCACGCCTTCACATGGCTGGGGCACTGCCTCCTTAAGCTGAAATAATAACCACCAGGGAAACGTGTAGGATCAGTATGCCCACTGCAGAAAACAGAATTGTAGTTCCTCACCAAGATAAGGACTCATATACCATAGGATCCAACAGTCGATTTCTATGTATGGACAGTAAAGAAAGAATTACCACATTACCTAGCAGTTCAGTTCTGTGTATGTGCCCAAAAGAATTGGAATATTCAAAGAAATATTTATGCTTATAAATATCCATCCAGGTATCCATATAGATAAATGGGCCAGCAGAATGTGGTACTGGCTAAGGATCCTGTCTGGCCTGTTCATGACCAGAAGTAATTCAGATTTTGTATTGTCTTGAATTTTGGAATAATTTCATAGACTTTACCATTGAGAATCCTTTAGTGCTGTTTGATGCGCCCAAAATTTCAGGTTTTAGAATATTTTGGGTTTCTGGAATAAGATGTTCAACCTATATGCCAAGTAGTCTTAAAAAGAAAGTGAATAAATAAGCCAGTCTCAAAAGGGCAAATTATGTACGATTCTACTTTGCTGGTGTAGAGTGGTTAGGGTTAGAAGCAAAGAATAGATGAGTGAATGCCTATGTCTGGGAGAGGAAGAAAAGTATTTCATACATATAGTTTCAGTTTTATAAAAGAAAACAATATGTTCCACCAAACAGCTATTAGAACTTGTAAATGAGAGGTTTTCAAATAGGGATTAACTGTCATTTTTTTGTCCACAGGCTTGGAAAGAGTGACGATGCTGTTTTTAGGATTGCATAATGTACGTCAGACCTCCATGTTTCCTCGTGACCCCAAACGACTCACGCCTTAAAGCCACACTTTTTATTCTCTCCAGTAACCTGCTGCTGATCAGGTTATACCTGAGGTACTTAAGATACGCAGCAGAAGAAATGTCTTACTAAAGAGCTACAACTATTTTTTAAGTAGTTCAGTACAAATGAATTTCAGAAAAACATTTTAGAAGTTCAGATATCCTTCAATAGGAAGTGCTTGAACCTTTTAATGAGAAATTTCTGTAGTTGAAATTCATAGTTTCTCACTACAGGAAATGTTAAGGAGAATTTAAACAGTTTAGGATTGTATAATTTTTTTCTTTTTTACATTATGGTGGCCATCGTACTAATGTTCTAAATTTTCAGTATTTGAACTTTTAACTCTTGACATTGTGGGGAAAAAAGAATTGGAAAAATTACCCTTATTTTAACAACTATAAATTGGTATGTCATAGAAAATTAGAGTATGAGTTCTTAAAAGTTACCTTCAGAAATCATGTGAAGCAACTGAGAACACTGGCTACAGACAATAACTCTGAAACATTGTTACAATTTCTTAGGCTGAAATTCAATAAAAACTTAAAGCTAATGATAGTTTCGTGTGAGTTTATAGAAATCTGATTTTGTGACTGCATGTTGGTATATAGACATTAAGAAAATAAAAAGCAAACTGGCCTTATAAATATGAGACATGAACAGTGATACAGAGTGGGGAGTGCGTTGCAGTGGGGACAGGAGCCTGCAGTGTAAGGTTATCCTCTGCTACATGAGACCCTGCCTCAAAAGTAAGCGTGTGGAGAATCTACAGAAACATGTAAATATCTTGATATATATTGGTGCACTGGCAGACAGTATGAATTAGTCTGTCATGGTTACTGCACACTAGCACAGCTGACTCAGAATAGCTAGGTGGTAGGGTACACTCACCGTACCTGTGCTAGTTTCTCTGACTGTGCAGTGACTTGTCTGCCAACAGCAGGAGTTAATGCTATGCTATACTGTAGCACCATCCCTAGAGACAAAACATTCATTTTATAGAAGCTTGGTGACACTTCCCTTTTGGAGAGAGGTAGCAGTGTACCTTAGCCTAGACACAGCACATGTTCCCTGGGCATGGTGGCACACGCCTTTAATCCCAGCACTTGGGAGGCAGAGGCAGGTGGATCACTGTGAGTTTGAGGCCAGCCTGGTCTACAGAGCAAGTCCAGGACAGCCAAGGCTACACAGAGAAACCCTGTCACAAAAAACCAAACCAAAACAACAACCAAAAAAAACAAAACCAAAAATGTGTTCCAGTTACATTTTCTCTCCTGCCTATGAAGCTTGTTCTAGAGACAGTATCCTAGGACCAATTAAACTTATATAGCAATATGGAACCCTGTGCTAGTTTAGGTTGGGTCCTACATTACCACAAAGCAAAGACACAATACCTTGGGATCCACAGATCAGGAGCCTACTTTTAGCAAAACTTCTATATGTGCTTTCTCAAGTTGGACCATAAGTGAATTTAGGTTCTTTGTAAAGAAATTTTAATTCAGCAACATGGCTACTCTGGCTTGAGTACAAACAGGCCTTAATACCAGGAAACAGGCAAGCAGATCTCTGAGTTTAAGGCCAGCCTGGTATAGAGCAAGTTTCAAGAAAAGCTTAGGGCCAGGCATGGTGGTGCACGCCTTTAAAGCAGAGGCAGACGGATCGCTATGAGTTCAAGGCCAGACTGGTCTACAAAGAGAGTTCCAGGACAGCCAGGGTTAACACAGAGAAACCCTGTCTTGAAAAAAAAAAGAAAGAAAAAGAAACGCTAAGGTCCAGCTGTGGTAATAACTACACACCTCTAATCCCAGCACCCAGGAGATACACCATCTACCCAGCTCAGAATAGAGATTCTTGCCCACTATGACTCATTATTCTTATTTCTCATCTTCCCCATTTATGGGGCCAAGAAACTACCAGAGCATTTTATCCAAGATCCCCTTGTCTGCTGGGCCCCTCACTGCAGAGAACTGTGCCATTTAATGGAGAAAATGAAACAGTGCTTTTCTGGCTTTAGACCTCTGCTCTTAACACTGCAGTAAGTCATTAAAGGCTTTCGCTCCAGTCATGGTCTCTGACAGCTCTCTCCAACTTAGCTGCCTTCTGACATTAATCCTATTAATATACTGCACCCACCACCCAGAATCTGTATCCAACCTGAAACCCATATTGCACCCCAGAATAGTTATGAATGTGGCCCAACTCATTTGTAGATGATAACTAATAGAAATATCAAAACTTTAAAACACTCCTGCTTTATTTAAAAGAGACCATGACTTTTGAAGGCTTACCCAGAGTATGACAGATATATTGTACATGGAGGGGGCACTGTATACCTTAGTAAGCAATTTATAATACATAGCCACCATTTAAGTAGACTTCAGGGGTCCGGGATACAGAAGTGGAAGGAGTAGCTTTGCTTACCATCTCTTGGAGTGAGTGATTCAGTTGAGAATTTTGTTATCCTTGTCACTAGAGTCTGTGGCTCTTGATGTTTCTGCCCCCTAAGAATGAACACTTCACTTAGGAGACACCATCAGGACCCCCAGAAATGTGAAGGTACTGTTCTGCTCTGCCATTTTAGGCCCCTCATGCAGAAACCAACAGCCGAAGGTTAAGAGCTACAATACAATTGGTAGAGTGCTTATGTGAAGCCCTGGTTTTGATCCCCAGCACTGTACAAACCAAGCATGGTGGTGTATGCCTGTAACCTAACATTTAAGGGTAAAAGCAGGAAGATCAGAAGTTCTAGACTATCCTCAGCTACAAAGGGAGTTTCAGGGCAGCCTGAGCTAAAAGATGTTTTTCCTCTGATTAGCGAGGTCTGGGATCACACCTTTATATAATTTATCTTAACACTAGGAAGGCTGAGGCAGGATCATCTAAAGTTTGATTCCGGCCAGGGCTACATAGCAAGATCCTGTCTCAAAACTGGGAAAATTGCCTTATTGTCTCTTTAATTTTTTTTAAATATTTGTTTTGTTTGTTTTTCAAGACAGGGTTTCTCTGTATAGACCTGGCTGTCCTCGAACTCACTTTGTAGACCAGGCTGGCCTTGAACTCAACAGAGATCTGCCTGCCTCTGCCTCATGAGCACTGGGATTAAAGGCGTGCACCATTGCGCCAGGCTTAAAATCTTAATATTTAAATTAAACTTGAAAAAAATAAAGTGCGTGAAAGCTTGGCATGGTGGCACATGCCTTTAATCCGAAGCCCTCTGGATCCAGAGGCAATACACTACATGAACAGCCTTTACAATAATATAGACTACCAGAAATATACAGTTATATATATAATACAGAAAGAAGCTGCAAAGATGGCTCAGGTTCATGAGTCTGTACTATTCTTACACAGGACCACAATATGATTTCCAGCACCCATATCTGGCTGCTCAAAATTACCTGTAATTTCAGCTTCAGGGCATCTGACCTTCACAGGCACTTGCATTCAAGTGCACTTAAACATGGCCACACATACATATACATGATTAAAAATAAGCCTTTTTCAACATAGTGTATCTCCTAGGCCACAGTAGTTGAGTTGGTGCCTACTTAGAGCCTTTACCCCTATTGACTAGCATTTCATGATACTAGGAGAGACTCTGCTTATTCCCAGAGGAGAAAGGTAACCACCAACACAGCTACAAACCCTGTGATGGTGACCTCCCTGTATAACATGCTAGTGCAATAGTCGCACAAACATTCTGGGAATAACCAACCACTGATTGCATGTAAGGCCCACTCCACAAGATGGAACCTATGCCTGGCACTGCTCATCCATCAACAGAAAAACTCCTTCTTACAGTAGATGGGAACTAACACAGAGAACCAAACTGAATACTGTGGAGAGAGTGAGAGATGCTGGAACACTATCCTAAACGGGATGTCTTCATCAAGATCCTCCCCTCAGGTTCAGGAAGCTATTTGGGAGAGCCAGAAGGCATGGATGAAACCAAGGAAACATTGTCTTCAGATACAACAGGATTGATGCACACAGGTATCAGAGACTGTGACAACATGCATAGGGCTTACACAGGTTCAAGCAAACAGAGTTTCAGTGCTTGGAAGAAGAAATAGACATAAGCCCCCATTCCTAGCCAGGAAGCTGTCTCCAATTGACATCCACTTGGAAAGGAAAAATTTGATTTTTCCAGTAGAGACTCATTTGGATATATTAGCAAAATGAACTCAATGGTAATTTTGTACTTTCTGTACTTCTGTCTTACTTTGCACTAATTGGGCTTTTGTAGAGGAATGTTAATTCAGAACATGGCTCTTCCGCCAAGAGACCACATCCAAAAACCTTCTAGGATTATGTGATCCAGCTGGCAAGAGACCACATCCAAAGATCTTGCGGCTGGAATACAAGCATGCCTTTAACCCAGGAGAAAGAGGCAAACAGATCTGAGTTCAAGGCCAGCCTGGTATAGAGTAAGTATAGGTAAAGAAAAGCTTAGGTCCAGGCGTGGTGATATATGCCTTTAATTCCAAATGAAGGTAAAGTTAGTTTGTAGAAGGAAGCACCCATGTTTGAAAGTGATCTCTTGATTGAGTGGCAGAAAGGTGATGAATCAGAGATTTGACAGAATAGGATACACCCAACTCTCACAGGAAGAGAGAGGAAAGAGAAGCTACTTAAGAGGCAATTTTAGAGAAAGAGGAGGCGGTTATTACCAGGACAGGAATGGAGAGAGAGCAGAGAGAGAATTCAGGTGAAGATAGAACGAGCCAGAAGATTAGAACAGATTGCTGAGTTAGTTTGAGGCCAAGCTGAACAATTCTGGGTGAAAAAAGAAGCCAGAATTAAATAAGTCAGCTGGGAGAAGAGTTTGAGCCAGAACAGCTGAGTTGAACCAGCCAACCCAGAGCTCAGAAAGAACAAGTAAGGGTGAGCTTATTAAGCATTAAGTCTCAAATGCTGAAAACATTCTAGGCCTAGGTTAGATTGTACAGAGGCTAGAAGCTTCCAGGAGTAGGTCTAGGTTAGCAGAAGAAGACAACAACTGAGCAAGGAGAAGGAGAATAAAAGCTACTTTTACAGGCTTTTTCTTTTGCTTGTATATTATGGTTTACAGTGGAAGGGGCATTGATTTGGGGGATGCTTTTGGTTTTGTTTGGGTTTTGTTGTTGTTGTTGTATTTGTTTTGTTTTGGTTCTTTTTGTTTTTTGTTTTTGTTTTTGCTTTGGTTTTGGTTTTTCAAGACAGGATTTCTCTGTGTAGCCTTGGCTGTCCTGGACTTGTTTTTGTAGGCCAGGCTGGCCTCAAACTCACAGAGATCTGCCTGCCTCTGCCTCCTTGAGTGTCAGGATTACAGGGTGTGCCACCACGCCGGGCTCAAAATACTTTGCCTTTTTTTTTTTTTTTTTTTAAGTAATGATATCACTTATACCTCTATAGCTATTCCCCCTTCCCTATGATACTTTTTCACTTTCCTGGTCTCTGGTTAATCTAGGTTGTATAGTCTCACAAATGAAAGAACATAGGGCTGGGCGTGGTGGCGCACGCCTTTAATCCCAGCACTTGGGAGGCAGAGGTAGGCGGATCGCTGTGAGTTCGAGGCCAGCCTGGTCTACAAAGTGAGTCCAGGAAGGCCAAGGCTACGCAGAGAAACCCTGTCTCGAAAAAGAAAGAAAGAAAGAAAGAAAGAAAGAAAGAAAGAAAGAAAGAAAGAAAGAAAGAAAGAAAACATAGGAAAAAAAGGAAAAATGAGGTGGGAATAAAAACTAAAAATGTTTGGGAAAGCCTTAGGAATCATGCTATTTACTATTTACCTAAAATTACATAAAATTCATATAACCGCATGTGTATGCATGTACATAGAGTTTAAGTGACATGCCACTAGCCTGACAGTGGTCTCTCCAAAAGCCATAGACTATATAAGCAAACCCAGTACCAGGCATGAGAAACTGCCTTTTGAATTTTTGGTCAGGAAAGTGCCAGAGACTCCCAAAACAATGAAGGCCATCACTGTTTCCCTTTGTTGCCACCCAGAGGTTAGAAGATAAGATCCTATTGCTGAAGACAGTTCTGATACAGAACTTGAAGGCTCTGAGGTGGATCTGACCTGAAAGCTCCCTCCATGAGGTCTAGCTTTCGTAGAACCAGAAAGTGCTGTGCAAGCTGCCAAGGGAGGGAAGCAGCCAATATTCTTACCTGCTGTGATGCTTTTGAACTACAATCATGACCAGCACAGCAAGATATCCCTATGTGTGCAATAGTGGTGCTCACAGCTCATCAGAAACAGCTGTACATTGGACACTAAGGCCAGCGCAACAGGAGTAAGATCATGCCTGGTACTGGAAGCCTAGAGAACTACCTGTCACTAGTGAGGCCTACATCTTAGGAGAGAACCTACTCGCAGCACTTCCAAGCCAGCACAATTCCTAACTGCACTCTAAATACAGATGGGGCTGGGCATGGTGGTGCACACCTTTAATGTCAGCACTCGGGAGGCAGAGGCAGGCGGATCGCTGTGAGTTCGAGGCCAGCCTGGTCTACAAAGTGAGTGCGTCTAGGACAGCCAAGGCTACACAGAGAAGCCCTGTGTAAATAAATAAATAAATAAATAAATAAATAAATGCAGATGGATAGGACTGTTAATTGCTCTTTTCCCTTGGCAGCTCGCATAGCGTCTTTTGGATCCTGTGAGAGGCCTCAGGGAGGATACTTCAGGTCAGTTCTAGCTTGATTTCTCCAGGTCCTGTGTCCAAAGTGTGTGGTGTCTCCAGCAATAGGGTTTTACTTTCAAGATCTGGGAGGCAACCAAGGACAATAACTATATTTTGGGTAGAATCTTTTGTACTCCCCTGATCAACAGCTTAAAGAGAGTATTTTTATACCTAAGACTAGAATTGTATTAGTCTATAGCTCTCAGAGGGAGCATTATCAGCCAAGTGGAATAACTTTGTAAAAATTATTTTCATATGTATGCATGTCTTTTTTTTTTTTCAGTCATCCTTAGTGCTCTTTATGCCTCCTCCCTCTTCCTGTGCCTTGCCTTCCCTCCTCCTCCCAAGGTAAAGCCCCTCCCCATTTTAACTGCCTTCCCTTTCATAGCACGTGCCATCTACTGTCCTTTCTAGAGCGCTCTTCCTACATG
The DNA here is from genome assembly GCF_903995435.1 of Acomys russatus. NCBI lineage: Eukaryota > Metazoa > Chordata > Mammalia > Rodentia > Muridae > Acomys > Acomys russatus. Next base: position 27,955,098 of record NC_067142.1, on the reverse strand, counting down.
GTTCTTTTTTTACTTTACTGGTTTCTGTTGTTACTTCTAACTATATGCACACATTTAAAGATTCAGAACTAGTGTCCACAAATGAGACCATACTGAATTTGTCTTTCTGGGCCTGAGTTATCTGACTCAGTATAACCTTTTCTGAGACAGGGTCTCAGCACTAGCTGACCTGGATTTTTATCAAAGAAAGCGAGAGGGAGAGGGGAAAAGAGAGAGATGGGGGGGGGCGGGAGAAAGAAAAGAAAGAAAAATTAACACACACACTGTGATGGTTGATCTTGGTTGTACACTTGACAACTTGTAGAACCAACTAAAACCCAAGCACCTAGGCACACACCTATGAAGGATTTTCTTGATTGGATCCTGCGAGGGTAAGAAGACTCACCCTAAATGTGGGTCATTTGTAATCAGAAGACCCACATTAAAAAGCAAGGCAGTGGTGGTGCAAATCTTTAACCCCAGCACTAGAGAGACAGGCAAGGGGATCTCTGAGTTCAAGGCCAGCCTGGTCTACAAATCAGGTTCCAGGGCAGCCAGAGCTGCAAGAAACCCTGTCTTAAAAAAAAAAAAAAAAAGAGGAGAAGGAGAAAGGCCCACTTTGAATCTGGGCCACACCTTCTGGTGACAGCTTACATAAAATGACACAGAAAGAAGCCTTTTGGTTTTTGCCTGCTTCCCCTCACTCACACTGGCAAGGTCACCTGTCCTGCTGAGGTATTACTTAATGGTATTAGAACCTGTTTCTTCGGGAATCTGGCATACAATGAAGACTAGCTGAGACATCCAGCCTTGTGCACTGAACAACTATCTACTTCTTGCGTTTTTGTTGAAAGACAGCCACTGTTGAACTAGCCATAGCACAGCCTGTTTGCTTTTTTTTTTTCCTTTTTTTTTTTTTTTTTTTTTTTTTTTGAGACAGGGTTTCTCTGTGTAGCCTTGGCTGTCCTGGACTTGCTTTGTAGACCAGGCTGGCCTTGAACTCACAAAGATCCGCCTGCCTCTGCCTCCCAAGTACTGGGATTAAAGGCGTGCGCCACCATGTCCAGCCTTGCTACTCTTAATAAATCATCTCTCTCTCTCTCTCTCTCTCTCTCTCTCTCTCTCTCTCTCTCTCTCTCTCTCTCTCTCTCTGTGTGTGTGTGTGTGTGTGTGTTTCTATCAGTTTGTTCCTCTAGAAAACTTCAATATATTCACACAGTGACTACATGTGGAATCAGCGGACTGAGCAATTTAAGGCTCAAGTCTTTGACATCTTTGAGTAAGATGGTATCTTCAATTGCAAATCTACAGTAAATGCCTTTATAGTATTAAAACATTAATTTGATCTACCCTGCCTGGCATTAATTTTTAATATCCTGTAAGCCTCAAAAAAGTGACTCGTTTATTTTTGTTTATTTATTTTGGTCCAGGTTTACTATGTCCTGGAGGACCAGGAAAAAAAACGTACTGGTAAAACATAGCTTTGAATATCAGCACCAAGGTATCAAAGTCAAGCAAGGACTGGCAGTGTGGCTCATGTAATAGTAAGGTTGCCCTGTTAAGCACTGAACCCAGTCCCAGCACCACATGAACCCAGAATCCAAGGCCAGCCTGGAGTATGGGAGACCCCTGTCTCAGTAAAGATGTTTTACAGATTTTACTGTCGGCAGAAACTGCAAACTCTGCCACCTTCTTCAGCAGAGTTTATCTCTGACTTATTAAAAAGTCTATGTGTTTGCACATGTGCACGTTGGTGTTCACAGAAGTCAGCCCAGGGAGCTGGAATTACAGGCGGGCTGTGATGTGCTGAGAAGCCAACTTGAGTCCTCTGCAGAGCGAATTCTCTTAATCTCTGAGCTGGCTCTCCAGTCCTCTGCCTAACTTTTAAGGGGCTCTCTCCTGTGGTTTAATTACAGCTTATTTCCTCCAACTAGACAGTTCAGAGTTAGTTTAACTGAGTGACTTTTCCCTATCATACTGCCTTATTGTCATCTCCCAATACCATGGAAACGACCTGAAAAACATAAAACTACGGAAAAAAAATTTAAGTGTATTATCCCTTCTTTGGGGATTCCTTCCACTTTTAAGTTTTTTTCTCACTTAATAAATCTATATACGCTCTGGAAAAAGAGGGAGAGCGAAGGAGAAAAAAATAGAGGGAGAGAAGGGAGAAAAAGGGAGGGAGGGGAGAGAGAAAAACACAGAACGAAGGAAAGAAAGGTGAAAAGAAAAAAGAAAAGTGAAAAATCCACCATTACGTAGATCCAAACAACCTCTTAGCTCTAGAAGCCAAAATAACCTGAGGGCGACTACTTTGCGCATGGGCAAAAGCTTCTTGGAGTCTGCCTTTGGCGCGAAATTCGCGTGTGGTGGGCGGGGCTCTGGGCGGAGCCGCCTCGGATTGGACAGGTTTGGCGCGAAGTAGCCCAGCTCCTGCTCCATGATTGGCTGGGGTGAGAGAACGGGGGGCGGAACGGAGGCGCGCGGGAAGCGGCAGCGCGGCAGGAGCGACGGGAGGAACCCGCGGCTGCTAGCGTCCTCCTCGGCTGCGGCCTCTCCTCAGCGGTGGTATTTCCTCAGTGGTTCGTGCTCTCAGCGCTGCCATGGACCTCGCAGCGGCCGCGGATGCCGGCGCCGGAAGCCAGCACCCGGAGGTGCGGGACGAGGTGGCCGAGAAATGCCAGAAGCTGTTCCTAGACTTCCTGGAAGAGTGAGTGGCCTCCGGGGGCTAGCGGGCCGGGCGGGGCCTAGGGTCGCGCGTGCTCGGGGAGGACGGCGGGGGAGGATGGCGGCCGGGCCGGCCCGGGTCTGACTCCAGAGCCTCGTCGAGCCCTTTCCCCGTCGCAGTGCTCCCTTGCGCCAGACACTGCTTCTTTCTCCATGCTTTCCTGAGGCAGGGTCTCCTCGAACTCGCTATGCAGCCGAAGATTTTGAACTTGTGGTCCTCCTGCCTCCACCTCGCTAGTGCTCGGATGACAGACGTGCATCACCGTGCCCGGTTGATGCGATGGTGGGGATGAAACCCAGCCCCGCTATTTTATTTTGACTTGCACATCACAGCCTAGGGAGGCCAGGGTTTGACGGGGTTGAGCACAGAGCCAGGAACCGGGAGCCCTTGGAACTTGCAGTGCTGTAAGCCTGGGCAACCCTGTGTTGGAGAAAATTCTAGCAGGAACCTATGACTTGATAACTGCTCTGCGGGCTGAGTTCTTTCCTGTGTAATGAAAAGAGTTGTTCTGGACAAATGCCTCCCTGCGTCTCCCCTTCCCTGGCATCCTTTAGGGCCCCGGTCCTCATAGCTCCCACCTCTGGGCTTACATCACCTTACCCTTCTGCATCCAGTATGGAGTGCAAAAGCCCTGACTTGGCTTACAAAGTTATTTTATTTTTTAAGATCTATGTCAGCATGTAATAAAAACTTAACTGTTTTGGCCTTTTGGAAGTGTGCAAAAAGTCGCGTCTTGAAGTGCATTCAACTTGTACAGCCATCCCTAAAATCCCTGTTGGGAAGGCTTTTCAACTCTACCTATGAAAGTTACACCCTTTCCTAGCTTCCGGACAACTGCCACAGTTCTAACACTGAATTCTACAACTGTAAGCAGTGCATGTGTAGCTGATTTTGCTAGACAGACGGCTTACTGTAGTTTTCTTTGTAAGGCAAAGTAAATTTACATGGCTTGTATATACCGACCACATATTGCTTATCCATGCATCTTCCTTTTGGCTATTTGGACAATATTGTTATCTTACAAAATTCCGCTACGCTTAAAAACAAACTGTAGGCCCGGCAGTGGTAGCACACATCTTTAATCCCAGTACTTGGGAGGCAGGGGCAGGCAGATCTCACACAACAAATTTCAGGACAGCTAGAGCTACATGGAGAAGCCCTGGGTTGAAAAACTAAAGAGTGGTGGGGACTGTAATTTAAATTCTCTTTTCCTACTTTTGGTAATGTTCTTTGCAGTCAGTACAACTGCTCACCCTTCACAACCAAGACTCATTTTGATGAAGGTCTGTAATCCAGTGCTTGTCAACTTGTCAAGGGTCATGACCCCTTGGTAAATATCAGATATTTACATCGTGATTCCTAATAGTAGCAAAATTACAGTTATGAAGTAATTTTATGGTTGGGGGGTCACCACAACAGGAGGAACGATTAAAGGGTGGCAGTATTAGGAAGGTGGGAACCACTGCTATAAACTTTCCTTAGCACCCTGGAAGGCCTGCTGCTTTCTAGATGCTTTCCCTCTTCCACTGTGGTAGTCTCAGCCCTCTAGCCATCCTAGCACTTCACAAAGGTCTTCTGGAAGGGTTCACTTCAGCAGATAGTGAAAGTGCCTTTACTTGGTGGTTAAGTGCTAGAGCTAAGCACTTCTAAAGAAATCAACTCCCAAGTCCCACTGGGTGTGGTAAATTGCATGCCTTTAATCCCAGCACTTGGGAGGCAGAAGCAGGGAGATCTCTGAGTTCAGGGCCAACCTACTCTACATAGTAAGTTCCAGGATTGTTACACAGAGAGACCCTGTCTCAAAAAATAAAACAAAACAAAACCATCTTCCTTTCACAGAAGCAGCTTTGCTTTTGTTTGCAGAATAAAGTCTAGATTTTTCTTTTTTTTTTTCTTTTTGTTTTTTTTTTTTTTGTTTGTTTGTTTGTTTGGTTAGTTTTTTTGTTTTGTTTTGTTTTTTGAGACAGAGTTTCTCTGTGTAGCCCCTCCAACTCAGATATCTGCCTGCCTCTGCCTCCTAAGTGCTGGGACTAAAGGTGTGTGTGCCACCACCACCCAGCTATGTCTAAATTTTCTATTGCAGTTTAATTCTCCAAAACCACCATCAGCCATCACAGGTGGTTCAACCCGCTGTTTTATTGCTTCTTTGTTTTCTTAATGTGTTGGAGAATGAACCTAGGGCCTTATACATGCTGGGCAAGCACTCTACCACTGAGCTGTATCTCCAGCATCCCTTTTTTTTTTTTTTTTTTTTTTTTTTTTTTTTGGTTTTTCGAGACAGGGTTTCTCTGTGTAGCCTTGGCCATCCTGGACTCACTTTGTAGACCAGGCTGGCCTCGAACTCACAGTGATCCACCTGCCTCTGCCTCCCGAGTGCTGGGATTAAAGGCGTGCGCCACCACGCCCGGCCTCCCTATTTATTTTTTTGACAGGGTGTTACTGTGTTGCCATGGCTATCTGGAATTCACAGAAATCATTCTGTATGCTGGGATTAAAAGAGTGTACTCCCAGTCTTTTTTTTTTTTTTCTTTTTTTTTAAGATTTATTTTATTTATTATTTATACAGTATTCTGCCCACATGTGTGCTTGTACTCCAGAGGAGGGCACCATATGGTTGCCAGGAATTGAACTCAGGACCCATCTCTCCAGCCCCCCTTTTTTGATTTCTTTATTTTGAGAGAAGGTCCCTCTAAATTGTCCAGACGTCCCTGAACTTCCAACTTTCTACCTTTAGACTCCCCAGGAACTACGAATACAGGCCTGCACCATCAAGCCAGCCACTTGTTTTTCATAAATTTAACTTTTAATGACTTTCAAGGAAGAATTTCAAAGCCACCTTTTGCATATATGAATCTTTATTATAGCTATTCCTGTAGGCATAATTGGCTTATGTTTCTGGTACTTTTTAGCCAGTAGAAACAGTCAGTAGATCTCAAAGAGATCCTGCCTCTGCCTCCCAGTGCTTGGGTTAAAGGCGTACACCACTTTTTTATTCTGCTTCTTAAATTATGACTAATGGAAATTTAACATTTGGATTTTAACTCTCTGATCTTAATTATACATAAAATACTTTTAAAACCTATTTAGAAAATGTTAAATCATCGGGCAGGCAGTACTGGTACACACCCTTAATCCCAGTAGTTAGGAGGCAGAGGCAGGTAAATCTCTTGAGTTTGGAACAGCAAGTTTCAGGATAACCAGGCTACACAAAGAAACCCTAACTGGCCAGGAACGGTTGGGGAGAAAATGTTAAATCAGGGCTAGAGAGATGGCTCAGTGGTTAAGAGTACTAACTGTTTTTCCAGAGGACCTGAGTTCAAATCCCAGCACCCACATGGCAGCTGACAACTGTCTATAACCCCAGAATCTGTCACCCTCACAGAGACATGCAGGCAGGCAAATCACCAATGCACATAAAATACAAATAAATAAAATAAAAGACACTGGCGGCTCTTGTAGAGGACTTGGGTTCTATTCCCAGCACTCACATGGTAACTCCAGTTTCAGGGCCTCCACACCATGTGTGTACCTGGTACAGATGCATACACGAAGGTAAAACACTCATACACGTAAAATCTAAAATTTTAGAAAAGAAAATGATAAATGAGTTAATTGAGGTGAGGGCTAGGTTGGTGGCTCAGTGAGTACTGCTGATCCTGACAGGTTTTTTTGTTGTTGTTTGTTTGTTTGTTTGGTTTTGGTTTTTTGAGACAAGGTTTCTCTGTGCAGCCCTGGCTGTCCTGAACTCACTTTGTAGACCAGGCTGGCTTTGAACTTACAGCAATCCAACTGCCTCTGCCTCTGAGTTCTAGGATTAAAGGTGTGCACCACCAGGCCCAGCTTGAGCCTGAGTTTTGAGTTCAGTCTCTAAGACCCATGTGGTGGAAAGGAGAGAATTAACTTCCACAAGTTTTGTTCTGTTTTGTTTTGTTGTATGCAGAGGCTAGAAAAAGTTGTCAGATCCCCTAAAGCTAGAGTAACGGTACTCATGAACCTCCTGATATGAGTGTTGAGGAACTGAACTCAGATCCTCTGGAAGAGCAGCAAGCACTCATTACAGCTGGGCCATCTCTGGTCTCTACCACAGTATACACACAAACATTAATAAGTGAATGTGTTGGACTGTGGTGGCACACACCTTTAATCCCAGAAGAAGGCGAAGGCACATCTCTGAATTCCAACCTAACCTGGTCTACAGGGCAAGTTCTAGGACAGCCAGGGCCACACAGAGAAACCCTGTCTTGAAAAACCATGAATGAGCTGGGCAAGTGGTGGCACACACCTTTCATCTCAGCCCTTGGGAGGCAGAGACAGGCAGATCTTTTGAGTTTGAGGCCGGCCTGGTCTACATAGTAAAGTCTGGAGAGCCAAGGCCACACAGAGAAGCCCTGTCTCAAAAAAACAAAAAAAAGAAAAACCATGAATGAAACTGAGATTAGAGTCCAATAACTGAATTTTCTAAATACTCTAAGCATTGTGCCATTTATTCTAAAGGTATTCTCTTATTTACTCTTCATTTTGTGAGATTAGGTAATGTCCCAATCTGTTGATGTACATTTAGAAAATAAGTAATTTTACCTTAAATCAGGTAAATACTGGATGTGGATCTCTCTGGTCCTGATACCAATGCCCATTAATCAATATACTAAGTTAGTTAGTGTCCAGATTCCTTTTTTACTGCCTAGTTACTCTGTTTAATATGACTTGTCTGTATCTGCAGGTTCCAGGGTAGTGATGGAGAAATCAAATACTTGCAGTTTGCAGAGGAACTGATTCGTCCTGAGAGAAACACGCTGGTTGTAAGTTTTGCCGATCTGGAACAATTTAACCAGCAACTTTCTACCACCATTCAGGAAGAGTTCTATAGGTAAGAGTGTACTCATCTTTCCTTTGGACAGACATGAAGCCTCAGAAGCCAGGCTCTTGCCCTGGGTGTGTCCCCTATACAGAAGAAGGCCAGCTGTCACAGTTACTTCTTTGCAAGGAGAGGCCCTTTGATACAAGCTGGTCCTATTAATGCTGGTGTGACTTTAACCTGGGCCTTTGTGGAGCTTGTGTTTCCTCATGTCAGACTTTTTTTTTTTAAATAGTTGCTTTCTGTATAGTTTTACCAAGAAGAAAGCTGCTCACTTTGTGTCAAACATTTAGTTCTATTGCTTTCTCATTTTATTTGATCTGTACCTATCCCACCTCAACCCTGGAGTAGATATTTGGATTACCTGTCTAGTAAGTCCTAGTTTTGCACCAAAGATACTCATTATTTTAGATAGGGTCTCACTGAGGGGGGGGGGTGCTGTCCAAATTGACCTTGGCCTCATGGCTGGAGATCTTATCTTGCCTCAGCTACCTGAATATCTGGAATTAGAAGCACACTCCACTCAAGAAAGTTTAGGGGATCTTTGTAGAAATAATGTATTTGTTCTGTTAAAAGTTTTAATTGTTTTTCTGGTCAAGGTCTTATATTTTTATTTAAAAGGTCAGCTGTGTTATGGTGCATGTGTGGAACTTGTAAAAAGTTTACAGAAGTCAGTTTTGTTCTTCCTCCTTGTAGGTACTGGGCACTGAACACAAATTCTCAGCCTTTTTCATCTTACTAACCCATGTGTGTCTATTCTAAAAATATATAGAAAAAAAAAATCAAATTATCTGTATGCTTTTACCTTTACCACCCCTTGGTTGCCACTCTTTGCAGGTCTGTTGAAGCAAGCTTTCAAAAGCCTCTCGAGTCTGCAAGTACAGAGTTTTAAAAGAATAAGAATCTCACTGCATTTTGATATCTTCCTATGTGTATATAGTTTCAGAGATCATATTGCATCTAAAATACCTTGCCCTTTTTATCTGATGTATAATTTTTAATATAAAATTTATTGGAAACATGTTAATGGGCTAGGCGTAGCATTTTGTTTTGAGAAGAGTCTCAGTACATACCCTGGTTAGTCTTAAACTTGTTTTGTAGACTAAGCTGGCCTCAAACTCAGAGATCTCTGTCTCTGCCTCCTAAGTACTGGGATTACAGTTTTTAACTATCTATACAAATATTTATGACAGAACAACTTTGAGCTGGATGGTGATAGCACACCAGCATTCAGGGAGGCAGAGGATGGTGGATCACTGAGTTCCAGGACAGCCAAAGCTATCCAGAGAAACCCTGTCTCAAAACACACACAGACACACACACACAAGAAAAACAGCTTTGTTCATAAATACTGATCTGTATTTCTTCTAAATAAATGTTTACATAAATGTGGATTTTTGTGAATAGTGATACAGAAGTAAAGACACACAGATCAGGAGACATGTTCCTGTTTTCATACTGCATTGGAAGCTGGAGGACTCTGAACTTTACTAGTCATAGCTGACCAAGAACAGTTGAAGGGGAACTGGGGGAGATAGCCCCATGGGTGAAGGTACTTGCTGTATAAGTGTTAGGATCAGAGTTCAGTTCCCAATACCCACATAAACTAGACATGGTGGTTAATACCTATAACTCTAAGGCTGAGCAGTGGAAAGAGAAAGATCCTAGGTCCTAGCTAATCAGGGGGTCCAGGTTATTGAGAGATCATGTCTTTTAAAAAAAAAAAAAAGGTAATGTAGTTCAACACATACTGTTAACCTCTGGTTTCACACACGTGCTCATGGGTGCACATACCCATATACACAGAGGGAAAAAATGGTTAGAGGAAAAAACAGTTTATTATAAAAGCAAGCAGAGGACTTACCAAACAGGGGTCTGCTTTACTAGTTTGTAAGCCATCCAGAGAAAACTAACAATGTTGAACATAATGCTGACAAGTTACAGATTGAATTACCTTGGACTGAAGAATACTCTCTGGTATGACTACTAAATGACTCAAAGCAACAGATATTTAGAATAGCACTTTGTCTTCGGTGTTTCTGTTTGTTTAGGATAGGGCGTGATTGATAACACTGGCTTGCAGTTCAGTTCTAAAGCTTGATTGTGACCAGATGGAATGCTGTGGTCTCAAAGTTGACAAACATGAAAAAGAAGGCTTGGTAAGCCTAAGCCGCCACTTGTCCTGCTTGTTTTTCAGAGTCTACCCTTACCTGTGTCGGGCCTTGAAGACCTTTGTCAAAGACCGAAAGGAGATCCCTTTTGCCAAAGATTTTTATGTTGCATTCCAAGACCTACCGACTAGACACAAGTAAGGAAGAAGGAGCCTTTTTGGGGGTGAAAGGATCCATCATATCAGTACCACTTACTAGGTGGTCAGGAAACTTGTTGCCCAGCCATACCAATAGCTGCCTGTATAGTGCACAAATCACCCTTCCTTTGCTGGGTCTCAGCGGCTCATCTATCGTGTCTTTTGTTTTGAGTTTCTACTTAAGTCATATAAAAAGCAGACTTGTTGCTGTAGAGATTTTTATATGTGATGGTGAGAAGACTGTAGTAAGAGCACTTAGGCACTGACGCTGTGAAAGTGCCTCTTGTTTGTTTATGGCTGTCTTTTAAAGGGGAGGTCTTGCTGCGTAATTCATGCTGGCTTCAAAGTCCTAATCCACACCGAATTTGCAGAGACATTTTTGACGTGTTTAAACCTATTAGCCAGAAAGTTTAGTTTGGGGAAACTTGCTTTTTTATGGAGATGGGATATGAAGTGAAGCAGATACTCAATACCATCTGTTTTTTGTTTTGTTTTTGTTTGGTTTTGGAGACAGGGTTTCTCTGTAATAGTCCTGGCTATCCTGGACTCAACTTTTTTGACACCAGGTGATCCACCTGCCTCTGACTCCCCAGTGCTGGGATTAAAGACATGTGCCACCACGCCCAGTAATTACCGTACTTTTTCATTTGGGGGGTTTTGGTTTGGTTTGGTTTTGAGACAGGGTTCCTCTGTGTATCCCTGGCTGTCCTGGACTCTCTTTGTAGATCAGGCTGGCCTCCAACTCACAGAAATCTGCCTGCCTCTGCCTCCTGAGTGCAGGGATTACAGGTGTGCGTCACCACACCATCGTTTTTATTTTTTTATTTTTTGGTTTTTCGAGACAGGGTTTTCTCTGTGTAGCCTTGGCCATCCTGGACTCACTTTGTAGACCAGGCTGGCCTCGAACTCACAGCGATCTGTCTGCCTCCCGAGTGCTGGGATTAAAGGCGCATTTTTATTTTTATTGTGAATTTGTGTTACCTAATTTAGCGATGGACATATTGACCATTCTTTTAGGAGATTCCATGGGATAATTTGTCTCTGTTCTTTTAAAGCATGCCCATCATTAAGCGCTCCTAATAAAAATAGAAATTATGGACTGGAGAAGTGGCTCAGCAAGTTTGAGTGTGAACTGCTATTTTCAGAGGACCTGAGTCTAGTTTCCAGCACTGGTATCAGGAGACTCAGAACTACCTGTAACACCAGTTCTAGGAGGAGTCAGTGACTCTGGCATTTGAAAGCACTTGCCCTTACACGCACATACCCACACAGAGACATATTCATACATAATTAAAAATTATTTAAGACAAAAAAACTTTTAAAAAATCTCTTAAGTATCCAACACTAAGCAGATGGGAAATGGGCTAAGGTGGTAGCTCAGCTTATGAGGTCCTAGATTCAATCCCCCAGAACTAAAGGGGAAAAAAGATGGAAAGGATGTCTGTTAATATGACACTTGTCTTCAAACAGGATTCGTGAACTCACCTCATCCAGGATTGGACTGCTCACCCGAATCAGTGGGCAGGTGGTACGCACTCACCCAGTTCACCCTGAGCTTGTGAGTGGAACTTTCCTGTGCCTGGACTGCCAGACAGTGATCAAGGATGTAGAGCAGCAGTTCAAATACACACAACCGAATATCTGCCGAAATCCAGTGTGTGCCAACAGGAAGCGGTTCCTGCTAGACACTAATAAATCAAGATTTGTTGATTTTCAAAAGGTATGTTTCTGTTTAGATTGAATTCTTAATATAAATGTATTTACTAGACAGATAGGGTTTTTTTTCCCTCCCTTCTCACAAAGTTTATTTGATGCATCATCAACAAGTTTCATTCCTGAAGATGCTTTACTTCTTAAGAGTTAGAGGGGCTACAACTATTTCACAAGAACTGGAGATGCAGAAATAACCAAAACCTGAATACCCATGGGGTAATCACAGAGACCCCAGTACAACTGTATGTTCTACAAATTCTCATTTCAAGTTGAATGTACAGTAGTGTCCCTTCGAAAGCAACATTTAAAATTACAAAAGCTAGGCTTGGTGGTGCCTTTAATCCCAGCAGTTGGAGGTAGAGGTAGGTGGATCTTTGAGGCTAGTATGGCCTACATAGCAAACTCAAGTTAGATGTTACATAATAAAATAAAAAAAGAATAAGAAGCCAGGCATGGTGGCGCACACTTTTAATCTCAGCAGGCAGAGGCTGGTGGATTGCTGTCAGTTTGAGGCCAGCCTGGTCTATAAAGCAAGTCCAGGACAGCCAAGGCTACACCTTGTCTCGAAAAAAAAAAAAGAAGAAATTTCAACTTTTCTTCTCTGATTTCTTGTCCATTGCAGGTTGTCCTGTAACAGTTAGCAGATTAACAACAATAAAGGAGAATATCCTATGAGATGGATGTGTTCTGTAGGCTGGGAATATACTTCGGTAGATAGAGTGCTGGCTTAGCAGGCATAAAGCCTGAGGATTTATCCCTAGCACACAATGGACGGCCCGTAGTGGTGTACGACGCCTCTAGTCCCACCACTTGGGAGCTGAAGGCAAAAGGGTCAGAAATTCAGTGTCGTCCTTTGATGTGTAATTGGGGGCCATGCTGGGCTACATGAGAACCTGTCCAAAAACAAGCAAACAAAAATCCTCATGTTCCTGAAGGTACCCCACCTGTTGTTTCTTTGCTTTCCTGTAGGAAACATTCATTGACCTTAATTTTTCTTTTCCTTAGAGATCGGTATTAAAGTAGTTAGGTGTGAAGTTTTGGGCTGGCTTGGTTTGGTTTGGTTTTGGAAGGGGCTGGAAGTTGAAAGTGGTTTCTCTGTGTGGCCTGGCTGTCCTAGAACTCTTGTAGACCAAATTGGGTCAAAGGTATGCACCACTGCTGAGGTGTGAAGTTTCTTAATATTTGCAGCTTATAGATACTATGTAATAAAGCAAGCATCACTAGGTGCACAGGGTGGCATAGCAGGTAAAGGTGTCTGGCACGAAGCCTGGGACCCATACTGTGGAAGAGAGAAATGACTCCCACGAATTGTCCATGCATGCGCACACACACAGTGTATAGTTGTAGTCCACTATAGAAGGAAGTCAAGGCAGGAACTGAAGTAGAAGCCATAAAGCACCTTGTGGGTCACACCCCCTATGAGGCGGGGTTAAATGACTTTCACAGGGCTCATCTAAGATCATCAGAAAACATGTTTACATTGTAATTCCTAACAGTAGCAAAATTACAGTTATGAAATAGCAACAAAAGTAATTTTTATGATTTGGGGTTCACGACATGATGAATTGTATTAAAGGGTCACAGCATTAGGAAAGTTGAGAACTGCTGCCATCAAGGAACGTTGCTTACTATTTTCCAAGGTTTGGTCAGCCTGTTTCTACAACCCAAGACCACTGACCTGGGGAGTGGCCTAACCCACTGTGGTCTGGGCCTTCCCATGTCAACCATTAATCAAGAATATGCCCCACAGGCTTGCCTACAGGCCAGCATGATAGAGGCATTTTTCCAGTCGAGGGATCCTCTTCCTAGATAGCTCTAGCTTATGTTAAGATGATAAAAATCTAATCATCACATAGATGGTTATAAGCCTCCATCTGGGTGCTAGGAATGGAATAGAATTTTGGCTCTCAAGAGCACTGTCCTTAACCACTGAATCATCTCTCCAGCCCTAGTAGATTTAATTTCTTAACCAATTGAGTTATTTGACCAAAAGGAGTTTTAGGGTACAAAATTGTTCTGCCTACTGCATGTGTGTGTAAAGCAGACAGTGCTCTTAACCACTGAGCCATCTCTACAGCACCAATAGATATAATTGCTTAGCCAGTTGAACTATCTGACTAAAATTAGTTTGCAGGCACAAATTTTTTTAAATTTATTTTTATATATGTGGGTGTTTTGCTTGCATGTATGTCTATGCACCATATGCATGCAGTGCTTATGGTGGCCAGAAAAGAGCATTGAAGCCTCTGGGACTGCAGTTATTGATGGTTGTGACTCTCCACATGGGTGCTGGGAATTAAACCCAAGTTCTCTGGAAGAGCTGACAGTGCTCCTAACCATGAGACATCTCTCCAGCCCCAGTACAAACTTTTTCTGGTCAATATTGGCGTGTATTAAAAGTCTATAGCACAGGGCCTGTGGAGATAGTTTAGTTGGTAATGAGGACCTGTACTTGATCCCTAGTGCCCACATAAAAAGCCAAATATGGTGGCATGTACTTGGAACTCTGCAGGGGAGGAAGAGATGGCTAGATCCCTAAAAGATCATTGATCAACCAGCCTAGCTAAATTGGTGAGTTCCAGGCCAGTGAGGAAGAAGGTGCCTGAGGAGACACCTGAGATCAGCCTCTGGCCTCCGCCTGCACACACAAGGATAAAAGTGTGCAGAGAGGTTAGCATATGTGGGTATTTGTAGCAGTTGATTTCAGTTGCACATCATGGAAACGCATCTCTTACTTTTGCTGTTGTTCTTGGTCGTAGGTTCGTATTCAAGAGACTCAAGCAGAACTTCCCCGGGGAAGTATCCCCCGAAGTTTAGAGGTCATCCTGAGAGCTGAAGCTGTGGAGTCAGCACAAGCTGGTGACAGATGTGACTTCACAGGGACACTGATTGTTGTGCCTGATGTCTCCAAGCTTAGCACACCAGGTCAGTACCAGTCCTGGCCACCTGCTCCTCAGAATATCTGGGTTCTCATATCTTCCTTGAAACCTTTTTGGCTACCAATCAGGGTGAGCACAGAGGTATGAAGAGAATAAAATACTGATTTTTCTATGAAAGATGCTATTTCAACTTTGTCTTATTCAGTATATTAGTTCCTGTTAGCACTGTTGGTATTTGAACTGTGAAACATTATCTTTTACTCTTACAGGCGCACGTGCAGAGACTAACTCCCGAGTCAGTGGGGTTGACGGATATGAGACAGAAGGCATTCGAGGGCTCCGGGCCCTTGGTGTCAGAGATCTGTCATACAGGCTAGTCTTCCTTGCCTGTTATGTTGCACCAACCAACCCAAGGGTGAGTCTTACTTTTAATTGTTTGTTGACTGTGCTAGGGATTAAGCAGGGGTCTCGTGCTTGCTGGGATGGAATTATGCTACTAAGATAGCAGAGTTTGCTGGGCTGTGGTGGCGCACGCCTTTAATCCCAGCACTCGGGAGGCAGAGGCAGGCAGATAACTGTAAATTCAAGGCCAATCTGGTCTACAGAGTGACTCTAGGACAGCCAAGGCTACACAGACAAACCCTGTCTTGGGGGAAAAAAAAAAAAAAGATGCCAGAGCTTGATAAAGCTCTTTGATAAGATTAATTTTCATCTTCATGTCAGTGGTAAACTTTCCTTTATGATCAAAGTAATATAAGACAATAGTAGCATTTGTTTCCCTCTCTGGACAATGACAAGCTCTTACATAGCCTTATTAACTGAAGCCTTACAAGTTTAGGGACTATAGTCAATGAATCACAGCTTTGACCTCCCACACAATTTTATTATAGTGAAGTTTCTTTTCCTTTACATTATCTTGGCTCTATAATATTTTTCATTTTGTTTTTCTTCCACTTCTCAGTTTGGAGGGAAAGAACTCAGAGATGAGGAACAGACAGCTGAGAGCATTAAGAACCAAATGACGGTGAAGGAATGGGAAAAGGTGTTTGAAATGAGTCAGGACAAAAACTTGTATCACAATCTCTGCACTAGCCTCTTCCCCACTATACATGGTAAGAGTTCTGTTTTCATGGGTGGTGCTGGTTCAGGGATTTTCATGAAGAGACTGCTGTTGGGACTGAAGAAAGGGAGAACCTGGGTTTGATCCACAGTACCCACATGGCGGCTCACAACCATATAAACCCAGTTCTAGAGGATCCAGTGCCTTCGGGCTTCAGAGGGTACTAAGCCTGCATGTGGTATATAGGCATACATGCACACAAAATACCAGCACACTTAATAAAGTTGTTATGTCAGCAGAGGCCGTCCATAGGCACCCAAAAGGACCTGGGGCAGCTCATGCAGGGTCTCAGATGCTTGCTGTGGTGCTGGTGGATTCCTTACCATGTGAGATATCCAGTGGGCAGGTCTCCACCACAAAGCAGCTCATAAGAACAAAGCAAGGAGGAGACACGGGAAAATTCAAGTCATGTTAGGCATAGTAATACACACCTATATTCTCTGCCTTCAAGGAAGAGGCTGACCCAGGCAAATGCATGAGTTTGAGTGTAGCCTGGGCTCTGAAAGAGTTGCTAAATTTATGCCCACTTCGCAGGTAGAAAATTAAATTTCATTTTCTTTTATTAAGACACGATCTTACTATATAGTCTTGGATCTCCTGGCACTATAGACAGGGATTGAAGGTTTGATCTACCATCAAACAGGTCCCATCTCAGCTTTTGTTGTTGGTTTTTGTTTTTCAAGACAGGATTTCTCTGTTATCTTGGCTGTCCTGGACTTGCTTTGTAGGCCCCAAACCTGCCTTGAACTCACAGCAATCCACCTGCCTCTGTCTCCAGAGTGCTGAGGTTAAAGGTGTGTGCCACCACACCCGGCTCCTTGCTGTTTTTAAACTGTCCTTGAATTTAAAGAATTCAACTCTGTCTCCCAAGTGCTGGATTAAAGGCATGTCACTACACCCAGTTAGATTGACTCTCTTAAGTCCTTATGGACTATTTAAAATTCTTCATATGCTCAACACGTTTTATAGGTCACAAGTCAGTTTTGTTATAGAAAGGGTTTGGGGGTACTTTGTTTTGGGGGGATGGGTTGGTTTTTTTTGTTGTTGTTGCTGTTTTTGTTTTTTGGTTTGTGTGTGTGTGTGTGTGTGTGTTGGGGTTTGTTTTGTTTTGTTACTGTTTCTTGAGACAGAGTTTCTCTGTTTAGCTTTGGATATCCGGAAACTTACTCTGTAGACCAGGCTGGCCTTAAACTCAGACTCCCCTGCCTCTACCTCTTGAGCTCTGAGCCACCACCGCCTAGCAGAATGGATTTTCTGTTTTTGTTTTTAAGATTTATTTATTTACTTTTGTGTATATGAGTGCTCTGTCTACATCACATGCCAGAAGAGGGCATCAGATCCCAGTATAGATGATTGTGAGCCACCATTTGGATTTTTGGTTTTGTTTGTTTGTTTGTTTGTTTGTTTTTCAAGAGAGGGTTTCTCTGTGTAATAGCCCTGGTTGTCCTGGACTCACTTTGTAGACCAGGCTGGCCTTGAACTCAGAGATTTGCCTGTTCCTGCTTCCTGAGTGTTGGGGTTACAGGTGTGTGCCACCGCACCTGGCTTGAGCCATCATGTAGTTGCTGGGAATTGAACTCAGGACCTCTGAAAGAACAGACAGTAACCACTGAGCCATCTCTCCAGCCCTAGTTTCCTGTTTTTATATATGTCTGCATACATGTGCCAGAAATCACCCTCAAATGACGTCCTCGGGGCTCCTCAGCACTGAGATTACAAGTGTGAGGCACTGTACCTGGCTTTTCTTTTCTTTTTTATATTGTCTTTTTTTTTTTTTTTTTTTTAATCTTTTTTTTTTTAAGATTTATTTATTATTTATTATGTATACAGTGCTCTGGCTGCATGTACACCTGCAGGCCAGAAGAGGGCATCAGATCACATTCTAGATGGTTGTGAGCCACCATGTGTTGCTGGGAATTGAACTCAGGACCTCTGGAGGAGCAGTCGGTGCCCTTAACCTCTGAGCCATCTCTCCAGCCCCCTCTTTTTTATATTTTTGAGACAGGGTTTCTCTGTGAAGCCTTGGTTGTCCTGGGCTTGCTTGTAGACCAGGCTGGCCTCGAACCCACATCGATCTGCCTACCTCTGCCTCCCAAGTGCTAAGATTAAAGGCATATGCCCATCACATTTGCTGTGTATGGATCTTTTCTGTGTACATCTGTGCACATGGGCATATAGTACTAGTGGAGGACAGAAGTGCTGGGATTAAAGGAGTGCACACCACACCTGGCTGGCTGTACCTGGCTTTTCATACGGTTTTTAGGAATTGAACACAGGTCTTCAGGGTGCCTGACAAACACCTTACCAAATGAGCTATCTCTCAAGCCATTAATTACCTTTTCTTTCTTTCTTATTCTTATTCTTTTTTTTTTTTTTTTTTAATGGTTCATATCCATTTGCCTAGCATTTTGGTGTGGGGGATACTTTTTTGTTTATTTTATGAATATAGTGTTCTGCCTGCATGTACACCTGCATGCCAGAAGAGGGCACCAGATCTCATAGATGGTTATGAGCCATCTTGTGGTTGCTGGGAATTGAACTCAGGACCTATGGAAGAGCAGCCTGTGCCCTTAACCTCCGATCCAGATCTCTAGTTTCATTCAGCATCTTATCCAATCAGTTTACTTAGCATGCATTTATTTAGTGCTGGTCAGCAAAAGGAATGTCAACTCAGATTCCTGAAGGAACTGGAGCTGCCACTAGCAAATGGGCTAGATGGATCACTCAGACAAAGAATGGTTGTCTAGCAGAAATGAGACCCTGGGCTCCATCTCTAACATCCTCTCCCCTCCAACAAAAAAGAAAAAAGAACTTAGGAATGTGGCAGTGTGTGACGGATGACACTGTATCTGTGGGAGAAGTCTTTGAGGGCTAAGGCTGTGGGAAAGCCCTCATTAGGAAGTGGGGTTTGCAGTGGACAAGAAAAGGCACTTTTGAATGTCAGGACAACTTTGTAGAATTGGTTCTTTCCTTCTATACATGGGTTCTCAGGATCAAACTCTGGCTTATGGTTTATGAAGGAAGGACCTTCACTTGCTGAGCCATCTCACCATCCCCCTGCAAAATGAATTTTTCATCTGGAGATTTTCATTTCAGGCAATGATGAAGTAAAACGCGGTGTCTTGCTGATGTTGTTTGGTGGTGTTCCTAAGACGACAGGGGAAGGGACCTCTCTTCGTGGGGATATAAATGTTTGCATTGTCGGTGATCCAAGTACAGCTAAGAGCCAGTTTCTCAAGTAAGTATCTGCCTGAGTCAGTACAGTGGGAAAAGCAACTTGTGTAAGCGCTTGTAGGCCAGCTATGCTACAAAGGATGCAGTCAGTGTCGATTGCTGTTTTGTTTTTGAGACAGGGTCTATATATATGTCACTGTGTCCAACCTAGAACACTTAGTTGTTTTAGTTTTAAGATTAAGCATTTCCTTCAAATATAATACAAGTTGAATTCTGTTTTATCTTTGATATGCTGGGGATTGAGCCCAGGGCCTCTTGCTACCTCTTGAGCTATACTCATCCCTAAGATCTCTAAGTTGAATTTTAGATTTCAAAGTAATAGTTTTATGTTAAAAAAGAATTCTTCCTTTCCATTCACTGTGCTCTCAACCACAGTGGTGCTTGTTATGACAGCATCGCCTTTCAAAGGTGCGGTTTTCCTAGACCTTTTATTACTGCATCGATTCGTGTGTGCATGTGCACACAGCTCAGAAGATAACACGCAGGGGTCAGTCCTCTCCTACTATGTAGTTTTCAGGGATTGGACTCAGGTCATGAGGCTTGTCAGCAAGCATCTTTACCTACCTACAGAGTCATCCCGCTGGCCCTTCCTAGACTTTGTTTGTTTTCCAAGACAGGGTTTCTCTGTGTGTAGCCCTGGCTGTCCTGGACTCCCTTGTAGAGCAGGCTGGCCCCGAACTCACAGAGATCCACCTGCCTCTGCCTCCCGAGTGCTTGGATTACAGGTGTGTACCACTACACCTGGCTTCTTAGACTTTTTATATAGTGTTTTCTAGCATCTTTATTGCAATGTGATTTATACATCATGAAATTCACTCCTAAATTTTGCAGTTTGATGTTTATATTAATGGATTATAAAACCACCATTGAACTAGGTTTAACATGTTATTGCTGCTTAGAGGGAAACCCTATGCTTGTTAGTAATCACTTTCTGCAGTAATGCAATGTAAATTACTACATTGTCCCAATCTGCATATATTTTTTAATTGGCTCATATGTGGTCTTTAGAAATAAACTTGACTTAGCATGAAGATATAGCCATGTTGGAACCTGCATCAGTGTTTTGTTTCCTTTTCTTGCTAAATAATATGCCACCTTCACATGGTGTTAGTCAGCCCTCTGTCATTGTGACTGATACCAACCAACTTAAAAGAGGAAGGATTTACTTTGACACACAGTTTTGTCCCATGATCACTTACTTCCATTGTTTCTGAGGACTTAAGGAGACAAGGTCATAATGGAGAGTGGGGGAATAGAGTTCCTCACCTCAGAGCAGCCGGGAAACAGAGGTGACAATGGACAAGAGCCTTTCCAGGTACCAGTTTATTGTAAATACACAAATACACCTCTTCCCCCATCTATTTTCCACTACCCAGTAGTGCCAGGGTATTAGGAGTACATTCAGGGATTCATCCATTGCTCAGGTCAGTGCACTTATAATTAAGTCACCAGCTGCACTGGAGGGGCACTATCCTTTTGGTTTGGTTTGGTTTGGTTTTTTGAGACAGGGTTTCTCTGTAGCCTTGGCTGTCCTGGACTCTGGTTTTGCAGACCAGGCTGGTGTCAAACTTACAGAGATCTGAATGCTAAGATTAAAGGCATGCACCACCAACACCCAGCCCACTATCCATTTGTTAGTCAATGAATATTTGGGTTATTTCTGCCTTCACTTTTTAGAGCTTGAATTGTCGTTTATAACTTGTGTTCTTTTTGTGTGTGTGTGGTTTTTTGTTTTGTTTTTTGTTTTGTTTTCCTGTCCCTGTTTGTTGTTTGAGGGAGCAGGTGGTAGTGGTGTTGAGATAGGATCTCACTCTGTAATCCAAGCTGGCCTCAAACTCACAGGCTGCCTCTGCCTCCCAAGTGCTAAGATTAAAGGCATATGCCCATCACACTTGGCTATTGTGGTATTTGTTTGGAGGGGGCTGAGTTGTTTGGGGTTTTTGATGTATGTGGATATTTTCTATGTACATCTGTGCACATGGGCATGCAGTACTAGTGGAGGCCAGAAGAGGGCTCTAGGACTCTACTCTCTAGAACTGGAGTAAGCAGACAGTTGTGAGCCACCTGTTCCTTTGCAAGAACAGCCAGTGTTCTTAGCTGCTGGGCCGTCTGTCTGAGCCCTCCTCCTGACCCCCTACCCCCTCTAACTTTTTGTTGTTTGTTTGGTTTGGGGTTTTGGTTTTTGCTTTTTCAAGACAGGGTTTTTCTGTGTACCTCTGGCTATCCTGAACTCTGTAGACCAGGCTGGCCCCAACTTAGAGATCCACTTACCTCTGCCTCCTAGGTGTTGGGGTTAAAGGCATGTGTCATCACCCCCTGGATTAACATAGTTTTTAAAACATTATTTATGGTCATGTGACATAATTTCTGGAATAGTCTATTGGCTACCATGGTTTCAGGTCCTTTCAAGACAAAAATGTGAGCAGTAATCTAGACAGTTCTCACAAGTATAAGCTGAGGACTACTTTTCTTCCCTTAGGAGAAAGTCTAGAGGACTACTTTACATAATTTCCCATTTTCTGTGTGCGCGAGCTCTCCCCCCCCCCCCCCCCCCCTCTCGTTTGGGTAGCTTTGGCTGTCCTGGACTTGCTTTGCATTCACATTGGGTAGCCACTACTACCCTGTCTCCAGAACATTTTGTTTTCCTGAACTGAAGCGCTATACCTGTTAGCCACAGTTCTCCCCCTCGCATATGGCACTAGCCTACTCTGTGTAGTTAGTAAGTGTGACCCTACTGTTTGGTGCTTATTCTAGTTTGCTTCACTTAGTGTAATACATTGAAGATTCATCATGCTGTAGTGATCAGGCTGCATGATACTCTATTTTATGTGTGCTACATTGTTTTATACATAATGCATTGATGGAGGTTCTGGTTGTTTCTACTGTTTCTGTGGTAACAGTAATAATTCTGTGAAAATGCTTAAACTGAGATCAGCGACTCTGCTTTTCTATTTTGTTTTGAGATGGGGTCTTTTTCTTTTTTTTTTTTTTTTTTTTTTTTTTTTCGAGACAGGGTCTCTCTGTGTAGCCTTGGCTGTCCTGGACTCACTTTGTAGACCAGGCTGGCCTCGAACTCACAACGATCCGCCTGCCATTGCCTCCTGAGTGCTGGGATTCAAAGCATGTGCCACCACGCCTGGCTGAGACAGAGTCTTAACTCTGCAGCCCAGAATGGTCTGAAACTCATGATCATCTTCTCTGTCACCTAAGTACTGAGATGAGAAAGGTGTGTCAGCACACCCAGCTCTGTTCCTTTTTTGAGAGGACAGAGTCTCCTTGTGTAGCCTTGGCTGTCCTGGAACTCAATCTTTAGACCTGGCTGGCCTCCTCAAACTCACGGAGATTCACCTCCCCGTGCCTCTCAAGTGCTGGAATTAAAGGCTGCTCCACCACTACTCAGCTTCCTTGGTTTTGTGTGTGTTTATTTTTGGGAGCTGGAAAAATGGGCTAGAGAGTAAAGTTCAATCCCTGGAACTTATGTAAAGATAGCAGAAGGGAACGACAAAATTGTCCTTTGACCTTCATTCACCATCCCCCCCCCCACACACACACACAAAGTAAAAATAAACGTAATTTTTTGTTTTTAAGTTTAAAGTTGATGTTTTTTAATCTGGTATTCGGTTCATTTGACAGGAATGACGTTGAATCTGTGTAAGAAGCCAAAGGAAATAGAGCTCCTATATCAGCTGGTGTTTCTGGAACTGGTGTACTGATGTGTTGATGAGTCTTTGTGTGATGTTCTTGAACAGGCACGTGGATGAGTTCAGCCCCAGAGCTGTGTATACCAGCGGCAAGGCCTCCAGTGCTGCCGGCTTAACAGCAGCTGTGGTGAGGGATGAAGAATCTCACGAATTTGTCATTGAGGCTGGAGCTTTGATGCTGGCTGATAATGTAAGGACATTGTAGGCTGTTGGGTATAAGGAAATCAGAATAAAAACCCCTTTGACCTACATTAAAGATCTATAGTTTTGGCATAGAGAAACCCTGCCTTGAAACAAAGAAACAAGAAAAGTTTTATAGTGTTTATTGGATTTATTAGTATGTTATTCAGTTTTATTAATCTACATTAAATTGAGACTGTCATCATCAGTTGACACTTGCTGAGCATCCCCAGGATGTTTTTGCTGTGACTGGACTATCCCAGTTCGTTACATCTCTAAACAGGCCCATCCTCAGATACATGGTACGTTACATATATAATTGGCAGATCAATTCCTTGTGTGTTTGAGCTTTTACTCGTTGTAGTGCTCCTCCACTCTTTACTTTCCAGGCTAAATGAGTGACTGAACAGAAGTCAGGTTGTATTTGTGGTTGGCCTGGCACTCCCAGGGGTCTACCTGCCTCTGCCTTCCACATTGTTTGATTAAAGATGTGCACTATCACACCCAACATCTCTACGTTGAGGTTTAAATGTTGAGAAAAGTACATTGTCTGCATATTGTCTGTTTTGCTCTCAGTTTAAGTGAGTCAGGTATGAGTTTCCCTTCTAGCTCTGAGTTCTATTGGATAGTCTTGTCTAAACAGGAATTAAGAATGTTTACATCCTATGTATGGAAAGGTCTCTGGTAGGAAACTTTGAGTTTTTTGGTTTCCATGTGCAAGGCAGTTTCTCTGATTTCTTACACATGCTAGGCTAGTAAGTACTCTACCATGGAGCTGTGTCCCCAGTCCTACAAGGAAATTCCTTACTGCTACATCTGTTTGGTTACAGGGTGTTTGTTGCATTGATGAATTTGATAAGATGGACATGCGGGACCAAGTTGCTATTCATGAAGCTATGGAGCAGCAGACCATATCTATCACTAAAGCAGGAGTGAAGGTTTGTATCCCCTTAGTGTGCAGTGTTAAACATACCCACCTGGGAAGCACACTGTTTCCATGTATAATGCTGATCTAAAGTACAGATGTTACCGTTGATTCAGTGCAGATATATTGCTGTGATAGAATGTAATGGTGTGATTGTTAGCATTTATTATTTCTCAAAAACTTAAGGCTTTATAAATATTCACTTATAAAATCATCTTTGCATGGTTTCTGGGGATCACACTCAGGTCAAACAGTGTAAAGAGTGTGTCCTGTTCTCTCAGAGGACCTGAGTTCAGTTCCAAATAAATCTTTTTTTGGTTTTTCAAGACAGAGTTTCTCTGTGTAGCCTTGGCCATCCTGGACTCACTTTGTAGACCAGGCTGGCCTCGAACTCACAGCGATGCGCCTGCCTCTGCCTCCCGAGTGCTGGGATTAAAGGCCAAATAAATCTTTAAACTTTTGAAAAAAGGCCAGGAGATGGTGGCCCACATTGTGTTTGTTTGCTTGCTTGCTTGCTTGCTTGCTCACACGCCTTTAATCCCAGCACAGGCAGGTTGATCTCTGAGTGAGGCCAACCTGGTGTACAGAGTGAGTTCTAGGACAGCCAAGGCTACACAGGGAACCCTGTCTCAGGGGGGAAAAACAAAAGAAAACTTTTGTTTTATTAAAGTAATAGAGAAGTTTAACTATACTTAAGAATAGATATAAGAAATCTTCCCCTACAACTCCTAGCACAATGGCTACTAGGTTGTGCTGAGTAGATACCCTCCCAGGGTACCTCATGCAAGTACATACACTTCCTACCTTCTTTAGCTTTATAACATAATTTTTTTCTCAGTCTTCCTTGAGTTGTGTAACTTGTGCTGGCCTTGGACCTTGTGTAACTAGGTCCATTTTGAGCCCCATGGCAGTGAACTGTATGAACCATACATTGGGTCATTTTCAGTCCTGTGTGTCACCAAGATCTATTTATTGTAGTAAATTGAGTGTGTCCTGTGTCTAGTTAAAAGGTAAATTCCTAGCAGAGTGCTGCTAAGGGCCTAGGTCGTTCATCACCATGTAGAAGAGCCTGTTGTGCTGTCGTCGTCCTTGAGTTTTGATGAGTCAGTGGGTGAAAGCTTTCTCCTTTTGCTTCCAGTTAGTTAATTGCGTGGGATAGAAATTTTCTTGTATCTACATTGACCGCTTTGGGTTTCTTTTAGTCTAATGGTTTTCTCTTTTGGTCAGGCAACTCTGAATGCCAGGACATCCATTTTAGCCGCAGCAAATCCTGTCAGCGGACACTACGACAGGTCAAAATCACTGAAGCAGAACATCAATCTTTCAGCACCCATCATGTCCCGCTTTGATCTCTTTTTCATCCTGGTGGATGAGTGCAATGAGGTAACCACTTAGGCTGCTGTTGTCCATGCTGTTCATTTGTGTTCAGTTTTATGATCTTTCGAGCCTCTCAGGTGTACTACTACTGGCCTGAGTTAGTTGTTCTTATATTTAAATATTCAACCATACACAATGATAACACACAAACACCGCACCACCCACAAGGTCTTGTGTAACTTCTGCTGGCCTTGGACCCTGTGTAACCCACCATGCCCATCTTTGTGAGCTGTACTCTTAACCAGTGGGGGGGCGGGGTGTCCTCTATACAATGCAGAGTCTTTGCTTCCAGTCTGATCTGCAGCATTACCTAAATAAAACAGCCTTACTTTTGTGAATGTTCGGGGGCTTAGGCTTAGATTTCTCCTCTTCCTCCTCACAAGTACATGACTATCGTAATCCACAGGTAATAATGTAGTGGTTGAGAGAATACAGTGAAACTAGACTGTGCCATCCTGTCTCCACTACTTACTGAGACTATGCACAGAGAATTTAACCTGTCTGGGATTCAGTTTGCTTTTATATAAAATAAAGTTAGCATCTACCTCATGAAGTTTTTATGAGGATTCCTTCTACTCACATACCCGAAGAAACAGCAGCATGTAATGAGGGCCTTGTAAAGTGCTCTGCTATTTTTTTGAAAGTTTTAAAAGTTTTGCCACTAGGTTTCATTATAGTTTTGTTTGTTCATTTGTTTTGTTTTGTTTTTCCTTCTGCCTTTTTGAGACAGGGTCTCTTTGTAGCCCTGACTATCCTGAAACTGCAGACCAGGTTGGCCTCAAAATTACAGAGTGCTACCTCTCTCTGCCTCCCTGGTCCTTGGATTAAGTGTGTGCCCCCTTTTCATGCGCATGTGTCAGTACATTGCTCTAATTGCTTACTCCCCCCCCCCCCCCCCCCCCCCCCCCCGTTTTATTTTTGACTGGTTCCCTTCCTCCTCCCCACTAGTTCTTGTTTTCAGAGCAAATGGACTACCTTCCAGAGATATTTTTAGAGTGGGAAAGACAGACATCAGGGTACCAAAGAGATGTTTTAGCCATTAAGAGGACCTGCTGCTTTTGCAGGTTTGATTCTCAGCACCCTTGTGGTACCTCACAACTATCCATAACTCCAATTCCAGTGGGTCTGAAGCCCTTGTGGCCTCTGAGCATCAAGCATATACATACATGGTGCAAACACATACACAGGCTTATAAATTTTGTTGTTGTTTGTTACTTTTGAGACACAGACTCACCATAACTCTCTTGTCTGGAACTTGCTGTGTAGGCCAGGCTGGCCTCAAATTCACAGAAATTCTGCCTCCTGTGTTGGGAGGCATACCCAGCATAAGATTTTTTTTTTTTAAAGATTTATTTATTTATTATGTATACAGTATTCTGCCTGCATGTATGTCTGTACACCAGAAGAGGGCACCAGATCTCATTATAGATGGTTGTGAGCCGTCATGTGGTTTCTGGGAATTGAACTCAGGACTTATGAAAGAGCAACCAGTACTTCTTAACCTCCAAGCTAACTCTCCAGCCTAAGATGTATTTATTTTTAATTTAAAGATCTGTTACAGTACTCAGGAGGCAGAAGCAGGTAGATCACTGAGTTCTAGGACAGCCTGGTCTACAAAGTGACTCTAGAACAGCCAAGGTTACACAGAGAAACCTTGTCTCAAAAAACCAAAGAAAGTTGGAGCCTATTAACTTCTTTCAAGATAGTAGTGTCTCGCAACCAGGTGTGGTGGCACATGCCTTTAATCCCAGCACTGGGAGTCAGAGTCAGGCGGATATCATTAGGAGTTTGAGGCCAGCCTGGTCTACAAAGTCCAGGACAGTCAAGGCTACACAGAGAAACCCTGTCTTAAAAAGAGAAAAAAAAAAAGATAGGGTCTCTTGTAGCCTATACTGGCCTTGAAGTTCTTATGTAGTCAAGGATAAATGACTTCACTGAACTGCTATTCCAAGTGTAGGGTTGCAGGCATTCACTACATGCCAGGTGAGAGATCATTTGTGGCTATAAATCATCTCCTACTACATGGGGTACATAATTGCTACTACTATGACTGATAGACATTATCTTCTTGTTTTGAATTAGGTGACAGATTATGCTATTGCCAGGCGCATAGTAGACTTGCATTCAAGGATTGAAGAATCAATTGACAGGGTTTATTCCCTTGATGATATCAGAAGGTATCTTCTCTTTGCCCGACAGTTTAAGCCCAAGGTAATGTGCCTTACTGTGCCTGGATAAGTAATGGTGTGTGTGTGTGAGAGAGAGAGAGAGAGAGAGAGAGAGAGAGAGAGAGAGAGAGAGAGAGAGAGAGAACTGGATTTGAATAACTGGGTTACGTGAAGATTTACCTTTGGGTTTGATCTTTTGAGGCACAGTCTTCAATGTGTGGCTGTGGTCCAGGCTGGCCTCAAATTCAAAATCCTGCTTTAGATTCCTACTTCTTGTTTTATAGGAATGTACTGATGTGCCTAGCTAGGTTTTTTGTTGTTGTTGTTGTTTGTTTTTGTTCTTTATATCCTTTAATCTTTTTAGCTTATTGCTTGATAATTTTATACTAGAATATAATGTTTTCATAAATCCACCTCTCATTTCCAGACCTTACTCCATACCCCGGCCACTTTTCCTTCCTAACTTTGTATACTCTTTTGAAAACCTGCTAAGTGCACTCTAATCTCCTTAAATTTTATGTTTGTGACTTGTGTGTTTTGAATACTAGTTTGTTTCTTCAGAAATGGTTGAGGAGATTTTGTTTGGTTGGTTTTGGTTTTTCAAGACAGGGTTTCTCTGGGTAGTCCTGGCTATCCTGAGCTTGCTTTGTAGACCAGGCTAGCCTGGAACTCACAAAAGATCCACCTGCTTCTGCTTCTTGAGTGCTAGGATTAAAGGTGTATGCCACCACAGCTGGCCGAGGAGATTATTTTTAATCTGAATAATTTCTTCATATTTGATTCCTTAAATACTAATAAAAAATGTTTTAGCCAGGCATACATAGTGAAACAATGTCTAGCAATAAAGTTAAATAAATAAGGATTGTGAGTGATTTTGTATGAAGAGTGTGTGTTTTCCAGTACTACTGTGTACTGAGTTTCTTGCTCAGAAAACCTGAGGGCATTTTACGTCAATATGTGCTGTCTTTTTCCCCTAAAGCCAGCATGAGTGCATTAGCTGAGCATCAAGAAGTCTGAGTGTCCTTAGTTCACTTAAAGAGCTTTGGCATCTTGAGGTATAAAAGACAGTTTGTTTTATTCTTTTGCTTCAAACATTACTTAGAAATGATTTATTGTCTCCATGTTCATAAAATTAGTACATGGAGTTTATAGGCTTCTTAGTGTCAGTTTCTGCAGTAATCCGTTGTCTTTGTGATAGCTTAAAGTTTTGACTTCTGTTCCCTGGAGCGCTCTTACCAGGGACCCTCTTTAACTGAAGTTGAGTGTAGCCTGTCAGGAAAAGGAGTGCAAATGGCTCCCTTGACTTGACTGGTTTTGAAACAGATTTCCAAAGAGTCAGAGGACTTCATCGTGGAGCAGTACAAGCGCCTCCGCCAGAGGGATGGCTCTGGAGTCACCAAGTCCTCATGGAGAATCACTGTGCGACAGCTTGAGAGCATGATCCGCCTCTCAGAATCGATGGCCCGCATGCACTGCTGTGATGAGGTACCACAGTCCCTTTGATAACACGGGAACAGAGGAATGCATGAGTTGGCTTGTGGGCATGTTTTTATCTTTGCTATTTATGGAAGGTCTTAGAACCAGTTGATACTAGTCTCCCTGTAGGAATGTTGTTATTGTGCAGTTATGAAGTATGATAGTTAGACCAATAATAGATAATAATGTTTATTATCATCAGATTATGGAGTGCAGACACAGGTGAGTAATTATTTATCCAGGAGAAACATATTTAATCTTTACAGTGTCCTCAGCCTCTGGCTAGGAATACAAATGTGCCTGTGAGTCCTGCCTCGGAAGGAGCCTTTCTCCTTGCATTTGTATAATCTCTGTGGTGGATTTGGTTTTGTGTATGCTAAGAATTGAATTCAGAGTCTTATGCATGCTAAGCACACTCATGACACTGACCTACATCCTTAGCTCCATTGGTTTTAAATTATTTTTTGAGCCCTGGATCCTTGGATCCCTGGATTCACAGGCAAATGTCAGAGTATGGGAAGGTGGCAATGTTGGACACCACACATCTGCGTCAAACAAAGAGGCTTTTGTGTACTTTTATGTACAAAGTTCAGTTAGAATTCAAATTTGTGAATCTGTGAAAAGGCTGGATTCATTTGTTGTTTTTCTAAGCTGGGCTCTCACTTGGTAACCAGGCTTAAACTTCCATCCCTCTGCCACATGCTCCCATTGGTGGAAGCATAAGTGTACTTTGGTTTTGAGATAGTACTTAAGGCCTAAGATGGCCTTTCATCTGGCTTTTTATCAACCAACGCTAGTAGAGGCGGGAGAGTCATGAGTTCAAGGTCATCCTCAGCTGCATTTCAAGTTTGAGGCCAACTTGGGGCTGCATGGGTCCTGGAGAGATGACTCCGTGAACAGCTGCTCTTGTAGAGAATTCAGCAATCACATGTTTGACAACTGTTCATGACTCTGGTACCAAGGGATCTAATACTTCCTCCTCCTCCTCCTCCTCTTTCCTCCTCCTCCTCCTCTTCCTTCTGCTTCTGCTTCTTCTGCTTCTTTTCCTCTTCTCATTTTTCTTCTTCTCCTTCCTGTTCCTTTCTTCTCCTTTCTTCTCCTTCCTCTTCCTTTCTTCTTCACCAGCCTTCTTCCTTCTTTCTTCTCCTCTTCCTCCTCCTTTCTTGCCTCTGCAGGCTCTGAGAGCATATGATACACAGATATACATAAATGCAGACCCCCAAAAAATGCATATTAAAAGCCAGGCGTGGTGGCACACGCCTTTAATTCCAGCACTCAGAGGCAGAGGCAGGCAGATCTCTGAGTTCAAGGCCAGCCTGGTCTACAAAGCGAGTTCAGGACAGCGAAGGCTACACAGAGAAACCCTGTCTTGAAAAAAAAAAAAAAACACCGAAAAACAAAAATAGAAACCACATTAAATAAAAATAAAATTGGGGGAGGAAAGTGCATACTGCTCTTATAGACGACAAGAGTTTGATTTCCAACACCCGAATTGTGTTGCTCAAAACTACCGGTAGTTCCAACCCTAAGGAACCCAATACTCTTCTGGCCTCCAGGCACCTGCACTTGTGTGTGGACATATCCACACACAGACATACAAAATCTACTAAGCAGTTGTACCAGTTCATATACACCTGCAGTGGGTAACAGTTACTCTTTGTTCTTGCCAATAAATGATATTGTTGGTCATTTCAGCCATTTTGGTGAGCTACTAGTGCTACACGGGGGAGAAGTGTTCTTAACTGTTTGGTATACAGCGTCATCTCACATAATTAAGTTGTCTCATTACTGGCTTAGGTCCAGCCTAAACATGTGAAGGAAGCTTTTCGATTACTGAATAAATCAATCATCCGTGTAGAAACGCCTGATGTCAATCTAGATCAAGAGGAAGAGATCCAGATGGAGACGGATGAGGGACCAGGTGGCATCAATGGTGAGGAGCTTGCTTATCTCTGTGATATCTTTTTTTTTTTTTTTTTTTTTTTTTTTTAAGGTTTATTTATTATTTATACAGTATTCTGCCCACACGTGTGCCTGGCCACCACAAGAAGACACCAGATCTCATTACAGGTGGTTGTAAGCCACCATGTGGCTGCTGGGAATTGAACTCGGGACCTTCAGAAGAGCAGATGGTGCTCTTAACCTCTGAGCCATCTCTCCAGCACCCATCTCTGTGATATCTTGCTGGATGTCATAGTACCAGTGTGCCTGTCAAACGTTGTGAAGTAGATGTATTCAAAACGCAGGGCAAATGGATTTTAAATTGATTAACTATAAGCTGAAGCACAGTTAAGTAGCTGTATACAGTATATGTGCTTGAAAGACTGAAAGCAAACAGGTCAAAATGGCATCTACTCTTTTTTTTTTTTAATTTTTATTAGTTTATTCAGATTACAACTAAATAGTTATCCCATCACTTGTATTCTCCCATCCCTCCCTCACTCCCTCCCACTTTCACCCTATTCCCCTCCCCTAGGTCTAAGACTGAGGGGGACCTCCTCCCCCACTATATGGTCATAGGCTATCAATTCTCATCTTGGTAGCCTGCTTATTTTTTCTTTGAGTGCCACCAGACCTCCCCACCAAGGGAAGGTGGTCAAATATTCTATTTTGCTCTTGATTTTAAAATATTTTCTTAGGTCGGTAGATGGTTCAGTGAGTGATACTCTTGCCTTAAAACCTTGTGGCGTGCCAGATGAGGTGGTGCACACCTTTAATCCCAGCACTCAGGAGGCAGAGGCAGGCAGATCGCTGTGAGTTTGAGGCCAGCCTGGTCTACAAAGTGACTCCAGGACAGCCTAGGCTACACAGAGAAACCCTGTCTCAAAAAAAAAAAAAAACCCCAAAACAAAACAAAACCTTATGACCTGAGTTCATTGCCCTTAGCCCACGTAAGGGTAAGAGGACTGAATCCAGTTATCCTGACTTCACACACTAACTACAACATGCTCATGTGTCCATACACACATTAACAATTTAAAAGATTCTTAAACTTCTCAGTCATATTGAAACAGGTGAGTACAGAATTTTTTTTTTGTTTATAACATTACAAATTGACTTTGTCAGGTACAGGGGAAAAGTCTCAAAAGGTAGGTAGGCCTAAGCTATAGGTGTGTGTCACTTTGCCCTGCTGCACATGGTATCAATAAAATCTCTGTCCCCATCCCTAAATATTCCTCTCAAGTCAGTTTCTTTACTAGTGGGTTTTTAATTTAAAATAGATTATTTATTAAGTGTAAAAATAAATTCCAATTTGTTTATAAAATGATTGTTTTCTGAAGTTTGTATTAAGCATTAACAGTGTGCGCATGGGTACTAGATGAAAGCATGTTAAAGGCACAAGGACAAGACTCAGGTGGTTACTTCCTTCCTTAGGTCATGCTGACAGCCCTGCCCCTGTGAATGGGTTCAATGGCCCCAGTGAAGATGCTGTTCAGGAGGCTGTTTCCAAGCCCTCCCTGAGGCTGGGCTTCGCTGAGTACTGCCGTATCTCTAATCTCATTGTGCTCCACCTCAGGAAAATGGAGGAAGGTGAGTATGTGCCCCAGTTACTCATACATACTGTTTCTGCGCTTCTTATGTTAAGCACTGTACTCTATCAGAAAAGATGGTGGTTTATGTTGACTCAACTTAGGAAGGAAACTTGTGTGGTGTTGGAGGAAGGTCCAAAATGCTGACTTCAGTGCCTTGAGATCTGGTTACTGCCCTGCCATGGGCATTGTTATGAATGTTGAACCATCTTCTGTAACCATGTGATGGTAAGGAATGCTCCCCAGTTATCCCTGATTGGCTAACTAAAGATGCTAAAGCCTATGCCTGGGTAGAAGATGGGTAGGCATAGGACTTACTGGAGTTGGGTTTGAGAGATGAGAAAAGAAAGGGAAAGGAGACGATGTGTAGCAAGAGCATAGGAAGCCAGAGAGAAGAGTCTCCAAGAGGCAAGATGGTGATAAGCATATGGCTCTGAGGACAGACCAATAGCCAGAAGCTGCCTGGAGTCATCAGACTGGCAAGTGATTTTAATTTTTCAAGACAAGGTTTCTCTGTATAGCCTTGGCTGTCCTGGACCCTCTTTGTAGACCAGGCTGGACTAGAACTCTGCCTCCCAAGTGCTGGGATTACAGGCATGTGCCACCACGCCCGGCTAAGTGATTGGTTTTTATGTAAGTTATAAAGGTACTAGGATTGGGATAGCTCGGATTCTGCCCAGCATAGTGCCTACAACTTAATAACAAATCATAGTCTCTCTGTGTCAGCCATTGGGGAACTAGCTGGTTAAATAAAACTGTTGTTGCAATACTACATTAACCAACTTAGAAAGAATAATTATCCTTTCAGCCCAGTTTCCCTACAGGCTCATCGCCAGAGGCTTACAGGTCATTCTTTTTCATGCATTTAGCTTATGATTTTGGAGCAGATCTTTACATCTAATCATATAAAGAACATACTTTCTGGCAGGTAGAATTGCTATAGTTGCTTTCTTCCCAACAGATGGTCTCCCTGGTTATTTATATTTTACAAGCAAGTTGAACTCCCTCCCCATCCCCCCACCTCAACCCCCACCCTCCACCCCCCCCAAAAAAAACTACCACAAATGTACTAGGTTTAACCTAGTACTTGAAAAACTTTGAGTCGGAAGTAGATCCTGGCTCGGTGTGATTACTTACACATATGTACTAGAATCCTCTATTAAATACTTGGTTACTGGGACACTTGCCCACTTCTTACCCTTAACTGTTTTGCTGTGGTTATGTGTTTCACAGTTCTCCATTTTAGCCATGAGCAGGAGGAAAAACCGTCATCTGTTAGAGTTGGGGTTAATTCTTTTTGTATATGGGTGCCCATGGAGTCCAAAGGGGGGTGGGGATTCCGCTCCCCCAGAGCTAGAGTTACAGTGTGTTGTGAGCTGCCTAATGTGTGTGCTGGGAACTGGACAGTTTCTGGGCTTAGTTCACTATGCACAGTTCCAGTCTGCTGGAGACTTTTGACAGCTGGTTTCACCTACTGCTTGAAAGAAGTAGATCCTGGCTGAGTGTGATGGCCTGCACTAAGTCCTAGCACTTGACAGAGGCAGGGGGATCTCTGTGTGTGTGCAGTGCTGAGGATTTCCCAGTACGTGCTAAACACATGTTCTAAAACTACTCATCTTCAGCTGCACGTGGTGGCAGAGCCTTTAATTCCAGCACTCAGGAGGCAGAGGCAGGTGGATCGCTGTGAGTTCAAGGCCAGCCTGGGCTACAGAGTGAGTCCAGGATGGCCAAGGCTATACAGAGAAACCCTGGTGGGGGCAGGGTGGAGAGGGAAACTATGTTGTTCATCTTTACTTTTGCCCCTTATTTTGCCATTTCTAAAGTCTATGGGGTTTTTTCCCCCCTTTTTTCTTTTATTTATGTGAATGTGCATCATGAATTGGCAATGCAATTTGTTAGAGGTCAGTCCTTTTAAATAATTGTTTTTGTTGTAGAGGAGGATGAGTCAGCATTGAAGAGGAGTGAGCTTGTTAACTGGTACCTGAAGGAAATCGAGTCGGAAATAGACTCTGAAGAGGAGCTCATAAATAAAAAAAGGATCATAGAGAAGGTTGTTCACCGTCTAACACACTATGTAGGTATCCACCACTGCCTGGGCTCTGGGGCGATGCAGGAAGGTGTCCTTATGTCTGCAGGTTTCAGAGTAGGCTTTTTGATGAGTTTATTTTTTAATCATTGGGGTGTGGTCATAATTGTGGTGAAAGAGAATGAGCAATAGGGGTAGGGGCTTTTTTTCCCCTAAAATAAGTAGAATTAGGTAAAAGCTGAGCAGATAAGTAGGTGCCTTAGGACCTAACTGTTGGCTGTGTTTTTCTGATGTCTTCTCCCTATACTAGTCTTGAACCCTGGTTTTGCATAAGCTGGTCAGACTTAGCCTCTGTGCTGCTTCCACAGCTCCTATTTGGGTGCTTCACTCACACTCAACCAGCCCACAAGAATCACCCATAGCTTAATTTAGAGATTGTATCCCACTGTGAATCTCACACTGGCCTAGAATTCAAGGTCTTTGTGCCTTAGCTGCCTGAATGCTTGGTGTGTGCCATCATGGCAGGCTTTGACTCGTTCCTAATTCAGTTAGAAATAGATCTACCTAGCATGTGAGAGGCCTCGGTATGATTCCATATAACAAGTAGATAGCTGGAGAGATGGGTGGATCTCAGTGCTCAAGTGACTGAGGACAGGAAAATAACAAGTTTCAGGCTGGTCTGGCAGCACAGACTGTCTCAAAAACTGGGAAGAGAGATGCATAAAAAAGGCTAATAGGAGGCCAGGTGTGGTGGCACACATCTTTAATCTCAGCACTCTAGAGGCAGAGCCAGGCCAATCTGAGTTTGAGGCCAGCCCGGTCTACAGAGTAAGTCCAGGACAGCCAAGGCTAACCAGAGAAACCCTGACTCAAAAGAAAAGAAAAGGGCTAATAGGTAGTAATTAAAAATTTAACAAGAGACATTAAATGCAACTAAATAAATTCAGATATTAGAGAATTCTTGCACAATTGTATATTCAAGCACAGGTTTTTTTTTTGTTTTTTTTTTTTTAAGTTATGTTGACAAGCATTTCGTAAAATGCGTAGGGTAGCTTATTAAAATCACGATACCTGCCAAGTTTCCTAGGTTTGTAAGGCAGTTCTACATAACGATGAACAAAGCACCTGATGGTTTTAAGGTGGGGTCTGGTCCAGGTGCATTTGGAGAGGAAAAGAGAGAATGTGTAAGTAGCAGACATTTGGAAGAGTGTGGTTCTGACTGGAAACAAACTGCTCCACAGGATCATGTCCTGATTGAGCTTACCCAGGCTGGGCTGAAAGGCTCCAGTGAAGGAAGCCAGCGCTATGAAGAAGATCCCTACGTGGTAGTCAACCCTAACTACTTGCTTGAAGATTAAGGTATTCAAGGTAACTTTATGGCCAGAGACGAGGACCTGTGGTGCCCTCCCTCTGGCACTCAGAAGAGACAGTTTCTGGAGCAAGGCCTGAGGGTGGTTTGAGGAGAGACACCTGAGTTCTTGGCCCTGTGACTCTCATACTGGGACAGGCTTCGGCACTTTGTGTTTCTTGTCCTATTGAAGTTGGAACCCAATCATGTGCTTTCTGTGTAAGACCTTTGTCTTCATGTGTAGGGAAGGCCTGCTGCTTTTGTCATACATGTATCTGGGGAAATTGCCTTCTTCAATTTCCAACCGCTGCTTTTATTCATGAAAATAAAAGAACTTGTTCTGTGATTGTCTGTTGGATTCATTTCTGCTCTTGATGGTTGCCTTCATGTCCATGAGTGAGTGAGTTCTTCTTCTTTTTATTTATTTATTTATTTATTTATTTATTTATTGGCTTTTTGAGACAGGGTTTCTCTGTGTAGCCTTGGCTGTCCTAGACTAGCTTTGTAGACCAGGCTGGCCTCGAACTCACAGCAATCTGCCTGCCTCTGCCTCCCAAGTGCTGGGATTAAAGGCGTGCACCACCACGCCCAGCTTTTTTTTTTTAAGAAGTGGTTTTTTTGGGGGGGGGCAGGTGTGTATAAATGCTATGGTGTTTCTGAGTGCTGCTAGCCTTTTCTTGTGACCAATGTGTCCGTGATGCCTTCCTGTCACAGCCTTGAATTTCTGTTATGTGAGAGTTCCTAAGTTACTTGGGCAAGCAGATATGGTGGCATGTGTCTGTAGTCCCAGCTACTAGGTAGCTAAGGCAGACAAATCAGACTAAAATTTCAGTTAACCTGGGCAAGGACACAAAACTCTTATCTCAAAAGGGATAGTTGGTGATGGTGGCATCAAGCACTTGGGGAAGGCAGAGGCGTGTGGATGGGTCTTGGGATTCAAGGCCAGCTTGGTCTACCTACTGAGTTCCAGACCATCCAGGGCTATAGAATAGTGTCTCCAAAAGGGCTGAGGAAAAGTTGTAAAGTGATCAAGGGCCTCTCATGAAACACTATGACCAAAAAGCAAGTTGGAGAGGACAGAGTTTGTTTGGCTTAAAACCTCATAGTACTGTTCATCGTTTTAAAAAGTCGGGGCAGGAATCTGGAGGCAGTGGCCATGCATGAGTACTGCTTACTGGCTTGCTCCTGTGGTTTGCTCATTCTCCTAGAACCTAGAACTACCAGCCCAGGGGTGACACCACCCACAATGGGCTGGACCCTCCCCCTTGAATCACTAATTAAGAAAATGCCCTGTAGGCTTGCCTACAGCCCTATCTAATGAAAGCATTGTCTCATCTGAAGCTTCCCATCTGAAGACTTGTGTAGAGCCAGTACAGGGCTCCTGTGAAATATTTGGAGATGGTAGTACATGCTTATAATTTCTTTGCTGGGGAGGTGGACAGGCTGGTCCCTGAGGCCTAGTAGCATATTTCCACAAGTTCCAGGCCAGTGAGACACCCTATTTTTTAAAAAAAAAAAAAAAGTTGAGCCTGGTGGCAGAAGCCTTTAATCCCAGCACTTGGCAGGCAGAGGCAGGTGGATCACTGAGTTTGAGGCCAGCCTGGTCTACAAAGCGAATTCAAGACACCAAGATAACAGAGAAATCCTGTCTCGAAAAAACAAAAATTAAAAATAAAATATTAAAAGTCAAAAACAAGATGGATGGCACTTGAGGAACAACACTTAGCACCTACATGGTGGCTTGTTTTAAATATTTTAAAGATCTGTTGAGATGGCTCAATAGAGGTAAACATACTTCCACACAGCTGTAGTTCAATCCCCAGAACCCATGGCGAAAAGCAAGAGCCACTCTACAAAGTTGTCTCTGACTTCTACACATGATGCTGCGGTACATGTACATTTTAATATGTAGATAGGCTTCACATTGGTGTGTGTGTGTGTTTAAAGACAGTCTCCCAGTGTAGCTCTGTGTGGGTGGGTGTGATTTAAAGGCAGGGTTTCACTATGTAGCTCTGGCTTTCCTGGAACTCTCTGCCTCAGCCTTTTGAGGAATTTTCTACCACATCTGACCTCACAATGTGTCTTCAGAGACATTGAAAACTCTTCATCAGCCAGGCGGTGGTGGCCCATGCTTTTAGTTCCAGCACTTGGGAGGCAGAGGCTGGTGGATCTCTGGGTTGGAGACCAGCCTGGTCAACAGAGCAAGTTCCAGGACAGCCAAGGCTACACAGCGAAACCCTTGTCTCAAAAAATTAAAATAGTAAAATTTTATTGTGTGGTGATATGAAAATTTGACAGTTTTTATATTGGCTATTGAGATAGCTCAGTTGTTAAAGTACTTGACCCTCAAACATGAGGAACTGAGTGTGTGAAGGAAAAATAAGCTGGAGTGTGGAGGTACATGCTTGCAATCTGCACAGGGAAGAAGAGATGCAGATCTGGTGCTCACCTGCCAGCCAACCTAGCCTACTAGATCAGTGCTAAGCCCGTGAAAGACCCAGTTTGAAGGGTGCCTGCAAGGCCACTCAATAGCCAAAGCACTTAACACAAGCCTGAGGGCCTGATTGGATCCCCAGGACAAACCTGGTGGAAAGAGACCTGGCTGATGATGTGTGGCAGAGATCATGTATGCACACATACACACACACACACACACACACACACACAGAGAGTTTTAAGTAATAAAAAGGTGAGCAATGCCTGACCAAAATCTGTCCTTATTCCACATAAATGCACATGCATGCACACTCTTAACATATTCACACGGATGCAGAGAAGCCTCCATTTTTTTAACCAGATTAATTTATGTGTATATGTGCATCAGATAAATAAGTTTTGCTTGAGCGTATGTATATGGATCATTCTTGCCTGGTGCCTATGGTCAGAGGAGCTCAGATCCCCTTGTGAGTCACCATTTAGGTGCTAGAAATCAAACCTGGGTCCTTTGCAAAAGCAACAAGTGCTCTTAAATCACCCAGCCATCTTTCTATGTTTGTCTGATTTCTGGTTTTTCTAGACAGGGTCTTGATACCTCTGACTGGGCTGAAGCTCACTGTGTAAGCTAGGCTGACCTCAAACTCAGAGGTCCACCTACCTCTGCCTCCTGAGTGCTGAGTTAAAGATGGGTGCCACCTTTTTTTGGTTTGGTTTAGTTTGGTATGGTTTTTTTGTTTTGATTTTGTGTTTTGGTTGGTTGGTTGGGGCGGGGCAGAGCTTAGGGAAGGGTTGTTTTTTGTTTTTCAAGACAACACTGCCTGCTGTTCCCATGTTTTCAAAGGGGGAACAGACTGAAGAGGGATTTTTTTGTTGTTGGTTTTTATTTTTATGAGAGCCTGACCTTTTTTAAAGGTTTATTATGTATACAGCATTCTGCCTGCATGTATACCTGCAGAGGGTACCAGATCTCATTATAGGTGGTTGTGAGCCACCATGTGGTTGCTGGGAATTGAACTCAGGACCTTTGGAAGAGCAGCCAGTATTCTTTTATTCATTTATTTATTTATTGTATATGAGTGCTTTATCTGCAGAAGAGGGCATCATCACATTTCAGATGGTTGTGAGCCATCACGTGGTTGCTGGGAATTGAACTAAGGACTTCTGGAGGAGCAGGCAGCGCTCTTAACCACTGAGCCATCTTTCTAGCCCAACAGCCTCTGAGCCATCTCCAGCCCCAGGGATTCATTTTTATTGTTATGTCAGATTTTAAACTGATTTGTCAGTAATAGAAACAGTGAACTTTTTTTTTCCAGGCATCTTCAAGAGTGAAGGGTTTTTTGGTTTTGGTTTTTTTGTTTGGTTGGTATTTTTTTGTTTTGTTTTGTTTTGTTTTTTTGAAACAGGGTTTCTCTGTGTAACAGCCCAGGCTGTCCTGGACTCACTTTGTAGACCAGGCTGGCCTCGAATTCACAGAGATCCACCTGCCTCTGCCTCCCGAGTTTTAGGATCAAAGACGTGCGCCACCATGCAAATGAAGATATTTTAAGATCTACAACCCTTTTCCTTTATCTACAGACCAATTTGAATTAAGATGTCCCAGGGAATTCCATGCAGCCTTGGGATGGGGCAAGAAAAAGAAGCTGAAGTGGATGCCAGCCAGGGAGGGAAGAAATTTCACACAGACACACGGGTCCCCTTTGCAGGATAAACTGAGTGGGTCAGTGGTGGACAGGTCCACAGGCTGACCAGGACTGTCAAGCTGTGCCCTCTATTTCAACTTAAATCTCATGGGACTGGTGAGATGGCTCAGTGGTTAGGAACACTGGCTGCTCTTCATAGGACCCAGTTTTGATTCCCAGCACCTATATGGTGACTCGATACCATTTTTAACTCCAGTTTAGAAGATCCAGCACCCTCTTCTAGCTTCTGCAGCTACATAGCATCGATGTGCTGCACATGCGCACAGGCAAAACAGCTATATACACAAAATAAATTTTTTTTTAAAGATTTTTTTTCCACTTGAATTAGTGTTTTGCCTGCAGGTGAAAATGTCAGATCCCCTGAAACTGGAGTTCCAGACAGTTTTGAGCTGCCATGTGGGTGCTGGCAATTGAACTTGGGTCCTCTGGAAGAGCATCCAGTGCTCTTAACAGCTGAGCCATATCTCTAGCCCCCATAAAATAAATCTTAAAAGCTAACTTGGGCTGGAGTGATGGCTTAGCAGTTAAGAGCACTGGCTGCTCTTCCAGAGGTCTTGAGTTCAATTACCAGCAACCACATGGTGGCTCACAACCATCTGTAATGGAATCTGATTACCTCTTCTGGTATGCGTGAAATCAGAGCACTCACATGCATAAAGTAAATATTTAAAAAAATAATAATAATTTGAAGAAAAAAATAAACCTCATGTCAGGACCTTGAAGATGGTGCTGGAGGTTCACTGGACCTCCTGATTATTTCCACTGTCCACTCTGAATAGTCTTTGGTTTTTGTTACTGTTAGTTTCTCTGATTGGCATTTTGGGGGACAGGTAGCTGAGCTTAGTTTGTTGAGTTTGCTGGGGCCCAGACATCCTAGCAAGTCCAATAACATTATCTTATGGTATTTAACTTTGTAAAGATTAGGACCGAGGAGCTGCTCAGACAGTGAAGTGCTTGCTTTACAGGCATGAAGACAGATTTGGGTGCTCATTGCCCATATAGAAAGTTAGGTGTACCGGGCGGTGGTGGCGCACGCCTTTAATCCCAGCACTGTGAGGCAGAGGCAGGCTGATTGCAGGGAGTTGGAGGCCAGCCTAGTCTACAAAGTGAGTCTAGGCTAGCCAGGGGTATTACACAGAGAAAGCCTGTCTTGAAAAACCAAAAAGAAAAGAAAGAAAAAAAAGTCAGGTGTGGTGGGACACACCTGTGGTTCGTTCTGCACTGAAGAGCCTGAGACAGGCAGTTTCCTGGGGCGAAGGTACCCAAGATCTACCTCTGGCCTCCACGTGTGTGTGCACACAAACATTGCATACAGAGACAAAACACTTTTTTTTTTTAAGATTACACTGATTGAACTGAGTCCTGATTTAACTATTCTAGATAACCCAGTTAACTATTGTGTAGATAGTCACTTAATTTACAGCCTCGGCCGTGGTTATAAACTCAGGATTCCTTCCACAGCTCTAACAGCTCCTTGAACATGGAGTTGCTTTGGACAGCCCTCTTCCTGACTACTGTCCTCCTGGGTCTTTCATGC
This sequence comes from Acomys russatus, assembly GCF_903995435.1. Taxonomy (NCBI): domain Eukaryota; kingdom Metazoa; phylum Chordata; class Mammalia; order Rodentia; family Muridae; genus Acomys; species Acomys russatus. The sequence goes on along the minus strand of NC_067142.1, from coordinate 27,913,878 downwards.
CAGGCGTCTGACTGGAAATCTGACAGAAATTTTATTTCAGCCGCTGGTCCTCTAACAAATGACTTACTGTTTAACCCGAGCCATCCGCTGGGAAAGCAGGGCCCTGACGTGGTAGCTGCTAACACCGACATCTACATCTGCAAGCAGCCATTGCCCTCTTTCTTGCCTCAGTACTTCAGCAGCCTTCATGGCAGTCAAGTCACCCACTACAAAGTGCTTCTGTCATGGGCACAACTTCTCCCAACAGGAAGCTCCAAGAATCCAGACCAGGAAGCAGTGCAGTGCTACCGACAGCTCCTGCGGTCCCTGAAGGCTGCCCAGCTTCAGCCCATGGTGGTCCTGTGCCACCAGGTTCCACCTGCCATCAGCGGCAGCCAGAGAAATGGGGGTTTTGCTGACCTCTTTGCTGACTATGCCACGTTCGCCTTCCAGTCCTTTGGGGACCTTGTTGAGATCTGGTTCACCTTCATCGACTTGGAGAACGTTATCAAGGATCTTCCCCACTGGGATTCGAAAGCTGCTGGTCTCCAAACCCTCAGCACTGCCCACAGGAAAGCCTTTGACATTTACCACAGCAAATACTCTTCTCAGGGTGAGTACACACGTCATGGTGGCCTAGGGCAGGCAGCCTTCACCACCTCCTCTGTTGCCTCCTTAAAGCAGGACAGATGTTCTCACCACCACCTGAGCATTTCCAGGAGGCCCCAACCCCCACCCCCAGATCTAAGCATTGCTCAGATAATCAGTAACATGAATGTCCCAAAGGGGACACAGATGTTCCAGCATTTGTCTGAAACATTCTCTTTTCTCTTCCATTGAGATAATGTCTCTTGTAGCGTAGTCTGGCTCACTGTGTGGCCAGGAGCCTTTTATCTCCTGCCTTCACCTCTAAGTTCTAAGATGACAGTTTTATGCAGTGCTGGGCTAAGGCCCAGGGCTTGTGCACGCCAGGCAAGCACTCTACCCACTAAACCATATCCTAAGCTCCTGAAAATCATCTTACTATAAGTATACATGTATGTATGTATGTATGATTTTATTTTTATTGTATGTATATGGTTGTTTTATCTGCATGTATGTCTGAGCACCGTGTGCATGCCTGTGCCCTTGGATCCCCTGGAATTGGACTTACAGAGGGTTAAGAGTTGCTGTATGGATACTAGGAATCAAGCCAGCAGCCTCTGGAAGAGCAGCCAGTGCTCTCAAGTGCTGAGCCATCTCTCCAGCCCCTTGAAAACGACCTTCTAAAACCCTCCTCGGGGTCAAGTCTGTGCAGCTGTGTTTCGCAGCCCTTCCGTGGAGGGAAGGTTATAAAGTCAGGATTCCTCCCATTCTTCACTATTAACAAAGTATGCTGCAGTGACTATTCCTATGTGTAGTTCTTGCCCACCCTCTGATAAATTCTTTTTGATAGGGCCTTCATGTTGAAATTAGCCAGGTGTAGTGGTACATGCCTGTATATCTAGCACTTGAAAGACTGAGTGGGAGGGTTGTAAGTTCAAAGTCAGTCTGGTGTGCAGATCTCTATGAGTTCAAGACCAGCCAGGGCCACAGACAGATTCCCCTTTTCCTCCTCCACCACCACCACCACCCAAAAAATAAGAAAAAAATAAAATAAAATGAAACCAGCATGTTAAAATATCAGCATTCTTTTAAGACCTCAAAGCATAGTGCTATTTATACTCATAGCTACAATGTTGCCGTTCTGTCCTATTTTGCCAATTTTAAATTATACTAACTTTTTATTATACATAGTGTGAGTAAAAAGAAGTTAACTTTTAACCAAGTGCAGTGGTGCATACCTGTAATCCCAGCACTCAGGGAGGTAGAAGCAGGCAGATCCTGTGAGTTCGAGGCCCCCACCCCTGGTCTACAAAGAGAGTTCCAGGACAGCCAAGGCTACACAGAGAAACCCTGTCTCGAAAAAGCAAAAAAATAAAAATAAAAAAGGAGTACTTGCTGTTCATCCAGAGGACTCAAGTTTGCTTCCTTGCATCCGAATGTGCCAGTTCACAACTGCTTGTAACTCCAGTTCCAGGAGATCCAGTATGCTTTTCTGGCCTCCAAGTGCACTTGTACACACATGACACACACACAGATGAAAATAAATCTTTTTGTTGTTGTTTTTGGTTGGTTGGTTGGTTTGTTGTTTGTTTTGGAGTTTTGGGTTTTTTTGTCTTTGTTTTTTAGGTTTTTTTTGTTTGTTTGTTTTGGTTTTGGTTTTTTGAGATAGGGTTTCTCTGTGTAGCCTTGGCTGGGATTAAAGGCCTGTGTCACTACACCACCTGGCCAGGAAGAAGGAGGAGGAGCTGAAGGAAAGGAGGTGTGGAAGGGGAAGGGGGATGGGGAAGAGGAGGAGGACAAACAAACCTCTTAACAAGAAGCAGGAGCTGGACATGGCAATGGGAGGACTGCATACTTGAGGCCAGCCTGGGATACATACAAATCCTACCCCCAAAATACAGGGTCTAAGGACTGTAGTAGACGCATCTCTCCAATGAAGATAAGGAGCTGGAAAAACCACAACAGCAACAACAATAACAAAATATATGAAGCATCATTAACCATTAGAGAAATGCAAATCAAAACCATGCATGTCAAGGCGGACCTGGTGGTGCACGCCTTTAATCCCAGCACTCGGGAGGCAGAGGTGGGTGAATCCCTGTGAGTTCGAGGCTGACCTGGTTTACATAGTGAATCCAGTACAGCCAGGGATACACACAGAGAAACCCTGTCTCAAAAACAAACAAACAAACAAACCAAAAAAGCAACCCACAAAACCACCACACGTGTCTGCTTTAGACCTATAGGAAGGCTATGAGAGACATTGGTGAGGACCTGCAGGAACTGAAGGGCCATTCTTTGCTATGCACACTGTGAAATGGTGCCTCTGCCATGGAAGAAGAGTGGATGCCCTTCTGGTGGGACGTGCAGATGCACACGCAGCACTGGGAAACACTCCAGCTAACACTAGGGACCCCCACCCCACCCCAATCAACAACTGACAGAAGACTTGATGCTGACAGCTCGTGATTAAGTTGTACATTGAGAAAGGTTGAACACGGCCTGGAAACACACCATTGCATTCATGTGAGCTGACGCAAGGTGAATATAAGGGTGGAAATCTGAAGGTTATAGTCACAGAATAACTAGGGATAGCTTTATCTTATCAAAAGAAAGACGGCCTCCCAGAGACAGTCCCTATGCCGAGCTTTTCAATGAATGAACTCTGGAATCGGGTGCAGCTCCGTGGTATGCTGTAAAAGGAACTTTTATTTGCAAGACTTAATTGTCATGTAGGAGACCTACTTCCTCCATCTGTTAACCTAGGCCTAATCCTGGAAGCCTCTAGCCACCATATGATCTAATCAGAGCCTACAATGTTTTCAACTTCTGAGACTTACTGCTGAATGAGCTCACCCTTTCTAGTTTTCCTGAACTCTTGCTGTCTGCTTCAACTCGGCTGTTGTAGCTTAAAGTACTCTCCAACGGGATTGGTTCAAACTGGTTTCTCTCTTAGCCTTTGAGGGAACTGCTCCCCTTGGCCTCACACTAACTTTGACAATCTGTTCTACTCTTCTGGCCCCTTCTCTTTTTGTTTTGTTTTGTTCGTTTTTTGAGACAAGAGTTTCTCTGTGTAGCCCTGGCTGTGCTGGGCTTGCTTTGTAGACGAGGCTGGCCTGGAACTCACAAAGATCCTCCTGCCTCTGCCTCCCAAGTGCTGGGATTAAAGGTGTGCACCACCACACCTGGCTCTTCTTGTTTTCTTCCTTGTTTTATCTTCACATGTGTCTAGCTTGTTCTCTCTGTATCCTGTCTCTTTACAACTATCCCAGTAAAACTGCCTTCTCTCTCTCTCTCTCTCTCTCTCTCTCTCTCTCTCATGCTCTCTTTTACTTATTTTTATCCTTTTAAAGATGTATTTATTTATCTTATGTATATGAGTGTTCAATCTGCATGCACACCTGCATGCATGAAGAAGGCATCAGATCACATTATAGATGGTTGTGAGCCATGTGGTTGTCAGAAGTTGAACTCAGAACCTCTGGAAGAATAGACAGAGGCCCTGAGTTCTTAACCAGTAAGCCGTCTCTTCAGCCCACGATGCTCCCTTTTAAGTCACCTCTTTCTTCTCTCTTCTCATGAGAGTTGGGCATATCCTATTTTGTGAAATCTTTCTCTGATTTGCCTCTCAATTAGACATTACTCTCATTATTATATATATATTTTTTGTTTGTTTGTTTGTTTTTGTTTTTTGAGAAAGGGTTTCTCTATGTAGCCTTGGCTGTCCTGGACTCACTTTGTAGATTAGGCTGGCCTCAAATTAACAGAGATCCTCCTGTGTCTGAAAGCATGCCCCACCACCACCCCACCAGACATTACTTTCAAACATGAGTGCTGCTACCAACTAACTCTACCTTCATTGTTTGGGATTAAGGGCGTGTACTAAGGACATTTCTGTATTCCATCCAGAGTAGTCGTGTTGCTAGATTAAAATCACTCTACATCTTCTCCTTTCTGTTTAAGCTAAAAATTGTACACAGCTTAACTTTTACAATAGAAACAATTGTCAACTCCATAAACTTAACAGTCCAAATGTCCTTATGAAGATCCACTGATGATCCTTATGAAGATCCTTCATAACTGCAGTCCTGATCATCTGCTTTTAACAACAGTCCATTTCAGCATCAGGGTTTTCCAATCTGCCAGTCTATAAGATTTACTTATTTATTATGTATACAGTGTTCTGCCTGCAGGCCAGAAGAGGGCACCAGATCTCATTATAGATGGTTGTGAGCCTCCATGTGGTTGCCGGGAATCGAACTCAGGACCTTTGGAAGAAGAGACAGTGCTCTTAACCTCTGAGCCATCTCTCCAGCCTCGATCTGTTCTTCAGCTTGTTTGCTGAGCTGTTTCCATGCAGGGGTGTCTGCTTTATGCACTGTTGTCCTTCAGCGTCTCTTGCCTTTCACATGGAAGCTTCTCTTATTCAGGTCAGATTTATCAATTTTGAAACATCTTTAAAGTATACAGGTTGATCTAATTCATTTTTTCTACGATGCAGTGCCTTTCAGCTAATCTTATTCCTGCTTTCTGTTTATCAAGGTATAATTATATCTTTATGAATCCACACATACACTAGACACTTAGGCACTGGAATTCCATGCTCAGTGCCTGGAATGATGATGATGATGATGATGATAATAATAATAAGGTGTTCGTTAGTCACTTTAAGGTAATCCTTTTTATTCTGACTCTTCCAAGCGTTCTGTATATTGCTGTACCCAGATTGTGAAACTCCCCAAAAAAGACCACCAGGACTCAATACCGATGCAATATACATGAGGACCTTTAATCAACTCGAGCCAGCCTCTGCCCGGTCACCAACACAGTGGTATCCAGAAAGAGCTCTCTGAGCTGAGGGTAAATGTATAGGTTCCTATCCCTCCCAGTGCCCCAAAGCAGGGGGTTCCTAGCCTGGCCGTCATCTATTGGTTGAGTAAAATAAAAAGGTCTAATGTCTAAAGTGACAGGCTACAGAAAAAGGCGCCAAGACCACCCACGGTTTAGCTTTCTTTGTTCTCTTTGTTCACTACTTTATCCAGGGAAGTGTCTGGTTTCTTATTAACTCTGTCTCCAGTGGGCAGGGAGAAATGTGGCCGTAAAACTGGGTCTCTTATCAACTCTATTTCAGGTGGGACCCTTAGGGGTCAGTCACTAGGCAATGCTATCTCTAGTGGGGCTCTTCTTTGCAGCTGGCCAGATTATCTCCTGGAGGCCTACTTCTTAACCTTTGTCCCAGTAACCCTGAAATCCAATGTTAGTCCTTCTGGTATCTCTGTTGGCTCTGTTTCTTTATAATAAAACTTCATTATACAATCCAACTAGCTTACACAAGAAGGAAAAAAGGGTTAAAGGGACAAAAGAGTGAACCTTCCGGTATCCGTTCCACGGGACGGGTCCTTAGGTGTCTCTCTGGCCTGCGTGCTGGTCCAGCCGGTCCACTGCTCCCCACGCTCTCTCGCCCAGCTGACTTTGTTGTTCTCTCCTCCCCAACTGCCTGAGTGAGGGTCAATTAGAAAGACAATAGTCCAGGTGGGGTTCCCAGGTCTGCTTCTTGAATTCCAGACCCAGGATGGCTCCACTCAGTCTGTCACATGGTATTCATGGGGTGCCCCAAGGGTAAAGCCCGCCAAGACTGCTCCCACCTGTGACAAGGCTTATTCTTTCCCACATACCTCAATATCAGTCTTAATTTGTACAGAACAGTTTAGTCCAAGCACTGAAGAGGCAGAGACAGAAAGACCTCTGTGAGTTCCAGAACAGTCATGGTCACACAGTAAGACCTTGTCAAAAAAAAAGAAAAAAGAAAAAAAGAAAGAAAGAAAAGAAGAAAAAAGAAAAGAAAAGAAAAGAAAATCCGAATAAAAACTAAATAGTCAGCCAGGCCTGGTGGTGCATGCCTGTAAGTTCCAGCATTCAAGGAGGCAGAGGCAGGTAGAGCTCTGTGAGTTCAAGGCCAGCCTAGCCTACAAAAAGGGAATCCAGGACAGCCAGGGCTGTTACATGCACAGAGAAACCCAGTCTCAAAAAACCAAAACAAGGCCTGGAGAGCTGGCTCAGTGGTTACGAGCATTGTCTGCTCTTCCAAAGGACCCAGGTTTGATTCCTAGCACCCACATGTCAACTCAAAACTGTCTGCAACTCCAGTTCCAAGGGATTTGATATCCTCATACCATTGCACATAAAATAAAATTAAATATTTTATTTAAAAAAAAAAGCCAGGTGTGATGGTGCATGCCCATAATCCCAGCACTCAGAGAGGCAAAGTCAGGCGAATCTCTGTGAGTTCTAGGCCAGCCTGGTCTACAAAGCGAGTCTAGGACAGCCAAGGCTACACAGAGAAACCCTGTCTCAAAAAAAAAGAAAACCAAAAATTAAGATGTTATCTTAAAACAAACAAAAACAAAATAGTCTCTTAAAGAGACACAGTATTTTTTGGTCACACTTCTAAAGTCTTTCAGTTGACTTAGAGCAACTCTCAGTAGTTACCTCTTCAAACACCTGAGCCCTCCTTCCCTCCCTCCCTCCTCCCTCCTTCCCACAGCCACTGCTCACTCTTCTGTCTGGTTCCAGGAGGAAAGCTGTCTGTGGTCCTGAAGGCTGAAGACATCCCTGAGCTTCTGCTAGACCCATCTTCTGCTGCACTGGCCAAGGTAGGCGCAGCATCAGTAATGCCTAGGGAAGACTATGATCCTATTTCTTTATTTTGAGATAAAGCCTCTGTAGGAAGAAAAGAGCATAAAGCTGCTCAATGGCTGTGGGGCAGTTTTGTTTCTGAGGAAACCTGGGCAGGGCTGTTATCAGGGAAGATGAGATAGTGACTCTCACAAGATAGGTTTTTCCAGGCATGGGGAGGTGGGTTAGTCAAAGAGCTGAGGTTGGGGTTAGCCAGATGTGGCATCAGGACATACAGGAATAGTACTTGTGTGGATTTGATGAGACTGATGTAGGGAAATTGAAGCTTAGTCACGGGAGTGAGCGGGGCAGGGGTGCTGGTGCTGCCTAGGCTCTGACATAACCACAGGAGGGGTGCTACTTAGGCCAGAATGGGAGTGCCTTCAAGGTAGGATGGTTAAGCTCTTGTTCTCTCGGGCTCACTATATAGGCCAGGTGGCCCTGAACTCACAGAGATCCGCCTGCCTCTGCTTCCCAAGGTGCTGGGATTAAAAGTGTGCCCCACCATGCCTGGCTAACCTGTGATTTTAACTGTTAAAAGTAAAATTTTATTTGTTTCTTTGACTTTTTTCTTTTTAATGTTTTAAAAATATAGGATCCTGCCAGGCATGGTGTGCATGCCTTTAATCCCAGCACTTGGGAGGCAGAGGCAGGCGGATTGCTGTGAGTTCAAGGCCAGCCTGATGTATAAAGTGAGTCCAGGATAGCCAAGGCTAACACAGAGAGACCCTGTCTTGGCGGGGGGGAGGGGGATATATATATATATATGATCCCATGTATCTCAGAACTCAGTGTATAGCAGAAGGCTATCTTGAACCAGAACTCTTGATCACTTAGCTCCCATCTTCTGAGGCCTGGGGTTTATAGGCACGCACCACTATGCCTGGATTTACTATATTTTGTTTTGTTTTGAGATAGGGTCTCACTAAGTAGTCCAAGATGGCCTGAAATTTGATCAATCCTCTGTCTCAGCCTCTGAATCCTAAGATTATATGTGCCCCCACCAATTCCTCCAGTAACCCCCCTTACTTATTCATTCATCTATTTGTTTATTCATTTTGTTTTTGAGAAGGGGCCATGCATATCTCAAGCTAGCCTACAAATCACTACATAGCTGAAGATGACCTTGAACTCCTGCTCTTCCTGTCTGGCCCTCCCAACTGCTGGGATTATAGGCATGAACCACCATACCCAGTTTATACTGTGCTAGGGATGGAACCCAGGCCTTTGTGCATGCTAGGCCCACATTCTACCAACTGAAAACACATCCCAACCCAAGGTCTCCACCTGTCTAAACTAACAGTTCCCAGTGGTGAAAGAGCACCTCAGGCTGAGAGAGCAGCCCCGGTAAGAGTCTCCCGTTGGAGGACACTCTTGTGTGGATGTTAACAGTAGGGAGAATTTTGCTAGAAAAATTGAGAGAGGCAGGAGGGGGACGGATATCAGTGGAAAGCAGGTGTCATGTAAAAGCGTGGGATCCAGCATAAGATACACACAGGGCAAATCAGGAAATTGAGTTCAGAGTCAGAGAGATAGGCATGCACTATGCAGGTCCATCGGAAGGCCCTGGGGCTTTGCACTGCACTGGGTGGGGGTTCTGAGAAGGAACCCATGCACTGTTATGGGATTACCTCAAAATTCTGCTGTGCTGGACGTGGTAGCACACACTTTTAATCCCAGCACTCAAGGAGGCAGAGGCAGGTGGATCGCTGTGAGTTTGAGGACTCTAAAAAGCAAGTCCAGGACAGCTAGGACTGTTATACAGGGAAATCTTGTCTCGGGGGAAAAAAAAAATTCTCTGTGCCGCTAGCACGGGCAAGGTTCCAGTTCGAAGGCTGTTGTGGGACAAGCATTTTTATGATCAGCCCTTTGGTCTCTTGATAGCAATTATCACTCTTTGTAAATTAATTTAGATGGTATTTAGGTCAGCAAGAGACTTGTTTATCCAAAACCTTATCATGGATGGCTTCAAGTTCCTGAGCTGGCAAATGTGACATCTGGTGGCTGACATGTGTTGCTCATGACAGTGCAGACACCAGAGTACACACTACAGGAAATGTCCCACACTGCCTTGCAGCCAAAACAAGTCAAAGCTCTTCACTGCTGAAATGAGCTATGCTTTTTACAATGGTACTTAGTAGGGCTGAGTATGCGGTTTATTTGTTTGTTTGTTTTTTTTTTGTTTTTTGTTTTTCTGAGGCAGGGTTTCTCTATGTAGTGTTGCCTGTCCTGGACTCACTCTGTAGACCAGGCTGGCCTCAAACTCACAGCAATCCACTTGGCTCTGCCTCCTAGTACTGGGATTAAAGGTATGCACCACCATGTCCAGCCCAAGTGTGCAGTTTGAAGAGGTGACTGAGTGCTTGCATAGCATACATTAAGTCCTTGGCTTCTAACTGACCTGGGACTGGAAGTGTCCCGAGTTCCCAGGTGACTCTAATCCATGAACACTCAGTGTCACCAGTGCTTGTTCTCGCTTTTCTTACAGCCCTGTAATTCTCTGTCTTTTCTTCATGTGCCCAATATGCTTTTCACCTTCCTTCTCAAACCGTGTGTCCGAGTCTTAACCTACCATTAGCTGTGACTCTCCCTACCCCACGTACCTGGTGAGCGGTTCCCTCCAGGAAGACAATGTCTGTGTCTTGTACACAGCTGACAACAGAAACAAGGATTGAGAATGAATTGGGGGATGCAAGTGACATTTTCCATCATGGAGCCAGCCTGTGGAGTCTGTGAAGAGCATTGAGAGCTAGTGGTGGGTGGAGTGTCAGGCCCACAGTGCACTTGGTTCCCAGCTGGTGCCTGCCTGTGAAACCACTGCTCTGTGGGAGGGAAAGAACAGTGATGAACTTAGGAGTCCCAGCAAAGGGAGAAACTGAGTGGCCAGGCAGGTGTGTGTGTGTGTGTGTGTGTGTGTGTGTGTGTGTGTGTGTGTGTGTGTGAGTGTATGAGTATGTGTGTGAATGTGTGAGAGTGTATGTGTGTAAATGTATGTGGTAACATGTGCTTTCAGTCTCACCACTTGGGAGGCAGAGGCAGGAAGATCTTTATGAGTTCAAGGCCAGCCTGGCCTACATAATGAATTCCAGGTTATCCACTGACAGAAAACAAACACTAACAAAAACAAAACAAAACAAAATGACACACTGTTGGATTTTGGGTGGGTGCTAAGGCTCAGACTGAATGAGCCCTTTTTTTTAATTTTAAAATTTTTAACTTATCTTTTTATTTTATGTGCATTGGCATTTTGCCTGCATGTATGTCTGTGTGAGAATGTCAGATCTTGGAGTTACAGGCAGTTGTGAGGGGCCATGTGGGTGCTGGGATTTGAACTTGGGGTCTCTGGAAGAGCAGTCAGTGCCTTTACCTGCTGAGCCATCTCTCCAGCCCATTCTTTTTATTTTTTGAGACAGGGTTTCCCTGGGTAGCTCTGGCTTTCCTGGAATTCACTCTGTAGACCATGCTGGCCTCGAACTCAGAAATCAACCTGCCTCTGCCTCCTGAGTGCCGGGATTAGAGGTGTGCACCACCACCACTCCAGCCTTCTTTCCTTTTTAAAAATTTCATCACATTTTTATTTTGTGTGTCTGTCTGTCTGTGTGTCTGAGTGTAGCATGCACATGCTATGATACTTATATGGAGGTCTGAGGATAATTTTGAGGAGTCTCAGTTTTATCCCATCATGTGGGATCTGGGCCTTTAACTCAGGTCATCAGATTTGATGCAGGCACCTATATCCTCTGAGTCAGCTCAAGGACAAGAGTAGCTTGTGTTTTCTGCTAGAAGAACTGGCCAAGCTAGGGTTGACTGGCTGGACTTCAAACTATCGTACCCTGAAATTAAAACCAAACCCTAGCCCAGAGGGTTCCCAAATATCACAGAGGTCAAGGGGAGTGTGCTGCCTGGGGGAACTCCATACTCTGATTCCCTCCCTTAGTGCACCTCCATTTGTTGGCACCCCATACCCAGCATACCTGTTTTTACACTAATTATGTAAGCACACACTCATACTCCTGCTGGAGCACTAGGTGATGTAGTCACGTGCGCTTACATCCCAGTTTTCTCTTGGGGAATCCCAAGATTGGGCTGAGTTACAGCACACTCCTGAGCAGGACCTTGTTCCTAATGGCTGGATTTCCTTATTTCTAGGACTCGGTAGATTTCCTCTCTCTTGATTTGTCTTATGAATGCCAAAGTGTGATGACTCTACCACAGAAGCTGAGTGAAGTGCAGGTAACGTGAGCGCTTTTCCATCTTGATGGCGAGCGGCGAAAGTTTGGATCATGTTAGAAATGTGGCACTTAGGGCTGGGTGTGGTGGTGCACGCCTTTCATCCCAGCACTCGGGAGGCAGAAGCAGGAGGATCGCTGGGAGTTTGAGGCCAGCCTGGTCTACAAAGTGAGTCCAGGACAGCCAAAGCTACACAGAGAACCCTGTCTCGAAATCCCACCACCACCACTACCCCCCCCCCCAAAAGAAAGAAATGTGGCACTTCAGCTAATGCACGGCTGGTCCTTCAACTTGCTGAATCAGACCTGCTGAGCCTTGGCTTGGGAGATGGGCTTGCTGGGGGCTCCATCTGCAACACAACAAAAACCAAGTGTACTAATGCACGCTTGTAACCCCTGCCCTCGGGAGGGAGGGTCAGGAGGTCAGGAGTTCACAGTCATTCTCAACTAAACAGTCGGCTCAAGGCCAGGGGTGGGGAAGAGAGATCACCACGGCGGCTGTGTACAGAAGCTACCAATCCAGGACCATATGGAAAGCTATAACCATAAAGTCTCGCCAACATGTCTGTTGAAATGGGAGCTGAGCAAGGATGACACCAATGAATGGGCAAAACTGGGTGGAGAGAAGCCCCGAAGTCTCAACTCTGCACAAAGAACTACAGGCAACTGAGGAATGCTGGGAGTGGGAGAGGTGGTCCTCCCTGAAGAGCTGATCCTCTCCGGAAGAGCTCACCAACTAGTTGTCTAATGCCAAATGGTCAGCCCTGAAAACATACATACAAATAACATTGGATGGACTTCACCGGTTATATTTAGGAATATATGTATATAAACACACATACAAATACATATGTGCAAGTAATAACAATTGGCAGAAAAAGAGGCCATGAATTTGCAGAAGAGCAGGGAGAGGTATATTAGAAGGTTTGGTGGGGGGAGAAAAAGAAAGGAAGGAATGTTATAATTAAATGACAGACTTAAAGAAACAGAAAGCTGGGTGTGGTGGCGCATGCTTTTAATCTCAGCACTCCAGAGACAGAGGCAGGCAATTGCTATAAGTTTGAGACTAGCCTGGTCTACAAAGAGAGTTTCAGGGCAGCCAGGGCTCTTACACAAAGGAACCCTGTCTCAAAAAACAAACAAAAACCCAAAAAGAATAGAAGACAATCATATCTGAGATCTCAAAAGTGACGGTACCTTTGCCTTTTAAAAACAATTTAAGCCAGGCGTGGTGGCACACGCCTTTAATCCCAGCACTCGGGAGGCAGAGGCAGGAGGATCACTGTGAGTTCGAGGCCAGCCTGGTCTACAAAGTGAGTCCAGGATGGCCAAGGCTACACAGAGAAACCCTGTCTCGGAAAAAAAAAAAATTTAGCTGGGTGGTCATGGCACACACCTTTAATCTCAGCACTTGGGAGGCAGAGGCCAGTGGATCTATGTGAGTTTGAGGCCAGCCTGCTCTACAAAGTGAGCCCAGAACAGCCAAGGCTACACAGAGAAACCCTGTAGTGGACACACATGTTTTTGTTCTGATCCCAAGTGTGGGGTAGGGAACGGACTTGTGAGAGAACAGGTAATGTTTATCCACTAGAAGCCCACCTTATGCGGGGGCTTGGTTTTTGCCAGCTGAAACACATCTTAGTACAGACTCTGAGAGGCGATATATATATAAATGAGGCCAAAACAGGAGGCTGGGCTTTTTGGTCTTGGCATTGTTTGGCTGTTCACTGCTCCACTTTGAGAAGTGCTCGCATGCTCCTAAAGAAAACCAAGCCAGAGAACGCTTAAGGGCTCCGGGTTCCGGCTACTGTTCCAGGTTCCAGCAGCAACTTTGGTTGAATTGCTGGTCTGCTGAAATCCTGCCGACTACGCCAGGGGAACCACTCCCAGGAACTGGTCTACTTCTCCTGTTCCCATTAACCTCTTTTCTCTCCTATCTCAGGTAGGTGGGTTGGGAAGGGAGGTGTAAGCATTAAAGAACCCCAAATAAAGTAGTTTTGGGAAAGGTGAAGCCTACAGAACCCTGTCTTGCGGGGGGGTGGGGGGGACACGACAACCAACCAAGCAAACAGCAACCAAAAAACCCAACTTATCTATGTGTTTGTGCACAGAAGCTGAAAGACAGCATCACATCCCTTGGAGCTTGAGTGACAGGCATTTGTAGGAGGTCTGACTTGTTATGTGGGTGCCGGGTTTGAACTCCAGCCCTCAGGGTGGTGAAGTTGTTGCTCTTAGTCATCCCTTCTTTGACTTTTTATTATGGAAAGTGTGAAAGGGACCCAAAGTAGAAAGGAAAGTGTAGGAACTCCTTTGAAGCCACGGCGATCTTGTTCAGCTGTGGCCAGCTTGTTCTGCCGAACCCACCTTGTTAACCCGTTCTCATCTCTTCTCCTTTCCAAGGAGACAGGTTTTCATGTAGCCTAGGCTGGCCTCGTGTAGCTGACTTTGAACTTCTAATCTTTCTGCCTCCATGTCTTGAGTGCCGGGATTATAGGCCTGCACCACCACATCTGGTGTGTGTCACCTTGGGCATGGAACCCAGGGTTTCACACATGCTGAACAAACACTCCCCTAACCAAAGTACATTCTCAACCCCACAAACTAGGATATTTATTTTTAAAGCAAACCACAGATGCTCGTGACCATGGTAGCAGTGCCTTCTTGGATAGCTCAGACTCCTGACACAAGCAAGACAGCCTCGCTCTTGACTCTAAAATGTTGCTGCTGGCTTATGAGGTGCCCCATCTGACATGAACTGGTGTGGGTATCACTTCATTTGGGAAGGGTTAGTGGCCGATGGTCATTGACTAGTGTCTTTTTACCTCAGATTCAAGTCACTGTCCTCAATAAGTAGGATGGCTAGAGGTCATTTCCAGGAGGTGAGCAGAGAGCATCTCACCTGTTCCCATGACTAAAGGCACATTTGTTGCTCATTATCTTTTCTAGACCATTGAGCCCGAAATGAAAGTTTTCATCTATACTCTAAAACTTCAGGACTGCCCATCTACAGGGAAGAGCCCCTCCTCGCTGCTCTTCAGCCTCCTGGAAGGTGAGTGGACCAACGTGTGACAGGTGTTGAGTGACATTTAGTACACTGGCTTGTTGGGTAGCAAAACTGAAATCTGGGGTCCCCATGGGGGAGGGGCCTGGGACAATGGCTGGACTGAGGGCCTACTGAATGAGGCTAAGGTCCCCTGCCTCCTGTGGCAAGGAACCCCCAGAGCCCCAAGACACTAAGTGGTCTGTACAGATGTCAAGGATGCCCAAACATGGACATGAAATCCTCCAGGCCTCAGATGGGAGCTGTCAACATGGAGACAGCCTGTGATCCCCTGTTATGTGTGGCCCCGGTGTCACCTGAGATGCGGAAAAAAACCTCTGTGTGTAGGGCATGCTGTTTTAGAGCTCACTATGTAGTCCCAGGAAGACCTTGAACTCAGAGATAGTCTTTATGGTATATATGCATATGTATGAGTGTGTGTGTGTGTGTGTGTGTGTGTGTGTGTGTGTGTGTCTGTCTGTCTGTCTGTCTGTCTGTCTTATTGGTAGAGTGCATGAGGAGGACAGAAGGCATTGGATCCTTTGGAAATGGAGTCACAAGCAATTGTGAGCCACCTGCAGTGGGTGTAGGATCTTAACTCAGGCCTTCTAGAAGAACAATAGCTCCCTAACCTCTGAGTCATCTCTCCAACCACAAGCCCAGCTTCTTCATGTGGCTCTGGAGGTTGGACTTAGCAGCACGTGCTTACCAGGAAAGTGCTTTACCAACGAACTCCCTAGCCTTCTCTTTGATTAATTTTTTTTTATCCCGGCAGTGATGACACGTGCCTTTAAATCAGGCACTTGGGAGGCAGAGGCAGATGGAGCTCTGTGAGTTCAAGGGCAACCTGGTCTACAAAATGAGTTCCAGGACAACCAGGGCTACACAGAGAAACCCTGACTCAAAAAAACAGCAATACAATTATTAAAATATTGACTGTTATGTACATTTATAATTCCAGGCTGGGAGGTAACATGGTTGTTAGAGTGTCTAGCAAGCATAAACCCTGGGTTCCATTCCCGACTCTAAACATACCCTGTTTATGTGGTGGCTCAGGCCTGCAGTATTGAGTCCTTGGGAGGTGGAGGCAGAAAGGTTAAAAATTCAAGGCTGTCCCTTCATTGCACAGTGAATTCGAGGCCAGCCTGGACCACATAAAACCCTAACTTTAAAGACCAGAAAGGGGGAAGAATAGATGCTTACTCCAGACTGGCCTGAAGTCTCCTGGGTCCAAGACTCTAGGATGATGGGTCCAGCTGTCTTCTGAAGTCTTTGGGTGGTTGGTATTCACCCTGAAATGTGAGGATTAACATCCTAGTCCTAAGTGGGTCAGATACATCCATGGTATTTTTAGAAGGGTTAGGAACCACTGCGTGTGGTTTGAGTTGGTTTTAGAGCTAGGCACAGTACTGGCTGCATGTCTGTGCTTGAGCTCCGCATGCCATGCAGTCAACTTGACTTCTTTTCTTACAGCCATAAATAAGGACCAAGTACAGACTGTTGGGTTTGACGTCAATGCATTCCTGAGCTGTTCATCCAGTTCTGAGGCGAGGTAATGTCCACTTGCACAGTTAACTATAACTATTTGGTATGATGGCTCCTGTTTTCTTTACCTGGGCAATCATGGGGGACCATTGTCTTTGTCTCTTGATTTTGTTTCTTTGGGGTTTTTTTGGGGGGGGCATTGTTTGGTTTCATTTCTCTGTGTAAGTCTGGCTGTCCTGGACTCTTTGTAGACTAGGCTGGCCTGGAATTCACAGAGATCTCCTGCTCCTCCTCCTCCTCTTCCTGCTCCTCCTCCTGCTCTTCCTCCTCCTGCTGCTCCTCTTCCTGCTCATCCTTCTCCTCCTGCTGCTTCTCTGGACCTTCCTCCTTTTCTCTCTCTCTCTCCCTCTTTCTCTCTTTCTTTCTCTTTTCTCCTCCTCTTCTTTCTTCTTTCCTTGGACAAGGTTTGACCATGTAAACATAGCTGGCCTGGAATTCATAGAGATGCCTGCGTCTGCCTCCTGAGTGCTGAGGTCAGGGACATGAGTCACCATGCCTTACTCTATGGGGCATTTGCAACCCAGTCATTAATTCTCCCTTTATGTCACTTCCATCCCACAAGCCATCCTGTTCTCTCACTGACAGCCTGGCCCTTCAGAATGAGCAGCACCGTGAGACAGCCGTTGCGCCCTCATCCCCTCTATCAGCCTACCAGAGAGTCTGGACAGCCTTTGCTAACCAGTCTAGGGCAGAAAGGGATACCTTCCTGCAAGATGTGTTTCCAGAAGGATTCCTCTGGGGCGTTTCCACAGGAGCCTTTAATGTGGAAGGAGGCTGGGCCGAAGGTGGCAGAGGGCCCAGCATCTGGGACCACTACAGTAACCTGCATGCTGACAAGAGCCAAGCGACAGCCAAAGTGGCCAGTGACAGTTACCACAAACCAGCTTCTGATGTCGCCCTGCTCCGAGGCCTCAGGGCTCAGGTGTACAAATTCTCCATCTCCTGGTCCCGGCTCTTCCCCACTGGGCAGACCAGCAGCCCCAACCTCCAAGGTGTCGCCTACTATAACAAACTGATAGACGGCCTACTGGACTCGCACATTCAGCCCATGGCTACGCTGTTCCATTGGGACCTGCCTCAGGCCCTGCAGGATCAAGGCGGATGGCAGAACGAGAGTGTGGTGGATGCCTTCCTGGGCTACGCAGCCTTCTGCTTCTCCACCTTTGGGGACCGTGTGAAGCTGTGGGTGACCTTCCACGAGCCGTGGGTGATAAGTTATGCAGGCTATGGCACTGGGCAGCACCCACCAGCCATTTCTGACCCAGGAGTGGCTTCTTTTAAGGTACTTCTTTCTCCTGTCCTGCAACTCCTGACACATTTGGATGTCTCCTTCCTGTCCTTGGAAGGAGACCAGAGAGAGGGGAGAATAAATACGTTTTGTTGTTGTCTCACACAGCCAGGCTGATACTAAACTTACTATATAGCTGAGGGTGACCTTGAACTTGCGATCTCTTTCTTGTATTCCAGAGAGCTGGAGCCTGAGACATCTGCTAGCATACCTGCTTTGTGAACAGTGATGAGGATTAGGCCGAGGGCTTCTTTTACAATAGGCAAGCACTCTACTGACTGAGCCACACACCCGTAGCCCCCTGACTCTGAAGGCGAGTCCCAGGCTTGGAGGAGAGTCCTCAGTTGTAGAGATCTTGCCTACAGGCATGTGCCACCATGCCCAGTTTTATGCAGTGCTGCGGGAGAAGGGGTAGGGGGGAACCCTGGGCTTTGTGCATTGGAGGCAACCCTTATATAACTTAGCTGTAGCCACAGCCTTTAAGCTCATATCTATCTATCTATCTATCTATCTATCTATCTATCTATCTATCTATCCATCCATCTATCTATTAATCTATCATCTATCTGCTCTGGCTTTTTGAGACAGGTCTCAGTTTGTAGCTCAAGCTAAACTGAAACTCACAGTGCAGTCTTCAGTTCACAGAAATCCTTCTGCCTCAACCTAAAGTGCTCAGGTGTCAGACTGAGCCACCACACCTGGCCTCCATAAGCTTTTCTGAGATATTTTGCAGAGACAAGGCTGCGGAAGTCTTCGCTTCTCCTTCCTATCAGTTGTAGCGCCTTTTCTTGTTGCTATGACAAAATGCCTGTGGAAAGCACTTGAGGGAGGAAATGTTTCCTTTGGCTTAGGACAAGACAGGAAAAGCACGGCCCAGGAGCATGAGGTAGCTGGTCGCACTGTGTCACAGTCAGGAAACAGAGAAAGAGGTGAATGCTGGTGCTCAGTTCTTTTATTCAGTCCAGAGACCACCACCATCCCATACAGAGACCCACCTCTAAAGTGGGTGTTCCCACCTCAGTTAACCCAATCTAGAAACTTCTCAGAAACTGCCTGACAGACAGGCCCAGGGTCGTCTGCCTCCTGGGTCTACATTCTGTCAAGCTGGCAATATTGTCACAACATTTTTTTCCTTCCCTCTTCTTTTTCTTTGTGGTCGTGTGGGTGCAATGTCCCCATTTTCTTTGTGGTCCTGGACCTCAAGGGCAGCTAGAGAGTGCTCTACACCCTCAGCCTCATGCCTCCCCCTTCACGTCTACTCTGTGTATTACTTCATGGCTTAATACCTTTTTTAAAATGGCTGCTGTGACAAGAAATCGCAAACTGGGGCTTGAAAAACACCTTAGATAGTTTTCCAAGAAGTCTGAGATCAGCTTCATAACTTGCTCCAATTTCCAGAGTGGCTTGTGTTCCTGTCTGTTGGCAGTGCTCTTGTGTTGTCCTCCAGGAGCGGGAGAGCATAGTAGGTGGGGGCACAAATGGAGTGTGCCCACTAGTGGCTCTTTTTTGGTTGGTTGGTTGGTTGGTTGGTTGGTTGGTTTTTCGAGACAGGGTTTCTCTGTGTAGCCTTGGCTATCCTGGACTCACTTTGTAGACCAGGCTGGCCTCGAACTCACAGCGATCTGCCTGGCTCTGCCTACCAAGTGCTGGGATTATAGATATGTGCCACCACGCCCGGCAGTACTAGTGTTTCTATCCAGCACTGGCTTTTCTTATGAATTTGCTTTTGTGGCGTTTTCACAACTGGCCTTAGTTTAGCGATCCTGATTTATTCAACACTCTTGTCATTAGAGCTACTTCTTGTTGCTCGGCAGCTATGATAGCTCCTTCCTTTGTTTGAAAGAGGACCTTATGTAGTCCAGGCTGCCCTTGAACTTGCTATGTAGACAAGGATGACCCTCTGATCCTCCTGCCTCCACCTCGTGAGCTCTGAGACTGCAGGTTTCCACCACCATGCTTCTTGATGTAGTGCAGGAAACAGAGCCCAGGGGTTTGTGACTGTAAAACAGTCTATCAGTGCAGCCAGTCCCAGCCCCATTGCTGCCTCTGTGACTTCAGCAGTAACTTGACACTGATACCACTTTCCTCTTTTCTTCCTCACAAGGTGGCTCACTTGATCCTCAAAGCACATGCCAGAACTTGGCATCACTATGACCATCACCATCGCCAACAGCAGCAGGGACAGGTGGGCATTGTACTCAACTCAGACTGGGCGGAGCCCATGGATGGGGAGAGTCCCCAGGACCTTGCTGCCGCTGAGCGCTTCCTGCACTTCATGCTAGGCTGGTTTGCACACCCCATCTTTGTAGATGGGGACTACCCCACCGCCCTCCGGGCCCAGGTCCAGCAAATAAAACAGCACTGTGGTCATCCTCTGGCCCAGCTCCCTGAGTTCACAGAAGCCGAGAAGCGGCTCCTGAAAGGCTCTGCAGACTTCCTGGGTCTGTCTCATTACACATCCCGCCTCATCAGCGAGGCCAGGCAGCAGACCTGCATCCCTAGCTATGATAATATCGGAGGCTTCTCCCAGCACATAGACCCCACATGGCCCCAGACCGCATCTCCCTGGATCCGGGTGGTACCCTGGGGCATAAGGAGGTTGCTTCGGTTTGCTTCCATGGAATACACAAAAGGAAGAGTTCCAATCTTCTTGGCCGGGAGCGGCATGCCTGTAGGGGAAGGAGCGGATCTCCTTGACGACTCGGTGAGAGTGAACTACTTCAGCCTGTACATCAACGAGGTGCTCAAGGGTAAGAGGGCTGCTGCTCTGCTGTTCCTCCCAAGGGGTCCAGTTCTTCTTCCAAGTCTCAAGAGTTCTGTTTAACAAGAGACCAGAGACTGCAGTAAGCTCATCGGCTTGCTCCACAAGAGCCTTTTACTCACTGAGCCATCTCACCACTGTCTCCAGTCAAATAGTCTAATGCACTTAGTTAATCTATATTTATTGAGAGCCCGTGATGGACCAGGAACTGTGAAAGGCAGTAGAGGTGCTGAGCAGTACAGCAGCACAGCACTGAGTAAGTGCCTCTCAGTCCATAGCGAGATACAAACTGGACTGATACTTAGGCTAGGACCCCAACCCACTGACTCCCCTCAGTGCACCAACCCTTTTGAGTTACATGTCCCTTAGCTGGCTATCCAACCTGCATTGCACTTCCCTGTCCTCCAGTGGAGCCATGCACACGGGCTCAGTCTGACCCAAGGGCCTTTCTTATCTAAGTGGGAAGGGATGGCAAGTGGTTTCCAGCACATAGGTCACCCAACTAGAATCGGCTCGCGATGCCTGTCACTCACAGAGTGAGCCGGGACAGGAACTGAAAGTTATCACCGCTCTGTTCAGGAATGGACAATCTGAGAAGACAGGGTTAATGGCCTCGCACTGTCTTCTATATCTTCTCCAGCCACAGATGATACACAGAGAGAGAGGTGAGGTTGGCCTCATCCAGTCTATGCCTCCTCATGTGATCCTTCTCCTTACGGACACTTGTCAAAAGCCATGGTGACACACGCCTTCATCCCTAGCACTTGGAATTAGAGACGGGAAGATTGAGAGTACAAACTCATCCCAGAATGCTTAGTGAGAGCCTGTCTCCAAAGTAAATAAGTCAGAGGAGATAGCTCAGTTGATAACTGCTCCGCTAGTATGATGGCAGGACTGGGTTCCACCCCGAGCTCTGCATCAGCTGGCTAATGTATACATGGGACAGTACTCAGGAGGTGGAGGCAACAGGATCAGGAGTTCAAGTCTATCCTCGGCTACACAGAGTTTGAAGCCAGCCAGAGCCACATGAGACCTTGTTGTTATTTTTTTTTTTTAAGGTGACAGAGCAGGGGGCAACTGGAGAAATGGCTCAATCTGAGTTCAATTCCTAGCACCCTCATGGCAGCTCATAACCTTCTGGAACTCTGGTCCCCGGTGACCTGATGTCCTCTTCTGACCTCTGTAGGCCCTGCATGAATGTGGTACACAAACACACATGCAGGCAAAACACCCATATACATTAAAAAAATTTTTTAAATTAAATAAAAAGACAAAGGAAAGCCAAGGCCAGGGGGTATGGCGTCCCAAGAACAACAGCTGGGTTGTCTTCTGGTTTACACACACACACACACACACACACACACACACACACACACTTCTGACTTTTGCTTCCTCTTTATAGCTGTCAAGGAGGATTTGGTGGATGTCCGTTCATATATTACTCGTTCCCTCATTGATGGCTTTGAAGGGCCCGCAGGTTACAGCCAGAGGTTTGGGCTGTATCGTGTCAACTTCAACGACAGCAGCAGGCCAAGAACTCCCAGAACATCTGCCTACTCCTTCACCAGCATCATTGAGAAGAATGGCTTCCCTGCCAAGACAGTGAAACGAAACCCACTGCCTGTGAAAGCAGATGTCACCTCCAGAGCCAGAGCCACCTTCAACTTCCCATCTGAGGTGCCCTCCAAGGCCAAAGTAGTGTGGGAGAAGTTCTCCAAGCAGCCCAAGTTTGAAAGAGACTTGTTCTATCACGGCACCTTCCGGGATGACTTCCTGTGGGGTGTAGCCTCTTCGGCCTATCAAATCGAAGGAGGTTGGGATGCTGATGGCAAAGGCCCCAGCGTCTGGGACAACTACACCCACACCACAGGGAACAACGTGAAAGACAACACCACTGGGGACATAGCATGTGACAGCTATCACCGACTGGACGCCGACCTAAACATCCTTCGGGCTTTGAAGGTCAAATCCTACCGGTTTTCCATCTCCTGGTCTCGGATTTTCCCTACAGGAAGAAACAGTTCCATCAACAGTAAGGGTGTTGAATATTATAACAGGCTGATTGACGGCTTGGTGGAGAGCAGCATTGTCCCCATGGTGACACTGTTTCACTGGGACCTGCCCCAGGCCCTGCAGGATATTGGAGGCTGGGAGAACCCTTCTTTGATTGATTTGTTCAACAGCTATGCTGACTTCTGTTTTAAGACCTTTGGCGACAGAGTCAAGTTCTGGATGACCTTTAATGAGCCCTGGAGTCAGGCGGTGTTAGGCTATAGCTCAGGGCTGTACCCCCCAAACGTGAAGGAGCCGGGCTCGCTACCTTACAAGGTTAGCCATGCACTTATTAAGGCTCACGCTACAGTCTACCATACTTACGATGAGAAATACAGACAGAAGCAGAGCGGGGTCATCTCACTGAGCCTCAACACTCACTGGGTGGAGCCCAAGGACCCAGGGCTCCAAAGAGACGTGGAAGCCGCCGACCGGATGCTGCAGTTTTACCTGGGCTGGTTTGCTCACCCGATTTTTAGAAACGGGGACTATCCAGAGGTCATGAAATGGAATGTGGGGAACAGGAGTGAACTGCAGCACCTGGCCAGCTCCCGCCTGCCCAGCTTCACAGAGGAGGAGAAAGCTTACATCAGGGGTACTGCTGACGTCTTCTGCATCAACATCTACACTTCCGTATTTGCACAACATAGGACTCCTAGGCTGAACCCACCCAACTATGAGGACGACCAGGAGCTAAAGGTCAGTGAAATGGACTCTTCATCATCCATCACGGCAGTGCACCCACATGTGCCCTGGGGGATGCGGAGGCTGCTGAGCTGGATCAAGGAAGAGTATGGCAACATTCCCATTTACGTCACCGAGAACGGACAGGGCCTGGAAAGCCCCACACTGGATGACACCGTAAGGCTATTCTACCACAAAACCTATATCAACGAGGCTCTGAAAGGTACTTGAGCATTCCGTTTGTCTCACTCAACCTCCCGGTCTCCCAGATCTCTGCACAGCATGTGTCTCGATGCTTTGGCAGGTGCTTTGAAAGTCTCTCTTTTAGGCATGGGGCAAGCACAGGGACCAGAGTTCAGTTTACAGAAAAAGGCCAGACAGAGAATACATTTGTAACCTCTGTGCCGGGGAAGCAGAGAGGGTGGATTTCTGGGGCTCATTAGCCAGGCAGCCTAGCTCACTCAGTGAGCTCCAGGCCAACTAAGAGGCTCTGAAAAAATAAAGTCGGTGGCATCCAAGAAATAACACCTGAGGCTGTCTTCTGGCCTACACACACACACACACACACACACACACACACACACACACACACACAGAGAGAGAGAGAGAGAGAGAGAGAGAGAGAGAGAGAGAGAGAGAAGCATTTAAAGTTCCCACTTCTAGATCCAGGGATGTGGCTCAGTTGGCAAATTCTTTGCTTGGACTACAAAGCTCTAGTTTCCAATCCCACCATTGGTGAGGTAGGGATAGTAGGAACAGGAAAAAAAAAGTTAGCTTTGACTATACAGTGAGTTCATGGCCAGCCTTGGCTACATGAGATCCTGTCTCAAATAATTTTAAATGGCCAGCCACTGTGGCGCACACCTGTAATCCCAGCACTCAGGGAGGCAAAGGCAGGCAGATCTCTGTGAGTTCGAGGCCAGTTTGGTCTACAAAGTGAGTCTAGGACAACCAAAGCTACATACACAGAGAAACCCTGTCTTGAAAAAACAAAAACAAAATAAAGACCAAAAAAAAATTTTTTTTTTCAAATGGCCAGGCACGGTGGCTCATACCTTTAATCCTAGCACTTGGGAGGCAGAGGCAAGTGGATCTTTATGTGTTTAAGGCCAGCCTGGTCTACAGAATGAGTTCCAGGACAGCCAGAGCTACACAGAGAAACCTTGTCTCAAAAAAACAAACAAAAAATGACATTGATATATTCACATTGTGGGTTTAATATCTAAGAAGGACTGAGGCTCTTGCATTTGAGATATATTCCTTTACCTTGACAAAAGATTGGGTTTACAAAGGTCACTAACACTTGCTGTGAGGTCATTGAGCTTAGCAGAAAGTAAGAGGGATGAGGTGACATGTTCCTCTCTTGAGAAGCATGTGACAGCTCACCTCCATGGTTTAGGGGCATAGCCTGGGGTTCAGTACCAGCATGTGACTGGGCTGCTTGAGGCTCCTGCCTACCGGTGTAATGCTCTGCGTTCTTGCTTTCTGTGGGCCATCCCCAGCCTACAGGCTGGATGGCGTGGACCTTCGAGGCTACTCTGCCTGGTCACTGATGGACAGCTTCGAGTGGCTGAACGGCTACAGCGTCAAGTTTGGGTTATATCATGTTGACTTTGCTGACGTGAACAGACCTCGGACGGCAAGAGCCTCAGCCAGGTACTACACAGAGCTCATCGCCAACAACGGCATGCCCCCAGCCAAGGAGGACGAGTTCCTATATGGAGAGTTCCCCAAAGGCTTCATCTGGAGTGGGGCTTCTGCAGCATATCAGGTGAGTGGTTCGGAGCCTCGGAGCTCAGCTTCCTGCATCAGTGCTGAGCTCCACAGCATCTCAGCCCCAGCCAGTAATGTCCACTCGCCCTGAAAGCCCCTTCTCACTTCCCCAAGGTTCACATAACCCTTGCTCACCCAATAGAGTGCACGAGCTCTATCATGGATGTTGGCTGAGAGCTGCAAAACTAAATCCTCGGAGAAGGGCTCCCCTACCTTCTGCACCCCCACAGACTGAGATCCTGCAGACCCACCCACTCCAGCTCTGCTTCATCCTTCTCAGCCCAGTCAATGTGCAGCAGTGCCTGGCCAGCCCGAGGGAAGAGGGGCAGCAGGGACCACAAAAGGGGGAGAGGGGCCTGGCGTTGGTGGCTCACACCTTTAATCCCAGCACTTGGGAAGCAGAGGCAGGCAGATCACTGTGATGGAGGCAGGCCTAATCTACAAACTGAGTCCAGGACAGCCAGGGTTACACAGAGAAACCCTATCTCAGGGGAAAAAAAAGGGTGGGGGAGGATGGAGGGAAATTTATTAAAAAAAAAAATGCTGATCAGACCTAAGTTGAGAAATTCTGCTACAGAGGACTGATGCTGTTTGCCTGAAACAGGACAAAGCCTTTAGCCCTAGTGATCACCTAACAGGACAGAGAGCTGGGGTTTCCTTGAGTTGAACAAATGACAAAGTAGTTAATGCTTACCTAGTGAATGTCAATCTGCGGCAGAACTGTGTCTGAGACTTGGTCATGTGGGCCCTGGAGGTCCACTAACCCCAGCGAGAGACTATCTAGGGAAAGCCCAAATAAGCTAGTCCTTCTATCAGTTGCCTTGGTCAGGGTATTTTATCACGGTAACAAAAAAACAAAAACAAAAACAAAAACAAAAACAAAAACAAAAACAACCAATGCAGACACAGGGGACATGGACCCGCTATGAGCTCCCCATCAAGTCACTGGTCTGTTGCTTTCTCTGTAATGTGTGGGGATCAAACCCACTCTGTAGCCAATGATGACCCTGAACAGAACATCCTCCTGCCTCTACCATCCAAGTACTGGGATTACTAGCATGCCCCACCACACCTAGTTATGTAGTACTGTGGCTAGAGCCCAGGGCCTCATGCTGTCCAGGCAAGGCCTTTTCTGATTTAGCCACATCCCCCAGCCCCACCCCGTGCCTGTTTAAAGCCATGAGTTCATATCCATACACCCAGTAAAGCTCTGATTCCATAAGGTTAATGCTAGCCCTTTCATTTTCCCTGTTTGCATCTCCTTTCTTCAGTGAAGAATTGTCTGTATAAATCTATCTATGTCTATATCTATTTTTATGTAAATGTAGCTTCTGACATCCTTGTATTCTTACATCGCTCTGGTTCCAGCCTCCTCCACCTCCACACAGATGGCTACTTTGAACGGTGCTCCTGCTAGCTCCACACTGCCCTCTCCTGGCCAGGATTAAATATGCATTATCAATTACAATGCCAACACCATCTCTGTCATACCATATTTATTGAAATGTTTTAAAGTAAAATACAAAAGTGGTTACCTGTGTACCCACTGACCTTCATAGACAGGCGTTCTCCACTGGCTTATTGCAAGGGGTTGGAGGGGAGGAGGAAGGCATAGGAACAGCTGTGTATGTCTGGACTACAAATTCTTCCTCCAAACCAAGATTGTTGCGATTTGCTTGGCTGTAGTTAGAAGTGGTAGGGAGTGTGAAATAGTTCCCTCAGGACCTTTAGCGATGCCCACTCTATGCCAGACCCCACTGGCAGTGTTAATTGGGAAACTAAAATGAAATGCACAGTCTTAGAGTTGGTGCATGTGGCTCAGCTGGTGAAGTACTTGGTTCCTTTACATAAAATTCAAAGCTAGCCTAGGCTCTGTGTGTGTGTGTGTGTGAGTGTGTGTGTGTGAGAGAGATGGGGGAAGAGAGAGAGATCGGGGGAGGAGAGAGAGATGGGGGGAGGAGAGAGAGAGAAGAGAGAAGAGAGCATGCTTACACTGCATGGTCATCTGGGTAGCCAGTGCAGTTGCAGAGTGCACTGTGATGCTGCCGCGTGTGCAGTGCAGCTTTAGTAAAAGGAGGCGGGTGTCCAGAAGAGGCTCCCCAAGGCGACGCAGAAGGGAATCCGTGTTTTCTTAGCCGACTTAGACCACCTCTTGTCCTCTCAAGGTTGAAGGTGCGTGGAGAGCAGATGGCAAGGGACTTAGCATCTGGGACACGTATTCCCACACTCCGCTGAAGATCGGGAACGACGACAATGGAGATGTGGCGTGCGACAGTTACCACAAGATTGCTGAGGACGTGGTGGCCCTCCAGAACCTGGGTGTGTCCCACTACCGCTTCTCCATCTCCTGGTCCAGAGTCCTCCCTGACGGAACCACCAAGTTCATCAATGAAGCAGGCCTCAACTACTATGTTCGATTCATAGATGCTCTGCTGGCTGCTGGCATCAAACCACAGGTGAGGGTGTGGTCCCTGTAGATGTTGGGTCAGAAGGAGCCCACTTAACACACAAACACAATGCTGGGCTTTCATTTTATTGATTTAGCATATTTATTTTTAAGGCACTGCCTCTCTTATCCGTTTATTCACTTTTCAGATAGGGTCCTATTTATTTACTTATTTTTGAGACAAGGTCTCATGCATCCCAGCTGAACGCCAACTCCTTATGTAGCTGACAATGTCTCTGAACCTCTGATCTGTCTGCCTCCAGCTCATGAGTGCAAGGCTTACAAGCATGCATGTGGTACTGGGATGGAGCCCAGAGCTTCATACATGCTAGGCAAGTACTCTATTCCCAACCCCTCAAGCAATGTGGCATGTATCTGCACGTGTGTGTATCTATATGTGTATTAGGAAAACTTTATACCTCTCTCCTACCTCATAGATCCTAGGGATTGGACTGAGCCCAGGTCATCAGGTTTGGTGGCAGCGTCTCCCCAGCACCAAAATCAGTTTTCACCTTGGGTTTTGACTCGTTCATCAATTCACGTGGTACAGAATTAAGGAATGAACCGTTTTCTTCTCAGTCTTGGGGATAGCTCAAAACTCCTTGAGCCTTTTCTGAGTCAGTCCGTGTCCCTCGCAGACATTTGTGCTTGCATGTCTCGTGTCACTAGTTTCCTCAGGAAAACGTCTGACAGAATACTGCTCCCACTTCCTCCCTCCTAGGTGACCATGTATCACTGGGACCTGCCCCAGGCACTGCAGGACATCGGGGGCTGGGAGAATGAGACGATTGTGCCGCGCTTTCGGGAGTATGCAGAGGTGCTCTTCCAGAGGCTGGGGGACATGGTGAAATTCTGGATCACACTGAATGAGCCCTTCGTCATTGCTTTCCATGGCTACGGCAGTGGGGTGTCTGCTCCAGGTAAAGGCCCTAGGGCCAACTTGTCAGCTCTTTGCCTCATAATGTTCTTAGCACCCTGAAGCCCCAAAATCCATGTGGCACGGCCAGGCAGTGTGTGGGAAACGCTGACTCCACGGACCTGGGGAGAGGGGGGTGAGTTGGCAAAATGCTTGCCATGCAAGTATGGGGGTCTAAATTCTCTCCCTAGAACCCATGCAAACAAACAAACAAACAAAAAGAGGGGTGGCAACAGATTTGTAATCCCAGCCTTGGGGAGGCAAAGTCAGATGCTACCTAAGGCCCACTGGTCCCTCAGTCTAGCTTAATTTAAGTCACAAGAGACCCTGTCTCAGAGAAATAGACAGTTGTCCTATCGACAACACCCAAGGCTGTCCCCTGGCCTCACCTACACTTGCACACGTGTATCTACACATATTTTATTTTTTAAACTTGAAATTGGCATGGGAAGGCCTTTCTCAAATTACCGATAAATGCATCCTCCGGGGCTCTTGATTCGAGCACTTGTAATCGTGAACTGTGTCCTTGCTGCCGTTGGGTGTGTCCTCCAGTCCTGACTTCATGGTGGCCCTCTAGAGCTCCTGGATGTCCGCTTCTGAGCATGCGTCATGGTAGATATCCCGCTGCAAAAGGGAAGTTTGCTTGCTTGCTTTTAAGATGGGGCTCCTCTATGTAACGCTGGCTGG
The DNA here is from genome assembly GCF_903995435.1 of Acomys russatus. NCBI lineage: Eukaryota > Metazoa > Chordata > Mammalia > Rodentia > Muridae > Acomys > Acomys russatus. Next base: position 27,885,218 of record NC_067142.1, on the reverse strand, counting down.
ATGTCTTGGAACTTACTCTGTGGATCAAGCTGGCCTCAAACTCACAGTGACCACCAGTTTCTGCCTCCCAGGTGCTAGAGTTAAAAGCATGTGCCACGATCACCCAGCATCAATATAGCATTTTTTTGTAATGTTAATTTTTATTTCATGTGCGTTGGTGTTTTGCCTGCATGTACGTCTGTGTGAGAGTGCTGGATCACCTAGAACTGGAATCACAGATGGTTTTGAGCTGCCATGTGGGTGCTGGGAATTGAACCTGGGTTCTCTGGAAGAGCAGCCAATGCTCTTCACCACTGAGCCATCTCTTCAGCCCTCCAAATACCCTTTGCTGCCTGTTCTCCCGCAAAAGATGCTATAAGGCTGATTTACTCTCTGCCATCCAGTAGGGGGAACTGGGATGCCAGTCTTCCTAGTGTCGAATCCTCCCTTCCCTAGGCAGAGAGGATGATGTTTTCTGCTGACATCCCTGTATATTTCCAGGAATCTCCATCAGGCCTGGCACAGCTCCATACATTGTCGGCCACAACCTGATAAAGGCCCATGCTGAGGCTTGGCACCTCTACAACGACAAGTACCGCGCCAAGCAGGGAGGCATGATTTCTATCACCATCAGCAGTGACTGGGCGGAGCCCAGGGATCCCTCCAAGCAGGAGGACGTGGAGGCCGCCAGGAGATACGTGCAGGTCTGTAGTTTTTATCAAAATTTGAATCTTTTGATTTTACCAATAAAGATTTGGGAGCCAGATTCTAGGGTGAAAGCCTGCTAGCTCAAAGAGGCTGAAAAAGCACCCAGCTGACCTTCCTCTTCAGCTCTGGTCCCAAAGAAAGGAATGTGCCTTCCTCAAAATGAGTGCCCCTCCCTTCTACTTCCTGTGCGTTTCTCTATCCATCCCCCAGGCTTCCTCTCAATCTGACTTTTTTCCTGTGTGCACTCCCTGTCAGCTGGTTGCTTGCTCTGCCTCTTGACCTATGGTTGACTTTATTTAATCATGTTTACAATATTCAAACAGAAAACTCCACACCACAAATAGAAACAGGTATTTTGAGTAAACAACACAATCTTGGGGTTCACTATGTGATCAAATATCCTGTGACACAGGTGTGTATCTCTGACTCTTTTTCTTTTCTTTCTTTTTGTTTTTGTTTTTTGTTTTTTTGAAACAATTTCTCTGTGTAGCCTTGGCTGCCTTGGATTCATTTTGTAGACCAGGTTGGCCTTGAACTCACAGTGATTCACCTGCCTCTGCCTCCAGAGTGTTGGGATTAAAGGTGTGTGCCACCTCTGACTCTTATTGGCTGTCTTCTCTCCCTTTGAGTGTTTGACAGAAATACATGGAAACTAAGAATCAAAGATTCTGGATCCAGTTTTGCTCTTACTTCACTTTTGTGAGCTTGAGAGGGGAAAAAAAAAGTTTTTCTGTTCTTCAAAGTTTTCATCTATGAACTAGATATTTCTTTTCTTTTCCTTTTTAAAAATGTATTTATTACATATACAGTGTTTTTGGGTTTTGTTTTTTTGTTTTGTTTTGTTCTGCCTGGCCGCCAGAAGAGGGCACCAGATCTCATTATAGATGGTTGTGAGCCACCATGTGGTTGGTGGGAATTGAACTCAGGACCTCTGGAAGAGCAGTCAGTGCTCTTAACCTCTGAGCCATCTCTCCAACCCAACTAGATGTTTCTTATTCGCTAAGAGGTTTGTTGTGACAAAAGAGATGAATTATAGGAGACTGAGACTTTTTAAAAAGATTCTTTTTGTTTGTGTGTATGCAAGTGTGTCTGTGTGTGCATACTTGCATGTGAGTTCAGGAGCCTGTGGAATCCAGAAAGGGCATGATAGATCCAGGAACAGTTGTGAGCCACCTGACCAGCATGCTGGGAGCCGAACTCAGGTCCTCTGGAGAACTGCAAGTGCTCTTCTTCAGCCAAGAACTGAATTTTAAGTCTCAAATTGCTTGTAAGTTGGCAAGGTGGCTTGATGGATAAAGGTACTTGCCTCTGCCAGCCTGGTGCCCTGAGTTCTAGCCTCAGAACCCACACAAAGGTGGCAGAAGAGAAGAGATTTCACAGCACTGTCTTTTGACTTCCATGTGTGCACCATGGCGTCACCCCCACCCTATGTTAGAGGGGGGAGGCACACACTACTGTTACCACTAATGCTAATTTAAAAATTTGTTAGTACAGGGCTGGGGATGTAACTCACTTGATGGAGTGTTTGCTAGTTCTCACATAAAGGGTGTGCACATACCCTTCCTGGAAGTTGATGCTATAGTAAACAGATGCCCACATGGAACGCCCATGTTCAGTGAGGACCCCTGACAGGAGGGAGAGAATGACCCTCACAGTAGGGCCTCTGCTAGGCCTGCCGGTGCCTGTGAAAGGTGAGAGGCCTTTCTCCTGTATCAGCTTTAACAGACATTTATCACGCCCTCTCCACCCACAGTTTATGGGGGGCTGGTTTGCACACCCCGTCTTCAAAAATGGAGACTATCCAGAGGTGATGAAGAGTCGGATCCGTGACAGGAGCCTGGCGGCAGGTCTCAGCAAGTCCAGGTGAGTGCTGTGTTCACAGCAGTGAGTGTGTGGTGTGCGTGGCCGTGCCAGGCAGGGCGTCATGCCGCGAGCTGGATCTTTGCTAGGAAGATAGCATGGGATGGTGGGTGAGCCTCAGCTCAGTCCCGCTGTGTTGTTGGGAAGACACTGTTCCCTTGGAGCTGTCCATCACCTCTGACCCCTGTCATCTCCGCACCACCTCTTCCAGATCCTCACAGGGAGGAGTCTGGTGGAGACCTTTAGGATGGAGGGATCCAAGTTCTCTCACTCTCTGTACTTTGTTTGTGGGTCTCTATGTTAGTTCCCACCTACGACAAGAAGGTGCCTTTCTGATGAGAGTTGAGTCACTTATCTGTGGGTGGCTTTGATTGTTATTGGGTTTTTTTTTTTTGTCTTTTTTTTTTTGTTGTTTTGGTGTGTGTGTGTCTGTGTGTGTGTGAGTGTGTATGTATTTTCCAGGACAGGGGTCTCTGTGTAGCCTTAGCTGTCGTGGACTTACTTTGTAGACCAGGCTGGCCTCTAACTCACAGAGATCTGCCTGCCTCTGCCTCCCGAGTGCTGGGATTAAAGGCGTGCGCCACCGCCGCCTGGCTGCTCTTGGTTTTCAAATCAATCATAAACGGTAAAAATCAGGATGTCTGAAAAAAATAGGGCAGGGGTGGGAGGACAGCCTGCTGGGAACTTACACAGCAGCGGCAGTGAGGCCCATGGTCAGAGTGGCTCTTGGCGGTGAAGGGATGGCTGCTGCTGCAGCAGACAGGAAGGGCTCCTCTCTCCAGGGAGCTGCTCAAGTCACAGCCAAGCGCCTGGAGTCTAGAGTGCGCCCTACCCTGTCCACACAGTCTCTCCCTAAGCGTGACTCTCCCTCAGAGTCTTCCCCTGATGGCTCTCTTTTTCTAGGCTCCCTGAGTTTACAGAGAGTGAGAAGAGGAGGATCAACGGTACCTTCGACTTTTTTGGGTTCAACCACTACACCACTGTCCTGGCCTACAACCTCAACTATCCTGCTGTCCTCTCTTCCTTTGATGCAGATAGGTAAGAAAGCCGACAGCGTACCTGAGGTCGACTGGGCCCCTCGCCCAGCTTGTGTGCAGGTCTGTTTGGCCTCAGGACAAACCTGATGGTACGTACTTGATGGCCGCAGCAAGCGATCGCCAACCAATGCTGTGGTTCCCAGCTGCTCCCTTAACACACCCTAGGTTTCTCTCTTCAACACAAAGGGCAAACTACTATTTGTGTACCATATAAATAATACACGTTCACCGAGGAAACGCTAGGACACAAGAATGAGAAATTCTTGCATGAGCCCAGGGGTGGTAGCACACGTCTTCAATCCCAGCACTTGGGAGGCAGAGGCAGGCAGATTTCTGTAAGTTCGAGACCAACCTGGTCTACTGAATGAGTTCCAGGACAGCCAGGGCTACACACAGAAATCTCTTCTCAAAATACCAAGTGAAAAAGAAAAAAGGAAAAAGAAATTCTTGTATGAAGTGATATGAAGGGACATTGACTCATGTTACTATTATTGTTGCTGATGTTGTTGTTATCCTCTTACTTGCAATCTATTTGTTGTTTGTTTGTTTATTGGTTTCTCCACGTAGACTTGGCTGTCCTACACTCCCTTTGTAGAGCTGCCTGGCCTTGAACTCACAGCAATCTCCTGCCTTTGCCTCCCCTAGAACTGGGATTACAGGTGTGTGCTACCACCCCTGGCCAATTTATTTATTTATAATAGCAAGAGTTATTGCACCTTTAGTGTATGTGAGAGTTCATGTATGTGCAGGAATTTATCTGTCTCTTCCTCCTCCCCAGCACTAGGATTACAGCTACCACTATGCCCCGCCCCCCTTTCTTTTAACAGGGACTCACGCTGAGGCAGGCACTTTACAGCCCTTCTTTTCCATCTTTTCCACATCAAGCATCTTTCTGGTTCTTTCTTCCAAACAAGCTTTACGTCCTCCATCCGTCCTTGGAAGCACAGTGTTGGCCCCTCTGCTTGGTTTTTTACAGTCTGGCAATTCTGAGACTGTTTCTTCAGAAACCTTCCCCAGGGCCTGTGAGGTGCAACATCCTGTTCAGCTAAGTGGAATCCAGTGCTGTGAAGAATCTGGGGATGGGGCAGTCTTTGTGGAAGGACAGGGCTCGCCGGACACCTCCCTGTCTGACACCGACACCTCCGTGTCTGACAATGGACACCTCTGTCTCCCCCCCCCAAACCCCCCCCCCCCCCGTAGTCATCTCTGCCACAAGCTGCTCCCCTTTTCTTTCCCATCATTTTAGAAGGGTCAGGGATGTGGACATTTGAGGTGCCCCATAGCTGTCTGCTCCTTGTCCCTACAAAAATGAGGACGTCCCTCCAGAATAGGGGTCATTAACTGGACGGTGACTTGAGGACATGTTCTCTGAAGGCAGCGCTTGTGCTTTACTGGGGACACACCGAGCTGGTCATGGCAGAGAACAGGGCCCACGGAGGGGTGAGCTCCCTAAGCGAGACCCGGAGCTCATAAGCCAGACCTAACCTCTGCCGTGTGAACTTGCAGGGGAGTTGCCTCCATTGCGGACCGCTCTTGGCCAGACTCTGGCTCCTTCTGGCTGAAGGTGACCCCTTTTGGCTTCCGGAGGATCTTGAACTGGCTGAAGGAGGAATATAACAACCCTCCAATTTACGTCACAGAGAATGGAGTGTCCAGACGGGGAGACCCAGAACTCAATGACACCGACAGGATCTATTACCTGCGCAGCTACATCAATGAGGCCCTCAAAGGTAGGAGTTCCCATCAGCACCCTGGCTGGGCCAAAGGAGTCCCCATCACTGCTGGACCATCATGGCGTCTGTAGGAGGGTAGTCTGGCATCCCAGGGCTAGGAATGAGAAGGCCTTTTGCCCTAAGGAGTTTGAACATTTGTTTGAGGCTAGAATCTAAGGTCTTTTTCCTTCCTAGATTTACCTACGGGAAGCAAAAGCCATTGCCTGAACTGGCTAGACCTTAGTGTCTGGCCCGAGTCCTCTGCGACCCCTCAGTCTTCCTTCTGTTTGGCACCTCTGCCCGTTACTGTCCTGCCGCGGGCTGAGAGGGGGCTGGCGGCTGGCTTTAGGGAGACAACTCGGTTGGCCAAGGGTTTGTTCAGCTACGGGACCCAAATGCAATTCCACACACCGTGTGAAAAGCTCGGCATGGTGGTGGTTGCTTGTAATCCCAGCACTGGGGAGGTGGAGGATGGAGCAGCCTTGGGGCTCTATGGCTGGTCAACCTAACATACTTGTCTCAAAGAACAAGGTGGGCAGCACCTGAGGGTCCCCTCCAGCCCCTACATGCACCCACATGTAGCACTCATATGAACTCATAGCTCATCCTGTGCGTGTGATATGTATACAGATCCTGGGCTGTACTACAGCCAAGGAAATGGCCACCAGGTCCTATCACAGCTCAGATTTTTGCTTCTTAAAGCTCTTCCCTCTCCATGGGGAGGGCTATTTCAGGGCCCTGACTCAGACCAGTCTCTAGAACTACAGAAGTAAGCAGTGGGGTTCCACTTAGAACTTTCTAGAAAGATACCGATAGCCCTGCACATCTACTGCAGAGGACCAGCTAACATGCAGGAGAGGAGCTCCCTCTGCAATTGGGACAGTGGGGACAGCTGTGAGCCCCACTTCAGGAGGCCAGATGGGAGGGGTGCTCACACCAGGCCTGTGTTTGAGCAGCTGTGCAGGATAAAGTGGACCTTCGAGGGTACACAGTATGGAGCGTGATGGACAACTTCGAGTGGGCCACCGGCTTCGCAGAGAGGTTTGGTGTGCACTACGTGAACCGCTCTGACCCTTCCCTGCCGAGGATCCCCAAGGCATCGGCCGGGTTCTACGCCTCCGTAGTCCGCTGCAATGGCTTTCCTGACCCTGCACAAGGGCCTCATCCTTGCCTCCAGCAACCAGAAGGTGAGGTGGCTCTGGGAGGGACCCGCTGAAGGGCCAAGGGCAAGAGGAAGCTGCTCTTTCCATCCACCTTCCTCTAGTGTAGACCTTTGCCTACCGTTCTGACCCCTTCCTTCGTTAGCGGGTGCCCTAGGAACCCTTGGGCTGCTTGTGTTGCCTGTAGAGACTGGGGCCCTCCTGTAGAAGTGAGCAGACCTAGGTTCTCCCTGCCCTACACCTAACTCATCGCGGCTCCTTCCTTGGGAAGGATTGGTGCTTCCAGGCAGTTGCTAGGTTAACTTAAAGGACTGTAAAAACACTGGGCCTACTTCTTGCTTGGTGACTTAAAAAATAGAAATGGCTATGAAAATAAAAGACGATTATTCCACTTCAGGCTGTAGTTTAGTTACCCAAAGTGATGCTTAAACCAGGGCTGGGGATGGGGCTCAGGTGGTAGAGAGGCTCATCGTGTGTGCACAAGGTGATGGGAGCTCAATACCAGCACTACACAAACAGGGTACCATAGCACACCCCCGTAATACTAGCACTTAGCAGGTAGAGGTAGTAGAATTTGAAGTTCAAAGTCATCCATAGCTACCTGGCTAGCTTGAGGCCTGTCTGGGCTACATGAGCTCCAGTCCTGGGAGAAAAAAGGGTGTGTATGTGTTGGGGGGTGTGTGTGATGGCACAGTGAGCCATCAGTAGGTAAAAGCGCCATGGCATGAGTTCAATACTAGGAACACGGAATGGAAAGAGAGAGCTCCTGAAAGTTGCCCTCTGACCTCACATGAGCATCATGGTATTCACACGCACACAATTAAAGGAGCAGCATAGCAGTGAAGGGGACCCATGTGGACAGCACAGCCATGGGCTCGCTTGGGCTGTGTGTGTATGTATGTGTGTGTGGGGTGTATACCAGGCAGCCACTGGACTGCAGGGATCAGTGGGACTTTTCCAGAACAGACTGGTAGCTAACAGAGCCAGAGCCTGAGCCCCCATTGTCCTCTCCTAGATGCTGGACCCACGGCCAGTCCTGTGAAACAGGAAGTGCCCTTCCTGGGGCTGATGCTGGGCGTCACAGAAGCACAGACGGCGTTGTATGTGCTCTTCGCTCTTCTGCTACTTGGAGCCTGTAGCTTGGCACTCCTGTTATACAAATACTGTAAGCGCCCCAAGGAAGAGAAAGTACAGCAAAGCCAACACAGCCTGAGCCCACTCTCTTCCTTCTGACGTCATCTCAGGTTGTGCAAAGTGGCCTGGTTTCTTTACATAGGGATGCTAGCACCAGGCTCCTGCCCACAGTGCTCCTCTTCATCAAGGCTTTCTGCCCTGTTGGAGATAACTGCCACCCTGAAGCTTTTCAAGTTCCCGACTGAAATGAAAACAACTTCAGTACAGGGAGTTTTTCTGTGGACTCTGAGAAGCCTGCAAGACACCCCTGTGGAAATGCAGAGGCTGACCATCTGCTGGCTCTGTGTGGTCATTTCAGTGTCTGATGGCAGACCTCTACATAAAGAGCACAGATTTCCCTTGGTAAGGAGCTCTTGCTCCTTTGCACAGTTCTCCCCTTTTCTACCTGTGTAGAATAAAACTATGAAAGCAGACACTATGCATCATGTCTTGCTGTGGCTGCTTTTTTTTTGTAATATTTAAAAAAAATTTTTTTTACATACACATTTACATGTAGCAAGAAGAACCACAAAACAATCAGGAATTATGTTGTTACATTCATAGTGTTTTGGCTGTTTGTTTTTGACAACCTTGAAGAAAACATCTTTCCTATCTTGGTGTAAATGTATATCAATATCTATCATGTCTCTATGTACTTAAAACATTTATCTAGACCTAAAACCATTTTTTTTTCCAAGACAGGGTTTCTCTGTATAGCCTTGACTGTCCTGGCCTCAAACTCACAATGATCCGCCTGCCTCTGCCTCTGCCTCTCAAGTGCTGGGATTAAAGGCATGCACCACCAGCCCGGCCCCTAAAGACATCTTAACCCCTCAACACTAAGCTTAATTGTAAAACTTAACTATCTGGTCTTCAACCCCATCAGAGACTTGAGAAGGAATAAAATTAATTACCTGAGTAGACAGGGGGTGCAGGTTAGCAGCTTCCAAAATGAAAAAAAAAAAAAAAAAAAAAACAAAAAAACAAACAAACAAAAAAGACAGACAGCTTGCTGCTTGAACAGTCAGTCACCCAAAACTCTCTATAACGCTGGAACATCATCTTCAGCCTTTTGGCCTTATATATCTGACTCTGCCTGCATCCGACCTTGCCCATTTTTTAGGCAGAATTCTTTCTGTAGCCAAAACGAGGACATTTTGCCCAGTGGCTGGTTTGCCACATTTGAAGCTATCTCCATAAGGAGGTTCTTTGATGTTCATCATTATCTTTGAGGTAGGCTGAGTGTGGCCAGAAGTTAACTTGTGTTATTGTCAATGAAACTTTAAAATCTTTTAAAAAATTTATATATATATATATCCCCCCCAAGACAGGGTTTCTCTTGTAGTCCTGGCTGTCCTTGGACTCTTTTTATAGACCAGGTTGACCTTGAACTCATAGAGATCTGCCTGCCTCTGCCTCTGCCTTTGGAGTGCTGGGGGTCTCTGAGGTTTCTAAAGACCTTATCTAACTATTTTACCGTATCTATCTTTTTTTTTTTTTTTCGAGACAGGGTTTCTCTGTATAGCCTTGGCTGTCACTTTGTAGACAAGGCTGGCCTAGAACTCTGTGATCCACCTGCCGCTGCCTCCCAAGTACTGGGATGAAAGGCGTGCACCACCACTGCCCAGCTACCATATCTATCTTTAGAATCACATCTATCTGTAACACCTAGGATGATGTATACCTTTGTGATAAAAATAGACATGACCATGATTTGAACAATTAACAATTAACGTATAACTTACTTATCCTCAACAGCCTGCAATAGCAGGTTCAAAGTGTTGGAAGTAAAAGCCAGGCATGGTGGCACACACCTTTAATCCCAGCACTCGGGAGGCAGAGGCAGGTGGATCTCTGTGAGTTCAAAGGCAGCTTGGTCCACAAAGCGAGTCCAGGACAGCCGTGGCTACACAGAGAAACCCTGTCTTGGGGAAAAAAAAAGATGGCTCAGATGTTAAGAGCACTTAGCTGTTCTTCCAAAGGTCCTGAGTTCAATTCCAGCAACCACATGGTGGCTCATAACCACGTATATGAGGCCGCCTTCTGGCCTGCTGGCATACATGCAGGAAAAATACTATATAAGTAATAAATAAATAAAACTTAAAAAAAAAAGTACTGGAGGTAAACTTTGAATTCTACTTGAGTTGTATGGGCACAATACTTCATATTAAAGTAGAAAAAAATATATATAGTGTGAAGTATAATCTTAAATTTGAATTCTATACCAATGTATAAAAAAATTAAACTTACTTTGCATCTATATACAAAATTCTATACCAATGAATTAAAAATAACCTTGTAACAAGGCCTTAAGTTGAGGAGTAGACACAATAATCTACTTTTTGTCCTATCATCCCTATTTCTATATTCCTCTTTTTTTTTTCCTTTTTTTTTTAAAGACAGCGTTTCTCTGTGTAGCCTTGGCTGTCCTAGACTCACTTTAAAAGGTTTATTTTTATTTTTTATTTATTACATATACAATGTTCTGCCAGCACACCAGAAGAGGGCAACAGATCTCATTACAGATGGTTGTGAGCCACCGTGTGGTTGCTGGGAATTGAACTCAGGACCTCTGGAAGAGCAGACAGTGCTCTTAACCTCTGAGCCATTTATCCAGCCCTCCCCTTTTTTTTTTTTCGAGACAAGGTTTCTCTGTGATAGCCTTGGCTGTCCTTGACTGGCTTTTGTAGTTCAGGCTGGTCTCAAGCTCACAGTGATATGCCTGCCTCTGCCTCCCGAGTGCTGGGAATAAAGGCGTGCACTACCACGCCCAGCGAAAATTATATTTTTAAATTTATAAAAAATTAAAAATTTTTTAAATTTAATTTTAATTTATGTGCGTTGGTGTGAGGGTGTCAGATCTTGGAGTTACAGACAGTTGTGAGTTTCCATTTGGGTGCTGGGAATTGAACCCGGGTCCTTTTGAAGAGCAGGCAGTGCTCTTAATCACGGAGCCATTTCTCCAGCCCCTCCTAGACTCACTTTATAGACCAGGCTGGCCTCGAACTCACAGCAATCCCCCTACCTCTCTGCCTCTAACATCGTTTTCTCTCTGAATATGACCAATAGTAACTTATAACCAACCGAGTCCCAATGAAAATAAACATCTATAGCCCAAGAAAGCAACCAAAAATCTACCCAACCCCCCTTAAGGGAAATGGAACATTGATCTCTTAAGGTTTCTTCAGGCTGATTTGGCATGAATAATCCCTTAGTAGGGGCCCAAATAAAATTGGGGGAAATGGTTAAACAAGCTAGGAATAACACTTGTGGTCCAGTTTCTAAATGCTGAGAAATTCCAGGCTTTATAGAAGTCCTGTGTGGGACAGCCTGAAATGCTGGACCAATTGGGATTGGAAGCTTCGAAGCTGTCTTGGGAGCTGTCCTGTTCTGATGAGGAACAGCAACTGAAGCACTTGGTGCTGGAACATGAAGGATGCAGGATGTCTGTGTCCAGCAAGCTGAGAGGAATGAATCCTGTCAGGTCTGATCCAGTGACAGGGTCTGGTTCTTTTGTTCTGGAAACATGTAATTTCTCACAAGCGTTATACAGTCCTAAAATTATAAATGTATGAGGTGTGCAGGATGCACAGAACAATTAAGGCTGGTTCTCTCCTCTTAGTATGAGCAGAAGAAAGACATCTGTAAATCTTCCTTCATGTCATACAAAGAATGGCGTCTAATAATAAATCATAGGGATTCTGTGACCAACAAGAATCATTGTCTATGCATAGACATTCATGTCTCAGCCAGTCTCAGAGCTGTTCCCATGTAGTGTGGGATTAGCAATATAAGTTACCTGCTTGTTCTGCAGTTTGAATTCTTTACATCCCGACTGTAGCCCTGTCCCTCATCGCCTCCTCATCCCACCCAAGTCCTCAGAAAAGGAAGCCATCCTCCCTTAACATCTGACCTCAGCCTATCAAGTCTCACCTGTACTACCTGTATCCTCTTCCTATGTGGCCTGGAAGGCCACCCTGCCAGTGGGTAAGTGATCAACATTGGGGGCCAGAGTCCATGTCAGAAGTAGTCCCTACGCCCCATATTGTGGGACCCATAAGGAGACTGTGCTGCCTATCGGCTACACCTGAGCAGGGGAGTCTAGGTGCTCGCCGTGCATCGTCCTTGGTTGGTGCATCAGTCTCTGCAGCACCCGCCTCCTCAGCCCAGATTTTTAAAATGTATTTTATTAATTATGACTTATTCACATTACATCCCTATTGTCATCCCCTCCCTCTTATCTTCCCATTCCTACCCTCCCTCCCTCTGTGGCTGCTTCTTGAGACAGTAGGTTCAATGGGAATACAGGAAGCATTTCCAAATCCAGACCATGGCTAACATTCCTTAAGGCCTTTGTTCTATCTCCTCCTCCCACCCCTAACTTTTTTTTTTTTTTTTTAGACAGGGTTTCTCTGTGTAACCTTGGCTGTCCTCAAACTCACTCTGTAGACCAGGCTGGCCTCAAACTCACAGATATCCACCTACCTCTGCCTCCCAAGTGCTGAGGTTAAAGGTGTGCACCACCACGCCCAGCTCTTTGCCAACTTTTATGCTGTTCCTGGCTCTCCTGAAATCAGGTGACACCAGGCCCTGAGCTGTGGCTTGAGGGCCCAGGTGATGTGACCCTGGCCTGTGGAGCTGGCTTTCTCTTCTGTCTGTGGTGGTTCTCATGTGCAGGTGGATTGTTAACTTTCCTATATTCCCTTTCTTCCTTTTGTTAATGCTGTTTCTTCAGCCTGTACGCCATCTAGTCTTAGCTCAGGTACTCCTCTCCTCCCACTTTACAGCTTGCTTACATTATTTCTCTGCTACAAGCTCCTTGGGCAATGGCCATGTCCATCTTTGGCCAGCACACTGGATACAGAAATGGAAAGCATAGCTGCTGCTTTGTTAACCAGTTACAAACACACCATGAGGGTGATGGGAGAAGATGAAGCCATGGCCTTTAGCAACTCTCTTAAATGCATTCATAATCACAGTGGAAAACACTTAAAACTCATTTGTTCCATACCATTTTTAGGTAGCTAGTAAATTTTGTTTTTGTTGTTTTTTTTTGAGACAGAGTTTCTCTGTGTAGCTATGGTTGTGCTGGTACATACAAAAACCCTTTGTAGACCAGGCTGGCCTTTGTCTTCTCAGTGCTGGGATTAAAGGCATGTGTCACCGTGCCTGGCCCAGCTTCATAAATTTTTTTTGATAGAGTTTCTCTTTAAAATAGCCCTGGCTGTTCTGGAATTCATTCTGTAGACCAGGCTGGGCTCAAACTCATGGAAATCTGTTTGCCTCTGCCTCCTGCGTGCTGGGATTCAATTCATATAGCCTTTAAAAGAGCTAAGCTGGCACATTTTATAATTCAAACTGCACATCCTTTGAGGTAACAAACCATGTACCATGGGTCCACTTTCCAGTCAAAATACATCCCCTCTCCAGGATTGTCATGTTAGTGACAGAAAATCCAAACAAGCAATTTTGTTTTGTTTTGACACAGGGTCTTACTGTGTAGCCCGAGTCAGCCTGGAACTCGCTCTGTAGACCAGGCTGGCTTCAGAGATCCTGCCTGTCTCCAGAATGCTGGATCAAAATCTAGTGCCACCACACCTGGCCTAACCAAGTAACTTTGGATAAGCACAGAATACAATACCACCAATGGTAGGTAATCAGTTGGGTCCTTACATCCAGCAAACTGCTGCGGACAGTAAGAATGAGGCAGCTAGCTGTGTGTGGGCAAGTCAAGACCCGTGAAACTGTAAGGAAAAGGCAAGATGCAGGGTAGTACGTACAATACGATCCCATTTATTTAAAAATAAAGATTACATATTTGCTTATATGCATAAAATTTTTCTGAAAATTACATTAGAAATTATTAATAGAGGTTTCCTCTGTGGATGGGGTATGATGCCAGGACAGACACACCATTTTCTTATATTTTGGATTTTTTTCAACCATAGTACTTTTTAAAAAAAGAGCTGAATGTTATGAAGAGGAATCCTTTTACTCAGCCATGAGTTACATACATTTTAAGATGTGTATTTGATTTTCTTCAAGACAAACTGACTTGAGGTACTTCGTTTTTCCAGGTTTCATACCCACTTGACAAACATTTTTTAAAAAATCATATATTGCGTGGTTATTGTGAAGACAAGATCTTATTCAGCCTAGGCTGGACTTGAACGTGTAGCCGAGAGCAGTCTTGAGCTGGTACCCTGCCTCCTCCTGCCACCTGCTCCAACTAACAGGCATGGCATGCCATGTCCTGCTTGCTACATTTTTAGAAGATAACTGGATTTTAAATGAGATAGTTGCTAGGAAAAATAAAAAGAAACTCACACATTTTTGCTGTTTTTTGAGACAAGGTTTTTCCTTGTAGCCCTGGCTGGCCTGAATTTGCTATGTAGACCAGGGTGACTCTTAAACTCAGAGATCCACCTGTCTCTGATTCCCAAATCCTGAGATTTTAAGTGGTAGCCACTATGCCTGGCAAAACTCTGTTTAAACAATGTAAATAATATGATCAGTGCAGAAGACTGGGAGAATTTAAGAGTACAAGAAAACTAGAAAGATATACAGCCATTCATTAATGTTTTCTTCTTTCTTTACATGTACATTGACACACTGTCCTCTATACACATAACTTATTTACAAAGCTCAACTCCTCCTATGCCTACAGCCATGTCTCCTGCCTTCTTCAACACATAGCAGGCATTTAGTAAACATTGCAAATGCTGGATTACTAAGTATCATTTTTCAACAAAAATTACGTCCACAGCAGGCATTTAGTTGTTTCTAGTTTTTAAGTTAACTAGTATTAGGTCTATTCATAGCTAAACTTCTGCAATGATGGTCATTACTTAGAAAAAGCGACTGTGCCAAAGTATGAGACATTTGAAGTGTCTGAGCATGCTCTCAGGTTCTGTGCCACACTGCTTCCCGACAGCACCACCATCTTACAACCCTATTATTCCACGGGGAGAAACTTCTTCCTATCACAAACCCAAGTGTCTTCCCTGACACATGGTTAAGAATATGGCATTCCAATAGACGGACAGAGGAAGGGTAACACATACCCCACGTTTCACACGTCATGACCTCTAGTGGACTAGTATTAAGCCTGAGAATGTCTTCCAAACTTAGGGACAATGGGGATGAAGTGTCTCTGCTCTCTACCTACTCCTACCCCACTGGACTTTGGTCCTACAAGTGTGAGTGCTGAATGTGACATTTCGGTACAAATGCGAGTGAGCAACCGAGGCTGCAGACGGGCCATTCTCATCTGCGTGGCATCGATGAGAAGAGACTGTAAGACAAATGCCATCAGTGACCTGGGGCACATAGGACCTGGTGTCAGTAAGATACAGAGTCTCATTTTTTTTTTTTTTAAAGGAAAGGTAGCCAGTTATTTTGCTGATCTCTTCAGGGCAGCACTGGGAGGGGGGTGGGGGGAGTCAAAAGTGATATCAATACAGCCCTGCATAACAAAAAGATGCTTACAGCAAAAATAAGATCATTCTGATTTTTAGAAAACTTTTTTATTCGATGTTTAAGTAAGATCAAAAACTACAAGGTTTTTTTTTTTGTTCTTGGTTTTTTGTTTTTGTTTTTTGTTTTTTTTTTTTTTTGCAGCTGATGTGTGCAAAGAGAAACGCTAAACATCAGTTATCACCTGATTAGCTGAAGTCCTCCAAGGGTCAGTTACTCAGGGACAAACCAATTACTCTGTGTGGCTTAAGAGTCGTGCAGCAAAAAGTATCCTAATGAAACACTGGGCTGGAGGGCTGTAAAGTTTGAGTAGGAAGTGACAGGTGGCTGGGCAGCCTTGGGATTCCTTTAGGCTGAGCAGCTGGTTACCCTGTACAAGGACCTAGCATCCAGCTATTTAATGTTTTGATGTTTTTTAGTTTAAACAACTTTAACTCATAACCTCTAAGCAGAAATAAAGACTGTCTACATGGTCTGAAAACACAAAGCAGACCCACTTCTCCAGCAGAAGTCTAGCTGAGTGCAACCCTAAAGCAAACAGTGATGACTGTGCACACTGCGCTTGCTACACTACATCTGCTGTGTAGAGTTTCCGTTCCAAGTGTTGTTTTCATCTTCACCATCATCTTGAGTCCTCAATCTGTATATTTTTCCTTCCTTTTTAAAGTCTTCCCCTCGTTTTTCCAGCACTCTTTTTCGGACTGGCTCCCTGAAGTGAAAAAGATAGAAGGGAAGTGACATAAAATAAACACAGTACAAGCTGTTTCTTCACATTTCCACTGATATAGGTCAGGCAACTTTTTTTTTTTTTTTTTTTGTCCATTTTCCTGATAATTTACTAAACTCTAGAAGAACATGATCATTTGCTAACAAATCATTCCTTAAAAACATAAACCAAGGCTGGGCGTGGTGGCGCACGCCTTTAATCCCAGCACTCCGGAGGCAGAGGCAGGCAGATTGCTATGGAGAGTCCAGGACAGGCAAGGCTACACAGAGAAAACCCTTTCTCGAAAAACCAAACCAAAACAAACCAAAACAAAAAAACCCCCCAAAACTAAAAAACTCATACAAGATGACACACATACCAAGATATAATTTACATAGCACCATAAAAGCTATACAAGCTCCAGCTGTAGCTTGACTGATGGAAATGGCCAGCCGGTCATTTCAATCTTTTCAAAACCTTTTCCAGTGATTTACAACCAAGAACAAATAGGACTTCCTTATTTGACAACAGCAAATAAAGAATTTAAAGAATTTTATTAACAGAAAATGGGGGGCTGGAGAGATGGCTCAGTGGTTGACTCAGTGGTTAAGAGCACTCACTGCTCTTCCAGAGGTCCCTAGTTCAATTCCCCGCAACCACATGGTGACTCACAACCATCTGTAATGTGATCTGATGCCCTCTTCTGGCCTGCAGGTGCACACACACATAGAACACTCATATACATAAAATAATACATCTTAAACAAAACAAACCAAACCTAAAAAAAAATCCCAGAAAATGGAAAACACGTACCTTTTCTCTGACTTGTTGGATGACACAGGGTTTGAAGGCTCTGTGGATGTGGCTCTTGCTGACATCTGTGCAGGAGGGGGATTACTAAATAAAAAATTGCTAATTAGTCTCCATATGGCCAGGAATGGATAAAGCATCGTCCCCAGTAATGTCCAAATGTCTCCGCTAGAAGAGTGGACAATGGATGTGGCTGGCCGTCCTGCCTAGAAATTAAAAGGAAATTTAAAATAAGCAAGCAAATAAAGACTATCAGTACAACGGAATCACACTTGGGTCCTAGATGCTTCTTTAATCTGGAAATGACACCCTATTCCCTTTGACTTAATCCAAGAAAGTAAAAATGATCACCTTTTACTGCTTTCCAAGTGCCCATGAACTTATGCAGACTTCTAGAGCTGTTTTTCTTTTCTTTTTTTTAAAGATAGTTTCACTATGGAGCCCTGGCCATCATGGAACCCACTTTGTAGACCAGACTGGCCTGGAACTCACAAAGATTTGCCTGCCTCTGCCTCCTAAGCACTGGTATTAAAGGCATGCACCACCACACTCAGCTGTTTTTACTTTTTAAAAAATAATTTGTGTGTGTGTATGAATGTATATACATGCAACGCATGTGTGCATGGGCATGGGATCACCTGGAACTGGAGCTACAGACAGCTGTGAGGCACCCTGTGGGGACTAAGAACTGAAGCTGGCTCGTCTACAAAGTATGAAGTGCTCCTAACTGCTGAGCCATCTCTCCAACACCTTACTTACTACTTGAGACAAGATTTCACAGTGTAACTCACACTAGGCAGGACGCACTGTGTGAATGAACCATGCTGGCCTTCAATTCAGAAACCCACCTCTTTCTGCCTCCCAAGTGCTAGAACTACAGAAGTGTGCCACTGGACCTGAGTGAACCAACTTGAAAAAAGATTTAGTCTTCTCTTATGTGTAATAATGTTTTGTCTGTATGCCTAAGTGTGTGCCTGGTGCCCAAGGAGATCAGAAGAGGACATCAGATCCTCTGGAACTGGACAGTTGTCAGTTGCTATGTGTGTGCAGGGAACTGAACCTGTGTCCTCTAAGAGAGCAACACATGCTCTTAATTGCCAAGCCATCTCTCCAGCTCTGACCCAACTATTTTTGAGGGGGAAATAAAAAGCACTTTTTCCCCCCGAGACAGGGTCTCTCTCTTTGTGTTAGCCTTGAATGTCCTGGACTCACTTTGTAGACCAGGCTGGCCTTGAACTCACAGCGATCCACCTGCCTCTACCTCCTGAGTGCTGGGATTAAAGGCATGCATCACCACGCCTGGCCAAAAAGGTAAACGTTGGTAATAAAATTAATGACTAATTAAAAGAGAAAAGTAAAAATATAATCAAAGAAAACGAGATTAAGCCAAAGATTAAGATTTAAAACCCAGTGAACATGAAACCCTGACTGCAAGCTGTTTCCAGCGTGACGGTAGCTCTAGTTTAGAGCAGGGAAAACTATGCTGACCCTTCAGGTAGGACCTTGGCAACATCTCAGCTCTTTTCTCCCTAGGAGATGAAAGCGCTATACTTACGAGGTGTGGTGGCATCTGTACCTTTAGTCTCAGCACTTGGGAGGAAAAGGCAGGCAGATCGCTGGTTTTTTTGTTTGTTTTGTTTTTGGGGTTTTGAGACAGGGTTTCCCTGTGTAGCCTTGGCTGTCCTAGACTTGCTTTCTAGACTAGGCTGGCACAGAGATCAACCTCAATACTTGTTCTCTTTTGTTAATTTTTTTTTTTTGTATACAAAATAGTTGGCAATTCAAAGTTTCCCAAAACATTAGCACCACCAATTTATAAAGCACAGAATTGATCTAATTTTGGCTACTTGGTTATTTAATTACCCACAGTATTTTCTCTTGTGCCAATTCTCAGAAATGACTAAGAATATAACAGACAGAAAATGCAAAGAGTAGACCCCAGCACACGTACTGGTAGCAGCACCACAGAGGCACTAGGGGCGAGCCCCAGATCCAGCAGCTTCTTCTTATAGTCTTCTCTGGTGAACTCTCTTCTGGGAAACATTGTTGCTAGTGAAAAATTACCGTAGGTGTTGCCAACAGTCTGAAACAGAGCAGTGAATTTAAACCGCATAAAGGTGCCTTTAAAAAACAAGGTACGGGGAGGCAGAGGCAGGCGGATCACTGTGAGTTCGAGGCCAGCCTGGTCTACAAAGTGAGTCCAGGATGGCCAAGGCTACACAGAGAAACCCTGTCTCGAAAAACAAAACAAAACAAACAAACAAACAAACAAACAAAACAAAAAACCAACCAACCAAAAAAAAAAAAAACAAACAAAAAAAAACCAAACAAACAAAAAACAAAAACCAAGGTACTACCAATATGTATCATTTTCAATCCTAAAATGACTTATAAATAAAATTGCCTTAATTTACAAAATTCAATTAGACATCAACTAAATAAATCACTTAGAAAAAAATGTTTCAAAAAGTAGTTGAGAAATACCAAATCCAAATGGTTTTAAAAAGCTTTTACTGCACCAGGAGTGGTGGTGCATGCCTTTAATCCCAGCACTTGGGAGGCAGAGGCAGGTGGATTGCTGTGAGTTTGAAGCCAGCCTGGTCTACAAAGAGAGTACAGGACAGCCACAACTACACAGAGAAACCCTTGAAAAACAGAAACAAACAAACAAAGAAACAAACAACCCCCCCCCCCCCACACACACACACAAAAAAAAAAAAAAAAAAAAAAAAAAGAGAGAGAGAGAGAAAGAAAAAGAAAAAAAAAAAAAAAAAAAAAAAAGACCACTGTGTTGCTTTGTTACGACTGCAAGTAAATGGATGGAGGGTACTGTGGGAAAAAGAGATCTCCTCTGTGGGCCAGCTAGAGAAATAACTGACTTTTCAAGTGTCCTCTGACCCCTGACATGTGCCATGGTATACATATGGCCCCTGTACCTCCCACACAAAATGAAATACTGTAAGAACTTTTTAAAGATATCTGTCCTATTAAAGCTCCTCTGTGCTGTGACTGGATTTTGTATTTATGTTTGTAAAGAATAGTGAAGGAATGGGGAGGCCTGGTGGCACTCAAAGGAAGGATAGCAGGCTACCAAGAAGAGACTTGATACCCTATGAGCATATACAGGGGAAGGAGGTCCCCCTCAGTCACAGTATATAGGGGAGGGGAATAGGGGGAAAATGGGAGGGAGGGAGGATACAAGGGATGGGATAACAATTGAGATATAACAAGAATAAATTAATAAAATATTAAAAATTAAAAAAAAAGCAAAGTTGTTTTAAAAAATTAAAAAGAAAAAAAGAATAGTGAAGGATCTGCGATTTACAGTTTAAATTCCCCCTTCCCCCTCCTTTTTTCTTTCTTTTGAGGGACAGGGTTTCTCTATATAACCTAGTTGTCCTAGAATTCATGATGTAGACCAGGCTGGCCTTGATATAACAGAGACCCACCTGCCTCTGTCTCCCCAGTGCTGGGATCAAAGAGCTATGCCACCATACCCAGCTTTAAAAATGTCTCACAACAACAACAACCAAAACCAAATGTGACAGGTAAGCAAATAAGCACGTGAAGGTAGCAGATGAGCCTGCTCTGTTCTCAGTGGCCAAAATGCAAAATCACCTGAGATGTCCATTAAGATAAGCAGACAGAGAAAATGTGGTATATACTCAATAAAGTTTTATTCAACAGCATCATCATCATCATCATCATCATCATAATAATAATAATAATAATAATGATAATAATGATAATAATAATAATGATAAAATAAAATTATGTCATCTATGGGAAAAATAGATGGAAATGGAAACCACAGAGAGCAAAGCAATCCAGTAATTCACTACAGCTTTTCCATATGTGTATCTTAGATTTTGATATACAGGAGTGTATACATTAATATATACACACTAAACATGTGTGAAAAGGAAGTAGAAGGGGTACTAGTGAGGTAAAGAAAGACTAAAATGATTGGAGGGAGAGGAGGAGGGAGAGAGTGGAGGTTAGTGGGTATAAACATGGAAATGTTCTATAAGGTACTGTGTCATAATTAAAATTCATTATTTTGTACACTAATCTGAAAGTAAAACATGTGGCATCTGACATGAAAAGCAAAATGGAAATCAAATGATGAAATAATGTACTGGTGAGATGACTCAGTGATTAAAAGCATTTGTCATGTAAGCCTGATGGCTGAGAGTTTGATTCCTAGAACCCATTGTAAAAAGAGACCCAACCCCTGAAAGCTGTTCTTAACACACATGTGCACCCGCATTCACACATTCAAACATCAACCATACACATTAGTCATAAATAAAAATAAAACAGGAAAAATGGTATCTGTAGAATATGCTAAGATGGGGTTTGCCTATCTATTAAGGAAAATAATGGTCAGTGTGGGTTTAAAAAAAAAAAAAAATGTATTTGGGGCACAGGCCTTTAATCCCAGCACTTGGGAGGCAGAGGCAGGTAGATCACTGCGAGTTCGAGGCCAGCCTGGTCTACAAAGAGAGTGCAGGACAGCCAAGGCTACACAGAGAAACCTTGTCTCAAAAAGCCAAAAAAAAAAAAAGTATTTAGAGATATGATCTCAATGTGTAGGCCGAGCCATTCCAGATTTTAAATAAGAAACACTGTTAACAATCCAAGTATGTGTTGGTGAGTCATTAGCCTGGTTTTCCAAATTCTAGCAAGGAGCCCAGTTGTAGCTAAACTTAATGGCACAGCTGCCACTTGGCTGCTTGTTTTGCAGTAGTGTGTAGGAGGTCAGTGTGTGGGCACATGCATACCATGGCACATGGTCATGGGGGTTAGGTCTTTCTCTGGCTGGCTGCAGAAGCGCTATCTTTTCCCCACATAGATCTCCATTTCCTGGCGGCAGTCATAATAAAGTATGGCAGGGGGTGCCCTGTAGAGGTCGTCAATACAGCACAGCAGGGAAACAAGCATCTGGGGTGGGTCTGCAGCTCTGGAGGCATCCTCTCTTGTGACATGATGGAAAGACTATTTTGAGGAGTCCTTTGCTAAAAATGTCTGAACCTATTAACCCAACTTCCTAATTTTAACCTTGAAGTTATAAGAAAAATTCTGGTACATATAAAGAGCTTAGATCCTAAAAGATGATTTATGCCCAGAATCCATTTGAATCAGGACTAAGAGAATAGTAAGTACTGCAAGTTATTCCTCTCTTACTTCCTATGTTATCAAATTTCATGTGTCACTTAGATTTTGAGTAAGCCCACACTTCTGAAGTAAATTCTTGATCTTTTGCCTTGACCAACAGAAAAATGGCTAGGCTTTAATGAGCCTTCACAAAACCTTTTCTTTCTAGGACAGATAAATGCGCAGATCAGACATCTAGGAGACAACATGCTTTTCAATCCCCTTGTTAACATTTTTTTTTTTCCTTTGGTTTTTTGAGACAGGGTTTCTCTGTGTAGCCTTGGCCATCCTGGACTCACTTTGTAGACCAGGCTGGCCTCGAACTCATAGCGATCCGCCTGCCTCTGCCTCTCGAGTGCTGGGATTAAAGGTGTGCGCCACCACACCCGGCCCCCCTTGTTAACAGTTAACAGACCTTTCCTGAGCCTCCTGCGTACTGTCATTGTGTAGAGTGCAAGCCGGAACTCCCTCCACGAGCGAGGGCCCTCCAGGAGCCAGGCTGACTCCTGCTACTCTTTTGGAGCTAATCAAAATTTCTTCACACCCTTCAAGTTCTGCTTTGAAACTTCTCTTGCAAGATTTTAATAACCCACACATCTATCTTTATGAGTTCACCTGTGCAGCAAACTGCCTTGCTTCTTCTAAAGGAGCATCAGAAGGAAACTGATTTGTAAAGGAAGAACCATCGGGCAGCCGGAACTGAATTCTTGCAATGGTGCTATAAAAAAAAAACAAAGAGTCAAGCTGAAGTCAGTTGTTTCAGAGCCATGAACTACCAGCTGGTGACAGAGCTGTAGGTCATATGAGTTTGATCCCCATGGTGGAGAGAATTGACTCCCCTAAGCTTGCCATCTGACCTCCATGCAGGCACCATGGCATGCTGTGCCCACCCCCGCACATTGCTTCCTTCCTTCCTTTCTGAAGCTCAGTTGTGAGTAGAAATGTACTTTTTTAGGCAGGCAAGAGGGCTCAGCATGTAAGCCTGTCAGACTGTAGTCTACCACTTAAGGCTGAAACAGGAGGATCACAAGTTAGAGGCAAGCCTGGGCTAAATACCCAATGAAATCGTGTCTCAAAAACAAAACAGGGGCCTGATGAGATGACCTAAGTGTGATTCCTCAAAGATCCCCAAGAGCCTACCTCCATGAAGGAAGGAGACACCTTTAATCCCAGCACTGGGGAGACAGAGGCAGGCAGATCTCTGAGGCTAGCCTGGTCTACAGAGTGGGACAGCCAGGGCTACACAGGGAAACCTGGTCTTGGAAAAAAAAAAAAAAAAAAACCAAAAAAAACCAAACAACCAAAAACTCCAAAAGAACAACAAAAAAACAAAAAAAGGTTCTTGATTTTTTTTATTGTTGAATTTACTTTTATTTTTATTTATTTTCTTTTGGTTTTTGAGACAGGGTTTCTCTATGTAGCCTTGGCTATCCTGGAACTTGCTCTGTAACCAGGCTGGCCTCAAACTCACAGAGATCCTCTTACCTCTGTTCCTGAGTGCTGGAATTAAAGCGGTGAGTCACCATGGTTTCTGTGGAAACATTGTCATTCCTTGTACTAACCGGTTTTTATGTCTACTTGACACAAGCCAGAGTCATCAGAGAGAAGGGAGCCTCAACTGATAAAATGTCTCCATGAGATCTGGCTGTAAGGTATTTTCTCAATTACTGACCAATAAAGGAGGGCCCAGTGCATTGTGGGTGGTGCCATCCCTGGGATGATCCTGGATTCTATAAGAAAGCAGGCTGAACTGGGAGCTGTGGCACACGCCTATAATCCCAGCACTCAGGGAGGCAAGAAGGGACTTCTGTAAGTTTGAGGCCAACCTGATCTACAAAGCAACAGCCAAGGCTACACGGGAAAACAAACAAACCAAAGAAGAAGAAAGAAGAAGAACAAGGAGGAGGAGGAGGCGGTGGCAGCAAGCAGGCCAAGTAAGGCAGAAGAGCAAGCTGGTAAGCAGCACCCCTGTGGCCTCTGCATCAGCTCTGTGGAAGGGTTAGCCAAATAAACCATTTCCTTCCTAAGTTGCTTTGATCATGGTGTTTCATCACAGCAATAGTGACCCTAAGAGAATTGTCTTGGATATAAGAGTGAGTGCTCAGCTACCTCTGGTGACTCCATGTCTAATATTCTGAGGAATTGCCAAATGCTTTTCTAAAATGGCTACATCGTTTTATAACCCACTGATAATGTAGAGAGGCTCCAAATTCTCTGCTCTCACCAACACTTGTTACTGTCTTTTCTGTACTTTATTGAGACAGTCTCACTGTGTAGACCCTGCCCAGAACTTGCTATACTAGCCTTGAATTCAGAGATCATTTTGTCTGCTGCAGAGTGCTAGGATTAAAAGAATGTGCTATCATGAATAAACTGTTACTGTCTTTTAAAGTTGATTTATGCTAGGGGGTGTGAAATGGCAATCTTTTGGATTGTTTATTTTTGTGAGGTAGTTTTACTATGTAGCCCAGGCTGGTCTGGAGCTTGCTACATAAATAACCCAAGCAGTCTCCAAACTTGTCGTCATCGTCATCATCGTCTTCCTCTTCCTCCTCCTTTTTGGTTTTTTGAGACAGGGTTTCTCTGTGTAGCCTTGGCTGTC
This sequence comes from Acomys russatus, assembly GCF_903995435.1. NCBI lineage: Eukaryota > Metazoa > Chordata > Mammalia > Rodentia > Muridae > Acomys > Acomys russatus. The sequence continues at coordinate 27,860,838 of NC_067142.1, read as the reverse complement.
CTGGACTTACTTTGTAGACCAGGCTGGCCTCGAAGTCAGAGATCCACCTGTCTCTGGCCCCCTGAGTGCTGGGATTACAGGCGTGTGCCACCACACTTAGCCTGTTTCCTTGACTGAGATTCCCAAGAGTTAGACTTATAGGCATATGCCTAACACCTGGGTTGTTTATTGGCCATTTTCCTATCTTTAGAGAAATAAGGGTTCCAATCTTTTCCCCACACGGGGGCAGGGGTGGGTGAGTGGTATACAAATACTTTTTATAGCCCAGGTACAGGTTCCTTATCAAATATATACTTTGAAGTATTTTCTCCCATTCCATATATGTTTTAGGATTAGGAATGCAGAGATAGCTCGGCAGTTAGAGAACCCATTGCTCTTGCAGAGGACCTGAGTTTGGTTCCCAGCTGCCAGGGTTGTGAGTTGCCTTAACTGCAGCAGCAAAGCATCCAATAAACATCATCTTTCTGACTTCATGGAAGTTCCTTTTAAGATTAAAAAGAAGAGAAAAAAAAAAAAAAAAAGATTGAATTTGTTTGTGTTTGTGGAGAGTATATGCAAACATGTATGCGCATGGACCAGTGCAGAGGCCATACAGCACGGGACTGTCCTTCTCTGTCAGGCTACATTGTCTCAGCTAGGCTAGAAGTCAGTAAGCATTAGCAATCCTGTCTTCTCCATTTTTGGAGCTGGGTTATAGACATCTGGTGGACTCCTGGCTTGTTACATAGCTGCCAGGTCTAAATTCCAGTCCTTATGACTGCAGTGAGCACTCTTAACTGATAAGCCATCTCTCCAGCTCCTAGTATAGCCATCTATTAAGATGCGTTCTGAGGAAAGAACAGAGCATTTGTCCATTTAGGTTTTAATTCTTTCAATAACCTTTTCACTTTTTACTGTATAAGACATAGTTTTGTTAAATTTATAAAAATATTTGTTGAAATTTCTAAGAAAGGTGTAGTGGCACACGCCTTTAATCTTAGCACTTGGGAGGCAGAGGCAGGCGGATTGCACTGTGAGTTCAAGGCCAGCTTGGTCTACAAAGTGAGTCCAGGACAGCCAAGGTTACACAGAGAAACCCTGTCTCGAAAAAACCAAAAATAAATAAATAAATATTAAAAAAAAGATTGATTGTACTTTTCTTTATGTATATGTGTGTGTGTATATGTCTGTGTGAATGCATGCCTGTAGGTATAGGTGCCCTTGGAAGTCAGAAGTGCGTGTTAGATCCTCTGGAACAAGAGGTGGTTTTAAGCTGCCTGATGTGGGTGTTAGGAACTGAACTCAGGTCCTCTGTAAGAATAGCATGTGCTCCCAACTTTGGAGCCACTTCTCTAGCCCTTCTAAGAAACAAACAAACAAACAAACAAACAAAAAGATTTATTTATTATTATGTATACAGTGCTGTCTGCATGTACACCTGCAGGCCAGAAGAGGGTATCAGATCACATTATAGATGGTCATGGGCCACCGTGTGGTTGCTGGGAATTGAACTCAGGACCTCAGGAAGAGCAGTCAGTGCTCTCAACCTCTGAGCCATCTCTCCAACCCGGAATCAAAAATTTAAAACTAGTTTTTTGAGACAGGGTCTCACCGTGTAGCTCTGGAACTCACTATGAAGACCACATTAGCCTCAAACTCACAGAGATCCACCTGTTTCTCCCAAGTGTTATTAGGATTAAAGGTGTACACCACACTCAGCCATAATATTTGATCATGAAAGTTAACAATTGAAAAAAAAAGAAAGAAAAGAAAGTTAACAATTGTCCAATATTAAAAAATAGCTAAGTACTAGCCAGGAACTGGGCTTAGTGGCACACATCTTTAAATCTAGCAGTTTGGAGGCAGAGGCAGGTGCATCTCTGTGAGTTCAAGGCCAGCCTGATTTACATAATGAGTTTCAGGTTAGCTAGGGCAACATAGGGAGATTCTATCTCAAAATACATTAATAAAGATAAATAAGTAAAATAAACACTAACCAGCCCCAGATGCATAGCATTTCAGGGTAAAGTTTATAAAGCAAGAAGTACCTTCTGTCTCGTGCACAAGATTCCTTTTTGGCTTCTGCTTCTGCCTGTTTGGCCAGCATGGCAGCAGCTTTGGCAGCCTCTGCTTCCTTTGTCTTTGCAAAACGAGCAGCTCTTTCTGCACGATCCTTTGAAGTCAAACATCATTAGACACATTACTTCTGTCAGAATCTACACACATCTAAACACAAGGAATAAACACAAATACACAAAATTCTTCAAGTTTACCTGCAAACTTTACACATTTAAGGCCTGATTTTTTTTTTGTTTGTTTGTTTTCATTTAAGCAACTGTCAAGAATCTGAGTTACTATTACACAAAAAGATGAACTGGCTCCACAGCTGGGGAACAAAACTAATGCTTAATGAGTGTTTGTTAAATAATATCCAGGCAGGAATACTTTTCATGTATATATAATAGCTTAATTTAAAAAGCAATTAATGGGCTAGAGAAATGGCTCAGAGGTTCAGATCACCAACTGTTCTTCCAGAGGATGTGGGTTCTCAGTATCCACAGGGCACTAAGAAACCTCTCTAACTCCAGTCCTAGGGGACCCAACACCATCTTCCAGCCTCTGAGAGCACTGCATGCATATGACATACATACACATCTAGGCAAAATATTTATATACATAAAATAAAAAATAATTTAAAAAAGGTAACTGCTACAAAGATATCATAAACCTTGAATTGTGCCCAAGTCTTTTGAAAGTCTGTCAAAAATAATACTGCTATGGAGACTGCAAAATAACACATTTTTTTGTTTGTTTTTGCTTTTTTTCTATTTTAAATTATTTTCTTTCTTTCTTTCTTTTTTTTTTTTTTTTTTTTTTTTTCGAGGCAGGGTTTCTCTGTGTAGCCTTGGCTGTCCTGAGACCAGGCTGGCCTTGAACTCACAGAGATCCACCTGCCTCTGCCTCCCGAGTGCTGTGATTAAAGGCGTGCGCCACCACCGCCCGGCTTAAATTATTTTCTTTTAGTTTTATATTTTATTAATTTATTCATATTACATCCCATCTCAATTGCTTTCCCATCCCTTGTATCCCCCCATTCCTCCTTCCCTCCTGCTTTCCCCCTACTCCCCTCCTCTATGACTGTGACTGAGGGGGACTTCCTCCCCCTGTATATGTTAATGGGGTATCAAGTCTCTTCTTGGTAACCTGCTATCCTTCCTCTGAGTGCCACCAGGCCTCCCCATCCAGGGGACATGATCAAATATGGGGCACCAGAGTTCGTGTGAAAGTCAGTCCCCACTCTCCAATCAACTGTGGAGAATGTCCTGTCCATTGGCTAGATCTGGGTAGGGGTTCGAAGTTTACTGCACGTATTGTCCTTGGCTGGTACCATAGTTTGAGCTGGACCCCTGCGTGTTTGTTTTTTGAGACAGGGTTTCTCTGTGTAGCCTTGGCTGTACTGGACTTGCTTTGTAGACCAGGCTGGTCTTGAATTCACAGCAATCTGCCTGCCTCTGCCTCCCGAGTGCTGGGATTAAAGGCATGCGCCACCACCGCGCAGCCAAAAGTAACACATTTTTAATTTGTTTTCTAGAAATTTTGTTTTGTTTTTGAGACAGTTACTCTGTGTATCCCTGACTAGCCCATGACTCCCTTTGTAGAGCAGGCTGGCTTTAAGCTCATACAGCTCCATCTACACGCCTCATTAAGTGCTGGGATTAAAGGCATGCACCACCATGCCCAGCTTGACAATCTTTTACAGCTTCCCTTTCTTAGAAAATTCTTTTTTGTTTGTTTGCTTTTTTGTTTTTTGAGATAGGGTTTCTCTGTGTAGTGCTGGCTATTCTGGAACTTGCTTGTGTAGACCAGGCAGACCTCCAACTCACAAAGATCTGCCTGCCTCTATGGTGGGAATAATGGAGTAAGCCGTGACTGTCCACCTTAGGAAATTCTTAGTAACTTGGGAGTTGGGTGACACATGACTTTAACCCCAGTTCTCTCTGATTTTGAGAACCAGCCTTGTCTACATATCAAGTTCCTGGGTAGTCAGGGCTATACTGTGAGGCTCTTTCTCAAAAAGCAAAACAAAAAACAAACAAAAACAAAACAAATCAAAAAGCAAAACAAAACAACATCCCAAAGTAACATGAAGAAAGTAACTTTAAAATTATTTTGGGTGGCAAAATGGCTCAGTGGTTAAGACCAAGTGCTGCTTTTTCAAAGGACTTGAGTTCAGTTCCCAACACATACAGCAGGAGGCTCACTATCATCTGTAACTCCACTTCCAGAAGATTTGACACCTCTGCTCTCTAAGGATATCTATATATGTGTGCACATGTCCACATGCTGACACACCTACGCCCACATATAATGAAACACAGATGCACACACAAAACAAAACAACCCCCCAAATCCTCTCACCAAAACAAAACACTCTATCTTGGGTTAGTGAAGTGGATTCAAGGGTAAAAGCACTTGCTGTATTGAGCCTGGTGACCTTAGTTTGAGCCCCAGAGTCCATACAAAGGCTGAAGGAGAGAACTGACTCCACAGCTGTCCTCTGACCTCCAAATGTGTCAAAACACACACACACACACACACACACACACACACACACACACACACACACACGGGTGTGGGTAGAGTTGGCTCAGTGGTTTAGAGCACCTGCTGTTCTTTTATAGGATCTAGATTCAATTTGTAGCACTGACATGGTGACTTATAGCCATCTATAAAATCTAGTCCAATGTCCTCTGAGGACCACAAGCACATACAACGTACATTCATGAGGCAAAACATTTATACAAGTGAAATAAATAATTTTTGTTTTGTTTTGTTTTTGTTTTTTGAGATAGGGTTTCTCTGTGTAACAGTCCTGGCTACCCTGGACTTGCTTTTTTAGACCAGGCTCGCCTCAAACTCACAGCAATCTGCCTGCCTCTGCCTCCCGAGTGCTGAGATTACAGGTGTGCCAGCATGCCCATGAAGAGAAATATTTTAAAAACTGTTTTTGGAGGGGTAGACATGTGGAGGAAAAAAAAAGAAAAAATATTACAAATTGTAATAATTACCTATTAATTTTCCTAACTATTTAAATTTAATACACAATTTAAAAAAGGAAGCATGGATTGATACTTTCTGTTATTAAAATGTGCTATAAGGTGCACCATTTGGTAATGTAAAGGCATCCTGTGTGAAGAAAGAAGATCACCAATGTCATGGAATCAAGCATTTAAAAAAAATTTAAATGCCAGTTTCTCACTTCTACAATCCCAGTACTTAACAAGTTTTACAATCCCAGTACTTAACAAGTTCCCCTAAGAACTCCAAATTCCAGGATGGTCGCGGCTACACAGCAACGCTTACCAGTGCAATCTGCTGCTTGATGCGCTCTCGGGCTGCTCTGTCTTCCGCCTTTTCTCTGCTTCTTTCTTCTAACATTCTTTTTGTTAATTCTTCTTCTTGTTTTCTTTTATAATCCAACATTTCCTTTCCAGTTTTTCTCCTTTCAATTTCCTTCTTAATCTCTCTCTGAATCAAAAAAAAGTTTTATAAACCAAATGCATAATCCCATCTTCTGTTCTAGACAACATTTTGATATAAGAAAGGTTGATTAGAGAATGCAGTTAAGAAAACAACTTGGCGGCTGGAGAGATGGCTCGTGGTCAAAAACACTTGCTGTTTTTCCATCTATCACGTGATCTAATGCCTTCTTATGTCATGCAAGCAGAGCACTGTATACACAATAAATCTTTTAAAAAATTTACTTATTAAGTATACAGTGTTTTGCCTGCATGTACACCTACATGTCAAAAGAGGGCACCAGATCACGTTACAGATGGTTGTGACCCACCATGTGGTTGCTGGGAATTGAACTCAGGACCTTTGGAAGAGCAGCCAGTGCTCTTAACCTCTGAGCCATCTCTCCAGGCCCCATAAATAAAGCTTAAAAGAAACAAAAATAAAAAAACAAAAAAAGAGTACAGTGTCCTGGGGCTGGACAGATGGCTTAGCATTTAAGAAAACTGACTACTCTTTCAGAGGACCCCGGTTCAAATTCCAGCACCCACATGACAGCTCACAACTGTCTGTAACTCCAAGAGCTGATACCCTCACAAAGACATCAAAACATCAATGCATATAAATAAATAATCTTTAAGCCGGGCGTGGTGGCGCACGCCTTTAATCCCAGCACTCGGGAGGCAGAGGCAGGGGGATTGCTGTGAGTTCGAGGCCAGCCTGGTCTACAAAGTGAGTCCAGGATGGCCAAGGCTACAGAGAAACCCTGTCTCGAAAAAACCAAAAATAAATAAATAAATAATCTTTTTAAAAAAAGCATAAAGCGTCATTAGTGCAATCTGAATCACAAGTCTTTAGTTTCTATGGCAAATCTGCTGCCCTCTGAGGACAAAAATGGCAATAAATTATTTGTCTTAAAAAAAAAAAAAAAAAAAAAAGATAATCTATATGAGACCCCAAAGAGATGGGGCACAGTTATTGTGAAAAAGATGAGTACATTGGAATGCAATGTTAGATTAAAAATTCAGGAGTATGTCCACAAATTTAACTTTCTTCAAACCTAGCAATTTCAGATAAACTTCCTTTAGATGCTCAGTATGGAAGACTCACTGCACAGGGAAAAGAAAAAGATTACTCAATTATTCTTAGTAATTTATAAAAAAAGAAAATAAACAGCTGGGCATGGGACCCCATAGTAGCTCTAAGATTTCTGGACCAGCATGTATATAATATAATCTCAATGCACAGAGCTGATAATTTCCCTCACCATGATCTAACACTGAAATCTAACGACATCACCCTACGTCTGCTAAAATAGACAACAAATCAAATATACCCTCAAGTAATAGAAAGTGAAACCCTGCTAAGTGTGAGCTCTACCTGTTCTTCTTCCTTCCTTTTCTCTTCTCTCCTTTCTTCAAGTTTTTTTGTTAGTCTGTTTAGAAAAACAAAACAAAAACAAAATACCAAAATAGATTATATTATAGAAAGCACAATTAAGAATTCTATTGGAGGAGCCAGCATGGTGGTGTACACCTTTAACATTAGCTTTAGGAACATAGGCTAGCTAGGGGTTATACAGTCAGACTGTCTCAAAAGGTTTATTTAACTAAAACAAAATATAATCCCCTGAAAGTACAGCAACAGTTTATTTGCCCACTTCCTGTCCCTTATATAAATCCATGAATAGAAGTCCCTCGGAAGCCTGTTTCTAACCCTGTCTTATATTAATATATGAGTTCTCACTTTTTGATGCTTTATCTGATTATAGTACTTGAAAAAAATATATATTTAAGCTGGAAAGATGGCTCAGCAGTTAAAAGCTTTTACTATTCTTGCACTTGACCAAGGTTCTATTCCCACAGCCCACTTCATTTGGGGAGGGGGTTGCTTTTGTTTTTGAGATAGGGTTTCTCTTTGTATCCCTGGCTGGCCTCGAACTCCATCTGTAGACAAGGGTAGCCTCAGAGATCAGCCAGCCTCTGCCTCTGAGGTGCTCGGGTTAAAGGTGTGCAACACCACTGCTCAGCTTTATAAGCCACTTCTTGATACCCACAACTTCCTGTATTTCCCACTTGCTTCCTGTAGTTGCAAGTGGTCAAGAAGACACTGACTCTCGAAGGGATTTTATTTTATTCATTAGGATCACTATTACTGTTTTGCAGAGCTGAGGGTATAACCCAGAACCCCATGCCTGCTAGGCATTTTAGCACTGAGCCAGATCCCAGTCTTCTCTAAGAAGTATTTTTTAACTTCTATATGCTAGTAAAACGTTTTTTGTTGGGATTACAAATATTATTAGGCATCAACTCATACTTTTTGTTTGTTTGTTTTTTGGAGACAGGGTTTCTCTGTGTAGCCTTGGCTGTCCTGGACTTGCTTTGTAGACCAGGCTGGCCTCAAACTCACAGAGATCCACCTGTCTCTGCCTCCTGAGTGCTGGGATTAAAGTTGTGCACTACCCTCAGCTACAACTCATATTTTGTAGTTGCAGCATAACAGACAAATTTCATAATTATTGTATTTTTATAAGCCTTTCACTAGAAACTACAATAGATCAGAGATGTTTAACTGATTACCTCCAAGCAATGAAAAAGATGACATTTAGAGATAGTTATGCAGAACCCCAGCTCGGTACATACATACATACATATATATATATATACACACACATATATATATATAAAATATGAGCTCAGTTTTAGGTCATCTGGAGCTTATTATTCTTCTGGCATAAAGAAGTAAAAGCAAAAGTGACAGATGGACACCCACATGCATGTGCCAAAAGGGACTCTTAGAACAAAATGTTCAGTTCTATAGCTAACTGACAACTTCAAAGACACAGAAAAACAGTACCCTAGTTTTAATTTTCATGGAATAGAATTATTAAAACAACCAAAAATTTAAACATGCAACTCTGAATCTTCCTTTGAATTGTTTAGTTTCATTCAGGTCAACACAATGACTAGAAACTGTAATTTATTAAATAAAATGCTCTCTATAAAAGCAAAAGTAAACCTTTCCACTCTGACGGTGAGGTCCTCTGCTGGTCTCTGGTTTGAACATCCATGAGGGTCCTGAGAGAAGTTGTCATGACCTGTGCATTCTCCTCCTTAATTATTAAAATAAAATACAATAAGAATACTGCCAATAGAGGCAGGTGGATCTTTGAGTTCAAGGCCAGCCTGGTCTATAGAGTGAGTTCTACAACAGCCAGGACTACACAGAGAATCTCAAAAAGCCAACACACACACACACACTACACACACACAAACGCGCACGTGCCAACGTATTTAATGCAACTTGTAAATGGTATAAATCATCTGTTACCCTGCCTCTAGAGTATTAGGATGACATAAATGCACCGTCGTGCCTGATGGGATGACATTCTAGCAGCTAAGCTAAGCCCAGTCTTATGCTGGGTTTATCAAGCCCATTTGAAAAAGGCTTGATGCTATCTGTCTATGATGCTACAGTAAGACTCTCCATGCCCTTAAATATACACTGAAAGAATACGTTTACTATACCTGTTGCAGTATCTGATTTTGTATCAGAAGTAGCTGGTGTTTCACAAAGTTCTGCATTTCTGGACTCAGTATTTTCACATACATCATTAGGGTCAAATGAGGCAGATGGGGTAGACACTGAACTTTCTGACTGGTTGTCATTTGTCACTGATGCTTCACCTTTTGATGAGTGCATCTTGGGAGAAAACAAATCAGAACTTAATGTGAGACTATATAGATATTTTATGGTACATGAGTTATCATTACACAAGCGCTCTCTCTCTCTCTCTCTCTCTCTCTCTCTCTCTCTCTCTTCTTTCTCTCTCCCTCCTTCCTCCCTTTCTCTCTCCTCTCTCTCTCTCTCTCCTCTCTCTCTCTCTCTCTCTCTCTCTCTCTCTCTCTCTCACACACACACACACACACACCCCTTACAAGAGTAGAAGTACTAAACCTCAGTAGGACAATTGAAAATGTAGAGTCCTAGACATAACAAAAACCATATATTATGGGCTAAACATGGTGGCACAAGATTTAATCCCAGGCGGAGGCAAGTGGATCTCTGGAGGTTCAAGGCCAGCCTGGTCTACACAGCAAAGTGTAAAACAGCCAGGGCTGAGGAGACAGTTCCTTAAAACAAAAAACAACCAGACAAATCACATTACAGAATTCAATTACAAGCTGAGAAGAGCATAATTTTCCTTCTTCAGTACAGGGGGATGAACTACACCTCTAACCCATAAGAAGTTTTAAAGCAGACTGACTTTTCTGGCTAGGGGAGTGGACTCAAGACACTTCTAAAAGGCAAGGCAGCTGAAAGACAGGCTCACATCTCTCAAGGGCCTCAAATCATAAGAGGTGTTGGTGAGATAGATTCCTGACAGGTGGGTCACTAGTTGGGGTAATCGTGCTTTGTCAAGCTATGGTATTCAGAGGGCAGTTCTACATTATCTTCAGAGAATATTTACTGTTAAAAATTGAACCACCCCAAGCCTGGCATGGTGGGCGCACGCCTTTAATCCCAGCACTAGGGAGGCAGAGGCAAGTGGATTAGTGTGAGTTTGAGGCCAGCCTGGTCTACAAAGCAAGTCCGGGACAGCTAAGGCTACACAGAGAAACCCTGTCTCCAAAAAACAAACAAACAAACAAGCAAACAAATTGAGTTACCCCAGGGGGCTGAGCTCAGTACATAAATAGGTTGGGAAGCATCTATTTGGTCTGCTACAGCCCAAGTGAAAGAAAGTCCAGAAAGAGTGCTATGGAGAGCAAGAAGCAAGGACCATGGGCTGAAGTGTGCAGGTGGTAGGAAACTGGCTTGGGCTAGGAAATGTGTTGAGAGATCCTGGCGCCAGTGGCCAGAAACGGAGTTCATCAACTGAGAATTAGCCTGGAGCTGGACAGCTTGAAACTGAGGCCAGTGGGTGAACTGAATTCTGGAATCACTCAGTTTCAGTATATAGACTGAGAACTAAGGTTCCAGAGTGTACTTGATACTCACATGGGCATTACTCTAAAGGGTGATGAATATTCAAAAGCCTTAAAAACACAAAGTCAGGTCTTCTATCTGCACCAATCTCAGTGCTGTGGTTGCTTTATACATTTAAATACACAATTAAATTAAAGAATAGCCTTTGCGGAGCTGGACTGATAGCGCAGCAGTTAAGAGCACTGGCTGCTCTTCTAGAGGTCCTGAGTTCAATTTCCAGCAACCACATGGTGGCTCACAACTATCTACAATGTGATCTAATGCCCTCTTCTGTTGTGCAGGTGCACATTCAGGCACAACACTGAATTTAAAAAAAATAATCTTTAAAAAAAAAAAAAAAAGACTAGCCTTTGCAGACAGGTGTGGTGCTGTGATCCCAGGACTCAGGGAGGCAGTGGACAGCCAAGGCTACACAAAGAAACCTTATGTAAAGTAAACTTTGTGTAAAGAAACCTTGTGTAAAGTAAATAGAATAGAATAGCCTTGCATCCCAAAGTTCCTGACATGAATAACCCAAAACTTTTTTTTAAAAAGAGGCACTTTTATTTTTCTGGAAGACATGTATGTATGTATGTATGTATGTATGTATGTATGTATGTATGTATGTATGTATACAGTGTTCTATCTGCATGTTCACCAGCAATCCAGAAAAGGGCATCAGATCAAATTACAGATGTTTGTGAGCCATCTCTCCAGCTCCCAACAATCCAAATCTTAAAGCAATAGATATCAAGAAATAATAAAGATGAAATCAATAAACTAATCCAATGGAAAGAGACAGAAGACCCAAATTAATAAAATTAAATGAAAAAGGGGAAGTTACTATAGATATCAATGAAATATACAAAGTAATTAAAGATTCATTTTAAAAAGCTGGAAAATCTCTGGGACCTGAGAGATAGATGACTTAGAGGTAAACAGCATTGCTGTTCTTATAAAGGATTTGGGTCACTCACATCAGATACTCACAACCACTTATAACCTAGTTTCAAAGCATCCAATGCCTTCTGACCACCTTGAGCACTGGAATGCATGTGGAGCTCATGCATACAATCAGTCATGTGAGTATCTCCCCCCCCCCCCCCCCCCCCGGGTTTCTCTGTATAGCCTTGCCTGTCCTGGACTCATTTTGTAGACCAGGTTGACCTTGAACTTACAGAGATCTACTTGCCTTTGCCTCCCTACGTGCTAAGATTATAGACACGTGCCATCATATCTGACTTAAATAAATATACATATATATGTAGGTTTTTTTTTTTTTTAACATCTGGAAAATTGCCAGCCTATTCTACAGAGCAAGTCCAGCAAGTCAGCCAGGGCTACAAATACAAAGCAAAACCCTACCTTGAAAATCCAAAAATAAGTAAATCACAATTAATGAGATTAAAGCAGAAATTTTAAGAATGTTTCAATAGGAGCTATTGAGGATTAAAAATAAAATCTTAAAATAAAGGAAGTTCTGGTTCCTTCTTACCTGTTGGACTTTGCGAATTCTTGAAACAAGTTCATCTGCAGAAACACTTCCTGCTATTACTTCCAAAGGGATTCCACTGTCTCCTATAAAGAAACTGGACGGAACACATACTACAGGATCTGTAGAGGTCAATTAAGTCTAATAATTCATGCTTGAAACAACAAGCTGTATAAAATACAATCACAAAGCAAAACAAGTTTCACAATAGAAGCAGCTGGCCAGCGTCCCACCTTAATCACCCTGCCATGCATCTTCTGCACGTGGATGTAATGGCTTTTGGTCTGTGCAGCATATCAGAGTGAAGAATGCATTCCATTCTCCTGCATCATATCTTTACTTTGCCTCTTGCCACCTACTTCTAATATTTTCAATCAATCTACTCACTCTATTCTGCTCTTCAAACAGTCACATTAAAAAAATATCTACAGCCAGGTTTGGTGGTACACACCTGCAATCCCAGCACTTGGGGAGGCAGAGGCAGGAGGATCTCTGAGTTTGAGGCCAGCTTGGTCTTGTTCTACCAAAGCGAGTCCAAGACAACCAAGGCTACACAGGGAAACCCCATCTCAGAAAAAAAAAAAAAAATCTACTTTGCCACCAGCTACAATGTATTACCTCAAAAGATAATCTGCAATGTTGCTTCTAATGGACAAAAGGTAAGTTTTCCTAAATAAAACCAATTATTTTTATTTTTATTGGTTTTTTTCAAGACAGAGTTTCTGTGTATCCTTGGCTGTCCTGGACTCACTTTGTAGACCAGGCTGGCCTCGAACTTACATAGATCTGCCTGCCTCTGCCTCCCGAGTGCTGGGATTAAAGGTGTGTGCCACCACGCCTGGCTTTTTTCTGTTTTTTTTCGACAGGGTTTCTCGGTGTAGCTCTGACTATCTTGGAACTCAGAGATCCATCTCCCAGTTGCTGGGATTAAATGTGTGTACCGTTATGTTGTGTATTGTTTCCTGGGAGATTAAAATCTCCTGTCTCAGAAGTAAACTTCTTAAGACTATGAGTAGGAGGGGGTAAGAAGGATGTAAGGGGGGTGATTGTTTATGTCTCCCCAGGGACAATGTCACATGACACTTTCCCTGCCCTGCCCTGCACCAGCAGCACAGGGTCAGGAGGATGGAGAAGGCATGAAGAGGGGCAATGAGTGAAAACAAAGTTATGTATGAAAACACTGTAATGAAACCCACCACCTTGTATACTAACTTTAAAATCAATTAAAAAAACAAAACAAAACAACAACAACAACAAAAAACCACCCAGGTAAGTAACTATACACATTAAAAAAAAAAAAAAGGTGTGTGCCTTTACTGCCTGGTTTAATTCCTAAATTTTTTAGTAAGAAAAACAAATATACATGAAACCAATTCTTCAATGAAAGGATACAAATTTGTGAAAACTGCAGACAGGCTTCACTGTAAAAAAATCAAGAGAAACATCATGACACGAGTTCAAGTATTTTCTGAATACTAGGTTGCTTTCATTAAATTTACTATACCAATTATAAGCACCTTGTAAGAATTACTAGTTGTCATAGCAATAAACTGAAAGGACAGAAATGCACATTTTATTTCACAAAACTTTTTTGTTCTTTTTAATACTTATTTTATAATTTTCAGATTAAAGTCATATGTTCTTATAATGCAAAAGGTGTTGAGTGTAACTGCTAGAATCTCCAGAGGCTGACTTTTGTGAGTTCAAGATCAGTCTGGTCTACACAGTGAGTTCTAGGACAGCCAGAGCTAGAGAGTGAGAACCCATCTCAAAACAAAATAAAACAGAAGTAACATCTCATGTTGTTTCCTTAAGAACAAATACACCTAAAAAGCCAAACACGTCAAGTTGGAGAGATGGCTCACCAGTTAAGGGAGCTTGCTCTTTTCTGGAGGATCCTAGTTATATGCCAGCACTCACACTGGGTGGTGTACAGCCACCTCTAACTCCACTCTCAGAGGACCTGAAACCCTCTTCTGGCCGCCACAGACACTGCACACATGTTGTGCATATACATAGACTCAGGTGTGTGTGTGTATATATAAAATATAAGCTAGATAGTTCAGTAACTATACAATAGTTTTGCTTTTGCTTTATGTTACTTTTGTTAGTATGAAAGAATGTAAGGGAAAGTTTTATAAGCTTACAGGTAAATTTCTGAACATTCATGTATTTACTGTGTATGGATACTTTGCATGTATGTATACATACCACATGTGTGCCTGCTGCCTACACAAGTCAGAAGAGGGCATCAGATCCCCTAGAACTGGAGTTACAGGCGGTTTTGAGCTCCATGTAGGTGGTGGACATTAAACCAAGGTCTTCTTGGAAGAGTAGCCAGTGTGCTTAACAACTGGGCCACCTCTCTAGCCTCCTGAACATTTTAATCTTCTTGCTTGGTTGATTTTGATTTGTTTTGCTTTGTTGTTTGAGACAGAATTTCTTTCTTTCTTTCTTTTTAAAAAAAGATTTATTTATTTATTTATTATATATACAGTGGTATGCCTGCATATAAACTGCAGGCCAGAAGAGGATATCAGGTCACATTATAGATGGTTGTGAGCCACAATGTGGTTGCTGGGAATTGAACTTAGGACCTCTGGATGAGCAGTCACTGCCCTTAACCTCTGAGCCATCTCTGTGTAGCCCTGGCTGTCCTGGAACTCATTCTGCAGATCAGGCAGGCCTTGAACTCACCTAGCTTTGCCTGCTTCCATCTCCTAAGTGCTGGAACTAAAGGCATGCACCACCACTGCCCAGGGACGTTCACTTATTTATGTATTATATGAGTGTGAGTGTGAGTGTGTGTGTGTGTGTGTGTGTGTGTGTGTGCGCGCGCGCGCGTGTGTGTGTGTAGTCATGTGTACACCATGGTATGCATGTGGAGGTCAGAAGACAACTTGTGTAAGCTGTTCTCTCCTTTCACTGTATGTGATGTGGTGACTGAACTCAGGTTGCTAGCCTGGGTGACAAGTGCCTTTACCTGCTGAGCCATCTTGATAGCCCCCAAATCATAATTCATGTTATATGCTACATGGATGTTTGATAGATAAGAGACTTTTTTTTATCCATTTACTTATTTATTTATAATATATACATTGCTCTGCCTGCTTGTACCCCTGCAGGCCAGAAGAGGGCGTCAGATCACATTATAGATGGTTGTGAGCCACCATGTGGTTGCTGGGAATTGAACTCAGGACCTCTGGAAGAGGAGTCAGTGCTCCTAGCCACGGAGCCATTTCTCCAGCCCAAGAGACATTTTTTAAAGTTTCTTTTTTTTCTTTCTTCTTTTTTTTAAAGCAAAGTGTAATTATGAATTTGAAAATGGCAATCAGAAATTAAGTTCCCTTGAAAACATTAATTTTGAATTACACATTTTTTATAATAGAGTTTTAATAGTAATTATTAATCATAAGAAAATAATTTAAGTTTCCCAAACTAGCTGTGGTGGTACATAAAAAATAAAATTCAAAAATAGGGCTGGTGGGATGGCTCAGCGGTTAAGTTTGCTGGCTGCTCTTCTAGAAGTCTTGAGTCCAATTCCCAGCAACTAAATGGGGGCTCGTGACCATCTATAAAAAAGGATCTGATGCCATCTCCTGGAATGCAGGTGTACATGCAGACAGGACATTGATATATCAAAAAAAGAAAAGAAAAAAGAAATAAAAAGGCAAACCTTTAAAAAAAAACTGTGTTTCCAGTATATCTTAGTGCTACACACACACACACACACACACACACACACACACACACACACACACACCCCATAAAACTAACATTCTTATAGTCTAAGATATCATAAATAACAACAAAAGACTTTTATAACAAAATAAAGTAATGGAATATTAGAGCATGAACATACCTTTTGATATCAATTTTAATAGCAACAAAATTGTTTGAAGATGCTTCTGTCACTTTCTCATCTTCCCAACTTGCAGCCATCTGTGTAGACTGCTCATCATCACCTGTAACAGCATTTCAAGGAGTCTTAAAAATACAAGGCCAGGATTTGCTAATTCTAAATTCTTTCCTCTTTTGAAGCTACAACTCCAGATAAAACATAACCCACAAATGTTTTTTTCTTTCAAATTTTATTTTTTGTGTTCAAATGTTTTGCCTTTTATGTATTTAAAAGAGCATCACATGTATGCAGTGCCTGAGGCCACAAGATGGAACCACTGGAAATGGAGTCTCAGACAGTTGTGAGCTGCCATGGGGGTGAAAGAGAAGCAAATGTTTTTTTCCTTCCTCCCTTCCTTCCTCTCCTCTTTGGCCTTGAACACAGTGATTCACCCGCCTCTGCCCCCTGAGTGCTGGAATTAAAGGTATGCACCACCATACCGGGCAACAAGTACTTTCTTAAATACCAAATTTGAAAATTTATCTTTCTGAAATTGTGGATGTAGTCCCATGGTAAAGTGGTTGTCTAAAACGTACAACGCCCTTGGTTTGATCTCCAGCATAGCAAACACACAAACAAACCCGAAAAATCTTTATCTACAACTCAGTTGATTATTCAAAAATCCACAAGTATAACTACTACCTTTTTTTTTTGTTTGTTTTTTTGCAAGACAGGGTTTCTCTGTATAGGCACGGCTATCCTGGAACTCTCTTTGAAGACTAGGCTGGCCTTGAACTCAGAGATCCGCCTGCTTCTACAACCACCCTCCCAACCCCTACCCCCCAGGCCCTCACCCCTGTGCTGGGATTAAAGGCGTGTGCCACCACACAGGCTGCTGAGGTGACATTTAAGGTAGGACCAAAGAGAATTCAGCCACACCAAATACAGAAAAGTTAAAAAAGTTCACCATGCAGAACAAATACATGTGTAGGGTAAGGACTGTGTGGCCAGAAAAATAATAAAAAATAGAGAACATGAGACAAATGCAACTGAGAAGTTAATGAGAGCTACCCACATCACTGGTTATCTAAGAATGCACAATGCTGACATTTAGCTAGAAACTCTCGAGGAGAATAACAAATGAAAGCAATAAATATGTTCAGGCTCAAGTCAATCCTAAAGAGACTATGATTTTTGTGAAGTTGGTGCCTTACATTCCCTTACCTTTGGCGGACAGGTTAAGGTCCTAATGTCACATTCACACTGGCACTGTCTGTTTCTCATTCACCCTGTGATGGCAGCAGTAACTGAATGCAATTCTCAACGAGAGGTTTCTTAATACTTACTAAGTTCCAATAGCATTACCAGTTGCCATTGTCAGTACCTTAGTGTCTTATTTTCAATCAAATTATCAATCACAATATAAAATTAGGTGACCCTAAGATTTTAAGAGAACATATGCTATATTTGGAGTAGTAGCAATATCCAAATTGAAGACACTTAAAAGTATGCCAACTCTGAAGCACAGAGTACCTCTCACAGCCTCTCCACCTAACTTAAGAAAAATCTCAACTGCTAGAACCTTAAAGACTCTGTGGTCTATGTTAACCGCAGAGGGCAGGCAACAGTATCAGACATGAACAAGTTCAGCCAACACCACTGACTAGACAGACATTTTTGCTCCAGGCTCTTCATCAGAATTTTGTACTATGGCACAACTTTACATTTTTACAGCTTTCAGTTTAACAGCTACAAATGGAGATTCTTGTTAATTTGGCTGAAGTTTCTCTAGTTTCTAATACAACTCTACACTTATTTAATTATTGAATGAATTATTAAATTCACAAAAGTTGTATTAAACAAAGCCAGACGCAGTAGCCCACGTCTGAAGACACTTGGGAGGCTGGGGTCAAGAGGATTACTGAGCCTAGGAGTTTGAGGACAGCCTGAGCAATAGCAAGACCTAGTTTCTTTTTCTTTTTTCCAATACAGGGTTTCTCAGTGTCACCTTGGCTGTCCTGGACTCACTTTGTAGACCAGGCTGGCCCCGAACTTACATCGATCTGCCTGCTGGGATGAAAGGTGTGCGCCACCACACCTAGCTGCAAGACATAGTTTCTAAAAAAGTAAAAGGAAACAATTTCATGAAATAAAAATTTACCTAAAACATTTCCCCTGGAATAATTGTTTATAAAAAATATTCATTTGCTGGGTGTGGTGGCGTACGCCTTTAATCCCAGCACTTGGGGAGGTAGAGGCAGGAGGGTCTACAAAGGAGTCCAGGACAGCCAAGGCTATGTTAACAGAGAAACCCTGTCTCAAAAAGCCAATATATAGTTTATGTGTGCATGGGGCTATGTGTGTGTACGTGCATTACATATGTACAGGAGGCTATGGATGTCAAAAGAAGAATTACCTTCTGGGGACCTGGAAGCAGTAGATGGTTGTGAGCTGTTACATGTGTGCAGCAAGAGCAGTAAATGCTCTAACTACTGAGCCACCTCTCCAGCCCCTATATGTCGTGTGTGTGTGTGTGTGTGTGTGTGTGTGGTGTGTGTGTGTGTGTGTGTATTTAAGCCTAGAACTCAAAATTCTTTTGCTTCTCTTCTCTATCTCCTAAATTCTGGGCCTGGAATACTTCTTTGAACACCTCAGAAACCATTTCTTCTAGCTAAAGATATCTTTTTTATTTCCTTTTGTTGTTAGAACACTTTAATTGGAGGCTTGGGGGAAAGGTTGGATTAGTCAATGCTGGCTGCTGACCTCCACAGAACAGATCTTAGAGCTCTTACTCCCCTCCCTCGTGTCTCCCCACAGGCAGGGTTTCTCTGTGTAGCCTTGCCTGTCCTGGACTCACTTTGTAGACCAGGCTGCCCTAGAACTCACAGGGATCCACCTGTCTCTTCCTCCTGAGTGCTGGGATTAAAGGTGTGCGCCACCATGCCTGGCCTGCTAAGAGCTCTTTTTAATTTCTTAATAAGTTAATTCTTTTTTACGGTTGGCATATTATTGATGGGATAGCAGATCTAATTAAATTGTTACACTCTGGATATATTCTTCAAAGTTATGAACAACAGCTATGACTATGGTACAGTATGAAATCCTTGAGGATTTCTGTGTGTGTGATTTGGCAGGAAGAGATGTGTGGTGTGGAGTAACTTGATTCTAAGGCTCTGAGCTTTAGAAAGCAATGTCATGTCACATGTCAAAACATTGGCACTACCTGTTACGTGCTACCTGATGAGTGCTGCTGCTCTATGATCCCATGGCCTATATATTCCTAGGGCAACACCCATCCTGCTTTGTGTTGGCATGACCTAGCTAAAACTCAGAAAAGCTAACATCACTGTGAAATAGGGTAAGGGACAGACTCTACAGTCCATCCTTAACAATATTTATTTCTACAAACATTCAATAGTCTTTTGCAGAGGAATGTTAATTCAGAACATGGCTGTTCTGGCAAGAGATCACATCCAAAGACCTTCTAGGTGTGTGTGATCTGACTGAAGTAAAAACATGCCTTTAATCCAGGAGACAGAGGCAAACAGATTTGAGCTCAAGGACAGCCTGGTATAAAGCAAGTATCAGGTAAAGAAAAGCCTAGGCCCAGGCATGGTGGTACATGCCTTTAATCCCAAATGAAGGTAAAGTTAGTTTGTAGAAGGAAGGACCCATGCTTGAAAGTGATGTCGAAGTATGGCAGAAAAGGTGACGAATCAGAGATTTGACAGAATAGGATAAACCCAACTCTCACAGAAGAGAAGGAAAAGGAAGCTACTTCAGAGGCAGTTTTACAGGACAGGCGCGCGCCTGTAATCCCAGCACTTGGGAAGCAGAGGTAGGAGGATAGCTGTGAGTGAGTTTGAGGACAGCCTGGTCTACAAAGCGAGTCCAGGACAGCCAACGCTACACAGAGAAACCCTGTCAAAAACCAAAAACCAAGAAGATAAATAAATAAATGAGAAGTTTTACAGAGAAAGGAGGCAGTTTTACTAGGACAGTAATAGAGAGATGGGTTGCAGAGAGAGAACTCAGGTGAAGATGGACTGAGCCAGAAAATGAGAAGAAGCCAGAAGATTAGAGCAGATTGCTGAGTTAGTTTGAGGCCAAGCAGAACAATTCTGGGCCAAGAAAGAAGCCAGATTAAATAAGTCAGCTGGGAGAAGAGTTTGAGCCAGAACAGCTGAGTGGAACCAGCCAGCCCAGAGCCCAGAAAGAACAAGTAAGGGTGAGATGCTCCTTTTTTTCTTTTTTGGTTTTTCGAGACAGGGTTTCTCTGTGTAGCCTTGGCTGTCCTAGAGTCACTTTGTAGACCAGGCTGGCCTCGAACTCACAGTGATCCGCCTGCCTTTGCCTCCCAAGTGCTGGGATTTAAAGGTGTGCGCCACCACACCCGGCTAAGGGCGAGCTTCTTTAAGCAGTAAGTCTCAGAGGCTGAAAACATTTTAGGCCTACATTAGACTGTACAGAGGCTAGAAGCTTCCAGGACTAGTCCTAGATTAGCAGAAGGAGGAAGTGTATAAAAATTATAGCATATGGCTCTATAAAGTACTTCTATAGCTTTCCAATATTTCTTAGTCAAATCTAGCATTTTAGAGTAGGGTGTAGTTTTTGGCTTTTTTTTTTTTTTTAACTAGTGATGGGTAGACCAATTGGCATGAATAAAGGCCTAGGTTTAGATCTACTCATGAAGGGGACATTTTTCTTTCAAATTAACTGATTACCTTAGTACTTTGAAGGAAGGTTTAAGTATCATCAGTTGCATATTCTATTCAAAAACATGATCTTATTTCTTTATTATTTTACCATATAATGTACACCTGCTTTCTTCTTTCTCTTTCTCTTCTTCTTCTACTACTTCCTCTCCCCACCACCTACTACTACTACTTCTTCCTCCACTCACGCCCCACACTTTCACCACTACTACTTCTTCCTGCCGCCCCCTCCCCGCTCCCCCTTGGTTTGAGATTGGCCTCAAACTACCTGCTTCTGCCTCCCAAGAACTGGGATTAAAGGTTTTTTTTGAGACAGGGTTTCTCTGGGTAGTCCTGGCTGGTCCGGAACTTCAATGGCCTTGAACTCAGAAATCCACCTGCCTCTGCCTTCCAAGTGTTAGGATTAAAGGCATGTGACACTTTAGCACACACCTATAATCCAAACTCTTGGGAGGCTGAGCCAGAAGGACAATTTTGAGTTCAGGGCCAGCCTGCACTACAAAGTGAGACCCTGCACACTTTTGTTTTTGTTTTTCAAGACAGGGTTTCTCTGTGTAGCCTTGGCTGTCTTGGACTCGCTTTGTACACCAGGCTGTCCTGAACTCATAGAGATCTGCCTGCCTCTGCTTCCCAGAGTGCTGGGATTACAGGTGTGTACCACCGTACCCAGCTGACCTTGCACTGTACACTTGTGATCCCAGTATGGGGAGGCAGAGCAGACAGCTACGGTTATGCAGTCAGACCCTGCAAAAAAATCCCCCCCACACTGTTAAATGTAAATTTAAACTGTTGTGGCTGTACAAGTCTGTAATCCTAACCCTTGGACGAGGGATGGAGAATCAAGAGTTCAAGGTAAACCCAGACTATATGAGATTCTGTCTCGAAACAAAACAAAAAACTGAAACCCAACCAAACACACAGCTTTGTGAGCCTGGCCCAAGTTACTTTACAACTTTGGACCTAAGTTGCTCAACTACAAAAACAGGAACAATGAAACTACTTTCCTGGGTTGGAGAAATGGCTCAGAGGTTAAGAGCACTGTCTGCTCTTCCAAAGGTCCTGAATTCAATTCCCAGCAACCACATGGTAGCTCACAAGCATCTATAATGAGATCTGGTGCCCTCTTCTGGTGTACAGGTGTACATGCAGGCAGAACACTGTATACATAATTAATAAATAAATAAATCTTTAAAAAAAAACTCAAAAGACTACTTTCCTCACAAAACTACTAAAAATTCGTGAAGAAGACAGCTTAAAATGTTATAAACTCAGGCTATAATGATAGCTCACTGGTTAGGAGCACTTGCCACTCTTTCAGAGGACCCAGGTTCAATTCTCAATCTCATGTAGTGGCTTACAACCATACCAAAATCTCATAAACTTATTACTGACCTCATACTAAAGTGTCTTATTTCTTGCATTTTTTATGTGACTATTGTCTTTACTGGATTACAAGACTAATATATTTATTTAAATTATAATATAACCCAAATATAACCTAAATGACTTATGCCTTTCTAATTAACAGCAAGCACGAAGCTAGAAATTTAGCGTTACAAAACATTTAAAATTTAATGCTGAATCAATTCACATTTCAGTCATTTTTCTTCACAGAAATGGACAAAGTTATAGAACTACTAAAGATGTGTGTGGGCCAGTTGTGTTAAAATGTTAACAAACACAAGTGGCTGAAGAAATACATTTCAAATTAACAACTGTCACACAAACTGGTACACGTAACAGTACATGTACAAAATATAGAAGCAGATGGTTGACTGTACTTCAGCAATGAAACAGGACACTATGGAACAATAATCTAGAGCAACACAAGGGTAAACATGTTGGCATATGTCTGAAAAACTGGATTTTATGTTAGAAGAGACGGAAGAATCATCACTGAATGTGTACTTTTAAAACTATGTTAAAAGTTTTTTAAAAAGTCAACCTGTAATAAAGCAATTATTTCATTTTACAGTCCCCTCCTAGCTCTATCATAAAGGAGTACTCCTCTGTGAAGTTTATGTTTCAGGAACATTCTGAGACAGCTACTGTGGACATCAGGTGGTTTCTTTGTGGCTTGCCGATGACACAGCTTTCTTGACGAGCTCACAACTTACTAGACCCAACCGTCTAACTAGCGGCCAGTCCCAAGCCCATGGGCACACGAAGAACTAAAAGGGTGTCCAAGCTCCCTGAAAAGGGGGATCTCAGAGGACCAAGGGGACACCAGGGTGAGGGTTTCGGGGGCCTGCCGGCGACAACCCAACTGCCAGGGCGAGCAGGGCGCAGTTTTGGGGCCAGGGCCTGGACTGTGCTTCCCACACAGATGCAGAGAGGTGAAGCCGGGGTCCCAAAGAGACCTCAGGGCCCCGAGAAACCCTGGGCTCGCCTGCGGCCTGCAGAGGCTCGGCGTCCAGGTCGGCCCGGTCGCGGGGCAAGCCTGGAGCCGAGCGCCTACTGGTCCCGAGCGGACCCGAACTGACCCGAACAGACCCGAGCGTACTTGACGACGGGGTGGGGGGGGGTCTTAGCTGTCGGCGCCCAGCTCACCCTGGCTCCTCCCGCCTGGCTCACTCGACGCTAAGGAGATTCAAGAAAAAGCTAGAAGCGTTATCCTTTTAGGGCCCTCTCCGCAGTCACCTGCCACGAACACCACGAAGACCGCTCCGCTTCTCTTAGCAGACGCGATGGCCGCCGGAATGGCGCCCTGGAACCACAGCATCGCTCCTTTCTGGCCTAGGCGCTCGTTCGGTGTGTCGTCGTCGTCGCCGCCGCGGTGCCACAGCCCCGCCCTCCTCGTTCTCAGGCCCCGCGGCCCCGGCAACCACCGGCTGGTCCGGCCCCACGTCCGAGGACCCAGCTCTTAACAGGGCCGTACTCCCGACAGCGGCCCCCAGGGGACGCGCGCAGGAGCGTGCAAGGCAGAAAAAGCACGCCCCCTCCCCCGGGTCACGTGACAACACGCGTCAGGGCGTGCGTGCGCCAGTGCCTAGCCGGCTAGCTGAAGTCCGTAGGTGCGCGCGCCCGCGAAGCCTCCCGTTCCTAGTCCAGGAAGCAGAAGTATCAGGAAGGATGACTAACCGCTACGGCACGTCGGCGTCGTCCGCAGCCAGGCTTTCTGGGATTTGTAGTCTTCCGAAGCTTGCTCAAGGAAACGTAAACTGTGGTTTTAAGGCACGACGAAAGGGGACAATAGTGAGCACAACTCTGTAAGAATAAATGCTAGATAGCGAGTTGTTATCACTCTGACTTGTGGAAGCAATCTGTTCCACAAAGAAATGAACATAAGCTTTACGGGGGTGGGGAAGGGAAGAGAGACAGGGGCAGAAGGAAGGAGAGGAGGAGGGAGGGAAGAGCTAATCTGAATGTGGTGACACTGTCCATACTGTCTGGTGGTCCAGACTGTATGGACTCTATTCTCCAGAACTAATAGTTGATTTTTTCACTTCAATTTTGGGTGAACTTGATTTTTTTTTTCTTTCCTCCACCTGACTCTCCATTGTTAGGAAGAATTCGGTGTCTTATGTGTGCTAGGCAAATCCTCTGCTACACCTGCAGCCTAGGTAGGGTTTTGTGTTTTCACAATAAAGAAATGGTACGTAAAGTACATGATTTAAACATTCTACGATGAAAAAAAGAAAAAAAAAACATTCTACAATGTATTCATGCATTGAAACACACATGGAAACCCACTGATATGTCCAACTATGCTTTTATGTATCAGTTAAAAATAATTTTGGTGCTGGGTGGTGGTGCACGCCTGTAATCCCAGCACTGGGGAGGCAGAGTCAGGCAGATCTCTGTGATTCTGAGGCCAGAGTGGTCTATAGTGCAAATTCCAGGACAGCTAGGGCTACACACAGAGAGAGTGCTGTCTCAAAAAGAAAAGAAAACGAACAACAAAACAAACAAACAAAAAACAAAACCAAGCAGAGCGGTGGTGGCACACGCCTTTAAAACGAGCACTTGGGAGGCAGTGGCGGGCAGATCTCTGAGTTTGAGGCTAGCCTGCTGTACAGAGTGACTTCCAGGACAGCCAAGGCTACACAGAGAAACCCTGTCTCAAAAAACCAAACCAAAACCAAAACAACAACAACAACAAAAGAAATCGGCTCTAGATGTAACTAAGTGGTAGAATACAAGCCTAGCATGTATGAAGCTCTGGGTTCCATCCCCAGGATGGCATGACATGGATGGGGTGGCAAACAACTATATAATCCCAGCTCTTGGGGAGGTTGAGGCAAGAGGATCACAAGTTAAAAGGTTATTCTTGGCTATATTGTAAGTTTGATGAAGGCCACTAGGAATACATGAAAAAATATTTTGCCTTAAAGTTCCATGTCATACTTGAAACACAGCATTTTGTGTGTGTGTCCTGTATGCACAGATTTATATTTTTTGTTTTTAAAGATAAGAGTGTATGGGAGCTGGAGAGATGGCTCACAGCTTAAGAGCACTGGCTGTTCTTCCAAAGATCCTGAGATCAATTTCCATCAACCATATGGTGACTCATCTAATGAGATCTGGTGCTGTCTTCTGACATGTAGGCATACACCTGGAAGAATCCTGTATATATAATAAATAAATTTAAAAAAGAGAGATAGAGTGTATGTAGTTGTGGATTTCCTAGGTGGAACTCACTTTGTACACCAAGCTGGCTATAAGCTCACAGATATCTTCTTGGCTATGCCTCCCAAGTGCTGGGATTAATAATTTGTATGAAAATCATATAAAATATTTTTTCCTTGAGATGTAAAGAAAGTTGTCTATATGGCATAAATTCCACTTGCCTATAGTCCAGTCAGAAAATAATTTTGATAACTATGTAAGGTTTGTGGATGCATGTGAAATCAAAATGGAAGAAAAAACATTTGCACACATTCCCACCTTTATTTAAAAGTCATTTTTTTCCTCATCATGTCAACTACTTTGACACCTCACTTCTGCTTCAAAGGCAGATAGATACAAGTGAATACTATAAAGTAGCAAGGTGTGGGGCAATAGCAAGTAGTTAACCTGCAGTTGAAAACAGCCAGCCCAGTTCATGAATGCCTCTATTTATTATTCGCATAACCCTGGACAAATTTCCTAACCTCTCTGACAGTTCAGTTGCCTCACTAGTCAACTGGAGCCACGAGGAAACCTGCCCTTTGGGCTATGTGATCACACAGTGTTTAGCAAGTACTTTGTACTTAAGTGGTAATTAAATGCTTTACAGATGTTAGCTATTGTTTCTGAGTGCCCACCTAAATCATGTTTTAAGAAAACTATGCTTGTACTTTTCAGAATTCAAAGCCTTTGTTTTGCTGGATCAATCCTAAATTTAATCACTGAACTAGTATCTGCTTAGGTATTAGTAAACAAAGCCACAGGCAATCTCTGTCTCAAGGATTACATTCCTCCAGTGAGTAGCAAAACATTAAGCAATGAATTGGCCAATTATTCTTGTGATTGCCACTGTAATAAATGTCAGAGGAGAGGACCTTCAAGATATTACTAATTTACACTAAGGCATTAATTATAGTTTACCAGAAATGACCTCATGAAGGGTTGAAAGAGAACTCTGGATAAGCTGGCTACTTAGAAGTATGGACTGAGGAGCTCTATGTTCAAAGACACACATTGCTCTTGCACAGGATTTGAGTTCAGTACTACCTAAATTAGGTGGCTCATACCGTCTGTAACCCCAGTTGCAGGGGAATCTCAACCTCCTTTGTCCTCTGTGGACATCTGCATGCGCCCCCCCTCCCCCACACACACTGTGTGGAGATCAGAGGTATTTCAGCTGACCTTCCTAGGAGCCATTTACATTATTTATCAGGGATAGGGTCTCTTGCCAAGTAGACAATGCTGGCTAACCAGCAAGGTCTGGGGATCTGCCTTTCTCCACCTCTCCAATGCTGGGATCACTAGTTTGGTTTTTCCTTTGCAGCATTATCATCATCATCATCATCATCATTGTTGTTGTTTTTATTTTTTAATGGGTTCTGGGGATCAAATTCAGATCATTATGCTTGTACAGAAAAAAAAAATGCTTTACACAGCTGGGCTGTGGTGGTGTACACCTCAAAGGTGTACATCTTTAATCCTAGCATTCGGGAGGCAGAGGCCAGGCAGGCCTACAGAACCCGTTGTGGGGCACCTACAAGAAACCTTGTCGCAAAAACCAAAACCAAACAAAACAAAAAACCCAAAACAACAACAAAAACCAAACACACACGCACACAAAAACAAAAAAGCGCCCTCTACCACAAACCAACACCACTACCATAAAAGAAAAAAAATACCCCACTGAACAGACTCTCTCCCCAATCTGCTAAAGGTGCATCTCCCCCCCCCCCCCACATGAATGCAACAGAACAGGGAGAGGAGGTGTTGCTGCAAGGGGCTCTGCTCCACACAGTCATTTAAGAACTCAGGACTTTCCTACTTCTGAAACATCCTGTAACTGTCTACTGGATGTCTATCTGCAAACTGCAACTTCTCCAGATGGCCTTGTGAACAATGTAGACACAATCTCCATGGCTTTCAGATTCTGCACTAAACCCTGTAGTGGTGCTGATAATGACACCTTCACTGTTACCAGAGACACTTGGAAGAGGCCCGCCTATGGGACTGGAACAGAGTGATTGGTGATGTGCCAGCATTTAGAGGCCAAACTCTATCTCAGTAGAAAACAAAACAATCTCTGACACAGGCTAGGAGAAGTTCAGTTTCAAGCTGATACCACTGTATAGGAGCCATGCCATGCATGGGGGACACAGTATGGTTCAGTTTGACGAGAGCCTCAGCAGGGACAGGGCAAATACAAGACCAAGGACAGGGAAGCCCAGTGTGGTGGTGCATGTCTGTAACACCCACACTTGGGACGTAGAGACAGGAAGGTCAGGAGTATAGTCATGTTTGATTACATGCACCAGAACACACGTGATGGAGAACTGAGTTGTCCTCTGACAAGTTGATCCTCACCTCAAATAATGTAATTTTTGAAAAACTCTGGGCTAGGATGTACGGATACATCAAAGGTGCTCTGCAGTTGAAGATGACTTGAATTTCTGATCCTCTTAACTTCTCCTCCTAAGGGCTGGGATTAAGAGGTAGGTGCTATCACACCTTGCTTATGGAGTGCTGTTGATGGAACCCAGGATTTCATGCATGCTGGGCAAGCTGCTCTCTACCAAATGAACTACACCTCCAGCAGCCCCCAGTCCCGGCCTCACTACTCTTGAACTGTAGGGCCAATACTAGGAAATAATACAGAGCAATGCAGAACACAAGCTCTAAAGTACCTGGACAGCTGTGCTTGTATTAGAGACGGCCATGAGGTGACTTACAGGTGGGCGGCACAAGGTTGTAGGCACTCTGTATAAAGGGACGATTACTGGGAGTGACAGAGCAGGACGGTACAAGGTTTTACTGTAAGTCATGTGTTCAGTCAGGATGGTGCTAACTTAAAAGACACAATGTGCTTTTTAATGAAAGTTTTCATATATTTTTAGAATACGGGTGATGAAAGCCATAGAAGTGAAACCAGAGAGCATCGCATATGAACAAATCCAAGGATGTTACCTAACATGGGAAAAACTGACTTCTATCATTCTAACCATGACACATGGCTAGCTGCATGTCTAATGACTTTGTTTTTTGAGGCAGTCTCATGAGGAACTACACAGCAGAGGATGACCTTAATTCTGGACCTCCTGAGTGCTAGAACTACAAGTGTGTACTATCTTGACCACATTTTACATTTAATTTCTTTAAGCTTCATTGGAATATAGCTTAGTGATATATACATCAAGGATTACTTTCTAAATTACATTTGCTTCTTCAGTGTGTGTGTGCATATATTGTAATATGGGGGGGGGGGCATGCCTGCCTTTTATATAAAGGGGAGGCCAGAGGAAGTTTGTTCTCTCCCAACTATGTGGTTTCTGAGTTGTGAACTCAGGATTCAGGCATGGTGGCGGGTGCCTTTAACTGATGAGCCATCTTGTGGTCCAGGATTATTACCAGTTTATTGCTGTTATTTGAGCATCATAATGGCCATCTCCTGAGTGCTGGGATCATAAGCCTGAGCCACCATGCCTGGGTTGAATTATTTTGAGGCTCAAGGTTAGAGGCTTCTACCTGTCCAGTGTTCACCCTTTTGCTTTGTGATCCCTGTAGTTCAGTTTTCCTGAGGATGGTTGCTCTCAGTCTATGGAGGCTTTCTGGATACCTTTATCCCTGTCTTCAGAAAGCATATGAGCAAACTTTTTTTAAGCCATCATAGTAGATTTGACCTAAGGCAGACCAGCTAGCAACAATTTCAGGTTGGTGGTCCGGGGTCCATGTAGCCCAGGAGAACTTCCAACCTGCAAAAGACGACCTTCTGATTCTTCTGTTTCCACCTCTCTAATGCTGAGATTTGAAGTGTGTACCATTACACCTGGTTATTGCCATGGGGATCAAACCTAGGGCTTTCTGAATATTAGCCAAGCATTGTGCCAACTGAACTACATCATCAATGCAGAGGACATGCATGGGGTGGGGGAGGGGAGGCCGGGGAAGGGCGAGTGCATAGGGGGGAGGATGAGTATGTGTAGAGGTCAGAGGGCAACTTGCAAGAGTCAGTTTTCTCCTTCTACCACATGGATCCTGGAAACTGAACTCTTGCCTCAAACTCCCAAGTGCTGTGACTTGTACTAACAAGTAAATTTGTTAAGGAACAGGAGAACTGAAACTTTCCTTAGCTAATTTATTTTTTATTGTTTTTCAAGATAGGGTTTTTCTGTGTAGCTTTGGCTGTCCTGGACTCACTCTGTATACCAGGCTGGCCTCCAGCTATGATGCTAATTATTTTCTCTTACTGCTTCTGGCACCGTGGGCAAACACACTGTAGTCACAGGACAGCTCTGAACAATGGGTTCTCGCCTCCCTTCACTGGCCTCTAGGGATTGATATGCCAGTACTTTCACCTGATGAGCCACCTTACCAGCCCTTCAAGATGCTTCTAATTAAAAAAAGACAAAGTGGGTCTACATTTGTAAACATTTATTCTCTTGAACTGAAAAAGGCTTGCATCAGCACATTGTACAGCCTTGCAAAATTACACAGAAATTGAAAATAAAGTTCCTTGTTCATAAGTGCAATGAATCTTTGATGTCCAGTAATCCGCTGCAAACAATGAAAACAAAATTTAAACCACTTAAGAAGTTTTCAGCACTCGTCAAGTGCATTTCCTCAAGAGACAGAACACTCAGTGAGGAGAATGCAGATGAGTGGCATTTAGTTATTGGAAGGACACTTAAAAAAAAGTGGAATAATTTTCCTGCCTAGGATGATTCCTATTTCTTTTTAACCTAAGTGGTTTGATTAAGAGGCATTGAGAACATAATTTACCTTACACTTAACAGCCGTACTACCTAAATGAAGAAGGAAGGACCCTGTCGGGGAGTTCTGGATTTCCTGGAAATTCTGTGTTTAGCAGTGGAGGAGTAATTGTTTATTTGTGGGTCTCCTTAGCACCCTCAGCACCCCCCAAAAGGATAGTTTTGACATGGTTTTGACTTGTTATTCCACTCCTGTATTCTTTTTCTCCCAAAGTCTGAGCTGGTTCATACTGTGCTGGCTGCAAAAAGAAATACAGGT
This sequence comes from Acomys russatus, assembly GCF_903995435.1. NCBI lineage: Eukaryota > Metazoa > Chordata > Mammalia > Rodentia > Muridae > Acomys > Acomys russatus. The sequence goes on along the minus strand of NC_067142.1, from coordinate 27,830,696 downwards.
TGCAACTGGTTATAATCACTTTGAAGAATAATTTGCTGTACAATAGAGCTTTGGATCTGATACAAGAATTCAGAAATATAAAACAAAATAACTATAAAAGTTAGGAGGCATCTGAACAGCATTTCCTTAGAAAAAGCTGCTAACTCTGTGTCATTCCTGTGTGGATTCCTACAGTCACTGGGGTGAAATGTCTATCTTCCCCCTCCCTTTTCTGGGTCCCTGGGCTTTCTTCCAAAAGTTGTAACATTGGCCACACATCTCAGGAGTCTCTACATTAACATATGCTCCACTTAACAAGCCAATCAGATGGGAAAGGGCAGGGAATTATAGAGTAAGGGGTCCGAAGGTAGCGGCTGGTTTATTGAGAACTTGCCCTTTCCAAAATGTGGAAGTCGTAGTGCTTCTTGCTCATTCTCAGCTTAAACTTGTTCACTGAATGGATCTGCTTCTTCAGTGCACTCTGTGCGGCTGAAATGGAGGGGAACGTGGCTAGGACAGTGTACGTAGAGGCCAGGTCACTGGGTTTAGAGCGCTCGGGGTTGACTGTGCTATCCCCACTGCCACAGCAGAGAGGATGACGACGTAGCTGGGGCTGAGACTGGGGGTCCCGGAGCCATCGGATCTTGGCGCCAATTTTAAAGAGTTCCCCAAAAAGCTTCTCAGCTTCCATCCGAGTTATTCCATCTGGCAGTTCTGTGATTTCCAGGACCTTGCCAACAACTAGCATGGAAAAGGTGAGAGAGTTAATCCATACCTATCACAGACAAGTAGGATAAGATGGCACAGGAAACAATGGTCTGGCACTACGCAAACTCACAAAATTCTGTTACTCTTTCAAATCATCCCAGTTCAGCACTAAGTGCTAAGTGACTAATCTCGGTCTTCTCTCATAGTCATGGACTAAGCAGGGGCTTCCTCTAGACCAGGCCATCTTGGGCAAACCTTTTGACTTTCCAATGTGAAATAATGATAGCAGCACCCACCCTCACTACCCATGGCTGTCTGAGGTAGAAAGGCAAAGCACTGTTCCACAGAAAAGACAACTGCTTCCTCACTGTGAGATGAGCCCTTTTTCTTACCTGCTCCTCACATCTGATTGCTCCTAAAGCTACCTGCCAAGGCCTTACTGTGTATGCCCTCACATAATCTCCAAGAACCTGAAGGTGGAGGGAAATTTCTAAGAACTCTTGTTTTTTAGGAACTCTAGAAGAATGGAGGTCAGTTTGTGGTATTGTGGAATGAGTGTTCAGACCTCCGTCTGTAGACATACCTGCCTCTCCGGCTCCAAGATCTGTGGATGCAGCTTTCTTAGCTTGTCTACGTCCTCGGTTGCCATGCCTGCCGCCAGACTGGCCCTAGGAAACCAGGAGTAGTTGCAAGCTAAGTTATGATATTAGAAAACATAGCACCTAAACAAACTTTGGGCTTTGTACTTGAGCATAAATTAAACCATTTTCAGGCTGGATTCTGCCTTGTAGCATTGGGCCTCTGCTGTTAACTGAGACTTCCCCCACAGACTGTCATAAGCAGTGGTGCTGTGTCTGCAGCTACACTCGTCTTCTGTTTCAGGAGCGAAGCAACACTCAGCTGACTGGCTGCCACCTTGTCCCCGGTCCTTTCCTGCACTGGTCTAGTACTAATAAGTATCAGCAGCTGGCTGAGGTATTCACAGAACTCAGCCAGTGCAGACAGCTGGCTCCAGTACCTCTGACATCCTTGGAAAGAGTTATGGTGTTCAGCAACAAAGCCTGTGGAGTAGGAACTGCCTGTCATACCTGTTGGTGTGGAATGTGTCCATGCAGAAGAGTAGGAGGGTTGTACTGCAGGGGCTGGCCAAGCATCGGATACCTGGCATCTCCTGAAAGTCATTAAAAACACTTTTCATGGTTTGTTCCTTCTTCTTGGCTGTAATGTACTTACCAGAGTTTGCTAAACTGTTCAGAAAGAAGATAAACACAGAAAACATGTTTGGTGGGAAACAAGTATAGTAATAAATGTACTTTAACTTTTTGTGTGTTTGTATGTGTGTACAAGCAAAATAAATTGTGGTGGCTATGTGGAAGCCAGTGGAATTAGCTTCTCCTTCTACCATGGGAATCCTGGGGATTGAACTTAGGGTCATTAGAATTGGTGGCAAGTTCTTAAACTGCTGAGCCATCATATCTAAAAACCAAGCTGGCCTCGAACTCAGAGATTTGCCTGCCTCTGTCTCCCTAGCACTAGAATTAAAAGCATATGTCACCACTGCCTGGTTTACTTTTTTTTTTTTTTTTTAAATGGAAAAGGTTCCTTAACTTCTTCCTCAGGTCAGTGTAAACTTGTGTAGATGAAGGACTGTCAACAGGATTGTGAAAGAGGGTCGAGTGATAGGGATGAGATGGAGAAACTGCACTGTATTCTTTGAAACTATGCATTTACTTTAAAAAAATTTTTTTTTCCTAGGGTTTTACTAACTAGGTAGCTCTGGCTGGCCTTAAGCTTAAGAGATGACATTAAAGGTATACACCACAAATGGCCAACTCATTTTTAGTTCTGGGTATGTCTCTGTGCACATGAGTGCAGGTGGCTGAGGGGGCTCTATTCCCTAGAGACAGAGTCAGAGGTGGTTATGAGCTGCCCAATCTGGGTGCTGGGAACCAAAACCAGCACCTCAACAAGGGCAGTATTCACTCTGAACCAAGGAGCCACCTCTCTAGCCCCATCATTTACTTAAAAACAAAGTCCATCGACTTATTTATTTATTATTTACTGAGTGTGTGGGCATGCCCCCCCCCCCCTTAAAAAAAAAAAGTGTGGAGATAGAGGACACTCTGAAGGAGTCAGTTCTTTCCTTCCACCACGTGGATTCTGGGAATCAAACTAAGCTTGTCAGGTTTGGCAGAAACTCAAGTTTCCTTATAAATGAGCCATTTTGCCATAACTGTAATTGTGTGCATGTGTATCTCTATGTGTGGGTATGTACACAGGAGAGCAGGTGTCCCAGGAGGTCACACGTGCTGGATTCCCTCGGAATTAGAATCACAGGCAGTTGTGAACTTTTTGATCTGAATGTTTGGAACCAAACTGATATTCTGGAAGAGCAATCTGTGCTTTAACCATTGAGACATCTTTCCATTTATGTTTCAATCACACCAGTGTATTATTTATTATAAAATAAATTTTAAGCCAGGTGTGGTTATCCACACCTTTAATCTCAACATTTGGGGAGGCAGAGACAAGTTGATTGTTGGGCGTTCAATGGAAGCATACAAAAACAATTAAAAAACAAAACAAAACAAAACAAAACCAAGGGCTGGTAGGTCTGGAGAGATGGCTCAGGGATTAAGAGCACTGGCTTCTCTTCCTGAGGATCCAGGTTTAATTCCCAGCTCCCAACTATCTGTCATTCCAATTCCAGGGAATGACATTCTCATACAGGCATATAAAGCTGGCAAAATACGAATGCACAATAAATAAAATAAAAACAAAAAACAGAGGCTAGAGAGATGACTCAGCAGTTAACAGGACAGGGCTAGCTTCTTTTCCAGAGGGCCTAGGTTCTATCACCAGCACCCACGTGTTGGCTCACACCCATCTCTAACTCCAGTACTAAGGGATCCCACTCCCTTTTCCGGCCTTCCTAGTCACCACAGATATATGTGGTACATAGACATACATATAGGCAAAACACCCATACACGTGAAATAGTATTAAATATATAAATTGACAAGTATTAAATATATAAATTTACAAATGTACTTACAAGATACATTAAGTTCATAACCATGCTCATAAAATATTATAATGGATAAATTAAAAAAAAAGATTTTAATAGGGTAGAAAATACAAATCATCCTATCATTCTCATATTTTTGGTGTGCATACTTTTAAGTTTTTGTTGTATTACACAAGTGTGCTCATTTTTATTGTGTGTAAAACTTTTAAAAGTGAGATAGAATTAACATATAATAAAAACGGATACTTGAAGTGTTGTGCTTGATGAATTCAGACAGTAGTAAGTCTATGTAACCATGACTACAAAGAGAGCAAAGGATACTTGCATTCTTCAAAGAACTTCCCTCTATTTCCCTACCATTTGCTTCTACATCTCATTCCCACCTACAGATTAGATGAACTTGCTGTAGACAGGGTTTCTCTGTGTAGCCTTGGCTTGTAGACCAGACTGGCCTCGAATTCACTTCCTCTGCTTCTGGGGTGCTAGGATTAAAGGTGTGCACTACTACACCCGGCTTAGGTTTTTGTTTAAAAATAATTAGATTTATATATGTAGCTTCCTTTGTTCACTTATTTGTTTTTAAAAAGATATTGACTTCCTGTGTACTCCACGAGACCCATGATTTCCTGTTTAAGTAGTATTTTTATGTACATAATACATTTTGGGTGATATGTAATTGAGTCATGTCCAGTTTGGTGTATCATAAAATTAAGTTTCTGTAAATGGTCTTTTTTTTTTTTTTTCCCTTAAAGTTTCTCAAGACAGGGTTTCTCTATATAGCCTTGGCTGTCCTGGACTCACTTTGTGGACCAGGCTGGCCTCGAACTCAGTGATCCACCTGCCTCTATCTCCCAAGTGCTGGGATTAAAAGCGTGTGCCACCATGCCTGTTTTTTTGTTTTTGTTTTTTGTTTTTTTTGGGAGACAGGGTTTCTCTTTGTACCCTTGGCTGTCCTGGTCTCGCTTTGTAGACCCGGCTGGCCTCGAACTCACAGTGATCCACATGCTTCTTCCTCCAGAGTGTTTTGATTAAAGGCATGCACTTGAATGAGACTGTGAATACAATTGTATTTTCCTTCTAGCTAGGGGTGGAATGGCTGGGTGTGGCAAGAGACTAACAAGAATCCTCCTCCACTTTCTCCAAAGTGCCTTTATTCTTTTACACCCTCACCACCAATGTGAAAACACTTGCTTCTCTGTATCTTCAACTTTTGGTGTTGACAGCCCTTTTTGTCATAGTTACTCTAGTGGACATAAAATAATAACTCATTCTTGTTTTAATATAAAATTACTGTAGTTATTGATTATGTTCATGGGTATATTGGCTTTTCAAATGTCTGAACAACCTGTTTTACAAAAGCATATTGTGAATGTCTTATTTAATATTTCTTTTTAGAAAAAAATGATGTGCAGAGGCCAGAAGAGGGTGTTGGATACCGTGCCCTGGAGGTATGGGTGGCTATGTGGGTGCTAGGAAATGAACTCAGTGTCTTCTGTATACACATGTGCCTTCTCTCCAGCCCCATAATTTATTCTTTAAATTATGCCTCTGGGAACTAGAGCACAGAGGGTTCAGCGGTTAAGAGCATTTGTTGCTTTTCTAGAGTTTGGTTCCCAACACCTGTGACAGGCAGCTCAAACCATCTGTAGCTCCAGCTCTGGGGACTCTTGATACCTCTGGTTTCTGTGATTACCTGTACTCACACGCACAAACCCACACACAAACACATACATTTATACATTATTTAAAACAAAACAAAATTTTCTTGTTGTTTTCTTTTTGGTTTTTCAAGATAGGGATTCTCTGTGTAGCTTTGGTTGTCCTGAACCTCAATCTATAGACCAGGCTGGCTTTGAACTCAGAGATCCGCCTACTTCTGCCTCCCAAGGGCTGGGATTAAGAATTTTTCTTCCACAAAAATGAAGTTTTAAAGCATGACTCTAATATAGAAGCAGAATACCTAATTGCGAAGCTATAGTGTATCTATTTCTTTCTGATGGACATTTAGGTTATTTCTCTTTTCTTTTCCTCCTCCTCCTCCTCTTTGATTAGAGGTAAATGAAATGATTTCCATAGGATTTTATAATTATCCACATACCTATCTGTTCCTCTAAGTAGATTGAGGCACAGTGACAACAGGAATTTTCTTTATTTACAGAGCAGGGACACAGAAACTTTGTATAAATGCTTACTGAATCTATTTCTTTTTTCTTTCTTTCTTTTTTATTCCTTTGGTTTTTTGAGACAGAGTCACTCTGTGTGTAGCCTTGACTGTCCTGGACTCACTCTGTAGACCAAGCTGGCCTTGAACTCACAGAGATCTGTCTGCCTCTGCCTCTGGAGTGCTGAGATTGAAGACATGTACCACCACAGCCAGCTGAATCTATTTCTTAATAAATAAACTATAAACACAGAACAAATATTAAACATTGTGTACTGCTACTATGAAAGAATGTATTATAATTCAAATGTCTAATTAAGCATTAGTACCAAGCCTGACAACATAAGTTTGATCCCTGGAACTAACATGGTAGAAGGAGAGAACCAATTCCTGCAAGCTATCTCCTGACTTTCACACATATGTACACACTCATACAAAATAAATAAATGTATGCAGTTACACAGAGAAGAGTGACGGGTGTCATCAGGATTGCTTACAGTTCTCTGAAACTATGACCAGTTTCATGAACACTTACCCTGCCCAGGAACAAAAGGTCTAGCAAACTGGGACATGATGGAAACCGGTGGTCCTGAGGGACGGATGGTCTTTAGGGTGGACAGCTGCGCTGGTGCCGGTGACTGCACTGGTGAAATGATGGGGCTGCTGAGCTGAGGGCTGTGCTGCAATCACAGTACAGGGGAAATTAAGTCACACCTGGAGCAGGCTGTTGGAAAATTTCATTCTGGACAGTTTTTATTCATTGAATTATAAATTGATATAAGAAGTTAAGTCATTCTGAAATGAATAATGAATAAATGAATAATACACATCATTACTATAAAAATGAAAATAGATGATATTTTTGAAATCTACTTTGTAAATTTGCATTAATGTTGCTGCTTTTTTTGTTTTTGTTTTTTGTTTTTCGAGACAGGGTGTCTCTGTGTAGCCTTGGCTATCCTGGAATCGTTTTGTAGACCAGGCTGGCCTGAAACTCACTGCGATCTGCCTGCCTCTGCCTCCCAAGTGCTGGGATTAAAGGTGTGCGCCACCACATCCAGCACAATGTTGCTGATTTTACAAGAAGAATATACACCTATCTCATTCCTTTCTAAATTAAATGTTTACAAAATTTCATTTCAAAATAATTTAATCCTTGGAAAATAGTCACAAATATAATGCAAAGGATTCCCAAGTTTCCTAAACAGTGCTAAAATTTATTTTTCTTTGGGGCAGTCTTACTGTGTAGGCCCCTGGCTGGCCTCAAATTCACTGCTGGTCTTCTCAATTCTGGGTATAATGGTACATGACTGGAAACCCAGGCCACAACATTCTCTAATACAAATCACAGGATCATTAAAACTAAGCCATCAATAATACAATGCTATGACCCAAACTACAGAGTTCTTCAGATTTTGACAAATGTTCCAATAATGTCCTTTGTAACAGAAGAGCAGCAGTAACATCCCTTTTATTTCTAGAATGTAGACTAGGATCAAAACTGCTCCGAGCTAGAGCTACTGTGCCGTTTCAGCACTCTGATCTGGTACAACTTCTTTTTCAGACTCTGATATCTTAGAAGACCCATTTCTAAAGGTAATTTTGAAGATCAGTTATTTTCACTATTGTTTCTCTCCCACCCCCTCCCAGATAGGGGCTATAGACCAAGTTGCCTCAGCATCCTAAAAGCGGAAATTACAGGCATGCATTACCACATTGTGCCTGGCCTGCTGTACCATTTTTTTACTGGATAAAATTCCAAAAGTGGATTTGTATCAGGCTTTGTACCTTGTCTGTTTTGAAAAATGGGAAAATGTCATCAACTGACATTCCAAAAAGTGCCGTACCAATTTTTACTACAACCCACAAACTCTTTACGAGAACTTGTAACGAGGCATGTTTGCCAGAATATTAAGTTATGTCTCATTGATCTTTCCCAATATGAAATAGTAAGCACTTGCAGGTAGACACACGCGTCTGCGCATATGCGCGCGCGTGCGCGCGCACACACACACACACACATAGCAAGCTGCCAAATCAAATAAACAGTTTTATTGTTTAACAAACTATAGTTTGTTTGCAAACCTATACATAAATGGTTTTTTCAGTTATGATTTTATTGCATATAGTGAAAATATTCTCCTACTTTATCTTTTAAAAAGTCCTAACATGGGGCTGGAAAATGGCTCAGCAGTTAAGAATATTTGGTGTTCTATTGTAGAAGACCCAGGTTTAGTTCTCAGTACCCACTGGTTTATACTTTCTCTGACCCATGTGGTGTACACACAAACATGCCAGCAAAACACTCATAATACTCATACACATAAAATCAAATAAATAAATAAATAAAATTAAAAGAAGAAAACACTCTATCTAGGTGTTACGTGTATGATTTTAGCACTTTGGAGGCAAAGGCAAAAAAATTCAAGGCTAGCCTGGCATGCACTGTGAGTTCCAGGCCAGTTATTACACAGCAATAACCTGTTTCAAAACAAATAAAGGGTATTGTAAGAGAGAAAGATCAAGTCATATATAAAAGCAGGACCATCAGAATGGTCCCTGATCTACAGAGGAACACTTTACTCTGAAGAGAAGATTAACATAGCCGAGATGGCAAGAGTAATAAATAAGCATTTCCAGAACAGCTGTTAATTGAAAGAGGTCTATGCCTTTAATCCTAGCACTCAGGAGGCAGAGGCAGGTGGATTGCTGTGAGTTTGAGGCCAGCCTGGTCTATAAGACTAAGACTATACAGAGAAACCTTGTCTTGGGAAAAAAAAAAAAAAAAAAAAAAAAAAAAAAAAAAAAAAGAGAGAGAGAAAAAGAAAGAAAAAAAATCACTACAACAAAATAACAGGAATTAATAAACACTGTTCAATAATAACTTTCAGTATCTGTGGCAACTGGCATCCTGAAGAGGGTGAGGGAGATGGAATCATCAACCCATGACACAGACTCAGAAGACAGATTGCTTTACTGCACAGCCACAAGCATTTTATACAGCCTTTGGACCAATGGGGAGTTGACACAAGCTCTGGGGTAGCCAACCATCCCATTGTAACTATGGGGAGGTGCCAGGCCTGCTGTGCAGACCCTGGAAGCAGCCACCACCCTTTCTGGGCCCATTCTGTTGCTCTTCTAGTTTGCTGGGATCCTCTGTGTCACATGGTATGCCAGCTGACAGGGGCACTTGTGCTATAGAGCAGTACAGAAACCTCACTCACCGTCCACCAGGCCTCACTCAGGGCCCAAAGCACCTACAAGTATCTATTTATATTCGTTCATTGATTTATTGATTTATTCATTCATTCTGGTTTTTCAAGACAGGGTTTCTCTGTGTAATAGCTCTGCCCTAGAACTCGCTATGCAGACCACGCTGGCCTCAAACTAATAGAGAGCCTCCTGCTCTGCCTCCTAAGTGCTGGGATAAAAGGCAGGTGTCACCACCTCCTTCTCAGTTTCAGTGGTTATCAATTCTCCAAGAAAAGAGACACAGACTAACAGACTGGAATAAAAAACAGGACCCATTTTTTTCCCATCTCCAAGGAATACACCTCACCATCAACAACAGACACAAACTTAGGGTGAAGGATGGAACTAAGACGCAAGAAGGTGTAGCTATTCTAATATCTGCCAAAGTAGATTCCAAATCATAATTAGTAGGGAAGGACTTTTATAGCTATTACAGGAAAAATCCACCAGAAGATATGACAATTATAAACATTTATGCACCTGATTTCAGAAAAGAGATATTAGATCCAAGCCTCAGACTGATCCCAACACAGCAATAGCAACTTAATACCTGATACTCAGCAATAGACATAGATCATAGATCAAATGCATTCACAAAGCTTCCACCCAGACACTAAAACATAGTTTCTGTTCAGCAGCCAGTGTAACTTTCTCCAAAACTGGCCACGTATTAGGATACAAAACAGGACCTCTGGAAGTTTGAATAGACAGTATTCTTAACTTCTGAGCCATCTCTCCAGCCCTTATATTGCTTTCTTGATTTCTCCCTTAACCCAGCTTTCATTCACTAGTGAGTTATGTTTCCATCAGTTTCTATTGCTTTTGATACCCAGTTTTATTCAGTTATTTTAGTTTTCCTAAACTTTTGAGACTTAAGTTCAATTCCCAGCAAATGCATGGTAGCTCACAATCATCTATACTGAGATCTGGTGCCCTTTTCTGGAGTGCAGGTGTACATGCATACTTACTAAATAAATCTTTTAAAAAAGGGCAATTTAAAAATACAGCATATCAAAATAAAAACAGTTCCAAGAAAGAAATTTGTAGCCCTCAGTGCTCATATCAAGAAGTCTTGAGACGGGGTTGGAGAGATGGCTCAGAGGTTAAGAGCAGTGACTGCTCTTCCAGATGTCCTCAGTTCAATTCCCAGCAACCATGTGTCGTTTACAACCATTTATGATATGATCTAAAGCCCTCTTCTGGTGTGCAGGCATACATGCAGGCAGAGCAGTGTATACATAATAAATAATCTTAAAAAAAAAAAAAGAAGTCTTGAGAGATCTCATATTAAATATGAGCCTAAAGGGCTTGCAAAAAACCAAGAACACCATCCAAAAAGAATAGTGGGGGCATTGAAGAGTTAGCCCAGCAGGTAAGAACATGCACCCCTGACCTTGAATTCAGATACCTGCCTGCCTCTGTCTCCAGAGTGCTAGAATTAAAGGTGTGGACCACCAATTAGCTAGGTTCAGGTTTTTTTTTTCCTGTCTTTTGCTCTCATTTTTGATAAAATCACATTTTAGGTGAGCTTGTTTCCTCACATACCACATTAAAAGGTAAATGTTTTATTGGTCTTTCTTTACTGACTGGGACAGTTGATGAGTATAGTGGATTAATAGGATCAACATTATATACCTAATCTGTCTTTTTTAAAGGCCCCATTAACATTCTTACCTAGTGTTTTTAGTATTTGCTACTAATTTTTACTTGTTTTTTGTTGATAGGGTCTCAACAAACTAACTAACAAAGTAGACCCAATAAGGCCAAACTCACCATGTAGCTAAGAATTACTTTAGACTCCTTGTCTTCCTGCCTCAACTCCCAAGAGCTTCCATTATAGGCAACTACCATACCTGGTGTGGTGGTTTATATAAGAATGCTCTCACAGGCTCACACTGCCATGCGTGGTACCTAGTTAATGGGACTGTTGGAAAGGATTAGAAGGTGTGGCCTTGCTGGAGGAGGTGAGCCACCTGAGGCAGGTTTTCAGGTTTCAGAAGCCCACCCCATTCCCAGTTAGCTCTCTGTCTGTCTTGGCCTTGTGAAGGTAAGCTTTCAGCTGCTGTTCCAGCACCATGCTTGCCTACCACAACGCTCCCTGCCATGATGATCATGGACTCTAATCCTTTGGAACCGTAAGCCCCAATAAGTGACTTTTTATAAGTTTCCTTGGTCATTGGTATCTCTTTATAACAATAGAAAAGTAACAAACAATCCTGGTGCTTGATTCTTTTTCTTTGCCAAACTTTCAATTCTTCCACTTCAGCTTTCTGAATGCTGTGAGTTTAAAGGAATGAAGTAGCACGCCTGGCTTTCTTCTGATATTTTTTTTATATCAAATTCATTTTGAATATAAGTAAATTGACAAATAAAAAAGAGGCATGGGGTGGGAGGTGTACCTGTGTAATCATAGTACTTAGGAAGTCAAAGTAAGACCTTATTTTAAAAGTTGGAAAATAAGCAGGGTGGCGCACACTTTTAATCCCAGCCCTCGGGATCCACAGGTGGATCACTGTGAGTTTGAGGGCAGCCTGGTCTATAAAGTGAATCCAGGACAGCCAAGGCTACACAGAGAAACCCTGTCTTGAAAAACCAAAACCAAAAAAACCAAACAGTTGAAAAATAGTATTTGAACAGTGATATAAATGTCTGGAGGTAAAGAATGTTTAAATGTTTCTATTAATCTTATAATGATTTCAAATTCAGTATTAAGCCATGATATGTTATGAAAATGTTGTTTCTAAATAACAAACCAAGCCACATGTAGAGGTTTGTATCTTTAAATCTCAGGGAGACAGGGGCAAGCAGATCAATGTGATTTCTAGGCCAGCCAGGACTACACAGTGAGACCCTGACTCAAAAACAAACAAAGAACAAAATACCTTACCTGGACAATATTATCTATGTTGCTAAATTCTACACACTTTTGCCCTCTCTGGTGGTCACAGTAATATTTGTTTTGTTTCCACTGTGGAGGCGAGTGTGCCCGAGACTGTGGATTGTTCGGTAGGTTGAGCTGCATCATCACCATTCCTCCACCAGGTGGCTGCTGTGGCATAGCTGGAAATCAGGATAATTAGTACACTACAATTAGTGTGTTTTGGTAATTGTTATTTTAGAACACTAGGAAAACAACATTAATTTCACATTCCTGAATTAGTTTTTACAAGTATGTATACAACTCAGATTTAAACTGTGGGCAACCTGCTACATACAAGTGGTGTATATTTAAAACAAAGCCTCTGGAGAAGGGCATAGTGTTGCTTACCTAGAATCCAGCACTTAGGACAATAAGACAGGAGGATTATACATAGGTTAGCCTGGCCTATGTACTGAGAACTTACTTCTAAAATAGATGTTTTCCAAATAAAGGCAATTAAAAAAAAAAAAAAAGATTTATTTATTTATTATGTATAGAATGTTCTGCCTGCAGGCCACAAGAGGGCATCAGATCTCATTATAGATGGTTAGGAGCCACCATGTGGTGGTTGCTGGCAATTGAACTGAGGACCTCTGGAAGAGCAGTCAGTGCTCTTAACCTCTGAGCCATTATCTCTCCAGCCCTAAAGGCAAATTTGGTGAAAGCATATTTACCAAAACTGAGGGAAAGACTGATCACGGTGGTGTATAATTTTAATCCCCAAAGAGGCTACAGATCTCTGTGAGTTCAAGGCCAGCATGGTCCACATGGAGAGTTTCAAGAAAGCCAGGGCTACATTGAGAGATTCTGTCTCAAGAAACTCAAGAAACACTTGTGTGTACCATGGATGAAGCCTAGATTGTCAGGTTTAGGTGGCTAGAGCCTAGACCCACTGAATCATTTCCTGGGTCCCATTTTTAGTAGTAAGTATGTACTTTACCTTACTTCAAGAACATTAAGCTGTGCGAGGCAGGATCTGTACCCTTGTCTTCAGGACTTTGGTTGGCACTGTAGTAATCCTAACGGTAGTTCCAGATTCCTACATATAGAACCCAGCCTGACTGGGCAGGATGGCTCAAGGGTCTCCTCAGCCTCAACTGAAAGTGGCCCAGGCTGGATACAGCCACAGTTAGTCATTTACTGACAATTACTTATTGTTTATCTGTCAATATATCACCACCAGAAAATACAGTATAATGCTAAACACGCGTATAAGACTTTAGAGTAGCAGAAAGCAGCCTAAAAGCCTTTTGAAGACCTGGAGAAACATTTGACAAAGAGAGAATCTGGGGGACAGGCATTCCTAGAAGAAGAAAAAACAGTAAAACAAGTATTTATGATCTAAAAAAGTTTAACATTCAGCACTCAGGAGGCTGAGACAGTAGAACAGCCTTGAATTTGTGGCCAGCCTTAGGTAGAGTGAGTTGTAGGGTAATTTGGCTACACAGAGAGACTCAATTTCAAATGGGGAAAAAGAAAAGGAAAAAGAAAGTGCAGCTGCAGTAAGAAACACGGTTCTGCATAATTGAGCACACATGTATAACTAAGAGGCTTGCTAGTCAGGGAGGGAAAAAAAGGGCAGTCCATTTTGCCTTTTTTTTTTTTTTTTTAAGATTTATTTCTGTGCTATGTGTGTGGTATTTTGTCTGTGTAGATGTGTGTGTTGTATGTGTGTGCACCACATATATGCAGTGCCGTAGGATGACAGAAGAATTGGAGTTACAGCCAGATGTTAGTCACCCTGTGGGTGCTAGCACAGAATCAGGGTCTTCTGAAAGAACAGCAGCCAGTGCTCTTAACTGATGGGTCTTTAAATTCAGAGAATGACATGAAGAAATTTCTGTTTCAGGATAATACTTTTGTAATAATTTTTGTGTTGGGGAAAAGATGAAAGTGAGGGAAACATGAGCAATATACTTAAGAGATTACTGAAAAGACATGAAAAGAAGACTAAAATCAGCACAGTGGGGAAGGAAAGATGCCTCTGGCTGCGAGAAAATGGGTCTTTGTGACACAACAGGGAGAGACAGAAGAGTCATGATTCTCAGACCTGCGCATTGGTAGAGATGAAAAAGGAGGAGGAACATATCAAGTCAGACATGCCTTTGAATTTCTGGGTACAGATGACCAGTAGACAACTGGCTATGTGATTCTGTTTCAGTAGGACCAAGATTTACCAGGTGCCAACAAAAGGTAATAGTTGAATCTTTAGGCTGATTTGATTATCCAGAAAGATCTAGAGATTAATCAATTGAGTAGGAAAAGATCCACAAGATTACTAACTCTACAGAGTCGAGAGAATGAAGGCAGAAGAATGACCCTAGTATTAGAAAAGGAAGGAGTAAGAGGCACATGCCAACCCGACACAACACAGTATATGAGGCATCAGTGTACATGCCAGCACTCTGCCAGCAGAGAACCAGTCACCTATCCTCAAATGCATGAGCCACAACTTCTGCATCAGCCGTCTAGGCATACCTGCACATTGGTGGCCTTGGAGCTGTTGAGAACTGCATGGTGACGTGGTTCGAGGAAACTGTACTTGTTCTGACCCTGGATGTTGTAAGTAACCGACTGCAGAGCTACAGGGTAAAAAACCAAACACAGAAAACAGCACAATGAGATGCACATGGCCAAAGAGTCTTTGAAATAGACATTCTTCCAATTTATTAAATGGATATATTTTACAAATTGTCAGGCCTAATTTAACTTTTCTCTGAATTGTGATCATTCAGTAAAAACCACTTTGTGTTCATAGCACTGACCGAGATACTCAAAACCAATTTCCTAATCCCATCACTGAAATTTTTAGATTACTCTAAATTTATTCTGTAGTGTTCAAATAGTGATTTAAAAATGAAGTCACTAATTTGGAAAATAAAAAGCAGTGCATTTGGAGCTCATGGAACTACAACAAAAGAGAAAGTGAATTTGAAGGAGAGTAGGGAGGGGCATATGGGAGCGCTTGGAGGGAGGAAACAGAAGGGAGAAATTATGCTCTCAAAAAAAGAACGGGAAATTTGACAATTTGACTCCTAAAGATGTTATTTCTTGAAAAACATAGTACACCAGGTGGTGGTAATACACACCTTTAATCTCAACACTTGGGAGGCAGCAGCAGCTGGATCTCTGAATTTGAGGCTAGCCTGATGTACAGAATAAGTTCCAGGATAACCAGGGCTATACAGAAAAACCCTGCCTTGAAAACACACACACACACACACACACACACACACACACACACACACACACACACACACACACACACAATCATTCTGACACATTCTAAGCCATTATGACATATTCTAACAAAATAGGCAATTAACTAAAAATATCAAGTTGTTAAAATATTTTTAAAATAGCGTCTAGACTCAAACTAATATGGGTTTACAATAAATCTTCGAAGTTTTCTCTTTTAGCAAATTCTTTCAGGCTAATGATTTGAAGTTACAGAATAATAATGAACTCACAAATAGTCAGGGATCTTTATTTATCATATTAGCCTGATCAGTATTTATTTAGTCATGCCCCTACTGAGAACTTTCAATAAATATTACTTAATAACTTAAACAATTTCTTAGAATTGTCTCATATAATTGCATTAAAAATACTACTTTGAACTTAAGTATCTAATGAGTTAGGAACTCTAAAGAAACATACACGTCAGAAGACATGATAGATATGATCAGCCAATTCTAGAGACAAGGTTTCCCTGTGTAGCCTTGACTGTCCCGAACTTGCTTTGTAGACCAGGCTGGCATCAAATTCACAGAGATCCCCCTGCCTCTGCCTCCCAGAGTGTTGGGATTATAGGCATGTGCCACTGCACCCAACAGAGACAGGAAACTCTTAAGACACACACAAAACTTACTTACAAAGGATTTATGGGGTATACTCTTCTTACTAGGGAATGAAAAATAATAGTAATAAAAGGTATGAAATGTCATAATGGTTATATATGCATTTACAAAATCTTTAGGGATAAATATGCTGATATGTTCATGAATAAAATAGTATGGTATTTGGGATCTCTGGGAGGATGAGTTGGCTCAGTGGTACAAAGCCCTTGTAGCTTCTGCAAAGAACCTATGTTTGATTCCCAGCATGATGGCTCACAGCTGTCTACAACTCCAGCCCAGGGGATCCAATGCCCTCTTCTGACCTCCAAGGGTAAAAGGCATGCACACGGTGCACGTGCATACATGTAGGCAAACTTGCATACATATAAAATAAGTAAGTTTAAACAAGCAGCAAAACTCTACAGAAGGGATCAAAAGCAGGGGTTAGATGAAAACATATCACTATGTCATGTGTGAGCATGTTGGGTTTCTTTATGTGTGTGTTTACATTTACATGTTTAAAAATGCACAAAGGTAGGGGACGATAACAGTGTGTAGCATTTTTAAAGTTTTGTGTTCAATTTCTGGCAACACACACACACAGATTTATATGCAATTCAGGCTCCAGATTCCTTAACTGGCTTTACTGCCTAAGTGGTAGTAAGCCAGTATTTCAATCAATTGGAAAGAGAAAGGAATTAAAGGCAGGGTTTAATAGTGATTTGAGGGGCTGGAAAATGGCTCAGAGAATAAGAACGTTTGTTGTAAGTTCCTCCCCAAACTTATTTTGCTGTTAATTATGCCTAGAATATGAGTGACCTATAGAAGTAATATAGCTTAAGCAACCATCTGGAGAATCTGTCAGGTTTCCTTGGCCCCTTACCTGATCTTGTTTACATGCTCATGTCTGCTATCTGAGGTCCCCTGATCTCCACTCACGTGTTATGGCCCTTGTGTGCCCCACTATGCTCTCCCCCATGGAATAAATAGCAAATTTACATCTATTAAAGAAACAATGAGATGTTCTGAAAAGACAATCATTTAGCAGTGAAAAGATCATTTTTCTTTTTATTTTATTCATTCAATTAATTGTAATATTTTGTCACTTACTCTGTTATTGCTACAAAAATCACATTGTAGTTGCCACTGCAAGTATGGTAAAGGGTATACTAGTTTGCTCATTAAAAAAAATTTGTGGCAAAAAATTTAACATGAAACCCACCTTAACACTTAACTTACTTCCTTATTTATTTACTTACTTGTTTATTTATTTACCCACCCACCCACCCATCCATCCATCCTTGAGACAGGGTCTTACTCTGTAGCTCAGACTAACTAGAACCATGTAGACCAGGCTGGCCTATTATTCAGAGCTCTGCCTGCCTCTGCTTCCCCAGTGCTGGGATCAGAGGCTTGATCCACCATGACTGCCATCTTCTGGATCTCACTATGCAGCCCTGGCTATCCTGGAATTCACAGAAATCTGCCTGCCTCTGCCTCTTGCCTCCAGAGTGCCTGGATAAAAGAGCGTGTACACACTTATTTTCTTTTTGTAGTGCTGAGATCAAACCCAGGGCTCTGCATATGACTTGCCATTGAGTTTTATCCCTAATCCTAACACCTTAAAAACATTTTTAAAAGATTTATTTTATCTTTTATGTGTATTAATTGTTGGCCTGAATGTTAAGTATATGCACTATGTGTGTGCATGGTACCTAGGGAAGTCAGAAGAGGGCTTCAGATGCCCTGGAACTGAAGTTATAGACAGTTGTGAACCACCTAATGGGTGCTGGGAACCCAATTCAGGTCCTCCACAAGAGCAACTGAGCTACATCTGCAGCCCAAACTCTAACATTATAAAGTATAACATATTATTATTACATATTATTATAACATATTGTTATTGGTAGGCACAGTGTTGTACAGATCTCAAGACTACACTCATCTGGAATATTTGAGGACTTATGTCTTACTACTTTTAAAAAAAAGACTTATTTATTATTTATACAGTATTCTATCTGCATGTGTGCCTGCATGCCAGAAGAAGGCACCAGATCTCATTATAGATGGTTGTGAGCCAACATGTGGTTGTTAGGAACTGAACTCAGGACCTTTGGAAGAACAGACAGTGCTCTTAACCTCTGAGCCATCTCTCCAGCCAGTCTTACTACTTTTTATTCCTTTTTAGGCTAAGTGTTAGGAACTAACTTTTAATAACAAAGGTAAAACTATACCAACCAGTATAAATCACTTCGACAGACTTTTATTACCAACAGTTACATTAAGGATGCTTGAGGAAAACCAAACAGAAAAACAAACAAATAATATAAATATAAATACAGCATTCAAGGAAGGCATAAGGAGGAGGACCAAAAGGCATACTTGGGGGTTACTAGGACACACTCAGGGGTTACTAAGACACACTTGGGGGTTACTAAAGCACACTCAGGAGTTACCGGGACACATCTGGGGGCTACTAAGGCACAACTGGGAGTTACTAGGACACAAAAAGGAGGAAAGAGTGTGCAGAAAAAAAAAGAGATAGGCTTAAAATTGGCTTTATCATCATTTCATAAAGATTCTATAATACAAAGTATTTTCAAAGAATTCTAAAATTAAGATTTCTATGTACATCAGGCTGCCCTATGAGATTAAAAACTACAGGAGATGTGTATTATGCTTTTGAATTTCAGGTTTCAAATGGGAAAATGAAGGGTAAAATAGCAGAAAAATCACTTAAAACAAGTGTTTTGAACAATAGTTCTAAGGTCAAGCATATAGCACAAGTCAGTCAGGAAGAGTTGAGTAATGTCCCAAAGGGGGGAGAAGCCTATTAAGGGTACTCCTGCAGCAGTAACAGGAAGTACACCAGGAAATAATGTGCCAGGCCTTTAATCCCAGCACTTGGGAGGCAAAGGCAGATCCAAGTTTGATAGTGAGTTCCAGTCCAGCCAGGCCTACAAATTACTCTTTCCAAGTTTTATTTGTATTTGTGTATAAGCCAGGTGGAGTTACATGCAACTGTTAGCTGCAAGAAGTAGATGCTGAGAACCAAACTCAGGTCCTCTAGAAGAGTAACAAGTGATCTTAA
Organism: Acomys russatus; assembly: GCF_903995435.1. Taxonomy (NCBI): domain Eukaryota; kingdom Metazoa; phylum Chordata; class Mammalia; order Rodentia; family Muridae; genus Acomys; species Acomys russatus. The sequence goes on along the minus strand of NC_067142.1, from coordinate 27,811,718 downwards.
CTGCTGAGATGATTCTCCAGCCCTTACTCTTATTATTTTTAATTATGTCAGTGTAGGTATGTGCATGTGGGTCATGGGGCCAGCGGCATCAGATCCTTGGAAGCTGGATTACAGAATGTTGTGAGCCACCAAGTACTCTTTAACTGCTAAGCCATCTTTCCAGGTTACATTTTCTTTTCTTTCTTTTTTGGTTTTTGGAGACAGGGTTTCTCTGTGTAGCCTTGGCTGTCCTAGACTCGCTTTGTAGACCAGGCTGGCCTCAAACTCACAGTGATCCGCCTGCCTCTGCCTCCCCAGTGCTGGGATTAAAGGTGTGTGCCGCCACACCTGGCTGCCCAGGCTGCATTTTCAAAGATTTAAAATTCACATAAATTTCTATTTTCATTGTGTAAACAGCTTTACCTCAAAGGGGCTGGGATGTTTAGCTTCTACAAGTGTTTAATAATTAGTAGAAAAGGGGCTTGAGAACAGCTCAGCAGTTAAGAGCACATCTGCTCTTGCAGAGGATCCAGGCTCAGTTCCCAGCACCCATGTAGTGGTTCACAACCATCTGTATCTTCAGTTCCAGGGGATCCATATGCCCTCTTCTGTCCTCCCTGGGCCCTGCACACATGTGGTGCACTTACATACATGGAGAAAAACGACATAGACATAAAATAAAAATACATAAATAAAAAATTATTCAATAGCATCATACCTTTTCTGTTTTATAAAAGAAAATGATTTTTAGTAATTTAGTTAAATGTAGCCCTTTGGTCAACTTTATACTTCCTGTGAACAATGGGAAGCTAGCGGAGTAGGTTTTGTAATCACACTCACCTTAAAGTACTTTGCTGGCCAGGTGGAATGACACTGTAGTAGACTGGCATTCCTGCTGTGGGCAGAGACCCTTGATTAGACTGACTAGGGAACACAACAGGCTGTTGGTAAGTCTGATGGGCAATTCCTTGAGAACCTTGAGGCAGTGAAACCTAAAACGTGAAAGACAATTTAAATAGAAAAGTGATTTTTCTAAACCCTGCAGATGTTCATGTCAAGTGCCTATAAATGAGAACGAGCTCACCACAGAACCACCACAATGGTCTATGTGCCCTTGGACCAGCTCTAGTTTTGACTGACTCATATGAATCATAAAATAGGATAAGTGCATTCGATTCTGAAAAACATGATTTATCCTTAAAAAAAGTATTTTTTTTTTTTTTTTGTTTTTTAAAGTGCAGACTTTGCAGGGAGATCATATTTCTTCAAGGTTCAAACAGTCTCAAAACAATTTCTCAGCCTCTACTGATTGACCCAAATCTAGCAAAGACTCTGCTGGAAGACTTTACTCAAAGCCAGACACAAAAGCTTCACTTTACACATCACTACACCAAGCAAAAGGATGGTCATGTGACAAGGAACAGACACCTAATATACCTCAGCCAAAGTTGACAGGACTCAGGGAGGGTATCAGTGAAGCACATTAGGTTATAGCAGAGATTCAGGGCCTCAGTTGTCCAGATGAGGCCCCATCTCCTCACTTTACTAGCTAAAAACCACTGGGCAAATGACTTAACTGCTCTGAGGTCTATCAGTTCCATACCAGAAAAGCTGGAAATGTGTCTCCAGCAGAGGCAAGGAGAGACTGATCTGATCTGAGAGACAAAATCTGAAGGATTTTTTAGCTCAGCAAGCATCTGGGAAATAAAAATTTAATTTTCCATGAGAAACAGGATGGTTTTGCTAAATCTGAACACTCTTCTTCAGTTCTCTTGTTGGGGGATGGTCTAATGTATTTTGATGCTAATTACTGCTTGCTGTCTCTGTGACCCTTTTAATTATTAAAGAGCCATCCCACTTGGGCAGGGCAGAGGAGATAGAGGTGTGGCTAAGGTGGGGGGGAGGGAGGAGGAATTCTGGGAAGAAGGGAAAAGAGAGCCATGAGGAGGAAGGAGAGAGACCTGAGACCTGAAGGGAGAGGAGTAGAAGGCCACCATGGGCTAGATAGAGGAGAAGCACATGGCCAGCGTGGATGGAGAATCAGGCCCAGATAAAGAACATTAACAAGTATTTGAGATTATGAATGGGAGGTAGCTTGATAGAAATTGGTAGAAGCAGATGGCATGGGCTTGAGGAAGGTATGATATACCTGCCTCACTATGGGAGTAGTTAGAGTATTAATATCTGCCCTGCCCCAGGTTAACTAAGGCTATTTTAAAATATAACAAGTGTCAGTGTCTTGATTGATTGCTAGCCCAGCCTAGCTGGTAATACTGATAATACTGATAATTTTAAAACAGTCTTGTCTGGTTGCTAAATCAGAAACCACAGAGTCATCATGAGGTTTCTTGATTTATAAATGCACCATAAAATTAGAGTGGGCTATACTGTTTTTATTAAATACATGTAACATATAAACTTATGATGATGATGTCACAAGTGATGGTGAATACTACTGAGCACTTATTGCCAGGTTTTAAATGCTTTGTGTATTATCTCATTAAAACATCCCAATGACCTAAGAAAAATACTTTCATACATTCTTGGGAATTTTTTTGTTGCTTTCAAGTTTTCAATTGCTGTTTAGGTCTTATTTAAGACAGGGTCTTGCTATTTTAACTGGCTTTAAATTTGCTCTGCAGACCAAGCTGACCTGAAACTTGCTGTAATCCTCTTGCCTTGGCCTCTAAAGTACTAGGACTACAAAAATGTGCAACTTTGATTGGCAACATCCCTGATTTATACTTAAGTTGATTGGAATTAAGTAATTTCTCTAAAGGGGTACTGCATTCCAGTCAGTAATACACTGTGAAACCCGGCTTTATAAAAAGGTTAATTAACTTTAAATCTTATTTATGTAAAATATTACTGAAATGCAACCTCCAACCAGTCATCATCTCAAAATACAAAGTCAACTCTTAATTACTTTCCCCCTTGGTGCATCTACTCCAAATTTAAAACAAAACAAAACAAAGGGTCTGATATATTCACCTTTGTAAAATATAACATAATTCAGTCTTTTTGTTTATGGAGAAGGTATATACTTTTCTGAGATTGTTTCCAATTATATCACAGCTCTATCTAGCTGATTAAAACAATTTGACTAAGCTTCTGTGTCTGTACACATTTTGTGTGTACATGTAGGTACTTGTACAATAAAGATAGTGGTTGACACTGGGTGTATCTCAATTCATCTCCATCTTATATTTTGGACACAATTTCTCACTGAACTTGAAATTCACCAATCCCACTAGGCTGGGTGTGCCAGCCCCAGGGACCTCCCTGTTTCCATCTCTCCAGCATAGAAATCACAGGTGTGCACACTTGATTTTGTGAGTGCTTTAGATGGATCCCAGATCCTGATAACTGCATAAGAAGCAGTATCTTCCAACTGAGCCATTTCTCTAGCACTCAGATATATTTTTAACAAGAAAAAAAATCTGCCAAGAATGGTGGTGAATGCCTTTAATTTCAGCACTTGGGGGCTGGAGAGACGGCTCAGAGGTTAAGAGCACAATGCTTGCTCTTCCAGAGGTCCTGAGTTCAATTCCCAGCAACCATATGAGGCTCACAACCATCTATAATGTGATTTGATGTCCTCTTCTGGCCTGCAGGTATACATGCAGGCAGAACATTGTATACTATTAATTAATTTGAGCAGAGGCAGGCGGATCTCTGTGAGTTCAAGGCCAACATGGTCTAGATGGTGAGTTCTAGGACAGCCAGAACTACATAGTTAGACCTGGTTTCAAAAAACAAAACAATAAAATCTGAATTCCAGAAGAGACAGAAGGGGATGCTGCTTAAAACTATATGGCTTCAGAGCGTACTCTTAAAGACATATCATTTGGCCTAGCTTGTTTTTCAGGTGATAATTTATCACTATTTTTATTTATCTACCTAAAACGGTAAAACACGACAAAGGAAGCTTCCATTCACAAACAGCCACAGCACTTCCTCTAACCATTCACCCAGTATGAGGATTGCTTGATATACATGAGAACTTGTGAAAAATGTATGCTACAGTAGAAGCTAATGCTTCAATCCCCAGAACTACCAAAACATGTCCTCTCATATAAAACAAAACCAACCAACCAACCAACCAAACAACAAAAAAAAAAAAACCCAAAAAAAACCACCCCTGCAAAGGAACTATTTTCAGCATCTAGCTCCATTTAAAAATCACTATACTGGGGCTAGACAGATGGCTCAGGGGTTAAGAGAACTGCTGCTCTTTCAGAGGTCCTGGGTTCAGTTCCCATAAACCACATGCTAAGTCACAGCCATCTATGATGAGATCTGGTACCCTCTTCTGATATACAGACAGAACACTGTATACATAATAAATACATTTTAAAAAAATTTAAAAAATCACTATACTGACAGGGTGGTGGTGGCACACATCATTAAACTCAGCATCCAGAAGGCAGAGACAGGCAGATTCTATGAGTTCAAGATCAGCTTGGTCTACAAAGCAAGTTGCAGGACAGCTAGGGCTACACAGAGAAACCCTGTCTTGAAAAACAACAACAAAGAAATGATACTAACAAAGTCATTAATTTAAAGTGACAATTCTCTCAGCAGATTTTGAGTGCCTAAAGGTCAAGGGGAGATATCTCTTATCTGCATCTTTAACAGCAGCACAGAAAGAGCTGCTTGATACTCTAGATTGGAAGGCAGTGATTCTGCCTTGGGCCAACCCTGTCTGTCTAGGTATGGGGAAGTTTATGTGACTAGGTCCAGAATGGACATTACTATAAAAGGCATAGAGGACAATAGGGAGAGAAAAAGATGTGTCTCCCTTTTACAATTCCTGTAGGCTTCAAAGCTAGAACCTCCTGACTACTTCATCACAGTACCTTGATAAATTCCACACTGTATATATAACTGCTTACTTACATCCTTCCCCACCTCTGAATAGCTTTACAACTAATTTATGCCTAGACTTTCCTTTTTAAAATAATTGAAGGTAATTTTTAAAAAAGATTTATGTGCTGGGTGTGGTGGTGCATACCTTTAATCTCAGCACTCTGGACGCGGAGGCAGCGGGATCACTATGAGTTTGAGGCCAGCCTGGTCTACAAAAGTGAGTCCAGAACAGCCAGGACTGACTGTTACACAGAGAAACTCTGTCTCGAAAAACAAAAACAAAAAGATTTAACCATGTGGTGTTACTGGGAATTGAACTCAGAACCTCTGGAAGAGCAGCCAGTGCTCTCAACCTCTGAGCCATCTCCAGCCCTGGAGGCTATTAAAAAAAAAAAAAAAAAAAAGGATTTATTCATTTTTATTTTATGTGCATTGGTCTTTTGTCTGCATGTCCCCTGGAATTGGAGCTACAGACGTCCATGTGGGTGCTGGAAATTGAACCCAGGTCCTTTGGAACAACAGACAGTGCTCTTAACTGCGAAGCTATCTTTCCAGCCCCACTGAAGGATATTTTTAAACAGGACCTCTGTGTGTAATTCTGGCTAGCCTTGAACTCAAAGGGACCCACGTCTGCCTTCTGAAGTGCGCACCACATGACCACTGAAGGTTTCTAGCTGCCCACTCTTTGGTAGCAGGCCTTTCTTATGTTCACTGCTTCATTTCTGATCTGTTACTAGTCTGTACAAAAAGATCACCAATTTGTTTACCTCTGTTAGACAGACTCTATGTACACTTTCTCTTCATAGTAATTTTTTTTTTTCTTTTTCCTATTAGAATGAAAAGGACCTTTTGACTTCTTTACTAACATTCCATTCTTTAGCTATGGAAAACCAGGAGGCTAATAAATCAAACCCACTCAGAAATGATTTCCTATACTATAGTTTGCATGTCAACTTGACACACAGGGCGGGGGAATCTCAACTGAGAAATTGTATCCATCAGACTGGCCTGTGGGCATTAGCTTTGATGAGTGATGCTATCACCAACCAATGCATGCAAGTGGGCCTGGACAGATAGGTGTTTAAGTGAGCCATAAAGCAGCATTTCTCCATGACTTCTGCCTTAAGTCTCTACCCTGCTGGAGCACCTTCTCTGATAAATGGCCTGTAAGCTGTAAGATGAAACAAACCCTTTCCTCCCTAAGTTGCTTTTGGTCATGTTTATCACTGTAACAGAAAGCCAACTAGGACACTCCCTAAAGAAGAAAGAAGTTTTTGAAAAGCAAATTTCTGAAAGTATATCACATCATAATAAAGGTCTGTTTATTTGGGGAACATTAAATCTTTCTGTTTTAGATCTATAAATCAAACTCCATGACATTTGTATTTTATTATTTGAGACAAATTCTCAAATTCTAGGCTGACCTGGAACTCACTATGTAGGCCAGGCTGGCTTTCAATCCACAGAGATGTGTTTATCCTTACCATTCAAGTGCTGGGATTAAATGTGTATATGACCATGCCTGTCCTTTCATGGCTTTCTTTAGTTTTGGGTAGCGTTGGCTGTCCTGGACTTGCTTTGTAGATCAGGTTGGCCTTGAACTCACAACGATCCACCTGCCTTTGTCTCCTGAGTGCTGGGATTAAAGGCGTGCGCCACCATGCCCAGCCTGGTTTTCGTTTTGAATCAGGGTCTTATAATATAGCTCTAGCTGTCCTGGAACTCAATATGTAGATCAGGATGACCTTGAACTCACAGAGATCTGGCTTGCCTCTGCTTCCTGAGTACTGAGATTAAAGGTGTGCACCACCAAGACTAGCCTATCATAGCATTTAAAAAACATGATAAATCATAAAATTTGGTACTGAAGTAAATAGTCTCATTTGGGAAACTCCACATACACATTAAATCTACAAATATGGACTTCTGATCAGCATAACCATATCTTACTATATCAAACACTTACTCATTACTTCTATTTTCCTTTCTATTCCTCTCTCTCTCCAAAGAAGACTTTCTAGGGAAGGGCACAATATAGAAAGATACTTGCTTATACAGCTGTATAGTTGGAAACACAGTACCATGGCGAAACTTACAGGCCATTATCAATCTGGTTCCAATACTTTATAAAGTGAGGGTAAATGAAGTTGATATACGCAACAAAACTCATAGGATGATGTTCTCTTACAGAAGCACTTCGCTGACATTAAAGTAACTGAGTGTGCTGGCAAACGCCTGTGGAGAACTACGGGTTCAAAGCCACTTAGGCTCCAAAGTGAACTCCAAGCTGGCCTAGACTACACAGTAAGACCCTATTCCAAAAACTCAAACCAAAACCAACAATTTAGAACAAACAAAGATACCAAAGAACAGAAATAACACAATGTAGTCAGGCTGTCATGGAGCCCCCTCCATCAGCCCAACCTGGCTTTGAACCTGCACTCTTCTTGTCTCAGCCTGTTACATGCTAGGATTACGGTGTGTGGTCTCACTAGAGCTAGAGGTTCGGTTGATTTGAAATCACCTATCCCTAAAGCAGGTGGGAGCAAACATACCTGATATGATGGCACTGAGGGGTATGGGATGACCACTCCTTGGATATGAGTTCCAGTGCTATTTGGCTGGCCTCCCATGAGGCTCTGACTCTGGGGTGACTGAACTCCAACTATTCCTTGGTAGTTTTGCTGCTGGTTGGACATAACTTGATAACCTGTAATGGCAAAATGAGTTAAATCTTGTTTCGAGTTTACTGTAAATAACAGTATATTTCTGTATTTCAAGCAAACTGCATGACCTAAAAGTGTCAGAGTTTTACTTAATCAGCAAATCTCCAAGCCTATGATATTTACAAATAAAATCCTCACCTCTCCCCAAATTTATTTAAAAAAAAATTCAATCTCTCCCCTTCCCCTCTCTCTCCTCCTCCTATATTAAGGAAATATACTGACTCATAAACTTGGCTTACACAGAACAAGCACTATGCAGTTTGTATCAAAATGCTTAATATTAATAATCTCTGTGGATTAGGATGCCCTAAATAATTTGTTAGGGCGCAGTCTAAAAGGTAAATGTCTCATTCCTTAAATAACAAAACCCAAAAAAATCCCCAACAATCACTAAGACTTCAAGTTAGGGGGAGCAGAATTCTGAATGTGGCATGGATGTAGGCAGACCTGGGCACCTGAGTATGTTGCATATAATCAGTGGTCCTAGTGGGGACAAAAGGGAATGGGTTTTTACAATAGCTTCCCCCCTTCCCTTTTTGTTTTTTCAAGGCATGGCTTCTCTGTGTAGCCTTGGTTGTCCTGAACTCTTTTGTAGACCGGCTGTCCTCGAACTCAGAGATCCACCTGTCTATGCCTCCCAGAGTGCTGGGATTACTGGTGTGCACTGCCCCTGGCTTCACTTTTTTTTTTTTAAGACCAAAAGAAACAAAACAAAAAAACAAGAAACCACACCAAGACATGAATCTATTTAGGAATGGTCAGAAACATAAAGTGATTGGAGTTAGTCAGTCCTTTCTTAAGGATTGTTTTCTCACTGTGTTATTAAATTGATCTGACAGAAACAGATCATGAAGGAGATTAAAATTGATTGCCAACTGTAGTAAGAACATAAGTTTACTTTTGTGAAGCAAACTTTTACTTACAAGAATCTACAATGCTAATCAATTGCATTGTTCTCCAGTCTAGTAACATTTATGAATACCAGTTAGCACAAGAAAGATTTCTAAACATCACCAACATTTTTTTCATTAAAAAAAAAAAAAAGGATTAAAAACCAGTTATCACTTAGCTGCAGGGCACTGAAAAAGCTTTTTACAAAGAACAACAGTGCTGCTAGCCTGGACTTCAGCAGCTACAGGCAGATGAGATCCTGTCTCTGGCTGTACCATGTATCTTGTTAAATAAAGCGAGAGAAAGTATGCCAATACCCCTGGCATTGATGGTCAGCAGGGAGGATCAGTGCAGCTGACTTCATGGCATTCTAAATTCGCACTAAAAATGTATACTCCAGATTCTCCTCTGTTGTCTGCTGCCTCCTCTTTCATCACTTCCTATACTGCTTAAGTTTGGACATGGACAGAAGGCAACAGTGAAGAATGACTTTGCTTTAACTACACTTAATCCTATTTTTATCAAATGACAAACACTTCAAATTAATAAACAAATTATAAGCACTATCAATACAAATACGCCAAGACACAATTTTATTCTTAAAAAAACAAAACCAAAAACCAACCAACCAAACAAAAAACAAACTAAGGACAGGAACAAAAAAGGGAAAAGACCATAAGATATTATGTCTGAGATGCCACCTTTCAAAACACAAACACACACAGACAGAGACACACACACACACACACACACACACACACACACACACCCTTTCTGGCAGAATTCACTGTAATATAATTGAATTTTATAGTATTTTAAATTAAGCAGCCATACTTCTCCAATAAATAGCAAGTGTTCTATTAACTTTTTAGAATTTTGAGTAGTGCTGGAAAATCAAACACATGACTTCTCACATGCTAAGCACCCTATAAACCAATGAATTAAACTCCTAGTCTGAATGTTATTCTTACAGTTTATTTAAAAAGATCAAGGTCGTCTATTTAAAGAAGAAAAAAAAAGTGTGTGTGGAGGGCGGGGGAGCCAGTCAATAATGCAAACATAGTTTTTTAAAAATAAACAAAAACAAAACAAAAAAACCAAGCCCCAAACAAACAACCTTACATATGCTTGTGAGGTTTTGGAGACCTGTCTTGGTGATATCTTTTCTAAAACTCTCTTATGAAAAGAGCCTGATACTCATTTTCAAATGTAGAGCTACAGACACCATGTCACATGGTTTAATGTAGGATCACTTGGACAGTACATTACAGAATCTGCATCACTAAATTTCCACTTCCATTTTTAGTAATTGCCATATACATGCACACAAAACTAACACCACCATTAACATCTGGAGATAATGGTAAGAGGAAATATAAAACACCCACCACAGGCATCACTTACAAGGAGAACTTGGATTATACTTGCCAATGGGGTGACATAAACAATGAAAATGAGACAATCTTTCAAATAAAATAAGAACACCGAGACAACACAACCATGAGACTGTGAAAAGGTCTTGTGAAAGAGGGCTAAGAATTCTTACTGGTATGGAGGTATTAATGTCTGTCATTTAGCTTAAAGAAAAAGAATATTCCAACAAAAAGTAAAGGTTTGGAGTAAGGGGAAAATATTCTGTTTGAGGAACAGAAAGGTATGTAGTAGTTAGTTAGATAGTGTGTGGACTGAAAAGCCCAAGATAAAGGTAGAACAGAATCCCATTGAAGAAACAGTGTATGAGCAGAGTGGTGAAAACCAATAGATATTTCTAGATTTCAAAGAACACCAGGCAGCCCCTCCTAGTGCCAATGTTCTGAAGCAGGGGTTGTTGTGGCTCATGGTTTCAGTCCGTCACGGAGAGAAGGGCAGAGCAAGGAGTGGAGAGAAAGAATGCGTGTGTCAGGCTTTCTGCTCCCGTATCCCTGCTTCATTTCTAAAGCCCAGCTGTTGGGATGTTGCACCTACAGGCAGCGAGGTCTTCCCCACTTAGATCACCCTACCTGGAAAGGCCCTTACAGGTACACACAGAGGTGGAGGATCAGAGAGGAAGGTAGAAGCACTTCATTAACTTCCTTTTCTATCCAGTCAAGTGATGATCCAGTGTGAGGAGGATGGCATGGTTGAGGACCACACTACTTTTAGATTGAAACTAACCCATTTATCCCACTGACTCTTGAGTGTACATTTTTATATTTATACTTCATGCATAAGCAGATTAATAAACTGTCAATGTGTCCTTGACCAACAGTGGATTTATTGAAAATAAGAATGGCAGGCACTTTAAAAGAAAAGTACCTTTCCCCCTAAGAAAGTCAATCTCTTGTGCCAATTCTCTGTACTGTTTCACAGAATACACCCCAAAATGTACTGGTAACACAGACTTGCTTTGCTAATTTTTTCTTTTGTGGTTTCTATATACTGTTAATAAAAATGGAAATGATATATCACTTAAGGGTAAAGAAAGACATTTCAACACCTACCATTGTCCTTTTAGAAGAAAGCAATGTATATTAAACTATCACTCAGCTAAAATGTAGAATTTCAATATTTAAACTTAAAACAATATAAAAAACAATTTAAAATATTCTCCTACACAAACTTAGGCATGTTGTGCTGGAAGGCCAGTTTCTCACAACTCATGTTTAGTAAATGCTTTCTGATGGCAACAGTTAATGTTAAGTATATCCAGTCACATTCACTAAATTGCTAATTCCATAAATACAAATTACAGCCTCGTGTTTGTCAGTCACTCATTAAATCTCTCTTCCAACAGCTGAGACACAAATGTCATATAATTAACCAGGAAGTATTGAACTGATTAAGAAGACAACAAAACTCTTATTTGTATCTAATATGCAAAATCTGAAACTAACTGAAAAATTAGATTTATTTTATGTATGGGTGTTTTGCTTGAATTTATGTCTGAACACCATGTGTCCTAAGTGTCCAAGGAGGCCAAAGAGGGCAGAAGGGTCCATGGAACTGGAAGTACTGATGGTTGTGAGCTCCATGTGTGTGCTGGGAACTGAACCCAGGTTCGTTGGAAGTGTTCTTAATCACTGAGCCATCTTTCCAGTCTCTAAACACATTTTAAGACACGATTAGGCCAGGAACGGTGGTACATGTCTTTATTCTCAGCACTGTCCACCTGAAGCTCTGTGCCTCCCTCCCATCCTGAATGCTCCCCTTTCAGTCTACAGCAGTTGTCTGGAGGAGTTAGCAGTGTGGTTTTGCTTGTGGCTGCTTGGGCTTAAAAGGACTTTGTTGCTATACTCTGGATGAGTCTATAGAAGATCTTCCCAGATGCTGGCTGTCCTCGCCACGATGTCAGACTTACTCAGTAAGCCCAAGTTTGCTTTCATTAGGATACTTCGTAAGCAGAAAAGCTGTTTTGCTTCATGTCTTGGGGTTGTCTGCAGCAATGACTTTCCCCACAATCCACAGAGCTGCTTTTCATTTATTTTAGCATTAAGGAGGAAAACACACCAGGTTTGAACCATATTGGTAGGAGACATCAGGATATTGTCAACAGAACCTAAGACTATCACAACTAAAACCATAATTTAACATATTATCCTTATGTAACTAATACGAAGAAGGTAAAATTTAATGGTATTAGGACAGATACCTGAGTTGTTTTTATTTTGGAAATCATAACAGAATGTTTGATCCTTCAGTCTAGCAATTTCAAAACCTAGGAAATGGCTAACAGTTATATAATTTCAGATTATACTTTTTAAAGAGCAGGATATTAAAAGATTATTGAACTTTCTATAATGCAAGATAACTGTGGGATCTTTTGCCAAAGTTTACTATAATCATAAAGAAAGTTAGAAACATGGAAAGCATACAAACATGGTGGAGGCATAATACTGTATTTGAAACACAGATAAGAATCTGTTATTTAGGAAAATCAAGCCATTAATCACTCAGTATCACAAGATATTAGGCCATTAATTACATCCATGCCTCACTTTATGTACATATGTTGAATAAAATTCATATTCTTAAAAAGTGTTCGTGCTGCTTGAAATTTTTTTCTGAGCTTCTGTTTAAACTAAGCAATTTTATAGTATCAAGCCTGCGTCGTCAGGAGTGTCACCTATGACAAACGGTTCAAGTTCTGGCTCAAGCTCCTTATCTAACCCTTCGGGCAAGAGGAAGGGTACATAGTCTCAAAAGTATAGTCTGAAGACTGCCAAGCGTGAGACTGAGGGTAAGGAAGGAGAAGGGGTTTCCTAGAGAAAGAAAGGTACCATTGAGTTAAAAAGATGCTAAAGAGCATTTCCAATACCCTGACACAATACACCATACCCCTGAATGAAACATAAATTATTCTTTATTAAAAGTAGTTTCAGTATAACATTTAAAATTTTTTTCTCTTATTTAGAAATAACCAGAAAGTTAGAGAAAAGCAAGGTATCTTTTATAGAAATCTGTCCATCTGGTGGGAAAGCAAGTATTTTGAAAAGCAAGCAACACAAATAGTAAGAGATTTCAAACAGAATCAACTAACACCTAGTTATCAGTGTAGGTGCTTTTAACACTCCCTTCGTTGTTAAGACTATAGTGCTGCAATATTATTCCATTTCTTCCAGGACTTTCTGAGGACAGCACCAGCAGTTCTGCAAGCTGAGAGAACAAAATCATTATGAATCGATGACTCAAACATCCCTGGGAGGTTAAAAAGAATCCTCCATTTCAACAGATGAGAACAAGAAGGAAAAACAGTGCTCAGCAGAAAAGTGCTACCTAGACTAAAAAGCTAGATTTACTTTCTCCTAGGTAACCTAAACTAGTATTCGTGTTAATGGAAAGCATCCTTCCGAGCACATTAGCCATAATCAGGTAATAAGACAACTTGAAGAAATGCTTCATCAGCACGGCCATCACCAGGAATCTCACTCAGCTCACTTCCCTCACCAGTATTATTATCATTTTTCCCCCAGATTGGACTTGTACAAAAGAAGCACTATGAAGGAAGTTAACCTTTTTTAAAAAGGTTAAGCCATTTTTTAAGCCATTTTGCTGAATCTAATGTATTTTTGAACTAGGTGTTGATAGGGTTGTTTAGAAGAATCTAAAGTTTATACACCAGACATAACTTCTGTCTGGTACTATTTAGTGTCCAGACAATTTCAAGCAGAGTCAGCCCTCCTTTGTACTTGGGAAGAGATGCAGCTGTCAACACAGCCTTTCCTTCACCTCTGCCAATCCTTTACTTCAACAAGAAGGCAGCAAAAACCAATCTGAATAAAATCAGCCACACAGAAGTCACAGCTTTTATTGAAGTAACTATCCTAAACAACTCAAGAAAACCTGTAAGTACTTACCAAATACATTTGCTCCATATTTCAGTGGCAGCAGGTTAGAGAGAGGGGAAATGGAAATAGGTGGAGTTGTACTTATACAATTTCTGAATCTATGCTGCTCATGCAATACTAAGAAATACTCACAGGATCAACTAAGTAAAGTCGGGGCCACCACCTACTAACACAGATTCCTATTATGGGTCAAAAAATGTCAACAGAGAAATGACCAATTTTGTTTTCATAGTCCCTGTGTGACATAGCTCTGCTCACCCTATAGTGTAGATTCTTCTTTGCCTTCTACATTCTAGTTACTTTTATGTATGTGGTGTATGTGGCGCTGGAGATGAGACCCAGGGCTTCAGGCATGCTAGGTGAGCACTCCACCGCACTACATTCCCAGCCTCCTCAACCCCTAGGTGCTTTCAAATCTGTGGCCTGCAATGCTGCCTATATCCTGAACACTATAAATCCTGTTCATTCTAGAGCGTTCCTTATACAGTGTGGCTTACCAATATGCTATCACAGTCTGCTGCTAACAAACTTTAATGTATAATGAATTAAGGCTGAACATACAGTTCCCTGTCATTTTCTGAATTTATCAGCTGGCTATAAAACTTAAATCATATTCAGTTTCATAATTATTTTGCTTCTCATAAACATGCAATATTAACAGTTTTGGGGAAAATTAAATTATGTATCTTGGTAAGGGCCCAAGCAGCTTAAAATGCATTTGGGTGTCTTTTGGTCCATTTGCTCCACATTTTAATGAATAATTATGACCCTAAGAAGTTGTATGACATGAGGGAAAGAGACAAATTTGATGTCTACTAATGAGTTTGGCATGCTTAAGACATTAAATTTTATTAGATAAGCCGCAAACCAAACTGAATCTGCCATCCAGATATGCTTTGTAAAAGAAATAAAAGCAATAGTTCTTTTGAAATTTTTGGATTTTTACAAAGTAAATTGTATGAAGCCAAGTCTGTTACTTGAATTCAAATCCACATTCCTGAGTATGATGCAACATTAAAAGGCAATTATAAGTAATGGAAAATATAAACAAATATCAGTACCTTAATACAGCATTAAAAAAAAAAAAAAAAAAAAAAAAGGCAAAAGGGCAAAAAGGTAAAAATGCAATAAAAACCTGAGTAAAAAGAAGCCAGGAAGCAGCTGAAAAAGAGACCGGTTCACTGTGAGAAATGTAAACCTCTCAGACAGTGCTACGGCCCCGAATCCAACCACTCAGGGACAAGGCCAATTATTGTAAAATATAATCACATATGGTGAAGCTGCCAACTTTTCAAAAGTCCTAAGAATGAACGCAGCTCTGTATCAGAGAGCCTGGGCCTATAACCTGAAGTTTGCTACAGTCACTACCTGTGGGTCCATAATTTCTGGTATTCCAATTGGTTGCTTCCATGATTGTAGTTATTAGGAAACTAAGCTACTTTAAACGATTCTGATGTTCACCATTCTAAACTAGAAATGACTCAAAAGAGACACAGAATCTTGCAATTTTTGAGTCTACAGAGGCTAGACAATATATTAACACACCCTAGTTTTCTAAGTGAGCAAACTGAAAGCCCCAGGCTTTACCTAACATAACTAGCACTAGTTTAAAATGACTGTGGGGGTTGGAGGGATGGCTCAGTTAAGAACACTGGCTGCTCTTGCTGGCTTTAATTCCCAGCATCCACTGATGGCTCACAACTGTGTATTAACATTAGTCTCAGGGGACCCAAAACCCTTTACTGGCCTCCTTGGGCACTGCATGGCTGCAATGCACAGACATACACGAAGCAAAACACCCATAAAATAAAATTTAAAAAAAGTTTAAAAACACACAAAAAAGAAAATTCTGATTTACAGTCTGCTGGTCTTTCACATTATACACTGTGTTGCCTGGAGAGCTTCATGCAGTCAGGACTTCCATCAATGCCTATCAATGCTTATTTAATCTTATTCTGAATGACCACAGTCAGTAATTTCACATCACAACAGAAGACAAAAGCATTCACTCCCATATGCTAATATTGCTCCAGTTGGACTGCCACAGTACATAGAATTTTGTTTTGTTTCTCAAGACAAGGTTTCTCTGTGTAGTCCTGGCTGTCCTGGAACTCACTCTGTAGACCAGGTTGGCCTCGGACTCAAAGATTCACCTGCCTCTGCCTATTGAGACCTGGAATAAAAGGTGTGTGCCACCACCATGTGGCAAGTATACCGAATTTTATTGACAAGGAGATCAATACATTGGCACAGATAAAGCATTTTATCTGAAAAAATTTTCCCAATGTTTTTTCCACAAAGGAAAATAACAGAAAATTCTTTATTTCCATTGCCCATACACGGTCTCAGAATGATTCTTGACTCAGTTGAGTTTGTTAATTTAGGGGGAAATGCGTTTTAAATTCATTTAAGCATTTAAGTACTAGTGATGCCATGCTAAAAAAAAATTGCTATAATTTTTCATTATTTGGCTGAATGGTTCAGTTCTTTTGTGAAATAAAAAAGATCAGCAAACTTTGTGAGCTCTTTTAGGGTATATAAGGATAGTTGACAAGAACCAAAAAAATAAGTGACAGGTGAAGTTTACATTTTAATCAGTTGTAATGGTGAAATATAAGGAAAAATATTTTAAAAGACATAAACTATGTTTACATATGAAAATTGGGACAGAAATCAGTAAACTAAACAAAAAGAGAAACAGAAATTGCCTAATCTTCTAGTTGTTTTTATATTAAGATTCATATATAAAGCCTAGGTATTAAAAAACAAACAAACACACAAAAAACCCCACAAAATCCAGTAAACTATAGTCTTAAGATCACAACTTTGTTAACAAGAGCTCAAATTCCCACCAGTTCTATGTATGAGAAGGCTAATATAATCACCAACACTGCGATATAATTATCACTGCTTCAGGTTGCTGAAGATTTCCTTAAAGGGAACATTTGTTTCTATTACACATACAGGCATACCAAAATTACCTGTCATTTCAGCTAAGAATATTTGAGAATTTCTGCTTCAAACAGAATGAGGCACAACTAACTTAAGCTATATATTATTAGGATAATACAGAAATAAATGAGTAAGTAAGGTCTCATCATAGTGATTTATTATGACTGACACCTAGGGTCAGACAATGTCACCCACCATTGAAGGATAGTTATCCTTCTCTGCACCTGTGCCTGAGATGCAGTGTGGTTTACTGTTCTCTTTTTCTTCATCTTAACTAACAGCAGAAAAACCACAGCTGAACTACCACAAGTGATAAATACCTTTCTACTGCATACAAACTATGTCTCTTTGGCATTTTAATTTTTTATTAAGTGTGAATACCTGTGTGCAGAGATGCAACTGAACTAGCACTTCACTCCCAACCTGTTCTTAAGTTTTTATTTTATAAAATGATTATAGTTAAGAAACAAATCTTACCACAGAAAAAACCCAAAAACTTAAAGCTTTTATAAATACACAGCAAAGGACCTTTTGCTGCTTTATTAACAGAGTTTGCAAACAGAAAGTCACATAAAAGGTATTTAAATGAATGGCATGAGGGTCAATTTACTTTTTTCTTTTAAAAAATTTAAGGTTATATTATGTGTATATGTGTTTTAAAAGCCTGCATGTATGTGCTTGGTGCCTGTGGAGGTCATGAGAGCAATGGATTTCCTGTAACTGGAGTTACAGATGGTTGTGAGCCATCATGTGGGTGATGGGAATTGAACCTAAGTTCTCTGCAAGAGAAACAAGTGCTCTTAACTTCAAAACTATCTCTCTAGCACTCAATTTATTTTTTATAAAATTAGGGAGTCATCACAGGTAGGAATGTTGCTCGGCAGCAAATGTCTGCTTAGAATAGACAAAGGTCCAAGTCTCATGTCTAGAACCACAGGGGAAAAGACACATAAAAACAATCATATCAGATGTTATAGTTAAGGAAGTAAAAGAAAACAAACAAACAAATAAACAAACAATACAAGTCAATTACTTTCAGGACCAAAAGGAAAACAGGAAAATGCTTCTTTATTATTATTTTATTTTAATTTTGACACAGGGTGCTGCCCAAGTGTACCATAACTCTGTAGTCTTCCTAACTTTAGCCTGTAAGTACTAACATTATAGTCATATGTCGTTGGTCACAGACAGAATACCATTAAAAAAAAATTTGTTTATTTATTATGTACACAGTGCTCTGCCTGCATGTGTGCCTGCACACCAGAAGAGGGCATTAGATCTCATTAGAGATGGTTGTGAGCCACCATGTGGTTGCTGGGAACTGAACTCAGGACCTCTGGAAGAGCGGTCAGTGCTCTTAACATCTGAGCCATCTCTCCAGCCCCAGAATGTAATTTTATTAGAATAAAACAGTTGTGTATATGACACTAAATGAGCAGTATTATGATCAATGTTCCTAAGGATGAACAAGTTTAAAGATATTTTTCAAAAAGTCATCATTTAATATTGTAAGATTACGTATATGTGTAAAAGGGGGGAGAGGTTACATTATGTGGCACAACACATATGTGGAAGTAAGAGGACAGCTCTGTGGACTTGGTTCTTTCCTCCTCTAACTTTACATAAGTTATGGGCATCAAACTGAGGCTGTCAGGCTTGTGCATAAGCACCTTTAGCTGCTGAGCCATCTCACTAGCAAGGAACAACTTTTGATGTCTTTTGACATTAAAATATATAGTTTCTATTGTTTGACATGGGCAGTATTACTAGGCTTCAGGGACATTAAGAGGAGTCATATTTGAGACAGAATAAATTGTAGTTTAGCTAAAACAGTTAGATGATTCCCAAATCTTTTAGAAAAACACCTGTTGCAAATATAATGTAGGGCTAGTGCATACAAAAAAAGAGCCTGCATACTAAGAATAAGAGAACTTGCAGGTGTCACAGAGTAGGGACACAGAAGCTGCGCTGTGGAGCTATGCTAATTATAACTCTTATCTGCAATGAAAGCTGCTGACTGTACTAGCTCAAGAAGCAAGAGGAGTACTTTCACTGGAAAGGCCAGCCCGCAAGTACATCTTGAGAGTTAGCAGAGTACGGAAGCAGCAGACTTCTCTGTGTAGGTAGATGTGAAATGCCTTTGCACACAATCTGTGCCACCAACAGTGACTAGTAGCTCAATATACTTTATAAAATTCAATAATAAACTCTAACATAAATTCCTCAATTTATGTAACAGATAAATAAAGGTTTTAGATAAACATGTTATTAAACATTTGTAAGAGGACACAACCAGGATGGAAACAGAAATGAGCTTAGTATAATCGGTAAGACAGCTTTCAGTGTGTCTGTGAGATTGCATGTACGAGTGCACGTGTGTGTACAAAGCAGAGCTCATCTTTGGATATCGTTCCTCAAGAGCTGTCCACCTTGTTTTCTTGAAACAGGTCTCTCACTAGCTCAGAGTACACCAGGTTGGCTGGTGTCAAGTTCCAGGAATCCACCTGTCTTTACCTTGCCAGTGCTGCAACTACAAGTGCTCAAGCTTGCAAAGTAATCACTCTATCTGCTAAAGTATCACCCAGCCCTTAAGACAGTATCTAACACTGAGATTGGGGTTCAATTCAACACATTCTTGAAGAAAATGGGGAAAAGAAAACAAGATTGAGTTTAAATAATGTTTATAAGCTAGTATTACATTCTATTTCTTTTTCACCAAATAATTATCAAACTGAAAATGAGACAGAAGTATGTGTAAAAAAGAATACAGTTCCTCAAGGCAGGTGGCGGTGGAGCATACTATTAATCCCAGCACTCGGGAGACAGACAGGCAGATAGATCTGTGAGTTCAATCAAGGCCAGCCTGGTTTACAGAGTGTGATCCAGGACAGCCATAGCTATACAGAGAAACCGTTTGAGCACAACTCCCAACAAAACAAAAAGAACCCTCCTAAAACACAACAACAAAATAACCAGACATCTTTGACATTTAAAGTGTCATCTTGTAGCTAAAGTTCAAATGAATCAGACTTAGCAGGCTTTGTTCCTAGTTTCTGGTTAGTTGTATGGAAGCCATCTTGTTCAACATTGCGCTGTGAAGGGCTTCTACTACCTTGGCAGTGAGGACCCGACAGTTACTCACCAGCTCCTGGCCTTGTGCAACCTTCCTATTTATGCTCTCATCCCTTTAGCATACAAATCTGTGTAGTTTTCTGGAGAAATGTAAGATTTTCTATTCTTAATTTAAACGTGACTAGCTTACACACTCACACGTATATATCTGAGATACTCAAAGACTGAGCATGTTAGTACCTTAATGTAAAGACTGAAATAAATTTGAGACAAAGTAATGCCCATAGCTGAAAATCCTGGCATCCGAATTGGACTTACCTGTCTGCTGTGCAGGCTGTGGCAGTGGTTGGTTTAGATGTGAACTGTAATGGACAGAAGGGACAGGGCGGTACTGAGGCTGGCTGGAGTGATAGTGGCCTGGAGCACAGTAGCAGGCTGGCATCTACAATCATAAGCATTGAGGTAAAAAATTAGTTTTATTTGAAAAAGTAATTTTTCCATGAGGCACATAAGAATTCAATGAGCAATAATTACACCACCAACCCTTTTCAAATCAACTTAATTTTTAAATTTAAATGGGAAAATTATAAAGTCCAGACATAATGTATCTTTAAAAAGATACCTTCCTCTGGGCATGGTGGCAAATACCTTTAATTCTAGCACTCAAGAGACACAGGCAAGCGGTTCTCTGAATTTGAAGCCAGCCAGGTCTGCATACAGAGACACCCTGTGTGAAACATAACTAAACAGGCCCCTAAACCAAACCAAACCAAACAGAACAAGACACATTTACCACTATGCTCTGAAATCAGATTTACATGTTAGCTTTATTACTGTGTTTGTTTCAATTTCTCTTCTTATAAAACAAAGTTTGCTTTGCTCAAATACTACTGAAAACTGCCACTGTCCTTGGCTGCCTACCAGATCTGGACGACAAGACCCAACTGCTGCTGAGGCCACGGTATACTTTAGACATAGAGCTTGGAGGAATTAAGTTGAAAGTGATCTGGAAGCCGCTTCCTTGAGTACTAGCTCTCATACTATTAAGAAGTGCTATGCAAGCTGCCAATGAAGAAAAGCAATCTATAGCCCTACCCATCGGTAAACCCACAAGAATGATAGCCCGACAAGATATCTCCAATGGTGCAATGCCACCACTTTTATCCTGGGGGCAACAGCAACACTCAATAGGAGGGAGTCCATACTTAGTACAGTAGACCTGGCCTGTGGCTGGACAGATTATAGACCTAGGGGAGAACCGATCACTACCATTTCCCAAAACCAATGTATATTCTAACAGTACTGTATTTATATCACAAGTAAGTACAGCAACCATCATTAAAAAGTTTCTTTTTGCACCAAATGGTCCATAACTGGTTAAAATGCAGAGAGTAGGTGTCTATAGGGTGCCCATCTCCAACTCAAACATTTTACCATGTGCACCTTACGTTTTAAGGAAACCACTGAAGAGGAGGAGAATGGAAAGACTGTAAGAGCCAGAGGACCAGACACTTCCTAAATAGTGAGATAGTGTGTTTAGGTATTACATGTTTCTTTTACTGTTTGTTGAGACAGAGTCTTACTTTGTAGCCATGGTTGATCTAGCACAGTATGCACATCAGACTGGCTACAAACTCACAGAAACCTGTCTGCCTTTGCCTCCTGAGTGTTGCCATTAAAGGATTGTGCTATCACGACTGTAAGACTGAGACCTCTAGAGAGATCCCTTGTCTATTCCCAGAGTCCCCACTAAGAGATGGAGTCCACTGTCAATGCAAATGCATAGGAATTTATTGAGCCAATGCGATGGGGTCTGTCTAGATCTTTCGAGCTGCAGACCCCGAGAAACAGAGGCACAGGCCTTTTATAGGTTTTAGATAAAGAAATGAGTTTTACAGTATGTAATTGGTTGGCATTAGGGAAGAAAAGCTGCAAGCAGGGAGTTACAAGTCTTGGCGTTTGGTGGTTGGATAGTGGGTGGAGGGGCAAGTTATCCTATGGAAAAGATTGGTTGAAGCAGTCACAGGGGGCGTTTAGGAACTTTTTTAGTTGGGGAGGGTTAGTGGAAATTTTAAACACAGCTGATTGTCCTTGAGTTCAGCTGGACCCTGAGCACAGACTTGAGACTTTGAGTCAAATTGGAGTCTTCAAGGTTTTTCCTGTCCCTGACACACACACACACACTCATCTGATATCTATCTGTCCTTGGTTCAAGTTGGACCCTCTAGAAATTTACATGCTTTGGCCTTAATGGGGGTTTTAAAGGGAGGACCTGAGTAGGCTGACGTTTACATTTTTCCAGACTTTGGCCTTAATGGGGGTCCTTAACGGGGCTGGTTCCTTCAACGACCTGTGTAACTTCTTTTAAATCAACCTGACCTATTTTAGTTGTAGTGAGACAAAAATGAAAGACATTAGAAACAATCTTATGTGGAGAGATGATATGTTATATACACAATTCTAAGCAGTCTATAAAACTAAAAACTTCCTTTACAATAAGGCCATAAAAAGGCTATAACAAAGTTGGTATAGCTTAATGGTAGGTTACCTCCCTATGAGGTGGGAAATCATTAGTTGGATTAATAATGGCTGCTGAAGGAAAGGCAGAACCAAAACGAACTAACTTGTAAAAACAACGCAAACGAAACACCAACCCAGCAAAACAACAAAACCATACAAAAGCTTAAATTATACTACAAAACTGAATATCCATGGAAAGGTGTTATGTGACACCTCCCACCCCATGGAGTTGGGGGAATATGAACAAATGTCTATTCACCTTAGACAGACACCTTGGAAGACACCAACAACAGACCAAAGAAATGTGTCCACTCACATCTTGCTTAGTGAACACAATAGGTTTATGGGATGACTAAAAGCCAAGTATCTACAACACTGAAAACCCCACTCAGCACAGGTGACAACTCATGAAAATCTTATCCCTGGAACTCCCTGAACAGGCAGGTAAAGCCTAGTTGGAGAGGCTCCTTCCTCAGCACGTGTCCCTGTAACATCAGGGAGGTCCTTGTGAATCTTCTCAGTTTTAGATGTTTCTTGATAAATTATTTTAAGTTTCACTCATTTCCTGAGCCCAGTAAATCTTGCTTATTTCTGCAGTGTGTACTCTTCCCTCCTCCCAGCAGGGGGTAAAAAAACCCAACCCCCCCAAAAAACGGTGAAATTTGAAAACAATTCCTTTTATAGAAACAAAGAAAAACATTAAATGTTTCAAGATCACTTAATAAAATGTGTAATATCTATCTAGTGAAAATGGCACAAGACCCAGGCCTAGTGGTGCACACGTTTAATCCCAACACCTGGGAAACAGAGACAGATGGATCTCTGAGTTTCAGAACAGCTGGCTCTATACAAAGAAACCCTATCTTCAATCCAAACCCCTCCCAAAAGCGCCCACCTGCAAAACATACTGAGAGAACAATTATGATCAAAGTGAACAGAGATTTGTTTCTGAAGTGGAAAGCTGACACTATGATATTATTTCTATTCAACTTGGTCTATTCTTCTTGAAATACTGCCATATACATGTCCCAGTGCTAATAGACTATGCTAGCTAGTTTTATGTCAACTTGACACAAACTAGAGTCATCTGAAAAGAAGAAACTTCAATTGAGAAATGCCTCTATTAACATCTAGTCTTAGGGCATTTTCTTAATTAGTGGTTGATAGGGAATAACCCATCCAGCTCATTGTGGGTTGTGCCATTCCTGGGCAAGGAGTCCTGGGTTCTAGAAGAACACAAACTGAACAGGCCATGATAAACAAGCCAGTTAACAGCAACCTTCCATGGCCTCTGCATCGGTTCTTCTCCAGGTTCTTGCTCTGGTTTGAATTCCTTCCTTCAGGTGGCCAATGGTGGTATACACCTTTAATCCCAGCACTTGGGAGGTAGAGCCAGGCAGATCTCTGTGAGTTCTAGGCGGGCCTAGTCTATAGGACAGCCAGAGCTACACAAAGAAACCCTGTCTCAAAAAACAAACAAAACAAAACAAAACAATCCTTCCTTGACTTTCTTCAAAGATAAATCATGAATTGGACCAAATAAACACCTTCCTTTGTTTCATCATTGCAATGACCTTAAATAATACATACAGTTATATATTCTTAAGCAAAACAAAATACACTTCTCAGAGCCAGAGGGAAAATCGAAGGACACATACTAAAAGCCAACTAACTGAATTGTGGCTGCTCCCCAGGCCCTTGACACTCTCCAGGGTTAGCTATAGGCTTTGCTTACACTATCTCACAAATTGTTCCCAACTTAAGAGGCTCCTGTGAGGGACAGAACATGAATAAACAACTCACCTGTGGTGAGGGCTGAGGAAGAAACCCTTGCTGCTGGAGCACTGGCTGGCTGACAGGATGCCCAGAGGCAGAGAAACTGGCAGTGGGGACGGACTGCCCAGGTGGTAGGGAAGGAGGAGGGGGAGGTGGTGGAGGTGGTGGTGGTGGATGTGGGGGTGCTGTTGTCACGATGTAACCAGACTGTTGCGGAGACTGTAGAACGACAGTGGACTGGAACATGGTGGCATGAGGGTCAGAACCATCAGCTGATGGCTGGCGGGCAAGACTCATGTGGCTAAACTGAGAGCCAAGGTTATCCTGTTGAAAAAAAGTTGGCCATCATTCATGGGTCAAACTTACCAGTGAAAAGTGCTTCATATATGTACACACATATATTACTCTGAATATCTCATCTTGCCTACACTAGCTTCAAACTCATAATGTAGCTGAAAACTACTTGACTTTCTGATCCTCCTGTCTCTACTTTCTGAGTCCTGGGATTACAGACATAAACCACAATGTCTGATCTGTGCAGTGCTTAGGATTATACCCAAGACCCTGTTCATGTGAGGCAAGTACTCTACCAACTGAGCTACACTGCCCAGGCCCTCCACTTTGTGTCTCTGTAAGCGAGATGTGACAGACAGTGTATGTACGGGCAGCATATGCATGTAAAGCAGGTAAGATGTAAGAGAACAGGTTCAAGACAATGACAACGGCCATGTAGGAGGGAAGGTTTGTTATAATGCCACCTTTACATAGTATTTAAAAAATATACCCATAAGGAAAAGGTGTATTTCTCAGTTTAAAAAACAGAACTACATATACTTCATGAAGTTTAAAGGCTGCCTTGGGTTCAGAAGTAAAATTGCTAGTATTTTCTGAAAGGAATTACTTTTAAATAGCTCTTCTCTTTCTAAAAGACAGGGTTCAGCTTCTATGTCTCTCTGTATCTCCAACCATCAAAATCTAATTAGTAATTCCTTTTCTTTAATATCTCAAAAAATAATTTAGCCATAACTTCTATTCTTAGTGTTTCCTAGTCTGCCACTTATGCTAAACAGGAGAATACTGTAATCAAAGTGTCCTGTGTCTAGATCATTGGTGAGCAATAACTAATGGCATCCAGACAAGGCAGGGCTATGATATGTCATGTGACATGTACTTCCTAACTTGACAGCCTAAGTATAAGCAATTACTGGTCACTCAAGGTTAAAAGGAAATGCCTGCTCCTAGGAAGCAACAGAACATACGAAAATGGTTTCTAAACATGAATTATCTACTAGCTCTAAATTATAAAGTAATATGGCAAAATATTCTTCAAAGAGGTAGTGTATGTACACACCACTGTCAAGAGTCATTCACATAAAGTAATGTCTCTTACAAGTTTTTCATAAAATCATTCAGAGATGAAGCTGGTAAATAAGGTTACCCCAGTTCAAAAGGAAAGCATTTTCAAAGACTTTCCAAAAAGCATTAAGAATGGTTTTTCAGTTGTAGTTTATAATCTGATTTGAAGCATAGTTTTAACATCAGATAGTTAAATGGTACCAACACGGAATTTCCCTGGTCAAAACAAGCAAGCTGTCAGGAAGTTCACTTTAAAGGAAGCAAATGTTTTATGCAGAAGCTGTTTCATTGTGCGGAGCTATGTAAAAAGATACAATGTTTCAGCATCACACAACTACTTCCTTGCATTGTGGGCCTGAGATCTTACAGACACTGATAGGTATGATTTACAACATACTTTTGATTAAGGGTATTATTATACAGTCAGAAATTAAGTGTCAAGTGATCGTTGATAACAAAATCAGAAGTCCTTTGTAGCTACATGCCGCAATTAATCTAAAGTAACTGCTTCTGACCTACTGTACCTAAACAGCAATACAAAATATGAATTCAAGGGGAAAGCTGCCTGTCCTGGCTAGTTTTACGTCAACTCAACACAAACTAGATTCATGTGGGAAGAGGGACTTTCAATTAAGAAAATGCCTCAATAAGATTGACCTGTAGGCAAATCTGGGGTCTGTTTTCTTAAAATAGTGATTGATGTCAGGCGAGATGGTGGCTCACGCCTGTAATCCCAGCACTTGGGAGGCAGAAGCAGGCAGATCTCTGTGGGTTCGAGGTCAGCCTGGTCTACAAAGTGAGTCCAGGATAGCCAAGGCTACACAGAGAAACCCTGTCTCGAAGAAAACAAAAGTGACGTGACTGACGTCAGAAGGCCCAGCACATTGTGGGCAGTTGTTCTTGGGGTCGTAGGAGAAACCAGGCTGATTAAGCCGTGAGTATCAAGACAGTGAGCAGCTCCCCTCCATGGCGTCTGCTTCAGTTCCCACCTACAGGTTCCTGCCTTGAGTACATGCCCTAACTTTCCACAGAGCTAGAGTATGGCCACCAAGGGTATAAAGCCTTTACTCCGTCTCTCCTCCCCAAGTTGCTCTTAGTCATGGAATTTTAATTAGAGCAACAGATACTCTACGACACTCCCATTACAGGACGATATAGATCCTAAACTGACTGCAATGAGAAAGATAACTAAAATATCTGAGAATATTTATATCAGAACACTTGTCCCGAAAATTTTCCTTCTGAAAAAAAAAATCAGGAATAAGTAATATTGTCTTAACCAGTTACTATGATAAGCTGATATAACCACTATCTTATGAAAATGAATACATTATTATTAATATGGATTAGAAAACACCTTTGTTACCTATGTACCTTCCTGTAAGAAAAACTGAAGAAAGATATATTACACCGACCACAGTCTGAAGCATTCATCACACATCGCCCATAGTTAACAATGAGGTGAAAAGAGATACAGTACCACGGAGTACTGCTGGGTGGGTGAGACTGGCAGGAGCGGGGATGGGTAGGGGGCTGGAGAGCACTGAACAGGCTGAGAAGAGGACTGCAGAGGACCAACAGGCTAGGAATAACAGGTGGGTAAACAGTTAATGTCAGAAGAAAATGTTACAGGAATTGCACAGCATGGAAATTTACACGTTGGGCAACAATTTTAACTTACAAAGTCATTAAAAATACAAGAGAATCAACAGCAAGAATAGTATCAAATGAAGACCTCTACACAGCAAGAAAATACCTAGGCTCAAGTTGATTTCATACTGAGAATAATAACTTCTATGTCATAAATGTAACTTTTGTAGATTGATAGAAACAAATAATTAACCATTTCAAACCCTATTATCTGAGTTAGTCAGTAAAATCAAAATTTACTCTTATTTCTGGATTTTTAGGAAGAGGCTGTCCTATGTTTATGTTGCTCTATACTACTAATCATAAACAAAAGCCTTATGAATTTACATGGCATCTATCCCAATTCTCCTACTTGATAAAGCATGTTTAAATTCTCAGAGACAATGCTCTTAAAACTCTCCTATTTTGTGAGAAACCTATTAAGAATAACTGACTCAGGGTTAAGAGCATGTACTCTTGCAGAGGACCCAGGCTCAGTCCCCAGAGCCTACATGGTGGCTCACCACCATCTGCAACTCCAATTCTAGGGGATCTAATGCCCTCTTTCGACCTCCATGGGCATCACATTCACATGATGTATATACATACATGTGCACAGGCACACACCCCTAATTCATGCAATTTAAATAATCATACACGTAAAATAAATAAATCTTAATAACCACACCAGGACCAAAACATGTCTATAGACACAAACACACATCTTTTATTTAGGAATTTTTATTAGAAGAATTCATGGAGCTGGGAAACTAAATATTAGAAATCTCTCAGCTAACACTCTTGTGTTTCAAGGAAAATAAAACTGCTTTCCAAAGGTACTAAAAATAGGTGATTGACTACAATCTGCAAATGAAAGATAGACTAAGATAGACTAAGTGATCTTTACTATGCCAGGCAAGCAAGCTGATGAAGAGCTCAGTTAATTCTTATCTGATAAAAACTAATTTGGTTAAAATGTAGATCAAAAACTAATCCTGTTCTGGATAATGTTCATGAAAAGAATAATTTTAAAATGCAAGTAATGTAGTAAGACTGTACAGGGAATAAACAAGGAAAAATGTTTATGACAACTGAGATTTACAATGATCATTTACTCTTTTATTACAAGAAAATGAACAGAATAATCTAAAAGTATAAAAGGCTTAGATCAGCTTAGAGGCCAACAAAACAGTATTAAAACAAAAGCACAAGAAAAGTGAAAGCTGAATGATCTGGAGAGTTGCTGTTGGTCCGACAAATCCCTTAGCTAAGGACAGCCTGAAGCATGCTAATGAGGTGCTCAAGTGGCTACTTGATACACTAAGTTACATAACAATAGATTTAATCTTTGAATCTTCAATCTGACATAGTCAAGTATCAGATAAACAAAAGCTTAGAGCTCCTGAGGAATGCAAGGAGCACAGGATGAGCACCTATGGTATGCATGAATGTCTCCCAACGTGCTAGATGGCAGAGAGAAGGGAAAGTTAGAAGAGTGGCTGATCAGGATAAAACTCTGAAGCCACACTGACAAGGGAAGTTTAGCATTCCCCTTTCCAATCTGAACTGTGGCTGCAAAACAATGCCCATGGAGCACTGGTTTTCTGTTGTATGTTCAGGAAACACAGCACCCCGGAATGGGCTCTGTCTGGAACTCACAGAGTTACTGTGCTTGGTTGTATGTAATTGCACAAATCATTTATCTCAGAACAGTCAAAAGGTAGTAACTGTGTATCATTCAGTCAATGAATTTAGTTGCTTTGAGGATCTAACTGCAACACTATAAAAATGTGTTCATTAAATAAAAGAATTGGAAATTCAGCTTAATAATGCTTGTGTTTCCAAACTACACTCTCTATATCTTCTTCTAGGATGATCTTCTAACTAGATGGGACAAAGTTATTTCTACACTTGATCTTAAACACAGGTCTAAGAATCGATAGGCAAAATTATTCCTAAAAGATAATAATCTGGGACATATAACCATAAACAAAGTCTTGAAAAATTTAAAAGCTATACTAACCTTATTTCCATCAAATTAAGTAAAAGCTGAAGACAGTCCTATAAAGCCCCTGGTGAGATACATAGCAGCACAAAGGCAAATTACAATTACACGACAGCAAAAGAAAGACCGCACTGGAATCAAGCTGAACAAAGAAAGGCTAGGAGTGTCATGTCGTCTTAGGTGGGGTTAAGAAGGTCATGTGGAAATCTCTGGCAGAGTTTATGCAATCTCCTCTAAGTACATGGATGTTTTTGTATGGTTTTATAAGTGTCTCTAAAACCTTTTAAGCCCTTCTTCAGACAGCAAAACAAAACAACTGACTTGCCTAGCCAAGAATCTTGCCTGCAGAGAGAGACCAACTGCTTTCACTATTTTAATACTGACAGTGTAACTCAACTACTTACGAATGTCTTTCACCCCACATGATAATACTATATAAATGACACACCTTGTGAAAAAAGGAGATAGAAGTTTCTTCAGTTCAAGTTTATCACTACATCTCTTAGGAGAAATTGCACTAAAGGAGAGTCACCAGTAGATTGTTTATATGGTCTTGTAGAGAAAAAAGTGTAAGAGTGCTACACAACCTTTAAAAGCTCACTAGGCATAGATGACAAATTATTAGTGAACAAAAAGACAATGTAGATATGTGTGTATAAACTCTAAATTATTTACACCAATTAAAGGTATGACTAAGAAAGCTTTTAAAGCCAGACATGGTGGTGCATACCTTTAATGCCAGCACTTCAAGGCATAGGCAGGCAGGCCTCAGTGAGCTGTAGGCCAGTCTGGTCTACATTGTGAGTTCTAGGCCAGCTGTGATATAGTGAGACCTAGTCTCAAAATAAAAGAACTCTCGGGAGCCCTGAAAGATGGTTCAGCAGGTAAAAATATTTGCTGACAAACCTGACAACCTGAGTTATATCTCCAAGACACACATGGTAGAAGGAAAGAATCAACTCCTGTAAGTTGTTCTCTGATAAATGCATGCTGCACACACATGCACGCACACACAAATAAATACTTATTAGCTGCAAGTACTTGATCTTAACATTTTCTTCCTGCAACTACTGAGTAGTACATCACCGAGTGCAGAATATTAAAGCTGCAAGAGATACTTACCTGGCTACCTCCGGCATTAGCCCTACATATGCAAAGGCAGGTGAGCTTAGCATTATAGAATCATGGATTTGTGCACCTGTGAGAACATGTGACTGGCTGCTGGCTGCTGAGGAGGTGGGGGTGGCAGAGGTGGCTGTGGAGGACCAGGCACTTGGGTTCGAACTGGCTGTTGAGTCATAGGAGGATTGTACACAACTGGACTTCCATCTGGGTTTATGAAGGGCTGACCTAAAAAGTTGAAAAAAGAGGAAAAAGTTAATGTACAATAGGATTTAAAAAAAACTGTCATTACTGATTTGTAAAACACATTCTTAAATCCCTTATGTACAATTTCACAACTCCCAGTTTCTTAAAGACGAAAGTTTTTCTTAGCTTAGAAAGTACCTTGGTTTGAAATGAAGCTATTAACAACCTTATGTTTTCCATTCAGTGTAACTATTCAAATGTTACTTGTTTTTGGGACGGGGTGTTGTTTCAGACCCCACTGAGCTCACTGGATAATTGAAATATTTTCTGAGGGACTGAAGACAAAGGGCTTTGCAGTTTAGAGCACTTGAGGGCCCAAGTTTGGATCCCATCACCAATGTGGCAACTCACGACCATCTGTAACTCTAGTTCTAGGGTACCTGACGCACACTTCTGGTCCCTGTAGGCACTGCACTCGCAAGGTGCATAAACATACATGCAAGTCAAACACTAAAACACATAAAATAAAAATAAATCATTTTTTGAAAATGATTTTTTGAAAAGCTTTCAATTCCAAATCTCATTCTGGTCCAGGTATCCAATCACTAGCCTGTTGTTTGGCTAGTATAAACAAAGGGAAAACAGGTCAACCGCATTCAGCACTGCACCTCTGTCCAGCCTCAGCATGGACATTAGGGCTGGTGTGCATGACAATTCAAACAGAAAATGCCTTACTCCAAGATACCAGGAAGCCATTAAAAAATTTCAAGGAAGTGGAAAATAATCTACACTGTAGGCTACACTGAATATATGTTGCTTTAAAAAACACAAGGTTGGAGCTAGGCATTGGTGACACTTGCCTTTAATCCCAGCACTCTGGAGGCAGGTGGATCTCTTTGGGTTTGAGGTCAGTCTGGTATAGTATAGCCAAGGACACACAGAGAAACTCTGTTTTGTAAAACCAAAAAGATCAAAACAAAAAACAAAGAAAAAAAACCAAACAACTGATTGCAAATGTAAATAACTGACTGCTTCAAACTTGTAATAATGAAATCAGTTTAATGGCAAGAGATTATGTATAATAAAATACATTATAAACAACCTTGTCTACATCTACGTATTTCCATTTCCCTCCTGTAAATGAGGATTTCTCCTATCTAAAAGGGCCATTATAAAAGTCATGGATGAAGAATTTAAAGTATGAGCAGCCACGTGGATGATGAGAACTGGACCTGGGCCATCAGGGTGAGAAGGCAGAGATTTTAAATGACTGAGTCATCAGTCCTTCAGAAAATGTTTTGATTATAATGAACTCAGTTGGGTCTGGAACAATATCCTATCTAACTATGGTTCAAAGTAAATGTTCATTAACACTATTATTAGTTAATGTCAAGGACTAAGAATATATACTGTCCCCAGGCATGGAGGCATATGCCTTTAATCCCAGCACTCGGGTGGCAGAGGTAGGCAGATCTCTGTGAGTTTGAGACTAGCATAGTTTACAAAGTGAGTCTGTGAGTCTAGGACACTCAGAACTACACAGAGAAATCCTGTCTTGAAAAACAAAACAAAACAACAACAAAAAATAAAACAGAGGACTACACAGAGAAATCCTGTCTTGAAAAACAAAACAAAACAACAACAAAAAAATAAAACAAAACACACAAACAAACATATCATCAAAAATGTAACAACTACTATAAATTTATTTATTTATTTATTTATTTTAAACAATTACAAAGTTGGGTGGTGGTGGCAAAGGCCTTTAATCCCAGGACTGAGGATGCAGAGGCAGGGGGATCGTTGAGTTCAAGGACAGCCTAGTCTACAGAGTGAGAAACCCTGTCATGAAACAACCCCCCAAAAGAAAGCCAATACCGTATCTCAAAGGCATTTTAGGTTTTTTTCCTACTTGGTTCTTCTTTATAAAGCACATGTTATTTGCTACAGAATAAAAATGATACACCACATAAAGCTCTCTCAAAGGTAGTTGATTCACTTCAATGGAATGGATTGTTTAATTACAGTTAAGCTGTTACTTAGTCTACACATCATAGATGTCACATGGAGAAAGCTGTCATACAATATGAATTAAACTTTTAACATTTTTCACCCTAAACATTTTTATTAAAGTTTTTAGGACAATGACAACATATACACATTTAAGTAATACATTTTTAAGGTACCCTAATTTTTAGATATCTTCTGCTATGTCAACTGAAATCAACTATCTCTCTGGATACCCACCTGTTTGTGGGTTGATCAGAATACTGCCAGGTGGTATGCCAGTGGCTTCCAAGGGAAGCAAAAGGAAGCTAGTGTTAGGAGATGCACCTTGCCCACTGAGGCCACCATCAAAGGAAAGAGAACTGTGAGTGCTGGCTGCCGGGTAGATGACAGGTGCGCCATGAGAAGACTGGCTAAGAGCGGAACCTGGGAGAGGCTGCTGGGTGTGAGAAAGAGAGCCTGTAGAGGACCCTACGCTACCTGAAGACTCAGATCCTAGGGAAGAGTAATGAGAAACATAGGATTAAAAAAAAAAAAAAAAAGATACAGGTTTTAAAAACCTACTAATAAAATTTTGATTATACAACATGCAGTTATAACATAATAGGAATGGCTACTATAATTTACTGCTCAGCAGTTCTTTTTTTTTTTTTTTTGCTTACCCTCCTAAATATAATTTTAATACAGCAAACAGAAGCACAGAAACTGTCAGAAAAGTCATAGCCAAAGCATGCAATTTACCAAGTTTACAGTAACACAAACCACAGACAGCCAAAGAAGCATACTAATGACACTTTCAAAAGGACACGTTTTACACATTTTACCTTTTAGATTAATACTTAGGAATATACAGATTACAATTTCCCCAGGAAAAAGAACTTAGCACGGCCAAATGCCCAAAACCTCATGTATCAGAAACCCTGATCTATAAAAACATAGAAAGATTAAGCACGGTGTAGGAAATGACAGAAATGATAAATTATCTATTAACAGAAGCAACTGTCAAGTTTCACTACAAGATTTCATCTCGGTTTATAACCAGCCTCTTCCTATAACATAAACTCAACTACCATTTTGAAAAAAAAATTCAAATATTTATGTTAATACCATTTTAAAATTTATTTCTTACCACACTTAATCTAATTTTCTAATTGGATTTTGACTGCTCAGAAGCCTACAGTCTATTCCACAGGGACTAAAGCTATCATTCATTGCCTTTAAAAAATAATGACTAAAGGTGGACAATGAGACAATGAAATATACAGATTCAGGTAGTACTTGGACTCAACTTGGTTATGATTAAGAGAGCTGACTCTGAGATAAAAGTTTTAATGAATGTAATGAAAAATTACGATACACTAAAGCTTTTATTCTAGGCATATCAAAATGACACCTGAGCCAGGTGTGGTGGTGCACGCCTTTAATTCCAGACTCAGGAGGCAGAGGCAGGTGGATCTTTGTGAGTTCGACGCAAGCCCGGTCTCCAAAGTGAGTCTAGGACAACCAGGTCTATCACACAGAGGAAACTCTGTCTCAAAAACCAAAAAAAAAAAAAAAAACCCAACTCAACCCAAAACAAAAAAACCCCGCAAAATGACACTTGAACCATATCATTTTTCTTTTATCTTTTTCTGAGACAGGGTTTCCCTGTGTAACCCTGGTTGACCTAGAACTCAAGAGATTCACATGCCTCTCCCTCCCGAGTGCTGGGACTAAAGTTGTGCACCATCATGGAAACTCTATTACTCTTACTTATTAAAAGATTAAAACAGACCATTATCTCTAAAGATAAAGTAGTACAAGTTATTTTTAAAATTTATTATTATTATTATTATTATTATTATTATTATTATATTGTGTGTGAGTACTGAAGAGTGTACTGACTACTTCCAAGTGAATAAAATGTTTTAGTTAGGCCAGGCATGGTGGTGTGCACACTTTTAATCCTACCACCTGGAAGGCAAAGGCAGGGGAATATTGCACTCTCTAAAAGACTTCCTCACAATAAAGATTTTTTTTTCCGGTTATGACAAAATTGCAGTATATACAGGTAAGTACACCAATTTTAAAAACATTCACAAAATTTACTGTCTTTAGCAATATGTTACTATGTCTACTAAGACATTTTTAGTAGAGTTATATTTTAAGCAAGGTAGAAATGCAATTCACAAACATTAGCAATTTAAACATACACTATATTAGAAAAATATTGCCGTCTCCAGATACCTTCTAAATGTATTTGTTCAATACTCATTTTATGTTTAACCTAACCCAAATAGGCTAGGAGGAAATAACCATTTCTGATCTCCATGTTTATTTAGAGACTTAAAAAAAATAAAGACATACAAAAGTCCTAAAGGACACATGGAATTCTGTAGTGTTCTTTCTACTTCTTAGTGAAAATGAGGAGAAAAATGCTATGACCAATTATCTAAAGTACAAAGCAGCCAAAAGCATGAGCAAATTATTTAAATTTTTGTTTGTAATAGAAGTAGGTATATTACTTTTCTTTGGTTTTTAAGTTCCTCAAAAAAATTTCACGAAAAATGCTATCAACATCAGATAGTATGAAATATACCTAAGATTAAACAATCCTAGGTGACAAGCCTATGCTTTCCAACCATAAAGAAGTAAAGAACTTCCAGTCACCTCCTCCATACAAGAAATGAGTCACCTTTTTGCAAGGAGACACGAGAGGAGACAGACATCATGACTATAGGCCTGGAAGGCATAGCCAGCCACGTGGCTAGACGGGGCTAAGTGGTCAGGTTAAATGAGATGAGTTAGTTGGGAGTCACCAGGTTAACTTTATATAGCAAGACAAGGAGCTTTACTTTAGTTTGTAATTCCACCTCCAATTCAAAAATGAATCCTGATGTCAGTATGGCCATCATGCCTTCTGTGTTTTGTAGGTGACTACTGAGCAGAAGGTAACTTTACATTGTGGAATAATCAGAACCATGTGATGAGGAGCTAAGACTTTAGGCAAAGTAACATGTTGACTGCACAGTCTAGGTAGATACTTATACCTGTTTTTGAAAGCCTGCCTATGCTTTTGCTGCTTCCAGAACTATCACCTCTTGTCAGGACTGAGATTCCACTAAAGCTGCTGGCTTTGGTTACAGCGGGTTTCAGGTTCCGTAGGGAGCTGTCTGAATCTGTACTGCTCCAGGGTCGTGGCTCTGAGTATTTCAAATCATTTTCAGTGCTGCTCTGATGGCTGTTTGTTGATCTCCCTGAAGCATCTTTATTAACTCTGTAATTTAGAAAGAAAACATTGAAAAGCCAATGGGGGATGAGGGAGAAAAAAAATACTTTCTTTAACAGTGTCTGGAAAACATGCTTCTAATACCTAAATATCTGGCGCCTCTGCTGGGTACCACTAGTGTCCTCATCTTGGATTCTGTTGGCATTTTAATAAGACATTTAAATTGTTATTAGCATCAACTAGATAGAAAGCAGGAAGATATTAAAGATTTCCTTACCTTTTGTCAATAATATAGTTTTCTTGGGAACACAGAGACTGGAAAGAAAAGGTAGAAAGTGTGTCAAATATATAACATCATCTGTACACCAATGGTAACAACAAAAAATAGTAACTTTCAGAGTACATTTCCAAGGGCTAGAGAGATGGCTTAGGTCCTAAAGGTTAGGCTCACAACTAAAAATGTAAGAGTATTCCCCCCCAAAGAGTCCATGAATGATAATGAAGGTTTTTATGGGTTGGAGACACTATGATTATTTTTAATAGACATATCTTAGAAGCCACTGATTGTCAAAATGAATTTGAAATTTAGTCTTCTTAAAATGGATGAACTCAAATATATTAATCATGTTTAATATTTGATTAGTGGTGACCAAAAGCTGATGAAGGCACTGGCAAGATGGCTCAGAAGGTAAAAAGCACTTGATGTTAAGCCCTATGACCCACATGTAAGTTAGGAACCAACCCCTGAAAGCTGTCTTCTGACCTTCTTTCTCACGCACATGCACACATACACACATAATAAATGTGAAAAATAAAAAAAATTGATCAATTCACTGTAACACAGTGACTTCCTCTATTTGTGATAGTGCTAATACAGAGAATATAGGGATAAAGCGGAGAATAGGCAAATAGGCCGTAAGGACTTAAAGTCAAATTCCTCCAGTGCTGTCAATCTAAGTCAGGAAATGGTCACTTCTGTTTATATTACTGCAACAGTCTTCTAAATAGCTTTGTGGTTACCAAATTTTGCCCTATTCATTCATTTTATAGAGGAGAAGCCAAAGCAAGCTTTCTAAAATGCTAAGTCTCCCATCTTTCATGACTCAGTAACACAGGTCCAAACCCCTGTTTTTACAAATAAAGATCTACTGGAACACAACTATGACTACGTACTATGGTGGCCGTCAAACAAATATGTGGGTCAAGATGCATAAAATATCAACTACTCAGCTGTTTATATAGAATGACAAAACAACACACACCACAAGTTCAGGTACCTTAACAAACGCTAAGGGCTGAGGCATCAAATTCCTGAGTATTTTTCCAGTGTAAAGCTTACTTATGGTGCCTGCAGGCTATGTTCTGGCTACTCAAAATCATTCAGTTCTTTGCATTTCAAGTTTTCCCTTCCCCGTGAGCCTCTGCAAATACTGACTTTTCTGCTTGAACTTACCGCCTCGCAGAGGCTTACGCTTCACCCCCTCCCTAGTTTGGTAGTGCTTTTCTGTCTGCTGTGACACTATTACATTTTCATGTATCTCTGTGATTCCCACACCGTATTGTTATAATCTGACAATTTGCAAATGTCAGTATACCTTATAAAATGCCAAAGGAAACATTTATCTAATACAGATGTTCAGGTTAGCAGACCTGGATCAAAATTCCCAGTCAGCCATTTCCTAGGTGTATTTACTCTAGCTATTTTGCATAGCTTTCTACTGTCTCAATTTCCTTACCTGTAAAATACAAATAGGATAATACTGAACACAAAGGGTCATTTTGTAGATAGATCATGACAGTACATGTATGTGATCTTCAGTGTCCAGAATAGTATTTATAATAAACTCTCAGTATTATTTATTATGTTATAAATCTTAACTGTTAGTTAGATGAACTAATTTTTTCTTACAAGACACAAGTTATTTATTCAGGTTAAGTTCACTACTAACAAAGTAAGATTAGTTGCCAATGTTATAAAGCCTCATTTGTCACAAGCTTAAAAAAAAAAAACCATACAAATAGCAATGTATTCCCTACTGATTACTGTGGTCTACCTGTGTCCAATTTTGGTAAAAGTTTATACTGTTGTTCCAACGTACCATCAAATTAAGATGAACAAACCACCTACTTCAAAAACATGACCTGATGTGTATGTAATCAATATGGTTAAAAATAGTATGACCAATAGCTGAAGGGGGGACTAGAATAGTAATGTATGAAGTAACAGCACATACATCTTGGGAAAATATTCTGTCTCTAGCTCTCTGGTATTCTTCTTCTCTTTCTTCTATAGATTTGCTTCTTCTGTCATCTTTTAAACGTATTCTCATCTAAAGAGGGAAAAACAAGTAATTATTAGGAAAATGAACTACTGGTACAGTTAAAGCTTGTACTTATAATGTTGCACTTTTCTCAAGATTACCTGGCTATCATCTTTGTCAAAGCTAGAGTTATCTCTCTTAAGGATATAACGTTTCTGAAAGTCGTCACCTCTATCATCCTTAATATGTTCATTAAATTTCTGATCAGGTCTGAAAAAAAGAAACAAGACATGGGAACAAAAAAATTTAATGTATAGTATTTACATAAAAGTGAAACAATATTATCTGCAAGGTAAAAAAACTAATGTTGCTATTTATCAGTGCTGCTTTAGATACACTATTATTATCTCACTGTATCATAATGAGCTTCTCCTGAGGCAACATTATTCTACAGAACGGTACAGAGGCTTTATAAAACAGCATGGGCTCTGGGGTCAGGCTGTGTGGGTTCACGTCTAGCTTCAGTACTAGCTTTAAGATGTGCAGAAGTATTTAATCTTCTTCTTCCCATGTGTGAGATGGGAATTATTATTTTATCTACCTAACAGGGTTGTTCTAAAGATGAAATGAATTAGCAAAAAAAAGGACCAAGCAGAACTCTGTCATTATAAAAAAACACTGAGAAAATCAAGCTCTTTAAGTGGCTAAAGCACCTGCAACAAAGTCAACAGGTAAGCACAAGGCTCAGCATGGCTGGAGGCCAGGACAGTTAGATCCAGAGGCTGGGAGATTCTGTCTATGTTACAAGGACCAAGAAAAAGCCACATACTGTATTGCATGGGTTACACTCCTATAGTCTTCATACCAGAAAATGAAAGCAACCAAGTATTTTGGACTGAATTATTTAAAAATTTAAGAGACTATTTGAAAATGTATTTATTCGCCAATAATTCTTAATTGCATCAGGGCATAGCTTTATTTTGTATTAACTTAAATAGATTAGAAAAGATAAGCTCTATGCAGAGGCCAACACTAGAGAATGATGTGAAGTTTAGGAAATATTCTACAGTGCATTGGTTTTCTCAGATTGGAAATGCTTAAGTTTCACTAAAACCTAAAAGAAGATAAATGATTAAGGGCCCTAGACATTAAGTTTATGTTAAAACTGACCTCTGCTGACTGAACCACCGACCAAAGAGCATGCATAGGTTGACCTAGACCCCTACACACATGGAGCATACGTGCAACAGCTTGGTTATCATGTGGGTTCCCTAACAATGGGGGTAGGGCCTGTCTCTGACTCTGTTGCCTGCCTCTGGATCTCTTTCGCCTAGCTGGGCTGCCTTGTCAGGCTCAGTGGGAGAGGATATGCTTAGTTCTGCTTGAGGTGCCAGAGTGGGTTGGTACCCCTTGGGGGCTTCCCCTTCTCTGAGGTGGAGAGGGGGAAACTGGGAGGGGGGTTTGGAAGCAGGGAGACTGGAATCAGGTTGTAAAGTGATTAAATGAAGAGAGGAAAAAATTAACGTCTGTTTATACAGTCTCAGCTCCAGTAAGTTATTCAATCAATATTCTGAGTCTTATTAACATTTTATATTGGAATTACTTTCGAAATATACAATATATAACATTTTATACCTCTAAAGAAAATCTAATAAATTCTCTACAGTTTCCTTTATGTATAGCTCAAGTACATATTTATATGGATACATATACTATAAGCAATATGGGAATACCATGAATAAAATTTCATTTCTTTGAGAAAGTGTCTCACTGTGTAGCTCTGGCTAGCCCAAAATTGCTCTGTAGACCAGGTTAGCCTTTAAGTCATTGACTCTGCCTGCCTCTGCTTCCTGAGTGCTGGAATTAAAGGTATGTTATCACCATGCCTGGCAATCAATAAATTTTAATCGTAAACCCAAGCAGTGACATTTCAGTAAAACAAGACCAGACATTTCATTATAAGTAGAATCTAAACCACACAGATAAATATGTTTCAATCTAGCAAATAAGTTTTTCTTTTTGCAATAGGGTCTCACTGTGTAACAATGGCTGGTTTGAAACTTGCTGTGTAGGACGGGCTGACTTCAAACACATAGATTCCCCCTGCTTCTACCCACCCAGCCCTAGGATTAAAGGCATGTGCCACCACACTTATCTCTATCTACTTTTTAAAAAAAGTTTTTGAGATAGGGCTTCTCTGTGTAGCCTTGGCTGTCTTGGAACTCACTCTGTAGAGCAGGTTGGCCTCAAACTCACAGAGATCCGGCTGCCTCTGCCTCCTGAGTGCTGGGATTAAAGGAGTGCACCACCACTGCCCAGCTAATCTACCAAATTTTTGATAATACATTGTAGCTGACTCCTATAAATTATATAAAAGGAGATTTAAAGATGAGAATTATCTAAGCAAGATGAAGAAATCTGCATTGTAAAACGATGAATGAGACAGAGCAGATACTAAAAAACTAAAATTAAAAAAAAAAAAAAGGAAAGAAAAGAAATTCATATCAAAGTAAGAAGATCACAATGCTTCATGACCAAAATGATGAGAAATCTGATTTCTTTGGAGGTTTGAAAGGCTATGTATTTAATACTGATCACAACAGTATGCCATCTGTCACAAGATTGCTTCATTTACTCTTATTACCTATAATTGAAGCTGTGCAAAGTCACATTTTCTTATTTAAGGTATCTTTACTTGAGTGAGAGACTCTTATAGTAAAGTGAACTCTATGGTTTAACCAAGGCCCTGGCAACTTTTCTAAGAACAGCTGGATTCCCACACAAATAATATTGGCAGGCATTTCGGCTAACCTTAAGACTGTCTTACCTCTTTCTTTTAAAGATGCCTGAATTTACTGCCCTGCAATCGGCAACTTCCCGCTCCATTGAGACACCCCAGTGGACACCCGGTTGTTGACATCCACAACACCACTGGTTCAAGGCTGGAGCGGGTAATCTCCCTATGAGGAAAAGGTAAGTTTGTTTTTATTCAATGTGGAGTAGATCTCTAAGGTTTTCTGATTTTACAAGCTTCTTCATATCCCAGAAGATATAAAGAATACAGTGTAACTTCAATGATCTGAAACAATTAATTATAATTACATCAACCCATAGTTTGTAAATATCTCTGCTTAACTAAATTTTGATTACCTTTACAAAACCCTAAAGCTTTTCTGACATCATTCATAAATTCAAATAATTGAGGTTACACTGTATTGAAAACCTTAGAGAGTTGTCAGTCGAAATGTTAGTCAAAAATGCCTGCTAATGTTCATGTGTTTGGGCATCCAGCAGCTCTAAGTAATGTTGAAAGGTACTGGTTAAAGAGAGCACAGTTCTAGCCACTTAAGTTTCACCTATATCTTACTGGATACTACCCTATTTTAGTCACTATATAATTAACTGGAAAAGGATTAATTGGTAAAAGATGTATATATAATACTAATGGGTAGACATGATGAAATTAAATCAGGTTTACATAATAATTCCCAGAGATTTATAAGGATTTCTGCCCAAGACAACTATTTTTATTAATTTTAATGTAGGAATAGCCGTTTAAAATATAAAACACACCTATTTAATTGACAAAGACTGTCTGAAATGGAGAGGCCTCAATTTTGATTCAGCAAGCAGTATGGCAGGCTATATGGATAGGCAAAGGCCATGATAACTGAAGGGACTAGAAAATAAAATGTAACCAGGCAAAGTGAGTGATAGAGGGACGAGACTCTGGGAAATAGCTGACCGGAGGAAAGGCAGAAAAACAATGAAATGAAGAGCATTATTTGTGCCACTTGAAACTGATGGCTACTTATCTTAGGTTCCTTTCTACCATAAATGAAAAAATACAGAGAATACTTTTGTGCAATGAGTGGTGGCACAGGTCTGTAATCCCAGTGCTCCAGAGAACATGAGGCTACAGGACGCTTTTTATAACTCAAGGGATTCAGCCCAGGCCCCTGGGCATTGCTAGGCAAGTGTTGTACCACTGAGCCCAATGCTCAGCTTTTAAAAACAGTAACTTTTAAAACAGTGGGCTCCTAACTATCAACATTTTTCCTCAGTAAATCAGTTATGACCCAAGAAAGGGGAAGACACTACACTAACCACAGCTCCAGTTTCTTCAGATTTGAGGTAGAAACAAAACAAAACAGAACAAGACAAAACAAAACCTAGCCAACAAAACAGGATTTTGGAAATGATAGTAAGGTGGTAGACTGAATGTGACAAGTGTCAAACCCTGCTCGGTACTTTTTATTTTTATTTTTAAATTGCCTAAAGGTGGTCATAAATAGCTAAATTAATTTTTGAAAACATCTTTAAGAGTGGTTGTCAAACATGGCTGATAGCACGCCCTCCAAGGTGGGTGTTGCCGTTCCTCTAACAAGTTTCCCGTCTCCCTCATCTGAATACAGGTTTGCACTTTGCTTCTAGGGAGATAAGTGTACTCTTTGGCTCTATCACATGAAGTTACTGCAGATGAAGAAGCTGTAGGAAGCAAGCATTAGTCCACAGACAACGCAACGCTGTGCACTCACATTCTTGTGTTGCTAGTTTTGTTCACTATGACAGACTTCCCGCTCTGATCAACATTGTGGTCTAATCCAAAGTAGGCAGCCACTCTGTGTAATAGCATCCTGTGGTAAGATGTCATTGGGGGAAACTTCTTACGTGGGGACCTGAAAGGAAAACAACAGCCAATTTAGTAATCCAAGGAGAATTATAACGACAATTTCTTTTCTTGTTAAATGTCAGGACTTACTCATTATTACCAATGAAATCTAAAATTTCTTGTTCCAATTTCAGCAGCATCATTCT
Source organism: Acomys russatus (assembly GCF_903995435.1). Lineage (NCBI taxonomy): Eukaryota > Metazoa > Chordata > Mammalia > Rodentia > Muridae > Acomys > Acomys russatus. The sequence goes on along the minus strand of NC_067142.1, from coordinate 27,769,017 downwards.
GTCCCTGAAAGAAAAGTATGAAGACCCTTAGATGTAAAACTCAGCACTGACATGTAATCATAAATGTCAACAGGTTATGAATTCACATAGCTAACTCCTCCTTATAAACAGCACATTTGCCGGGTGGTGGTGGCGCACGCCTTTATTCCCAGCACTTGGGAGGCAGAGGCAGGTGGATCTCTGTGAGTTCAAGGCCAGCCTGAAAGTGAGTCCAGGATAGCCAAGGCTACACAGAGAAACGCTGTCTCGAAAAACCAAAAACCAAACCAAACCAACAACATGAGAACAACAACAAAAAGCAGCCTAGCACATCCAGAGATATCACAAGCTTGATGATAGATTATTTGTAAGCTTTGTAAAATATGTTGTAAGAGGCTGAAAGTTTTTTTTTTTTTAAAGTGTAACTCTTTATGGTAGAGTTGTCCACAGGCACTAGTGCATACCCTAAGAGCCCACAGAAACATGGGATGCTAATAATGGTTACTCGTAACAGAATCCAAAGTGCCTACTGTTCACTCTGTAAGTTACTACTATGTGCTTTTAAGATTTTGAGAAAGTTTCCCATAAAATCAAAATGAAGCAAAGACATTGCCATCTAAACTGAGCCGGCGGTCAAATGAGTATCTGCATGTGCTCTTTTGGTTCCCTGGGGTCCTATTCAGGGCACTTAGGCTGCAACAAGTCAGTGCAATCATTCTTCTTGGTTCTTATACACTGAGACTATGGCTCTAGGATTTTCCTCTACTCACTGCATGTTCCATGTTCATCTGAGGTGGGCGGGGAGACAAAAAACTCCCAGAATCTTAAAGCTAGAAATAGCTTTATAGATTGTCTTGTAAAGATATTAAGTTCAAGAAAGCAGTGCCTAGGGAATTTGCTAAAATTTAATATAAGTGTTGGTAGCCTCTTCTTGGGTCACCTGAAAGTCTGTGCATCAATACTGAGTTTGGTCTTCCCCATGCACTGCAAAACAAGCCCCACAAAACTGAACAATAACTTTTAGTCTATTCATTTGTTTGACAAAGTTAAATTTTAAATTTGTTATATGTACAAAAAGAGAAAGCTATTTTTACAAAATAGTTTCAAGCCCAAATCCAATACCAGTACATTTTCATGCAAGTTCAAGTAATATTCAATTTGCCCTCTGGCAAATAGAAGGGACCACCTTCTATTTACTGTGGTATGACAGAGTGAGAATTTTAGGTTACCATATCCTATGATCCTATGTGTTTGTGTGTGATGGGGGAAGCATGAAAGAGAGATAAATTAGGCGGTGCCACTAGCCTGCTTCTAGGTTGCCTGGCAGCCCCTGAAAACAAGTACACTGGATAAAAAGAACCCCCCAGCCTCTTTCTCTCTTGATCTCTTCTTTCCAGGTCTCTCCCATTTCTGTCTGTTTCTCTCTGTGATGGGTGCCCTCCCCTTTTCTCCTCTTCTCCGTCTTTCCCACAATAAATCTCCTTTCATACCAGATCTGTTATGTGGCATCTTTATATATTTTAACAGTATGCACACTTGTTTATGTGGGTATGCACATACACACATACATGCATACAGAGGTTCAAGCTGGTTTGTCTTTCTTGATAACTTTGTGCTTTTTTTTTTTTGAGACAGGATCTTTTACTGAACCTAAAGCTCACACTGGTTAGAATGGCTGGCTACTGAGCCCGTAAGATTACCCTGTCTTAACTTCCCAACACTAGGATATAGGTACACTGCCATGCCCAGCTTTCTTTTACAGGGGAGGTAAGATTTTATTTGTATATATGTATATGTATGAATGCAAGTGTGTGGATGCTCTTGGAAGCCAAAAGTGGTATTGGAGTGCCTGGGGCTGGTGATTGTGAGCTGCCCAATGTGAGTCTTGGGAACCAAACCCTTGTCTTTTGAAGCAGCAATAAGTACTCTCAATCTCAGTGGCAGCTCCTGAGCTTCTATGCTGAGCTTTTCACATTAGTGCTGGGATCCAGATGGAAATGATCATGTTTGCTTGGCAAATACTTTACTTGCTGAGCCATCTCTTCAGTTCCACTTTTTTCCCTACTGATTTCCTCCTCCCCCCACCCTTCTTTTTAAAGACATGATCTTAATGACTTGCTCAGGCTGGCCTTGAACTCAAGCTGTGATCAAATCCTGGAATCTGTGATCCTCCTGCTCAGCCCCCTTGAGTAGCTGGTATTGCAGACCTATACCATGAGGCCATATATTTTTTTCTGTTTTGTGTTTAAAGACAGAGTCTTGCTATGTAACCTAACCTACTTTCAAGCTTGAGAGTCTCTGGCCTTAGCATCCTGATTTCTTAGGTTACAGGTGCACATCACTGCATCCTGCACCACTCCTATGTAATTCTCCTATTGAGTTAATTATTGCTGCAAATTTTATCTACCTTCTTTGGTTCCACTGCCACACACCTGGGTCCTAGCAGTCAGAATTTCACCATTTCCTTGTTCTGGTCTAACCTGTCCCATGTGGAGCATGCATAATAATAGTCTTGTAAGAGTACTTATGCAACTGTAACATTCCCTTAGTTTGCTATGTCAGAGGTTTCCTACTGCTCTTAGAATTCAAATTCTGTAACATACAAGATAAGCATGAAGTAGGCTTTATTTCCCAATGAAGTCAGAAAATTCTCATTATTCTGGACCACCTCTTGTCTATCTTGGTCCTTAAGCACCTCTTATACTGCCTTGTTACTTAAGTTGCTTGCCCAGAACATCCTCTGATAGTCTCTTAAAACTTTCTCTTTTTCTAAAAAACTTTTTCATAGTTATCGTATACACATATAAAATATAGGTTCTAAACAAATTATGTCTCACATAAAATAAATAAAAATACTTCATGTAAAGTCTTTACATAATCTTTCCTTAAATTTGGGGGATAGATAGAGGATTTATTTCTTTCATAGAAATCTTCCCCATGAAACAGATTAATTTGCTTAACAGATCTTCTTTTTCTTTAAAAAAAATATTTTTAAACTTATTTTTTTAATTTTGAGTGTTTTGCTTGCATATCTATCTATCTATCTTCTATCCATCTATCATCTATCTATCTATCTATCTTTCTGTGCACCATGTGTGTGCCTGGTGCCTGTGAAAGACAGAAGTCATCAAATCCAATGGAGTTGGCACTACAAAAGATTTGTACTTAGGTGCTGAGTCATCTTTCCAGCCCTTAGATTCTTTTTCATCTGTACTTTTGGGATCAAATTGCTTTGAGATGATATAATTTTCAGTAATTTTCCCACTTTTACAAACTGAAAATGATAAAAAGAATAAAATAGTAGTTTATTTAATACAGTTCATACAGCAGTGCACTTATAAACTGGTATTCTGTCAGTGAAGTAAATAGCTGATAGAAGATATTTCAAACGTTCTCTGGCTCAAAGTATATAATTAGAGGAAAAAACTCTATTGTCTCAATGGGGAAAAATTAAAATCTAATAATTCTATAAGCCACTGACAGAAACTCAGGTTTTTCTTACCTAACATGGTAACCAATGGATTATAAGTGACTTTTGTATTATTATCATCTCCATCAATTTTTTTAAACTAACTTTCTGTACTGTTAGTAGAATATACTAGGAAAACAAGGCGCAATAACTCTCCTAAGGTCTTAACCTCAGACATTCTGCCTTTTATTCACTGTAGTAGTACAAGATCCTAAAATTTCCAATCTATAAACAAGGTTATGGGGATTTTGGTATTGGACATAAACTAAAAAGTAAGCCAATATATGCTATCATTAAACCCATACAAACAAGTATTTCAAACAAAATGCCATAAAACTCCTTAAAGTTAAACAAAGGAGCAATAGTCTGTGGGTTTCCAGTGTTCTGGTCATTGTAATAGAACTAACTTTAGAGACAGTATGGCAAATTCAACAAGCAGAAAACAAAACATGCTCCTGCAGGTTACCACCACTCAACGCTTCATGCCCCTGGGCAAATTTCTATAATATGTGAGAAAGAGTGCTGTAATATTACTCCAACAAGTAATGTTTAGGAGTACTTTACAAAAACACAGAACTACCTATGAGCAAACCCAAATCATGTCAGTAAATATAACTTTGACAAAAACATTTCCAGGCTTATAGCTTCAGTGAGGCTGCTGAAAATATTTCTTGCAAACAGAAATCCTAGATACATTATTTATCAGTTTAAAGTAAGTTAAATAGTCTGAGAATTAAAGTAAAAATGGTTTAATGATCTAAAGGAAAAAATCTGAAGGGTCAGCTCAGCATGCACGAGGCACATAGTTCAATTCCCTAGAACTGCCAAAAAAAAAAGAAAGAAAAATATAGTGCTAGTGTAATAGCTAAGCAGGTAAGAGAACTTGCTGCCAAGCCTAATGATTGGCTGGATCCATAGGACCCTTGTGAAGGAAGAGATCAAACTCAGATAAACTGTCCTGTGACCTACACATAGCTACAATGTGATACACACACACACTAAACAACAGATGTAATAATTGAAAAACTGTATTTAGCATCAAGTAGAACTCTCTAGGACATACTCAATCCTGAAACCATTATTGGAAATTTGCTGTAATTAATTCTATATCAAGTACTAGTCATTTGCGTCATTGAAGAGTTCAGCTATTTAGCAAAAATGAAGTGAAATCCCTGCACAATGACATTAGTAATAGTGTATGCATTAGGGATTTATGAATTATATGCCCATTCACTAGCTTAAATAAAACTATATATAGAAGAAATAAAACACTGGTAAAGCTGCAATATGGGTGAGCACTGGAAACTATACTAAATGATGACTTAGCATATAGGCGGCTGCCTCTAGGTAGCTTAAAAACCTATGACGTCATTGCCTACCACCACCAGGTGTGTCAGACTATAAAGGGGCCAACCTGCTACCTTGCCTCTTTCTAACATTCTCTCTCTCTCTCTCTCTCTCTTGTACTTTCTCTGTCTGTCTGTCTACCTGTTTTTCTCTCTGTCCCCCTGGATGCACCTTCCTCCCTTCTCTACCCATGCTTCTACAATAAATCTTATACCATACATTTTGTGTGGCACATACTTAACAAAGACCATGTATTTGGTAGGTTGATTGAAATGATGGTCCAGAAGAGGAAAAAATATAAGAACAGAAAACACATTAGAAGTTTTGGGGTAAGCAGTGGCGGTGGTATATGCCTATAATCCCAGTACTCGGGAGGCAGAGGCAGGCAGATCTCTATGAGTTCTAGGCCAGCATGGTCTAGGTCTACACAGTGAGTCTGGGAAACCCTGTCGCAAAAAAACAAACCAAACCAAAAAAAATTCTGGAGTAATCTATTATATTTTATTTTATTATTATTTATTTATTATTGGCACAGTGATAGCTAAAGGGTGCTTTTTCTTAAAGAGAAGTAAAAAGAAGCTCTAAAAATGTTCTTTGATATGTGCAAAGAGCTGTGAATATACTAAAAGCATTAAGCTAGACATTAAAAAGAACATGCAGATAAATTTAAAAGCTGTTGTATTTTTAAAGGAAAAGAGAATCAAACAACAGAAAATGTTCCTTGCTGGGTTTAGTTTGGTTTGCTTTTGATAAAAGTTAAAAGAGACATAGTTTTGCCCATTTGGATCTAACTTAACAGTAGCTATGTATTTCCTATCTTTCCAATTATTCCTGAGTCCACTCAGTTCTGGTCTCCACCATCCTACTACAGAGGAAGAAAGTGTTAAAGTACCCAGCAGCTTTCTGATTTCTCACTCTAATGGGATAGTTAGAGTATTTCTACTTATCTATCTTCTGTGAAACTGTGCTTTTGATGAAGAAGAAACTCAAGATAATAGAACTAATGTAATAAAGGATTTACCCATACATTTGCTTAGAAGATATTAAACCACACAAAATATAATTTAGCTAATTAAGGGAGTACTATCTTTCCAACTATCATTTAGTCCAATAACCAGACCTGTTAGATAAGCAAAATTTCTGATGCTAGGATGTGAACACTTGTTCACCAGGATTGATCAGCCACGAGGCCCATCCTCAAAAAATAACTAACAAATTACAGTTATGAAGTAGCAATGAAAATAATTTTATGACTTGGAGGGTTCACCACAACATGAGGAACTGCATTAAAGTGTTGCAGTGTTAGGAAGGCTTAGGACTACTGCTCTACAAGTTAAAGTAGCACGAGAACGAGATCAATGTTAAGTCTTGGCCTGCCATAAAAGCCGCACTCTTCTCTTGAGAAAAGCCTAGCTCTGCAAGTTGGGTAAGATGATCCCTGGTAATAACTACTATAAAAGAACCCTGGTGCACTTAAGAGATAATTTTGACGTATCTTTGCTGGGTAAATCTTTCCTTTAACCAAGCGACCAGACTTGGAAGTCTCTGCTTAAGCTATTCAAAGTGTAACCTGGGGCTGGGACTAAAGAGATTCGTGGATGACAGCATCCATGAATATGTAAGCCTAAGATGCATGTGAGTCAGTAAAATCTTCTATTCAAGTCCAGCTTCTTTGGGCATTAGCCACAGCTAGCCACTTCTATTTTTTTTCCCCAGTAAAGAGCTTCTCCTTTATTATTCTCTAAGTGTGCAGAGTAATTTCTCACAGGGAAGACATATTACTTCAGTAATACTTTGGCTGACATCTAGGTCAAGAAGCCTCAGGATTCATCTACCAGCTTTTGAGATCAAGACTTTCCCTTTAAATTAGCATTTTAAGATAATTTTGCACTTGTCGTTTGTTTAAATACCTCTGGGTAAACTTACCCCCCAATAAGCTGCATTTCTACTGACTTCCCAATCTTTAACTCAATGCTGACTCATTCACTTGATAACAGCCTTTTAATTGCCCTTCCTGCCCTATTCTTGCCTGCTACTTAACTATTACCTCAGTCAGAAATATACACGCCGTTCTCAGTAGCCTTCCATATTCTAAGACTCATCCAAGTCCTAACATGATTATTTTCTGAATATCTTTCTTTGTGTGTGTGTGTTGGGGGGTTGAGACAGGGTTTCTCTGTGTAGCCTTGACTGTCCTAGACTCGCTTTGCAGACCAGGCTGGCCTCGAACTCACAGCAATCCGCCTGCCTCTGCCTCCCGAGTGCTGGGATTAAAGGTCTGGCTCTGACTATCTTTCAAACTTGCCTCTCCAGCTCTGCCCTCATACTGGGGATTGAAATTTGGGACTCATTAATGTTAGTCAATTACCCTATCACTGAGTTATACTCCCAAACCTCTTTTCTCTGTATATTGAGATCTTTTTAAGGCTTCCCAGCTAGACTTGAACTTGTGGTCTATTTGTCTTAGTCTTCAGGACAGCTAAGACTGCAGGACTGTACTAGCAAGCCTGACAGCCCCTCTGTGTTTGTTAGGATTTCTGGTCACTCTCTTTCCTTATGGTGCTTTATGACAAAGAAATCTCTCTAAATACCCAAAGCTGTTCTTTAAAACCACCAATCTGATTATATGGTATTGTTCTGTATAAATCTGGCAATTATTCAAAATAGCATGCATCTGGCAATTCAAAATAGCATGCATGTTCAGTAATTTTCAAGTAAGTCACACAACTAGCATTTCAAAGAAGGCAGTTTCCATTAGTCACTGTTAGGTTCACAAGTCTTTTAAAAAACATGCCTGATGTCCTTTGAAAAGCTGCTGGGACACACAACAACAAAACTATGGGCCGAATCCTTTACAGTTTGTTTATGTTTCATTTTGCATCTTGAGACAGGATTTCACTTTGTAGCCTGATGACCTCTTATAGCTTGCAGCAATATGCATTCCTCAGTGTCCCAAGTGCTGGGATTACAATTGCTAGGGGGTGGTGACGACACAGGCATTCAATCCCAGCACTCAGGAGGCAGAGGCAGACAGGTCTAGGAGTTCCAAGCCATCCTAGTCAGCCAGAGCTACAAAGAGAGACCCTGTCTCGAAAAAAAAAAACAAAAATAAACAAACAAGTATCAAGACAATGCCCTGCTTGTCCTGTTGTGTACATAGCCACACATACAAAGATACATTTTTATTTTATATGTGTGCATGATTGTCTCAATATACACCATGTGTGTGGGTGCCCATGGAGGTCATAAGAGGACGCTGGATCCCAGAAGCTAGAGTTGCAGGCAGTTGTGAGCTGCATGGTGTGAGTGCTGGGAGCTGAGCTTGGGTCCTCTCGCAGAGGAGCAACTCTCTTAACAGCTGAGTCACTCCCTAGCACCTTCTTCTGATTTGTATAGCAGCTGAACAAGCTTCACAACATTTGTTATACTTTAATTACTTACTTAATTCTGTCTCTAGCAGAAATAGTGACTAAGGCTTCTTCCTCATATTTACATATACTAGCAGTAAGTTTCGTTCAATGATCAATTGAACCTATCTTTCTATTGAGGCAACTAAGAAATAAACTTAAAACAGGAAAGAGTCACGTAGAGTGGCTTGTCTTCTTGCTCACTTCATACCTATGGTCCTTCACATCCCATCACTGCAATGAGACCACTGTTTAAAAATTATTTTTGTTTTTTGAGATTGTAATATAATTTTTTATCACTTCCTCTTCCTCTATCCAAACCTTCCCATGTACACCCTCCTTATTTTTGGTCAAATTCATGGCAAAGAGATCATTTTTAGTTTGATGGACCTCCTTTAGGGCTAAGTGCAAAACTGAAAATCAAGTGAACAGTAGACATAGCAAATTTTGAATGCGATCAATAGTTAATGATCATGCTGGAGCAAGACAGAATGAAAGTCCCAGAGATGCCAGGCCCGGTGGTGCATGCCTGTAATCTGAAAACTCGGGGAGGCAAAGGCAGGGGGATTTATGTGTGTTATAGGCCAGCCTAGTCTACAAAGGGAGTCTAAGACAGCCAAGGCTACACAGAAAAACCCTGTCTCAAAAAACCAAAATCACCAAAACCAAAAACCAAACAACAACCACCCCCAACAAAACCAAAGTCCCAGAGAGACTAAAGGCACTCCTCACATTACTTCCTAGGTGCTCCTTTCTAGACAGTCTCATCTTTGCTCCACTGACACATAACTACCACATTGGGGAGCTAATAACTTGAGGGGAGTTTCTCAAACAAGGTACTTTACCCCATGAAAGTGCTGGTGAGGTGTATTGCGGGTGGCTCTTCTGTGGGCCTCAAAGGCCCCTGCCAAAAGTTTACAACTAACACCTCTGATGCTAGGCAATGGATTTCACAATTCAAGTACTGGCTTAAATAAGCATTAAAAAGCTTTTGGTTGGAAGTTTATAAGCCCAGCAAGAAAGAACAAAATGTACTCATAACAAGTGAGTACACAGGGTTCTTACTCGGATAGATTTGTTATGGAAAGACACTCATGATTAAATTTTATCTCTTAATCCCAATTCAAAGTCTAAATATATTGGCGCCTTTCTATTTCTGAAATGCATAAAGAATAGGAATGATTTCACATCACAACATGAATAATGCAAAGATATTTATACCAACATCTTAGTATTAAGAACTAAACTGTTTCTGGTATATTCCACATAACTACAATCTTAGCCTACTACTTGAACTCAATAATGAAAGCATACATAGCAAGAATCTGATACTCTATAAACAATGTAAACCTTATAAATTTAATTTTACCTGGGATTGTTTTTTAATGTATTTACTAAAAATTCATGTAGATCTATGCCAGTTGAATCAGTGTATTCTTGACTGGAATCTAAAAAACAACAACACAAAAACCCAGTATAAAGTTGTTTGAACACAAATCCTTTTCCCTTTTGTACATTATGTCTATCTTAAGTAAAATGAATTGCCCCATGAAGAAAAAAATACTGATAAAAAGGAAAAAGGGAATTTACAATGATTTAAACTTGAATATATTTTCATGACATGGGCTAATATAACTGCATACATTCTTAAATTTAAGGTCAGGCTAAATTTATTTATTTTTTTAATTATCCTAATGTACTCATCACATTCTCATGTTCAAACATGTTTCCTTAGGTGAAAAACTGAATGTTTTAATAATTATTTCTAACTGTAGCAAACATAAAAAGCTTAATTTGCATGACTGTATCTAAATAGAAACAGTAATTTGGAAGGTAAGCATTTTAGTGCTAAAATAATTGAAAATTCTTGAAATTCAGTGCCAAAGGTTTGCTTTCAAAATACCTCTCAAACTAATGTTTATTTATTCCCTTTAAATGTAATACCCTTAAAACACTGGTAAACACAACAAGTTTATAAATACAACATTTTTATTGAACTGTAATGTTCAATAATGAAGATGCTTAAAACTTTTTATGAAGACAAACATTCTAGGACTTCCAGCAATATTCTTAATGTGGCACCAGTTCTTTGTATTGATAAGGAATTAGTAAGCAGTGATACAGTTAGTGGATCCAATATAACACAAGTTAAGATTCTGGCATTTGAACATGAGTGAGATCAGTAAGAGAATTTGATGATCATTTTCCTTGGTAACTCAGATTTATGTTACAATTTTTGGTTGGAGGATCTTAAAACATTATAAATAACCATGATACACCAGATATTACATCATCCCTCCAGTGTGCTGCACCATTTTCAATGAAGATATGACATGTTATTCAAGGGGTTAAAAAAAGTATTGATGATGAAACTAATTTTTAACCTAAAAAATAAAAACAAGTACTAACCTCTTGATAGCATTTTTCTGGGCAATTTATCACTGGCTTTTTCTTTATCTGTTTCATCTTTTGAGGGCTTTTCCTCTTTTTCAAATGATTGTGTTAACTGGATTTGAATTTTTTCCTGTTGGAAGGAAAAATTAATTACTCAATGAAAATATAAACTGATTCAGTATTAAGTATTGGCATTTCCTAAGTAACTCAAAACTGTATGAAGGACAAGGAGGAGATGAGATTTTCATTTAATCCAATTAAACATTGTAAATTAACAGCTGAGCTATTTCTCCAGCACTTAAATATTCTAAGTTAGAAAGCAACTTAAGCTAGGTGTGGTGGCACACCTTTAATACCAGTACTCACAGGCAGAGGCAGGTAAATCTATGAGTTCGTGAGTTTGAGGCTGGCCTAGTCTACTTAGTGAAACCCCTGTCTCAAAACAAACAGAAAAGAAACTTAAAATGTTTTGAGAAAAATGGTTAAAACAGTATGTCCAGCCAGGCATGGTGGTGGCACATGCCTTTAATCCCAACATTTAGGAAGCAGAGGCAGGTGGATCTCTGAATTTGAGACCAGTCTGGTCTACACAGTAAGTTCCAATACAGCCAGGAACATAGGGAGATGCTGTCTCAAAACTAAAACCAAAAATACACCTAATATGTTCATTTGAATGTATCAATTAAAGCATATCTTTAAAATTGTTCTGGAGCACATAAATGTTTCCTGAGTGGTAACAGTTTCAGTGCCTTTCTTACATAACCCTTAGAGGTCAGAACTCAGCTCTTCTTGACCTATTGTTCGGGTGGAGATACTCACCACCACAATTATTAGTCATGACAATAGAAATGTGTTAGCATAAAAAAATAATTAACAAAACTTAAGTTTCTTCTTGAGATAGAGTCAAACGTATTCTAAGTTAGTTTTGAACTTGCTATATACAGGAGAAGGATTCTGAATGCCTAATCTTACCTCCATCTCCCAAGTGCTGGGATTACAAGCGTGCAATACTACATTTCATTCATGTGGTACTAGGGATGGAACCCAGGGTTTTGGCATGCTACAAGCACTGTCAGCTGAGCGACATCTCTAGCCCAAGTTTAATTTCTTGAACATCCCATATATGCACACTGCCTTCTTTCTTTTGCAATACAAAAATATAAGCAGAAACAGTTTCAAAATCATGACACCTGTTTTCTCACTTGAGATTTATGTATCACTATGCCTACTTCAATCACCACAAAGATGCTTTAGAAAGATATAAAATAATATTTTGTTTCTTGCTGATCTATAACAACTACAAACTAGCCATACCATTAAAAAAAAATAGAAAATAATCTTATGTTGAAAATGTCACTAAAGCAATTTTAAAGCCACCAGAGATTACTAGAAAATTATTTACACACCCCAAAAAGCAGAGATTATATTGAGCTGTTTGTTCAGGGAAAAATACAAAAAATATACAATAAACTTCAGGCCATTTTAACTAAAGATAAAAGTGTGACCTATTTTAGATTAAATTATACTTTTGTTCATTACTTAACTTTTCTGTATATAGTAGCAGAAGTGGTCAGTAACACAAGGGATACAAATGTCAAGATTCTCAAATTTATTCCCAGCAGAATTTCTCTTAAACTTCTCCCCACCGACATAAAATTACTTTCAGAACAACCACTAGAATTTTGGTTATATATACAACAGTAAGCTAGCCAGGCGTGGTGGCACACACTGTAATCCCAGCAGTCAGGAGGCAGAAGCAAGAGGACCTGGTCTACAAAGTGAGTCCAGGACAGCCAAGGCTACACAAAGAAACCCTGTTACAAACAAACAAACAAACAAACAAACACAAAAAAACAAACCAAAAACCAAACCACCACGACCACCAACAAAAAACCCCAAAACTGAAACAAAATAAAACAACAACAACAAAAGATTAGTTACTGTTTTCTTGCTCTCATTTTTTCTTCCTTCCATTCCTGCTGAGTTGAACTTCAGAGGCTGGGGATATTGCTCAGAACACAGAGTGCTGCCCACTAGCAGTCTCTACTAGGATGTCGGACACTTGCTCTCTCTGTCTTCTGTTTTGCTTACCAAAGACATTAGCAGTACTCACCAAGCAGCATGTCATACTCATGACTTTAATTTATTTACTAAGCTTTTTTCTGTTTCTCATTCACCTCACAGTTTTCAGCTATTTGGAAATGGAGTTTTCCTTCTTTGCAGTTTACTACTCAGGTGGGATGCCCAATGACACACATGCAGAAGGAAATGGGCTCCACACTGAGTTCTTGGACCTTCACTAAAAGGTACGTTCAATGACTCCATATTTCACTTCTAAATTCTTTCACTTGGGTTATAGGCATTAATTTACAGATATTAAATTATTTAATCAATAGGAACTGTATTATAAAACTCGAGTAGAGAAGGCTGCTGTCTGGTGTCTTGTCATCAGCTCCCCTTGTTTTCGGTATTTGAATAAAGAAAACCCATTGTTGGAAACTTTATCTAGCATCAAGGACTAGAACAGCTAGCAGAACACTTATTTTACAGTTCCCTTTCAGGTGCATTTTAGTGAACTGAAGGCATGGGAAAAAAGGTTTCTCCTTTTAAAAATAACTTTTGTTTAAAGAGGCAATAGAGATTTTTCTTCTTTTTTTTTTTTTTTTTTTTTGGAGAGACAGGATCTCTCTGGAATGTCCTGGAATTTTGTAGAACAGGCTGGCCCCAAACGCAGAGATCCGCCTGTCTCTGCTTCACTGAGCACTGAGATTACAGGCATGTGCCACCGTGCCCGGCTGCAAACAAAAATGATTCAATTTAAGAGAAACAGAAAACAATACAGAAAGTAAGTGGGATAACTAATTCTAACTTAACATCTTATGCAAGTGGTAAAACTCTTTTTAAAACATAAATATATAACCTGTAATCAATATATGTGCTAATAATCAACATATAACCTAGTAAATATTTTCAGAGGAATTTCTATGACATAGGTTTTTTTTTTAAGTATATCATAAGACATCTCCCATTGCCCCAAACACGTTTCACATAAGGTAAACTTAAATTTAAAAGAAGGATCATGACAGCTTTTCCCATAAGACACAAACGGCCACCTCTTCTCATTTCCTCAAACTCACTGGATTATAAATGCCACGAGGCTAAGATAACACAGCATTTTTCAACAGAACGAACAAATGAACTTTCAAAACACACTCCATGAGCAACCACATTCTTGAGTCTGACTTATAAAACAAACTTCCAAGCTTAGCAGTAGTGGCACATGCCTTTAATCCCTGCACTTGGTAGGCAGAGACAGTAGATCTCTAAGTTTGAGGCCAGCCTGCTCTACAGAGTTCCAAGACAGCATCTCTGTACCCCACGCATGTCTGCTGCTGTGGGGACCAAAAGATGTGTTTACAGCCCTTAAAAGGTACAGGTGGTTATGAGCAGTCACACGGGTGCTGGGAATTAAGTCTGGATCCCTTCCCTGGAAGAGCAGCCAGTGCTTCTGAGCCATCTCTCTAGCGCATAAGAGAACTTTTAAAAATTGCTATTTCAAACAACTTTATTGTTTTTTCTCCTTTCAGAATATGCCATAACTCACCAGGCTTACTAACAACCAGCTAGGTAATGCTTAATTAAGAACCATCCACATTCCATAAAACAACTGCCTGAAGGACTATGCTTAAAAGCTTTTAGAGGCAACAATACTCATTAAACATTTTGAGAGTATTTCTGACTTTGCTAGAAAAACAGTACTACCAAATACATTTAATTCCATATATACAATATGTATATTTTACATAGCTCCAATGGGGGTGAAAATATCAAATGAATTTTGAACATCTGAACTGCCAAAAAGTATTTTAAAGATTACTCATTATTACCTATAATCTGTTTTAAAATTTTCCCTTTTGTACATCTCAGAAGTAAAATATAGTGATCTGTAAAAGTACGACTCACTATAAGCATGGGACAACTAACTTTATTATCCACAGTATCTCTTCAAAGATATCACTTAAGCCATGGGAAAGGAGAAAAGGTTTGCTTGCTTCAATCAAGAAATGTACGACTGACATTTGCTTTTAAAAAAAAAAAAAAAATATTTTTTTAAAGACAAGTGTTTTCTTTGAGACATGGTTTACTGTTTAGCTCTAGATGATCTGAAACCTGCTATATAGATTCGAATGGCTACCCAAAGAGATCTACCCAACTCTGCTTCCACGATGCTAGAACTAAGGGTGTACCCCACTACTCCTCTGACATTTACAATTTAAAAATAGATGTACAACATGTTATGGCTTTTTCATTTAAAATTTTTTTCATGGTTTCTTAAATAAGCACTAGTTGTCTCACTTATTTAGAAACTTAATTTTAAGTTGCCTAAACCCTTCTTATGAAGCACAAGCCACTCACTAACACCCCAGTTACCATATCGTCTGCAGAGATGAAAATACTGTTCAAACAGCACCAAAGACCATCTGCAGTTAAGATTAACAGAAAGTAAAATCAAAGCATTAAAAAGAATATAGGATTCAAACTCTGTGGTCTGCCTGAATCTCAGTCAGAGTTAAAAGTATTAGACAATAATAAAGACTCATGCAAAATGGACGCTGGCTTTATTATACATTCAGGCTAACTAAACTATTAAGCAGAAGGAGGGTAGTTCCCAGAGAAGCAACAAGAACACAACAAATTTCCAAACTTCAAATTAAAAAGGTAATTATATCATAATTATAATCACTGATTGTAATTAAATATTGATTACTTTTGAATAGTAATTTATAACTTTCTTAAAGTCACATCCCTAGGTAAACATATAAGCTCAGCTTTTCCAAAAGAGCAATCTCTATTGCAAGCCTCAGAATGAAGAGTTTTCCTCTCATTTGGATTTTTGTTAACAAGTATTATCAAATCAGTTTCATTTGCTACAGATAAAAGAATACACATACATTCAGCGTTCACTGATCATATCAAAGAATATCTCCAGTTCCACCACGTCTTCAAATAACTTTTGTTTTGCTTTTTTTTTTTTTACCTGGGTCTCCTGTGATATCTCTGCTGCAGGAGGTGGTGGAGATTCTTCACACACTGCAAGGCTCCGAACTAGCTTTAACTTTGAGCTTGACTAAAGAGAAGTATTTAAAATTAACACTACATTTCATAAATTAGGGCATATTCAAAAGCCCGCTAGAGTGTCTAAACTTTTTAGTTTCCACCACGCATAAAAAGTAGATGAAATGTGTAAGTTAGGTATATCATTATAGCAATAGCAAGTATGGGAATAATTTCGATCTCAAATCCAACAAATGGTGAGAAAGCCATTTTTCTCTATAGCTAAAAAAAAAAAAGAACAACAAAAAAAACCCACCAAAGATAATTAAAAGCAATGCACAAAAGCAACTAGGCAAGACAAAAAAAACAAAATAAAAAAATTAAAAAACCAAATAAAACAAAAGAAGCTTTCTAGCCCAAACAAAAGATGAGAAACTAAACTGAATGTGCTGTATGAAAACAAGAATTCATCAAGCATGAAGGAAGGCCTTGGCATGCCAGCACACCAAATAGTTACTATACCTTAGACCTCTTTCCTGTCTGTCCAAATGACTGCAGGGGCCGC
This sequence comes from Acomys russatus, assembly GCF_903995435.1. Lineage (NCBI taxonomy): Eukaryota > Metazoa > Chordata > Mammalia > Rodentia > Muridae > Acomys > Acomys russatus. Next base: position 27,752,801 of record NC_067142.1, on the reverse strand, counting down.
TGAATATACAATAAGAAAGATTTTTATTAAATTTCACACTCAAACAGAAAAATTGCTTAATTTATACACCTAAACCACAGAGCTCTCTAAACAAGGAAATCAAAGATGGTGCAGAGATTGATTCCTTCCAAAAGCACAGTCGGAAAAATTACTAAGCCCATCTGTGGATTGGCATTTTTCTTTAAATCAGCAACTTTCTGTGTTAAATGAATGCACTATGGAGTTTTGAAGGTGGCTTTTTCATAGTAAAATAAAGCATGTTTCTTCAATATTTTATAACAACATTATTACCAATGTTGGAGTAAGTGGACACACCAAACCACTCAGCAATTTCAATTAGCTGAAGTCAGAAAAAGTTCAACTTCTCTAAGGAAAATATTTGAATAGCACAGAGTCAGAGTCTATGCTGCTTTCATCTCTCATCTGCTGAGCATTTTCAGCAAAACACAAAGGTCACATCACCAGCGTTAGTTCAGAATGCTGCTCATGAGGTCTCGGGTGAGCAATGAAGCAGAAATGATACAAGGCAGACCCAGGAAAGGTGTTTAGCACAGCTGTCAGATCACTAGCCACATCATCAGAGAACTCAAGAAGCCACCAACTGTAGTCTGTGCTAGAGCCTGCAGTGCCTGTAACTCAGAACCAAACAGATTTTAAACTCTTTTTCCTTCTGCTTCTTTCCTTTCTGTCATTTCAAATCCAGCTCCACTTGGGGCATCTATTCTCATTAGCAGCAGGGAGCCAATACCGCATCAAACACAGTACATATTCAAAACTGCTATTACATATTCAAAAAGGCTACTAAGCTTCACATTTTGAGAAAAGGGAGAAAAATATTATGTATACTAACATCCCAAAAGACTTCTATGTGAGGCCAACAGAAATACCAGTCAGAGTATGAAAATGGCAAAACCTCTATTCTGGGTCTTAATGCCTTCAAAGATTAAAACATTATATTCTTACGATTAAACTCTAGATCACCGAGTGAACAACGACTCCTAAGAGACAGAAAGTCAGGTACCACTTTTCTCTCCCCAAAAAAAGGCTGCTTGTGGAGGGAAAAAATGATCTGAATATGTTTGCACAGAGTACTGTCTAAGCAGATTCCTTGTGCGTAGGTGGATTAGTTTCTACTTGCTCTTATTTTCACCTTGGCCAAGTGGGCTTTTCTCTTTCTGTAAGTCACATCTAAGAAAGGGAAATAAAGATACAGTTCCTGTCTGGTCTTAAGGACTTCACAGTCCAGAATCAGTTGCAAATTAGTCAAATTGAACCTAAGAGCCTCCGAATCTCAGTACAGTACCCTTCCACTTATATACACTTATGTGACAGGTTACATGGATATGGGAGGTTGAATTCCAAAGACAGTCCCATCCATCCTTTTGTAACTCAACCAAACACAAAGCTGGACTCTGATATGAAGGGATTTTACAGAAGTAGCTAAACTCTGAGTCAGTTCATCCTAAGATACTGATTTAAGACTGAGATGAGTCTGGCCCATCAAACAAGCCATTTAAAAGATAAGTCAAAACAGGCAAGTTAGAGAGATTCAAATGCATTGTTTGCTTTGAAGATAGACAGACCACCCAGGAAAACAGGGACCTTATTCAACTTTGGAACTGAAGTCTACTGAAAAAGGAATGCACCTTGACCCCTGTTCTCCCCCAGTTCTCTCAAAGAGGATAAGCATGGCTACCACTCTTGACTCTCCCCCCACCCCCACCATTTGTAAAATCTTAAGCAGAATACCCAGGTGAGTCCACTGTAAGCTCCTAATGGGGAGTTATTTAAACTCTCCTAAGTTTGTGTTGATCTGTTATACAGCAAGAAAAAACAAATATACCAATATATAAGTAAAATGCCAGAGTGGCATTATTATATAAGATTCTTTATTTCTTTTCATTTCAGAAACATACTATATAATATATAGAAGAAAATCTCCCCCACACACTTGTACACATAACAGAGCAAAGATTTCTGCTTATAAAAGTAGATGTCACACACACATACATAGACTTTTTCAGTCTGGCAGACAGACTTAGCTTCAAGTAGAGATTCTTTACAAAAGAATTTTAAAAGTGGATTTTATTTACTGGAGAATACATTCTACCTTTATCAGAACCTTATGTTGACAGGAAAAATATATAGCAGCAACTCTTTTAAGTTCCGTATTAGTAATGAGAAACATAAAGTGAACTAGAATTTAGGAAGTTGAAGGACAAATATTAATTGATATAATTTATCCTGTTTCCACCAAAGAACAGACAGAAACTAGGTCAACAAATGGGTGCAAAATATACAACATTCTTTTTGTTTGTTTATGAGACAGCTTCTCTGTGTAGCCTTGTCTGTCCTGGACTCACTTTGCAGACCAGGTTGGCCTTGAACTCACAGAGATCCACCTGCCTCTTTTACAAGTATGAACTCCGTGCCCAGTTTATAGAACATTCTTAATGGACTCTCAGTTTTTAACTGAAAACAACATACTGGCAGAGACACCACCTACTAGAATTTAAAGAAAAACTAAGGAAGATCAGAGTAATCTTCTTGTGTATATTATGTGTTAAAATAAAAGTAATTGCCAATCCAGTATCACTCAATTTAGAGGAAATTCAACTTATTTCATGAAGGGAGTTATTTTTATTTACAATCAGTAATTATTATTGTTAGGTTTCAATCCTGGGACAAGGACTAAGGTGCTGACTTAATACATCAAAGCAGACTTGGATTCCAGGTTCTCCCAGCATCCCTCAGTCCCTATCTGTTACAAGGCTCTACTAGCTGGCATACCTTCCCCCAAATGCCCTTTCCTGTAGAATACAACCATTTTGGCTACCCCTCTCTCTTTGGGTCTTCTGGCTGCTACACCTGGTTCCTCTCTCTCCCTTCTCTCCATACGTCCTGGCTCAGGGTCATGTCCACTTTGGACTCTCCCAGATGCCCCTACTCTCGCTATGCTCTCCCACATATTTATAATAAAATTTCTTCTCCACCATACCTAGGAGCAGTCATGTTTCTTTTATTTCTTTTCTTTTCATTCAATTATTACCAAAATAAACTATAATAGTTGAAACTTTTTGACTAAGTAAGACCATACCTTGTAAATTACTAATTTGCACTGTTCTTCTATACAACAGTAAAAATTGAAAGCAATTATGTGGAAGAGTAGAAAGAATTAAGTACTCAGTAAAAATGGGGAGTGAAAACAACCAATGCCAGGATGGCAATTTCTATCAAAATAAAATAAAACAATTTTTTTTAAAGTCAAAAGAACTGAAAGAAAAAAAGTCAATAAAGTGACAACACAAACACAAATTGAATGTTAGTACTTGATCCTTTAGGCCATAGAATATGGTCAAAGATCCAAAGATCTTTGATACTTAGGCAACACTCCCAGGGAAACTCACAGCCTCATGGTTTATTATTCCAAATATTAAACGAAGGCAAGAGTTCTCCATTATAATGGTGAATATGTAAAAATTGCTCGATCGAAAAAACTATATTCAGGCTGGGCGTGGTGGTGCATGCCTTTAATCCCAGCACTCAGGAAGCAGAGGCAGACAGACCGCTGTGAGTTCAAGGACAACCTGGTCTATAAAGTGAGTCCAGGACAGCCAAGGCTACACAGAGAGACCCTGTCTCGAAAAACAAAACAAAACAAAAAAAGCTATATTCAAGCATTTCTTCACCTCCATGCTTACAAATGCCAATACCACATTTGTATATGACCCAAGGTCAATTGAAATCAAATTCTAGAAATAATTAAGAGTATTTTGGGATATGAATTTTAAGTTTTAAAATGTTGAATTTTTTTAATGTTCATAAAGTTCAGTAAAAGCAAACCACATAAATAGGCTTAAAAGACAAAAGTTATGTTGAAATTGAAATTTTAGAGCTGGGCAGTGGTGGCACACATCTTTAATTCCAGCACTTAGGAGGCAGAGGCAGGTGGATCAAGGCCAGAATAGCTAGGACTACACAGGAAAACCTTCTCTTGAAACAACAACTTTATTACTAAAGAAAGAACTCTATGTTGCAAGGTAGAAATTTGAGAATCTGTGTGGCCATGCTTTAGCTCATAAATAATTGATAATAGTAATGATTATAAAGATAATAGTATATCAATTGAGGACAGGACTGCTTTGAGGTATGGTTGAGGGGAAGGCTTTTATTGTAGATATGAGGGAGAGTAAAGCCAGAGGCATCTGGAAGAGTCCACAGCAGAAAGACAAAGTAGCAACCTGAACAAGGCCAGCAGACTGGGCCAAGCCATGAAAGACAAGCCACACAAAGTGAAGGCAAAGGACATCAAAGAGAGGGGCATGAGAAAAGGGGCCAAGAGAGGAAGACAAAGAGCACATAACACTGAAATCGTAGGGCTGTAAGGGAATGGGAATCTGGGGGAGGGAAGCCCATGATCTGCAGAGTTTAGGGCAGGGGGGTGAGGTAAGAAGAGCCAGGACAGCAGCATGGACTCTGCTACCAGGTACTTGTGACATTGAGCGCACCTGAAGGCTAGTATGTGCTTTGGTATGCTAATAGGCACCACAGATAGCCAGTTTCTTTTGGACCTGACAATTATTATACTTTGCATTTGTTTCATCAGTTAAGAAATCTGCTGGAGGGAGGGGGTGGGTAGAGGCTAGAGAGATGGCTCAGAGGTAAAGAGCACTAGCTGTTCTTCTAGAGGTCATGAGTCCAATTCCCAGCAACCACATTGTGCTCTCAACCATCTATAATGAGATCTGGTGCCCTCTTCTGGCTTGCAGACAGAATACTGTACGCATAAATAAATAAATAAATCTTAAAAATAAAAATATCTGTTGCCTACTCTACAACTCACATTGTTGAAACAGGTATGTCCCAAGGTGTTTTGCTTTTGTTTTTCACTGATAAAGGATTATACTATGTGGCCGATGCTAGTCTTGAATTTCAAATGTAGCCCAAGTGGACCTGAAACTCCACATCCTCCTGCTTCATGCTTCTGACCACGGCTTCCTGAGTTGTGCTTGACAGCTTCGTGAGACTGTCATTACTTTGTTGTCTCCTACCTGTACCTTCAGTTTGTTTTGAAGTAATTCAGGACTAAGATGTCATACTATCTACTTTAATTGATAAATGTGTGGAAAAAAATCATACACATTAGATAAAATTTATGCACCTGAAAACAAAGGCTTATTGTAGTAGTTTACTGATCTACTATCTCATGAAAGTATTACTAAGAATACTTTAAGTGCTAAAACTAGTCTCTGGAACAGCCCCTCAACTCCTATATAATGTGACCCTGAGCTAAAGGTTAACTGCTGGACCTTTTAACTCTTATCTCTCTGCTTCTATAAACAATGTTTGCTGACTGCAGATGTTCAGAGCAGCTTTTCTGTATATATCATAATTGCCCTTAAAAACTCAAACCAAGTGAAGGTCAGGGCTTCTTCCAGCTAATCTACTTAAGATGGTCCTCACTGGTGGTTGACTTTTTCCAGCCTCTAGGGAGTTCTTCTCTTCAGGTATACCATAACATTATGTGTTAACAAAAACCAGCTTGGGCTGGAGAGATGGCTCAGTGGTTAAAAGCACCAGCTGCTCTTCCAGAAGACGCAGGTTCAATCCCCAGCATCCATATGGCAGCTCACAATTGTCTGTAACTGCAGTTCCAAAGGATCTGACACCTACATACCAATGCACATAAAATAAAACTATAATAAATAAATAAATGAATAAACAAACAAACAACAAACAAACAAACCCGAAACCAAAAAATAGCTCACTTTTACACCATAACAGTTACTAACAAAATGCAGATACAACCACCCTATTGTTAATAAACAGTATGTGTTGGAGAATAGGAGTAGGAAGACAGTGCTTGTTCTTTCCAATGTCTAGTATGAACTGTGTATATATAAATGTCAGGCTGTATCTTAAAGGTCCACAGGGAAGGCGATGCTTACTAGTAGATTCAGATTAAGTTGACAGGACTTACTACATCACTTAGGCTGGCTTTAATGATCATCTTAAGATAGGCGATTAAAACTGAGCCATTATTTCTTACTGATGCTTAATGTAAGCAGAATAAATTACTTTCTAGATTTTCTATTACTTAAATGTCTTCCATATAAGTTATTTCAACTACAATAAGTCCTTTGCTGGGTATTGTTAACGAAGCTATCCTGTTCTTAAAAGAAAAAGAAATGTCAGCGTTCTTATACAGAATAACTTTTAAGGAAAACTTTGAAATGATAAAGAATAGACTTGTGGATTACAATAAAATGAACTCCATATATATTTTCCTCTTTACAGTCAATACACTATATAGTACTCATAGTAAACAACATGCTCGCTCAGTGCGAAGAACAGTCTTTTGTGTTGGCCAGCAAGCTCCATGGGTTTTCTTGTCTACTTGCACTACCTAAGCACCTAGAATACACACATGCCTCCACACTTGGGGCTTTTACAGTGGTGCTAGAGACATGTGTTTGCATAGGAGACACGTAAGCAATTGAGCAATCTTCCCAGTTCCTGATGGTTAATCTTAATTTTCAACTTTAATGATTTGAGACTCCCAGGATGTTAAGTAAAGTACACCTCTAAGAGTGTCTATGAATTAGATGATAAGGGCTCTGCCCTAACCATTTCACAGTCTATTGATAAATACACAACTCAAATAATCAGGAGGGTGGAGTCTAGTTGAAGGAAGTGGGTCACATGGGGTATGCACTAGAGGGTATATCTTGACCAAGGCTGCTTTATTTTAACTTCTTTATGAGGTGAAGAGCTTTCCTATGCCATGCTTTCATCTCTGTAGTTCTGCTTTACTACAGGCCTCAAAACACTGGAGTGAGCCAAACATGAGCTGAAACCTCTGAAGATGAGACAAAATAACTGTTTCCTCATTAAGTTGTTGTTTTTAGGTATCTATTTTAGCCAGGAAAAGCTAACACAGTAAAGCATTAATGTTAAAGACATTCGGATAAGTTTTAGTGGCAGATTTCAGATTAACACAAACTCTTTCTATTTGACAGACAGAATTCAAGTGCCCTTCCTCTAGGTAGGCATTAGCTGTATGTACCATCAAAATAGTATAAAGGAGGCTCCCAGGCACCAGCCTTTCTGGTGCTCTTATCTCTTGGAACACTCTCCCTGAGAGCTTGAGCTGCCACTTTTTGAAACTAAGTATCTCTGCCTGAAATTAAAAGCCTTCTCAATGGTTGGCTCTCAACTATTATGCATGCACAGCAATTAAGGTATTAGGTAAGATCTGCCCATTCCCCACAAATCTCTTTACTCAGAAATGGCTGATGGGCTGGGAGTGGTGGTGCGCACCTTTAATCCCAGCACAAGGGAGGCAGAGGCAGGCGGATCGTGAGTTTGAGGCCAGCGTGGTCTACAGAGTGAGTCCAAGAAAGCCAGAGCTATTACACAGAGAAACCCTGTCTCAAAACCAAAAAAGAAATGCCTGATCGATTGAGAAACCTCTAGAGGGCTGTTTCTGCTTGGTTTGATCATTCTATTTCTCTCTCTTCTATAAGCTCCTAGGTTAAATTCTGAACAATTACAGCACTAACAGTGAAGGAGGAGGATGACATGAACAGGTAGAAAGCCAATAAAAACATACTGGATACACCCAAATTTAAAGACCCACATCATGTGATACATATATGTAAACCAAACACCCAAGACTCAGCAAGCTGTCCAGATAACTAAGAGATAAGCTATTAAATATGTACCCAAGGGTCAACTTGCCCTTTTAGGATTGTGAAACGTGGCTGGGCGGTGGTGGCACATGCCTTTAATCCCAGGAAGCAGAGGCAGGTAGATCTCTGAGATCAAGGACAGCCTGGTCTACAGAGAGAGTTCCAGAATAGCCAGGGTTACACAAAGAAACCCTATCTCAAAAAGCAAAAACAAAAACAAACAAAGAACTGTGGAAAGTGAGTTCCATATGAAAAGAAGCCCACTTATCCCACAAGCATCAGGCACTTGTAGTCACGACAGACTCTCCTTACCTGCAAATCAATGTTGTTGTCAATACAGTGTTCATTCTTCTCTGCCAAAATCTTCCCACAGTTTTCTGATTTGATAAGATTTTCAACTCTGGTTGTATCTTTTACTTCTGCCTCCAAATCCTTCATTGTTTCAGTTTCATCTTTTATAATAACAATATCAGACATCCTCATTAGCAAAGGTTATTTTAGAATTCTACAGGGAACTTGAAGCCTTGGCAAAAAAGAAAAGTAATCTTCATTTAGTCTGGAACATTCTTTACATTCAGTTACAGAATAATATTAACTAAGAGACTTCTATATTTCAAGATTAATGCTGAACGCACATAAGCAAAAGCACAATTCTTGACTTCAAGATCTGTGTAACATTTTGGGATAGATGTTTCTTAAAATTTCACAATACAGTGAGAAGAGACCCGGGCTATATCAAGATGGAAAATGATGGCTTAAACATTTACTCAGATGACAGTAAAGTATTTTTCTCTAAAGAAATACTATAAACATTGTCCTAAATCCTACTGACCCTGAGTATTCACTACTGTCATACACTAAATGTGTTTTCCTGTCACAGTTTACACCTAGATTCCTAAAACTGTACTTTAAAAACTGCCCTTATACTGAAGTGAAGGAACAGGGTAGGAGAGGGAGCAGAAAAGTAAGACCTAGAAAGAGTGGGGGCAGGAGGGCAGAATATCTGCAGAGAAAAACTGCGGGAGGGGACTTCTCTGTGACAAGTTGGAGACCTAAGTGAGAACAGGCCTCTGGGAGGATCTGCAGAGAGCTATGGCTGAGACTCCTAGCAGCAGGGCAATGGAGACTGAAGAGGACGCCCTCTAACTAGACAAGGCTCCTGGTGGAGGTGGGAGAACACCAACCCACCATAAAAACTTTGGTCCAAAACTCACCCCGCCTACAAAACATGCAGGGAAAAAAGATAGAGCAGATATTGAGGGACTGTCCAACCAGTGCCTGGCCCAACCCAAGACCCACCCCAAAGAAGACAGCCATCCCCTGACTCTATTAAAGATACTCTGCTATGCTTGCAACAGAAGCCTCTCAGCGGACAACTCTGATAGGCTTCACCCAGCAACAGTTCAAAACAGATGCTGAGACTCATAGCCAAAAATTGGGGGACGCATAGGGAGTCTAGCGGAAAGGTGGGGGAAAGGGAAAGAGAACCTAGAGGTGACAAGAACTCCACAAGACCAACAGAACAAACTAACCAGGGCCCAGAAAGGCCTGTGGAATCTGAAACACCAACCTAAGGACCATGCACGGACTAGACCTAGATCCTCTACATAGATGTAGCTGATGTGTTGCAGCTCAGGCTTCTTGTGGATCCACTAGAAAGAGGAGTGGGGGGCTGGAGAGATGGCTCAGAGGTTAAGAGTACTGTCTGCTCTTCCAGAGGTCCTGAGTTCAATTCCCAGCAACCACATGGTGGCTCACAACCATCTATCATGAGATCTGGTGCTCTCTTCTGGCAGGCAGGTACACATGCAGGCAGAACACTGTATACATAAATAAATAAACCTTAAAAAAGAAAAAGAAAGAAAAGAAAGGGGAGTGGGTTCTGTTATCGGCTTTTCATCACTTCCCCGTAACAGGACTGCCTTGCCATGCCACAGGGGAAGAGTACCAACTCAGTCCTGATGCGACTTGATATGCTGGGGTAGACTTTTTCTTCTGAGAAATGGGGAGGGAGGGTAGGGTTGGGAGGAGAGGAGGGAAGGGGCTATGACCAGAATGTAAAGTGAATAAATAAATAAATTAATTAATAAAAAATAAATGATCAAACCCACAAAGATCAAAGAATGCTTGGCATATGAGTAAAATTCTTATAGTTTTTCTGTACTTTGACAATTTTTATAATAAAGTCTTCTCTTTAACAAACTGGAAAATTCTTCCCTCACCCTCCATAAATGTTTTACAGTTAAATGCAAGTAAGTACATTTGAAAGTTGAAAAAAATATTTATAATACCATACATAGACTATTCTAAATTTAAAAATAAAAACAAAGCTGAGCATGGTGGCACACACCTTTAATTCCAGCACTTGAGAGGCAGGTGGATCAGTGTGAGTTAGAGGCCAGCCTGGTCTACAAAGTGAGTCCAGGAGAGCCAAGATAACACAGAGAAACCCTGTCTCAAAAAATAAGAACAAAACAAAACCAAAAAACGCATCTTATTCGGGTTGGGCTGCAGTCCAGCATCTGGCAGAGGGAGGGGATAACCCACTGGAGATCTGGAGTAAGAGAAGTTTGGCAAGACTGTGGTGTAAGCAAGCAAGCAGAGTATCTTCTGTAATTTGATCAGAAACCAGAAGTTCATTGGCTCATTCTGAAAACAATTCAGGTTGCAAAGTGGAGAGAAGGTAAATTGGCTAAGGAAGATATCAGGCTCCTTTATTCCCTTTGAATGAACTGTAAAGAAAATTGGCTACCCAAAGAAATAGGAACATTACCTGATGTGCCCTATGGATCTGGGATTGTGGTGTTCCACAAAAATAAAATAAAATAACCCAAGGTTCCTTTTCACAGTTGTCAGCCAGGATGTCAATTGTATTGAACCAACAGTAATCTGGCGGGAGGAGTCCCATGTCCTTGTCACCACTGTAGATTCCTGGGCTGAAATGGACTGTCTTGGATCAAATATATCATACCTTTCAGTGGCCTAAAAGGAAAACAACAGCAACAAAATAAAACATTAAAAAAAATTTTATAAACCAAAAGGAGTCACCAGAGCCTACAGAGCTGATCTAAAGGGCATAGAGGGGAAGGAAGAGAAAGGAACAGATATGCAATATGGTTAGTGCAGCAGGGAAGACGGTAGCTCCATTTCATGAATCATATTAAAACTCCAAAAACTATGGTTTCACCTAGAGTTGTAACTATGGACTTAGGACTGTAATTCTGGGGCTGGAGAGATGACTCAGAGGTTAAGAGCACTGGCTGCCCTTCCAAAGGTTCTGAGTTCAATTCCTAGCAACCACATGGTGGCTCACAACCATCTATACAGAGATCTGGTGCCCTCTTCTGGCACGCCAGTGTACATACAGGCAGAATACTGCACACATAATAATCAAAAAAACAAAATCAAAAACAAAACTGTAATTCTGAGCAGGGCAGTGGTAGCATGCACGTTTAATCCCAGCATTTAGGAGGTAGAGGCAGGTGGATCTTTGTGAGTTCGAGTCCAGCCTGGCCTACAGAGTGAGTCCAGGAGAGCCAGGGCTACACAGGGAAACCCTGTCTCAAAAACAAAACAAAACAAAAAACAATTCTAAAAACAATTTTATATCCTGTAGTTTTAATAATAATAAACAACATTTCCAAAGAAATCCATTGTATCTACTAAAATAAACATATATAAATGGTGTAATAATTTTAAGTGACATCTATTTAAAAAATTGATGCTCAAATTCGTACCATATTGTATTAAATCCATAGAAGCATTTATGCAAATCAAAATTACCCTGAAAGTTCATCTTACATCTGTAAAGAATAGCCAAGATCAATAAAACAAATGACAATTCCTGCTGGCAAGAATGTAATGTAAGTGGAAGACTCATTCATTGCTAGACTGAGTGTAAACTTGTACAGCCACTATGAAAGTCATGTAGCAGTTACTCAGGAAGATGAGAATAGAGCTACCTCAAGATTCAGCTAGACTACCCTTGGAATATACTCAAAGGGCTCTGCATCCTACCAGAGACAACTGCCCATCCATGTCCATTGGTACTCTGTTCATTCATAATAGCCCCAAACTGGAAGCAGCCTAGACACCCATCAGCAAATATATGGATGAAGAACTCCTTTTTTCAATTTCTGGTCATTAGACAAAAGCCAACGTTCATTCAGGGACTTGGAAAGCTACTTCCCACTTGGCAAAATGAGTTGTTCTCCATATTTCTAGTAAAAGGGAAAAATGGATTTTTAGAGGAGGGCGGCAAGAGTTAGAGTGACTGTAAGGGTGTATGTCTGACATGGCAGAGTCATATAGGAATGAGAAACAGGAAGAAGAGAAGCCCATGAGCTGGAGGTTAGGGTAGGGGCAGGTGAGAAGAGCCAGGATGGCTGAGAGAGCCTGGGGGCTAGCATGCACTTTGCTATGCTAACAGGCACCACAGTTAGCCATTTGTCCTGAGAGTTTTGGGGACATGACAATATTAACATAGATGCCCAGTCAGGAACATATTACACATTATAAAACACTGATAGAAACAGCTTTCTTTTTTTGTTTTTGTTTTTTGACACAGAATTTCTCTTTGTGGCCCTGGCTGTCCTTGAACTCAGAGATCCGTCTGCCTCTGCCTCCCAAGTGCTGGAATTAAAGGTGTGTGCCACCACCACCCAGCTGAGAAACTATACCTCTCAACTTTTTTAAAAAATAAAATTTTATTACATTATTAATTATTATAGTTATATCTTAGATGCATCTTTTGCCATCTAAACTTTGTCATTTTTACTGTGAGCCTGGTGTGAGAACACAGCAGTCATGTGGTGAACAATGCCTTGGGGAACTATGAGAGAGGCTCCAGGCAAAAAAAGCAGACGGCTTTTTTTTTTTTTAAAACCTAAGGTGCATTTTGTTTCCTGGATTGTTCTTGGATCTGATTTCTTGCTTTCTATGACAAACATTTACATATGATTTATAAAACATGTTTATTCTTGTTGGATGTCAGGACATAGCTATAGAACCTAAACTGGTTAGTGTACCCTGAGTCTGGATCTGGCCTTCTGCCTTGCTTTCAGGCTTTCCCAGATATAATGCATAGTGTATGTCAGGCAATTGTGTTTAAACTGGTCTGCCCTGGGAAAGCTCTGGAAAAGGGCTACTCTGTTAATATTTAGTATGTGCTTACTGGCATTTATTTACATGTTTTTCTGAACTCAAACAAACTGTTTCATGCTCTGAACAACTTTTGTTGTTGCTCACTGTCTACCTGGTAAGGAGAGCTGTGGTTTAACTGTAAAGTAGCAGGACAATAAAATGTTCTGTTACTTTCCCCTGGTGACCCTGTGGGGAAATTTAAAATCTCATGCGCTCAGTTATCACAGGTCTCTGACTATGGCCTTAGTAGGTAGACTGTTCTATACAGTCTATACAGTGGGTGTGGTGGTGAGGGGAGGAAGGAAAAGCACAAGTTCAAAGTCACCTTCAACCACACATAGAGCTCAAGGCCCACCTGGACTACATGAGAGCCTGCTTAGGTGACCAACAAATCCTCCTGAGAAGCACTTGTAGTATCTGTAGGAGTGTCTGCTATTCTAGGCACCAGCCACTCCTTGGAACATTTGAAAATAAGTAAATGATAAAAGTTAACAATATCAGACTTAGCATTAATTTATAAACCAGTTAAAGTGGCGATTCTTGGACCATGACAAATTCTTGAAAATCTTAGTAAAATCAAGAGCTTCCTAGTCAGATAGAGCCTTGTACAGGTGCTTCCTTCCACACATAGACTCACAGACTACATGTAATTTTAGGGGTTCATGGTTTGTCACAAATGCTACATAAATCTTAACAAGCCTTACTTTTTACTTCCTGCATGTATATTATATAAATGTACATGAATAGATTTATATTAGCTATATAGACATGTAAATACATTAGAAAACATGCATACTACATAATAAAATGCATATATCTGTATAAATGTCATGTTTATATAGCATTACTTGTGACATATTTATACACTACACAATGCACACCATTTTATAACACTCATGTATAAAGCATGAGCTACTGGTGCCTATCTGTAATCCTAGCACTTAGGAGGTTATGACAGGACAGCAATTTTGAAACCAGCTTGAAATGTATAGAGAAACCTGATCTTGCACACAATATACGTATACACTTTATATGCTAGTCACATATAAGCATCTGGAGAACTAAGAACAAAGAAATATATATTTATATTCAAATAAACTTGCTCTACTCAAGTGAGAAGGCAGGGCTGCGTACCGAGATATTAACGGAGCTTCTTTGACATTCCATTAAATTTACTGAGATTTCCTTTTTTTCTTTCTTTCTTTCTTTTTTTTTTTTTGTTTCTTGTTTTGTTTTGTTTTTCAAGACAGGGTTTCTCTGTGTAGTCTTGGCTGTCCTGGGCTCACTTTGTAGGCCAGGCTGGCCTTGAACTCACAGCAATCCCCCTGCCTCTGCCTCAGAGTGCTGGGATTAAAGGCGTGCACCACCACGCCCAGCGAGATTTACTTTTGTAGAACTCTGACTTAGAAGAATTTAGGGGGTAACTACAGACTGAACAGCTTTTGTTAAAAACGCTAGAGACCAGTGGTGTTTTGTATTTAAAAAATACTTATCATATTTTGGAGTTGAAGAGATGTCTTGGAGCATACTTGCTGCTCTTGCAGAGGACCTAAATTCAATTCCCAGCATGCACATCGACTGACTTACAATGACTTGCAATTCCCACTCCCGGGGCTCTGATGCCTTATTCAGGTTGGGCACCTGAACAAACATGGTGCATATACAGACAAGCAGGCATATACACACATAATTTTAAAAGATCACATTTGCATATACATGTGCATATACCCAACCAACCCGCCCGCCTGCCTGTCTCTCTATATATCTATCTACCGGGTCTGGAGAGTGTTTTATTTATAGTTTTAGTCTATCTTTATTTTGACTTTGACATAAGATGAAGTGTAGAATTTCCTATATAGCACCATTTTGCCATTCAGAAAGATTATTTAGCATTTTGGAAATGGGGATTAGGAATGGTCAGGTTGTATTTTGTATCAAATTAACCCAAATCAATTGAAATGAGTATTGATTAGCAACAGAAGTATCATAAGGTTTACCGAGACAATTTTTGACAGGGATCTAATTTCACCTTCACCTCATACTCCCCACATTGAGGACCTAATCATATAGCAGAGACAGTAATAAAGCAGTAGAGTCATCAAAAGAATGTAGAAGTATTAAGTGCTATATTTTATGGGGCAGGGAAAGGGGTTATACGTGAAAATTGCATTTAATTCAACTTTGAAAGAATTTTCATCTTCTAAATCTGTTTCTTGAACACACATAAAACCTTTCCCTTATTTTCTGCTGTGGTAAGACATACGTGGTTTCACAAAGCCATCATGACACTATTAATAGATAGTATACTTTCAACAAACTGTTGTCTTAATTGCTTTACGTAACAGAATGGGAATATTATAACTGTTGCAAGGCCTAAATGATTTAGTATTTTGTATACAGGTAAATGCTAAGTGGACTTTTTTGCTTTGTGGTATTTTAAAATCTTGTTACAAAGCTGGGAGCTGTGGCACATGCTTTTCCCAGCATCCAATAGGCAGAGACAGGTGGATGACTGTGAGCAGTGATTGACTATCCAGTAAATATGAAGCTAGCCTATGCAACTTGGCAAGACTCTGACTAAAAATTAATTAAAAAAAAAAAAAAGCTGGAGATGAAGGTAATGGCAGAGTACTTTGTCTAGCACGCATGAGGCCTTGAGTTCACTCCTTAATATCTTTAAGCATAACATTAAAAAAAAACTTGTGAAACAAACCTCTGCAATGAAACTTCTCTGTACGACTTACTTCTACAACATCCCCTGACTCTTTAGTTACTTCAAAATTAAAAGTCACAAATTAGTAAGAAAATGTCAGCATACACCCACTGTGATACATTCAAAAAATAAACACATAAAAAGGCCATAGAAGTATTGAAAAATACAAATTTATTAATAACAAACTGCATAATTATGAAGAGGGAATTAATTATAGTGTGTTGATTTTTAATTGATTTCTACAACCCTGAAAAGTTATAGAAAAAAATTAAGAGAAAGACTTGTCTCTTAAATGACCTGACCATGTACAGGGAAGACAAAGCATTTAAAATACATTATTACATATTTTAAATATGCAATAAGTTCAATCTGATTACAATGTCTCAAGCATGAAGTTCTAAAAAAAAAAAATGAACAAAGGCTAAAAATCAGTTTATTTAAAATATATAACCTTAAGATCATAACTCTTTACCTAGTAATCTGAAAGAGAACAGAATTTAACATAAATTAAAATGCAACCACTAACTCCTGCTGACCAAACAGCAGCAACAAAATCAGATTAAAATCAGCTGCACTTTTACAGTCAATGAAAATTGAAATCTTATATATAAAGCAATGGGGAGAAGAGAGCCTTGAGAGGGAGGGATGGAAAAACCAAAAACCCCAAAAGTATAGTAGCCAGAGCCCGGAGGTACAGACTTAACTGGGAGCAAGACAGAGGAGGGCACTAGGAGCGAGGAAGAAGCACACAATCACAGACAGTGGTCAAGAAACAAGCAGATCAGATACTAAAAGGAAAAGAGAGGGAGAAGGAGGGAAAGAGAAAGGAAAAAGAAGACTGAATTTTGAGAAAAGAGAGGAGGGGAAAACAGGAGAGGAAAAATAAATATAGAATTAATCAGAGAGAGAAAGAGTAAGACACCAAGTGGATGGACAGCTTCCTGATGACAGAGCCTGAGACAACATGGAAAAGATGGCAGAGGGGGACGAAGGCAAGAGAAGAGGCAGGAAGAGCCACAGACAAAAAGCCCAAAGGACTAGGAGGGGGTAGGATGAAGTACGATGCTGAGGTGAGGGCAGTTAAGAATGTAAGGTAAGGACTGCTCGTTTTAATTTTTTTTCAAGTTTTAAATATAAAAACTTAAAATCTGAAGCTTAAAAAAAGAAATGTTGGTGCTATTGTCCAAGCACAAGATTGAAATGATACACCTGATAAAAGACTAGTTTCAATAATAGGTATTAGTGTATTTATGAACTGAATTAGGAACCCAGTTGAGAACTGGAGAAACAATAGGAAAAAGAAAGATGATACTCAGTATTCATAGACTGCCATTAGTGATTAGTGATTTTTCCCCCTATGTTCTCTAAAACTGAAGAGTTATTTCTTAAAAAACAAAAGAACTGTTATACAAGAGGAGATGTTTAAAAATATCATAGCAATTGCGAATCTTATTAGAACTTCAACTAATTTCCGGTAAGAGTTTGAGGCCAGCCTGGTCTACAAAGCAAGTCCAGGACAGCCAGAGCTACACAGAGAAACCCTGTCTTGAAAAACCAAATAAAACAAAACAAAACCAAACAAACAAAAACAATTAAGAGTTGGACTGATATTTGTTCTTTTTTTTGCAACATGGTATTTCATTGTGCCAATCATAGAAAAGACAGATCTAAGTTTTTTTGCAAAGTACTTTAAAAATTTATCTACACCTTTCCCAATCAAGGGCACAAATATCAACAGGGGTTTGAGAGTTAAAGTACTTAGTTTCTTCATTTCCAACGAGGATCTCATTCAATATTTATTCCATAATGAAAATTAAAAACTGAACAAGACAATGCAGTCTATTTTAAAATGAACGTGAACAAGATTTTTTTTTCAAATGACAATTTGTTTTGTAATATTTAAGTACAAATCAGCACGCACACAGGTAAATCACTCTATCTACATGATAAAAGAAATGTTGAAAATCTAAAGTGTAGGGAGGAACTGGTACTACTGTAGATGTACATGACTCTTATCCATATAAATGCACATACATCTTTGTAAAAAGAATTATTTTTAAATGCCCTAATTTTGATTTCATTGCATGTATCATTAATAAAATTATGGTACCAGTAAACACAAATAATAAGCTATCTTTTTATTATCTTTTATATGCATTTAAAAATGAGTTCAGAGTCACATACCTTCATTGTACTGGCATTTGCTTCATCATACAGTTACTGAAGGCACACCTTCCATAGCGTCTATACACTGACACTCTGCATTGCTTCTCTACAGAGCTGAGTGCCTATGCATTCTCTCTCTCTCTCTCATTCTCTCTCTCTCTCCCTCTCTGTCTGTCTCTCTCTGATTAATCTGGCACCAGGAGCAGAATAAAGCACTTACTGAGGACTAAGAGACAAAAGAAATCAACAGCTCTATGTTGTGATGTCAGTACTTCTCTAGCCAGTCACCACCCAGAATAACTGGAATGCATCAGAAGCTATATTGAGCTCTTCATTAGCAAGTCAGAAGCAGTGATGTTAAAAGCCAAGAATCTGAATCTGCAAAGACTGTCAGGACTTGGGAGATTTCTTGCTATTAAAATATTTTTTTTGCACCATGATACCTGATCTCATCGTGATGCAAAAAAGGTAAGATGATCATATTTTCTAAAGAATAAAATAAAGAACCTGGTATTGCTGGGCGTGGTGGTGCACACCTTTAATCCCAGCACTCGGGAGGCAGAGGCAGGTGGATCGCTGGTCTACAAAGCGAGTCCAGGGCAGCTAAGGCCACACAGAGAAACCCTGTCTCGAAAAAACAAAAAAGAACCTGGTATTGTTAATATACATAATTTTTTGGAGGGGGGATTGGTTTTGTTTTTTCAAGACGGGGTCTCACTATGTAGTTCTGGCTGTCCTCGAACTCACAGAATCTGCCTGAGTCTGACTCCTGAGTATTGAGATTAAAGGTGTGTACCACCACATCTGCCTAGAATATATATAAAATTTACATGACTATCTAATATCATTAAAAGACAAAGACAAACACACGCACGTACATGCACACACACACACACACACACATGCGAGCACACTGACAACTCATCGACATTTCAGCATCTTCAAAATAACTTTTACACACACACACACACACACACGAAAATGCATTTAGAGTACAATTCCTTGCTGCTTAAATTAAAAGAGCTTGCATACTTAGGAAAGAGCATTACTTCTTTATACCAATAGATGGAGACAGTGACAGAACTATGACAAAGGATATGTCAGGGGCTGCCAGATGCTCACTATCTACTTTAGCCCAAGGATGATTTAGAAGAAAAGGAATCAAATGAAAAGAAACTCAGTATTCATTAAGCATGAAAAGACAAAAATAAAATGAAGAAAATTCTTTTCGTCTCTTAGGTAAAACACTGAATAACTGAACAAGTCTTTTTATTCTCATCTACCTTAGCTTCCTCTTCTATTAAACAAGGATCATATTTCCACAAGCACGCAGAAATGCTCTAAGGAGCCTACCAGGCAATGCTTATATATTATACGCACTAATTGAAGAAAAAACTTGTGCACCACTAGCTAGAAATCAGAATTTTCCTTGCTACTAAAATGTCTTCTAGGAAGTATATAATCTTACAGTCTACGAGATCAGCAGGGAAGGTGTTATAATACACTTATATTTCTTATTTTACTATTATATTTTTCCAGCCTCCATTCTCCACCTCCTCTCCCCCCCAAAAAACAGGCTCTGGCTCAGCTTCATAGTCTTAAATATATATAAACCCACAAACTTTTCTCTGATTATCCAACAAAGATGATCAGACAACTCATAAAAGAAATAAGACAGGGGAAAAAAGGAAAGTTTCTAAATCAGCTTTAAAGTGATGGGATAGCAAAGCCAAGTTAGGTAATTACTGATATAGCACTGAAAATACGTTCTGTGTCATACAAATTAAAGATTGAGTAGGGGCTGTTTATTACTGGGGTTTGCTTGCCCCCCAGTGCTGAGACTGCTAAACAAGCACTGTACATCACGGAGGGTCACTATCAACAGCTAACCATTTTTCTAGTTAGTGAGAAGCCTCTACTTGACAATAATAAAACTATCTGAAAATGATTTATTATGATATTTCACTAATTCAGACCTATATAAAACCTATTCATTTTTGAATCTTTAAGAGAAGTAGAATCATTAAAGCATAGAAGAACTCATTTTAGTTTTTCCCATAATGTAAGTGGCTTGCTTCATTTTATTATATATGTCAGTGTGTCCATCTGTTTCATAATAAATTTCTGTTGTAATTTTGAAGTTGCCTTGACATTATGCTTACCATAAGAACATGGATTTCACCTTAGAAAAATCAGTTGTGCCTTTGGTTAGAAGCAGCAACTATTTCTGGGGTGGGGGGTGGGGAATGGGCTGGCATGATTGCTTTGGGGGAACTTAGGCTAGCATTTGATTTTTCTATCTTTAAAAGAGCTGAACAGAACATACATGATAAAGGATGGCACAATGGAGGAATGAGAATTGTGAAGAAGGTGTAGACAAATTAGTGTGAAATTCCTCAGACAAGACAGTCTCTACTATGAGGGTGCAGGATAGATGGCTCAGCAATTAAGAGCAGTTCAACTCCTAGTAACCACATGGTGGCTTATAACCATCTATAATGAGATCTGGTGCTATCTTCTGGTATGCAGGCATACATGTAGGCAGAACACTGCATATGTAATAAATAAATAAATCTTTTTTTAAAGGTAGTTGTTTTATGCCTCCTGATGTAATACAGTCATTTATGCTGTATTTATCCTGAAATATGTAATAATCTATTTATATTAATATGTAATAATACAATTTAGACTACTGGCCGTTCTTTATTTTTTTAAAAGATTTACTTATTTATTATATAAGCAACATCCTGTCTGCCCACCAGGAAAGGGCACCAGATACCATTACAGATGGTAGGGAGTCATCATGTAGTTGCTGGGGATTGAACTCAGGACTTTTGAAAGAGCAGCCAGTGATCTTAACCGCTGAGCCATCTCTCCAGCCTCTATTCGCTATTCTTTAAGAAAGTTAGCCTAAACTAAACTCTAGGGGCCTGGGAGAGATGGTTTAGCAGTTAAGAACTCTGAGTACTTACTCTTCTAGAGGTCCTGAGTTCAATTCACAACATCCACATGGAGTCTCACAACCTTTATAATGGGATCCAATGCCCTCTTCTGGCATGCAGACATACATGCAGATAGTCTCACAAATACAAAAATGTGTGTGTGTGCATGCGTGTATAC
Organism: Acomys russatus; assembly: GCF_903995435.1. Classification (NCBI taxonomy): domain Eukaryota; kingdom Metazoa; phylum Chordata; class Mammalia; order Rodentia; family Muridae; genus Acomys; species Acomys russatus. The sequence goes on along the minus strand of NC_067142.1, from coordinate 27,731,969 downwards.
TTTATAAAAACGAAAGACTACAAAAGACTAAAAGAGACATGGAAGCAAATCTAAAGCATTGCAGTTGATTGGATTTTAGATATTTTTAAAATTGAGGGTAACTGTGGAATGAAAGAGATGCTATAAATATAGTTAGTATATTTAAAACTATTATACCAATGCTAAATTTCCTTAACATTGTGTTAAAGATACGGGTATGATAAAAATAGAGGGTGGAAATGAGGAGAAAGAAACAGGAGTGGAAAGAGGTGGTGGTGGGAGAAAGAAATAGGAGTAAATGGTTTGTTTGTTTGTTTTCGTGTGTGTGTGTGTGTGTGTGTGTGTGTATGTATGTGCACACACACAAAAAAACTTTCCCAGTAGGCCCACTCCCTGGTAACCTTGTTATATAGCGCAGTCTGGTTTTGAACTCAGAATTTTCCTTCAACTTTGGCAAAATCCTGTATTTATTAATTCAAAAAGTTTTTTAAACGTAAGGGTATATTTATTAGGATTCTTTTTTTTTAATGTGTGTGTACTGCAAACCAACTCCAAGATTATTGTTTTTTTTCTTTCACAATGTTATATGGACAAATAGACCATTATATAGCAATACCTACCAGCATATGTGCACTCTACTTTTGAAATAAGTTTGAAGTAAAAATACTTCACTTTTAAGTCTACAAATAAAGCATGCAGCATTGTCCCGCTAAGGAAAGGGTCTCCATACCACATGCCTAAAGGCAATGCTGCCCCTTCTGTGCATCTTCTACTATCTACAGTATGCCAGTCTACCCAGCTGGCATCCTGTGCTGTAGACAGTATGGAAACCCAAAGGATGGACAAGGCATTTAAACTCTGGAATCTTATCCCTCATCCCCTAAATGTCTGTTTTACCAAACAGGAAATTATAACGCCCAAAAGGAAGGAAAAATTTTACTTCCTGTAGTCTATTTTCTTTTCTTGTTTTCTGTATTATAGAGACCAAAATGAGGACTTCCTACACAATAAGCAGACACTTTAGTAGTTTGAAAATTTTTTCACTTACTTTTCATTTTTCAAGCAACATAATATACTCAATAAAAACACAGATTCCTAATAACTGTCAATAAATAGTATGGGTACAAGGTCTTGAGTCTCAGTTTGTTGAACTCTTATTTAACACATAAATCTGTAGTACAATGCTTTGACAGGAAATAACACAGAAGCACAGTAGGTATTTAATTAGATAACATCTCAGAAATCTTCTATTCTACACCTTTATAGTTCAATACCTGAAACTTGGGCATCAGATCCCTGTTTTACAGTAAGCCGGTTGGTAGTGAGGTTAACTAGCTAAGGAGATTCAAACCCACAGTGCCTGCCACAGTACCTGGGAGCTGGCCTCAGCAAACCTGGCTTCACATGCTGGCTTGTTTACTCTTTACTCATTTGAGGGCTTGGAAATGAGTATCAAAAACATGAAGGAATATGACCACATGAAGTAGAGTTCACTTGACTAGTGAGCCAAGAAGATTCTTTCCTAGATTTCTTCCCCCATCTTGTCAGACCCATGTCCAGTTAAAATGACTCTCTAGTTATCTTAAGACATAACTTGATGTAATGTAGCTATTCCCACCCAATATTCATTCATTTGTTCACAATGTGGACAAGTTGTAGAGTCGATTTTCTCATCATACAATGTGAGTTACCCACTGAGCCATCTTGCCAGGCTCCATGTAGCAATTTTTACAAAATTTTTTCTTTTCTTTTTTCTTTTTTTTTTTTCACAGTCTCATCATCTTTTATTAAAAGCAGATAAATGGATTCGAATGGAACACCAACTTAGAACAAGTTTCCTTGATTCATCACTACCAAGAAAGTTTGTTGTTCCGAGTGAGCAGTACAGGTACAGTGCAGACATAAAGAGGATGGGGCTCCACAAAGGCTGCTTTCCTGGGACCGAGTGGCACAACAGGATGTTGCTGGTCTTGATGTTCACTTTGGCCCACTTATATCTTTACATTTCAGTCAGAATAGCATTCAATATTCATATACATTTAAACAGAGCAGACGTAAAATGTGTTATAAGAATAACATGTTGTGCACTAATGTGTTAGAAAAAAACTCCGTATTTCAATTCTCTTTATGTCTTAGTTACTTTTGAGAAAAACAGTTCCATATAATTACATAAGCTGGAACATACATTTAGAAACCTTACAGAAACCCATGTAAGTTGCATTGTGTCCACCCATACACAACTAATCAACTAAGCCCCATTGTCTCTAATGTTAAACAAATAAAAAAGTAGCTGGCCATTACACTTGATAGTAGGTTTCAGACAAAATATAAGGTGATCATTGGCACTCTGGGCCAGACGGGTTCTGGGTCTATCTCTGTCTTCTGTCGAAGTATTCTACATACAGTTGGTAAGATTTACATTAAACTTCAAATTACTCCTAGTTGTATCCAGATATGTGTTAGGAGCCTCTAAAAGGAGCTTATTTCCCTACAATTATGCCATATTAGTAATCAGTGAAACAACAGCAGAGCCTCTGGGGACAGGCAGGTACTCCAGGTGAGTGTGTGTGTATTGGCCAAGGGGCTCAATGACTCATCAGCATTTAGTTCTTCTTGGTTTTCTTCAGGTAGCGATTCCGCAAAGACTTGTTTAAACCTATGACTATTTTAAAATAAATCCAACGAGGCAAGCTTGCATGTATTGAGCCCATGAGAGAGTGGATCAGATATCCATTGGTTCGGGACTCCAAGCCTACTGTTTTAAATGCAGACTTCACAAATGTCTCGGCAGAGGGCTTATCCAAAGTTGGCTTACGTATTTTTGACATTTTTGTTGCTACAAAGAATGGGAGGACACTTTGCACAAAGATGCCCTTGCTCTTATACTCCTCATGGAGGCACTGAGAGAAGAAATCTACAAAAGCCTTGGTTGCAGAGTAGACTGTCAACAGTGGAACCGGGAGCATGCCACTGGCAGAGGAGATGTTGAGAATCACCCCTTTAGATCTTTCCACCATGCCAGGCAGCACCAAGTGTGTCACCTTGCAAACAGAAAGTATATTAATATTTATCAGTTTCTTGATGGTATTGTCCAAGTCAGGAACTTCCAAAAAGTACTCCGGATACTCGTATGACATCCCCACGTTGTTCACTAAGACGCCAATTTCAAGACCAGACAGGCCTGTCTTAATTTTGTCATAAATATCATCCAATGAAAAGTCGACAGCAATGGTCCTTGTTTCAACTTTGAATTTTTCTTTGATGTCGCTGGAAACCTGATTCAGTTTATCTTGGGACCTGCTGATCAGAACAATCTTCATTCCATGCTTTGCTAACTCTTCTGCATATGACTTTCCAATTCCATCAGTGCCACCTGTAACAACTGCCCATTCTCCGCGCCGCGGGCCGACCCAGGCCTCGTTGCCCACGCACCACACTTGGAAGGCCCTGAAGAGCGAGTACGAGGCGCGTAGGGCCAGGTAGGCCACGGTGCTCGCGCCCACCCAGTATAGGAAGCCGGCCGCCGGGAGAGCGCGATCCTCCATAGCTCACGACTAGGCCCCACTACCAACCGTCACAAAATTTTTTCTTGGGTCTACAACTGAATTCACAGCTCTGTGCAGGCTAAGTGTGCACTATTCTACCGAGCATCAGTATCAGGATCTCAGTGTTTCCTCCCTGCTGAATAGATAATTAGCCTGCAGCTACAGTAAAGAGATCTGAGTGCCTGATAACGCATTGCTCCTCTATTTTTGCTATCAATTAAAAATGTGTAGTACACTAGCTAGGTATAAGACTTCTTAGTATTTATAATAAATAACCTCCCAAAGAGACATTATCAAAATGGAAAAGACAGAGGTATAAATAGATTAAGTGTTAAGTCCTGAGCTGTCTCTTAGATTAAAAATATAATGCTGTCAGCTGTTACTTTAAATTAGTACATTATTCTGTCTCTTTGTACAAACCTAAAAATAATCAATTATTGGGTCAGTTACGAAAGACCATTAAAAAACCATGAGAGTTTAAAATTATAAGATTTGAGCAAATGATGGTGGTATACACTTTTAATCCCAGCACTCCGAAGGCAGAAGCAGGCAGATCTCTGAGTTTGAAGCCAGCCTGGTCTATAGAGTGTGTTCCAAAGCTACATAGAGAAACCTTGCCTTGAAAAAACAAAAACAAAAAACACCATCCAAAATAGAAAGGAATAAGGAGCAAGCAGCAGTGCTTTCATGTAGATTGACAAATTATATTCCATTGGATAGATATATAATGCTTTTCTATTTAATTATTGGCCAATGAACATTTAGGTTACTTTCTTTTTTTGTTATCATGAACAACATTATGAACACTTACATAGAATTTTCTGTGTTTATTCTTGTACTCAGAGCAAGACAAGGGCCAATTTTCATCTTTTTTCTAAATAGCTACGTAGATACCCTATAACATTTTATAACAAGTCTGCCACAGGCTTCCAGGGTAAGATGGAGCACAAGCTGCCTCTGTGATTTGTGAATGAGAAGAGTCAGGCTAAGAATAAACTAACTCTATTCTAAAGAAAGAAAGAGTAAATGAGCACTGTAAATCATAACGGAGGGTAAGACACCTGGAAAGACAAGAAACAGGTCAATACAGCAAAAAGAGCATGCAAAACCCACCACAGGAGAAGACTCACCAGGAGTTAAGCCAAGGTATGGCTTAGTGCTTCAAGGAATAGAAGCTGTTATGAATACTGTACTGTTTTAGACCTTTAATTAAAAGTAAAAAGATTCAATTTTGCTTTTCAAAAAGTAAGATGTAATAGCTAAACATGGCTCTACTTTAAGGGCATTACTGCTCTGTTATGCACCAGTGAGCAGTGAGACCTGGTCAGTTTCCTACGTTGTTGTACATCATGCTTCGGAGGTAGAAAGTACAGCTTAGTTATCTATATATCTGTGCTTGGGAATAACTCATGTTACGAACCAACAGTAATCAAAGTGCCTGGGCGTGTAATGCTCAGGAAAGAGTACTGAGCCCTAAGAGGACAAATAAAGAGAAGTAACAGCGATTTTCAGCCAATATGCTGTAAACTCTAGGTTCTTGCAGAGTGACTCCAAGAGTCACATAGCTACCAGCATTACAAGCATACTCATAATCTTCCTGAAATTACAAAGAAAATTCTTTCATACTTGATTCTACCAAAGTTTAAAGCATTTAGTGTTTCTTTCTCTAGGTCAAACATATTTCTATCAGATCACTCAGCCAACTATTTTTCCTTCAGCTAAACTCTTTTCTATTCACCAAGCAGATTTCTAGCTCTAATTTAACTCCCAGTGCAGGTTAATTTGAAGGAGAGTATACTAGTATAATGGTAAATTAAAAAAAAAAAAATCAACTTCCACAAGTTAGAGTTATCTGGGAAGAGAGAACCCCTTTAGAGTAAATTAGCTGCCCTGTGAATTCCCAGGATCCACTGTCTCTACCCTTTAAAGACTGGTATTACAGGTACCCACAGCTAAGCCCAGCTTTTTTATATGGCTGCTGGGGGATGTGAGATAAACTTGTCTTGCTCTCATAACAAGCACTCTTACTCATTGAGGCATCTCTCCAATTCCAATTAAAAATTCTTTAACAGGCTAAGTAGTGACACACACCTTTAATCCTAGCACCCGGGAGGCAGAGGCAGGAGGATCTGTGAGCTTGAGATAAGCCTGGTCTACATAGAAAGTTATATGACAGCTGGGGCTACATAGAGAGATCATCTCTCAAAAAATAAACATCTTTACCAAATATCCTTTCAAGTTTTGGGGATGATAGTTAAACACACTAGAAGATGCTAGCTATTAGCTAACAATCAATTTTGGAATGCTAGCTATTAGCTAACAATCAATTTTGGAATAATTGCTTATTCTATATTAAAGTTCAGAAACTCTGAAAAGTCTTACCAGTAACATTCAAAGCTTGGGTGTCATATATGCCTCATTCCAACAGTTATTAATCAACTTTTGTGAAGTTCAAAGGAACATAAAATAAATTTCATTTTAACTACCTCAGAATCGGTGTCATCCTGTTTCTCTTTAAAAATAAAACTTCCACAATTCTTTTCAACAATTCCCTCTATGATGTGGCTTCCAGACTTACATCTAGCTATTCTAGTGACCACTTCTGCAAAGCAACTCTAGTTTGTCTTTATACAGCTCTGATACTTAGCACTGTCCTAAACAATAACAACAAACACTGTAATTTAAAAATGTTGACAGTGGAGCTGGAAAGATGGCTCAGGGGTTAAGGGCACTGACTGCTCTTCCATAGGTCCTGAGTTCAATGTGATCTGATGCCTCTTTTGGCCCGCAGATGCACATGCAGATAGAGCACTCATATACACAAAATAAATAAATAAATCTTTAAAAAAATGTTGATGGTGGAAGAAATAACATAGTCATCTTATGTGCCTTTAAAAATACCTTTTCACATGTGAAAAGATGCTCAGGATCTTCTCCTTTGTTACTTACCACGAACATCTTCAAGCAGTTAAGAGAATACAGGCCCTCATAAAACGTTCCAGTTCACAAAATCAAAAGATCAGTCAAAGTCACCTTTGTATTTCATCTGCTTTCATCTTTTTGGTCTACGCCTTTCTTGTCACCTGCACTTTAATGAATGTTAATTTTTCCACAAAATGCAAAAACCTCTTCTTACAGAATTGTTAAGAGATAAAATCTTGAGGACTAGAAATGAATGGTAAGATTTGAAATGGAACACTGAACTTATCCCAATTATGTAGACTACAACAATAAATAATAAATGGCTGAGATAGCTATAAGAAAGTTAATATGAGCATTCTTCAAATGCTTATTACTTTTTGTCCAATTATGACTAAGTAATAATTGAAAAATCAAAATTGGTTTTTTGTTTTGTGTTTTGGTTTTTGGAGAGAGGATTTCTCTGTGTAGTCTTGGCTGTCCTGGACTCACTTTGGAGACCAGGCTGGCCTCAAACTCACAGCGATCCACCAGCCTCTGCCTCCTGAGTGCTGGGACTAAAATTGGTAATGTTTATAGAGCTTTTTTAAAGCTTCCTTAAGATGTCATCTATTAAGATAATTCTAAATGAAATATGAAGTCTTTGGGCTGGAGAGATAGCTCAGAGGTTAAGACCATGGTCTGTTCTTCCAAAGGTCCTGAGTTCAATTCCTAGCAACCACATGGTAGCTCTCACCCATCTATAACAAGATCTGGTACCCTTTTCTGGCATGCAGGCACACATGCAGACAGAACAGTATCAATCAATCAATCAAAAAAAGAATTTAAAGTGTATTTTTTTTTTTTTTCTTTTCCCTGAGACAGGGTTTCTCTGTGTAGCTCTGGCTGTCCTGGACTCACTTTGTGGACCAGGCTGGCCTTGAACTCACAGCAATCTTCCTCCAGAGTTCTGGGATTAAAGGTGTGCACCACCATGCACAGCTAAAAATATGAAGTTTTGAATTACACTACATTCTCACACTGACTCACCGAAAACCTTTGTTTAAGAAAAGTGTGGTCTTATTTTAATATTGAATTTCAACAAAGCTGATTAAAATAATAAACTAAATTATGATAAACATAGCAAGAGAAATCCAATTTTGAAAATATGCAAAACACATAGCTATAATTGAATATAAAAGAACTTTAATTTATATAAGAAGATTATACAAATAGTCAACAGCCACATGAAAGGATGTTCAACATCAATAAATATAAGGGAAATATAAGTTAAAATAAAAAAAGAGATGTCAATGTATATATCCACTAGGATATGTACCTCTAAAAATCCAGAAAATAAAAAGCAGTGGCAAGGATGTCAAATAGTATAACCACTATGTAAATTAGCATATTAGTTCCTCAAATTTTTTTCTAGTTTCATTTCTGTTGCTGTGATAAAACAGTTTGGCCAAAAGCAATTCAGGGGAAGGAATGGCTTGGCTTATACTTCGAAGTGGTCACAGTCCAAGTCGGGGCAGGAATTCAAGTAAGGACCATGGAGGGATGCTGCTTGCTGGCTTGCTCACAGGCTTGCACTTAGCTAGTCTTCCTATATAGCCTTAACCCAAGTGCCTAGCCTAGGCTGCTCACTGTGGGCTAGGTCCTTCTTCACTGAATAATAAGACAATTTCCCATAGATATGCCCTAAAGGTCAATCTGATATAGGCAATTCCTCAATTGAGGCTTTCCTCTTAGACCAGTCTAAGTTAAGTTGACAGTTTAAAAGGACAAAATCTAAAATTTCAAAACCTGGATAAATGAACGGAAAACAGCATGTTGTACACACATACAAGCAAATATTATTCAGCCTATCTAAAGAAGGAAGCTATGATGTTTGCTTCAACACAGATGAACCTTGAGGATATCACACTATTATGAATCAACACATCACAAACACAAATACTGTATGATTCCACTAATATGAGATTAACATGAGTCAAATTCAGAGATAGAAAGCTGAATGTTGGCTGCAAGGAGTTAGGGAAATGAAATTAGGAATTAGTTCCACAGGTTTATGAGATGAAAAGAATGTTAGGGACTGGTTGTACACAATGAGAAAACACTTAGTACTACAGAATTAAACACTTAAAGTGAATTAAGAAGGATGTAAGGCAGTTCTTGCTTTTATTTTTTAGAAAGAAACTTAAATACTATCTTCCAATATCAAGCCACATGTCCTACCAAGAGCACTGAGGACACTTTCTTCTATCTCCTCACTAACATATGTCTAGGAGGTTTGATATATCAATTTAGTGTCTTAAAAGATTTATTTTTATTTTATATACAGATGAACATTTCATCTGTATGTGTGTACAAGCATACATGGCTAAATACCACAGATATCCCAGAAGAAACCATATAGACACCGTGTATGGCTTAACAGAGCAACGTTTTTTTTTATTTTTTATTTTAGATTAGTATTTCTTATCCTTAAAAATTATCACTTTGCAGACTTCTGGTTAAGATCATGTGTAGTATCCTTAGTAATTACACTGTCACTTTTTCGCAATCTGAAATAGGATACTGTTAACCAGCGAACTGAAAATATATTCTAAGTGGGCAGAAACATGACTTTCTCAAGTATCTCTGATGATCTACCTCAGTCATTGTGAGAACCATTTCAGGAAACTCACTTAAGTCTGATCCCCCAGTAACACTGGTAATGCTGACAGGGCTAAACCACTCCAGTCAGTAAGAAACAGGTGGAGTTCATCAATTAGTGCATGGTGGTTTGTATGAAAATGCCCCCACAGGCTCACAGGGAATGGTACTATTAGTAGGTGTGGCCTTGTTGGAGGAAGTGTGTCACTGGGGATGGACTTTGGGGTTTCAGATGCTCAAGCTAGGCCCAGTGTCATTCATTCCTTTTACTGCCTGCTGACAGAAGATGCAGAACTCTCAGCTACCCTTTCAGCACCATGTCTGCCCTGTATGCCACCGTGCTTCCTGATACAATGAACTCTCTGAGCTGTAGGTCAGGCCCAGTTAACATTTTCCTTTACAAGACTAGTCGTGGCCATGGTATGCCTTCACAGCAGTAGAAACTCTAGGAAACAGTGCTACAATCTTGGGGATCTCGACTGTTTCTTTGTGTTCTGCCTAACAGAGGTGTCACTCTAAGGAAACTAAAAGTATTAGGCAGCAATAAACAAGGTCCATAGGCCTCAAGCTAGTACTATATAGAAGGCATGCCTGGGTGCTACTGTTAAGTTTCTAAATTAAGACACAGCTCTAGGTCGGCAATTACCTGCAGAGCAAGTATGTGGCCATAATCAGCCCTGGCCGCAAAGTGGTGGCTCAATCAAACCTAGGTCCTCTACTGTATGTGCCCCAGGACAGGAAGCAAGCTTCAGTACACATGTCTGTGGAGCATGCTTCTGATGTGGACCACTGCAGGTAGCAGAGCTGTAAACCTAGAGACCTTAGCTAGTGCCAGAACTCACTAAACCAGTGAACCAACTATAATAACCCCCCTCCCCAAAAAAAACCAGTTCTGTGGTGCCAGAGAAGGCAACCAGCAACTCTGCCTGCTCAGAGATGATTGAAGAAGCACCACAGCAAACCTACCCAAAACAGGGCCGTCAGTGTGATTTCACTGGGCCACAGAGTAAGGCTAGCAGTACAATTTACCTACCAGACATCACCACCTGGTGATGCTACGAGGTAGTGGCTCATGCAGAACCTCAGACAAAACAGTACAACTCTGCTACCAACAAAGAAAACCTGGAAAAGCAGGATGAGATGGCTACTTCCTCAAATGAGCTGCCTGCAAAATAAAGACCCAAAGGTAATAAAAATAATCCCTATCAAAATTCTAATTCTGGCCAGGCAAGGTGGCACACACCTATAATTGGAGCACTTGTGATGTCAAGGCAGAAAGATCACAAAATTCAAGACCACCCTAAAGTGCATAGTGAGACATTGTTTCAAAAATCCTCAATACATACTCAAAACCCTATGAATGAAAAAATGGATCACCTTTTCTTATTGAAAAACAATATGGGGGGCAGTAATAATCAACTGTGAGCTTTAAAAGTCAAAGAAATAACAAGGCTGAATAATGTTTGTGTATTACATTCCTGGAGGGCCAGCATCATTGGTTTTTTCCAGACTCCATAGACTAGGATTCATTTTGCCTTAAGCTGTAATGTTTTCTACTTTGAGCCAGACTTTAAACTCTAAAATAGCACTAATGATATCCCTTTCTTAAAAATCTACTAATACTAAGTCAAGAGTCTAGATAACACTGAGAAAAATAGGATAGTGATAGACTGAGTTAAAAAAAGACTTGCCAGGTGTGATCCCAGCACTCAGGAGGCAGGCGCAGACTACCTCAGTTACTGTGACTAGCACAGCATTTAGGTAGAAGGACACCTTCTCCATAAAATGGACAAATGTTGAAAATAATACAATGTAAAATACCATTCTGTGGACAATTCCTGCCATTTCCCCCCTTATACTAAGGTCTGTGTTAGTAAGACTTTGCATCACTGTAACAAACACCTAAGAAAAACAACTTGAAGGAAGCAAGACTTATTTTGTCTCAAGGTTTCAGCTTACAGTCAACTGATTCAATTGCTCAATCTGTAGTGAAGTAGAACATGATGGAGGAGGATCATATAGCATGGTCGTTCTTACCTCATGGCAACCGGGAAAAAGATGAACAATCAGAGGAAAAATACATACTTGCAGCACACACAAAACCCACAGTAACCAACTTTTTCCAACCAAGTCCTACCTATTTTCACCATCTCCTGATAATGCCATCATATTATATACTCATCAAAACATCAACCCCTTTAGCTCTTGGGGTCCAATGACTCTACAAAAACCAATCAGTTGGCTTCCAAACCCACCATATACAAACATTTCAGATTCAAGCCACAGCATTCTGCCTGTTCCTCAAAGGCTCACCTCCATCTCATACTGCAAAATATACTCAATCTAGTTCCAAGAGTCCCTAAAGTCTTAACAGTTCCAGCATCCCACAACAGCCCCAAACCTCTTCTGGGACTCAGGCAAACTGTTAGCTATGAGCCTGTATGAAATTACAAATTAAGTGATATATTTCAAAGACAAAAATAGAATAAACAAGGAACAAGAGCATAGAAAGGAGGGAAGAACAAATCCCAGCAAGACAAACATTTTATCTAACAGTAAACTGTACGGCAGCTTAAGCACATGGTAGTAGGATGAAAGCCCCAGAAGTCCCGGGCAGCACTGCCCCGACAGCTTTCTAGCTGTAGCCAATAATGGTATCTTTTGTGGGGTAGTTCTGGTCATGTCCTATGATTTTCCTCAATAATCACATAGCATACTGGCATCTCGTTGCTTCCTGGGCTCTTTACTGTAGAGAGAGAGAGAGAGTGTGTGTGCGTGCGTGTGCACACACGTACCCACATGTCTCATTTCCTGCAACGCCTGCCGAGGCTACCTGTCATCCAAAACCTTCATCTGAGATATAGGTGGAGACTTCCATGACACATTATTTTGTTTCCTATATGCCTGCAAAAATAGTATAATCTGGATGATGCCAATACCTGCTGCAAATTTAAGTAGTAGTCAGGCCCCTTTGGACCAGAGTACCAGATCCGTTGCTTGTATAGCTGAAAACAATAAATTATTTTCATAGGTGATATTGTGCCTGAAGATAGCCCTGCAACTCTCTTCTTAGAGCAGTTTTTTTAAATGAGTTAAAACCTTTATTTCCAAGCCTGGGTGGCACATGCCTTTAATTCCAGCACTTGGGAGGCAGTGGCAGGCAGATCTCTGTGAGCTGTTGTTGTTTGTTTTTTTTTGTTTTTTGTTTTTTTTGTTTTTGGTTTTAATTCTGTTTTTAGACAGGGTCTAGCTCTGTAGTTCCAGACTAGCCTCCACCTTAGAATCTTCCTACTTCAGCCATCTGAGTCTTGGATTATAGGCACATGTCCATTCCCAGTTGTTGTAGGGTTTTTGTTGTTGTTATTGTTGTTTTAAAGATTTATCCATTTATTATGTATACAATGTTCTGCTTGCGTGTGTGCCTGCCTGCCAGAAGAGAGTACCAGATCTCTTTATAAGTTGTTATAAGCAACCATATGGTTGCTGGGAATTGAACTCAGGACCTTTTGGAAGAACAGCCACCTTTCCAGCCCTGATCTAGTTTTTTGAAGTACCCAAATCTCTATCATCATCCTTACCAGACCATCCAGCATTTGGGGCTTGATAAAGTACCTGGTTTCAGTACCTAGACTTACTTTCTCATTCTCTTCAAGTTATGATTGGTTGACTTATAGTGTGAAGATTGTGTACTAGCTCATACCATTAACAAATACAGATATGCTTTCATAATAGTCATAGTATATATACTTATATTTTCATATATGTGTACTCATCCCTCCCCTTTGTGAAGAGTGTCTTGCTATGTATGTAGCCCACCCAGGCTTGTCTACAACTCAGGATCCCCATCTCAGGAGATAGAGTGTTGCTGGGATTATAGATAGATGACACATCCCTTATTACGTTTTCTTAGTCTCACAATGCTGACGTTTTCTTCTATTGGGATTTGTAAAGGCACACTAATAAAACCTCTTTACTTAGTAGCCAGAAATTATTTCTCAGTTATAGTACAGACAAGTTATGCTAACTTTCCTATTTTGCAATTACTAGAACTGAACAGCTCATGTTCATTTATAATCTAGCTCTGTTGTTGTTTAGTTTTCAAGACAGGGTTTCTCTGCGTAGCCCTCACTGTCCTAGAACTCACTTAGATCTGTCTGCCTCTGCATCTAGAATGCTGGGACTAAAGGTGTGCACCACCACTACCACTGCCTGGCTTATAATCTAGTTGTTTAATACTAACACTAACAAATGACCTGTCATTTTCTTATGCAATAAATATTTATCTTCAGTATAATACTGAGTGAAAATCTAAAGCTTAGTGAATCATATAATAAAACCCATTTTCAAATCAGGTTAGTAATTATTTTTGACATGCCACTCAAATTTAAAAAGCAACAAAACCAGAAAGATACATTTCCTTGAACTCAATTAGCAAAGATGTTCCCTTCAAACTGCATAGTGTAGAGGACAAAAATCACAACTACACATGACTTATTTAAGTGTGAAAAGCTGTGCTCACATGCAAAGTAATGTGATTTAACACCTACCCCATAATATCTGCATCCTAATTAGTTATCATATTAAAAAAAGTGAATTCTGAAGCTTTTCCCCTTTATTCATCATTTTCAAAAGAAAACAAATTACCATCAACAACAACCAGACTGTAATATATTAAACCTGGTGAGTTTTAAAAGTAGTTACATGGACAATTTATTCCTACGTTAAATGACCCTAAATAACTGTACTTTTAGAGTAGGTGTTTGTCGTGGTTCCACTTCCTCCTCTGATTTGTCCTTTCTTGCTGCTGCTGTGTTCCTAAAGCAGACAGCCTTTCCTACTTCTTTTATTTCCAACCTTCCAAAAGGAAAACTTTACTTACCTACCTGGTGAATCTCCTCAACCCAGTGTCATGACATTGACTAGAAAAACATTTAATGATAACAATTACTCTGCAGCACACAGTCAGCCGGCCAGCCTATCTATCTCCTGGAACTCCTTTTGTAGATCAGGCTGGCCTCGTACTCAAATACTCCACCTGCCTCTGCCTCCTAAGTGCAGGAATCAAAGGTGTGCAGCACTACCATCAGGCCAGGTTTACTCTTAAAACTGAATGGTATGTAAATCAGAAAGACCTCAGTCACCTAGCTATAAAGGAACTCTTACACGATATGCCAGTTACTTGTTCACTAGTAAAGCTAAGTTTTTTTTTTTTCTCTACTGTAAGTAATGGGAGCGACAGACATGTGAGACACTGGAAGCAGCTCTGAAGAACATTAATATTTACTGTATGTAGTAAATAAAGAAAGAAAACACGAACTTTGAGTCAGCGAGTCAGTAGAGATGCTTGCTGCCAAGCCTGTTAACCAGAGTTTTATACCTAGGGCCCATGTGATGGGAAGAGAGAACCAACTTGTTCTTTTTTTCAAGACAGGGTTTCTCTGTGTAGCCCTGGCTGTCCTGGACTGGCTTTGTAGACCATGCTGGCCTCGAACTTACAAAGATCTGCCTGCCTCTGACTCCTGGATTAAAGGTGTGCACCACCATGCCTGGCCAAGAACGAAGTAATTAAAGCTGTCCTCCAACATCTATGCATGCACCACAGGAAGTACTCTACCCAATATAAATAATAAAATTATAAAACAACAACAAACAAATCATAAAAACCCCTGGAGTTTAATTGATTTTGAAATACTAGTAACTTTGCTTCCACTAAATTCTGGGGTAAGAAAAGCACAGAGTAATTCCTGAAATGATTTATACTTGGCAACATGATGTTAGCCTGGGAAATCGAAGGCCTGTATTTTAAGTTCACTGGTTGTGTTCACGCTGGGTAAACATAGCAGACATTTGTTACTGGTAATTTTGTCTTCTATGGTTTCCATAGTCATGGCTGACAGTGGTCTAAATGTATTACACAGAAAATTTAAAAACTGACAGTTCATGAGTTTTAAATGATATGCCATTCAGAATAACATAATAAAATCTCAGGCTGTTTCACTCAGTCCCCTGCTAGGCAATCAGTACAGTCACACTTTATACACTACCAGCTCCTGGCTCCTGAGTCACTGAGCACCTACAGAGCTATCAGATTAATTACTTAGCTATTGTAGTGTCTGCTCACATGCCCCTACTCTGCATCACAACACCTTATCACCCATTTCCCTGTCTCATCACAAGACAAGCAAAGTAAAGGCATTCTGACAGGGACCACCTTAATCTAAGTTCTATTACAGAAGATAGTAATTTTTCTATTTATTAATAGTTGTTTCTGTTAATCTTATACCACATCTAAGTTTTAAGTTAACTTCATGATAAGGCTATACAACTATGAAAAAGATCAGTATATAGGCTTTGGAACTAACTAGAGGTCTTGGACTGCAAGTATGTAAGTGAGGACTCACGAGGTTCTCAGAAGTGATAGACACCAAGTGAAGAAATAAGAAACAAGGGAAAGACTTAAGCGTTTACATTCAAC
Source organism: Acomys russatus (assembly GCF_903995435.1). Lineage (NCBI taxonomy): Eukaryota > Metazoa > Chordata > Mammalia > Rodentia > Muridae > Acomys > Acomys russatus. Next base: position 27,716,411 of record NC_067142.1, on the reverse strand, counting down.
TTGTGACAGTGTAGTAAAAAAAAAATTCAATTAATAGTTACTTTTGGGATTGCATGTCTCAAAACAAAAACAAATAACAAAAAAAAGTAATAAATAGTTCTTCAAAGCAGTTCCCCCTGTGGTCCTATTGTGTTAAAATGAAACCTAAAATTAGAAAGATACCATTATAGTCTGATTTGCTCTAAAACCAAATTCACTTTGGATCTAGCTGATCAGCAACAACATACTACTGGTAATATTAAGTACTAGTATTTACCAATTCTAATTGGTAATACCAATAATAATATGTAAGGTTCAGAAGAGTAAACAGTCTGGGGAAGTATAAATGGCTATGAGGACTAGTTGTATGGTTAATAACTCCTCTACCCTTTTTCCTTTTTAAGACAACTGAGCCAAGTGATGAGGCACGTTAAGTCTCCCACTCTATCCAGACTGTAATTTCTATTTCTCTAGTAGGGTCTTGTGGAGAGGAGCAGGTCACAATGACAACTCTATACCTTCTGATACCTTATTAGTTTCTGGACTGGTTGGAGCCTTGCTCTCTGCCTATTCCCTCCCAAAATTAAAAGAGAGCACTAAGAATGTACCTCAGTGGGAATAGGTATGCTTAACATGGATTCCATCATGGGTTCCATCTCTAGTACTATACACAAGTACATTTATGCACATACACATGCATGTCCACATAGACAGACAGACACACAAAGGTCAGAAGGAAGGAAACAATGGCAATTGGAAGGCTACAGAACAAAGAAATAAAAGGTCCCCCAGGAACCTGTTTTGTTACTGGAATAGTGCAAACAGAGACTTAGTGATTATTTGCCTGTTTTCTCTGTTACGTCAGCCAATCTGTTCACTCCTCTAAAAGTGCAAAGAGATATTTCCCCTTCCATTTATAATCCCTGCAGGAAGAAAGAAAAGGAAAAGTAAACTTTGAAAGTTACCCAGTTACATATTACAGTGAGCTCAAAAGAGCCAGAGTGACTTCTCATCCCAACAGATTCACCAGCCTACTTAAATGCAGGCAATGTACAAAAAGCTTTGACATCTTTTGGTTGAGCTCAGAAGCAGGGAATCCTTAATGTACGGAGAAAAAGACCTGAAGCACTTCTGAACCACCATAATTATATTTTCATACTCACCCAAGGTGCTCCCATTTCCCCCATTTCAAGGCCTCGCAATGTTGTTCATATTTCTGTCTCATGGCCATCACTTCACTCCACTGTGTTTAAAGTCAAGAGATTTCTTCCCTGGCTACTTTGGCCCAAAAGTCCATTATTTATCTCTTGATCTTTTATTCCCTTCATTGTAACAATTTTTTTTACCTGACATTATACTGTGTGTATGCACATGCATGTGTGCATGCATATATAAAATGAATTTATCTCAGCTGGGCATGGTGGCATACGTACCTGGGAGGCAGAGGTAGGTGGATTGCTGTGAGTTCGAGGCCAGCCTGGTCCACCAAGTGAGTCCAGGACAGCCAAGGGTAACACAGAGAAACTCTGTCTCGGGGGGGAAAAAAAAATCTCACTAGGCAATGAGGCCAAAGTGGCAGGTCTCTCTTGTGTATAAGCAGTACAGGATACAGTAAGTCTCCAATAAACATATACTGAATGTCAAATGTGTCCATTGTGTCCTGTTTTGCAAAAGTTTCATTTTAGCTTTACAGATAAACTCAGTTAAAGTAGTAATGAAATATTACAGTGTTTTATTGGTTAGGATTACATTTTGGTACTTTGTATATTATGTGTTTCAGTATTTATGAACTCTCTAAAAATGTGAAGTCATCTATGCTTAATTTTTATTAATTCTGGCAATGGAAAATATATGATAAATCACCATCTTCTAATTAAAAGAGAATTTTTACAGGTTCCTTTGCTCTTCAATAGTAAACAGAAATTTGTGTGAGGAGGCAAATGTTTATGGGAGGTCTTCATTTTACTCCATTTTTCAGGTTAAGAGAATAGTTAATAAAATTAGGCAGGATGGCTGGACAGTGGTGGCAGTGCACACCTTTAATCCCAGCATGTAGGAGTCAGAGGCAAGAGGATCTCTGAGTTCAAGGCTAACCTGGTCTACAGAGTGAGTTCTAGGACAGCCAGTAAGTACACAGAGAAATCCTTGCATCAGATATCAGATAACTGCCTCTCAAGGTCAGGAATACAAACAAACAATTTCTCTGATTTCTTTTGGGAGGAAATTACAAATTGTGGATGACATAAGTGGAGAAAACCAAAGAGCTACCATTTAAAAATGCCAAGTGATCTAGTATTTACTAAATAAGAGGCTCAAAATTTGTACAACTTGCCTAGAGAAGTGAGCTTATGGGCAAAAACTAAGAGTCGCAGGGACAGGTAAAATAAAATGGCTTAGCAATGGATGTAGCCAGGCATGGTAGTGCACGCCTTAATCCCTGCACTTAGGAGGCAGAGGCAGGCGGATCTCCATGAGTTTGAGGCCAGCCTGGACTACAGAGCGAATTCCAGGACAGACAGAGCTGTTACACAGAGAAATCCAGTCTCGAAAAACAAAAACAAAAAAAGAGCACTTGATGCTCTCTCAGAGAACCCAGATTCAATTCCCAAAACCCTCACGGCAGTTCACAACAGTCTATAACTCCAGTTCCAGATGATACTGTTTTCTAACCTCTAGAGGGCACTAGGCACAGAGAGGTGCACAGACACATATGCAAGCAAAACATCTATACACATAAAATTATGTGTGTTTATGTGTGTGTCCGCTGTTCGTTTTTTTTCTAGACAGGGTTTCTCTGCGTAACCTTGGCTGTGCTGGGATTAAAGGCCTGCTCAGTAAATAATTCTTTAAAAGGCACAAACTGCCAAGCACATGCTTTCAATCTCAGTACTCTGAGTTCAGGGACAGTCTTGTCTACATAGTTCCAGGACAGCCAGGGCTATACAAAGAAACCTTGTCTTTAAACACCAAAACAGTGGCGCAAACCTCACAACTAACAAAGCAAAGAACAAAAAAAAACTTAAATAAAATGCTTAATTTAACATATATGTGAGTTCGAGGCCAGCCTGGTATACAAACCGAGTCCAGGACAGTTAAAGCTGTCTCAAAAAAACAAAACAAACCACAACCAACCAAAACCCCCGTAACAAACATTTGTGTGAAGACTAAAAACAGGTAAGCAGCAAAATACTTAAGAATAAAACCTGGAAATAAATCAAATTGTTGGGAAATTCAGAGAGAGAGCTAGCTTTTAGTCATGATTTATATCTTATTTCACTTGTCCATCAGCAACTAATTAAACTATTATTTTGGAGATTATATATATTCATATGCAGGCTGACATCAGATGCAAGCAATCTGTTTAATTAGTCCTGTATATGAAAACCAAAGTTAATTTGATAGAAATTTAATTTATGTTATTTGATGCATGGTACATGTCTGAATTACCAATAAAGATTACAGTTGAGGCCCAAGGATTAAATGCAGGGTAATTTAATATTTTAAGTTTAGTACTATATGGGAAAAAAAGCTGACATATTTCCTTTTCTTTCATCTGCCATACCAGTTTAGTTACCTACAGCTATAAAGACTTATCTTCCTATAGACAAAAGTGACTATAGACACCGAGCATTGGTTCTGTGGTTTGCAACAAGAGCAATCTGAAATATTCATTTCCACTTGTAACTGCACTCTACGACATATGACTGCTGGATATTTTTACAACAGATCATAGAAAGTGTTAACAGGGAAGTTTTCTACTTTAAGTAGGAGCAGTATATTATGGGGACATTAGTCTTTAGCATGATTTGTATTAACACTTCTTATTTCTAAGAATTACTGCTTAGTATTAACCCAAATGGTTACAACTGGATATTTTAAAACACTAACCAGTTCAAAAGGAAATCTCAATCACACACTGACTCTCTTCTCTCTTCTTCTTCTTCTCCTTCTTCTTCTTTCTCTCTCTCCCCCCCCCCCTCTCTCTCTCTAAGTCTCCTTAGGGAAGCACCCCAGTGCACCCCAGTGCATTGGGCTCAATAACTTAGTACCATGTGCCTGTTCAGATGCTGTCAACCTTGGATGTTACTGCCAGCGACCTTTCATAACATAACTGTTTGCATGCTAATCTTAAATCGGCTGAACTACATAAACTCCAAGGACACATTTATGTGTGAAAACTCACTATATATTAAAAAATGTTTGGGAACAGTGAGGAACATGTTATTTCAAAGAAAGAAACATTCAAGGACTGCCAACAAAGGGGCTGAAACTCAAGAGCAGGGATTTAGCTTATTGGTAGAGCACTTGCTAGCATGTGAGAGGTGAAGGTTCAATCCCCAGCACAGAAGGGGAAAGAAAAAATCCAAACAAACCAAAAAATCAACCATCAAACCTGAAGAGTACAAAGCAGTCTGGTATGGCCACATAGTGACTTCTGCAACTTAGCTTTGTTATCAGTCACTTGCCTTCTCTTAGCACAAAGACTTGGATAGCAAGTCTATTTTAACAGCTTACTACTACAACACAAAGTCAATTTTTATTATGGGTATTCTTTTTGAAATATATTCCAAATACAGAAATTTTAAACAAAAGTAAAAAAAAAAAAAAAAAAATCTTGTCTAAGACAAAATTCTCTTAGGCACCTAATCACCAATTTCCCATGTACTTTCTGCTTTGAAGAGAAAAAAGAGGCCGGGCATGGTGGCATACGCCTTTAATCCCAGCACTTGGGAGGCAGGGGCAGGCAAACTGCTGTGAGTTCGAGGCCAGCCTGGTCTACAAAGTAAATCTAGGACAGCCATGACTACACAGAGAAACCCTGTCTCAAAAAACCAACCAAACAAAAAGTGCTGAACAGCCAATAGCTGTGCAGGAGAGGAAAAATTGACTTCCAAGTCCACTGAGATGTAGAGGTGGGGATCAGAGGAGAGGGAGTCACCATCTGGATAAAGAAGCTGGTACCATGATGAACCTAAGATGGCAGGTAAGGGCCAAACATAGGTCAGGCCAGTATAGACAGGTTAGAATACAGCTGAGCGTGGTGGTGCACGCCTAATTCCAGGACTCTGGGAGGCAGAGGCAGGCAGATAGCTGTGAGTTAGAAGCTAGCCTACAAAGCTAGTCCAGGACAACACAGAAAAACTGTCTCAAAAGAACCAAGCCCCCCTCCCAAAAAGAATAGCTAAGGAACTGTACAGCTATAGTGTCTAAAGCGTTTAATAACTATAAAGATCTCCATGTCATTATTCAGAGCAAAGGCAGGCATAGAAAAACCTTACAGTTATATGTGTAACATACAATCCTAGTAGCTTTACATAGTTTATTTACTACTCCATAGATTAAAAATTATCCTCCTCATTATACAGATGAGGAAACCTAACTAAGCCTCACAAAAGAAAAAAAAAATCAACTCACACAACTAGTGAAAGAATGTAGTCTCCTATATTTTCATCAGTCTTTCCCTGCAAAGAATTCAAGAGACCTAAAAATATCACATAAATTACCAAGTTTTGTGAAATATGCTATGGGAAATTCATGGAGGAGCTGAGGGAACTTATCTTCCAAAGCTAAGTACTATAATAAAAAATATTAATAACACATATCAGATTCTTTCTTGGTCCAAATGAATGGCTCTATTTACTTCTGTATCTCCATGCATTACTTTGAGACCATGGCAGATTCTTAAGGCACTATTGACTTTTTTTGACCCTAAAGAAACAGTCTATCAGTCAAAGCGCAGATTGTTTTTTCAGAGCCAATGTTTATTCTAGAAACTAGTAAATCTTAGAAATGGGGTGGGCTGCCGCTATGCCCATTACAGACCACAGGATCCATTCAAGTCATATTCTCCTAGGCCAAAAAGCAGTGAGGAACTTAAAAAGATGGACACACCATCAAAACCTGATGCAATTATAAGAAAACCCCTTAAACAATAGAGAAAGATGCAAAATCTTAAGAGATTGATGCTTGTTCAGCTAAATGTGTAGGCTACACGAACTTTACTGACTCAAGTATTACAAGAAAGGGACTTCCAGTTTGACTTTAACCACCTTCTTATGACTCACTGCTCTTGAAACCATTTAAATTTAGGCGTTTCTTTAGCTGGGCAGTGGCGACCCAAACCTTTGATCTCAGTACTTGTGAGGCCGAGGCGGGAGAATCTCTGAGTTCAAGGGCAGCTTTTTCGACATAGTGAATTCCAGGACAGCCAGAGCTACATAGAGAGATCCTGTCTCAAGAAAAAAAATCCGAAAAGATTTCTTTAGAAATGCAACTTATTATTCATAATAAGCCTTACTGTTTTGGAAGATACCTCTTCACCTCTAACTAGTTTAGGAGCCTTGATTCCCTCAGGACCCAAATCACAGGAGTCACAAAAGCCAGACCCAATTTTGTTCCTCTATAAAAGCAAGTTCAAACAACCAACAGTGACAACCTCTTAAACATAATAACCACAGAAAGAAAAAGCTTCCGACAGAGGGATGGGAAGGGAGGAGGGGCACGGACAACATCCTAACATCCCTTTAGGACCTTCAGCCACCAAGGCTCTGACAGTCATTCAACTTTCTTGCTAATTTCCCCGCTATGGTTTTTTTTTTTTTTCCCCCTAGCAGTACAGGCACGACGTGCTGTTTCCTTTTTGGTGTGTGTGTGACAATTCCCCGGAGCGGGGCTAGCAAGCAGCCCTAGGCATCTGCGCCGGGCCCCGGAGAGCAGTTCCGCGAATGGCCCCTGCTCCAGCCCGGCCTGGCTGGGGCTGCTTTTCCCCTCGGTCCCCGCCACCTCCCGGATCTCCAGGGCTCGCAAGAGCAGCAGCTGCATGCAGTAGGGACGCTCGGGGGAACCTGTCCCCAAGCTCCCCCGCTAGGCCTCAAGGGGTTGGCCCTGCACATGGCCCCCAGCGAGGCGGCGGGCACCGCGCGGTGGAAGCGGCCGACGGGTTCGCCTCGGAACCCGACCGCCCCTGCCGGGCAGGCGAGCAAGCGAGCGGGCGGCCGGGCGGGCGAGCGGGGAAGGACGGCGTCTCCTCTGCGCTTAGCTCCCCTGGCTGCTGCCTCACACTCCCACTCCGTTAGCGCTACCGGTCGGTCGGCGGGCGGGGGAGGGGAGCGAGCGCGTTATTCCCGGGGCGCCGCGGGGGAGGGGACGGCATCTCTTACCCGCGGTTACTGAGGAGAAGGAGCAGGAGGTGGCGGGAGCGCGGCGCGGCAGGGCGACGGCGGGGCCGGCTGGTTGCAAGGAAGAGTCTCACGGAAGGGAATTAACCCCATCACCAGCCCAGACACCGGCTCCAGCGGCAGCCGCGGCGGCAGGATCCCGCCCCTTCCCACCACGCACTGGCCCCGCCTCTTCGTCGCGTTGACGCGGAGCTGGCGCCCTCATACGCTAGATAAGCACTGAGTGACAGAAGGACTACCCAATCGCTGCTTGAAAAGCCACCTTGGCCCCACCCCCATTATCACTGCGGGCCGCGGAAAAACGGGGCTAACTCTATCTCCACCCCCAAAAGAGAAAGAACCAATCCCGGGTAAGTGATAGCCCTTGAAGGACGCAAAAGACAACCAATAAGGAAGCCAGGAGGACAGCCATTTTGCCCACTTGTGAAAGAGCCACCTTTTCCCACGAGTAGGAACCTGAGGTGGGCGAGTTCCGGGAGATTTTAGTCACTGGAGATATGAAGGACAACTATATATCTTCAGGGAATGATTTTTAGAGTTTTCAAAGTACGAAAGGAGAAATGTGTCCTTCATGGTGGGGTGATGTGAGGAAGGCTTTAAGGATGTGGCTCCGCCCCTTAGCGGTAACGGGTTCCAAGCTGAACACCTGGTTTCTCCAGTATCAGTGGTGGACCGCAGGACTACTGAACACTTTGGCTTCTGAGACTGCAGTTCCCAATATGCTTTGCGAACCCCATGACAGTTTCCTCTGTTTGCTTCCTGTGGCATCTCATGGGAAATGTAGTTCTCGAGAGGTTACCGCGCACCCTCCCTTCTCCAGATGAGTAAGAAGAAAAATTTGAATCGTTTGGAGTTGAGATGAGGTCGCCACACTGAAGGAGGAGCAGGAAGGGGAAAAAAAAAAAAAAAAAAAGGTCCGGAGATTTCTTGGGACACCACAGGTCTTGTTTTTGAACTCTCCCACTATCAGGTCATTCCTTTGGCGTCACTTCCGCCTAGCTGAAGACACTTGCAAAAAGCTTGGCGGGAATTGTAGATTTCGAAGCTAGTGCACCAGATTTTGCGGTCTGCAAGTGCTGTGTAGGGCAAGAGAGGGAAAACTGCGCTTTAAGAAAAGAGTGGATAAGAGTCGGGCGTGGTGGCTCATGCCTGTAGCCGCAAGAAGCCGAAAGAAAGGTCGCAGCGAGTTCACAGCCGGGGCTACAGAGTGAGTTTTGGAACAGCTGGGACTACAGAATTGACCTTGTCTAAAATACCCCCACCCCTCAAAGACACACAGAACCCCAGCAATATGAAAAGGCATGGATGTAAATCCCGAGCCCCCAATGTAATTTTTTAATCCTATTTTTTAGTCCTAGCGACTCCAGTGTTTCTTATCAGACCCGCTCATTAGTAGATTGCACTTCCTTTTAGTTTGTTGAGGATACTTTAACTAGCCTTTAGCCACTACGTGAAGCAGCATGGGTTTATGTCCTCAGTTTGACTGGAATTGGAAGTTCCGAGTTAACCCCCCCCCTTTTTTTTTTATACAAACATTCTTCAGAAGTTGCCTTTGAAGGAAGAAGAAAGTTCAGGAATGTTGGCATAATGGAATGGTCCTATTACCATTCTCTCTTGGAGTAATCCATCCATCATAGTAAGTGGAGACCAAGTGACACCTCTAATACCCCGATGACAAAAAGACATCATCAAAAAGGCTTCAGAATTCACAGCCTGGTAAATGTCACAAAGGAGGCATGCTTCTTAAAGTCGCCTCCATCATTTTTTACCGATACTTTGTCTTACAACTTTTCTTATAAATATTTAATGAGTATACCAGATTTAAAAGGTTGAACAATGCACAGACAGGTAAGTTTTTTCTTTAAAAGTAGTGAGAAAGAGAAAAATTAAACAAAATTTATGTCATTTGGTCTTTTAATAGCTCCCTAAATTTCGCATCTTCATAGTCATGTTTTCTGTGTTGATTTGATTTCCTCTTTGCTTTCTACCTTTAGATTTAAAAACCACGTTGTTTTTCTATTTCTTTTATTTTTATTGAAGTATTAAGACGGTGTCCAGTATTGATAAGAGGTGTTTATGCTGCAGAAGTATGAAAGACCTAACTAGTGGAATCCTAGATAGAGAAATATATCTGTCACTTCCAGGCAGACAAAGCAGTCTTACTTTTTGTTTGTTTGGGTTTTTTGTTTGTTTGTTTGTTTGTTTTGTTTTCAAGCCAAGGTTTCTCTGTGTAGCCCTGGCTGTCCTTTGTGGACCAGGCAGTCCTCAAACTCACAGAGATCTGCCCACCTCTGTCTCCCTGTTGTTTTGTTTCTAAAGAAAAAATGGTCTTTGCTTTTTCAATGTAATCTTGTGTGTGTGTGTGTGTGTGTGTGTGTGTGTGTTTATAAACTCTCCCAGAGTAAATAAAGTCAACATGTAGTGATAATGACACTTATATTGCTGATTAGTTTTATCTGAGCCAACAATGGGCTCTGTGTGCTTAGTATATTTTCTGTCCCACATTTGTGTTTTATTTTTTGAATGCTGGAGAAAAACTGAGGGCCTTGCATTTGCTAGGTATGTGTGCTATCACTGTCTCACATCCTCAGTCTTGGTACTGCTTAATAATTGAAGAAATTGAAGCCCAGCAATTGCAGTAAAACATTACAGTCTGATCTCCTTAGTTAAGACAGTTTGGGTCTGTTTCATTTTGTTTTTAACCCTAAACCATTACTTCTCAAATCTCTGTAAATCTCATAGACCTCTGCCTTCCTTTTGCCACCAGAATGCGGGGAGTAAAGGCAGTTACCACTATGCCCAGCAAAAATGCGTTACTTTTTGTTTTGTCTTTAAAAGATGTATTTATTTTGTATGTGAGTGCATGCATGTGTGTGCACTTTGTACATGCCTGAAGAAAGCATTGGATCTCCTGAAAATGAAGTTCCAGGTGGTTCTGAGCCACCGTGTAGATGCTACCAATCTAACCTGGGTCCTCTGCAAAAGCAGCAAATGTTCTTAATTATGGACCCATCGCTCCAGCACCTCTGCAGAAAGACCTGTTTTAATGGCATGCTACTGCTTTATTTAAAGCTCAGCGGGTTGACTATGACAATATTACTGTTATTTTATTTTTAATGGCTACCTGTATTCCATGATATAGCTCAAACATAACCTGTTCATTGCTAATGGCTACTTACACTTTCCAGTTAGTAAAAAAAAAAAAAAAAAAAAAAAAATTTTTTTTCACCATAGTGAAAGCATATAGCAAAATCTACCATCTTAAGTATTTTTCCCCCAAGACAAGGTTTCTCGGTGTAGCCTTGGCTGTCCTGGATTCACTTTGTAGACCAGGCTATCCTTGAACTCATAGAGATCTGCCTGCCTCTTTTACAGGTGTGTGCCAACACACCGGACATCTTAAGCATTCTTAAGTGTGGACATTGCAGTATATTAACCATTTGTACTTTGTTGTACAATGCAGTTGGAAAATGTTTCTCTCTGACACGACTAAAGTTCTGTCTTCACTCTTCCCTGGCCCCTTGTAAACACTATTCTGCTTTCTGTTTCTAAGAGCTTATTTTATAGCTCATGTAAAGTAACAGGGTCCTGCAGCATGTGGCATTTTGTGGCTAGCTTATTTAATTTAATGTCTCCAGAGTTCATTCATGTTGGATGTGGTAGGATTTCCTTTGCAGGGAGGGCTACTAACATACCACATTTTATAAATGAATTCAGCTGTTGGTAGGCATTTAGGTTGCTTTTTCCTCTTGGCTTTTGTGGCTAGCGCTGCAGCAAACATGGGAGTGCAAATTCTTTGTTTATGTGTGTGCATAACCACTGTGGACTGTAGAGAGGAGAGTTTAACCTGGGGTACTCAGTTCTCTCCTGTCATGTGGGGCTAGAGAGCAAGCTCAGGTCAGTGGGCTTGGTGCTAGGAGCTTTCACCCACTGAGTCATCTGCCTGCCTAACTTTGTTTTGTTTGTTTTTGTTTTTTTGAGTCAGGGTTTCTCTGTGTAGCCTTGGCTGTCCTGGACTCACTTTGTAGACCAGGCTGGCCTTGAACTCACAGTGATCCTCCTGCCTCTGCCTCCCGAGTGCTGGGATTAAAGGTATCCGCCACCACGCCCAGCTCTGCCTGCTCAACTTTTTAAAAGGAGATTTAGCCACGGGATCTCTGTAATTCCCAAATTGTTCTCCAGAAGGAAATTTCCATTTTCCTTTTGATTTTTTTTTTCCTTCCCCAAGACATGGTTTCTCTGTATAGCCTTGGCTGTCCTGGGCTTGCTTTGTAGACCTGGCTAGACTCAAACTCACAAAGATCCACCTGCCTCTGCCTCACTAGTGCTGGAATTAAAGGCGTGCACCGATACTCCCGGCTTTATTTTTTTTATTATAGCACTGTTTGAGAGAACCTGTTTCCTGTGTGGTGTGTGTGTGTGTGTGTGTGTGTGTGTGTGTGTGTGTGTGTGTGTGTGTTTATGTGTGGTGTGCAGCTGCAGTCTCTTGTGGGTGCATGTGGAAACTAGACTTTCACTGAGGGATAGCCTCCATCTCTTCTCCACCATACTTTTTGAGGCATTGTCTCTCATCGATTTTGAAGTTTCCCATATCAGTTAGACTGGCTGGCTTGGCAGCTGCCAGGACCCTGTTGTCTTTGACACCCCCCCATCCCATCCCAGTGTTTGGGTTACAGTTTAATTTTATATGGGTTCTGAAGTCTGAACTCAGGTCCTCAGACTTGTACAGCAAACATGTTACCCACAAAACCATGTGTATCCTCTACCCCCCATTTCCCATCTCTTTGCTCTATCCCGTCTGATTGTAAACTGAAGACTCATTAATATAATTTGTATCTATTTGAATCCCACTGGTGCTGAGCAGCTTTTGTATGTATCTCCCCCACTAATGGCTAGTTTCTTTTGAGTAGCCTGCTGCTGCCCTAGCATCATAGTAATTTAAAAGTAATACTTCAGGCCAGGCATGTCGCCACACATCTTTAATCCCAGCACTCAGAAGGCAGAGGCAGGTGGGTCTCTGAGTTCAAGGCCAGTCTGGTCTACAGAGGGAGTTCTAGGACAACCAAGGCTACATAGAGAAACCCTGTCTTAACATCCACCTCCACGCCCCCACCCTGCAAAACAGATACTTTTTTTCAGATTGTCTCATATTTTAGGAATCCTTACATTTAAACTTTTCTTTTTTAACTTCTAAATGCTGCTTTTTCATGAAAAGAGTTTAAACTACTTTAATGTTTAAATCTAACAGTTATTTTTTTTTTGTAGTGTCAATCTGTGATGCTGAAAGTGGTTATCCACTCTAGTGTACAAAAAAAAGTATCATTAAATTTTATAGTTACCTGTATCATTCTTAGTATAAAGGATAAAATTGGGCTTATTTTGTAAGGTGCTGGGGTTTTAACACAGGGGTTCCTGCTTTTCATCACTGAACTAGCACTTGGTCTTGCTTTGTTTGTGTTTTTAGAAGAGCTTCAAGTAGCCCAGGATAGCCTTGAACTCCCTATGTAGCTGAGGCTGACCTTTTTCTCCTGCCTCTACCTCTGGAGGTCTGGGTTTACAGGCACATGCTAGGCACTCCTTAGATAGTGTCAGGTGACTGATTTGGATGCTGTAGAATGGAAAAGTTCAGACTTTTCAATCACACCGGTCCGAGTCCTAGACTCAGGATCATGACCAGTGAGATTTAAGACCTGTGTATATTATTTATTAGCTCAGAACCTCATTTTTAACATGCAGATGGAATGAGAAAAAAAAAAAAAAAAAGAAAAGAAATAAAAAGAAAAGGAACACGACTATTCCTAGGTATGGTAGAGGAGAAAGTATATGGTAGAGGAGAAAGTATAGAGTAGAGAAAAGGGCAGAGGCCAGACGGCTAGAAGAGTCCAGAGTGGACATGACCAGGCTGCGCTGGGCTGTGGGAGAGACAGGAGAGAGGGAGCCAGGTGCAGAAGCCAGGAGGGCAAAAGTAGAAAAGGGGCAGGGAGCCAACATGTCTGGATTATATAGGGAAGGGCCTGTGGGGAAGGGCTGCTCTGTCCCTAGAATGAATAATTTAGGGTAGAGGGGGAGGGTATGCCAGTCATACCCTGCAGCAGGTAGGCACTGAGGGATGCTGGGAGAAGCTGGCAGCCTGGAGTGGTGTGATAGGGCAAGAAGGCACCTCCTCTGTCCAGGATTCGAAGCGTCACACAGATAAGAACATTTTATGGGCCAGTGACATGACACAGTGGATAAAGGTACTTGCTGCCAAGGCCGAGGACCTGGGTTTAGTCCCCAGAATTTGCTTGGTGGGAAGATGGTTGGCTCCCAGAAGTTCTCTGATCTCTGCACAGATGCTGCAGTGCTCTCAAGCACACACACACACACACCCCACACATACACAGGATGAATAAATGTAAAAAACAGGAAGCATATGCTTTGTAGGTTACTTTGAGAATTACAGAAGAATTTCTTAGCATAGTGTCTCCATGGATGGGATTTTCCTGTAAGTGGGGCTTGGTGTTGGAGAGCACAGCTGCTGTTAAGTTTCAAACTTGGAACAAAAGGCTGAGGCTGGGTTCTCTCCTCATCCCTCAGTTCCTACCTGTTACAGGGTACTGCTGGCATACCCCTTTCTCCACCAAGATCTCTCCAGCCCAGGGGGCTGGACTGTGCCTCTCTGTGCAATCCAGACATTTTGGTTACCTGCCCCTTTATACCTTTGGCATCTTGGCTGCTGCTCTTTGTCCGCCCCCCACCTACCCCCTCCCCCCAACACACACACACATGGCTCAGGATCATGACCCCTCTAAACTCTCCCAGATGTGTCTGCCTCTGGCTATACTCTCCCACATGTCTATAATAAATTTTCTCTATCATACGTAGGAGCAATTATGACATTTACGTATTTTATTTATTTATTTATTTATTTATTTATTTATTTATTTATTTTCGCTCATCTGTCTTCCAATAAGTAGGAGTTATTTTATCACTATTCTGAAAACAGTTTCCTATGGAAGGAACGGAGTCTTTGCTTTTAAAGTAATGGCAGCTTAGGAAGCCTTGTGATAAGTAAGTCAGAAAATACTATGTGATTCTATGTTTATTGTAATCGATATACTATGTTCTAGTATTAAATTTTGCCAACAAAACATTCCAGTTTATTAAATGAAGACTTTAGTTTACTGATGGCCTATAAATATAGTTATATGGGGCAAGTGCTGCCAAGAGCTCTGAGAGAGGGGACCAAGTGGTGGTTTTCAGAGCACCTCAGTGTCGGTTGTATTGAAAACTGAGTTAAGGAGGAAGTGGACATGGCCAATACCAGTTAAATTCTTCCAAGGATTCTGACTAGTGACAGTGGTGGGGCAGATCAGGCAAGTAGATTTGTAAATGATTGGATACCATCAGAGTGCAGAATCAGGAGGAGTTGCTGCTGGGTGGGTGTGCAGTGTGAGACAGAACGGAAGTGTGAGGGCCTGGACCCATGCAATGGGCAAGGCCAGGAATGACACAAAGATTAGGGAAGAGCGCTAGAATCCTACTTTTGGCATTTTGAGAGGTCCAGTTAGATATGTGAATCTGGAATTTAGAGGCGTTCCTTGTGTATAAATGTGGAAGTTGTTGTCAGAGAAATTACACTTAAAACCGTGAGAGTAAGATCACACTTAAAAATAACGAGAGCTTCTAAGAACTGAGCCTATTCCATTCTGCCTTAAAAGTAGACCAGGAGTGAAGCTTAGACTAAAAAGAATTACCGGTGAGGTGGGATTAGAACTCTGAGGATTATGTGTTCTAGAATCTAAGTGATAATGTGATGGAATGAGGAGGGGTTATGCAATGAAAGGGCCAGGGCCCGTCTTTTCTAACCAAGCCAGTGTCTTTGTATATGCTGTAACTCTTCCAGGAACACTTTTTTGATACCTTCTGCTTTTATTAGTAAGGTAGTTTATTATTCGGGCTTCAATTTTAACATATATGAATACTATTTAATATATGCACATATATTAAGCTTATATAAAGGATACACACACACACACACACACACACACACACACACACACACACACACACACGTAGACAGTATACCTAAGCCAGGTATAAGTAATGTAATTGTCATGTGTGTGATTCTGCTATATGGACAATAATATCTCACTGACCCCTTTGTTTGTCCTTGTTTTTAGGCTCACCATGCCTACAGCTGGCAACAAAAAGAAAGCTCCTACACCTCCGATTTCTTGTTCAACAAGCGAACCATATACACAGCTGGACTATTTACCTGACAAGCTCAGAACAAGGCTGCTTCCATTCCAAAAGGATGGCATTGTTTTTGCCCTCAGAAGAGATGGCAGGTATAGTACTTTGATAAGGCATGCAAAAAATTACTAAAATATGTGTTAAAAAACCAAGAATCCATTCTTTTCCTGTATCTCAACTATTTCTTTGGTCAAACTGATTATAAATGAAATAGGCTGTACCCGTAAGCTGTAATTGACTTATACTTCAGGTGGAAAAGCATTTAACAATGCTGTTCTTTAATCGCATTGTATTTATTTATGCCCTTGCTGTATATATGTGCCCTAGTGTACTTGTTGAGTCAGCTTGCCAGAATAAGTTCTCTCCTTCTACCATGTGAGTTCTGGGAATGAAACTCAGGTCTCCTGGCATCGTGTGTTTATGTGTGTGTGTGTGTGTGTGTGTGTGTGTGTGTGTTTTGGAGACAGGGTTTCTCTGTGTAGCCTTGGCTGTCCTGAACTCACTTTGTAGACCAGGCTGGCCTCGAACTCACAGAGATCCACCTGCCTCTGCCTCCCAGAGGACTGGGATCACAGGTGTGTGCCACCACACCTGTCATCTCTTTTGTTTTGTTTTGTTTTGGTTTTTTGAGACAGGGTCTCTCTACATAGCCCTTGCTGTCTTCAAACTCACTGTGCAGACCAAGCTGGCCTCTACCGCATAATTCCACCTAGCTCTGCCTCCTGAGTGCTGGGATAAAAGGCATGTGTGCCACCATGCCTGACCTCAAATATCTCAAGTCTTTGACCTAAGAGGTACTTTCATGATTTCATATTGATAATTTCTTGAATAAATACTATACATCACACACACACATGTCTGTGGCATTTTATCCTGTGTTTCAGTGTTTTACTTCTTCTCAAAGTTCACTGTGTTGGTTAAGCCTTCCCTTGTTGCTGTGACAAAATCCCTGACAAAAGCAACAGGAGGGAAAAGGTCATTTTGGCTCCCAGTTCAGCAGGCACTCTCCTTCGTTAAAAGGGAAGCGGCCTCGTGATGACCTTCAAGCCTCACCCCCAGCATCCTCTCCCTCCAGCTAGATAGTCCCTGCCTGAAAAACAGCAAACAAACAGAACAAGTAAATCAAAAGTGGGTCTTACATTCATTTGAAAGGTAGAGTGTTGCTTGTCTTTGCTACTCTGTGGGTTCTTTCCCCCTCCCCCTTTTTTCTCCCTGGTTTTACCACTTATCTCTACATAGGAGAGAAGGAAGGATAGAGGGGCGACAGAGATCCTGAAATCTAATTTCTTAGTGTTTCTTCTTTGAGCACGACTAACAAACTGCAGCCAACCTCCCTGAACAACCACCAGCCAGCAACCCCACCTGTTGAGGACCTAGCATTTCTAAGCTGAACAGTTCCCAGAATTCCAAATTCACAAAATTATCTGCAGCTAGCAAAACCACGCCGCTTCTAGAGCACAAAGCAAATC
Source organism: Acomys russatus (assembly GCF_903995435.1). Lineage (NCBI taxonomy): Eukaryota > Metazoa > Chordata > Mammalia > Rodentia > Muridae > Acomys > Acomys russatus. The sequence continues at coordinate 27,699,550 of NC_067142.1, read as the reverse complement.
ATAGTCAGCTGCTGTGGAGAGTCTGAAGCAGCCCCATATTCCCACACTTAGGATTAAAACAGAAACAGCTGGGTGTGGAGGAGCATGCCTTTAATCCCAGCACTTGGGAGGCAGAGGCAGATGGATCACTGTGAGTTCAAGGCTGGCCTGAACTACAAAGTGAGCCCAGGACGGCCCAGACTACACAGAGAAACTCTGTCTAGAAAAACCAAACCAAAAAATAAAAAAATAAAAAATAACTTTTTTTCTCTCATAGTTCTAACCTAATGTTTAACAAATGTATTCAGTTAAAAAAATTTTTTTTTTAAATTTTCTTTCCTTTTTCTTTCTTTTTCTTTTTCTTTTTTTAAATAAACAGGCCTTCTTTGTGTAGCCCTGGCTGGCCTGGAACTCACAAAGATCCGCCTGCCTCTACCTCCTGAGTACTGGGATTAAAGGCATGCGCCACCATTGCAAAGCTAGAAATATAAAGGCTTATTTAATTTATATATATGAGTATTCTACCTACATGTTTTTGTACCACTGCATGCCAGGTGCCTTCAGAAGTCAGGGAGTGTTTCAGATCCGTTGTAACTAGGCTTACATATGGTCATAAGCCACGTGTGAGTATGAGGAACCAGACTTGGGTCCTGTGCAAGAACAAGTGTGCTTAGCCGCTGACCTTTCTGACATGTTGGCATGTAGTTGTTATCTTAAAAGGTTACACTTTAGAAGCATGCTTTTACATAAGTAACAATAACAGCTACAAAAAGGGACAGCCTCCTGAAAAAGTGCTTAATTTTTAAGTAAGGTTATGACTTGAGACTGATCTGTATTCACAGTTACTCTAGGGCACATGGAGCCTGTAGGCTGCACGCTGGACACACACGATGCACACTCTTGTGTGTAAGTCTTCCACTTACCATCATTGTGAGAATAATCTGTATTCTTGCATGTGCCTATAATTTATAATTTCTCCTCATACAAGATTCCATTATGAGCCGGGCGTGGTGGCACATGCCTTTAATCCCAGCACTTGGGAGGCAGAAGCAGGTGGATTGCTGTGAGTTCGAGGCCAACGTGGTCTACAAAGCGAGTCCAGGACAGCCAAGGCTACACAGAGAAACTCTGTCTTGAAAAACAGAGGAAAAAAAAAAAGATTCCATTGTTGGACTACAACAAAACATATTCACTCTACTTATGATGGTCATTTGGTTGTTTCTGGGTTTCAGGGCTTTACCACTACTAATTCTTACACAAATGAACACTCAGATAAACATATATACAGTTTCTTACGTTCATCTCCCAAGATGGGCTACAGGCTAATAAGAGATGCATGTGTTCTGCTTTAGTGGAGACTATTTGTGTGGCCTGAAAGGGATCATAACCAACATATCACTATCAAAGCAGTTAACAAATACAGTGCCTCTCACTTTCTGGGGTTAGTGGTCCAAAACCAAGTTTTTGGCCAAGTTGATGTTTTCTGAGGGCTGTGAAGAAATGGTCTACTTCAGGACTGTCGTAACTTTTTCCCTATTTTTAAGATGTGTATATATAATATACTTATTGACCGAATGATTGTGGTGCCTACTGTGGCCCACACATACAAGAATCAGCTTACAGGAGTTAGTTCTCCCTGTCTTTAACACGTATGTCCTGGGGACTGAGTGTTACTGTGGATTCCCACTCTGCCACCCTAATGGCACTTCCTGATTTGCATATATTTTTAAAGTCGAATTTACTTATTTTCTTGTGGATGAGTGTACATGTGTGCTATGGTACACATGTGGAAGTCAGAGGACACCCTGTAGGAACCCTTCTCTCCTCCCACTGTGTGGAACCTGGGCATCAAATGCAGAGGGCAGGCTTTGCAGCAGCTGCTTTTACTCATTTATTGATCTTTTATTCAATTCCCCTCCCCCTTTTTTAAATTTTAAAAATTATATTTATTTTATATTTTACTGTTTCTCTCAGTGTGTGTGTGTGTGTGTGTGTATGCGCGCGCACATAGGTATACATAAATGGGTCATTTGTGGAGGTCAGGGGACAATTTGCCAGGAGTGTTTCTAATCATACAGGTCCCAGGAATCAAACTCAGGTTGCTAGGCTTGGTGACAAGCACCTTCACCCACAGAGCCATCTCTTCAGAATCCAGGTCTGTGTTTTGGTGTCATTTTTAGTCATGTTTGCCAGGGGTTTTGTTTGTTTGGTGTTTTTGAGGGTGATGGTTTTTCAAGGCAGGGTTTCTCTGTGTAGCCTTGGCTGTCCTGGACTTGCTTTGTAGATCAGGCTGGCCTGAACTCACAGAGATCGGCCTGCTTCCGCGTCCCGGAGTGCCGGGATTACAGGTGTATGCTACCACACTTGGCATTTTTACCAGCTTTTATGTTTGTATTTTTTGCACACCTTTTTAGGGTTTGTTTGTTTGTTTCTTGTTTTGTTTTTCGAGACAAGGTTTCTCTGTGTAAATTTGGCTGTCTTGAATTCTCTTTGCAGACCAGTCTGGCCTCAAACTCACAGAAATCCACCTGCCTCTGCCTCTCGAGTGCTAGGATTGAAGGCGTGCACCAGCTTGCACACCTTTTTAGATATCTGTGCCTGCTGCCCAGTAATGAAGAGGATAACCTCTGGGCTGCCCATCTTGGCTTAAAAATTGTTTTATTTATGAGAATAAGAATGTTTGTAGCTGGGCGTGGTGGTGCACACCTTTAATTCCGGGGAGGCAGAGGCAGGCGGATCTCTGTGAGTTCAAGGCTAACCTGGTCTACAAAGCAAGTCCCTGACAGCCAAAGCTACACAGAGAAACCCTGTCTTCAAAAACAAAATCAAAAACAAAAACAAAAACAAAATAACATATATAAGGGAACCCAAGCTGTACAGAAACCATATAGCATTTGCTCTCTAGAGAGCCAGAAAAATGGGTTGAGCATAGTTCACTATGATTCCAAAGACTGAAGAACAAGGTAACTTATGGCGGAAAGCCTGCCTTTGAGTCCTGGACAACCAAGAGCTCTCTTGTCCAAGGCTGGCCACAAGGAGTCCTGGCTTTAATGGAAGGACAAGTTTTTGCTTGTAGTTTTTTTGTTTTTTTATAACATATTTCTTTCATTTTTCACATCAACAAAATTTGTAGTTCACAGGGAATAATTTTTATTTCTGGTACAAAGTGAAGTCACAATTATTTTTTAAGCATGTCCAATGGGTCTTTCTTACTTTAATGAAAAAGCTGACCTAGCCCACTGGCGTACACTGACATCACTGTCATCAGTCAGGGTCTTCTCTCTAGGTGAGTGTTGTCTAGTGGAATGTTCTGCCAGCACGGACATGTTCTGTATATAGACCATTCCAATCAATACCTGCCTTAGCAACCTATGGTTATTGAGTTCTAAAAATGTACCTAATGCAAGTGAAGTGTGCACTTTAAAGCTTGGCTAGCTTGAATTCACTTAAATTTAAGTCTGAAGAGTCATACGTATCATCTGGCTGTGATGTATCATAATGCAGTTGTACATTTATTTCTCTGTTAGGAACTTTTTTATTCATTTAAATTAATTAATTAATTTTGTGTGTGTGTGCGTGTATGTACAAATGCTTGCATATGCCTATGTATAGCTAGAGGTCAGAGGAAGACATTGGATATCCTGCTTTATCACTCTATTTCTTTTGGGAGGGGCGTGGTTCGAAACAGGGTTCCTCTGCATGGTCTTTGGCTGTTCTGTACTTGATTTGTAGACCAGGCTGACCTCGAACTCACAGTGATCCTCCTGCCTTTGCCTCCCGAGTGCTGGGATTACAGGCGTGTGCCACCATGCCTGGCTCTCACTCTATTTCTTAGTCCTTTGAGACACTGCCTCTCATTGAACCCTGAGCTGGACTGGGAGCTTGTGAGCTCCAACAGCCCTCCAGTGTCTGTCTCCAGCAGCTCTGATTGCAGGCACACAGTCATCCTTAGCTTTTTCTATAGGCTCTGGGCCTTTGAACTCAGGCCCTCCCTCATGCTTCTGTCTGTAGCAGGTGCTCTTCCCCATTGAGCCACCCCTCTCTTCATCCCACCAATTGTAATTTTAATTATTTGTTTTGTTTTTACTTATGTGTGTGACTGTGTGTCTCTGTATGCATGTATAACACACATGAGCAGGTGCCCAAGGAGGCCGGGAGAGTCTCAGATTCCCTGGAGATGGAGCTAAAAGCAGTTGTTAAGCACTAGCCGTGGGTGGAGGGCACTGAATTCAGGCCTCTGCAGGGATAGGAAGTACTCCTAACTGCTGAGGCATCACTCCAGACTTTATTTTTAATCTTTTTTTTTTTTTTTTTTTTTTTTTTTTTTTTTGAGACAGGGTTTCTCTGTGTAGCTTTGGCCATCCTGGACTCGCTTTGTAGACCAGGCTGGCCTTGAACTCACAGAGATCCCCCTGCCTCTGCCTCCCGAGTGCTGGGATTAAAGGCGTGCGCCACCACGCCCGGCTTATTTTTAATCTTTTGATCTTTTGTTTTGTTTTGTTTTTTTTCTTTTTGCTTTTCTTAGTTTTTTGAGACAAGGTTTCTCTGTGAAGCCTTGGCTGTCCTGGACTTGCTTTGTAGACCGGGCTGGCCTTGAATTTAAAGAGATCTGACTGCCTCTGCCTCCCTGAGTGCTGAGATTATAGGCGTGTGCCACTGTGCCCAGTTTATTTATTTATTTAAGAATTATTTAATGTATGTAGTGTTGTGCCTGCATGTGTGCCTGCACAGCAGAAGAGGGCACCAGATCTCACTATAGATGGTTGTGAGCCACCATATGATTGCTGGGAATTGAACTCAGGACCTTTGGAAGAACAGCCAGTTTTTTTTTTTTTCTTTTTGTTTGTTTGTTTAGTTTTTTTGAGAAAGGTTTCTCTGTGTAACAGCTCTGGCTGTCCTAGACTCACTTTATAGACTAGGCTGGCCTTGAACTCACAGAGTTCCACCTGCCTCTGCCTCCTGGGATTACAGGCATGTGCCCCCATGCCTGACCTGCCAGTGTTCTTAATCTCTGTGCCATCTCTCTAGCCCTACTTTTAATCTTAATAATAACTTTATTTTAATTATTAATGGAGAAGCACCTGTAATCCCAGAGCCTCCGGAGGCAGAGGCTGGCAGATATATATATGTATATGGCACATGGCCGTGTCATACATGTGGAGGTCAGAGGACAACCTTGTAGAGTTGGTTCTTTCCTTCCCCTGTTAGGTGTAGGGCTCAGGGATTGAACTCGGAGCACTGTGTTCGCATGGTTGAACTATCTTGCCTGACCTATCCTCCAGTTTGTTGCCCTTCCTCTTCCCAAACAGTACCCTTTCTACTTTTCATACAGATTCTACATGTAAAAGAAATCACGTGACCTTTATTTTTTTTTTCAGTTTTTCTAATTTTGCTTAACATGGCGACCCCCCAGTTCTATCCATTTTCCTGCAAACGCCACAATTTTGGTCTTTGTGGTTTAATACACTGTATTTAATAAGCTGTATTATGGTTATGGACCACACTTCCTTTACCCTTTCATCTGTTGCTGGGCATTTGTGCTGATTTTGCGACTTGGCTGTTGTGAATAGTGTTTCAACAAACTTGAGTGTGTGTGGCTCTCTCCTGTCTGCTGTCTTTGACGCTCTCATTTCTGTGCCCAGGTGTGGTGGATGTGGTAATTATATGGAGCATATGGGGATTATATCTTTAGCCCCCGTCGAGTTTTAGTTAACTGACGGATTCTTAGAGAGGACCACACTATGTCACCTAAGCTGGCCTGGAACTTGCTGTGTAGCCAGGCTTGAGCTCACACTGGTGTTCCTCCTGTTCTGTGTCCTGTGAGCCAGGCTTAGGTGAGTACCACAATGCCTGGCTGCGTTTTTAGTACTTTGAGGAGTCTCTATAGTTACTGCCGTAGCATCTGCACTGATCATATTCCTGCTAACGCTGTATGGACTCTCACACCCTGCACATCCTCAGGAGCCTTCGGTTGCTTGGTGATAGACAGCCTGTCTATCGGGTGCTTTTCTCTTCTCTCTGGCTTCGGAGTAATTTGTTCTTTCTGGTTCCAACTTTCATTCCCAGTCCCAGGAGGGAAACTTTCAGTCCAGCATCTTTTCCCATGAGGTCATAATTTTTGTCCTCTGCAATGACTAGGTCTTCAATATCAATTTCCAATGTTATTCCTGGGAAATTAAGACATTTGATTGTTATAAACTGTCATTCTGTTGTAATTTTTTCTATTTTTTCACTATCCAGAAGTTTTATGTGGTATAGTTTTCTTTATTCTACTTGACTTATGGGTGATACTGTGCATTCACATTAAAGGTTTTACAGTTGTTACCTGCACAGGTATCTTTTTAAAGGATCCCGTTCATGTAATTATTTGGTTTGTGTTTATATGGCACATGCACATGCCACAGTGTACTGCCTGTGCTAGAGGACAACTTTTGGGACTGTTCTGTCTTTCCACCATGTGACATTTAGAGGATAAAACTAAGGTCATCAGGCTTGGCAGCAAATGACTTTACCCCCTGAGCCAATTGGCCAGCTCCCAGTGTTGTCTTTGCTCCATTCCTTTCCTCCTTGGATTCTGTTTACATCTGTGTAGACCTTTCTTCACTGTTTTTTATACCTCCTACCTTCTTTGTTTGTTTGTTTGTTTTTTGGGGCAGGGTTTCTCTGTGTAGCCTTGGCTATCCTGGACTCACTTTGTAGACCAGGCTGGCCTCAAACTCACAGATATCCGCCTTCCTCTGCCTCCCAAGTACTGGGATTAAAGGTGTGCGCTACCACACCTGGCTCCTACCTTCCTTTTTACTTTTATTTTTTGCTTTTTATATCTATAAAAACATATGTGTGTAGATGTGCCTCCATATTTACCTGTTTGTGTACATTTCACGTACACATGTGTGCTTACCTTCACTCTCATTTACTACCTTTTACTGTTTGTTAGACCAAAGCCACTTGTTTTTTGTTGCTCACATGGGAGAGTTGTATTATTAAATATTTTTTGCACAGAACAGTTTCCATCACACCAGGCTTTGGGAAGTGTGGATATGTTTGAGGATTGGCTGGGTTTCTATGTCCAGCTCAGGGATTAGCTGACTAGTGTCAAAGGACAGTCAGTTCTTTCCTTTCCTGCAGTTAGAGAACAGGAGCATTGTGAACTTCACTCTTAGTTTCAGCAGGGTATTTTTAAGTCCTGTCATATCCACTTCAAGTCTGTTGTATCTTGTTTCTTGTCATGTTTTGGTTCTGTGTTTATTTCTGTATTATATACTTGAGGGCTATTTTGTTTTTGTTTTGTTGCTCTCTCATATATTTTTTAACATTCTGGTTTTTTTTTTTTTTTCTGTTGCTGTGATAAAACAGTTTGACTAAAAGTAACTTACAGGAGGAAAAAGTTTATTTGTATTATACTTCCAGATCACAGACTTCATTGAGAGAAGTCAGAGTAGAAACTCAAGCAGAAACCATGGAGGAATTGTGCTTGCTAGCTGGCTCAGAAGCAGGACTACCTGCTCAGGGAATGGTGCCACTCTCAGCTGGCTCGCCTCTCCTCCTTAATTAATAATCATGGCATACACACACACCCCTGCCCACAGACCAGTCTGATCAGGTAGTTCATCAATTAAAACTCACTTCTTAGGTGATTAAAGGATGAATCAACCTGACAGTAAAAGCTTACTAGGGTGTCCTACATATTTTCTGGTAATTAATCATACATTGTCTCAGTAATTAAGGTTTTTTGTTTGTTTGTTTTAATTTTTTGGTTTTTTCAAGACTGGGTTTCTCTGTGTAGCCTGGGCTTGTTGGACTTGCTTTGTAGATCAAGCTGGCCTCAAAGTCACGGAGATCAGCCTTTTTCTGCTTTCTTGAATGCTGGGATTACAGGTGTGTGCCACCACGCCCAGCTGAATTAAGAATCTTAATGTGTAGAGCCTCAGTGATTAGTAAATTCTCATAATGAAGATTAGCCAAGCTGAATTCTTTGGTCTTTCCTTGGTCAACCATGTAACATAAATATTAAATTCATTTTCAAGAAAACTTCAGGGTGTGATTTTGGTTTTTTTTTTTTTTTTTTTTTTTTTTTTCTTCAGACATGATCTTCTATAGCCCAGGCTAGCCTTGAGCTTTCTGTGTAGCTGAAGGCAGGTCTTGCTTTCTGACCTGCTAACTCTGCTTCCCCAGTGCTAGGCTTATATGTGGTCACTGCTTTATCTAGCATTTGACAATTCCAAATTTTGATTTTCAAATCATGTCAGATGTATTTGCTTTTTTGACCTAAAATTTAGATATGATTTACCTCAAAATGCACTGTGTGTGTGTGTGTGTGTGTGTGTGTGTGTGTGTGTGTGTCTTTTAAGGTTCTTGTAGGTTTTGTAACCGCAGACTATGTCGTCAGTCACATCACACCTATTCCTAATCAACTGTCTCCTAAATTTGGCAACACTGCTCTGACTTCTTTCACCACAGTGCTTTTCTTTGTAATTTCATTTTTGTTTAGTGTATGCATTGTTTTGAACAAGAATAGTCTTTATAGGCTAATAATTTTGAATGTCTGGTTCCCAGTTGGTAGACTGTTTAGATTGGGAGATGTGTCCTTGTTGGAGGAAATGTGTCATTAGGAGTGGGCTTTAAGTTTTAAAGTCCATGCCAGTCCCAGTCTCTGTCTCTGTCTCTCTCTCTAGCACTTTCTCTGTGACTCTCTCTTCTGTGTGCATGCATACACCTCATGCTTATAAATTAGATAGAAACCCTGATTTAAGCTGCTGCCCCAGCGCCACGCCTCCTTCCATCCTGTTTCCCACAGTGATGGCCATGGGCTAACCTGCTGAAACTGTAAGCAAGTCCCCAGTGAAGTGCTTTCTTTCTAAGTGTGGTCATGGTGTCTCTTCACAGAAGTAGAAAAGTAAGGCCGCTTCCCCGCTTTCCTCCATAGTGAGCAGACTTTCTTCTCCCTTCGCATTTTGGCAGTCAGAGCACAGTTTGCCTTGGTGCTGATCCTTACGCATCTTTTTCTTGATTGGCTGTTGCCTTGCGTTTTCTTTATTTCTGTGACCTGCAGCCACTTTATTTCTTTCCATTGCTTGAAGCAGTATTTTCTGTAGCTCAGACTGGCTCCAAATTTGCTAAGTAGTTGTGGATGACCTTAAACTGTAATCCTACTGTCTTGACTTCCTAAATCCTGAGATTGTAGGAAGCTGTGCTCTGGTTAAATTGACCACACCCATCATTTTCCAGGAAAAGGAAACCAAGACACACTTCACATTTTGTAAAGACACTATACTGGCTAGGGGCACAATTGGAAAATTAGAACATTCCTTGTGGAAAAATACTAATATTATCAAGTAGCTAACTTTGTTATCACTGGTCTTCAGCAGACTTTTGAAAGCAGAGAGAAAGTTGCCACATTCAAAATGTGAGGTGTGTGTTGGTTTCTTTTCCCTGAAAAATCATGGATATGATCAATTAAACAGAGGCAATTGAATCAAAGCTTCGTATAATTGCCAGACTTGGGAAGTCAAGGCAGTAGGATTAGAGTTTACACCATCTACAATACATATTTGTATAATACATATCTAAGTACATGAGTGACTGAAAAGCCAGTGAGTGCTGAGTCCTGCATAGATTACTGGTTAAGATTCTGGCCTCCAAGCCAGGCGTGGTGGTGCACGCCTTTAAACCCAGCACTCGGGAGGCAGAGGCAGGCAGATCACTGTGAGTTTGAGGCCAGCCTGGTCTACAAAGAGAGTCTAGGACAGCCAAGGCTACACAGAGAAACCCTTTCTCAAAGAACAAAAAACAAAACAAAACAAACAAAAAAGATTCTGGCTTCCTGTTGATCTGTTCTGCAGTATTACTTTCAACTCATTTTTTCCTTCCAAGTACTCTTTAAGATTCTGGGCCCTATTAATGTGCCACCTTGGTCCCATTTGTCCTTCCTTGTTTGGAGGTTACACAATTGTTCTAGGCATAGTCTCCTTGGACCATCCACTGCTCCCAATTTGCTCCAGCTTTCCTGTTGGTTCTACCTTTGAACTGCACTAGGGCAGGCACCAGGAAGCTGGGCTAGACTTCAGGTATGTGTGCTTATCTGTGACCTGTCTGCTGACATTTCATTTGTCAATTTTGCCAGTAGCCTTCTGAGCTCCTGTACCTCTGCTTTATCCCTCTTTGACAATTCTTTATGTATAAATTCATGACAAATTCATGGCACACACCTTTAATACCAGCATTCTGGAGGCAGAGGCAGGTGGATCTCAACGTGTTCAAGGCCAGCCTGGTGCACAGAGATAGTTTCAGGACAGCCAGTGCCACACACACACACACACACACACACACACACACACACACACACTGAAAATAAACCCCAAAATTTTGTCTTTCCAGACTAACGTTTTTCTTATTTATTTATTTATTTATTTATTTATTTATTTTCATTCAGGCCAGGCATCTTTTATCCTAGAACTCTAGAGGTGAGACAGGTAGATCTCTGTGAGTTCAAGGCCGGTCTGGCCAACCCATCCTCCTGCCTCTGCCTCCCAAGTGCTGGGATTAAAGGCATGTGCCAACATGCCCGGCCTAGTTTTTAAAAATATTCAATACTTAAAATTTCTTCATTTATGGGGGAGAGAGAGAGAGAGAGAGAGAGAGCGAGAGAGAGAGAGAAAGAGAGAGAATGTATGTGTTTACATATATGTGTGCCTCAAAGCATGCAGTGGCATTTGTGTGGAGGTCAGAGGACACCTTGTGGAATTGGCTCTGTGTAAGTTATAAGGATTGCACTTGTATAGTCAGGCTTGGCTGCAAGTGCTTTTACACTGAGCCATCTTGCAGCTCAGTATTTAATATTGTTGTGACCTGTTTTATCATTTAGATTTTTAGGTACTCTTAGATTTTTTTCAAGGCTAATAGATAACCATGCATTAAATCTCTCCACCTTTGCTCCATTATGCTCAGCATGAAATGAATTATGAAATTATTGAACCTCTCTTTCTATGTACATAGTTCAGCTTACATGTGTGTATTTGTGGATAGATAGGACTGAAAAACAATATGTGAGGCTGTTAGCGTACAGAGTTTGTTACCTATATTTTCTTCCGAGGAGACAGGAGAAGCCTATCTGTCCCTGGAAGACTTGTTACAAGGCTTGATGTTGCATCTTGTGTCTGCTGCCTCCATCCATGCTGTTATGTGTGGATGTCATCTGACATAAAATGTATTCCCATTTCTTCTGGAAGTACTGGTAGAGTGATTTGTTTTTACTTTGCTGTCTGAATGGAGAAGACTTTAGCTCCTGTTCAGAAAGATCATGGAGGCCCTGCAGTAACTCGTGTCCTGGAGTGTATCACTAGTGATGAGCAATCCCTTTCATCGTTTTCCTTTTCTCCTAAAACTCAAGTTTTCCCTTTCCCTTTAGATTAGATGCTTTTGTAGTGCTGTGATCTATATTTGTTTGGTGGAAGACACGTTCAAATTTGAAGCACTTGATGATTTTATTACAAAAAGATCCTTGGTTAATTATTTTAGTGTGAAGGCATAAATTTTCCGACTTTCATCCGACTTTAATAATCTAAGGATAATTAGGAAAAGTATGAATGAAATTCAAGTGTAACTTTTAAAACCTGGAAAAAGCTTTAAAAATGTACTAATTGATTACATACAGTAGTGTGTATAACGTTACTAATAAGAAACCAAATCTTAGCCGGGCATGGTGGCACACGCTTTTAATACCAGCACTTGGGAGACAGGCAGGAGGATCAATGTGAGTTCGAGGCCAGCCTGGTCTATGGAGTGAGTCCAGGATATCCAAGGCTACAGAGAGAAACCCTGTCTCGAAACACCCCCCCAAAAAAGGAAACCACTCTAAACAATTTGTTTTGTACAGTTATTTCATTATTTTCCGTATAGAACTTTATAGAATGTCTAGGGAGAGATTTGGCTCCCTCTGTCTGAAAGTATTGGTGACACAAGCTATATGTCAAAAATTGGTGTGTGTGCACGCCCATGTTTTATGTATATGTATGCACATGTTTTAGGGTGCGTATACACATTGCTGAGTCCAGTGATCAGCATCAAGTGTCCTTTCCTACCATTCTCTATCTTGTTTTTTCAGAGAGTTTCTCACTGAGCCTGAAACTCACCATTTCTGCTAAACTATCTGACCAGCAAGCCTGAGGTCTCCTCCTGCCTCCACTTCCCCAGTGCTGAAGCATAGGCGTGGTTTTCATGTGAGTGCTGGTGATCCAAAATTAGGTCCCTGGGCTTTTAGAGGAGATGCTTTACTCACGGAACCATTTCCCCAGTCCCAATATTTATACTTTTTAATAGATGGACTGAATACTGCTTTTTATCTCTTTCATTAGGCTCTCTGTTAGGAAATAGCCCATAAATGTAACTTTTATTCACCTGTTTTAAATGTAGTCTTAGAAGCTTGCTGCCTCTGTCTGCTAACCTAGGCCTAGTCCTGGAAGCTTCTAGCCTCAGTACAATCTAATCTAGGCCTAGAATGTTTTCAGCCTCTGAGACTTACTTGTTCTTTCTCAGCTCTGGGCTGGTTGGTTCAACTCAGCTGTTCTGGCTCAAACTCCTCTCCAAGCTGACTGATTCAATCGGGCTTCTCTCAACCTCTGACTGAATTGCTCTGTTTGACCTTAAACAACTCTAGCAATCTATTCTACTCTTTTACTTTCTTCTCATTCTGTGGCTCATTCTGTCTCTACCTGTGTTTAGCTTTCTTTTTCTCTGCAACCTGTCTCTGTACAACTGTCCTGATAAAACTGCCTCTTCCACCCCCCTCCTTCCTGCACTGCTCCCTTTTAAGTCACCTCTCTTTGATCTCTATTGAGTGAGAATTGGGCATCTCTTGTTCTTTCAAATCTTCTCTGATTCATTACTTTTTCTGCCCCTCAATTAGACATTATTTTCAAATATGGATGCATCCTTTTTTTGTTTGTTTGATTTTGTTTTTTGAGACAGGGTTTCTCTGTGTAGCCTTAGCTATCCTGGACTTGCTTTGTAGACCAGGATGGCCTTGAACTCACAGCGATCCACCTGCTTCTGCCTCCCAAGTGCTGGGATTAAAGGCCTGTGCCACCCACTCCCAGCGGGTGCTTCCTTCTACCAACTAACTTTACCTTCATTATTTGGGATTAAAGGTGTGTAGTAAGGACGTGTCTGCATTTCAGCCTGGGGGATTAAAGGTGTGTGCTAAGGGCGTGCCTGTATTCCAGCCACAGTAGCCATGTTGCTGGATTAAAATCTCTCTACAATAGCCTTTAATTCTGTAGCCTACAAATTACAGAATAATACTAAATTATATTGAACACACATAATTTTTGTTGAAAACACATATAACAACAAAATTAGAAAACCACACACTCACCCTAATGGCTCAAATATCTATCTATGTATATAGCTATAGGTCTATTCTTCTAAAGTATACCTATCTTACACTATGGTTAGAAAGGGAACTTGCCCCAACTGCTGTGGAAAGCAGCTTGGTGATTTCTACTGTACATCAGCCAATGTGTTCTCTAATCCCGTAGTTTAACTTTCTGAGCTTATGAATGCGTATATATGATTACTAAAAGATAGTTCATAGCAGCACTATTTGTAACTACCTAAACTGTCCATTAACACAAAATAGGGAGTACTTGTGGTGTGATGTACAATAGAAAATTTACAGCAATGAGAATGAATTGTTTTATGGATCCTCAACACCACAAAAATATGTGTGGTTTCGTTACTGTTTTAAGGCAGGGTCTTTCTGTGTAGCCTTGGAGCTCACTATGTAGAGTAGGCTGGCCTTGAGTTTACAGAAATCATCCTTTCTCTACCTTCCAAGTGCTGGTAAAAACACGTGCCAACATCTGGTGTATGTATATGTTCATATAAAACTGTGTGTGTGTGTGTGTGTGTGTGTGTGCGCGCGCGTGTGTGTGTCTGTCTGTAGAGGAAAGGTGCTGAATTTCCTATCTTCTCATAAAGGTCTAGGCAAAAGTCTGCCAGTGTCAGAATGTGTGAATGGGAGCATGTAGATGGTGTGTTTTGAAATAAGTCAAGGGTCTTTAGACTTGCATCTTGGCTCTGAGTCTGTGGTCATCCCTGGCATCATGAACACAACCTCTTCCCTCTTTTATTTAAGATTTGTAACTTAGAGCAAAAAGTTCCTCATACCTGAATATGCAATACTTCAAAGTGCTAGCAAATGTGCGATTAAACTAAAACCAGTTTCTTTCTTTTCTTTTCTTTTCTTTTTTTTTTTTTTGATGGGGGGTTTCAAGACAGGGTTTCTCTGTGTAGCCCTGGCTGTCCTGGTGCTTTGTACATCAGGCTGGCTTGGAACTCACAGAGATCCCCCTGGCTCTGCCTCCCAGAGTGCTGGCATTTTAGGCGTGTGCCACTGCGTCCAGCTTAAAACCAAGTTCTTAAAGTTGTATTTATTTTTACTTTATATGTATGGGTGTTTGTCTGCATGTTTGTATGTGTACTACATGCATGTGGTGCCTGTTGAAGTGAAGAGCTGTATATCCTCTGGAACAGAATTGTGGATAGTTGTGAGTAACCATGTAGGTGCTGGGAACTGAGACCAAGTACTTTAAAAAGAACAGTAAGTGCTTTAAACTGCGGAGCCATCTCTCCGTTCTTAAACCATAGATTTTTAAAAAAAATGTTTTTATTACTATTATGATCATATTTGCCCCTCTCTGCTTATCTCCTTTCTCTTCCCAAGTAGCCCTTTCTACTGTCATGTCGTGTGTGTGTGTGTGTGTGTGTGTGTGTGTGTGTGTGTGTGTGTGTGTGACCCCAAATGAATTTTATGAGGGCTTCTTACAGGATCAGGGAGACAGGAGTGTTTACAGGAACTTAGCAGTACCCCTTTGTACCACTGAAGAAAATGTGTGTTCTCGCCCAAGCAACCATTATTTGCTGTAGGTCCTTGAGGGGTGGAAGGAATTGTGGGGTGGTGAAACCTCATGAGGTCCTCCTCCTACTTACAAAACCCCTGAATTTTCTCCCAACTATGTGTGAGGTTCTATTCTAACAGGTCCAGGTTCCTAACTTGGTCAAACATGGCAGAATCTGATGAATTCATATTCTTCATTTAAACTTAGCTGAATCTATAGTAACTGTTCTTGATATTAGCATCCTCCAGTAGCTTTTTTTTTTTTTTCAAATCATACAGGGTCTCGTTTATTAGTCAAGCTCAGAGCCTGGACTGTCAGCCCCTCATGAGGAGGGAAGATGGCGACCTCCAGTAGCTTTTTAAAGCATGGTTTTCCTGTCAGGTGAACGGGTTCATTAAAAGGAGAGATTTTTTTTGTGTGTGTTGCGAGGTTAGTGCGGTGATAAAATGTTTTCCATTGTTCTGGGCCACATTGTTCCATGGGGGTGGGGGTGAGGGGTGGGGGTGGGGTGGGGGCGGGGCAGCAGAGGACTGCCATGGCAGTCTAGCCAGGACCAGAATCTCTGACACTCACCTTGATCCTCCTAAAACAAATATGAAGACACTGTGTGTGATTTTATAGTTATCAGAATAATCTCATTGCCTAACATTGTAGAATGATACAGTATTATTTTAAAAATTAAAAGCAATGTGTATATTTATGTTTCTGTTTTCAAAAATATTACTATCTTGAAACAAAGGTAATATATATTACCTGAGTTTTATGAGATAGTACTATTTATTACTTATAGAGTATTGAATGGACAATTGAAAAACTTCCCATGTGTACCATAAAATTGACCTGTCAATGAATGTCCCTTACCAACCCTTATTTTTGAACCTATATAAAGATTTTGATATTGTTTGTATACGCATATATTTGGGATAGCGTACGTTGTCATTACTATGTGTGATGCTTCTAGACTGTTTGACATTTAATATACAATTGAAAGACAAGTAAGATTTCTCTTAACAAGTTACTTAGAATACTGATATTCACAAAGACAAAAAGTTCGTGTTTATCTGAGGCAAGAGAAGGAGAAGCCCGAAAGAGTTAAAACAAAGGGCTAGAGAGATGGCTTAGAGGTTAAGATCACTGGGTGCTCTTCTAAAGGTCCTAAGTTCAATCCCAGCAACCACATGGTAACTCACAGCCATCTATAATGAGACCTGGTTTCCTCTTCTGGCCTACAGGCACACACTGTAAGCATAAAAAATATATATTTTTTTCTTTTTGGTTTCTCTGGGTAACCTTGACTGTCCTGGACTCACTTTGTGATCAGGCTGGAATGACAAGTCAGAGAAAGATTTGACAGAATGAGTCAGGATAGGATATGCCCCACTCTCACCAGAAGAGACCGGAAAAAGAAGACTTAGGAGAGCAACACTGAGAGGGTGCGGGGAAGAGGTTGAGGTTTTACCGGGACAGTTGTACAGAGACAGGTTGCTGAGAGAGAACAACCTAGACACAGGTGAGGACAGAATGAACCACAGAATGAGAAGGAGCCAGAAGATTAGAACAGATTCCTAGAGTTATTTGGGACCAAGCAGAGCAATTCAGCCAGAAGCTGAGAGAAACCAGGATGAATCAGTCAGCTTGGAGAGGAGTTTGAGCCAGAACAGCTGAGTCGAACCAGCCAGCTAGAAAGAGTGAGCTCATTCAGCAGTAAGTCTCAGGGGTTGAAAACATTCTAGGCCTAGATTAGATTGTGTGGAGGCTAGAAGCTTCCAGGACTAGGCCTACGTTAGCAGATGGAGGCAGTAAGCCTCTGAGACAAGAAGTCTGGCAAATCCAAGTTACTTTTACATATAGGAGCTGGGGAGATGGCTCCCTGGTTATAAGAATACTTGCTACTCTTCTAGAGGACCTGAATTCGGGTCCCAGTGTCCATGTCAGTCACAAGTGCTTGTGATTGGCAACCGAGGGAGCTGAACACTGTCCACAGCACCTACACCAACACGCACACGAACACACATGCGCATGCATGCATAGGATCAAATATAAAAATCTTTAAAAAATAAAGTTATGTTTTATTACAAACAGTTTACATATTTCCCAAATATCTTTTTCTAAATTATTACAGTGTTAAAACACACTGGAGTGCTTTTTTGAAGCCAAAGAGTTTTGTTACTGACATGATAATAATTTGTTGTTTATACATTTTGCAAAATATTAAAATGTTCCAAGTTACCATATTCTTTAAATAACACAGGGTAAAATGTTGTCCCTGAAGGGTTGGCTTGTGAGTAGGAGGGAAATTATACATTACTGTGTTATATAAAAGTGACTCACGAGTGGGGGAAAGATCCCAAGAAGACCAGGACGCCCACACTAGAAAAAGCCACATGTGCTTTTCCTTTTTATACCCTGTTCTAGCAGTCTGCTTAATGAAATGCTATTCATTAAACAAATTTCGGCAATTTCTTCATTGCTGTGGTGAATATCTTTCTGTTTTTAAAAGAATGAAGTAACAATTTTAAATCTTGAAAATTGCTCATAAGACAAAAAGTTTAATTTCATGTTTGAAGTAATTTTCATTGCTTCAGGGTTTCTTAAACTTAAAATCCACAGAATAAAGCAAACTAACATAGGAGTATTTTAGGTTATCTTTAAAATAAAATATCAGTACAATTAAGTAATATTTCAGCAAATCGGATCCCTAGTCTGATAAAGAGACCAAGCTATTTTCCTGAATGTATTATATATGTTTCATATCTCATGTTCAGTCTTTTTGATAGTTTATTTTTTTTAGATTTTAGATTTGTTTATTTAATGTGTATGAGTGTTTTATCTACATGTATGCATGTGTACTACCATGTAGGTGTCTGGTGTTTGCAGAGGGCATAAGAAGGTATCAGATTCACTGTAGCTGGAGTTATAGACAGTTGCAAGCCACCATGTAGATGCTGGAAACAGAACCCTGGTCCTCTGGAAAAGCAGCCAGGGTTCTTAACTGCTAAGCAATCTCTCCAGCTCTGATAGTTTAATTTTAATAAAGGCACACTTTTGTGTGGTAGCACTAAGTAATCTTAACAATATTTCTTATGTTACCCCAAAAATGTTTAAGTTGGATATCACAAATAAGGTTTTGTTTATATGGAGAACTTTCTGGTGTTTTTCTTTTGTTTAGTTAGCTTTGGTTTTAGATTGCTGTTATTCTCAAGCAAAAGTAAAGTGAAAGGTTATTACAGAAATGAAACACAGCAGGTCCCATCATAGGCAGAGCGACTGTAGGAGGAAACACAGAGCTGGCAGTGCAGCTACACTGCAAAGATGTGCATTTCATTCGTGGAGAAGGGTTTGAATATTCATGCCCTTTCAGGAAAGATTTTGAATCTTGATGGTTTTCTTGGTAAGGAGGGGATTTTAATTGTGCATGCTTCCTTTACAGAGGCCTCAAAGCTAACATGTTACAGAGAGGACTTAATGAGGCAGTCAGATTGACAGCCATCTGGGCAGTCACGGGTCTGAACCAGTTTCCCATGGCTCCCTGTTTCTCTACACACTTAGTTGCCTGCCTGCTGGCTGGGAGTATGAAGCCTGCTTGTTTTGTTTGTTCTCACATTGTAGTTACTGCTGTAGCAGCAAGCTGCTGGGTTTCTATAGAATATCCCCATACTGTACTTCCCTCTCAATCTTAAGGGGAGCTGAGTGACACGGATCTGCTGAAAGCTTATGTGGGACTGTTGGCTCCACTGCTAGAGAAATACAGCTCCTTATATGCCTGTTCCAGGCCCCGATTTCAGGTTTTAGGTTGTCACATTTGTCATTGGTATGGCCTAAAGGTACACATGCTCCTTAAATTGAGATGGAATTGTTTGCATCCTGGAGAACACAAACTTGACCAAAAGTTTAAGAAATTAATAACAAGATTATACCCATTAGAAGTCCTAAGAGGTATACAACCAAGTTACACTATGTAGGGCAATTTATGTTCCTATGAACCTGGTGTCTGTATGTCAGAAACAACATTATTGATGATTTTTGTCTTAAAAATGTTCAACTATTTGTGTATATGGTGTGTGTGTGTGTTTGTGTGTGTGTGTGTGTATGTGAGAGAGAGAGGAAAGAGAGAGAGAAGAGAGCGCTATTCAGAATTGGACTTGTTTCTTATTTCAATTAAGTATATGGTTCCCCGGCTCGTGGGGTGCAGAATTGAATGAGAGTGTCTTATATTCAAGAAGTTCATTGCCAGGTAGCAGAACACACACAGAAATCTGTGTCACAATGTAATAGATTCCACAGTGGAGGCATGGTAACAGCATGCAGGGCATCCTGGCTGCAGCTGGAAGCCAGAAACACGTGTGGCCTGGAACTAATTCACAGAGGGCTGCTCCCAACTGGATTTTGAAGGTTGAATACGCATTTACTAGTTGAATAAGGTGGGCTATAGGAAAGGAACTTCCACAGGATCATTTTAGGCAAAAGGAAAGTGATCCACCTGCCTCTGCCTCCTGAGTGTTCGGATTACAGCCTTGCGCCATCACATCTGGCCTAGGGAGATTTGTTAAAGAGGAATATTGGTATTATTCTAGAAGGTTTTTATTTCTTACATTTGTAGGAAGGCCTTTTCTTTATTCATTTACGTGTGTGTGTGTGTGTGTGTGTGTGTGTGTGTGTGTGTGTGTGTGTGTGTGTTACTGTATGTGTAGAGCTCCAAGGTCAGCCCTGTGGGATTAAGTCTCTTTCTACCATGTAGGTTCCGAGTACTGACTTCAGATCACCAAAGTTGGTACCGAGTGCCTTTACCTACCGAGTCACCTCACCAGCCCACAGACATTTGCTAAGATTATTACTGTTTTGCTTTATTTTGTTTTTTGTTTTGGGGTTTTTTTGTTGTTGTTGTTTTTATTTTTTATTTATTTATTTATTTTTGAAACAGGGTTTCTCTGTAAAGCCCTGGCTGGCCTGGAACTTGCTCTGTAGACCAGGTTGGCTTCGGACTCAGAGATCTGCTTGCCTCTCTGCCTCCTCACTGCTGGGATTAAAGGTGTACACCATCATTGCCTGGCTATATTTTCATTTTAAGAAAGACTTTGTGGCCAGGCATGGTAATGCATCCCTGTAATCCCAGCACTTGGGAGCCAGAGGCAGGTGAATCACTGTGAGTTTGAGGCCAGCCTGGTCTACAAAGCTAGTCCAGGACAGATAGCCAAGGCTACACAGAGAAACCTTGTCTCAAAAATAACCAAACTATGTATATAAAGTTAGGCACAAGATTCATTTATCAACACGTAATCTGTTATGTTGGTTAGCCCCATTTGAAGTAGTAGAAAACTGAGGCACAGAGGTGAGCTGATTCAACCATGCTTACCAGCAGAAATGCTGGAAGCTACATCCATTTGCTTGCAAGCCTGAGCTTAAAGAGCTCATCGTAGCTCAGGGGGTCTGAGAATTGGGACGAAGAAAAGCACAAAATGAGGCTGGAAGCTTGCTGATGAGGAGCTAGAGGAAAGCAGCCGGAAGCTGGACTAGCAAAAGACCAGGAAAGATTTCTGTTTAATTTTACAATGGCAATGCTTAGTGTGTGTGAATGCCAATAAAAATTACCCAGCAAAGAGCAGAAAAAACGGGTCAAAGAAGAGAAAATCGATACTGAACTAGTATGATCCTGGAAGGAGCGAGATCTGAGCTTCGAGTTAGGCCTGAAGGAATACCAGCTGGGATAGAAGGAGATGAGCATGTGTGGAGACAGAGTTAAGGCTGTTTATCTCTGCGTCAGCTTTTTAGACTGCTCTGCTTCTATGTATAGTACTTTAAGTAGTCACTGATAGAAACAATCCTCTCTCAATACAATTTATCTTTTCATAATTTCAATTCCAGCAGTTGTGCCTTAAAAATGTTAAATGGAAAACCCGAGAAGCAAGTGATTCATAAGTACTAAATTGCACGACATCCGGAAGTAGCAGAGTGGAATCTGGCAGCATGCTTCCATAACCCTTCTAGCGTGTGAATGATCTTTTGTTCGGGATGTCTGCTGTATACACTACCCACGTGCTGGTTATTAGATCCGTTGTCGCGGCGTTATGGTGACAGAATTATATGTTTAAGTAATGCCTTCCAAGAGAGTGTAGGAGAGAACACATTCATATAGCTTTCGCTGCCTCATATTAGTATAATTGCTCTGTTTCTTTATTACTTGTTAGTGTCTTACTGTGTCCAACATGTAAATTAAGCTTTACTGTGGGGATGTATGTAGAGGAGAAATGGCATTTATTTAGTATTTGGTGTTTAAGGTTTCAGGCATCTACTGGGGTTCCTGCAGTCTGTCCTTGAACATCCAGGGCAGTCTAGTGTACCTGTATAGGCCTCATACTAGCTGACGTGCTCTGGAGATCCATCTGGGAATCTGCACAACTAGATGGAGGGTTGGTTTCTGAGGGTTTTAGATACAGCAGTGGCCCGCTGCTCTGCTGTAGGGTTTATGTGGAAGCAGGCGATGAAACCTGCCTGGCAGAGCACCAGGCCTTCAGCTAGGGTACAAGCAGCCACAGGAGGAGGGCTATTCCGGGACCCAAAGCCGCCGTTACTGCCCACCAAAGAAAATGAAGTCCTGACACCCAAATAAACAGTATCGGTGCTGTGCTCAAAGAATGTAAACTTGTTCCAAGCACTTGTGTTTACAATCGTCTTTCAAATAGCAAGATTATAGAATCCCAAAGCTTGCTTACTGCTATGGACTATTTAATAGAAGAGAAAAATTGATGCCTATAATTACTACTTGATTCCCAAACATAGCTTTTGGTAGAACTGCAAGTTCTTTCTTTTTTCATATTGTTTTTTCAAGACAAGGTTTCTCTGTGTAGCTTTGGCTGTCTTAGAACTCACTCTGTGGACCAGGGTGGCTGCAAACTCATAGAGGTCTGTCTGCCTCTGCCTCCCGTACTGCTGCGATTAAAGCCATGCGCTGCCACCACTTGGCTGCAAGTTCTTTTTTTTTTTTTTTTTTTTTAAAGAGATTTTATTATTTTGTTTTTGTCTACACATACATAGTTGTGTATATATGCACATGTATCAGTTTGGGTTTCTACGGCTGTGAAGAGACACCATGACCATGGCAGTTCTTTTTTTTTCTTTTTTGGTTTTTTGAGAAAGGGTTTCTCTGTGTAGCTTTGGCTATCCTGAACTCACTTTGTAGACCAGGCTGGCCTCGAACTCACGGCGATCCACCTGCCTCTGCCTCTCGAGTGCTGGGATTAAAGGCGTGCGCCACCACGCCCGGCTGGCAGTTCTTTTAAAGGTAAGCATTTAACTGGGTCTGGCTTACAGTTCAGAGGTTTAGCCCATTGTCACCATGGCAGGAAGCATGGTGGCACACAGGCAGACATGGCGCTGGAGAGGTAGCTGAAAGGTCTACATCTGGGTCAACAGACAGCTTGAAGAGTGTGACACTGGACCTGGCTTGAGCATATTAAACCTCAAAGCCCACCCACAGGGACACACTTCCTCCAACAAGGCCACACCTCCCAGTGCCTCTTCCTATTGATCTATGGGCCCATTTTCATTCATAGCACCACAATACATAGTCATCTAAATGTGCACATGTGTGTGTGTAGAATAGTAATTAATGCAGGGTGTCTTTTTTCCATGGCTCTCCAAACTTTTTGAGACAGGGCCTCTCACTGAACCTGAAGCTTGGCAGTTTGGCTAGACTAGCTGAGCACTGGTGATCCTCTTGACTCCGCCTACCAAGTGCTGCTGAGGTTATAGCTGAAGGGACCCTCCCCAGGGACTCCAAACTCCCCCAAAGACCCCAGTTACTTGCCTAGACCAACTCCATGACAGGGTTCAGGTTTTCACTCTGCCTAACTAGGCCAAGTTTCTGACAATTCCTGGAAATACCACAAGTTGTGGGCAGCTAGTCAGCTTATAGAACAAAATGACTGGATACCATGTTTTTATAACTTCATGGCCTTGGTAAAGAACACAGCTGGCCCCATCCCGTCTTGAATCCTCTCGTACACTATGACTCAATTCTGTCATCCCAGACCCCTCCAACTGTCTATAAATTGAGCCTGCATGCTTATTTCGGGGGATATCTTTTAGAGGAGAGAGGTGATCCTAGCATGCTAGAATAAAAATACTCTTTGCTTTTGCATACTGCCTTGGGGTCTTTCTTCAGCAGATGACGTGAACTCTAACAATAGCCATGCACATCTTTACCTGTTTTGGCTTGGTTTGGTTTTGGTTTTGGTTTCTGTCTTCATGAGTTCTGGGGCATCAGACCTAGTTCTTTATGTTAGTGGGGTAAGCACTTTACCCACTAGTTATTCCTACTCTATTCTTTGTTTGCTTGTCTTTTCTTTTCTTTGTTTTTGTTTTTGTTTTCAAGACAGGGTCTCTCTGTGTAGCCTTGACTGTCCTGGACTCGCTTTATAGACCAGTTTGGCCTCGGACTCACAGCGATCTGCCTGCCTCTGCCTCTCAAGTGCTGGGATTAAAGGGGTGCACCACCAGCACCCAGATTGTTTGTTGGTTGGTTTGTTTGTTTGTTTTTTGAGACAGAGTTTCTCTGTGTAACCCTGGCTGTCCTGGACTCGCTTTGTAGACCAGGTTGGCCTCAAACTTGCAGCGATCCACCTGCCTCTGCCTCCCTGAGTGCTGGGACTAAAGACGTGCGCTCCTCGCTCAGCTTAAACTACGTGTTCTTACCTCACAGTTCCCTATTATTTCACCCACACTCTCACTTTAGTAACCCTAAAATTGCTGCTGCAGATTCCTTGCTTATATATTTAGGATTCCTGTTGTGCGTGATGCACATCTAAAACATTTTTACTTCTAATGCTTATTCACTTCTTTCATGTCCTGCTTTCAGATTGCTCACCAGTTTCTTCCTAGTCCTCAACATCTAATTGGTGTCCCTCTTCAGAGAGCTAATTTAGATGGTCAGTTACGTTTGTAAAATACCTCTTGTATAACACTCCCAATTTATTATTTTGGATGCAATAGGGTACATATTCTCATAGTATATGGCTGTTTCCTGAGTTTAATCCCCAGGGCCCACATGGTGGAAAAATTCGAGAATCTACTCTAGGAAGTTGTTCTGTGACTTCCACACATATGCTGTGGTATGTCTGCCTCCTGCTCTCATATCTGTGTGTCATACACACAATAATGAAAGTTTTTAAGGTTATATCAGCGATTCTTTTTTCTTTTCTTTTTTTCCCCCTTGTTTTGTTGTTGTTTGTTTGTTTGTTTGAGGCGGGGTTTTTCTGTGTACCCTGGCTGTCCTGGACTCGCTTTGTAGACTAGGCTGGCCTTGAACTCACAGTGATCCACCTGCCTCTCCCTCCCCAAGAGCTGGGATTGCAGGTGTATGCCACCATGCCCAGCTCAGAGAACTTACTGTTTAGGTAAGTTCTTATAGATATGCTGTTTATCGCTTAATTTTGTTTGTAAAGATCTAACTTTTTTACCAGTTGTTCTTATTTATATATAGCATAACTTACTAATAGTGTGTGTATATATATATATATGAATTACCCAGTACTGATGAAGCACCGTGGAGAAATTTCACTCCTAATGGGGATGTCAGCCTCCATGACCATTTTTAGCTTGCAGTTGAGTTATAGCAAGTGACACTTGTTCTTATGTCTAATGTAGTACTGAGTGGCTACTGTGCCTACAGAGCATGATGGAGGGCATAAATTTCTCATTTCAATTAATTTGGATTTTAAATTACTCATAAACTAGTGACTACACTATCAGGTAGAACAGCTCTATTGGGTTATAGCTTATATTAAATTAATTATGTCATAAAATGTTGATGTAAAAAATACTAAACTAAATTGAATGTTTTTCTGAGGTTCTGATTTGGACAGGGCATAATTTATTTAAATTCATCACCCTATCTATGTACAGAATAACTTAAAATTATCACTGGGTATTTTTTTTTTTTTTTTTTTTTTTTTTTTTGTGGCTGAATGTGTAAATCAGTGTGACATAGGAATTCTGAGTCAGATCAGGAAGAGGCGTTTGAAGTTTTCCTGCGCTCAGGCCTTCTTTCCACCCATCACAGGCTCCCTCTCATACAGTGAGGAATGGGCCACCAGTGACCAGGTGCTCCCAAGTGACAAGGCAGGGACAAGAGATGGGAAGCTGTGGGGTAAAGCAACAGAAGATTTGTCACTTCAAGTTCTGTTTTTTTGTTTGTTTGTTTTAATTCTTACATCTATTGTCAAATTAGTTAGTGTAAGTCAAATCAACATCATTTCTTTAAGTCATTTTTAAAGTTAGTATTCCAGAAGGCTTGTCACGAGTCTAGGTCAGTCCTTTTACATTTGACTGCATTGCTGCAAGGTTTTTGTTTTGTTTTGTTATTTTTTAAAGGAGAATTTATGTATTCTACACACACACACACACACAGAAGCAGACGTTTACTTTCTTAGACCTTTACTTTTTTCTCCAGATTTTAAATGACAAGTGATGTGACAAAATGGATTTTTCTTTTAATCAAAGAAGCAAACACTATTCGCCAATGGAGCAAATGATCATGGCTTCTTCTCTTTGTATCTTCTTTGACAGAATAATCATAGGGCATTGATAATACGAGGAAATTACAATGATGTGATATTCATTCTTGTCTGGCCAGAGTATGATTTTTTTCATATTCCTTTAATTTGAGCCTCAGCTTTTACTAAACAATTTAGACACTGGAAAATGTATCAGAACTAGATAAAGAGATGAATGTACTGCTGATAGGTCTGTGTCCCAATGCATTTTAAGTATAAATTTTGATTGAGAAAAGAATAAGACAGAGGAGTGGCTCAGAGACAGTGATTAGGTTTTTCCCCAGCTTCTGATGCCACTATTGCCGTATTGGGCCTTTCTGAACTGTGAAAACCTGGGAGTTATTCACTTATAAAAAAGAAAGGCTGAAAAAAAAAGAAAGAAAGAAAGAAAGAAAGGCTGCCGGGCAGTGGTGGCACACGCCTTTAATCCCAGCACTCGGGAGACAGAGGCAGACGGATCACTGTGAGTTTGTGGCCAGCCTGGTCTACGAAGTGAGTGTAGGACAGCCAAGGCTACACAGAGAAATCTTGTCTCAAAAAACAAAAACAAAACAAAACAAAAAACCCCAAAAGCAAAAAAGAGAGAGAGAAAGGCATGAATGCTGTCATTTCATTTTACAGTCACCCCACAGAAAAGTTAAAGAACTGTCTTGGTCTCCGTCTATAGCTCAGTTGGTGGAATGCTTTCCCAGCATGCATCATGCACTTAGCTTGGTACCCAGTAGTGCACAAGCTGTGTGTGATGCTTATGACTGAAAACCTCCCCTCAGGAGGTGGAAGCAAGAGCATAGAAAGTTGGACATCATCCTTGGCTAACTAGTTGCTAGGCTATGTGCATTATAATCTGCACACTTCAATGTTTATTAGATTGGGAGGTCAGAGGCCTGGGTTTTAGCTTTTAAAAAATTATGTGTATTTACTTTTGTTTGTTTGTTGAGACAAGGTTTCTCTGTGTAGCCTTGACTGTCCTGGAATCACTTTGTAGACCAGGCTGGCCTCAAACTCACAGTGATCTGTCTGCCTCTGCCTCCCGAGTGCTGGGATTAAAGGCGTGTGCCACCGTGCCCGGCTCTGTGTATTTATTTTTTTATGCACATATGTGTACATGTTCCACAACACGAGTGAATATCAGAGGGCAATTTGTGAAAGTTAGTCCTCACCTGTGATGTGAGTGTGGAATCAAACTCTGATAGTTAGCCTTGTAGCAAGCACTTTTACCCACTGAACCATCTGGCCTGCCCCCTGGGTTCCAGTTTTTGCTCAAGTATTAATTAAGTTCCTGGCCTTGAGCAGATGGTTTTGAGCAGTGTTTTTATTTTTCCCTTTAAAAAAATCTGGTATAATTTGATCAACCCTTAAAATAATTCCAAAGTACTGTTTGTGTGTGTGTGTGTGTGTGTGTGTGTGTGTGTGTGTGTGTGTGTGCGTGTGCGCGCGCACTTACTGTCACTATAATAACATGCTTAAAATAATGACTTTTAAAAAGAAAATGTTTACTTGGCTCACGGTTTTAGATATGTTAGAAATCCATGGTAGAGCAGAAGGACTTCCCTCGTAATCAGGAAATGAAAAGAAAGGGCTTGAGTCTCAGTCACCCAAGGGCCTTGCCCCGGTCCTCACCTCTACACAGCTCACTACCTTTCAGTAAGTAGTATTATATATATATTTTTAAAAAGTTGCCTCCTGGGAACAAGGCTTTAAGATGCAAACTGTTGTATGGAAAAATAGTACTAGTTAATGTGCAGTGGTTCTTGTGTTTAATTCCAGTACTTGGAAGGCAGAGACTGGTAGGTCTCTTGTGAGTTCAAGGCCAGCACGATCTATAAAAGAGTTCTAGGCATTCCTAGACAGTGAGACCCTATCTCAATAGTGATAATAATAAAATTAGTATAAATTACCCTACATCTCAATTTAAAAGTAGAACATTCATGATGCATTAATTCCATATGAAATGATTTTGTTTTATTTTAACATAAAGAGATTAGACTCCTAAATTTTCCACTATGACGTCTCTAACTCGTAATAATTTTTATTTCCTTTAACATTTCTTCCTTCTGTCATGAGTAGTTCAGCATCCTTCAGCTACTAGAGCAAACATGACTAGCATAGTGTGTAATGACTGTGATGATGGCGTTAGTACCACTTTCTTCTTCCGCCAGCTGGGCAGACCCATCAGTACTGCATAAGTTACTGACGTGATTTATGATGCACATACAACCTGTCTTTGACATCTATACACGTTAATGTCTCTTTTGCTCCTCTGAAATACATATTTAAATCCAAGGTGCCTAAAATTGATAAATATTATAGATCCAGAGGCTGAAGAGATGACTTAGCACTTAAGAATACTGTTGCAGTCTGGAGAGATGGCTCAGAGGTTAAGAGCACTGTCTGCTCTTCCAGAGGTCCTGAGTTCAATTCCCAGCAGCCACATGGTGCCTCACAACCATCTGTAATGTGATATAATGCCCTCTTCTGGCATGCAGGTATATATGCAGGCAGAGCACTGTATACATAATAAATAAATAAAATCTTAAAAAAAAAAAAAAAAAAAAGAATACTGTTGCTTTTGTAGAAGATGTAGGTTTGGTTCCCAGCACCTACATGGTGGCTCACAACTGTTCATAAATCCAGTCCCAGGGGATCTGATGACCTCTTCTGGCCACTTTGGCATCTGGTATACATACATACATACAGACAGACAAAACACTCAAACATGTAAAATAAAAACAAATCATCTTTTAAAAATGTTATAGATCTTATAGCACCCTTGTCATAATTCTAGACGCTTTCTCCTCCTAGAACTGACAAGCTGCTACCAGCCATGATACGGATGTCAGAACTGGAAAGGCTGGTATAGGAACTCAGTTCAAAGGCCAGAGGCCTAAAAGTCAGTACAGATGGGTACATCATGACATCATCTCAGCACAACTCCCCTCTTTTTGTATTTCTGCTCCTCTTCCCAGGGGCTAGGTGCTATGCACTCACATTGCTGAAGGTAGACCATGCTGACCTCAAAGTCACAGAGAGCTATTTCTTCTGCCTCCTGAGTGCACCATGCTCACTGGCTTCCTTTTGAGGCAAGTTTCTCAGATATATCTCACCTGGAATTTACTGTCCTCAAAGCTCCCATACTCGTGGCTCAGCCTCTCCGGTGTGCTAAGGCATAGCTTGTCCTGATTTTAGTTTGTTTTTGTTTGTTGTTGTTTTAGATTTATTTATTTTATGTATATGAGTGTTCTGGCTGCATGTACACCTGCAGGCCACAAGAGGGCTCTTACCACTGAGCCATCTCTCCAACCCTCCTGATTGAAGTTTTAACTAAAGTTTTCCATGTGAACAGAAAACACACCCTCAACAATGTAACTGAATATCTCTGTGAATTTTTCACAATGGGAAGCAGGATTTGGATCCAGAAATATATTTGGCTAAACCCAAGACATCCAGAATGTGATCTCCTCATACACTATTACCTCCTTTTCCAACTAATCCTTTTTATTTTAATTTTTATTTTATTTTTTTGAGACAGGATTTCTTCTGTGCAGTCTTGGCTGTCCTAGACTCACTTTGTAGACCAGGCTGGCTTGAACTCACAGAGATCCCGAATGCTAGGATTAAAGGCGTGCACCACCACGCCCCGTTTCATCTCAGAATATTTTATAAGAAAAATCACACTTTGATAAATTGTGTTTGGCTTCACCCTAAAACACATATACTACTTGGCAGCTGATTTCTGTGAACGTTACCCTGTCATTCGTATAACTACAGATTGTTGATTCTCAGTGTTTTTGTGAGTCCCTCCTAAGCATGTCCACAATTTCCTCACCGCTCCTTCCCGTCGTGTTGCTGAACCTAAGGTAGTTTTGTTTTGTTTTTGTGAGCAGCACAACCAGGAACATTATTGTTTACTTATTGTATTTGTTTGAGCCTTGAGTTTAAAGAGCTGTTCCCAAGGCAAGCGCAGACATTAAGTAATGCTGAACAGGGCATAAGATTGGCCCAGTGGTTGAGAATGCGCACTGCTCTTCCAGAGAGCCTGAGTTTTGTTTCCCCGTATCCATTTGAGTGTCTTACAACTTCCTGTAACTCCAGCTCCAAAGGATCTGATGCCCTTTTGTGGCCTCTGCAGGCATCTGCACTCATGTGCACCAACCTGCACCCAGTCACATACATATATGTCGTTCAAAAATTCTTAAAGTCAGCCAGGCATGGTGATTCACATCTTTAATCCATCTTAAGTAAGTACATGATGAAGGAAATAAAAACTAACCTTTTATTCATAAGCATTCCTTGTGTGACCTTCAAGATTGCCAATGTTTGTATCCTTGACTTTCTGAAAGCCTCTTTTTTTTCAATTTAACATGCTCTTGTTACTTTCAAAAATAATTAGTTATGTTATGACATATAATATAAATTTTAGTTTTTTTGTTTAGTTACTTATTACTGTGATAAATACCTGACAAAAGCAACTTAATAACAGAAGGGTTATTTTGGTTTACAGTCTGGTCGTGGAACACAAGACATGGGACAGGAACATGTGCTGGTCACCAGAAAGCTTAGTGATCCTATTCTATTCCGAGGGGCTCTTGATCTCTAATAACACCGTCTACCTCATCCTTACATCTGTCCATGGAAAGTGAAGTTACAGTGTCTGACTTTACTATGAAACAATTATAATGCTGTAAGTTGTCTTTACTTACATTATTTTTCATAGACTCGATCAAGCATATCTGAGTTACTTGTGATTTTTATGGGTTAGGCAGGAGCATGCTCGTCAGAGGCAGCTTGCTGGACTTGGCTCTGTCCTTCCACCAGGGGGGCTCTGAGCCTCTAAATCAGGTTGTCAGGCTTGGTAGCAAGTTGCTTTAACCTCTGGTTTATCTCACTGGCTTAATATTTGTATGTAACTATATTTTTGTTTTTAACTTCATAATATTCAAACAGATGTTATTGTTCATAAAATTTAGGCTGCAAAATTCTGTATGAATTGTTAAGTCAACTAGTTATTTTTCTTTTTACTTAAAGGTTTGGGTTTTTTTGTTGTTTTTGTTTTTTTGTTTTAGGCCAATTGTTTTCTTCTTTGCCATTTATTCATTTTCTACAGTTTGTTGATTGAATATAATCTAGAGGCTATTATTGGGACATTATTTCTGTGGGCAGGTGTTATTCACTAAGGTTACAGTATTATTATTTTTTCTTTAAACAGTAAACATTTAAAGAAATTATAAACAGAAAGAAAGCATACTCATTTATGCTTGCCGATATATTCAAATCCCCAGTGATAGTTATTCTTTAGTATAAACCTGAATTTCTATCCAGTACCATTTGCTTGAGACTTTTTTTTTTTTTTTTATTCCCTGTGTAAGTCTGCCACTCTGCAAGGAATTGCTTGGCTCTTTATCAGAATGTTTGTTTGGCTTCTTCTTGATTTGGAAGGGTATTAGTGTTGGGCAGAGAGCTATGGGTTAATAGGTTGTTTTTTTCTTTTTGGTAATACAGTGATGTTATTTCATTCTGTTTTTTCTGATAACCCTTGGCAATTCTTTTTTTTTAAATATATTTTATTAATTCATTCATATTACATCTAAATTGTTAACCCATTCCTTGTATCCCCGCATTCCCGCCCTCCCTCCCATTTTCCCCTTACTCCCCTCCCCTAGACTGTGACTGAGGGGGACTTCCTCCACCTGTATATGCTCATAGGGTATCAAGTCTCTTCTTGTAGCCTGCCTATCCTTCCTCTGAGTGCCACCAGGCCTTCCCATCCGGGGACGTAGTCAATATGGGGCACCAGAGTTTGTGTGAAAGTCGAGACCCCACTCCCTACTCCTGTGAAGACTTTCCCTGTCCATTGGCTAGATCTGGGTAGGGGTTTGAAGTTTACTGCACGTATTGTCCTTGGCTGGTGCTATAGTTTGAACAGGACCGCTTGTGTCCAGATCTGCCCATCATAATGTTCTTCTTGTAGGTTCTAGGGACCCTCTGGATCCTTCTATTTCCCCATTCCCTCATGCTTCTCTCATCTAGAATCCCATAGGATGTCCTCCCCTCTGTCCCACTTTCCTGGTAAGGGAAGACTTTCATGGGACATGCCCCTTGGGCTAGTGTCCAGATAAGTGAGTATATACCATTAGACTCTGCTTCTGGGTTAACTCACTCATTATGATCATTTCTAGTTCAGACCATTTGTCTACAGATTTCAGGAATTCCTTGTTTTTAATAGCTGAGTAGCATTCCATAGTGTAAATGTACCACAGTTTCTTTATCCATTCTTCTACTGAGGGACACTTAGGCTGTTTCCATGTTCTGGCTATTATGAATAAGGCTGCTATGAACATGGTAGAGCAAATGTTCTTGTTGTGTGCTGGAGCATCTTCTGGGTGTATTCCAAGGAGTGGAATAGCTGGGTCTTGAGGAAGCCTTATTCCCAGTTTTCTGAGATAGCGCCAGATAGATTTGCAAAGTGGCTGTATTAGTTTGCATTCCCACCAGCAATGAAGGAGTGTTCCTCTCTCTCCACATCCTCTACAACATGTGGTGTCACTTGAATTTTTGATCTTAGCCATTCTGATGGGTGTAAGATAGAATCTCAGAGTAGTTTTGATTTGCATTTCCCTGATGACTAAGGAGGTTGAGTGTTTCTCAGCCATTCGATAGTCTGCTGTTGAGAATTCTCTGTTTAGTTCTGATCCCCATTTCTCAATTGGGTTATTGTGTTTGGTGGTGTTTAATTTCTTAAGTTATTTATATATTTTGGATGTTAGATCTTTGTCAGATGCAGGGTTGATGAGGATCCTTTCCCAGTCTGTAGGTTGTCACTTTGTTCTGTTGACAGTGTCTTCTGCCTTACAGAAGCTTCTCAGCCTCATGAGGTCCCATTATTAATTGTTGATCTTAAGGCCTGGCTGTTGGTGTTCTGTTCAGGAAGTTGTCTCCTGTGCCAATGTGTTCCAGGCTCTTCCCCACTTTTTCTTCTAACTGATTTAGTGTCTCTGGTTTTATGTTGAGGTCTTTGATCCACTTGGACTTGAGTTTTGTGTGTGGTGACAAATATGGGTTCAATTGCACTTTTTTTTTTACATATAGACATCCAGTTAGACCAGCACCATATGTTGAAGATGCTATCCTTTTTCCATTGAATAGAGTTGGCTTCTTTGTCAAAAATTAAGTAACCATATGTGTGTGGATTCATATCTGGGTCTTTAATTTGATTCCACTGATCAACCAGCCTATTGCTGTGCCAGTACCATGCTGTTTTAATTACTGTTGCTTTATAGTATAGCTTGAGATCAGGTATGGAGATTCCTCCAGAGGATCTTTTATTTAGCTATTCTGGGTTTTTTGTTTTTCCATATGAAGTTGAGAACTGATCTTTCAATGTCTTTTTTTAATTGTGTAGGTATTTTGATAGGGATTGCATTGAATCTGTAAATTGCTTTTGGTAAGATGGCCATTTTTACTATGTTAATTCTCCCGATCCATGAGCAAGGTAGATCATTCCATCTTCTGATGTCATCTTCAATCTCTTTCTTCAGAGTTTTGAAATTTTTTTCAAACAAGTCCTTCACTTGCTTGGTTAGAGTAACTCCTGATATTTTATATTGCTTGTGGCTAACGTGAAGGGTGTAGTTTTTCTTAATTTCTTCTTCCTCTGCATGATTGTCATCTGTATATAGGAAGGCTACTGACTTTTTCGAGTTAATTTTGTATCCAGCCAATTTGCTGAAGGTGTTTATCAGCTGTAGTTTTACTTAAAGTTTTTTGGTTTTTCAAGACAGAGTTTCTCTGTGTATCCTTGGCATCCTGGACTCACTTTGTAGACCAGGCTGGCCTCGAACTCACAGCGATCCGCCTGCCTCTGCCTCCCGAGTGCTGGGATTAAAGGCGTGCACCACCACGCCCGGCTCAGGGTTATTTTTTAAAAGATTTATTTATTTTATGTATATGAGTGTTTTGCCAACATATGCAGATGTGGGCCTCATGTGTACCTGGTGCCTGCAGGAAGTCAGATGAGGGTGTAGGATCCCCTGAAACTGGAGTGATTGTAGATTACCATATGGGTTCTGAGAACTGAACCTCTTGCAGAGCACCCACTTGTCAGGTCAGGGATCTGTGGGAAAAGCCGTTCTGGAACAAGAGTGGGGGTCAAAGCACATCCAAACCACAGAAATCTCATCCCTAGATTGACAGGAGTAGCATTACTCGCTTTACCCCAGTCTCTCTATCGCATGGACTAGCCTGTGCCCCAACCTTTACCTCCCCAGAGGAGGTCATGTAGCCAGGTTAAAAGGGGCAGCACAGGAAGGACCCTTATGTAAATGAGATTTCATCACACTGAAAGCCCATACCCACCGCCAAAGGTTTAAGTAGCTGTTGTTTCTCCATTAAAGAACTGTCTCGCTGAAGCCTAAGTGTTTACCGCTGCCTGAGATATCATCCCTCTCAGCCTCGCGTCCCCTCTCAGAATTCACCAATTGGGATTGCCAGCCAATTGCTCTGTGATGGCGGAGAAGCAGAGCAAGAAGGCACCTGGCGAGCCTCCTCTTTAGCCTCTCAGCTGGAATTTTGATACCATTTTCTCAGTATGTCTACCAGGACACGAAACTAGTTCCTGTTTTATTCTTTATTGGTAAAACTGCATGGCAATTTTGTGCTAATGGGGTCAGACTAATGAGCATGATATCTTCGTGGTATTACCAAGCATTAGAGGCTAGCTTAAAATTTTTTAAAGCTAATAGACAGAAAAGGCAATTCTTTTAAAAGTTCATTAGGTTTCAGAACACACAGAAGCTTTATTTGCATTACCCTGTGTCTCTACTCAGAAACTGTCGAAAGCTTTTCTCTCTTTCCGGTACATGACTTATATTCATGGTAAAAGCTCTAAATTAACAAAAACATGAAATGTGACTTTGTTTTTCCGGGTCTTAGCTGGCAGCCATTAGAGTTGCCTCAGCTCTTCCTCTCCTTTAGGGTTGTGTGTGCCTTCCATGTGCTCCTGAGGTGGCGGCTGAGGACATGTCTGGACCAGATGACAGCGGTGAGATGATAAGGCTTTTGTTCCAGCTTTATTCCTGTTGTTGTGACCAAAAGTAACTTAGTGGGAAAGGTTTGCTTTGTGGTTTGTTGTTGTTTGGTTGTTTTTCATTTGTGTGTGTGTGGGGGGGGGGTTACTTTGGATTACAGTTACATGTCACTGTCCATCATTTTGTGGAATATTTTTAGATGCTTTGTCATCAGAGAGTGGCACTACTTAAGAAGAAATAGGAGGTGTAGCCTTGTTGGAGAAAATGTGTCATCTGGGGTTGGCTTTGAGGTTTCAAAAAGGCCCAGTGCCCCTCCACCCTCCTCTCTCTTTCTCTATGTTGCCTGCGGATCCTGATGTAGAACTCTGAGCTACTTCTTCAGCACCATGTCTGCCTGCATGCCACCATGCCTCCCACCATGATAAATGGAGTAACCCTCTGAGCTCTAAGACAGCCCCAATTAAATGCTTTCTTTTATAAGAGTGGTTATAATCACAGTGCCTCTTCACTGCAATAGAACACTGACTAAGACACCAGTTAAGAGTGATTGTAGGGCCAGCCATGGTGGCACATGCCATTAGTCCCAGCACTCAGAGCCAAGGCAGGTGGATTGCTGTGAGTTCAAGGCCAGCCTGGTCTACAAAGTGAGTCCAGGACAACCAGGATAACACAGAGAAATCTGGTCTCAAAGTGATTGTAGGAGGTGGTACTGAACTAAGCTCTCAGTGGTCCTCAGGATACCAACCAAGAACAGGCCTCTGAAGAATAACCTGCCAGAAGGGCTGGGTCTAGAAGGCAGGAATTGTGAGTCTCCCAAAGCCAAGATGAGTTCCCTCCCAGAGGCATTAGTCATGTTTGAGCATGAGCTAGTTTCTGCTGGAGGCAGGGTGGTACCTGAGCAATGTCATCTTTCATCTTCCTCGCAAGTAGGACAGGTTAGTTTGGGGATAGAGAAGCTGGGTAAATCTTAGTGGGCTAGGCACATGTTTGTGATGTGAAAGGAATAAAGACTATCAGGAGAGACTCTGCAAAATGTGAAAGATTCTTAGTTGGCTGTCCTGGACTCACTGTAGACCAGGCTGGCCTCGAACTCACAGAGATACACCTGAGTCTGCCTCCCTGAGTGCTAGGATTAATGGCGTGCGCCTTCTTGTTTCCTTCACATGTAGTTGACTTCTTATTTATTTCATTGTCCTTGAGTTGGACTCCTTCAAACAAACAAAAAAATTCCCTCCTTGAAGGAGGCTTCTCAGGAAGTAAAGGAAACTTAGAAGGCTCAGGAAGTAAACAAAACTCAGAAGAATTTACAGCGTTCACAGTGCTCCTTGCCACAAGGTTAGACATGATGCAACAACACCTGTTGAGAGAAGACTCCTTACCAGAACAAATGTTCCCAATGCAGGAAATTGCCACGTGCAGCTTTCTTGCATTAACTCCCATACAGGTGTTAATCACTTCAAGTCAGCGTTGGAGGGCACCCACTGAGATTTCCAAGTTTTTTGTTTCTCAGGACAAAGAATCACACTTTTGTGATCGCATCAGGGAAATGTATATGCTTAAAAGTACTGTGCAGTAATGTGCATGATCCTGTACAAACTATTTAAATAGCACCTGTATTCTCCTGTGTTTGTATAGTTTTTCTAGTGCGTTCTCTGTTATGTGTATATAGACAGGTGGGGAAGGGTTTCCAGTTGTTATTTCAGCTAGTTTCTTTCTTTTCTTTTTAAAAAATTTTTTCTCTTGTTTTGTTTTTGTTTTTCAAGACAGGGTTTCTCTGTGTAGCCTTGGCTGTCCTGGAACTCTCTTTGTAGACCAGGCTGGCCTTGAACTCACAGTGATCCACCTGCCTCTGCCTCCTGAGTGCTGGTGGAATCAGCTGGTTTCTTTCATGTGCTGGGAGAAGGCATGGGATCTCTTGGAGTGGGAGTCACAGGTATTTGTAAGCTGCCTGATGTGGGTGATCTGACTTGGGTCGGCATCATAGAGCAGTAAGTGCTCTTCCGTTAATCTAGACGCTCTTCTCTTCAGTCTCTGCACTTCTGCCATGCTGATGGACCCAAATCACAGCAGTGTACAACTCAGTCTCCTTGGAAAGAAAAAGGTCATCTCTCAGTTGACAAACGATGGGCAATAGCAAGGACTTGACTGCTGTTTGTACTACCTACAGCCATGAACAGAACACGATCAGTGATATTACTATGTGCTCTGCGGCTGTTCACTTTCCCACTGGCATTGTTGTTCAGGAGAAGTTTCATGGTATCTGAAATTTCTTGGGTGACAAAACAGATCCACAGGATTTGGATGACAGCAGGTATTGCTTGCTCAGGACTTCAGCACAGAAAAATGAGTTATTCCTTAGAGGAAATGATATTGAATTTGTTTTGAGTTCAGCTGCGTTTGCTCAGTAAGCCACAGCAGCTAAAAACCAAAGATGTCAGAAAAAATTTGGATGTTATCTATGTCTCTGAGAAAGAAACAGTGCGGCAAGCTGCTGAGTAAGGCCTGATTTACCAAGTTGCCAATACAAGGTCCTGGAGT
Organism: Acomys russatus; assembly: GCF_903995435.1. NCBI lineage: Eukaryota > Metazoa > Chordata > Mammalia > Rodentia > Muridae > Acomys > Acomys russatus. The sequence goes on along the minus strand of NC_067142.1, from coordinate 27,662,563 downwards.
ATAGCACCAACTTTGGTGTTTTAGTGATGCATAATAATGAAATATTTTATGGAAAAATAGTTAATCTCATTTGGCTTGAAAATCATGCCTTTACACTTTTAGAGGTGTGTGTGTGTGTGTGTGTGTGTGTGTGTGTGTGTGTGTAACCAAAATGTACTTTATTTATTTCACAGTTTTATATTTTTCTCTTTTCCTCTAGTTGTAAGCCCTTCCTGGCTTGAGTGATTAGGCCACCCCACCCCACCCAGGCTTCTCTAGTGGCCCTCCCTTACATTCCCTCTTCTCTATCATTCCTTACCCTGTTTTAAATAGGATTTACCACCACTTAAGTCATGTAGTTTTTCTTCTAGTTACTACACAAAAGGGAAAGATCAAGTTCACTATCTCCCGAGAACAGTGATGGTTATACAATAGACTCTGAATAAATAACGTACACCTCAAGAGGCATCTTTAATTGATTTCAATCGAGTTTTATTTTCTTATTTAGGAAGAGTGCACTTACCTGTGTGTGACTAGTGGAGACTGGAGATTGACTTGAGCCATCTTCCTGTCTCACTCTCTACCTTGTTTTTTGAGGCAGGGTCTCTTACTGAACCCAGAGCTCAGCTTTTGGTTAGCCTGGCTGGCCAGTGAGCCCCAAACATCCCCCTGACTCGACTTTTTCTGTGCTGGCATTGCAAGGGCGCTCCACCACACCCAGGTTTTATGTGGATTTTAGAGATTGGACTCAGATCCTCATAATTGCATGGCAAGCATCTCCCCAGCCCTTGACTTGGATTTTCGATTGAAAAAGTCCATATTCATATGAATCCGTCTGGAAAAAAATTCCGTGTTATTTCTTGCTTTTCTACTTTCTGTAAAGAATGTAATAAACCAATTTCCTTAGGTGAGATTATTTTTTTGTTCCCCTGATGTGCTTGCTGTCTCACATGGACCATTGGTTCTCCCCACCGTGCTTGCTGTTCTTTTCTATTTATTTCTTCTGCTTCGAATCTGTTCATGAGCCCAGCCCTCACTTCTCACTGCATCACATTTACTTCTATAAACTATTTTTTAAAAAAGAATCCAGCAGATCAGGGCGATAGCTCAGTTGGTGGGATGTCTACTGCACAAGTATGAGCACCTGAGCTCAAATACCCAGTTCTCATATAAAAATCTGCCTGGTGACAGGTGACTCCCCGGAGCTCAGTAACCAGCCTACCCAGGTCAACGAACTCCAGGTTCAGTGTGAGTTCCTATCTCAAAATACGGTGTTGGAGAGACCTTTCATTCTGGCCCTCATGTGCATGGGAACACACGGAGAACATGTACATGTGCGCCCACACCCTCAGTCCTCCACACAAGCTTTTAAAAATAAAGAAAATGTAGCAAAAATAATAGAAATCAAATACACTTCAACAATAAACTAAACTATAGCACACACACTTAGATGCAGCACGTAAGGTTGGATATCAGATTTGTAACAATGTGGCTGCTAGTCGGCGTAATGATTAGTTTTGTGAACTATATACACCTAGAAGCACTTGGACAGAGTCTTCGTGAGTCTAGATCATGTTGGCCTGTGGGCCTGAGTGTGGGCTTTTGTGCATTGTCTTCATTGATGTGGGGGCCCCAGCCTGAAAGTGGGCAGCACTGTTAACTAGTTTGGGGTCCTGGGAATAGAGGAAGCTGTCTGAGTAGAAAGCATGCATGCGTTAATTGATTTCTGCTCTTGTTTGTGGGTGGGACGTGGCTAACTGTTTTGAGTTCTTGTCACCTTGACCTCTGTGCTATGATGAGATGGACTAAAATTGTAGGCTAAGTTAAACCTCTCTGGTCTAAGTTACTTTTTGTTGGGATACTTCTGTTTGTTTATTGCAGAAACAAATAAAATGAACACCTTCATTTTCTCTAGCTCACTCATTCTGTCTGTCTGTCTATCTATCTATCTATCTATCTATCTATCTATCTATCTATCTATCTATCGAGACAGGGTCTCCCTATGTAGCTCTGCCTGGCCTACAGCTCACTATAAAGACCAGGCTGGCTTTGAACGCAGAGGTCCACTTGCCTCTGTCTTCCAAGTGTTGGAATTCAAGGCTTGGACCATCACACTGTTCTTTAATCCAGTATTCTTTTCATCTGTAGGGGCAGCTAGGCTTATTCATAGTTTAAGGAAGGAATTAGAAGGCATTCTTCACAATCTTGTGCCGTTTTGCTCCTCAAGGATCTTTGCGGCTGCTTATCTGGAGCGTTTCCCCTCCCACATAGACACGTGTCATTGGCAGCTATAGAGTTGTGTGCAGTCATCACTATCCTCTTGCATTTACCTCAACTTCTCTGGATTAATCCTTTAGCATTTGTAAAGTGTTCTGTGGTGAGTTATCAGTACTGTGAATGTGCTTCACTTTGATGATTAAGACATTAATTTTTTGTTTTTTGTTTTTTTTGTAGGTGTATGGTGGCGGATGAAGTAAGTACTTTAGAGCCATTTCTAAAAATATGCAATCAGTGTTTACTATCTTCTGTGTTTTATATTGACTATATAACTGTTTTCTCACGTGATCCCTATCTATTTCGTGGAGGAAAACACAAACAAAAACAAATTTACCGTATAATAGCTAATTCCTCTTAAATACGTCTGTGTGCAGCACATATAATTGTGTGTGTGTGTGTGTGTGTGTGTGTGTGTGTGTGTATAAACTTTAAACAAACAGACAAACCAGGTTTGTTGAGATAGAAGTTAACACTATTTACAGTCTTTACAAGAAAGTCTCTAGAAGAGTTCACAGCATTGTACACTTTTGAACTTGGCTATATTAGTAACCTCCCATTGCTGTGATAAAGTATCACGACCAGGGGCAGCTTAAGATGAGACAGGAGTGTGTTTGGACTTACATTTTCAAGGGGGTGGAGTTCATCATGCATGGCAAGACATAGAACAGGCAGGCCAACATCCCCAGCCCTTGTATAATGAATTTAAAGAATTCATTTAATAATTCCACAATACTTTTTTTGTTTTTTTAAAGACAGGGTTTCTCAGTGTAGTTCTGGCTGTTCTGGACTCGCTTTGTACAATGATCCACCTGCCTCTGCCTTTTTTTTTTTTTTTTAAGGAACACTTCCGTTTTAATTGGATATGGTTACCTCTTTCTTTCCTGTAGCTTTTTGAAATTTTATCTTTTTGTTGTGGTTGCATGTGTGTGATATGCAGGAATGTGCATAAGTATGTTCAAATGTGTTTGGTGCACATGTGCATACATGTACATAATTCACATGGAGGCAGAGGTTGGCATCAGGTATATTCCTAGACTGCTCTACGCTTTACTTCCTGATACACGCTCTCTTGGTGAACCTGGAGCTCACAGGTTCATCTACGGCAGCTGGTCAGCTTGCCATGGGGTTTCCTAATGTGCCTGCAGCACGCAGGGATTCCAGGCTGGCTGCCCAATGTCTGCTTAGCTTGTCTATGGAACTCAGGTGCTCAGTGTTTATACTGCAAGCTCTTCAGCCTGAGACATCTTCCCAGCTTCTTGAAGAGCTTCTTTATCTGTTGGGCTTTACAGGATTTGTGATGTGAAATCCTAAGTAATAATACTAATTAAGAAAAAAAAAATCCTTACCTTTACACATGAGGGTTTTTAAAAAAACTAAGCTTGTAGAAATGTGTATCTAAGAGCATACTTTAAGTCACTGATACTCTCTGTAGTGGTGGGTAGAAATGTTATTTTTTAAATATAATATTAATATGGTTAAAAGTTCTGAAGTAGGCCTTGTAGTGGTGCTGCAAACCTTTAATCCCAGCACTTGGGAGGCAGAAGCATATGGATCTCTAGGTTTGAGGCCAGCCTGGTCTACAGACTGAGTTCTAGGACAGCCAGGGCAACACAGAGAAAGTCTGTTTCAGAAAAGAAGAAGAAGAAGAAGAAGAAGAAGAAGAAGAAGAAGAAGAAGAAGAAGAAGAAGAAGAAGAAGAAAGAAGAAGAAGAAGAAGAAAGAAGAAAGAAGAAGAAGAAAAGAAAGAAAGAAGAAAAAGCTCTGTTGTAAAATGAGCACACATTATCTATGTGAACTCTGGTTTGACCTTCATTCTATAAACTGCCTTTATTTTTTTGTTCATCCTCAAGATGACATGGAAGTTTTCTAAAAAGTTCAAGTCATGGCACGAAGGCCAGATGCCTTTTTGACAGAGAGTCAATTTTTTGGTAGTGAATACTCATCAGTAGCTGGAAGCCTTAGAGCAGTTGTCTGTGTGGCTGAACCTTCTTGAAGCTGCTCGAACACCTGTGGGGATGTTGGGGACTTAGCTACCTGTGTCATCTTGCTTCTCTGGCTTCAGGAGCATAAAGGCAGCGTCACTCCTCACCGTTCCCTCTTTCCCGTGGTCCTGTCACACCTGAGCCTTTGAAGCACTGTATAATCCAGCTATACTATAAATGGCTCCCGTTGACTGCACAGTAAAATGATGATTGAAGCATTGCTTAATTCAGCCTAATTATGCACTCGCTATGCATTTCAGTTACATCATAGAACTCTATTTCAAATAAGCAACAAAACCACAATAGTTCATAAAATAAACTATTAACTCAGCTTAAACTGACTGTGCATTGAGTGTATAAAAAAAAGTAGACACTTTTTTAATGTAATAACTTTTCTTTTATTTGAGAATTTCATACATGTATACAATATATTTTGATTATATTTACCTTTCCCATCCACCTTTTCCTGGGCCCCTCTGCCTACCAGCACATGTCAACAGTTACAAATTTCTATTGCATAAATAATGACATTTGGATTTCAACTGGTACTGGACATAGTGTAGTATTATATGTTGTTTTGTAATAATTACTTTTCAAGCATTGTTGGAGAATTGTCCCTCCTTATTTGAGATTGATGGAATTGTTAAAATTTTGTTCACAGCCAGGGCGTGGTAGTTTCCGCCTTTAATCCCAGCACCTGGGAGGCAGAGGCATGCAGATATCTATGAGTCTGAGGCCAGCCTGGTCTACACAGTGAGTTCCAGGACAGCCAGGGCTACACAGAAAAACAAAACAAAACAAAAGAAAAGTCTTTTTTGGTTCACAAGATTATGTTTTAAACCTTAAATTTTTTGTCAGCACAAAGCATATAATTCAATTGATGGTATATAGTAAAAATATTAAATCTACCTTATTTTCTAGTGCTTAAAGGTTATTGTTAATGCTATAAGGTTATAATTTAGAGAGTTGTCATAATACTTTTTATTTAAGAAGACAGAACGGATAGTCTGGATTGATATGACTAGCCTATTATTGTGTCACAAGGGGAAATTGTTAATAGATTGACCTAATTAGTTTTAGTTGTCAACTTGAAACAGCCTCAAGTCACCTGAGACTGGAATCTCAATTGAGTGATTGCCCAGATCAGATTAGCCTGTGTGGGATTGTCTTAATTACTAATTGGTGTAGGAGGACCCAACCCTCTGTGAATGGCACCATTCCCTGGGCGGGTAGTCCTGGGTTCTGTAAGAAAACTCGCTGAACATGGGTTTTTTAGGAAGCCATTAAGCAGCTTTCCCATGGTTTCTGCAATACTTCCTTGGCTAGAAGTAAGTTCCTTGGTCAGAGTTGACCTGTGTGGAATAGCAGCCATGCCTGCCTTCAGGCTCCGCTTTGACACTCCTCAATGATGCATAGTGACCTGGAAATGTAAGGGGTTGTAAACCTTTTACTCCTCTCAGTTGCTTTGGTCATGGTGTTTATCACAGCAAACTATCTGTGATGTATCTAGAAAGGAAACTAGAACTGACTTCTCTTGACTAAAGTTTCTATCATGAAATCGTAATAATATCTTTTTGGGTGTTTAAAGCCTTAATTTGAGAAAATTATATATATTGTATATTGTATTGTACTGTATTGTATTGTATTGTGTTGTGTGTGTCGGTGTGGGTATTGTATTGTGTTGTGTGTGTCAGTGTGGGTATATGCACAGGAGTGTAGGTGTCTGTAGAGGCCAAAAAGAGTTGAGTCCCCTGGAGCTAGAGTTACACACTAATGTGAGCCACCCTACAAGAGTCCTGGGAGTAGAATTTTTTTTCTTTTCTCTTAGTGTAGCACTTTTAACCACTACTTGCATTATAGCCCCACCACTGATGAGTGCTTTGATTTTGCTGTTATTACTAGAAAAACCACTTAACACAGAAAGGAAGGTAGTATATCACATAAAGGAGAGGAGACCATTTGCTAACATAGAGGTGGTTCTTGGCTTCATTTATCTGATGGGCCACTTGGACATATTTATAGATAAGAATTTCTAAACAAACAAAAGTATTTCTAAACATAGTTACTGTTCCCAATTCTTTTCTGTCATGTTTTTCTGGAAGAGGAAGTTGGAGAACAGAGACTGTGGGAGGTGTTCATTGCTACTTTAAGCTCATAGACATAAATGTTTCTGAAGGCATTTATTCTCAAGTAATTTCAGTTAAAGACGAGTTGAAAAGACGTGCTGTTGACAGACTATGCACTTTTGAGCCAATTTTTCACTTAGTGTCATTTAGGACGTTTGGAACTATTATTAAATCCTACTGAAGGAAAGGGGAGGAGAAGAAGAGAGAAGCTATATAATAATCTCCTGGTAATATTGGAGAAATAGGGTGGTATTCCTCCCCAAGGGAAACATCAGAAACTAAATAGAGTCCAAGGTTCATGATGACTGTGCATTATAGAAGAAATTGCCTGTAACTATGTCTAACCCAGATGTAATTGGGGCTTTTTGTTTGTTTGGTTTTTGTTGTTGTTGTTGTTGTTTGTTTTTTTTTCCTGTGACAAAATGCCCTGACAAGAAGGAATTCCAGATTATAGGACAACATAACAGAACTCACAGTGGTAGGACTGGAGGCACTAGTCACACTACCCTTAGTGAAGGGCAGAGGGAAATAAATACATAATTTTTTTAGTTTGTGTGTCCTGCTCTCCTACAGTTCAGGACCCAAGGAATGGTGCCCTGTCTCCCTGTGGGCTGGCTCTTCCCATATCAATACACAATGAAGGCGCGCGCGCGCACACACACACACACACACACACACACACACACACACACACACACACAGACATGCTACAGGCCAACCCAATCTAACAGTTCCCTGATTAGGACTCTTTCCAGATGATTCTAATTTGTGTTAGGTTGACAGTTAAAAACTAACCACCATGGTAACCTATTCATATCATTATACATACACATAAAGAAAAAACCTGTATTGTTTGGACCAAAAATACATACTTTTGATATGGGATGGTTTGTTTTTAGGCAAAAACAAAATATTTGTAAACATTCTCTAAATGCATGAAATTTAATTTCAAGCCATATTTTAAAAGTCCTGATGGGGGCTGGGGAGAAGGCTCAGTGGTTAAGAGCATTGGCTGCTCTTCCAGAGGACCTGGGTTCAATTCTCTAGCATCCACATGGCAGTTCCTGAAGATCCAACACCCTCATACAGATGTACATGGAGGCCAAACACCAAATGTATATAAAAGTAAAAAATAATTAATTAAAAAGCATTGACAAATTTCTTTTCCCTAGGTGTTCAGTTGCTTGTTTTTCTTAGGCATCCTAATCCATTTAAGTTAGAAATACTATTGTTTGTAATATTTCATAACCTTGTCTTAGAATGACGAAGTTGATTTTACAGCCTGATGTCTCTGACATTCTTGTTTCTGTTCCTACATAACCTTGGCTTTCCTGGCTCCCCTTTAGCATTTACAAATTATACTGAGCCACTGCGGTTTCCTTCTGGTCAGTTGTGACATTGTCCAGCTGCTAAGGATAGCCTTAAGTAGCATTTTGTTTTCTTATTGCCTCCCTCATCTTTCTGGGTTTAACAAAATTATTTTTTCTTTGAGAATATCATACATGCTTACTGTATATTTTGATCATGTCCACCCACCACATACCCCTGCCAGCACCTCCCATATAACCTACCCCAACAAGTTCACTCTGAAACAGGGTCTCTCAAGTAGCTCAGTCTGGCCTCCAGCAGACAAAGATGAGCCCCTGTGTGTTGGATTGACGGAGACGCCAGGCCCTGGGCGCCAGACAAGCGTTTTACTAACTAAGCTACATCCCTACCCTTCTTTTCTTTAAAGACAGGATCTCAGTATGTAGAACAGACTCACAGAGATCTGTCTGCCTGTGCCTCCCAACTGCTGAGATTAAAGGCATGTGCCACTACACCCAGCTAATTCTTTCTTTTCTTTCAATCCTTTTTTTTTTTTTTTTAATAACGTAAAAAATGTTTTAATTGTGTATTTGTATGTCAGGGTATACGGATGTGGGTACAAGTCCCATGGAGGCCAGAAAATGTCAGATAACTGCTAAAGCTGTCTCTCTAGCCTGTTAACACTTTATGTGTTTAGTCAAGGCCTCTTTTTTCACTTTGGTGCTGTGTGTGTGTGCATGTCTCATTTTTCAAAGGTCTCAGTTCTGCATATTGCGTAGAGAGTCTTTGACATTTTTTAAATGATTTGTTAATTTTATTTTATGTGCATTGGTATTTTTACCTGTATGCATGGCATGCATGTCTGTGTGAGGGTGTCAGATCCTCTGGAATTGGAGTTTACAGACGGTTGTGAGCTGCCATGCGGGTTCTGGGAATTGAACCCGAGTCCTCTGGAGGAGCAGCCAGTACTCTTAACCACCACGCCATCTTTCCAGCCCCTCTTTTACATTTCTTAGTCAAACTTTTCAAAACTTTCCCACCTGAACTTTTCCAGTTTGTTTTGGGTTCTAAACTGATTTCTATATATCAACACATGGGTTGCTAGATGGGTTCAGGTCCTTGTCAGCCAGAGGCATCCTAACAGCCTTGAAAACAGTTGTCTTGCTAAACATTTGAATAACTTGCTTTTGATTGATTTGCACTTGATTTCTTGTTTTGAAAGCAAAAATAACTTGCAATTTTATTTATCTCATTCTACCATAATTATATGTGTCATTATTTAGAACTGCAAAATGTTATTATAAAAGACTGATCTGAATTTCAACATGACATCCTTTATTCCTAATTCTGATGTTATGCTCAAATTAATTACAGTGTTGCCATATCAAAAAGACTGTAACACATCATAATGTGGTTATTACAGTACTGTGCATCTGATCGTTTGTCATTTCCCTACCTGAACTGTTCTATACTTGTTATTAATCAAATACAAGTTTTTAGCATCTGTCCTTTGTTTCCTAGCCTTTGTTTTAATCATTACTGATCCCCAAAATGCAGCCTCATCACCATCCATATGAGACTTTATTTTTCATTAAAATGCTGTTTCCTCAATATGAAGAAATTGTCTTTTTAGTAATAGCAAATAATTTCTAAGAGCTTTTAAAAACCTTAGGAATGAAAATTAAGTTTTATTAGTTACCTGTTTAACATTTAAAGATTATCTTATGGGAGCTGGAGAGATGGCTTAGCTGTCAAGAGCACATTTCCTCCTTTTCCAGAGGGACCCAAGTTTGGTTCTCAGGAGGCACACCAGGTGGCTCATAACCACCTCTAACCTTCATTCTAGGGGAATATGATGCCCTCTTGTGGCCTCTGAAGATACTTTACACACTGTGGCATACACAGAGACACATAAATAAATATTATAAAAAAGATTATTATAACATTTTTATCTTTACTAATATGATGTGTTGTAGTAAAAATTTTTTTATATTGAATATTTCTTGAAGTAGAGCTCTTGGTTAGGATTTTTAAAAATTATTTTACTGAATTTTGTATCCTAATCGTCTACTTAAAATGTTTTTACCATTTCATAAAATGTTTTTACCAATGCTTACATACAGATTTGATCACTATCTTTTGTGATGCTTTTTTCTTAGTATTAATATTACACTGACTTTTAAATTATTTTTGAAAGAATCAGAAACATTTCCTCTGATTGGCATCTAGAGTAGCTTAGTGTCTTTCATGGTAATAGAACAGCGCTCTGGTCCTCCAGGGCTGTGCGCTTGTGTTTCCCAGTCATGTATTTAGAGCTAATTTCACAGTTACAGAAAAGCTGAAAGATGTGAATAATTCTGTCTGCCTATATATGTATGTTTATGTGTATATACATGTATATGTAAATATAATGTAAATATGTAAATTGAATATAGATTAAAGATATATTATATATCTATATTTGTGTGTGTATTTTAATCTATATTTCTCTGATAATATTTTCCTACTCATAAGTGTGCAACTAATAACATTTCCTAAAAACTTGATATAAGAATGCCATCCTATGTCTCTATTTAGAAAAATGCAATTAGACCCATATTTATCACCCTGCACAAAACTCAAGTCTAAGTGGATTAAAGACCTCAACATAAAACCAGAGACACTAAATTGGTTAGGAGAAATAGTGGGGAAGAGCCTGGAACATATTGGCACAGGAGACAACTTCCTGAACAGAACACCAACAGCCCAGGCCTTAAGGTCAACAATTAATAAATGGGACCTCATGAGGCTGGGAAGCTTCTGTAAGGCAGGAGACACTGTCAAGAGAACAAAGTGACAGCCTGCAGACTGGGAAAAGATCTTTACCAATCCTACATCTGACAAAGGTCTAATATCCAGAATATATAAAGAGCACAAGAAATTAAGCACCACCAAACACAATAACCCAATTGAGAAATGGGGCTCAGAACTAAACAGAGAATTCTCAACAGAGGAATATCAAATGGCTGAGAAACACTTAAAGAAATGTTCAATGTCTTTAGTCATCAGAGAAATGCAAATCAAAGCGACTCTGAGATTCCATCTTACACCCATCAGAATGGCTGAGATCAAAAACTCAAGTGAGACCACATGCTGGCGCAGATGTGGAGAGAGAGGAACACTCCTTCATTGCTGGTAGGAATGCAAACTAGTACATCCACTTTGGAAATCTATCTGGTGCTTTCTCAGAAAACTGGGAATAGGGCTTCCTCAAGACCCAGCTATTCCACTCCTTGGAATATACCCAGAAGATGCTCCAGCACACAACAAGAACCTTTGCTCAACCATGTTCATAGCAGCCTTATTCATAATAGCCAGAACATGGAAACAGCCTAAGTGTCCCTCAGTAGAAGAGTGGATAAAGAAACTGTGGTACATATACATTATGGAATACTACTCAGCTATTAAAAACAAGGAAATGCTGAAATTTGTGGACAAAGGGATAGAACTAGAACTCATACCGAGTGAGTTAACCCAGAAGCAGAAAGACTCACATGGTATATACTCACTTATAATTGGGCACTAGCCCAAAAGGCATGTCCCATGAAAGTCTTCACTTACCAGGAGATTGGGATAGATGTGAGGACATCCTATTGGGACTCTAGGTAAGAGAAATATAGGAGAATGGGGAAATAGAAGGAACCAGAGGGTCCTAGAAACCTACAAGAAGAACATCATGATGGGTGGATCTGGGCCCAGGGGGGTTCTGCTCAAACTACTGCACCAACCAAGGACAATACAAGCAGTAAACATCGAACCCCTATTCTGATTTAGTCAATGGACAGCTCATTCTCCACAGTTGTGTGGAGAGTGGGGCCTGACTCTGACATGAACTCTGGTGGCCCATATTTGGCCACCTTCCCTTGGTGGGGAGGCCTGGTGGCACTCAGAGAAATAATGAGCAGGCTACCAAGATGAGACTTGATAGCCTATGACCATGTAGTGGGGGAGGAGGTCCCCCTCGGTCATAGACCTAGGGGAGGGGAATAGGGTGAAAGTGGGAGGGAGGGAGGATTGGAAGGATACAAGTGATGGGATAACAATTGAGATGTAATCTGAATAAATTAATAAAAAAAAAATGCCATCCTGCCGGGCGTGGTGGCGCACGCCTTTAATCCCAGCACTCGGGAGGCAGAGGCAGGCGGATCGCTTTGAGTTCGAGGCCAGCCTGGTCTACAAAGTGAGTCCAGGATGGCCAAGGCTACACAGAGAAACCCTGTCTTGAAAAACAAAAAAACAAAAACAAAAACAAAAAATGCCATCCTAAAAACCTAGTATCTAATGGCTGTGAGAAATGACGTCACAGTTTTGCCACACACTTCACAAATGGCCTGTATGGAGCAGTCTCTCTGCTTTGCTCTTTGCCACAGCCCAGCAGTGCTTCTCCAAAGCCATCCTTCAGTCTGTGGGCCTACTGGAGACCTTTCCCCAACCCGACACAGTGCTTTGGGGTGGGGGTGGAGAAGAGAGATTGATATACGTTTTATTCTTTCCCTCCTGCTAACTCTGCACAGTCTTTGACCTTTTTATCAGTGGATTCTCTTTAAGAGAAAGACTGCCAGCCAGGCGCTGTGGCGCACACCTGTAATCCCAGCACTCAGGAGGCAGAGGCAGGCAGATCTTTGTAAGTTCAAGGCCAGCCTGGTCTACAAAGCGAGTCCAGGACAGCCAGGCCTGTTACACAGAGAAACTCTGTCTTGAAAACCAAAGAGAGGGCGGGGCAGGAAGGGAGAGTGGAGAGGGAGAGGCAGAGGCAGAAGGAGAGAGAGCTCAAGAGCCAGCAAGCCTACCCCTGCCAAAGGGTGAGCCAACCAGCAGTGAAGTGTTGATATCTTCCCTGAAGTGTGGCCTCAATGAATCTTCAGTATGGAGAAAGAGAAATGAAGCCTGAATGTATTCCTGTGGCCACGCCCTACTGTGGGTCTCCTATGAGACAGGAACATTCAACACACACACAGAATTCTAAGAAGATTTTCACATATACCACCTAAAACTCAGTAGGAAAGAAAACTGCAATTTAATATTAAGAAAATAAACTCACAAGGATATAGTTCTACTTAAACAAATGCCCCTTAAAATCAATGAGTACTAGAAAATAGACTTTAAGTCTTACATTTCCTTGTGTGGGTTTTCTTAATTTAAGTCTCTTAAGATTTTTAAACCTGCTTACTTAAAGTAGTTTCCCCAGGGAGCCTCTTCTGGGACAAATAGGACATCCGGTTCAAAAATAACCTCTCCCACATTTCTACACTAAAAAGGTGCTAGCAGCTACTTTTAACTCGAAAGTTTGACATTTTTCCAAGTTGGAAAGGTTCTCCATAACTGGCATGGTCAATGTTTAAAAATTGCTGTATGAAAGCAACCACAGTATGCTGGGCCACAGTCCCAGCACTCAGGAGGCAGAGGCAGGCAGATTTCTGTGAGTTTAAGGCCAGTGTGATCTATAGAGGAAATTCTAAGATAGCCAGGGTTACACAGAGAAACCCTGTCTTGAAAAACAACAACAAAAAAGCAATTGCAGCATAAAAAATTGAAACTAAAATTCTGTACTGAAATCTCTGTTATTTAGCTGTTCCTTTTAGTTTTAATGGAAAACCTGACATTATTTTTCCAAATTAAATGGTGAATTACTATTTTTTAACCATTGATAAAATGTAGTTAAGTTTCTATATTGTACTTAATTCTCATGTAGACATCTGTGCTATCTTTGGGTCAGCTTTGGTTCTTAATAGCGATTTGATCTCAAGTGTGAAGGAACACTGGAGGTTCCCACTTTAACAAATTGAAATTTGGTCAATTAAGTATAGTTTTCATATACCAGTATTATGTGGTATATTGCTGCTTTACTTGAGTGTTAGACTGTTTCAAATTCTCCTCAATATACTGATGTCTAAGTAGACAATGTAAACATTTATATCTAACAATAACAACGAAACATAGTAACACACAGCAATCTTCCCATTAGCAAATTTGTTTCCAGAACAAATTTGCCCTTAGAGTGGGACTGGCTTTGTGACTCTGGCAGGCTTTGAAATCGCAAGGTAGACCAGGATGGTTTGAAACCCAGAACCTTCCTGCTTCATCCTGCACCACTACGACTACTACCTCAATTTCATCCTTAAAACATCTTGATCTGGGCACTGAAGAGATGGCTCAGAGGTTGAGAATACTGCCTTTTCTTCCACAGGTCCTGAAAATTGCACAGTCTGTGGGTATAGTAAAGTCATTAGGGGTCAGTTTAACTCTACATCCATTTCGGAGAATGATATTAATACGTTCTCTCTTAGGGTCTGTGGCCTATCTAACTACAGGTTCATGGACCATGTGGTAGTAGCAGCTATAAGTTCCATCTGGTGCTTGGTTACCCTGTAACATCTGTGCCATTATACTGTTGAGTGCATCTTGTTTAGCCCACAGTGCTCCTCTCTTCTCCTTCCTGTCTCTGCACCCCATCTCCTCTCCCTTGCTGCCCCCTCCCCGTCGCCGGTCACTAGATTCCTGCCTCCTGTGTTTTCCGTATGAAACACATGAGTCTAAAGATCCAAAGTTAGCATCCACATACAGAAGAAAGTGTGATATTTGTCTTTCTGGGTTTGTATCTGGGTTATTTGATGGATTTTTTATTTGGGTGTTGAAGAGGAATGAAGTTGTAAAATTCACAGGTAAATGAATGGAGCTGGAAACAGTTGTCTTGAGCGAGGTCACTAAGATTCTTGTCCTTACTAGCAGCAATGAAAGGAAAAACACATAAACAAGGTGTCTATAGCAGACCTGCTGAAATTCCCAAACTGACTTTTTTCTTTAATCTTACTCAGCGATGGAAACTTATTCTTTTGTGCTTTTGTCCTCTTTTTTCTTCTCCTTCCTTTTGAAAAGCCTGTATCTTTGAGTTTTTTTTCTTCACAATTGTTAATGTGATTTCTTCTTTGTAAATGTAAGGATCATTGTGGTGAAATTTACCCAGATGGATAAACCAGGTGAATTAACCTTGTTTTTGTGTTGTGTGTTCTCTTTTTAAAGATTTTTTATTATTATATGTGATAGGGAGGGTGTAGCTCAGCACAGGCAGATCTCTGTGAGTTAAAGGCCAGCCTGGTCTACAGCCTGGTCCAGGGCAGCCAGAGCTACACACAGAGAAACTCTGTCTTAAAAAACAACAACAACAACAAAAATTAAAAACAAAAACAAGCCGGGCATGGGCACGCCTTTAATCTGAGCACTTGGGAGGCAGAGGCAGGTGGATCACTGTGAGTTCGAGGCCAGCCTGGTCTACAATGTGAGTCCAGGACAGCCAGGGCTACACAGAGAAACCCTGTCTCGAAAAAACAAACAAACAAACAAACAAAACAAAAAGAAGGTAACACTTTGCTCCTTTTTAAGAAGTCAGGGCAGGAGTTGCTGGTGATTGGGCCCAGTGCCCACCATCTGCTGAGCCAGAGCTCTATGCTGAGCCACACCCTCCCCAGCACAATTTACTCCTTTTCATCTGGGGACATTTGGCTAGAATGTCCCAGGTAGAGCACATTTGAATTGTCCAGTTTCTGACTATTGGGAAGAAAACCTTTATAGCAGTTCATTTGGGAGCTTCATTTTTCCATGGAAATAGCCTAGAAAAGATTGGTAGAAATAGCATAGAGATGGTCAAAGGAAAAAGACACCACAGACCTGCAATCTCATCCTAATTTTGCATCAGTTAGCTGGTTTATATAACTCAACCTTTCTATCTTACTTTTTCTTTGGAAAACGTGTACGACTTACAGTTATTTTAACTCTAGATAACATGATTTTCTGCTAGGTAGGAAAAGCTATGATGTTTATATCTAGGGATCAGCTGGCTTTAATTATAATAACAAAACTGTTTTTAAATCGTAGAATTTCTTTAATGACTAAAACTTCCTAGTAAGCCTGAACTTTTTTTATTAACTATGTATTCCAATTAGTATAACAAAATTATTTATGTAATACTTCTTAATATTTGATCATTCTTTCTGGATATATGGCTTTATTTGTAACATGTATTTTTTTTTTTTTTTTTTTTTTTTTTTTTTTTTTTTACAAATTTTGTTCAGATGGGTCTAGGAAAGACAATCCAAGCAATTGCAATTGCTTATTTCTACAAAGAGGAGTGGCCTCTGCTGATAGTCGTCCCTTCATCTCTGAGATACCCTTGGGTAGAAGAACTAGAAAAATGGGTCCCAGAGCTAGAACCAGAGGAAATCAATGTTATCATGAACAAAACAGACACTGGGTAAGAAGAACTTATTTGTCTTGAAGCAAATGAAATATGTGTTCTTTGCATTTAGTTCATGCTTACATATTGGTTTGCTTTTGATTTTTTGGTACTTATGATCAAACTCAGTGCTTGACACATTACATTCATGTTTGGAATGAAATAACAACTGCCATAATTAGAATAAGGTGATGTGGTTTGCTTTGTTTTACATTTTAAAATATGAATTATTTACCTAAATCCCAATACTGCGTTTAATCTCTATTACCTGTGGTATACTTTTAAAGATAGTGTAAACTATGCATACTTTAAAAGGCATGCATAATTATTTCTATATGCCTTAAATATACTTGAAACTAGTTTATGATTCAAAAATCAATTCTATTGCTTCTTCAAGACTGATGTTGTGTGAGCTTTTATCAACAACCCTGAGGTGGTTTGCTTTCCAGGTTGGTGATAATGACAGTTTTATGTATGACTCAATTTTAACAGGTTTGATTTTATTGGGCTAACATATAATTTTGGTATTTTAGATCTTGAAAACATTTGCTTTATTTGGTAGTTACTTAAAGTCCTTGCTCTAAAGATATAATATTTCTTTCTTATTTTGTTTTTGTTTGTTTGTTCGTTGTTGTTGTTTGTTTTTTTGTTTTGTTTTGTTTTGTTGGTTTTTCAAGACAGGGTTTTTCTATGTAGCCTTGGCTGCTGGGATTAATTTTTAATTTGTTTCACTTGCTTTGTAGCAACTCAACTAAATCAGCCTATTTGAATATGTTATTGTATAAAATATACAGTTGAATGATGCAAATTATCTTGTTTTCAAAGGCACACACCTTTAGTCGTAGAGGCAGGCAGTCTCTGAGTTCAGGGCCAGCCTTGTCTACATAGTGACTTCCAGTCCTGCAAGGGCTACCTAGTTAGATACTGTTTCAGAAGAGGGAGGGGAGCCAGGCATGGTGGCACATGCCTTTAATCCCCACACTTAGAAGGCAGAGGCTAGTGTGGTCTACAGAGCCAATTCCAAGACAGCTGGGGATACACAGAGAAACCCTGTCTCGGGTGAAAATAAAATCTACATTCATATTTTCTTATTATCTATCCTTTTTCATCTTTTTCTAAAAGCATTAGATCATCTATTGTTTATTATTTTTTAGGAAGTATATATTCTTGTGATTGAATAGTGATGGTGGCGTTCATTTACATAATATTTGGAAGATGCTAACCGAGGACATAAAAGTTACTCCATGTCTTCTTGATCCTTTAAGAAGAAGCAGTTTTAGATACATACTGACCCGTGGCAGTGTATCTACCTAGAGAGATGACTCCCAGTGCCAGATGGTCCTGAACTGACACCCAGTCCACACCATTGTCTGGGGTATATTCCTCATGTGTACCCTAGCTAGCCCTTGATACTGAGCCTGTCCTTCTCTTCTGCAGGCTCTTCTGCTCCCTGAGCACACGGAGGAAACCATAGTTCTCTGTGTTAATTGGATGTATCCAGGCCTTCAAGTGCTACTCACGACTTAGAAGCTCTCGCTTCTTCCCTGGAGGGTAGAAAATGGAGCTAGGGAATAAGGGGTGGCTGTGAGGATAAAGCACTTCTAGCTTGGGCATGGTGGCCTACCTCCATCCTCTGCACATCAGAAGTAAAGAAAAGGAATAGGACGTAAAAGCTGGGCTAGCATGTTAGCCTACCAGTAACCCCAGTCCTTGACTTGTGCGGAAACGACAAGGGGCCCCAGGGCAAGCTGGCTAGCTGGACCAGCCGGACTGGAGAGCTCTAGGTCAGCAAGATACCTCGCCTTAGTAATTATGTGCAGAGTGATGGAGGAAGACACTTCATTTCAACCTCTGGTGTCCATAAGCATGCAAACAGGTGTAGTATGCCTTCACACACCATGTGCCTACATGCATACAAGCACATAGGCAAAGAAAAAGAAGGTGGCAAGTGAACGCTATCCTGTATTGTTCCATTGGTGATAACAGAGAATGCAAAAGTGGTATGTGTTAGTGTTCAAGAGCTTATCTCCTTACTTCATTCTACGCTAGGAGCAGAGTACTTTGTGTATAAAGATGAATGACACATGTTTCCTTCCCTCACCAGTTTCACACATAGTAAGAAAATGTGTATAGGAATAATTCATAGTAATAATGAAAGACATTTGCAGATGTATATAGAGGGCAAAGGTTTAAGGGGCTACTTTATTTTAGCTCAGTGGCTCTCTGTATAAGGGGAGGGGCCTTCTAACCTATTCCAGCACCTCAGTGCCTGAGGGCTGCGGGAGGTGGGATGGAAGAGAGCAGCAGTGTGAGCGCACAGCAATGTTAGGTGTTGTCCTGACAATGCCCATGGCACCCAGGTTGAAAAACAAAGGCATGGAGGAAAATGTCATAAAGTAACATTCTTGTCCCAGTAAAATGTGGCTTTCTAGTCATCAAAACCTTACAAAATTCAGCCATTTGACCAGAGTTCTAAGTCTTGGCCTAACATATTTGAGAACTGTAAAATCCGAGCTGTGTGAATAGTTGAGGGTTAGCAGTAAGCCCATCTTTTATTTTTCTCCTTTTTCCCCTCTCTCTCTTCTTTTCAAGAGCTATTTTGTTTGTGATGCATTTTTTAAGCAGGTGGGTTTTCTTTTCTAGGAGAATACAGACCAGCAGCGTGACAGTTCTGGGCTATGGTCTCTTAACCACAGATGCTCAGGCTTTGGTGGATGCCCTGAACAGCCAGAACTTCCAAGTGGTGATAGTGGATGAATCGCATTACATGAAGTCCAGAAACTGCCGCCCGCAGCAAGATTCTCCTGCCTGTGGTGCAGAAGGCCAGGCGAGCCATTCTTCTTACAGGAACCCCAGCTCTGGGAAGGCCTGAGGAGGTACTAGGATTGCTGTGCTCTGAGGAATATGACAACGAATCTATCTTCTGCTTAGTTTCAAGTCAGATGTTTCAAGTGCCAGAAGAGTAAATTGGAAATTTCCAGGGCTCTGTTAATGATTAAACACTATTTTTTATTATGTCTGGGTTTTCAAAACCTGTTTATTTCTAAGTCTTAGCCATATTTACAGGTGTGTATTCAAGATAGTTTAACCTTTATTATAAGGTTTACTTTTCTTTTTCCTTTCTTTTTATTCTTTCATTTGCTTGCTTGCTTGTTTGCTTGTGGGATGGTTTGTTTTGACCCAAGGTCTTATTATGTAGCTCTGGCTGGCTTGGAATGTGTTGTGTGGTAGACCATGCTGGCCTCAAACTCACAGTCACCTGCCTGCTTCTGTCTCCTGAGTTGTAGGATTTAAGGTCTGTACCATCACACCTAGCTATTATAAAGTCTCTTTATTTAATACATATTGAAATTTAATCTACTGTGTGTGTCTGTGTGTGTGTGTGTGTGTGTGTGTGTGTGTGTGTGTCAGAGACAGAGAGATAGAAAGACAGAGAGAGACTGACTCCTGCGCATCTGACCTGCTATCTCTCTCAACTGCTTTCCACCTTATTTTTTGAGGTGGGATCTCTTGATTTCACTGGCCTAGCTGGCCAATGAGCTCCAGGACATCTGTTGTTATACTGCTTTGCTGAGCTTCTCTGTTGTTTTTTTCACTTCAGTAGCTGCACTTTAGAAAATAGAGACAAACGATGGCCCGTTGTCAGCCAGGTGAGGCGTCTAGTTAGGGAGGAACTGAAGCTAGGAACATAGACATGCTCAGAGTGGCTTTCTCAGTCACTTAGTTCTTTCTGGCCATTTTATCTAAGGATCTAATTTACTGGCAAACAGTTTTTATAGTGTCATTTTGTATCTCTATGAATGTGGTGGTATGTCCTTATGTATGCCTAATTTTAGTAAGCTTTTGTTTCTTTGGTGAGCTAGCTAAAGTTTAGTCAGTGTTACTGGTTGTTCTAAGAGCCAGTGAGGGTTTGCCAATTTTCTACTTTATTTTCATCAAAATGTGTACAGTGCTTTTCCTTCATTGCTTGCTTTTTCATTTAGCTTTTTAGCTTCGAAGGTGGGTTGTTGATTAGAGATGTCTGTTTTAATGTTAACGCAGGTGCATGCGGCAAAAGACTGTACTCTGGATGATTCCTTTTATATGAAATACCAGGAATAGAAAAATGTATAGAAGTAGGAAATAGCTTAGTGCTTGCCAGGATCAGTAGGGAAGGGAAGGGGGCTTTGATTACTAATGGAGTTGAGTTGGGTTTCTTTGTAGGAGGGCACAATGCTGTGAAAGTAGTAGTGTAGCTACTGATGTATAACTTCGTGGCTACAAGCCACTGAATTTTGTACTTGAAGGGTGAATTTTATGGTATATTAATCATATCAATAAAGCCATTACATTAAATAACCTATTAAAAATAACAGTGTACAGCCTATCAGAGTTGCAAAATAAAAAAGCATAATGACACTATTGGCCCAAATGGTAAACTTGAACTAATCTCTAAAGGATATTTTTAGGTTCAGCAGGTATAATACTTAATGTGCAACTGTGAGGCCCAGAGTTCAATTCTTATGACCTCACATAAAAGCCAGGCAGGTGTGACAGCAGGTTGTAAGAAGAGGAGACAAAGAATATCCTAACAAACGAGGTAGCCAGACCTGCATTAATGCAAGTTCCGTGAGAGAGTCCACTTCAGTTTATAAGGCGCAGAATGATTAAAGAAGACACTGAAGTCAACTTCCCACCTACACATGAATGTGCACACCATACACAGAGATATAGATGCCAACAGAAAAGAAAAAGCATTCTCCTGGGGCCAGAGATTAAGCTTAGTGGTGGAGCACTTGCCTACCATACCTGAGGCCCTGAGTTTAAACCCTAACACCAACTGTTCTATCTAAAACTCACCCAATAGCGATGCAACTGGATGGTTGGGGGTCTGGTAGCACATGCCTTTGATCCCAGCGTGCAGGAAGTCAAAGCAGGAGGATTGAAGATTGAGGCAAGCCTGGTTACATAAATGTCATATTTCAAACAAACAAATGTATTTGGATGGATAGATAAATAAATCACTGATGCTTATGAGTAGCATATATACACAAATATAATTATATGAAATTACTTATTTTTATAACTTCATAAGACAGAAGCAGCCTATACATTCACTATTAGGCATCTATGTAAATATTTTATCACATATACACAATAATAATTATTCAGGCTTTTAAAAGTTCTTTATTATTATAGTACAATGCTTATATACTTAATAATTATATACAAGAGCTGGAGAGAAATCTTTTTAAGAGTATATATATATCAATATCTGTGTGTGTTTTATGTGTGCTATATTTAGAAACAGGTAATTGTTGTCCCTGAAGAGTGGATAGGGTGGGGGAAAGCGGAAAGAAAGGCCTTGACAAAGAAGTATTTTTGCTTTTATACCTCTTACTATTTTTATTAATTTCTTTTATCATCATAATAACTTACTTGAAAATATTGTGAGATATTAAGAACATTTGTGTTGTTTCAGCTTTTTATGCAGATTGAGGCCCTTTGCCCACAAAAATTTGGAACTTGGATCGAGTATGCTAAAAGATACTGCAATGCACAGATCAGGTAGGATAACTATTCTCCATAAGCTTTTCTCTGGACATATTTAAAACTCTAAACATTAAACACTGTTAGTCATTCCTTATTCCGATGGTTTTCAAACTTGTAGCTGTGGAAGAATTTCTTTAAGTAAAAACTTGTATGGGTGACCTGCATATAATGTAAAAGAAATAGCTAGGTGGCACATGCCTTTAGTGCCAGCACTTGGGAAGTAAAGCGGTAGAATTCCTAGAGGCTAGACTTGGCCTACACAACGTCCTTGTCAAGGATGAGCAAAAATGTGCCTGTTCTTGAGATGAGTATGTACAAGGAGGTGTGTTGTCCTACTTTCATTGGACTGCGTGGGTGAATGGTTTAGATGAGACAAGTTTTGGTGTTACAGGGTTGTCTAAGTCACTGTTCCGTTGCTGTGAAGAGACACCATTACCAAGGCAACTTATGAACGAAAGCATTTAATTAGGGGCTTGCTTACAGTTTCAGAGGGTCAGTCCCTGACCATCGTGGTGGGAGCAAGGTAGCAGACAGGCAAGCAGGTATGGAGCTGGAGCAGTGGCTAAAAGCTTACATCCACATCTGATCCAATGGTTGGAGGCAGAGAGCTAGAGTGAGCCTGGTGTGAGCTTTTGAAATCTCAGAGCCTACCTCCAGTGATGCACCTCTGCCAACAAGGCCACACTTCCCAGTCCTTCCCAAACGGTCCACCAGTTGACAACGAATCACTCAAACATATAAGCCTAGGGAGGGCATTCTAAGTCATGCCCCAGGAAGTGAAGAGGTTTATGGAACCTGGTATCAGCCAATGCAGGGCCTTTCTGGACTCTGTTCCTTATTATGTGTTGTAATATTTTTGTTTTAGAAAACCATCTTGATTTGAGATTTCAATCCCTTATAGACAAAGTTATGATTCCCATATATGATCCTTTCGATGTTGTGCATTGTTCCCATGATAGGTCTGTTTGTTAATAGGTCTAAGTATTGATTAATAAAACAACACAAAAAAAACATTTATGGAGATGCCAAAGTTTGTTTACATGATATATATTTCCTAGATTTGGTATTGAACAACTAGAGCAGGCCTGTCTGTCCTACTGTCTGCTTCTTGATTAGTATCTGTCATAGCGGAAGTGTGTACCTCACTCATTAGTGCCAATGGTAATTCAAAGAGAAATAGTTTGCCTTTGTGAAATCTTGTGTAATGCTGGAAGTTATCTTCTTTTTTCTACTTGCTAGATAAAGTCATTTCAAGATCAACACTGTGCTTCTCAAAAGCATTTTCTTTCCTTTTATTTCTAATTGTGTGTTTGTATGTACGTCTGTGAATGTGTGTGCACTTGTGAGTGCAGGTAGCCATGGAAGCCAGAATAAGGAGTCAGATCTCCCATTGCTAGAGTTTTAGACATCCAAACGGGTGCTGGGAACTGGACTTCGGTCCTCTGCAAGAGCCGTATGTGTTTGTAGGCGCCATCTCCAGCCCTCTGAAGATGCTCTCTTCTGCATCCATTTCAGAGGCCTTCCTAGTCCTTTCTATCTCTACCTTGACAGCTCTGTGGTTCCATAAGCTTTGATTCAGATCAAGGCATTTCCTGGCATTTTAGGTAAGTCTGTGGGATGCTATATTTCCTTCCACAGTGTTTTTATTCTGGAAAGGTGTCACTTTCACACTATAATTTTACAGAGTGCAAATTATGGATCGTTATTCCATTCTAGACCCATATTTCATATTTGAAATGTCATGCTGCACTCAAAATAAAGTGAAGTGCTCAACTGAGTGTTACTTTGTCTTTAAAAAGTGTATTTAATTCCTGAGTAACGGCCTAAAGAAGGATGTTAATGCAAATGTAATCTGAAGAAAGAACTTAGGGTATAAGTAACCAAATACCACATGCCTTGTTCGATTTGAGAGACACAGAGAGAAGGGATTATGCAACCAGGATACCCTTACTCAAAATGCCTCTATATACATGAGTTCTATGTAGAGGCAGCTATAAAGACAAATAGGATCTGGAGAGTGAAGTTCAGTGAATAAATCGATCAATCCTGTTTAAGCAAGGGAAGGTTTAGAGCCTGCTTAGTGCCCTGTTATCCTGTATCTTGCTATTTTCTTTTCTGTTTCTCCTCATTTTTCTTGGCAACATGAGAGACCTCAGAAGTGGCAACTTTAATAAGTTCTCCTGTACTCATAAAAAGAAGACATGTGGGTAATCCAGGCAAGCGTCATCTGTCCGGAGCTATCCTTAAGTGTGTGCTTTGGAGCCAGGGATTGTAGCACAAGCATTTTATACCGGCACTGGGAAGGCAGAAGCAAGTGCGTCTTGAGTTAAAGGCTATTCTGGCCTACACAGTGACTTCTGATTTTGAATCATCCTCTACTGTATTGGAGTATGAGGTCATTTCATCATACTGCCTCTGGTTTGATTTTTAATTAATCTGTTCACTCAAAAATTAATTTTTTAGAAGGATGGAGACATGTCTTAGTGGTTAAAAGTCCTGTCTACTCTCCCAGAGGACCCAGGTTCCATTCTCAGCACTCATATGTCAGTTAATGACCGTCTGTAACTTAAGTTGCAGAGGATCCAACATCCTCCTCTACAGACACTAGGTGCTGCACAGAAATACATTCTGGCAAATCTCTCTCTCTCTCTCTCTCTCTCTCTCTCTCTCTCTCTCTCTCTCTCTCTCTCTCTCCTCCCTCCCTCTCTCTCTCTCTCCTCCCCTCCTCTCTCTCTCACACACACACACATATATATAATAAAATAAATATTTTTAGGTTATCTGGTATATGCCAGGCCATGTGTTATCCATCAAATATGCTCTAGGGATCAAAATGATTCAAGCTGTCACTGAATTGTCAAGTCCCAGCACTAACCAAGTAATTATAGTTTTGATGATGTCATGGGAGGATGGGGGAAGGGAGGGAGGTATTTGGTGGCTGAGTTTGCCAGAGTGAACCAATCAAGCCAGTTTTGAAGCATCCTGTGTGTACATATATTTCTTTTCTTTTCAGGAAGTGGGAAGTCTATATGCTAAAACCAGAACAAGAGAGACCATTGTGCACTTTAGGAACTAAATATTCGGCTGAATATTCTAGAACTAAACTGAGGTCTCTAGACAAAAACAGATAGTCAGGAGATAGATAAAGATAGACTTAAGTAGGAGTCAAATTACAGTCTTGTTCATCAGGATGCTAATAGGAAGACATTGTGGGTGTCTTTCCTTTTTCTCAGTCTTTTGCAAGCTTTGGTTATTGCTATTCTGGTTTTTTTATTTCAATAGAAATACATAAGAAAATTTACTATTTAGCCATTTTAAGTGTATAGTTTAGCTTTAGGTATACTCACATTATTGTAAAACAACAGAAGTTGGCTGGGCAATGGTGGCACATGCCTTTAATCCCAGCACTCGGGAGGCAGAGGCCGGTGGATTGCTGTGAGTTCGAGACTAGCCTGGTCTACAAAGAGAGTTCTAGGACATCCAAGGCTACACAGAGAAACCCTGTCTTGAAAAACAAACAACAACAAAGCAACAAAAACACACATACAAAAAACCAAAACAACCCAGAACTTTTCATTTTTAGCACATTCCATCATTCTAGTCTAAACCTCTATACCCAAGTGTTCTCTGCCTCTTTATCCAGCCTCTGCACTGTGGAGTTGTAAAATGTGGGATTGTTGTGTGTGATCAGATTTACAAGTTTCTTTGTTATTTTTCGTACCATATTTTTACGTGGTTCAAAATCTTAAACCAATAGAAGACTAAGCAAATTCTTCTTTTTTTTTTTTGAAAAGGGATTGTTGTATCAAAAACATAAACATTTTTGTACTTTCTAATTTTGTCACTTTTTCTACATAAGTATTTGTATCCCTTCTTAACAATTGTGTGGCATATTATTGAATTTATATTATAGTTTCAGAGATGTCAGTGGGTTTCCATTACTAAGTGGCATATTATTGGGCCTATACCATAGTTTCTGTAGTGACAGGGCTTAGGAGAGCTTATATCTCATGGCATTTTCTTTTCTTTTCTTTTTTCGGTTCCTTTGGGTTTTTTGAGACAGGGTTCCTCTGTGTAGCCCTGGTCTCATGACATTTTCTTATGAAAGCGTTTGTTGTGTTAAAGCAATGAAGAAGTAGGGGGTTTAAAGTGTGAAAGTTTGACGTGGTCTGAACTTCTGCATGATGGGAACTGAGACAATGAGATAAGTGCCATATGGTGCGGTATATATCACCACACTGTGGACCCTGAGATTGTGTTATTTACTGGAAAAACCTGTTTCTACTTGTGGTGTGGCTCAGCCTCAGCACACACTTTAAATCCAAGAGCTTTCTGCTTAAATATTGTAAACAGGATTAAATAAAGTCAACCATAGCTCAAGAGGCCGAGCACATAACCAGTTGCCAGGAAAGGAACATAAGATTATTAAGAAAAATACCATAGAGTATAAGAGGAAACCAGGAGGAAGGATAGAGAGATGTACAGGAAGTAGAAGGGAAGGACATTCAGTTTCAGAGTCTTGTTTGAGATAGATGTGGGAGGAGTGGACACTCCTTCTGGGATGGCTGTTGAGGAGGAAGGTCAGCCGAGTCCTTTCTCGGCCTCTCTGAACTAGTAGGCATTCACCCCAGTATCTGGCTCCACAGTCTTTATTGATAAACTCAAACTATTGAGATTTTGTTTAAAAAAACATCTCTAGGCTTAATAGCAATGCTGAGTAGCCATTTGAGATCAGGAACCGGTTAATGGTGTTTCCACAGCCATGTGGTGTAGGCTAAAGTCTGTGTGCCTAGTGTCAGATCTGTCCGATATTGAAAGTTTTGAATCAACTTATGATGGATCTATGAAAGACAAGGAAGCGTAGTTATCTTAGTAAGACTCAGAAGTCAGCATGGGCAAGGAAGGTGTGGGAACAGGAAGGGTATCATGATGCCGACAAAGTAAACAGTGACATCATAATGAGACGGGTACAGTGCAGGTGAGTGAAGAGGCACCCTAGAGGACTGGACAGAGACCAGGATCATTGTTATTTTAGCTTCTCCTCCTATGCTGTATTTAATAAATCAGAGCTCTAAGATAAAGATTTTTATTTCATAAAGTATGAGTTTTTTCAGGACAAGGATAAAGTAAGCATCATTTCCATCTGTTGCTTGTTGTGCTTGACATTATAAATAGAGTTGTTTCTAGCTCACCTAAATATTCACCTACACACTTATAGGACGCTTCTCTAGCCTTTCCTCAGTGGTAATTCCTGATTTTCTGAATTTCCCTTTCTTTGAGATATTCCAATTTGTATTCTTCATAAAAGGCTGGGGCATTAGAGTCGGCAGTTAGACATTCTGTCAAAGAATTTTCTTTCTGGCATTTTACTAACATAAGGATTTTGGCATACTTGCAACATTTAATAAAACCCTCAACTTTTTCAGAGCACCTCTCTCTGCCTTTTTCTCTATTTTTAGGATCAGCACATCTTTCACAGCATGTCTGAGATGCTGCCCTACAGGGTCCAGCATCATCTTGGCAGGTGGATAAGAAGGCAGCCACTTGGCTGGAGCAGAAAGATACATCAAAAATAAAAGTTTCACTTTACTTTAATTATCTTAAATTATGTACATGTCAGGGAGAAGGAGTTGTGCACATGGGTATTGGTGCCCTTGAAGGCCACAGGCAGCCGATCCTCCTGGAGCTAGTTACAGCAATTGCAGGTGGTGAGCCATCTGACACATAGGTGTCCTCTGCATGAGCAGAAAGCTCTCCTCGTACTGAGCCATCCCCCAGGCTCCAAGGGCAGACGTTTTTAGTTTTCTAGATAAAGCTGGTTTGATGACAAGATTATAGCTGTGAAAATGAGATGCTGGGAGTAAACTGTAAAAAAAAAAAGAAGTACAAGGATATAACATGGACTTAAAAATCATGTTTTGGAACTGGAGAGATGGCTCAGAGGTTAAGAGCACGGTCTGCTCTTCCAGAGGTCCTGAGTTCAATTCCCAGCAGCCACATGGTGGCTCACAACCATCTGTAATGTGATCTTCTGACCTTTAGGTTTATGTGCATACAGAGCACTGTATACATAATAATAAATAAATTTAAAAAAATTAATTTAATCATGTTTTAAGAAGCATGGGTGGCAGTGGTGCACACCTTTAATCAATGCACTCAGGAGGCAGAGGCAGCTGGATCTCTAGTCTACAGAGCCAGTCTGGTGTACAGAGCAAGTTCAGGATAGCCAGGGATGTACAGAAAAACCCTGCCTCAAAAAATGGAAGGAAGGAAGGAAAGAATGAAGGAAGAAAAAGAAAAATCGTGTTTTCTTTTTTCTATATGATTTTGTTATAATTTTTTTGAGTTTATAGTTACATCGTTTCTTCCCTCCTGTTCCTCTCTCTAGTACCTCCCATCTATCACCACCACCTCTCAAATTCATGGCCTCTTTTTCTTTAATTTTTTGGTGTGTATGGGTGTGTATATTCCTAAGTAAATGAATGCAACCTCCTTAGTCCATATAATGTTACTGTATGCATATGTTTTCATGGCTGCCCATTTCATACTGGGTAACTAGTTGGTGTGATTTCCCTGGGAGGACAGTTCACCCACTCTCAACATTGCTTAGCTTCCTATAGTTCTTTGTCTAGAGCTGAGGCCCTGAGCTTCTCCCCCTCCCATGTTAGCATGTCTGTTGCTGTCATCCTTCTTCCTTAAGTATTTTCACAAACAAAAATGTGCTATATCTGGGAGAGTGTAGTCAGTTCAGCTCTGCAATGCCTCCCATTATTGATTGCCTGCTCTACTTAAGACTGATTTTCAGTTGCGAGAGAAGTGAAACAGGTGAGACAGTCCTCAATCTTATGAAGCCTATTGGAATTTGAGAGAAAAAGACCTTAGCGGAACAAGTCTTTAAATAGTTAAACATCTGTCACAGCTTAAAGGAATTAGGCTTTTGTCATTATGTCACTAACAGAAAAACTAGTCCAGCCATGGAACTTATTTGAGTTGTAGATTTTGGCTTAATGTGAGAACATTAAAACTATACATTCTTACATGTGTAGGATTGGAACAGTGGGTTCTGGGGACCAAAGCCCCGGTCCTTATGTTTGTGTGGCAAGCATTTTACTGAGCCATTCCTCTAGATAGCTGGTATAGTTTCTTCCTGAAATGGTGGGTGGACCTCAAGAGTGAGTTCACCTGGACCTGGTGCTCTCCCCTTTTAGAAGATTATTATTTATTATTTTCAATAAATGCAGACTTCCTTAGATTGTTTCTTCTCAACCCCAATGCATCCTTTGTGTGTACTGCACAGGAGCTGTACATGAAGAAAGTGATCGTGTTGTAGAGCTTCATTTCTCAACCCTATTGTCCTAATGCCCACCTTTCATGATGAATATACAGTTACACTGTATACAATATACAGTTATACAATTACACTGGAAGAAACTCATAGGCATAATCGTTTATATTCGCCTGTAGTTTCAAAGAAAGAATCCAGCTTAAAGCAGAGAGAAATAAAAGTTAAGGAAACTATAAATGTGTACTTCAGTATGTCAATATGTGCGTAGGAAAAACCATTAGAATATGATTTAAAATGAGTGTAATAAATAAGTTTATATTTATGGTTATATGAAATCCAAAACTTCATCAATTGTGACATCTACACAGCTGTATTCAGATGGTAGCCAGTACACCACAGCTGTGTTTATATGGTAGCCAGCACACCATGGCTGTGTTCAGATGGTACCCAGTGTAGCACAGCTATGTTCATATGGTAACCAGTACACAAGTAGCCAGTACACCACAGCTGTGTTCAGATGGTAGCCAGTACACCACAGCTGTGTTCAAATGGTAGCCAGTACACCACAGCTGTGTTCAGATGGTAGCCAGTACACCACAGCTGTGTTCAGATGGTAGCCAGTACACCACAGCTGTGTTCAGATGGTAGCCAGTACACCACAGCTGTGTTCAAATGGTAGCCAGTACACCACAGCTGCGTTCAGATGGTAACCAGTACACCACAGCTGTGTTTAGCCAGTAGCCAGATGGTAGCCAGTACACCATAGCTGTGTTCAAATGGTAGCCAGTACACCACAGCTGTGTTCAGATGGTAGCCAGTACACCACAGCTGTGTTCAGATGGTAGCCAGTACACCACAGCTGTGTTCAAATGGTAGCCAGTACACCACAGCTGTGTTCAGATGGTAGCCAGTACACCACAGCTGTGTTCAGATGGTAGCCAGTACACCACAGCTGTGTTCAAATGGTAGCCAGTACACCACAGCTGCGTTCAGATGGTAACCAGTACACCACAGCTGTGTTTAGCCAGTAGCCAGATGGTAGCCAGTACACCATAGCTGTGTTCAGATGGTAACCAGTACACCACAGCTGTGTTTAGCCAGTAGCCAGATGGTAGCCAGTACACCATAGCTGTGTTCAGATGGTAGCCAGTATTCCACAGCTGCGTTCAGATGGTAACCAGTACACCACAGCTGTGTTCAGATGGTAGCCAGTATTCCACAGATATGTTCAAATAGTAGGTAATAATTACAGTTATGTGCATTGCATCATAGCTACCAGCATGCTTTCTGGGTCAGTGGCATGGTTTTCTGCACTGACAAAGTATTCTAAGCTGAGTTTCCAAAAAAAAGGTAGCATATCCCTTTTAGTTAGCATCACTTACAATTTCTAGAATATTCACTGTATAATAAATGAGTAACATACTTCATTGCTACAACTCTGAGTTCTTAGCTCTCATTGCCTGTTCTCAGATGTAAAATGATTAAACTTATTACTTCAGCCCTGCCTTCTTTACCCTTTTGTTCTCTTTCTGAGCTGCAGAGATATTTGTCTTGTCTTAGTCCCCAAATGTGAGCTTTTGTTTTCTTTTTATGTTTCATTGAGCCTAAGTTTGAAGCCAAGAGCATACATCAAAGTTGTATACATGTGTGAAGTTGTTTCATTTGGTTTTTGAAGCTGTGTGTATGTGTTGCTTTAATAAAGATGTTCTTTTAAAATATAGCTCTGAGCTGGCTCTGGTAGTGTAGGTGCTGGTGAGCCAGCCCAGAGGGCATGAGAGTTGGAGAGCAGGCTCTGCCCCTTCCAGACTACAGCCATGAGTGAGCTAGCTGCGCAGCACTGGAGAGCTCGCTCTGGATATGTGGGTGCAGGAGAGCTGGTGTGCTGACCAACTCAGCTACCACATAGGTCCAGATCCAGCGCTTTGAGTTGGCCCACCCCAACATGTACCCCATTTATGAACATGTGAAGGGGCTGGTCCTGCAGATCCAAAGCTGCAGGATCTCCATGACACAGGGTAACAACGGGATATCCAAGAGGAGTCCCAGTGAGGATCCAATATTGATGGTGCAAGCAAAAGCCTGAGGCCTCGGACCAGAACAGTGACTCACTGCAATGAACATTTGCAAGTTAAAATGTGTGGACAAAAGGTTTGAATTGTGGGACACACTGTGACACACCACAGCTTCCATGATGACATTTTTGTAGTTGTGATTTTGTTTTATTTTTTACTTTCTTTGGCAGCGGGGGTGAGGTGGGGGATGGTTGCAAGGGCAGAGGGCAGATATGAAGGGATAGAGATGAGTGAGATTGGGGTACATGATGTGAAATTCACGAAGAATCAATAAGAAATTTAAAAAATTATAGCTCTGAATGTCATGTGCTATCCAAAGTAATTTCTAAAACTAGGCTTGATTGGGTACTCCTGAAATCTCAACCACCTGACTGGTCGTCCTTGGGTACATACATACTGAGCTTGAGATCACCCTGGACTACATGATTCTCTGTCTTTAAAAAGTTAAAAAAAAAAAAAATACAAGGAAGGAAGGAGGGAGGCTGGAAGAGAGAGGAAAGAAAGGAGAGAGAGGAGAGGTGCAGGGGTGGGGGATACTGGCTGTAACAAAATATAATGTGGTCCCTTGCTGACCCAGAAGGAAGTCTATGAAGGATCTCTGAGGTTGGAATAAGTGTGGCTTTCACTGGCATGGGGGACTTCACTGTGATTGTTGTAAGCACAGTTCTTTGTTTGCATGAAGGTCTGCAGAGGTCAGTGCTAGCACCTTGGCCACACTCTTCACTGTGCGCTGCTGCACACTGCTGTTTTTTAGCTCTCGCCCTTTGTTGCTATAATCAAGTAGTAGACAATGGTGTTTGCACATGGTACTCCGTCCATATATTTAATTAAACAAGAAAATAAATTAAAATATGTGAGAAAATAGTACATAGTAAATAGATTGCTCAACTCTTTTCCACCCCACAATATTTATCATCATCCCTAATGTAAGATATATACTGTATATATTATGGTATGATGTACAAGTTAAAAACAAGTGTGTTTTTAATTTATTTTTTTATTTTTATTTTTAAAATTTTTTATTAATTTATTCTTGTTACATCTCAATGATTATCCCATCCCTTGTATCCTCCCATTCTTACCTCCCTCCCATTTCCCCTCTTATTCCCCTCCCCTATGACTGTTCCTGAGGGGGATTTCCTCCCCCTGTATATGCTCATAGGGTATCAAGTCTCTTCTTGGCAACCTGCTGTCCTTCCTCTGAGTGCCACCAGGTCTCCCCCTCCAGGGGACATGGTCAAATATGAGGCACCAGAGTACGTGTGGAAATCAGTCCCCACTCTCCACTCAACTGTGGAGAATGTTCTGTCCATTGGCTAGATCTGGGTAGGGGTTTTAAAGTTTATCAACTGTATTGTCCTTGGCTGGTGCCTTAGTTTGAGCGGGACCCCTGGGCCCAAATCTAGCTATCATGTTCTACTTGTAGGTCTCTAGGACCCTCTGGATCCTTCTACTTTGCTATTCTCCCATGCTTCTCTCATCTAGAGTCCCAATAGGATGTCCTCCCGTCTGTCCCAGTTTCCTGGTAAGTGAAGGCTTTCATGGGACATGCCCCTTGGGCTAGTATGCAGATATAAGTGAGTATATACCATTTGAGTCTTTCTGCTTCTGGGTTAACTCACTCATAATGATCATTTCTAGCTCAATCCATTTGTCCACAAATTTCGGGAATTCCTTGTTTTTAATAGCTGAGTAGTATTCCATAGTGTATATGTACCACAGTTTCTTTATCCATTCTTCTACTGATGGACACTTAGGCTGTTTCCATGTTCTGGCTATTATGAATAAGGCTGCTATGAACATGGTTGAGCAAATGTTCTTGTTGTGTGCTGGAGCATCTTCTGGGTATATTCCAAGGAGTGGAATAGCTGGGTCTTGAGGAAGCCCTATTCCCAGTTTTCTGAGATAGCACCAGATAGATTTCCAAAGTGGATATACTAGTTTGCATTTCCACCAGCAATGAAGGAGTGTTCCTCTCTCTCCACATCCACGCCAGCATGTGGTGTCACTTGAATTTTTGATCTTAGCCATTCTGATGGGTGTAAGATAGAATCTCAGAGTAGTTTTTATTTGCATTTCCCTGATGACTAAGGAGGCTGAACATTTCTTTAAGTGTTTCTCAGCCATTTGATATTCCTCTGTTGAGAATTCTCTGTTTAGTTCCACGCCCCATTTCTCAATTGGGTTATTTGGTTTGGTGGTGTTTAATTTCTTGAGTTCTTTATATATTTTGGATATTAGACCTTTGTCAGATGTAGGGTTGATGAAGATCTATTCCCAGTCTGTAGGCTGTCGCTTTGTTCTCTTGACAGTGTTTCCTACCCTACAGAAGCTTCTCAGCCTCATGAGGTCCCATTTATTAATTGTTGACCTTAAGGCCTGGGCTGTTGGTGTTCTGTTCAGGAAGTTGTCTCCTGTGCCAATGTGTTCCAGGCTCTTCCCCACTTTTTCTTCTAACTGATTTAGTGTCTCTGGTTTTATGTTGAGGTCTTTGATCCACTTGGATTTGAGTTTTGTGCAACGTGACAAATATGGGTTCAATTGCATTTTTTTACACATAGACCTCCAGTTAGAGCAGCACCATTTGTTGAAGATGCTATCCTTTTTCCATTGAATGGATTTTCCTTCTTTGTCAAAAATCAAGTGACCATGTGTGTGTGTAGATTCATATCTGGGTCTTCGATTCAATTCCACTGATCAACCAGCCTGTTGCTGTGTCGGTACCATGCTGTTTTAATTACTATTGCTTTATAGTACAGTTTGAGATCAGGTATGGAGATTCCTCCGGAGCACCTCTTATTGTAAAGGATTGTTTTAGCTATTCTGGGTTTTTGTTTTTCCATATGAAGTTCAGAATTGAACTTTCAATGTCTTTAAAAAATTGTGTAGGTATTTTGATAGGGATTGCATTGAATCTGTAGATTGCTTTTGGTAAGATGGACATTTTTACTATGTTAATTCTCCCGATCCATGAGCAAGGAAGATCATTCCTTCTTCTCATGTCATCTTCAATCTCTTTCTTCAGAGTTTTGAAATTTTTTTCAAACAAGTCCTGCACATGGCTTAGTTAGAGTAACTCCTAAATATTTTACATTGCTTGTGGCTAATGTGAAGGGTGTGGTTTTCCTAATTTCTTCCTCTGCAAGCTTGTCATTTGTGTATAGGAAGGCTACAGACTTTTTTGAGTTAATTTTGTATCCAGCCAATTTGCTGAAGATGTTTATCAGATGTAGGAGTTGGAGGGTCACTTATGTACACTATCATATCATCTGCAAATAGAGATAATTTGACTTCCTCCTTTCCCATGTGGATACTCTTGATCTCCTTTTGTTGTCTTATTGCTCTGGCTAGAACTTCGAGTACTATATTAAAGAGATATGGAGAGAGTGGGCAGCCTTGCCTTCTTCCTGATTTTAGAGGAATTTCTTTGGGTATCTCACCATTTACTTTGATTTTGGCTATTGGCTTGCTGTATATAGCCTTTATTATGTTGAGGAAAGTGCCTTGTATCCCTGATCTCTCTAAAACTTTAAACATGAATGGGGGTTGGATTTTATCAAATGCTTTCTCTGCATCTAAGGAGATGCTCATGTGGTTTTTTATTTTCAGTTTGTTTATATGGTGGATTACATTGATGGATTTCCATATATTAAACCATCCCTGCATGCCTGGAATGAAGCCTACCTGGTCATGATGAATGATATCTTTGATGTGTTCTTGTATTCGTTTTGCAAGTATTTTATTTAGTATTTTTGCATCGATGTTCATAAGAGAAATTGGTCTGAAATTCTCTTTCTTTGTTGAGTCTTTGTGAGGTTTAGGTATCAATGTGACTATGGCCTCATAGAATGAATTTGGTAACGTTTTATCCATTTCTATCTTTTGGAGTAGCTTGAAGAATATCGGTATTAGCTCGCCCTTGAAGGTCTGGTAGAATTCTGCACTGAAACCATCTGGCCCTGGGCTTTTTTTGGTTGGGAGACTATCAATGATTGCTTCTATTTCTGTAGGGGAAATGGGACTATTTAGCTTTTTTATCTGTTCTTCACTCAACTTTGGCAAGTGAAATTGATCAAGAAAATCGTCCATTTCCCTTAGATTTTCAAATTTTGTGGCGTATATGCCTTCAAAGTAGGATCTTATGATTCTTTGAATTTCTTCAGTGTCTGTTGTTATGTCTCCCTTTTCATTTCTGATTTTGTTGATTTCAATACTGTCTCTCTGCCTTTTAGTTAGTTTGGCTAATGGTCTGTCTATCTTGTTGATTTTCTCAAAGAACCAGCTTTTGGTTTTGTTGATTCTTTGGATTGTTTTCTTAGTTTCTAATTTGTTAATTTCAGCCCCGAGTTTGATTATTTCCAGGCGTCTACTCCTTTTGGGTGTTTCTGCTTCTTTTTTTTTCTAGGGTTTCCAGTTGTGTTGTTAAGATGCTTATGTGCGATGTTTCCAATTTCTTTTTAAAGGCACTTCGTGCTGTGAATTTTCCTCTTAGCACTGCTTTCAATGTATCCCACAAATTTGGGTATGTTGTTCCTTCATTTTCATTGAATTTCAGAAACTCCTTGATTTCTTTCTTTCTTTCTTCCCTGACCCAGGTGTCATTTAGCAGAGAGTTGTTTACTTTCCACGTAAGTGTAGGCTTTTTGTTATTTCTGTTGTTGTTGAATTGCAGCCTAAGAGCATGGTGATCTGATAGTATACAAGGTATTATTTCAATCCTCTTGTATCTGTTGAGGCCTGCTTTGTGACCTATGAAGTGATCAATTTTGGAGAAGGTTCCATGGGGTGCTGAGAAGAAGGTATATTCTTTCTTGTTTGGGTGAAAGGTTCTATAGATATCTGTTAGATCCATTTGACCCATGGCATTGGTTAATGATGTTATTTCTCGGCTTAGTTTCTGTTTCAATGACTTATCCTTCAGTGAGAGTGGGGTGTCGAAGTCTCCCACTATTATTGTGTGGGGATCGATGTGTGGTTTAAGCTTTTTAGCAGATCTTTTACAAATGTGGGTGCCCTTGTATTGGGAGCATAGATGTTCAGAATTGTGATGTCATCTTGGTTGACTTTATCTTTGATGAGTATGAAGTGTCCTTCTGCATCCCTTTTGATTAATTTTAGTTGAAAGTCTATTTTGTTCGATATTAAAATGGCTATGCCTGCTTGCTTCTTGTGACCATTTGCTTGGAATATTTTTTTCCAACCTTTTACCCTGAGGTAATGCCTATCATTATGGGTGAGATGTGTTTCTTGAATGCAGAAGAATGTTGGATCTTGTTTATGCACCCATTCAGTTAGTCTGTGTCTTTTTATTGGAGAATTGAGACCATTGATGTTGAGAGATATTAATGACCAGTGACTGTTAAGAGTCTTAATTTTGATGTTGGTTCCAGTTGAGCATTTGTGTAGTTGTTTTTTTGGTTGTAGCTTGACCCTTCTGTAAAGCTGGATTTGTGGATAAGTACTGTTTGAATTTGATTTTGTCATGGAATATTTTGATTTCTCGATCAATGGTTATTGATAGTTTTGCTGGGTAAAGTAGTCTGGCCTGGCATCTGTGGTCTCTTAGGGTTTGCAGGATCTCTGTCCAGGCCCTTCTGGCTTTTATGGTCTCTGCTGAGTTGGGTGTAATTCTGATAGGTTTACCATTAAATGTTATTTGGCCCTTTTCCCTTGCAGCTTTTAATATCTTTTCTTTATTCTGTATGTTTTGTGTTTTGGTTATTATGTGACAGGCAGTTTTTCTTTTCTGGTCAATTCTATTTGGTGTTCTGTAGGCCTCTTGTATGTTTATAGGCATCTCTTTAGATTGGGGAAATTTTCTTCTATGATTTTGTTGAGAATAGTTTCTGGGCCTTGGAGTCTGATATCTTTTCTTTCTTCAATACCTGTTCTCCTCAGATTTCTTCTTTTCATGGTGTCCTTGATTTCTTGGATGTTTTGTGTCAGATGTTTTCCAGATTTAGCACTTTCTTTAATGGTTGCTTCAAGATCTGTGATTGTATCTTCTAGACTTGAGATTCATTCTTCCATCTCTTGGATTCCTTTAGAAAAGCTCACCTCTATGTTGCTCGCCTTCTTCTCTGAGGTCTCACGTTCTCGTTTTTCTTCTGTCTGTGTGTTTATCATTGAATCCATTTTCATCTTCAGATCTTGAACTGATTTTTTTATTTCTTTCATCTGATTGTTTGTATATTCCTGAGTTTCTTCCATTGCCTCTTTATAGGTCTTCAGAGCTCGAACTGTTTTATTTATATCTTTCATCTGGTTGTTTGCATTTTCCTGAAAAATTTCCAGTTCCACTCTATGTGCTTCTTTTATGTCTCTCACCTGTTTGTGTGCGTCTTCCTGCATTTGATTACGAATTTTATTTGTTTCCTCCATTATCATGCTCATTACTAAGGATTTGAAGACATTTTCTTGTATTTCCGTTGTGTTTGAGTTCTCTGGAATGTTTTCTTTGGGATAGCTGGAAACTGGAGACTTTATGTTGTTTTGTAGTTTTTTGCATATGCTTTTACGCTGTCCTTTACACATCTTGCCTTCTCTGGGTTTTTTTTGGGGGGTAGCTTCCAGAGTTGGGTGGAGGGAGTCTGATGATAGATTCACTTGTTTTCTCATGATTTCCCTAGGCTGGAAGCTCTGATGCTTCACTGATGTGGATGGCAGGAGGCTAGCCCTGTCGTTTTGGACTCTCACAGCCAGTGATCCTCAGCTCCCCTGTACTGTGGGTTCTGCAATTGTTCTGAGTCTCTGAATGAGCGTTGGGTCAGGCTAAACTATCCAGAGCCTTCTGGTTCCCCTGCCCAGTCCACCCAGAGACACTGTGCCCAAACCACGTGCCGAGGTCAGGTAGATTCTCACGGCCCGAACCATCTACCGAGCTCAGCTAGGGCCTCTGGGCCCAATTCGTGCACTGAACTCCCTAAGGACTCTGGCCCCAAAATGCACGCAGAGTCCAGCCAGAATTTTTGGGCTGGGACTGTGCACCAAGCTCAGCTAGGGGTTTTTGGCCCAAAGCGCGTGCTGTGGTCAGCTAGAGACTCAGGACCTGAACCGTATGTCAAGCCCAGCCAGGAATCTGGATTCAAACTGTGCACTGTGTCCAACCAGAGTCTTAGAGCCGGGATTGTGACAAAAGCTCAGCTAGAGTCTCTGGGCCCAGCTTGTCTGCCAAGCACAGTTAGGGCCTCTGGCCCCAATCTGCACGCCGATCTCCGCCCAAATCTCCAGGTCGGAATTGTGCACCGAGCTCAGCCAGGGACTGTGGACTCACAGTGCGTGCTGAATTCAGCCCGGACTCCAGGCCTAAACTGTGTGGAGAGTCCAGCCACAGTCTCAGGGCCGCCGCGCCTGTGTGCAAAGCTCAGCTAGACACTCTGGGCCCAACCTGCCCGGCAAGTCCAGCTAGGGACTCTGGGCTGAATCTGCGTGCTGACCTCAACCTGAGTCAGAGCAGTAGAACTGCATGCTGAGCTGAGCTAGTGTCTCCGACAGAACTGCTCGCTGAGCTGAGCTAGCGCCTCGGGTGGAACTGTGAGCTCCGCCCAGCCTGCGTCACAGCAGGGGAGCTGCCACTGAGCTGAGCTAGTGTCTCCGACAGAACTGCTCGCTGAGCTGAGCTAGCGCCTCGGGTGGAACTGTGAGCTCCGCCCAGCCTGCGTCACAGCAGGGGAGCTGCCACTGAGCTGAGCTAGTAGTGTCTCCGGCAGAACTGCTTGCTGAGCTGAGCTAACATCTCCACGGCACTGCGCACTGAGCTGAATTTGGAACTCAGAGGCTGAACTGTCTGCTGGCACCACGCGACCCAAATCCTGCCCTGAATCCCCTCTCCCGCAGCAACTCCCACCGGCCACCACACCAATCGCCTCTGCCGGAGGGCTCCGAACTGCAAACCTCAGCCGCTGCTGCTGCTGCCGCTGCTGCTCCAGTCCGAGAAAATCGCACTCCTCCCATGTGCAGGGGCACGCAGGTCCTCTGCACCTTGGTCCCTTCGAACCGTGTAGCACTCCTGCTGCCATGGTGTGGGGACCACGGTGTTCCTGGTTCAGAAATCTGTGCAATTCCCTGAATTGTTTACTGGAGCTTCTAAACACAGTCCACACTGCTCTCCGCCATCTTGGATCTCTCTTAATTTATTTTATTTTTAATGAATAATTACATCATTCCTTCCTTCAACTCCTTCCATGCTCCCTCCCCCCTAAAATTCATGAGCTTTTAAAATTTTAATTATTATTGTTACATACTTGGTTGTATTTATACATTTATGTATTCATATATTTATTGTATTTAGATTTATATATGAGGAGGAAGTAAGGAGAGAGAAGGAACGCTAATGAGTTATAAACAAATAAATGCATAAGTACAACTGCAGAGTCTGCTTAGTGTTGCTTGCATGTGTGTATCCAATACCACTAGGTATTGAGTAATCAATTAGGGACCCTGGGGGCAATAGTTCTCCCTCATTCAGCATGGCTTAGTGCCTGTTGCTCCTCATCTAGCGGTGGGGCCCAATGAGATTTCCCCCATCTACTTTGGTATGTCTGTTGGTGCTGTCATTGTTTAGGCAGCTATATTGTTGGGATTTTGTGGGTGTAGCTTCTTTGTCATATAGAAGACACAATCTTACAGGATTCCTAGTACTCTGTCTCTTAATTGTTCTAAGCCCTCTTAGTTGTTGGGATTGTGTTGTAAATGTATCGATCGAGGCTGGGCACTGCACAGTCAATTATTCCCCACATTTTCACCAACTCTGGATTTCTGTAATGTTCTCTGTCTACTGTAAAAAGAAGCTTCTTCGGTGAGAGGAAATTCTCTAATCAGGTTGGCTGGAGCACAGGCTGTCTTAACATTGTCTAATAAAGCACAAGGGCACCAATAGGACCAAGGAGACAAGCTTCATGATTATGAGGCCAGAGATGTACACTGAAAGAATAAAAATTTAGGGCAATAAACTGAGAACTCCCTTCCCCTAGTTAGTGAAATTTGATAGGTACCATCTATTCTCTAAAATCGCTAAAACACTTGATATAGAATAGTGTTTTCAAGTTGTGTTTTTAAAAATGCACATATGGACTTACAGCATGGCTCAGGAGGTAGAATGTTTGCCACACAGTCTTAACAATCTGAGTTTGATTCCTTGAACCCACATAAAGATGGAAGTAGAAAACCAACTCCTAAGGGTTGACCTCGGAACCAGGTATGGTGGCTAATGCCTTTAATCCCAGCACCCTGGGATGCAGAGCCTGGTCTATAGATCAAATCTGGGACAGCCAAGGCTACACTGTCTCGACCCCCCTCACACACAAAAAGAAGAAAAATTTGAC
Source organism: Acomys russatus (assembly GCF_903995435.1). Taxonomy (NCBI): domain Eukaryota; kingdom Metazoa; phylum Chordata; class Mammalia; order Rodentia; family Muridae; genus Acomys; species Acomys russatus. The sequence continues at coordinate 27,622,410 of NC_067142.1, read as the reverse complement.
CTCTGACCTCTACATGTGCCTCATCTTCACGCGCGTGTACACACACACACACACACACACACACACACACACACACACACACACACACACGTGCGCACGCGCACAAATAAATAATTTAAAATAAAAATACCCTGAAAATCTAATTGCTGTCTATACCTTACTGCCCACATGCAGTCCATTACTGTGCCCTGCAGACCTTATTTCTTTATTCATTTTACTTTGTTTCAGTTTTTTAGACAGAGTCTGTGTTCCCTGCCTAGGCTAAACCTCAGTATGTAGACCAGGTGGCCTCACAATTGCAGTAGTTCTGCCTCTGCCTCCTCAGCACTGGTACTGATGTATGTTTACAAGTTGGTTTTGTGTGGAGTTTTGTTTTGTTTTGTTAAGACAGGGTTTCTCTGTATAACCCTTACTTTCCTGAAATTTGTTCTGTAGACTCTGACTGTCCTCAAACTCATGAGATCTACCTGCCTCTGCCTCCTGGGTGTTCAAAGCCATCTCTGTGAGTTCAAGGCCAGCTTGGTCTACAGAGTAAGTTCCAGCACAGCCATGGGTGCACAGAAAAACCCTGTCTTAAACAAAAACCAAAACAACAAAAATGACAGTCACGTGGTCGAACAACTTAATAGCCATTGGAAAGCTAGGATGTATACACCATATATAAAAATCCACCCCCAAACTTCAAAGAACAGAATGCAGAATCAGCACCTGGTAGAAGACCTTACTGGAGAGCATTGTGATAAATCTTTATACTTTGACTTTACTAAGGCATCCCTAGATAGGATGCTGACATCAGGAGCCATGGAAGAGCAACTGGATGACATCTGTTCTATTGAAATTAATAACTTCAGTACTTAGCAAGAGATAATACCATCAAGAAATTCAGCTATGCATGGTGATACACTTGCTTAGAGTCCCAGTGTTTAGCTGGCTGAGGCAGGAGGATATCAAGTTTGAGGCCAATCTGAGTACCACAAAAAGATTATGCACAGAATGGGAAATATATTTGCAAATTGTGTACTTGATAGATGAAATGTGTTTGATAGGTGGATAGCTCTTAGAACTCAGTATGAAAACCAACTCAATTAAAATGGGCAAGTGATTTAAATGAACGTTTCTCAATAAAAGATATATAATTACCACCAAGAGTATTTTAATTTTTTTTTCCATTAGTCACCAGAGGATGCAGCTCAGAACTGTTAGAGAAGTACTGTATTCATGGCCAGATGACAGGTATAGCGAGCATGTGGAGACATTGGAACTCTTGTACAGCACTGAAAGATGTCATGTGTTATGTCCCTGGGTTCCTTCCTACACTGTTGATAGGTACGTAAATTGCTTTAGAAAACCTAGGAATCCCTTCAGGAATTAAATAGTTACTGTTTTAGTCATCCTATGCCTAGTGTATACCCAAGAAAAGTGGAAGTATGTGACTTGCACGGACTTTTCCTGGATGCGTAGAGCAACTCCATCCAGAAAATGCAGAATTTGGGGACAAACCAGATGTCCATCAGTGGGAAGATGGATAAAAACAATTGTGGCCTCTTTGTACAGTGGTATTGTATTCAGCCGTTGAACGGAATGAAAGATACGATAATTCTGCTGCTGCACAGGATTTTGAGACACAGTATTTAGTGAAGGAAGCAGTCATAAGGGAGCAGGTAGTGTAGTCCCACTCAGACTGCAGGTCATCGGGCAACGTGAGAGGGACAAAAGCTAGACAGATAACCTGGGCATGCAGCCACACCCTTAGTCCCACGTTAGTCAGGGACTGAGACGCTGTCTCAAAACAAGGAGACAGGTAAAGTAGTTTTGTTTATGACACGGAGTTCTTTCTTCCATCCTTCCTCCTTTTTCTTTTCTTTTTTTAAAGAAGTGGCCTCATGTAGCCCAGGCTGCCCTCAAACTCATTATGTAGAAGAGAATGACCTTGACCTTCTAACCTTCCTCCCTCCAGTCCCTGAGTGCTGGTGTTACAGGTGTGCACTGCCATGCCTGATGTGTGCGGTGCAAGGGCTAGAACCCAGGGCCTGATGTGTGCGGAGCAGGGGCTAGAACCCAGGGCCTGATGTGTGCGGTGCAGGGGCTAGAACCAGGGCCTGATGTGTGCAGTGCAGGGCCTAGAACCCAGGGCCTGATGTATGCGGTGCAGGGGCTAGAACCAGGGCCTGATGTGTGCGGAGCAGGGCCTAGAACCCAGGGCCTGATGTGTGTGGTGCAAGGCCTAGGAACCAGGCCTGATGTGTGCGGTGCAGGGGCTAGAACCCAGGGCCTGATGTGTGCGGTGCAGCGGCTAGAACCCAGGGCCTGATGTGTGCGGTGCAGGGGCTAGAACCAGGGCCTGATGTATGCGGTGCAGGGGCTAGAACCAGGGCCTGATGTGTGCAGTGCAGGGCCTAGAACCCAGGGCCTGATGTATGCGGTGCAGGGGCTAGAACCAGGGCCTGATGTGTGCGGAGCAGGGCCTAGAACCCAGGGCCTGATGTGTGTGGTGCAGGGCCTAGGAACCAGGGCCTGATGTGTGCGGTGCAGGGGCTAGAACCCAGGGCCTGATGTGTGCGGTGCAGGGGCTAGAACCCAGGGCCTGATGTGTGCGGTGCAAGGGCTAGAACCCAGGGCCTGATGTGTGCGGAGCAGGGGCTAGAACCCAGGGCCTGATGTGTGCGGTGCAGGGGCTAGAACCCGGACCTGATTGTGCGTGCGGGCTAGATGTGTGCGGTGCAGGGCTAGAAAGCTGATGTGTGCGTGCCAAGGGCTAGAACCCAGGGCCTGATGTGTGCGGAGCAGGGCTAGAACCCAGGGCCTGATTGTTTGCGGTGCAGGGGCTAGAACCAGGACCTGATGTGTGCAGTGCAGGGCCTAGAACCCAGGGCCTGATGTATGCGGTGCAGGGGCTAGAACCCAGGGCCTGATGTGTGCGGTGCAGGGGCTAGAACCCAGGGCCTGATGTGTGCGGTGCAGGGGCTAGGAACCAGGGCCTGATGTGTGCGGTGCAGGGGCTAGAACCCAGGGCCTGATGTGTGCGGTGCAGGGGCTAGAACCCAGGGCCTGATGTGTGCGGTGCAGGGGCTAGAACCCAGGGCCTGATGTGTGCGGTGCAGGGGCTAGAACCCAGGACCTGATGTGTGCGGTGCAGGGGCTAGAACCAGGGCCTGATGTGTGCGGTGCAGGGGCTAGAACCCAGGGCCTGATGTGTGTGGTGCAGGGGCTAGGAACCAGGGCCTGATGTGTGCGGTGCAGGGGCTAGAACCCAGGGCCTGATGTGTGCGGTGCAGGGGCTAGAACCCAGGGCCTGATGTGTGCGGTGCAGGGGCTAGAACCCAGGGCCTTACGTATGCCAGGGAAGGACATGGGATTCCTTCTCGATATGATAAAAATGTTCTAAAATGTGTGGTAGTTAAGCTGCTGCAAATCTATGCATATACTAAAAAAATATCAACTGAATTCTGTATCTGGAGTGTGTTGTATGGAAGTATGAATTCTCTTTCAATAGGGCTGTTTTTAAAATTAGAATATTTGGCCTGATGAGACGGCTCAGTTGGTTAGGAACTCATATAATGAGAGAACTGACTCCCACACGTTGCTGTCTGACCTCCACACAAGCACCATGGCATATAGTCCCTCCCACATAAATAAATAAGTGACTTTACAAAAATTATATATAATCACTATCAAATATAGTGGGAACCAGTCAGTTGTTCGTGGGTGGTGGCTGTTCTAGGCCCTGTTCATCTCTTCCCCTTGCTTCCCAAATATGAGGTTAGAAAGTCACTTAAGACAGGGTCTCCCTTTCAAACCCTTACTTGCCTGGAATTCCCTACCTAGACAGAGCTGTTCTCAAATTCACAGAGATACCCCTGCTTCTACTTCCTAAGTGGTGGTATTGATTAAAGGCACAAAACCACTCTTAGCCCCAAACTCTTTTCTTTAATAGAATAGTTTTGTTCTTTGAGAATTTTCTATATGCATACAGTGTATTTGATCATAGTCACCTGATTTCTTTCCCCTAACTCCTCCCAGGCCCTTCCCACCCTACTACCCAAGCTTCCAATGTTCTCTGGAGTGGGTGCCACCTCTGGCTCCTGAGCATCTGCTGAAAGGATGTGTAATGGCAGTAGATGGCGGTGAGAAATAACTTTGGTACTCCATGCTTCATGCCCAGCATAGGGCTTATGGTAGCTGAGGTGAAACGCCCAGCAACCATTGCTCATGCTTCTTTGACTCACAGTTTGCAGGAAGAGGAGAGACGCCTCCTCGTGACACCTAGCACTACTGTGCCATTCTGATCTTAGATTGCTCCAACTTTAGGCTGGCGACAGACTTGCCTAGCATGTGTGGGCTCAGTGCATAGTACTACAAAGAAAAGTAACTGCTTAGACGCCCATCCTTCTGAAACACTGATGTTGGGGCTCTGCAAGAGGCATGTAAGACCTGTTTGGTGATCTGTGCCTGTCTGTGTACAGCCATATCACTGAACATCCAGCTAGCATGTTTCACACCTAGAAAACATGTCTGAGGATCAGCTAGTATGCTTAAGAGTCCATTTACCTCTGACATTTCATTCTAAAAACAAAATTAAAGAGCCCTTCCAACTTCTTTCTATGTTGGCAGTCTATGTCTTAGATTCCTTTTTATTCATGATGTGGTCAAAAGGCACCTAGTGTGGTGAATGGAAAAATATGCGACAGAATCAGGCATCAGCAAGTGTTTCCCCAGTGTTTTCTGTTGTTTGTTCTTTCAAGACAGGTTTCTCTGTGTATCTCAGGCTGTCCTGGAACTTGGTCTGTAGACCAGGCTGGACTGGAGCTCAGATCTTCCTCCCAAGTGCTGGGAGTAAAGGCATGCGCCACCATCACCTGGCATTTTCCTGCTTTGATATGTATACAAATCTTTAAGTAAGAGTATAGAAAAATTAAAGGAAACTACGTCAGTGGCATGAAAATATATCAGGCGAGGGTGTAATTCAGTTGGTAGGATGCCTGCCTCATGGTCCCCTGCCTTAGGCCTTTCAACATAGACGCCTTAGGTTAGCTTTTTTTTTTTTTTTTTTTTTTTTTTTTTTTTTAGGATTTATTTTTAAATTGTGGTGGGGGGAGGGGGATGTGTTTGCCTTCAAAACCATCAGATCTCCTGGAACTTGAACTACAAATGCTGGCAGTACTAGAGACCAAAGTTAGGGCCGCTGCAAGGGCAGTGTTCCCTCTTAACCGCTCAACCATCTTTCTAGCCTCTTAGATTAGTTTTTTGAAACAGATTTCCATTAAGAAATAACAGAAGGGAGCCATTGTTCCTTATTATTAAAAGGGAGGGCATATCGCACACATGGATTCCCTACTGTGACATTTAGCTTTGCTCTTTGTCTCTTTGTCATAACAGATACTTTGGTAAAAGGCGTCAGTGGGATTGTAGAGGGGCATCAAACCTCAGTGAACTTCACCAATTGTTGAGTGACATAATGATCAGAAGACTAAAGAGCGAAGTTTTAAGCCAGCTGCCCCCAAAAGTCAGACAGCGTATTCCATTTGACCTCCCACCAGCAGCTGTCAAGGTGAGTGCCTGTATTTAGCCGAAAGGCTTCCTTTGGGCATTCTGAATTATGGCGTTAAGGATTGTCTGTCTTACTTTACAGAAAAGCATGCTTTCTTAAAACAGGTTTCATTAGTAGAACGACAATTGGTTTTATCTCATTTCAGGGAAAGCACAAGATTTTAGTATTAATTATCAAACATGTGACCACATTTCTTAGTGATTCAAAAAATTTTGTGATGAATATAGAAAAAAAACACTGACTTTAAAAAACTATTTAGTATTAAGGAATTTTAGTGCTGCTGAAATGAGACAGGAGCAGACATGAGACTCCCAGAAGCTTTCAGGCCATAGTGGTGACCAATAGGAGACCCTGTCTCAAACAGGGGGAGAGGGTAGACCCACATCCTGTGTTGTCCCTGACACCCCACACACACAAGTGCCATAGAGTACATGACTGCATGTACGCATACACACACACACACATATGCACTACAAACATGAGGGTTTTTTTTAAAAGTGTAAATAGCTATATTATAGAATAACTTGAAGGTTGCTCTGTTGGAGACAGGGTTTCTCTGTGTAACAGTCCTGGCTGTCCCGGACTCACTTTGTAGACCAGGCTGGCCTTGAACTCACAGCGATCCACCTGCCTCTGCCTCCCAAGTGCTGGGATTAAAGGCGTGCGCCACCAACGCCTGGCTGCAGGATGTAATATTTAACCCGTCTGAATGCAAGATGTTTATTTTCTCTGATCCTTATCTGTATTTTCATATAGTACCTGTACAGTCTCTGAAACGTTTTTCTATCAGAATGTCACTGACTGGACAAAAAGTTTTCATTATTAAATCCTCAAAGTTAAATAAGTATCATGTAAACATTGGGTGCTATGGTATTTCTCAAATAAGAATGATTTTTTATCTCTTATTTTAGCATTTGAGAGAAAAATAAATCAATTTATGACCACATCACATTTCATGTAACTAATATTTCTCTCATCCTTATGCTTGTTTAAGTAATATATCTTTTTTTTTTAATTTATTCTTGTTACATCTCAATGTTTATCCCATCCCTTGTATCCTCCCATTCCTCCCCCCCCCCATTTTCCCATTATTCCCCTCCCCTATGACTGTTCCTGAGGGGGATTACCTCCCCCTGTATATTCTCATAGGGTATCAAGTCTCTTCTTGGCTACCTGCTGTCCTTCCTCTGAGTGCCACCAGGTCTCCCCCTCCAGGGGACATGGTCAAATGTGAGGCACCAGAGTACGTGAGAAAGTCATATCCCACTCTCCACTCCACTGTGGAGAATGTTCTGACCATTGGCTAGATCTGGGTAGGGGTTTAAAGTTTACCTCCTGTATTGTCCTTGGCTGGTGCCTTAGTTTGAGCGGGACCCCTGGGCCCAAATCTGCCTATCATATTGTTCTACTTGTAGGTTTCTAGGACCCTCTGTATCCTTTTATTTTGCTATTCTCCCATGCGTCTCTCATTTAGAGTCCCAATAGGATGCCCTCCCCTCTGTCCCAGTTTCCTGGTAAGTGAAAGCTTTCATGGGACATGCCCCTCGGGCTAGTATGCAGATATAAGTGAGTATATACCATTTGATTCTTTCTGTTTCGGGGTTAACTCACTCATTATGATCATTTCTAGCTCAATCCATTTATCCACAAATTTCGGGAATTCCTTGTTTTTAATAGCTGAGTACTATTCCATAGTGTATATGTACCACAGTTTCTTTATCCACTCTTCTACTGAGGGACACTTAGGCTGTTTCCATGTTCTGGCTGTTATGAATAAGGCTGCTACCACATGCTGGCGAGGATGTGGGGAGAGAGGAACACTCCTTCATTGCTGGTGGGAATGCAAACTAGTACAGCCACTTTGGAAATCTATCTGGTGCTATCTCAGAAAAATGGGAATAGGGCTTCCTCAAGACCCAGCTATTCCACTCCTTGGAATATACCCAGAAGATGCTCCAGCACACATTAAGTAATATATCTTATTCCAAAATAAATTTTCACCCCCCTGCTTTCTTATGCATTCATATTTTTTTTTCACTTTATAAATTGTTTTTCAAGAGGAAGCTTCGAATTGCTTGACTTATAGTGTGACATAGCTTGTCACTGGCTTCTGTCATTGGCACAGACATGTAACCAGTCTGTATTGTAGTTTTAAATGAACACATGGTATCTATGGGAATTTTCTTTTTATAACTTTCTATACAGAGAAGGAGGAAGTAGGACCTGATTCATGGCTGGATTAATTGTTCTGTTCTGCGTGCTGTATTCTTAAACAATGTTATTCCTTCCCACGTAGGAGCTGAATGCCAGCTTTGAAGAATGGCAAAAATTAATGAGAGCTCCAGACTCAGGCACTACGAAGACAGTTTTAGGGTTGATAACGAGCATGTTCAAACAGACTGCAATGGCTAAGGTATTCCTTGTTAGGTCGTTATATATTTGTCTTCATGAAAAGTTTTCAATTATTACAGTAGTACTTATATACTACAACATGTCACTGCTGCTTCTAAATTGTTATGGAAAAACCAAAGTGTATTGAAAACAGACTTCAGTGGGAAAAATACAAAACACAACTTTACATAGTTCCACATATACACCTTATTTAAGGAATGTACAGATGGTTCTCTTTATAACGTTTTGGCCTGGTTTCGCTACATAAATCCTGCAAATAAGCTTTTTAGAAGTTGAGGCACCATCTTCTTTTGTGTTCTGGAATTTAATAAATTAGGTACATTCACATTACATAAACTTTAAATATTTGTTGGGAGCTCTTGCATCCATATGACTATCGGGTAAACTAATTTTGAGAAGTGTGACGGTACTTTTAAATATGAGGATGATTCCTTTCGATCTTGATATGTTAAGAATTGCTTGGTTTGTTTTTGGTTTTGATTGATTGTTTTGGGGGGGGGTTATTTGTTTTTTGTTTTTTGTTTTGTTTTGCCATTGAGTCTCACTATCAAGCCCTGACTTGCCTGGAATATTCACTGTATAGACCAGGCTGGTGTGGAATTCACAGAGATCTACCTACTTTGCCTCCAGAGTGCTGGGATTAAAGATATGCAAACTCAAATTTGGCTTGTGTGAAGAGAGTACATTTAAGAATTTTTAGGGGTTTTATTTTTGGTAGTTCTTTGGTTATTGTTGTTTTATCTTCTAGAATCCTCAAGTCTAGTTTATTTATAATAAGCTACATACAGTAAGAACAGTTATGAAACAATCAGGAGCTGGGTGTGGTGGCACATGCCTTTAATCCCAGCACTTGGGAGGCATAGGCAGGCAAATCTCTGTGAGTTCGAGGCCAGCCTAGTTTACAAAGCGAGTCTAGGAAAGCCAAGGCTACACAGAGTAACTCTGTCTTGGAAAAAGAAAAAGAAAAAGAAAACAAGAAACAATCAGGAAAGTGATATGTTGTCTAATCACAGTGCTTCATTGTGCCATCACAGCCATCTACTGCCCATAGCAGTGAGGAATTTTATTATCACTGTTCTCTGTTGTCTCATCACACTGCTCCATTGTACCTTCATAGGTCTCTGTTCCCCCATCACAATTCTCTCTTCTGTGCCATCCCCTTCTCTACTGTCCCACCGCAGTGCTACATTGCACCATCACTGTTCTCTGCGGTTACTTCACAATGCCTCGTTGTGTAATCACAAATGTCTGTTGTTTCATAAAAGTGCGCCATTGGCCAATCACATTAGTCTATTGTGAGATCACAATTCTGTATTGTGCCATCACAGTGCTACATTGTCCAATCACAGTTCTCTATTAACCCATTACAGCACATAACTCTATTGTGCCTTCACTCACAGTCCCCTTTAGTCCCATCACAGTGCCCCATTGTGCCATCACTGGTCTCTGTTTTCCTATAAAAGTACTCTTTGTGCCATCACAGTGGTGTATTTTTTCCTTAACAGTGCTATTTGTTCCATAACTGTTCTCTATTGTCCATTAAAGTTCTATATTGTGCCATAAATGCTCAATTGTCCAATCACAGTTCTCAAGTATCCCATCACAATTCTCTATTGTGAGGTCACAGTCCCCTGTTGCCCCATTACAGTGCTCCACTGTCTAACAAAAGTACTGTATTATCCCATCATTGTTCTTTATTTTCCAAACACATTCCTGTATTATCCCATCACAGTACTCTGTTGTGCCATCACAATTCCATATTGCGCCATCACACTTCTCTATTCTGAGGTCACAGTACCCTATTGTCCCATCACAGTGCTCCATTGTGCCATCACCATTCTCTTATCAGGAAGTCACAGTCCCATATTGTTCCATCACTGTGTCCATTGTGTCACCATAGTTCTCTATTATCCTATCAGGATAATCTATTGTGCCATCAGAATTCAATGCTGAGCACTCACAATTCTCTGTTGTGAGGTCACAGTCCCCTATTGTCCTATCATAGTGCTCCATTGTGCCATCACAATTCTCTATTGTCCAGAGTGTTTCTTTGTGTTATCACAGTTCTCTATTGTAAAGTCACAGTGCTTCATTGTCCAATCACAGTGCTCTATTATGCCATCACAGTTCTCGGTTATAAGATCACTATTCTATATTGTGCCATCACAGTTCTCTATTGGGAAGTCACAGTTCCTTATTGTCCCATCACAGTGCTTCATTGTGATATCAAAGTTCTCTCTTATGACATCCCAGTGCTCCATTGTATCGGTTCCCTATTATCCCATCACAATTCTATATTACGCCATCACAGTTTTCTATTGTGAGGTCACAGTGCCCTATTGGACCATCACAGTGCTCCGCTGTGCCATCACAGTGCTCTTTGTGCAATAACAGTATTTCATTGTGCCATCAAAGTTCTCTACTGTCCAATAACAATGTTTCATTGTGTCATCACAAGTCTCTATTGTGAAGTCAGAGTGCTCTCTTGTCCAATTACAGTACTCTATTATGCCATTACAGTTCTCTATTTTGAAGTAACAGTATCCCATTGTCCCATCACATTGTTCCATTGTCCAATCAAAATACTCTATTATCACATCACACTACTCCATTGTGCCATCACAATTCAGGTTCTCATTGTGAAGTCACAGTCCTCTATTGTCCCATCCCAGTATTCTACTGTACCATAACAGTTCTCTATTGTGAAGTCACAGTCCCCTGTTGTCACATCACTCTGATCTGTTGTGCAATCACACTTCACTCTTATGACATCACAGTGTTCCATTGTCTCACAATTGTTCTCTATTATCCCATCTAAATACTCTATTGTGCCATCACAGTTGTTTATTGTGAGGTCACAGTCCCCTATGGTCCCATCATTGTGCTCCATTGTGCCATATCAGTTCTCTGTTGTGAAGTCACAGTGCTCTATTGTCCAATTACAGTACTCTATTGTGAAGTAACAGTCTCCTATTATCCCACCACATTGCTCCATTTTACAATCAAAGTACTCTTTTATCCCATCACAGTACTCTATTGTGCCATCCCAATTTTATGTTGTGCCATCACAGTTCTCTATTATGATGTCACAGTCGCCTATTGTCCCATCACAATGCTCCATAGTGCCATTACAGTTCTCTATTGTGAAGTTACAGTGCTGCATTGTGGAGTCACAATACTCCATTTTCCCCATCACAATACCCCATTATGCCATTACAATTCTGTATTGCGCTGTCACAGTTCTCTATTGTGAGGTCATCGTCCCGTATTATCCCATCACAGTGCTCTATTGTGCCATCACACTTCTCACTTGTGCCATCACAGTGCTTCATTGTGTCACATTGTTCTCTATTATCCCATAACAATACTCTATATGCCAACACAATTCTGTATTTTGCCATCAGGGTTCTCTTTTGTGATGTCACAGTTCCCTATTGTCCCATCACAGTGCTCCATTGTACCATCACAGTTCTCTTTTGTGAAGTTACAGTGCTCCATTGTCCATTTACAGTACCCCATAATCCCATTGAGCTGTCCCTGTTCTCTATTGTGAGATCCTGGTCCCCTATTGTGCTATATTGTACCACCACAGTTCTGTCTAGTGCCATCGCACTGCTCCATTGTGTAACCAAAGTTCTCTATTATTCTATCACAATACTCTTTTGCCATCACTATTTTATATTGTGAAGTCACACTCCCCTACAGTTCCATCCCTGTGCTCCATTGTGCCATCAAACTTCTCTATTATGAAGTCACAGTACTCCATTTTTCCATCACAGTATTCTATTGTGCCATCACAATTTTATATTGTGCCATCACAAATTCATATTGTAATGTCACAGTCCCCTATAGTCCCATCGCTGTGCTCCATTGTGTCGTCACAGTTCTCTATTGTGAAGTCACACTGCTCTATGTCCAGTCACTGAACCCTATTATCCAATCACAAGACTGTGCCATTACAATTTTATATTGTGCCGTCACAATTCTGTATTGTGCTGTCACAGTTATCTGTAGTGAGGTCATAGGCCCCTATTGTCACATCACAGTGCTCTATTATGCCATCACAGTTCTGTATTGTGCTGTCACAGTTCTCTGTTGTGAGGTCATAGTCCCCTATAGTCCCATCGTGGTGCTCTATTGTGCCATCACAGTTGTCTCTTGTGCCATCACAGTGCTCCATTGTGTCACCATAGTTCTCTGTTATCCAATTACAATACTTGCTCCATCACAGTTCTCTAATGTGATGTCACATTGTTCCATTGTCCAATCACAGTAATTTATTATCACAATACTCAATTATGCCATCACAATTTTATATTGTGTCCTCACAGTTCTTTATTGTGATGTCACAGTCCTCTGTATTCCCATCACTGTACTCCATTGTGCCATCACAATTCTGTATTGTGCTGTCACCATTCTCTATTGTGAAGTCACAGTTCCCTGTTGTCCCATCAGTGCTCCATTGAACCATCACAGTTCTCTACTGTGAAGTTACAGTACTCCATCGTACAGGCACAGTACCCTGTAATCTCATCACAATACTCTATTGTGCCATCACAGTTTTATATTGTGAAGTCACTGTGCTCCATTGTCCAGTCACAGTACCCTAGTATCCCATCAGAATTCTCTATTGTGATGTCACCATTGCCTTTAGTCCCATCACTGTGCTCCATTGTGCCATCACAGTTCTCTATTGTGAAGTCACAGTGCTCCGTTGTCAAGTCACAATACTCCTTTTTCCCATCACATTATTTCATTATGTCATCTCAATTCGGGATTGTGCTGTCACTGTTCTCTATTGTGAGCTCATGGTCCCCTATTGTCCCATCACAGTGGTGCATTTTGCCATCACAGTTCTCTCTTGTGCCATCGCAGTGCTGCATTGTATCACCAAAGTTCTCGGTTATCCCATCACAATGTGCTCTATAGTGCTATCACAATTCTGTATTTTTCCATCTCAGTTCTCTATTTTGAGGTCACAGGTCCCGATTCTCCTATCACAGTGCTCCATTATAACATCACAGTTCTCTATTGTGAAGTCACAGTGCTCCATTGTCTAGTCACAGTACCTTATAATCCCATCACAATACTCTATTGTGCCATCACAATTTAATGTGCCATCGCGATTCTCTATTGTGATGTCAAAGTCCCATATAATCCCATCACTGTGCTCCATTGTGCCATCACACTTCTCTCTTGTGCCATCACAGTGCTCCATTGGGTCACCATAGTTCTCTCTTATCCAATCACAATACTCTATAGTGCCATCACAATTCTCTATTGTGCCATCACAGTTCTCTATTGTGAAGCCACAGTGCTCCATTGTCCGGTCACAACACCCTATTATCTCATCACCATACTCTATTGTGCCAGCACAATTTTATATTGTGCATCACAATTCTCTATTGTGATTTCACAGTCCCCTATAGACCCAACACTGTGCTCCATTGTGCCATCACAGTTCTCTATTGTAAAGTCACAGTGCTCCATGTCCTGTCAACAGACTCCAATATCCCATCACAATACTCTACGGTGCCATCACAATATTATATAGTGCCATCATTGTGATATATAGTCGCATCACTGTGCTCCATGGTGCCATTACAATTCTCTATTATGAAGTCATAGTGCTCCACTATCTAGTCATAATAGTTCTTTTCCCCATCATAATACTTCATTATGTCATCTCAATTCTGTATTGCGATGTCACTGTTCTCTCTTGTGAGGTCATTGTCCCCTATTGTCCCATCACAGTCCTCTATTGTGCCATCACATTTCTCTCTTGTGCCATTGCAGTGCGCTATTTTGTCACCAAAGTTCTCTATTATCCTATCACAATACTCTCTTGTGCCATCACAATTCCATATTGTGCCATCACAGTTCTCTATTGTGAAGTGACAGTGCTCCATTTTCCAATCACAGTACTCTATTATGCCGTCACAATACTCTACTGTGTCATCACAATTTTATATTGTGCTATCACAACTATTTATTGTGATGTCACAGTCCCCCATAGTCTCATCACTGTGCTCCATTGTGCCATCACAGTTCTCTATTGTGAAGTCACAGTGCTCCTTTGCCCAGTCACAATACTCCATTATCCCATCACAACAATCCATTATGCCTTCTCAATTCGGTATTGCACTGTCCCTGTTCTCTATTGTGAGGTCATGATGCTCTATTATCCCATCACAGTGCTCTATTGTGCCATCACATTTATCCCTTGTGGTATCACAGTGCTCCATTCTGTCACATACTTCTCTATAACCCATCACAATACTCTGTAGTGCCATCACAATTCTATATTTTCCTATCACAGTTCTCTATATTGTGAGGTCACAGTCCCCAATAACCCCATCAGTGTGCTCCATGTGGCATCACAGTTCTCTATTGTGAAGCCCCAGTGCTCCATGTCCAGTCACTAAACCCTACTATCCCATCACAGTACTCTATTGTGCCATTACGATTTTCTGTTGTCCCATCACAATTCTGTATTCTGAAGTCACAGTCGCCTATAGCCCCTTCACTGTGCTCCATTGTGCCAATACAGTTCTCTATTGTGAGGTCACTGTGCTCCATTATCGACTCACAATACTCCCTTTTCCCATCACAATACTCCATTATGTCATCTCCATTCTGTATGTCGCTGTCACTGTTCTCTATTGTGAGGTCTTGGTCTCCTATTGTCTCACCATGGTGCTTTATTGTGCCGTAAAAGTTCTCTCTTGTGCCATCCCTGTACTCCACTGTGTCACCAATGTTCTCCATTATCCCATCACAATACTCTCTTGTGCCACCACAATTCTGGATTGGGCCATTGCAGTTTACTATTGTGAAGTGACAGTGCTCCATTGTCCAATCACAGTACTCTATTATGCCATCACAATACTCTATTGTGCCTTCTCAATTTTATATTGTGCCATCACAATTCTCTATTGTGATGTCACAGTGCTCTATAGTCCCATCACTGTGCTGATTGCGCCATCACAGTTCTCTATTGCAAAGTTACAAGCTCCATGTGCAGTCACTGAACTCTATTACCCCATCCCAATACTTTAGTGTGGCATGTCAGTTTTATACTGTGCCAGCACAATTCTCTATTGTGATATCACAGTCACCTATAGTCATATCACTGTGCTCCATTGTGCCATTACAGTTCTCTATTGTGATGTCACAGTGCTCCATTATTGAGTCACAGTACTCCTTTTTCCATCACAATAAACCATTATGCCATCTCAATTCTGTATTGCGCTGTCAGTCTTCTCAATTCTGAGGTCATGGTCCCCTATTTTCCTATCACAGTGCTGTATTGTCCCATCACAGTTCTCTATTGTGAAGTTAGAGTGGTCCTTTGTCCAATCACAGTACCCTATTATCCCATCATAATACTCTATTGTGCCATGACAATTTTATAATGTGCCATCACAATTCTCTATTGTGATGTCACAGCCCCCAAAATCCCATCACTGTGCTCCATTGTGCCACCACAAGTTCTCTATTGTGAAGCCACAGTGCTCCATTGTCCAATCACAGTACTCTATTATGTCATCACAATACTGTATTGTGCCATCAATTTTATATTGCGCTGTCACTGTTTTCTATTGTGAAGTCATGGTCCCCTATTGTATCATCACAGTGCTCTATTGTGCCATCAAAGTACCTGCTTGTGCCATCACAGTGCTCCATTGTGTCACTTAGTTCTCTCGTGACATCACAATTCTGTATTTTGTCATCACAGTTCTCTATTGTGAGGTCAAAGTTCCCTGTTGTCCCATCACAGTGCTCCATTGTCTCATCACAGTTCTCCATTGTTCCATCACAGTGCAGTCACTGAACCCTATTGTCTCATCAGAATACTTTACTGTGGCATGACAATTTTATACTGTACCATCACAATTCTCTATTGTGATATAACAGTCACCTATAGTCACATACCTTTAGTCCATTGTGCCATTACAGTTCTCTATTGTGAACTCTCAGTGCTCCATTATTGACTCACAATACTCCTTTTTCCCATCACAATACTCCATTATGTTATCTCAATTCTGTATTGCGCTGTCACTCTTCTCTTTTGTGAGGTCATGGTCCCCTATTAGCCCATCACAGTGCTCTATTATGCCATCATAGTTCTCTATTGTGAAGTTACAGTGCTCCATTGTCCAGTCACAGTACACTATTATGCAATCATGATACTCTATTGTGCCATCACAACTCTCTATTATGATCTCACAGTCCTCAGGAGTCCCATCACTCTGCTCCATTGTGCCATCACAGTTCTCTATTGTGAAGTCACAGTGCTCCTTTCTCCAGTCACAAAACTCCATTATCCCATCACAATAAACCATTATGCTATCTCAATTCTGTATTGCGCTGTCATTGTTCTCTATTGTGAGGTCATGCTCCCCTATTGTTCCATCAGAGTGCTTCATTGTACCATCACAGTTCTCTATTGTGAAGTGAGAGAGGTCTATTGTCCAGTGACAGTACCCTATTATCCCATCACCATACTCTATTTTGCCACCACAATTTTATATTGTGCCATCACCATTCTCTATTGTGATGTCACAGTCCTCTGTAGTCCCATCACTGTGCTGCATCGTGCCATCACAGTTCTCTATTCTGAAGTCACAGTGCTCCATTGTCCAGTCACAGTATTCTATTATAGCATTACAATACTCTACTATGCCATCACATTTTTGTATTGTGCCATCACAATTCTCTATTGTGATGTCATAGGCGCCTATAGTCTCATCATTGTGATCCATTATGCGATCACAGTTCTCTCTTGGGAGTACACAGTTCACTGTTGTCGCTTCACAGTGTTCCGTTGTACCATCAGAATTCTCTATTGTGAATTTACAGTGCTTCATTTTTCAGTCACAGTACCCTATTATCTCATCACAATAGTCTACCCAGCCATCACATTTTTATATTGTGCCATCACAATTCTCTATTGTGATGTCATAGTCCCCTATAGTCCCATCACTGTGCTCCATTGTGCCATCACAGTTCTCTATTGTGAAGTCACAGTGCTCCTTTGTCCAGTCACAATACTCCATTATCCCATCACAACAATCCATTATGCCATCTCAAGTTGGTATTGCTTTGTCACAATTCTCTAGTGTGAGGTCATGATGCTCTATTATCCCATCACAGTGCTCTATTGTGCCATCACATTTATCCCTTGTGGTATCACAGTGCTCCATTCTGTCACATAGTTCTCTATTATCCCATCATAATACTCTGTAGTGCCATCACAATTCTATATTTTCCCATCACAATTCTCTATATTGTGAGGTCACTGTCCCCTATGAGCCATCACAGTTCTCTATTGTGATGTCCTAGTGCTCCATGTCCCGTCACTGAACCCTACTATCCCATCACAGTACTCTATTGTGCCATCACAATTTTCTGTTGTCCCATCACAATTCTGTATTCTGAAGTCACAGTCGCCTATAGTCCCATCACTGTGCTCCATTGTGCCAATACAGTTCTCTATTGTGAAGTCACTGTGCTCCATTATCGACTCACAATACTCCTTTTTCCCATCACAATACTCCATTATGTCATCTCCATTCTGTATGGCGCTGTCACTGTTCACTATTGTGTGGTCTTGGTCTCCTATTGTCCCAACATGGTGCTCTATTGTGCCATAAAAGTTCTCTCTTGTGCCATCCCTGTACTCCACTGTGTCACCAATGTCCTCTATTATCCCATCACAATACTCTCTTGTGCCATCACAACTCTATATTGTGCCATCGCAGTTCACTATTGTGAAGTGACAGTGCTCCATTGTCCAATCACAATACTCTATTGTGCCACCACAATACTCTATTGTGCCTTCTCAATTTTATATTGTGCCATCACAATTCTCTATTGTGATGTCACAGTGCTCTATAGTCCCATCACTGTGCTGATTGTGCCATCACAGTTCTCTATTGCGAAGATACAAGCTCCATGTGCAGTCACTGAACTCTATTACCCCATCCCAATACTTTATTGTGGCATGACAATTTTATACTGTGCCAGCACAATTCTCTATTGTGATGTCACAGTCACCTATAGTCACATCATGTAGGCCATTACAGTTCTTACTGTGAAGTCACTGTGCTCCATTATCGAGTCACAGTACTCCTTTTTCCATCACAATAAACCATTATGTCATCTCAATTCTGTATTACACTGTCACTCTTCTAAATTGTGAGGTCATGGTCCCCTGTTTTCCCATCACAATGCTGTATTGTGCCATCACAGTTCTCTAATGTGAAATTACAGTGCTCCATTGTCCAGTCACAGTACAGTGCTCCATTGTGCCAATGTGCCATCACAATTCTCTATTATGATGTCACAGTCCCCTATAGTCACAGCTCAGTGCTCCATTGTGCCATCACAGTTCTCTATTGTGAAGTCACTGTGCTCCTTTGTCCAGTCACAATACTCTATTATCTCATCACAATAATCCATTATGCTACCTCAATTCTGTATTGCTGTGTCACTCTCCTCTATTGTGAAGTGAGAGTGGTCCAATATCCAGTCACAGTACTCTATTATCCCATCACCATACTCTACTGTGCCATCACAATTTTAAATTGTGCCATCACCATTCTCTATTGTGATGTCACAGTCCTCTGTAGTCCCATCACTGTGCTCCGTTCTGCCATCACAGTTCTCTGTTGTGAATTCACAGTGCTCCATTGTCCAGTCACAGTACCCTGTTATCCCATGACAATACTCTATTGTGCCATCACAATTCTCTCTTGTGATGTCACAGTCCTCTATAGTCCCATGACTGTACTCTATTGTGACATCACTGTGCTCTATTGTGATATCACAGTTCTCTATTGTGAAATCACAGTGCTCCTTTGTCCAGTCACAATACTCTATTATCCCTTTACAACACTCCATTATGCTATCTCAATTCAGTATTGCACTGTCCCTGTTCTCTACTGTGAGGGCATAGTCCCCTATTATGCCATAATAGTGCCCTATTGTGCCATCACATTTATCTCTTGTGCCATCACAGTGCCCCATTGTGTCTCATAGTTCTCTTTTATCTCATCACAATACTCCATAATGCCATTACAATTCTATATTTCCCCATCACAGTTCTATTTTGATTTCATCATCCCCTAATTCCATCAGTGTTCTCCATGTGCCATCACAGTTCTCTGTTGTGAAGTCCCAGTACTCCACTGTGTCACTACCTATCGCAATCCTCTTTTGCCATCACAATTCTATGTTGTCCCATTGCAATTCACTGATGTGAAGTGACAGTGCTCCATCGTGCAATCACAGTCCTCTCTTATCCCATCACAATACTCTACTGTGCCATCACAATTTTTTATTGTGTCATCACAATTCTCAATTGTGAAATCATAGTCGCCTATAGTGCCATCACTGTGATTCATTGCGCCATTACAGTTCTCTATTCTGAAGTCATTGTGCTCCTTTTTTGAGTCACAATACTCCCTTTTCCCACCATAATGCTCCATTTTGTCATCTCCATTCTGTATTGCGCTGTCACTGTTCACTATTGTGAAGTCATGGTCTCCTTTTTTTCTCAACACAGTGCTCTATTGTGCCATCACATTTCTCTCTTGTGCCATTGCAGCGCTCAGTGGAGTCACCAAATTTCTCTATTATCTCATCACAGTACTCTCTTGTCCCATCACAATTCCATATCGCACTTCCAAGCACAGTACTCTATTATGCCAACACAATACTCTATTGTGCCATCTCAAGTTTACATTGTGCCATCACAATTCCCTATTATGATGTCACAGTCCCCTATAATCCCATCACTGTGCTCCAATGTGTCATCACAGTTTTCTTTGTGAAGTCACAGTGCTCCTTTGTCCAGTCACAATAGTCCATTATCCCATTACAATTCTGTATTGAGCTGTCACAGTTTTCTATTGTGCAGTCATGGTCCCCTATTGTCCCATCATCTCTGCTCTCTTGTGCCATCACAGTTCTCTTTTGTGCCATCACAGTTCTCCATTGTGTCACATAATGCTGTATTATCCCATGACAATACTCTGTAGTGCCATGAGAATTCTGTATTTTGCCATCACAGTTCTCTATTGTGAAGTCTCAGTGCTCCATGTCCAGTCACTGAACCCTATTATCCCATCACAACACTCTACTGTGCAATCACAATACTCTTTCCTGATGTCATAGTCTCCTATTGTGAAGTCACAGTGCTCCTTTATCTAGTCACAATACTCTTTTTTTCTCATCACAATACTCCATTATGTCATCTCCATTCTGGATGGCGCTGTCACTGTTCACTATTGTGAGGTTGTGGTCTCCTATTTTCCCACCACAGTGCTCTATTGTGCCATCATAGTTCTCTCTTGTACCATTCCAGTGCTCTATTGTTTCACCAGCGTTCTCTATTATCCCATCACGATACTCTCGTGCCATCACAATTCTATACTGTGCCATCACAGTTCACTATTGTGAAGTGACAGTGTTCCATTGTCCAATCACAGTGCCCTATAATCCCATCACAATTCTCTCCTGTGCCTTCTCAATTTTTACTGTGACATCACAATTCTCATTTGTGATGTCACAGTCCCCTGTTGTCCAATCACTGTGCTCCATTGTGCCATCACAGTTCTTTATTTTGACATGTCCAATCACTGAGCCCTATTATCCCATCATAGTACTTTATAGTGTCATCACAATTCTGTATTTTGCCATCACAGTTCTCAATTGTGAGGTCACAGTTCCCTCTTTTCCCACACAGTGCTCCATTGTACCATCCCATTTCTCTATTGGTATGTTACAGTGCTCCAGGTCCAATCACTGAACCCTATTATCCCATCACAATACTCTTCTTTTTCCTGACATCATAGTCTCATATAGTCCCATCACTGTGGTCCATAGTGCCATTACAATTCTCTATTGTGAAGTCACAGTGCTCATTTATTAGTCACAATATTCCCTTTTCCCATCACAATACTCCACTATATCATCTTTTTTCTGTATGGCGTTGTCACTGTTCACTATTGTGAGGTCATTGTCTCCTATTTTCCCACCACAGTGCTCCATTGTGCCATCACAGTTCTCTCTTGTGCAATCCTAGTGCTCCATTGCATTACCAATGTTATCTATTATCCCCTCACAATACTCTACTGTGCCATCACAATTCTCTTTCCTGACATCATAGTCTCTTATAGTCCCATCACTGTGGTCCATTGTGCCATTACTGTTCTCTATTTTGAAGTCACAGTGCTCCTTCATCTAGTCACAACACTTTTTTTTCCCAATCACAATACTCCACAAGTCATCTCCATTCTGTATGGCGCTGTCACTGTTCACTATTTTAAGGTCATGGCTCCTATTGTCCCACCACAGTGCTCTATGGTACCATCACATTTCTCTCTTGTGCCATCGCAGTGCCCTATTGTGTCACCAAAGTTCTCTATTATCCCATCACAATACTCTCTAGTGCCATTACAATTCCATATTGCCCCATCTCATTTCTCTATTGTGAAGTGACAGTGCTCCATTGTCCAATCAAAATACTCTACTATGCCATCACAGTTCTCTATTGTGAAGTCACACGCTCCTTTGTCCAGTCACAATACTCCATTATCCCATCACAATACTCCATCATGTCATCTCAGTTTAGTATTGTGCTGCCACTGTTATCTATTGTGAGGTCATGATCCTCTATTGTCCCATCACAGTGCTAGTTCTCTGTGCCATCAAAGTACTACATTGTGTCCCATACTTCTCTATTATCCTATTACAATACTCTATAGTGCCATCACAATACTGTATTTTGGCATCACAGTTCTCTATTGTGTGGTCACAGTTCCCTACTGTCCCTACTGTGCTCCATTGTGATGTGACAGTGCTCCATGGTCCAATTACAGTACTCTATTATGCCATCACAATACTCTATAGTGCCATCACAATTTTCTATTGTGCCATCACAATTCTCTATTGTGATTTCACAGTCACCTATAGTCCCATCACTGTGCTCCATTGTGCCAATACAGTTCTCTATTGTGAAGTCACTGTGCTCCATTATTGACTCACAATACTCCTTTTTCCCATCACAATACAACATTATGTCATCTCCATTCTGTATGGCGCTGTCACCGTTCTCTATTGTGAGGTCTTGGTCTCCTATTGTCCCACCACGGTGCTCTATTGTGCCATCAGAATTCTCTATTGTGAAATTACAGCCAGTCACAGTACTCTATTATCCCATCACAATACTCTAGTGTGCCATCACAATTTTCTATTGTGCCATCACAATTCTCTATTGTGATGTCACAGTCGCCTATAATCCCATCACTGTGTTCCATTTTGCCATTACAGTTTTCTATTGTGAAGTCACCGTGCTCTATTAACGAATCACAATACTCCTTTTTCCCCATCACAATCCTCCATTATGTCGTCTCAATTCTGTTATTCGCTGTCCCTGTTCCCTTTACAGTGCTCTATTGTGTTATCACAATTCTCTCTTGTGCCCTCACAGTGCTCTATTGCGTCATCAAAGTTCACTATTATCCCATCACAATATTCTCTTGTGCCATCACATTTCCATATTGCGCCATCGCAGTTCTCTATTG
This sequence comes from Acomys russatus, assembly GCF_903995435.1. Taxonomy (NCBI): domain Eukaryota; kingdom Metazoa; phylum Chordata; class Mammalia; order Rodentia; family Muridae; genus Acomys; species Acomys russatus. Next base: position 27,599,859 of record NC_067142.1, on the reverse strand, counting down.
TGAAGTGATAGTGGTCCATGGTCCAATCACAGTACTCTATTATCCCATCAGAATACTGTGCCATCACAATTTTATATTGTGCCATCACAATTGTCTATTGTGATGTCATCGTCCTCTAAAGTTCCATCATTGTGCTCCATTCTGCCACTACAGTTCTCTGTTGTGAAGTCACAGCACTTCTTTATCCAGTCAACATACTCCATTTTCCCATCACAGTACTCTATTATGCCATCTCAATTCTGTATTGTGCTGCCACAATTCTCTATTGTGAGGTCATTGTCCCCTATTATCCCATAGCAGTGCTCTGTTGTGCCATCACAGTTCTCTCTTGTGGCATCACAGTGCTCCATTGTGTCACATAGTTCTCTATTATGCCATCACAATACTCTATATGCCATCACAAATTCCCTACTGTCCCATCACTGTGCTCCATTGTGACTTCATTGTTCTCAATTTTGAAATCACAGAGCTTCATTGTCCTGTCACAATACTCCATTATCCCATAACAATACTCCGTTATACCATCACAATGCTATCTTGTGCTTTCACAGATCTTTGTTGTGAGATCACTGTCCCCTATTGTTGCATCACTGTGCTATATTGTGCCATCACAAATCTCTCTTGTGCCATCATAGTCCTTTATTGTGTCACCATAGTTCTTTATTATCCAATCACAATCCTCGTAGTGCGATCACCATTCTATATTGCGCCAGCACTGTACTCTATTGTGAAGTCACAATGTTCCATTGTCCAATCACAGTACTCTCTTATCCAATCACAATACTCCATTATGCCATCACAATTTTATATTGTGTCATCACAGTTTTCTATTGTGAGTTCACAGCCCCCTATTGTTTCATCACAGTGCTCCATTGTGCCATCACAATTCTCTCTTGTGAAATCACAGTGCTCCTTTGTCCAGTAACAGAACTCTGTTATCCCATCACCATAGTGTATTGTGCTATGACAATTTTATATTCTGCTGTCACAGTTCTCTATTGTTAAGTAACGGTCCCCTGTTGTCCCATCACAGTGCCCCATTGTGCCATCACATTTCTCTCTTGTGCTGTCATAATGCTCACTTGTGTCACCATAGTTCTCGATTATCCGATCATAACACTCTCTTGTGCCATCACAATTCAATATTGCACCATCACAATTCTCTATTCTGAGGTCACAGTACCCTATTGTCCCATCACTGTGCTCCATTGTGTCACGATATTTCTCTACTATTCTATCAGAATAATCTATTGTGCCATCAGAATTCGACATTGATCCCTCACAGTCCTCTATTGTGAGATCAGTCCCCAATTGTCCCACTTTGTGCTCCATTTTGCTATCACAATTCTCTATTGTCCAGTCATAGTTTTTTTTGTGTGTGTCATCACAGTTCTGTATTGCAAAATCAGAGTGCTCCATTGTTCAATCACAGTACTCTATTATCCATCACCATACTCTATTGTGCCATGACAATTCTATATTTTGCCATCACAGTTTCTATTTTGAGGTCACAGTTCCCTATTGTCCTGTTACAGTGCTCCATTGTGCCTTCACAGTCCTCAATTGTGAAGTGACAGTGCTCCACTGTCCACTCACAGTACTCTATTGTGCCATCACAATTCTGTATTTTGCCATTGCAATTCTCTATTGTGATGTTACAGTCCCCTTTTGTCCCATCACTATACTCCATTATGCCATCACAGGTCTCTATTGTAAAATCACTACAAATCCATTATCTCATCACAATACTCTATTATATGATCACAATTCTATATTGTGCTGTCAATTCTCTATTGTGAGATCACATTTCTCTCTTGTACCTTTGCAGTGCTCCATGTGTCTCCAAAGTTCTCTATTATCCCATCACAATACTCTCTTGTGGCATTACAATTCCATATTGCTCCATTGCAGTTCTCAGTTGTGAAGTGACAGTGTTCCATTGTCCAATCACAGTACTCTATTATCCCATCACAATACTCTATTGTGCCATCACAATTTTATATTGTAACATCACAATTCTTTATTATGATGTCATAGTCCTCTATGGTCCCATCACTGTCCTCCATTGTGCCATCACAGTTCTCTGTTGTGATGTCTCAGTGCTATTTGGTCCAGTCACAATACTCAATTATTCCCTCACAGTACTCCATTATGCCATCACAATTCTGTAGTGCACTGTCACAGTTCTTTATTGTGAGGTCATGGTCCCCTATTGTCCCATCATAGTGCTCTATTGTGCCATCACGGTTCTCTCTTGTGCCATCACAGTGCTCCATTGTGTCACATAGTTCTCTATTCTGCCATCACAACACTCTATAGTACCATCACAATTCTGTATTTTACCATCACAATTCTCTATTGTGAAGTTTCAGTGCTCCATGTCTAGTCACGGTACCCTATAATCCCATCACAATACGCTATTGTGCCATCACAATCCATTCTCTATTTTGATGTTACAGTCCTCTATAATCCCATCACTGTGCTCCATTCTACACAACAGTTCTCTATTGTGAAGTCACAGTGTTCCATTGTCCAGTCACAGTACCACAGCCAGTGATCCCCAGCTCCCTTGCAGTGTGGGTCCTGTAATCATCCTGGGTCTGAATGTGCTTTGGGTCAGGCCAAAGTGTCCACAGCCTTCTGGGTTCCCTTGTAGCACCGGAGCTCTCCAGGGACGAAGCAGGTTGGGCGGAGGGGATCTGAAGGCCACTCTACTCCTTGTCTCCCCGAGATTTCTTTAGTCCCAGAGCTTTGATGTTCTGCTGGTCTGTGGTTCCCGGTAGCATTTCAGGACCCAGACTGCTCGCAGATTCCAGGTTAGTGTCATAGGGCCCAAACCACAGATGCCCTGAGTTCAGTTCACGTCTTTGGACCCAAACGGGTCTCGTGGCCTAATCCATGCACTTAGTCCTGTTAGTGCTGAGTCCAGCCAGGTTCATGGACCCAAACCGCACACTGAGCTCACCGAGTTTAACTAGCGTCTCAGGGCCGGGACTGTGTGCCAAGTTCAGCTAGGGACTCTAGGCCCAAGCTATCTACCAATTTTAGCCAGGGACTCTGGACCCAAACTGTGTGCCAAGTCCAGCCATAGTCTCAGGGTCAGGACTAAGCACCAAGCTCAGCTAGGGCCTCAGGGCCCAAACCATGTGCCAAGCTCAGCTAGAGTCTCAGGCACCGAACTGCGCTCTAAGCTCTGCCAGGGACTCGGGCCCAAACCGTGCACCAAGCTCAGCTAGAATTTCAGGGGCCAAACTACACACCAAGCTTACCCAGGGACTTTGGGCCCAAACCGAGTGGTGAATTCAGCCAGGGACTCTGGTCCCAAACTGCAAGCTAAATTCAGCTAGGGACTCTGTGCCTGAACCATATGCTGAGCTCAGCTAGACTCTCAGGGGCTAGACTGCACACTGACCTCTGCTAGGGTCTCAGGGACCGAATCATGCACCGAGCTCTGCTAGGGTCTCAGGGGCCAAACCAAGCGTTGAATCCAGTTTGGGTCTCAGGGCATGAGCCACGCGCTGAGTTGAGCTTGGGTCACGGGGCCGAAACTGCACGCTGAGTACAGCTAGGGTCACGGGACCCAAATCTTACACAGAGTCCCCTCGCCCGCAGCAATTCCCACTGGTCACCATGTCTATCACATCTGCTGGAAGGTTCCCAGCTGCAAACCTCAGCTGCTGCCGCTAACGCTCTGATCTGAGAAAATCTCCCCTCTTCCTGTGTGCAGGGGTATGCAGGTTTTCTGAATTTTGGTCCTTTCAAACTCTGGAGTACTCCCGCTGTAGTGGGGTGGGCACCTTGGTGTTCCTGGTTCAGAATTCGATGCAATGCCCTGAATTGTTTACTGCAGCTTCTAAACATGGTCCATGCTGCTCTCCGCCATCTTGGATCCATCCACAATTCTCTATTGTTATGTCAAAGTTCCCTATAGTCCCATCACTGTGCTCCACTGTGCTATCACAGTTCTCTTATGAACTCACAGTGCTCCATGTCCAGTCATACTCTACTATGCCATCACAATTTTATATTGTGCCATCGCAATTCTCTATTGTGATGTCACAGTTGCCTATAATCCCATCACTGTGCTCCATTGTATCATTACAGTTCTCTATTGTGAAGTTACAATGCTCCATTGTCCAGGCACAATACTCCATTATGCCATCACAATTCTGTATTGTGCTGTCACAGTTCTCTGTTGTGAGGTCATAGTCCCATACGGTCCCATCATGGTGGTCTATTGTGCCATCACAGTTGTCTCTTGTGCCATCACAGTACTCCATTGTGTCACCGTAGTTCTCTGTTATCCAATCACAATACTTGCTCCATAAAGTGATGTCACATTGTTCCATTGTCCAATCACAGTAATTTATTATCCCATCACAATACTCAATTATGCCATCACAATTTTATATTGTGTCCTCACAGTTCTTTATTGTGATGTCACAGTCCTCTGTATTCGCATCACTGTGCTCCATTGTGCCATCACAGTTCTCTTGTGAAATCACATTGGTCCATTGGCGAGTACAATACTCCATTTTCCCATCACAGTACTCCATTGTGCCATCACAATTCTGTATTGTGCTGTCACCATTCTCTATTGTGAAGGCACAGTTCCCTGTTGTCCCATCAGTGCTCCATTGAACCATCACAGTTCTCTACTGTGAAGTTACAGTACTCCATCGTACAGGCACAGTACCCTGTAATCTCATCACAATACTCTATTGTGCCATCACAGTTTTATATTGTGAAGTCACTGTGCTCCATTGTCCAGTCACAGTACCCTAGTATCCCATCAGAATTCTCTATTGTGATGTCACCATTGCCTTTAGTCCCATCACTGTGCTCCATTGTGCCATCACAGTTCTCTGTTGTGAAGTCACAGTGCTCCATTGTCCAGTCACAGTACCCTATTATCTCATCACCATACTCTATAGTGCCAGCACAATTTCATATTGTGCCATAACAATTCTCTATTGTGATTTCACAGTCCCCTATAGACCCATCACTGTGCTCCATGGTGCCATCACAGTCCTCTATTATGAAGTCATAGTGCTCCACTATCTAGTCATAATAGTTCTTTTCCCCATCATAATACTTCATTATGTCATCTCAATTCTGTATTGCGATGTCACTGTTATCTATTGTGAGGTAATTGTCCCCTATTGTCCCATCACAGTGCTCTATTGTGCCTTCACATTTCTCCCTTGTGCCATCGCAGTGCCCTATTTTGTTACCAAAGTTCTCTATTATCCTATCACAATACTCTCTTGTGCCATCACAATTCCATATTGTGCCATCACAGTTCTCTATTGTGAAGTGACAGTGCTCCATTTTCCAATCACAGTACTCTATTATGCCGTCACAATACTCTACTGTGTCATCACAACTTTATATTGTGCCATCACAATTCTGTATTGCGATGTCACAGTCCCCTATAGACCCAACACTGTGCTCCATTGTGCCGTCACAGTTCTCAATTGAAGTCACAGTGCTTCTTTGTCCACTCACAGTACTCCATTATCCCATCACAACACTCCATTATGCAATCTCAATTCATTATTGCACTGTCCCTGTTCTGTATTGTGAGGTCATGGTCCCTTATATTTCCATTGCAGTGCTCTATTGTGCCATCACAGTTCTCTCTGTGGCATCACAGTGCTCCATTGTGTGAAATAGTTCTATAGTGCCATCACAATTTTGTATTTTGCCATCACAATTCTCTATTGTGAGGTCACAGTTCACTATTGTCCCATCCCAGTACTCCATGAAGTTACAGTGCTTCATTGTCCAGTCACAGTACCCTATAATCCCCTCACAGTACTCTATTGTGCCATCACAATTTTATATTGTGCCATCAGATTTCTCTATTATGATGTCACATTCCTTTATAGTCCCATCACTGTGCTCCATTGGGACATCACAGTTCACTATTGTGAAGTGACAGTGCTCCATTGTCCAATTACACTACTCTATTTTTCCATCACAATACTCTGTTGTGCCTTCTCAATTTTATATTGTGCCATCAAATTCTAAATTGTGATGTCACAGGACTCTATAATCCCATCACTCTGCTCCATTGTGCCATCACAGTTCTCTATTGTGACATTACAAGCTCCCTGTCCAGTCACTGAACTCTATTGTTCCATCAGAGTACTTAACTGTGGCATGACAGTTTTATACTGTGCCAACACAATTTTCTTATGTGATGTCACAGTCACCTATAGTCACATCACTGTAGTCCATTCTTCCACTACAGTTCTCTATCCATTATTGAGTCACAATACTCCTTTCTCCCATCACAATACTCCATTATGTCATCTCAATTCTGTCACTGTTCACTATTGTGAGGTCATAGTCCCCTATTGTTCCATCACAGTGCTCTGTTGTGTCATCACTGTTCTCGCTTGTGCCATCACAGTTCTCCATTGTGTTATATAGTTCTTTCTTATCCCATCACAATACTCTATTGTGCCATCACAATTCCCTTTTGTGAAGTCAAAGTGCTCCATTGTCCAGTCACAGTACCCTATTATAGCATTACAGTACTCTACTGTTCAATCATTTTTTTAAATTGTGCCATCACAGTTCTCTATTGTGAAGTCACAGTGCTCCTTTGCCCAGTCACAATACTCCCATTATCCCATCACAGCAATCCATTATGTCATCTCAATTCGATATTGTGCTGTCCCTGTTCTTTTTTGTGAGGTCATGGTCCCCTATTATCTCATCACAGTGCCCTATTGTGCCATCACTGTTCTCACTTGTGCCATCACAGTGCTCCATAGTGTCATATAGTTCTCTCCTATCCCATCACCATACTCTATTGTGCCATCTCAATTTTATATTGTGCCATTACAATTCTTCATTGTGGTGTCACAGTCCCAGATGTCACATCAATGTGCTCCATTGTGCCATCACAGTTCTCTATTGTGAAATCACAGTGGTCCATGTCCACTCACACTACCCTATTATCCCATCACAATACTCTAATGTGCCATTGCAATTTGATTTTGTGCCATCACAATTCTCTATTGTGGATGTCACAGTTGCCTATAGTCCCATCATGGTGATCCATTGTGCGATCACAGTTCTCTCTTGTGGGTCACAGTTCCCTTTTGTCGCATCACAGTGCTCCATTGTACCACTACAGTTCTCTGTTTTGAATTTACAGTGCTTCATTGTCCAGTAACAGTACCCTATAATCTCATGACAATACTCTATTGTGCCATCACAATTCTCTATTATGATGTCACATTCCTCTGTAGTCCCATCACTGTACTGCTGTGCCATCACAGTTCTCAATTGTGAAGTCACAGTGCTCCATTGTCCAGTCAAAATACTTTCTTATAGCATGACAATACTCTACTGTTCCATCACATTTTTATATTGTGCCGTCACAATTCTTAATTGTGATGTCACAGTCCCCTACAGTGCCTTCTCAGTGCTCCATTGTTCCATCACAGTTCTCTATTGTGAAGTCATAGTGCTCCATTGTCCAGTCACAGTACCCTATTATCCCACCACCATACTCTATTGTGCCATCACATTTTTATATTGTGCAATTGCAATACTCTACTGTGATGTCACAGTCCCCCATAGTCTCATCACTGTGCTCCATTGTGCCATCACAGTTCTCTATTGTGAAGTCACAGTGCTCCATTATCAACTCACAATACTCCTTTTTCTCATTACAATACTCCATTATGTCATCTCCATTCTGTATGGCGCTGTCACTGTTCACTATTGTGAGGTCTTGGTCTCCTGTTGTCCTACCCCGGTGCTCTATTGTGCCAGCACAGTTCTCTCTTGTGCCATCTCTGTACTCCACTGTATCACCAATGTCTTCTATTATCCCATCACAATACTCTCTTGTGTCATCACAACTCTATATTGTGCCATCGCAGTTCACTATTGTGAAGTGACAGTGCTCCATTGTCCAATCACAGTACTCTATCTATTGTGCTTTCTCAATTTTCTCTATTGTGAGGTCACAGTCCACTGTAGTCCCATCGCAGTGCTCCATTGTGACATCACAGTTCTCTATTATGAAGTCACAGTACTTTGTGTGCAGTTACTGAACCCTTTTATCTCATCACAATACTCTAATGTGCCGTCACAATTTTATATTGGGCCATACAATTCTCTATTGTGATATCACAGTCGCCTATAATCCATCATCACGCTTCATTGTGCCATCACAGTTCTCTATTATGGGGTCACAGTTCTCCGTTGTACCATCACAATACTCTATTGTGAATTTGCTATGCTTCATTGTGCAGTCAAAGTACCCTATAATCTCATTACAATACTCTATTGTGCCATCACAATTTTATAATGTACCATCACAATTCTCTATTGTGATGTCACAGTCGCCTATAGTCCCATCACTGGCTCCGTTGTCCCATCACTGTACTCTATTGTAAATTCTCAGTGCTCCATGTCCAGTCACTGACCCTATTATCCCATCACAATACTCTACTGTGCCATCACAATTTTATATTGTGCCATCACAATTCTCTTTTTTGATGTCATAGTCGCCTATAGTCCCATCACTGTGTTCCATTGTGCCATTACAGTTCTCTATTGTGAAGTCACAGTGATCCATTTTCTAGTCAAAATTCTCCATTTTTCCATCACTATACTCCATTATGTCATTTCCATTCTCTATGGCGCAGTCACTGTTCACTATTGTGAGGTTATGGTCTCCTATTGTCCCACCACAATATTCTATTGTGCCATCACAGTTCAGTCTATTACCATCACAGTGCTCCATGGTGTCACCAAAGTTCTCTATAATCCATCACAATACTCTCTTGTGCCATCACAATTCCATATTGCGCCATCGCAGTTCACAATTGTGAAGTGACAGTGCACCATTGTCCAATCACAGTATTCTATTATGTCATCACAAGACTGTATTGTGCCATCTCAATTTTATATTGTGCCATCACAATTGTCTATTGTGCTGTCACTGTCCCCTATAATCCCATCACTGTGCTCCATTGTGCCATCACAGTTCTCCATTGTGTCACATAGTTCTCTATTATTCAATGACAGTACTCTATAGTGCCATCAAAATTCTATTTTTTTACATCACAGTTCTCTATTGTGAAGTTAGTGTGGTCTATTGTCCAGATTCAGTATCCTATAATCCCATCACAGTACTGTAGTGTGCCATCGCAATTTTATAATGTGACATCAGAATTCTCTATTGTGATGTCACAACCCCATATTGTCCCAACACTGTGCTCCATTGTGCCATCACAGACCTCCAGGTCCAGTCACTGAACCCTATTATCCCATCACAATACTCTACTGTGCCATCACAATTCTCTTTCCTGACATCATAGTCTCTTATTGTCCCATCACTGTGCTCCTTTGTGCCATTACAGTTCTCTATTGTGAAGTCCGGTGCTCCTTTATCTAGTCACAATACTCCTTTTTCCCATCACAATACTCCACAAGTCATCTCCATTCTACATGGCGCTGTCACTGTTCACTATTTTGAGGTCATGGTCTCCTGTTGTCCCACCACAGTGCTCTATTGTGCCATCACAGTTCTCTCGTGTGCCATTGCAGTGCCCTATTGTGTCACCAAAGTTCTCTATCATCCCATCACAATACTCTCCAGTGCCATTACAATTTCATATTGTGCCATCATATTTCTCTATTGTGAAGTGACAGTGCTCCATTGTCCAATCACAGTACTCTGTTATGCTGTCACAATACTCTATTGTGCCATCTCAAATTTATATTGTGCCATCACAGTTCTCTATTGTGCAGTCACACTGCTCCTTTGTCCAGTCACAGTGCTCCATTATCCCATCACAATACTCCGTTATGCCGTTACAATTCGGTATTGTGCTGTCACAGTTCTCTATGTGCGGTCATGGTCCCCTATTGTCCCCTCACAGTGCTCTATTGTGCCATCACAGTTTTCCATTGTGTCACAGAATGTTGTATTATCCCATCACAATACTCTATAGTGCAATCACAATTCTGTATTTTGCCATAACAGTTCTCTATTGTGAGGTCACAGTTCCCCATTGTCCTATCTCACTGCTCCACTGTACCATCACAACATTGCTCCATTGTCCAGTCACAGTACCCCATAATCCCATCATAATACTCTATTGTGCCATCACAGTTTTATAATGTGACATTACAATTCTCTATTGTGATGTCACAATCCCCTTTACTCCCATCACTGTGCTCCATTCTCCCATCATAGTTCTTTATTGTGAAGTCATAGTGCTCCATGTCCAGTCACTGAACACTTTTATCCCATCACAATACTCTACTCTGCCATATTAATTTTATATTGTGCCATCACAATTCTCTACTGTGATGTCACAGTCCCGTATAGTCCCATCACTGTGCTCCATTGTCCCATCACAGTTCTCTTGTGAAGTCACAGTGCTCTTTAGTCCAGGCACAATATTCCATTATCCTATCACAATACTCCATTATGCCATTACAATTCTGTATTGAGCTGTCACAGTTCTCTATTGTGCGGTCATAATCCCCTATTGTCCCATCATCTATGCTCTATTGTGCATCACAGTTCTCTTTTGTGCCATCACAGTGCTCCATTGTGTCATATAGTTCTCTATTATCCCATGACAATACTCTATAGTGCCATTAGAATTCTTTATTTTGTCATCACAGTTCTCAGTTGTGGTGTCACAGTCCCCTATTGTCCCATCACTGAGGTCCATTGTACCATCACAGTTCGCTATTGTGATGTCTCAGTGTTCCAGGTCCAGTCACTGAACCCTATTATCCCATCACAATACTCTACTGTGCCATCACAATTCTCTTTCCATCACTGTGCTCCTTTGTGCCATTACAGTTCTCTATTGTGAAGTCACAGTGCTCCTTTATCTAGTCACAATACTCCTTTTTCCCATCACAGTACTCCACTATGTCATCTCCATTCTACATGGCGCTGTCACTGTTCACTATTGTGAGGTCATGGTCTCTTGTTTTCCCACCATGGTGCTCTATTGTGCCATCACAGTTCTCTTGTTCCATCCCAGTGCCCTATTGTTTCACCAGCATTTTCTATTATCCCATCATGATACTCTCTTGTGCCATCACAATTCTATATTGTGCCATCGCAGTTCACTATTGTCAAGTGACAGTGTTCCAATCACAGTACCCTATAATCCCATCACAATTCTCTCTTGTGCCATTTCAATTTTTACTGTGACATCATAATTCTCATTTGTGATGTCACAATCCCCTATTGTCCCATCACTGTGCTCCATTGTGCTATCACAGTATTCCATTGTGAAGTCTCAGTGCTCCATGTTTAGTCACTGAAACCTATTATCCCATCATATTACTTTATAGTGTCATCACCCTTCTGTATTTTGCCATCACAATTCTCTATTGTGAGGCCACAGTTCCCTATTGTCCTATCACTGTGCTCCATTGTACCATCACAGTTCTCTATTGTGATGTGACAGTGCTCGTTGGTCCAATCAGAGTACTCTATTATGCCATCACAATACTCTGTAGTGCCATCACAAATTTATATTGTGCCATCACAAATCTCTATTGTGATGTCACCATCCCCTATAGTCCCATCACTGTACTGCCTTGTGCCATCACAATTCTCTATTATGAAGTCACAGTGCTCCATTGTTCAGTCACAGTACCCTATTATACCCTGACAATACTCTATTGTGCCATCACAATTTTACATTGTGCCATCACAGTTCTCTATTGTGATGTCACAGTCCCCGATAGTCCCATCACTGTGCTCCATTGCCATCTCACGTCTCTATTGTGAAGACACTGTGCTCCATTGTCCTGTCATGGTACTCTCTTATCCCATCACAATACTCTATTGTGCATCAAATTGTCTATTGTGATTTTACAGTCCCCTATAGTCCAATCACTGTGCTCCATTTTGCAATCACTCTTCTCTATTGTGAAGTCACAGTGCTCGTTTGTCCAGTCACAAACTCCATTATCCCATCACAAGACTCCATTACTCGATCTCAATTCTGTATATCTCTGTTCCTGTTCTGTATTGTGAGGTCATGGTCCCCTATTATCCGATCACAGTACTCTATTGTGCCATCACATATACCTCTTGTGGCATCACAGTTCTCTATTGTGAAGCCCCAGTGCTCCATATCCAGTCACTGAACCCTACTATCCCATCACAGTACTCTATTGTGCCATCACAATTTTCTGTTGTCCCATCACAATTCTGTATTCTGAAGTCACAGTCGCCTATAGTCCCATCCCTGCTCCTTTGTGCCATTACAGTTCTCTATTGTGAAGTCCCTGTCCTCCATTATCAACTCACAATACTCCTTTTTCCCATCACAATACTCCATTATGTCATCTCCATTCTGTATGGCACTGTCACTGTTCACTATTGTGAGGTCTTGGTCTCCTATTGTCCTACCACAGTGCTCTGTTGTGCCATCACAGTTCTCTCTTGTGCCATCCCTGTACTCCACTGTGTCACCAACATTCTCTATTATCCCATCACAATACTCTCTTGTGCCATCACAACTCTATATTGTGCCATGGCAGTTCCCTATTGTGAAATGACAGTGCTCCATTGTCCAATCACAGTACTCTATTGTGCCATCACAATACTCCATTGTGCCATCTCAAATTTATGTTGTGCCATCACAATTCTCTATTGTGATGTCACAGTGCTCTATAGTCCCATCACTCTGCTCGATTGTGCCATCACAGTTCTCTATTGTGAAGACATATGCTCCATGTGTAGTCACTGATCCCTATTACCCCTTCCCAATACTTTATTGTGCCATGGCAATTTTGTACTGTGTGATCACAATTCTCTATTGTGATGTCACAGTCGCCTATAGGCCATCACTGTAGTCCATTGTGCTATCACAGTTCTCTCTTGTAAAGTCACAGTGCTCCATTATTGAGTCACAGTACTCCTTTTTCCCATCACAATAAACTATTTTGCTATCTCAATTCTGTGTTGCGCTGTCACTGTTCTCTATTGTGAGGTCATGGTCCCCTGTTATATCACCACAGTGCTCTATTGTGCCATCAAAGTACCGGCTTGTGCCATCACAGTGTTTCGTTGTGTCACTTAGTTCTCTGTTATCCCATCACAGTACTCTATAGTGCCATCACAATTCTGTATTTTGTTCTCTATTGTGAGGTCACCATACCCTATTGTCTCATCACAGTCCTCCATTGTGAACTCTCAGTGCTCCATTATCGACTTACAATACTCCTTTTTCCCTTCACAATACTCCATTATGTCATCTCAATTCTGTATTGTGCTGTCACCCTTCTCTATAGTGAAGTCATGGTCCCCTATTGTCCCATCACAGTGCTCTATTATGAAATCAGAGTTCTCTAATGTAAAGTTACAGTGCTCCATTGTCCAGTCACAGTACCCTATTATGCAATCATGATACTCTATTGTGCCATCACAACTCTCTGTTATGATCTCACAGTCCTCTGTAGTCCATCACTCTGCTCCATTGTGCCATCACAGTTCTCTCTTATGAAGTCACAGTGCTCCTTTGTCCAGTCACAATACTCCAGTATCCTATCACAATAATCCATTATGCCATCTCAATTGTGTATTGTGCTGTCATTGTTCTCTATTGTGAGGTCACAGTTTTCTATTGTCCCATCACATTGCTCTATTGTGCCATCACTGTTCTCTCTTGTGCCATCACCATGCTCCATTGTGTCATATAGTTTCCTCTCTTATCCCATCACAATACTCTATAGTGCCATCAAAAATCTGTATTTTGCCATCACAGTTCTCTATTTTGAAGTCACAGTTCCATATTTTCACATCCCAATGCTCCATTGTGCCATCACAGTTCACTATTGTGAAGTCACGGTGCTCCTCTGTCCAGTCACAATACTCCATTATTCCATCACAGTGCTCTACTGTGTCATCACTGTTCTCGCTTGGCCATCACAGTGCTCCATTGTGTCATATAGTTCTCTCTTATCCTTTCACAGTACTCTATAATGCCATCACAGTTCTCTATTGTGGATGTCACAGTTCCCTATTGTCATGTCACTGTGCTCCATTGTACCATCACAGTTCTCAATTGTGAAGTCATAGTGCTCCATTGTCCAGTCACAGTAGCCTATTATCCCATCACCATACTCAATTGTGCCATCACAATTTGATTTTGTGCATCACAATTCTCTATTGTGATGTCACAGTTGCCTATAGTCCCATCATCGTGATCCTTTGTGCACAGTTCTCTCTTGTAAGGTCACAGTTCCCTATTGCATCACAGTGCTCCATTGTCCCATTATAGTTCTCTATTTTGAATTTACAGTGCTTCATTGTCTAGTCACAGTACCTTATAATCTCATGACAATATTCTATTCTGCTATCACAATTTTATATTGTGCCATCACGATTCTCTATTATGATGTCACATTTCTCTGTAGTCCTGTCACTGTGCTGCTTTGTGCCATCACAGTTCTCAATTGTGAAGTCACAGTGCTCTATTGTCCAGTCACAGGTACTTTCTTATAGCATGACAATACTCCTCTGTTCCATCACATTTGTATATTGTGCCATCACAGTTCTCTATTGTGAAGTCACAGTGCTCTACTGTCCACTCACAGTACTCTATTATCCCATCACAATACTCTATTGTGATATCACATTTTTATATTGTGCAATCGCAGTACTCTATTGTGATGTCACAGTCACCCATAGTCCCATCACTGTGCTCCATTGTGCCATCACAGTTCTGTATTGTGAAGTCACTGTGCTCCACTTTTCAGTAGAAATTCTCCATTTTTCCATCGCAATACTCCATTGTGTCATTTCCATTCTCTATGGCGCTGTCACTGTTCACTATTATGAGGTCATAGTCTCGTATTGTCCCACCACAGTATTCTATTGTGCCATCACATTTATCTCTTGTGCCATCGCAGTGCTCCATGGTGTCACCAATGTTCTCTATTCTCCCATCACAATGCTGTCTTGTGCCATCACAATTCCATATTGCGCCAACGCAGTTCTCTACTGTGAAGCGACAGTGCTCCATTGTCCAATCACAGTGCTCTATTATGTCATCACAGTACTGTATTGTGCCATCTCAATTTTATGTTGTGCTATCACAATTCTCTATTGTGATGTCCCAGTCCCCTAAAGTCCCATCACTGTGCTCCATTGTTCCTTCACAGTTCTCTATTGTGAAGTCACAGTGCTCCTTTGTCCAGGCACAATACTCCATTTTGCTATTACAATTCTGTATTGCACTGTCACAGTTCTATATTGTGAGGTCGTGGTCCCCTATTGTCCCATCACAGTTCTCCATTGTGTCACATAGTTCTCTATTATCCCATGACAGTACTCTATAGTGCCATCACAGTTCTGCATTTTACCATCATAGTTCTCTATTGTGAAGTCACAGTTCCCTATTGTCCCATCCCATTGCTCCATTGTGAGTGTGCACCATTGTGCCATCACACTTCTCTATTGTGAAGTCTCAGTGCTCCATGTCCAGTCACTGAACCCTATTATCCCATCACAATACTTGACTGTGTCACACAATTTTATATTGTGCCATCACAATTCTCTATTGTGATGTCAACTCCTTTCTCCAGTCACAAAACTCCATTATCCCATCACAGTAATCCATTATGCCATCTCAATTCTGTATTGCGCTGTCATTGTTGTCTATTGTGAGGTCATGCTCCCCTATTGTTCCATCAGAGTGCTTCATTGTACCATCACAGTTCTCTATTGTGAAGTGAGAGTGGTCTATTGTCCAGTCATAGTATGCTATTATCCCATCACCATACTCTGTTGTGCCATCACAATTTTATATTGTGCCATCACCATTCTCTATTGTGATGTCACAGTCCTCTGTAGTCCCACCACTGTGCTGCATCGTGCCATCACAGTTCTCTATTCTGAAGTCACAGTGCTCCATTGTCCAGTCACAGTATTCTATTATAGCATTATTTTTGTATTGTGCCATCACAATGCTGTATTGTGATGTCACAGTCCCCTATAGTCCCTTCTCAGTGCTCCATTGTGCCATCACAGTTCTCTACTGTGAAATCACAGTGCTCCATTCTCCAGTCAGTACCATATTATCCCATCAGAATACTCCAGTGTGCCTTCACAGTTTTATATTGTGCCATCACAATTCTCTATTTTATAGTTCCATCATTGTGATCCATTATGTGATCACAATTTTCTCTTGGGAGTTCCCAGTTCCCTATTGTCGCATCACAGAGCTCCATTGTACCATCAAAATTCTCTATTGTCAATTTACAGTTTTTCATTGTTCAGTCACAGTACCTTAATATCCCATCACAATAGTCTACATCACATTTTTATATTGTGCAATCACAATTCTGTATTGTGATGTCACAGTCCCCCATAGTCTCATCACTGTGCTCCATTGTGCCATCACAGTTCTGTATTGTGAAGTCACAGTTCTTCTTTGTCCAGCCACAATACTGCATTATCCCAGCACAACAATCCATTATGCCATCTCAATTCAGTATTGCACTGTCCCTGTTCTCTATTGTGAGGTCATGGTCCCCTATTATCCCATCACAGTGCTCTATTGTGCCATCACATTTATCTCTTGTGGCATCGCAGTGCTCCATTGTGTCACATAGTTCTCTATTATTCCATCACAATACTCTCTTGTGCCATCACAATTCAGGATTGGGCCATCACACTTCTGTATTGTGAAGTGACAGTGTTCCATTGTCCAATCACAGTACTCTATTATGCCATCACAATACTCTATTGTGCCATCTCAAGTTTATATTGTGCTCCCTGTACTCCCATCACTGTGCTCCATTCTGCCATCACAGTTTTCTATTGTGAGGTCACAGTTCCCTATTGTCCCATCACAGTGCTCCATTGTACCATCACATTTCTCTATTGTGAAGTTACAGTGCTTCATTGCCTAGTCACAATACTCTATTGTTCCATCACAATTTTTTAATGTGACATCACAATTCTTTATTGTGGTATCACAATCCCCTATTGTCCCATCGCTGAGGTTGATTGTGCCATCACAGTTCACTATTGTGAAGTCTAAGTGCTCCAGGTCCAGGCACTGAACCCTATTATCCCATCACAATACTCTTTTGTGCCATCACAATACTCTTTCCTGCCATCATAGTCTCCTATTTTCCCACTCTGTGGTGCCATTACAGTTCTCTATTGTGAAGTCACAGTGCTCCTTTATCTAGTCACAATACTCCTTTTTCCCATCACAATACTCCATTATGTCATCTCCATTCTGGATGGCGCTGTCACTGTTCACTATTGTGAGGTTATGGTCGCCTATTTTCCCACCACAGTGCTCTATTGTGCCATCACGTTTCTCTCTTGTTCCATTCCAGTGCTCTATTGTTTCACCAGCGTTCTCTATTATCCCATCACGATACTCTCTTGTGCCATCACAATTCTATACTGTGCCATAACAGTTCACTATTGTGAAGTGACAGAGCTCCATTGTCCAATCACAGTGCCCTATAATCCCATCACAATTCTCTCCTGTGCCTTCTCAATTTTTACTGTGACATCACAATTCTCATTTGTGATGCCACAATCCCCTAATGTCCCATCACTGTGCTCCATTGTGCCATCACAGTTCTCTATTGTGAAGTCTCAGTGTTCCATGTCCAGTCACTGAGCCCTATTATCCCATCATAGTACTTTATAGTGTCATCACAATTCTGTATTTTGCCATCACAGTTCTCAATTGTGAGGTCACAGTTCCCTCTTTTCCCATTACAGTGCTCCATTGTACCATCACATTTCTCTATTGGTATGTTACAGTGCTCCAGGTCCAATCACTGAACCCTATTATCCCATCACAATATTCTACTGTGCCATCACAATTTTATATAGTGCCATCATAATTCTCTACTATGATCTCACAGTACTTTGTAGTCCCATCACTCTGCTCCATTGTGCCATCACAGTTCTCTAATGTGAAGTCATAGTGCTCCTCTCTCCAGTCACAATGTTCCATTATCCCATCACCGTGGTCCATTATGGCATCTCAATTCTGTATTGCGCTGTCACTGCTTTCTATCGTGAGGTCATGGTCTTTTATTGTTCCATACCAGTGCTCTATTATGCCATTACAGTTCTCCCTTGTGCCAACTCAGTGCTCCATTGTGTCACATAGTTCTAATACCATCACAATACTCCTTAGTGCCATCACAATTCTTTATTTTGCCATCACAATTCTCTATTGTAAGGTCACAGTTCCCTATTGTCCCATCACAATGCTCCATTGTACCATCACAGTTCTCTATTGTGAAGTTACAGTGCTGCATTGTCCAGTCACAGTACCCTATAATACTCTATTGTGCCATCACAATTGTGGTGTCACAGTCCTCTGTAGTCCATCACCGTGCTCCATTGTGCCATCACAGTTCCTTATTGTGAAGTCACACGCTCCTTTGTCCAGTTACAATACTCCATTATCCCATCACAATATTCCATTATACCATCTTAATTCTGTATTGCGCTGTCAATATTGTCTATTGTGAGGTCATAGTCACCTATTGTTCCATCACAGTACTCTATTGTGCCATCACTGTTCTCACTTGTGCCATCACAGTTCTCCATTGTGTTATATAGTTCTCTCTTATCCCATCACAATACTCTATAGTGTCATCACAACTCTGTATTTTGCCATCACAGGTCTCTGTTGTGGATGTCACCATTCCCTATTGCTCGTCAGTGTGCTCCATTGTACCATCACAGTTCTCAATTGTGAAGTCACAGTGCTCCATTGTCCAGTCACAGTACCCTATTATCTCATCACCATACTCTATTGTGCCATTACAATTTAATTTTCTACCATCACAATTCTCTATTATGATGTCACATTCCTCTGTAGTCCCACACTATACTGCATTGTGTCATCACAGTTCTCTATTGTGAAGTCAGAGTACTCCATTGTCCAGTCACAGTACCCGACTATAGCATTACAATATTGTTCCATCATTTCTTTATATTGTGCCATCACATTTCTCTATTGTGATGTCACAGTCCCCGATAGTCCCATCTCCAAGCTCCATTGTGCCATCACAGTTCTCTATTGTGAAGTCACATTGCTCCATTGTCCAGTCACAGTACCCTATTATCCTATCACAGCAATCGATTATGCCATCTCAATTCGTTATTGTGCTGTCCCTGTTCTCTATTGTGAGGTAATGGTCCCCTATTATCCCATCACAGTGCTCTATTGTGCCATCACATTAATCTCCTGTGGTATCACAGTGCTCCATTGTGTCACATAGTTCTCTATTATCCCATCATAATACTCTGTAGTGCCATCACAATTCTATATTTTCCTATCACAGTTCTCTATTGTGAGGTCACTGTCCCCTATAATCCCATCAGTGTGCTCCATGTGCCATCACAGTTCTCTATTATGAAGTCCCAGTGCTCCATGTCCAGTCACTAAACCCTACTATCCCATCACAATACTCTACTGTGCCATCACAATTCTCTTTCCTGGCATCATAGTCTCTTATAGTCCCATCACTGTGGTCTATTGTGCCATTACAGTTCTCTATTTTGAAGTCACAGTGCTCTTTTATCTAGTCACAATACTCCTTTTTCCCAATCACAATACTCCACTATGTCATCTCCATTCTGTATCACACTGTCAGTGTTCACTATTTTGAGGTCATGGTCTTCTATTGTCCCACCACAGTGCTCTATTGTTCCATCATATTTCTCTCTTGTGCCATCGCAGTGCCCTATGTTGTCACCAAAGTTCTTTATTATCCCATCACAATACTCTTGTGCCATCACAACTCTATATTGTTCCATCACAGTTCACTATTGTGAAGTGACAGTGTTCCATTGTCCAATCACAGTACTCTATTATGCCATCACAATACTGTATTGTGCCATCTCAATTTTATATTGTGCCAGCACTGTTCTCTATTGTGAAGTCACACTGCTCCTTTTTCCAGTCACAATACTCTATTATCCCATCACAATACTCCATTATGTCATCTCAGCTTAGTATTGCGCTGGCACTGTTATCTATTGTGAGATCATGATCCTCTATGCTCTATTGTGCCATAGTAGTACATTGTGTCACATACTTCTCTATTATCCTATCACAATACTCTATAGTGCCATCACAATTCTGTATTTTGCCATCACAGTTCTCTATTGTGAGGTCACAGTTCCCTATTGTCCTATCACTGTGCTCCATTGTACCATCACAGTTCTCTATTGTGATGTGACAGTGCTCGATGGTCCAGTCACAGTACTCTATTATGCCATCACAATACTCTGTAGTGCCATCACAATTTTCTATTGTGCCATCACAATTCTGTATTGTGATGTCACAGTCCCCTATAGTCTCATCACTGTACTGCTTTGTGCTATCACAGTTCTCTATTATGAAGTCACAGTGCTCCATTGTTCAGTCACAGTACCCTATTATACCATGACAATACTCTATTGTGCCATCACAGTTTTACATTGTGCCATCACAGTTCTCTATTGTGAAGTCACAGTTCCTGATAGTCCCATCACTGTGCTCCATTGTCCCATCTCACTTCTCTATTGTGAAGACACTGTGCTCCATAGTGCAGTCATGGTACCCTCTTATCCCATCACAGTACTCTATTGTGCCATCACAATTTTATATTGTGCCGTCAAAATTGTCTATTGTGATTTTACAGTCCCCTATAGTCCAATCACTGTGCTCCATTTTGCCATCACTCTTCTCTATTGTGATGTCATAGTGCTCCTTTGTCCAGTCACAAACTCCATTTTCCCATCACAACACTTAATTGTGTGATCTCAATTCAGTATAACGCTGTTCCTGTTCTGTATTGTGAGGTCATGGTCCCCTATTATCTCATCACAGTGCTCTTTTGTGCCTTTACATTTATCTCTTGTGGCATCACAGTGCTCTATTTTGTCACATACTTCTCTGTAACTCATCATAATACTCTATAGTGCCATCACAATTCTATATTTTCCCATCCAGTGCTCTATATTGTGAGGTCACAGTCCCCTATAATCCCATCAGTGTGCTCCATGTGCCATCACAGTTGTCTATTGTGATGTCCTTGTGCTCCATGTTCAGTCACTGAACCCTACTATTCCATCACAATACTCTACTGTGCCATTACAATTTTCTGTTGTGCCACCACAATTCTGTATTCTAAAGTCACAGTCGCCTATAGTCCCATCACTGTGCTCCATTGTGCCAATACAGTTCTCTATTGTGAAGTCACTGTGCTCCGTTATCGACTCACAATACTCCCTTTTCCCATCACAATACTCCATTATGTCGTTTCCATTCTGTATGGCACTGTCACTGTTCACTATTGTAAGGTCTTGGTCTCTTAGTGTCACACCACTGTTCTCTATTGTGCCATCAGAGTTCTCTTTTGTGCCATCCCTGTACTCCTCTGTGTCACCAAAGTTCTCTATTATCCCATCACAATACTCTTGTGCCATCACAAATCTATATTGTGCCGTTGCAGTTCACTATTGTGAAGTGACAGTGCTCCATTGTCCAATCACAGTACTCTATTGTGCCATCACAATACTCTATTGTACCATCTCAATTTTATATTGTGCCATCACAACTCTATCGTGATGTCACAGTCCCCTATATCCCATTACTGTGCTGATTGTGCCGTCACAGTTCTCTATTGTGAATTCACATTGCTTCTTTGTCCAGTCATAGTACCCTATTATCCCATGATAATACTCTTATGTGCCATCACAATTTTGTACTATGCTATCACAATTCTCTATTGTGATGTCACAGTCGCCTATAGTTCCGTCACTGTGCTCCATTGTGCCATTACAGTTCTCTCTTGTGAAGCCACAGTGCTCCATTGTCGAGTCACAATACTTCTTTATCTGATCACAAGACTCCATTATGTAATCTCAATTCTGTATTGCGCTGTCACAATTCTCTATTGTGAGGTCATAATCCCCTATTGTCCCATCACAGTTCTCTTTTGTGCCATCACAGTGCTCCATTGTGTTACATAGTTCTCTATTTTCCCATCACAATACTCTTTAGTGCCATCACAGTTCTGCATTTTACCATCATAGTTCTCTATTGTGAAGTCACAGTGCTCCATTTTCCAGTCACAGTACCCTATTATACCATCACAATACTCTATTGTGCCATGACAATTTTATATTGTGCCATCACAATTCTCTATTGTGATGTTACAGTCCCCTGTAGTCCCGTCACTGTGCTCCATTGTGCCATCACCGTTCTTTATTGGGAAGTCATAGTGCTCCATGTCCAGTCACTGAACCCTATTATCCCATCACAATACTGTGCAATTACTATTTTATATTGTGCCATCACAATTCTCTATTGTGATGTCACAGTCGCCTATAGTCCCATCACTGTGCTCCATTTTGCCATTACAGTTTTTTATTGTGAAGTCACAGTGCTCCATTAATGAATCACAATACTCCTTTTTCCCATCAAAATATGTCGTCTCAATTCTGTTATTCGCTGTCCCTGTTCTCTTTTGTGAGGGTGTGGTCACCCTACTGTCCCATTACAGTGTTCTAGTGTGTCACTATTATATTATACTATATTATATTAATTATAATTAATTATATTAATTACATTGTGCCATCACAATTCTCTTTTGTGATGTCACAGTCCTATATAATCCCATCACTGTGCTTCATTCTGCACAACAGTTCTCTATAGTGAAGTCACAGTGCTCCATTGTCCAGTCACAGTACCACAACCAGTGATCCACAGCTCCCTTGCACTGTGGGTCCTGTAATCATCCTGGGTCTCTCAATGTGCTTTGGGTCAGGCCAAAGTGTCCACAGCCTTCTGGGTCCCCTTGTAGCACCGGAGCTCTCCAGGGACTGAAGCAGGTTGGGCTGAGGGGGTCTGATGGCCACTTTACTCCCTGTCTCCACGAGATATCTTTATTCACAGAGCTTTGGTGCTCCGCTGGTCTGTGGTTCCCGGTAGCATTTCAGGAACCAGACCACTCGCAGATTCCAGGTTAGTGCCATGGGGTCCAAACCACGGATGCCCTGAGTTCAGTTCACATCTTTGGACCCAAACGGGTCTCAGGGCCTAATCCACGCACTCAGTCCTGTTAGTGCTGAGTCCAGCCAGGGTCACGGGCCCAAACCGCACACTGAGCTCGCTGAGTTCAACTAGCGTCTCAGGGCCGGGACTGTGTGCCAAGTTCAGCTAGGGATCTGGGCCCAAACTGTGTGCCAAGTCCAGCCATAGTCTCAGGGCCTGGCCAAGCGCCAAACTCAGCTAGGGTCTCAGGACCCAAACCGCGTGCCAAGCTCAGCTAGAGTCTCAGCACTGAACTGCGCTCCGAACTCTGCCAGGGCCTCTGGGCCCAAACGGTGCGCCAAGCTTAGCTAGAATTGCAGGGGCCAAACTGCACACCAAGCTTAGCTAGGGACTCTGGACCCAAACTGAGTGGTGAATTCAGCCAGGGACTCTGGACCCAAACTGCATGCTAAATTCAGCTAGGGACTCTGGGCCTGAACCCACGTGCCGAGGTTAGCTAGAGTCTCAGGGGCTGGAATACACACCAAACGCTGCTAGGGTCTCAGGGGCCAATCTGCACGCCAAGCTCTGCTAGGGTCTCAGGGACCGAACCATGCGCCGAGCTCTGCTAGGGTCTCCAGAGCCGAACCAAGCGCTGAATCTAGTTTGGGTCTCAGGACATGAACCATGTGCTGAGTTAAGCTTGGGTCACAGGGCTGAAACTGCACGCTGAGTACTGCTAGAGTCATGGGATTCAAATCTTGCACAGAGTCCCCTCGCCCGCAGCAATTTACACTGGTCACCATGTCTATCACCTCTGCTGGAAGGTTCCCAGCTGCAAACCTCAGCTGCTGCCACTGCCGCTAACGCCCTGTTCCAAGAAAATCCCCACTCTTCCCGTGTGCAGGGGTACACAGGTTTTCTGTATTTTGGTCCTTTCGAACTCTGGAGTACTCCCACTGTAGTGGGGTGGGCACCTTGGTGTTTCTGGTTCAGAATTCCATATAATGCCCTGAATCGTTTACTGTAGCTTCTAAACATGGTCCATGCTGCTTGCCGCCATCTTGGATCCATCCACAATTCTCTATTGTGATGTCACAGTTTTTTATAGTCCCATCAATGTGCTCCATTGTGCCATCACAGTTCTCTATTGTGAAGTCATAGTGCTCCATTGTCCACTCACAGTACTCTATTATCCCATCACGATACTCTATTATGCCATCACAATTCTATGTTGTGCTGTCACTGTTCTCTATCGTGAGGTCATAGTCCTCTATTGTCCCATCACAGTGCTCCAGTGTCCCATCACAGTGTTCCTTTATGACATCACAGTTCTCTGTTGTGGGATCACAGTGCTCCATTGTCTCACCATAGTTCTCTATTATCCCATCACAATACTCTATAGTGCCATCACAATTCCATATTGCGCCATCACAGTTCTCTATTCTGAGGTCACAGTACCATATTGTCCCATCACTGTTCTCGATTGTGCCATCACTATTGCCCTTTGTAAAGTCACAGTACCATATTGTCCCATCACTGTGCTCCATTGTGTCACCATAGTTCTCTACTATCCTATCAGAATAATCTATTGTGCCATCGTAATTCTATATTGAGGCCTCACAGTTCTCTATTGTGAGATCACAGTCCCCTATTGTCCCACCATTGTGCTCCACACTTCTCTATTGTGTGCTATCACAATTCTCTATTGTCCAATCACAGTGTTTCTCTGTGTGGTCACAGTTCTGTATTGTGAAATCAGTCCACCATTGTCCAATAACAGTACTCTATTATGCCTCACAATACTTTATTGTGCCGTCACAGTTGTATATTTTGCCATCACAGTTTCTATTGGTGAGGTCACAGTTTCCTATTGTCCCCTCACAGTGCTCCATTGTGACTTAGTAATTCTCTGTTGTGAAGTCATAATGCTCCATTGTGCACTCACAGTACTCTGTTATCCCATCACAATTCTATATTTTGCCATCGCTGTTCTACATTGTGAGTTCACAGTCCCTTATTGTCCCTTCATTGTACTCTATTGTGCCACCAGTTCTCCATTGTAAATTCACAATACTCCCTTATTCCATCACAATACTCCATTATGCCATCATAATTCTATATTGTGCGGTCACAGTTCTCTATTGTGAGATCACACTCCTGAATTGTCCCCTCACAGTGCTCTCTTGTGCCATCACAGTGCTCTATTGTGTCACCATAGTTCTCTATTATCCCATCACAATACTCTCTTCTGCAATCACAATTCCATATTGTGCCATCACAGTTCTCTATTGTGAAGTCACAATGTTCCATTGTTCTATCACAGTACTCTATTATCCCATCACAATACTCCATTATGCCATCACAATTTTATATTCTCCCATCACATTTTGTGTTGTGAGGTCACAGCCCCTAATTGTCCTATCACGATGCTGCATTGTGCCATCACAATTTTCTGTTGTAAAGTGACAGTGCTTCATTGTCCAATCACAATACACTATTATTCCATCACAATACTCTATTGTGCCATCACAATTTTATATTGTGCCATCACAATTCTTTATTGCGTTGTCATAGTCCTCTATAGTCCCATCACTGTGCTCTATTGGGCCATGACAGTTCTCTATTGTGAAGTCACAGTGCTCATTGCCCAATCACAATACTCTATTTTCCCATCACAATACTCCATTATGCCATCACAGTTTTATATTGTACCATCACAGTTCTCTATTGTGAGTTCACAGTTCCCTATTGTCCCATCACAGTGCTCCATTGTGCCATCACTGTTCTCTATTGTGAAGTCACAGTGTTCCATTGTCCAATCACAGTACTCTATTATCCCATTACAATACCCTATTGTGCCATCAGAATTCTATATTGTGCCATCACAGTTCTCTATTGTGAAGTCACAGTGCTCCGTTGTCCAATAATTGTCTATTATCCCATCACAGTACTCTATTGTGCCATCGCATTTCTATATTTCACCATTACAGTTCTCTATTGTGAGGTCACAATCTTCTATTGTTTCATCACAGTACTCCCTTGTGTCATCACAATTTTCTATTCTTTCATAACAGTGCTCTGTTTTCCCATTACATTAGTCTTTTTGACATCACTATTCTGTATTATAGCGTCACAGTTGTCCATTTTTTCATCACAATGGTCTGTTTCTCATCATATTAGTCTATGGTACTAACACAAATCTTTATTGCACCACCACATTTCTCCAGTGTGAAGTTACAGTCCCCTATTGTCCCATGACAGTGCTTCATTGTGCCATCATTGTTCTCTCTTTTAAAATCACAGTTGTTCATTGTGCCATCACAGTTGTCTTCTGTTTCATAGCAGTGCTCTTTTGTCCCATGGCATTAATGTATTGTGAGATCACAATTCTATATTATGCCATCATTGTGTTCCATGTGTCCTCACAGTTCTTTGTTATGCCATCAAATTTCTCTATTGTACCACCGTTCTCTGTTATGAAGTTACAATCCCCTATTGTCACATCACACTGCTCCTTATTTCATAAGTTTTCTATTGCTTCATGGCAGTGCTTGGTAATCAAAATAACCCTTCTCTATTGTCCATCAAGTTTCCATATTGTGCCATTAGTGCTCCATTTTCCAATGAAGGGATTCTATTATCCCATCACAGTTCTCTGTTTTTCCATCAAAGTTCTCTGTTTTCCTATAACTATGCTCTTTATGGCATCACAGTTGTCTATTGTGCCATCACAAATCTCTGTTGTCTCATCACGGTACTCCATTATGCCATCACAGTTGTCTTTTTTTCATAACAATACTCCATTGTCTCTTCATATCAGTGTATTTTGACATCACATTTCTATATTGTACCATCACAGTCTCCATTGGTGAATCACAGTACTCTGTTATCCCATCACAGTACCCCATCCTGCCAATACAATTCTGTATTTGTACCATTATAGTTCTCCAATATGAAGTTACAGTCTCCTACTGTCCCAGACAGCCCTCCATTGTGCCATCACTGTTCTCTATTGTGCAATCACAGTGCTTTTGGGGACATCACTGTTTTCTTCAGTTTCATAACAATGCTGCTTTGTGCCATCACATTAATCTATTGTGAGATAACAATTCTATATTGTACCATCACTGTGCTCCCTTATGTTATCATAGGTCTCTATTATGCCATCACATTTCTCTGTTATGAAGTCACAGTCCCCTAATGTCCCATCACAGTGCTCCATTGTTTCATCTCAGTTGTTTATTGTTTCATCACCTTGCTTCATTTTCCCATCACTGTACTCAATTGTGCCATCACAATTCCATATTACACCGTCACAGCGCTCCATTGCTCATTCACAGTTCTTTGTTATTCCATCACAGTCTGTATTGTGTCATCATGCTCCTATATTGTCTTATAACAGTGCTGCATTTTGTCATCACAGTTCTCTATTGACTCATCACAGTGCTCCATTGTAATATCCCAGTATGCTGTTGTTCCATCTGTTGCCCCTTGTCCTTCAACATTTTATTTTATCCTATCACAGTGCTCAATTGTGCCATCACAGTTCTCTTGTGTCCACTGATAGTGTTCCAATGTCACATAACAGTTCTCTATTGTCCCATCACAGTGCTTCATTGTGTCACTACAGTTGTCTATTTTCTCATCACAGTGCTACATTGTAACATCACTGTACACTGTTGTTCCATCATAGTGCTCCATGTGCCAAAACACTTTTCTATTGTCTCATTACAGTGCACTATTATGCCAAAACAGTTCTCTATTGTCCTATTACAGTGCTCCATTGTCCCATCATTGGTCTCTATTCTGCCAGCACAGTTCCCTGCTGTGCCATCACAATTTTCATTAGAGTGCTCCATAATCCAATCACTGTTCTCTGTTATTCCATCACAGTCTTCTATTGTGCAATCACTGTCTTCTGTTGTTCCATCACAGTGCTCCATTTTGCCATTACAGTTCTCTGTTGTCCCATCAGAGTGCTCCATAATCATTCTCTCTTGTCTTATGATAGTGCTTCATTGTGTCATTCCAATTTTCCATTGTCCCATAATAGTACCTAATTTTGTCATCCCATCACAGTGCTCCACTGTGCCTTCACAGTTCTCTGTTGTCCCATAAGTGTTCTTTACTGCCATCACAGTGCTCCATATTCCAATCACAGTTCTCAATTATCCCACCACAGTTCCCTAGGGTGCCATCACATTGATCCATCACAGTTCTCTTATCTCATCGTAGTTCTCTATTGTTTCATCACAGTTCTTTATTGTCCCATAACAGTGCTCCATTATGTCATCACAGTTCTCTACTGTCTCATCACAGAACACTCTTGTCCTTTCACAGTGCTCCATGGGCAAAGACAGTTCTGTATTGTTCCATCACAGTGCTGCTGCATTGTGCCAAAACAGTTCTCTATTGTCTCATAACAGTGCTCCACTGTCCCATCATAGGTCTTTATTCTGGCACCACAATTCTCTGTCGTGCCATCTCAGTTCTCTTCTGTCCTATCAAAATGCTCCATTTTCTCATCACTGTTCTCTATTGTCTCATCAAAGTGCTGAATTGTGCCATCTTAGTTCTTTGTTGTTTCATCATAGTGCTCCATTGTGCCATTCTAGTTCCCTGATGTCCTGTGACAGTTCTTCATTGTGCCATCTCAGTTCTTCATTGTTCCATCATAGTTCTCCATTGTGCCATCACTGTTTTCTATTGTTTCATTATTTTGTTCCAACATGCCATCACATTTCACTGTTGTCCCATCACAGTGATCTACTGTCATCACAGTTCTCTGTTGTGTCATCACATTGTCTTTTTTCCCATCAGAGTTCTCTATTCTTCTGTCACGTTGTTCTATTGTGCCATCACAGGTCTCTGTTGTCTCATCTCAGTCTTCCATTGTGCCATCATAGTTGTCTATGGTTTCATAACAGTGCATGTTTTCTCATAACATTAGTCTATTGTAATATCACAATTTTATATTGTACCATCACAGTGCTCCACTGTCTGATCACAGGGTCTCTAATATGCATCACTGTTTTCTGTTGTAAAGTCATAGTGCTCTATTGTCTAATCGCTGTACTCTATTGTGCCGTCACAATTCTGTTTTGTACCGTCATAATTCTATATTACGCCATCTCAGACCACCTTTGCACCATCACAGTTTTCTAATATTTCATAGCTGTGCTCCATCACAGTTAGTCTTTGGTGACATCACTATTCCACATTGTACCGTCACAGTGCTCCATTGTCCCATCATATTAGTCTATTGTGATATCACAGTTTTATGTTATATCATCACAGTACCTCATTGTTGAATCACGGTACTCTATTATCCCATCACAATACTCTACCCTGCAAATACAATTCTGTATTGTACCATCACAGCTCTCCAATATGAAGTCACAGTCTCCTACTGTCCCAGACAGTGCTCCATTGTGCCATCACTGTTCTCTATCACAGTGCTTCTTTGTGCCATCACAGTTGTCTTCAATTTCATAACAGTGCTGCTTTGTCCCATCACATTAGTCTATTGTGAGATAACAATTCTATATTTACCATCACTGTGCTCTGTTGTGTCATCACAGTTCTTTAGTGTACCATCATAATTCTATATTGCACTATCACTGTTCTCTATTAATAGTGAAGTCTGAGTCCCCTGTTGTCGCATCACTGTGCTCCATTCTGCCATCAGAGTCCTCCATTGTGCTATCACAGTTTATACCATCACTGTGCTCTGTTATGCCATCACAATTCTATATTGTGCCATCACCATTCTCTGTTGTCCTATGAAAGTGCTCTTTATGCCATCACAATTGTCTATTGTTTCATGACGGTTCTTGGTTGTCCCATAACCACTTTCTATTGTCCATCAACATTATATATTGTGCCCTCAGTGCTCCATTGTCCAATCACAGTTCTCTACTATTTCATCACAATATTGTGTTTAGCCATCCCAATTCTCTATTGTCTCATCACTATGCTCCATTGTGCCATCACAGTTCTCTACTGAGCCATCACAGAACTCTGTTGTTTCATGACAGTGCTCCGTTGTCCCATCACAGTTGTCTATGGTTTCATAACAGTGCTGTTATCCCATCACATTAGTATTTATGACATCACTATTCTACATTGTACCATCACATTGCTCCATTGTGCCATCACAGTTCTCTATTGTAACATCACAACTCTATATTGTAACATTACAGTTCTATATTGTGCTATCACAGTTCTCTGTTTTCCTATAACAATGTTCTTTATGCCATCACAGTTGTCTGTTTCATGACAGTGCTTGGTTGTCCAATAACTGTTCTCTATCGTCTATCAATGTTCTAGATTGTGCCAATAGTGCTCCATTGCCCAACCACAATTCTCTGCTATCCCGTCACAATACTCTGTTTTGCCATTGCAATTCTCTATTGTGCCTGCACTGTGCTCCATTGTTTCATCACAGTTCTCTATTGAGCCATCACAGCTCTCCATTGTCTCATCACTGTTCTCCACTGTGCCATCACAGTTGTCTATTGTTTCATATCAGTGCTCTGTTGTCACAACCCTTTAGTCACAGTCCGCTGTTATCCCATCACAGTTATCTCTTGTGACATCACTGTGTCCCATTGTGTCACCATAGTTCTCTATTACCTTATCACAATACTCTATTGTGCCATCACAATTCTATATTGTGCTGTCATAGTTCTCAATTCTGAGGTGACAGTCCTGTATTGTCCCATCACATCTATTGTCCAATCACAGTGTTCCATTGTGTCATCACAGTTCTATATTGTGATGTCACAGTACTCTATTATGCCATCACAGTTCTCTATTGTACCATCACAATTCTGTATTCCGCTTTCACAGTTCTCTTTTGTGAAGTTACAGTCCCTATTGTCCCATCCCAGTGCTCCATTGTGTCACCAAAGTTCCTTATTATTCCATCATAATACTTTATTATGCCATCACAATTCTATATTTCACCATCACTGTTCTCTACTGTGAGATCACTGTCCCCTGTTGTCCCATCACAATTCTCTATTGTCCAATCACAGTGTTTCATTGTGTCATCACAGTTCTCTATTGTGAGGTGACAGTGTTCTATTGTCCAATCACAATGCTCTATTGTGGCATCACTTTTCTATGTTGTACATCACAATTCTTTATGTGAAGTCATAGTCCCCCATTGTGCCATCACAGTGCTCCTTTTTGTCATCACAGTTCTCTCTTTTCCCATCAGTTTTCTATTGTTTCATAACAGTGCTCTGTTGTCCCATCACATTAGTCTTTTGTGACATCACTATTCCATATTGTACAATCACGGTGCTCTAATGTGTCATCACAGTTGTCTATTGTTTAATCACAGTGCTCCAGTGTCCCTTCACATAATTCTATTGTGACATCACAATTCTATATTTTACCATCACAATGTCGCATTGTTGAATCATGGTATTCTCTTATCCCATCACAGTACTCTACCCTGACAGTACAATTTTGTATTGCATCATCACAGTTCTCCAATATGAAGTCACTATCTCCTTTTGTCCCATGACAGTGCTCCATTGTCCCATCACAATTGTCTTCTGTTTGCTAACAGTGCTCTATTGTCCCGTCACATTATCTATATTGTTCATCACTGTGCTTTGTCCTCATAGTTCTCTATTATGCCATCACAGTCCTCTATTGTACGGTCATATTCTACATTGCGCCATCATAGTTCTTTATTGTGAAGTTATAGTCCCCTATTGTCCCATCACACTGCTCCTTATTTCATAAGTTGTCTATTGTTTCATGACAGTGCTTGGTAATCAAAATAACCCTTCTCTATTGTCCATCAAGGTTCTATATTATGCCATCAATGCTCCATTTTCCAATGAAGGTATGCTCTTTATGGCATCACAGTTGTCTATTGTGCCATCACAGTTGTCTTTTGTTTCATCACCTTGCTTCATTTTCCCATCACCATACTCTATTGTGTCATCACAATTCCATATTGCACCATCGTAGTGCTCCATTGCTCACTCACAGTTCTCTATTGTACCATCACATTCCTATATTGTCTTATAACAGTGCTGCATTTTGTCATCAGTTCTCTATTGACTCATCACAGTGCTCCATTGTAATATCCCAGTATGCTGTTGTTCCATCTGTTGCTCCATGTTCCTCAACAATTGAATTTTATCTTATCACAATTCTCAGTTGTGCCATCACAGTTCTCTTGTGTCCAGTGATAGTGCTCCAGTGTCACATAACAGTTCTCTATTGTCCCATCACAGTGCTCCATTGTGCCCTCACACTCCTCTTTTGCTCCATCACATTGTTCCTTTCTCCCATAAAAGTTCTCTCTCTTGTACCATCACAGTCATCTTTAGTCCCATCACAGTGCTCCATTCTGTCACCATAGTTGTCTATTTTCTCGTCACAGTGCTACATTGTAACATCACTGTACACTGTTGTTCCATCATAGTGCTCCATGTGCCAAAACACTTTTCTATTGTCTCATTACAGTGCACTATTATGCCAAAACAGTTCTCTATTGTCCTATTACAGTGCTCCATTGTCCCATCATTGGTCTCTATTCTGCCAGCACAGTTCCCTGCTGTGCCATCACAATTTTCATTAGAGTGCTCCATAGTCCAATCACTGTTCTCTGATATTCCATCACAGTCTTCTATTGTCCCATTACACTTCTCTGTTGTCCCAT
The DNA here is from genome assembly GCF_903995435.1 of Acomys russatus. Classification (NCBI taxonomy): domain Eukaryota; kingdom Metazoa; phylum Chordata; class Mammalia; order Rodentia; family Muridae; genus Acomys; species Acomys russatus. The sequence goes on along the minus strand of NC_067142.1, from coordinate 27,567,138 downwards.
CATAGTGCTCCATTGTCATCACAGTTCTCCATTTTCCCATCACAGTTCTCTATGGTGCCATCACAGTGCTCAGTTGTGCTATAACACTTCTCTGTTGTCCCATTACATTACCCAGTACTCTTCGTAGTGCCCCATTGTTCTATTACAGTGCTGCATTGCACTATCTCATACCTGCCCTTTTCCTTTGCAGTGCTCCTTTGTCCCATCACAGTGCTCATTTTCCTGTCCCTATGCCTTACTATTTAATCAAAGTGCTCCTTTGTGCCATCACAATGTTCCACTGTGCTATCGCATTACTCCACTGTCCCTTGACAATGCTCCGTTCTCTAACTACAGTACACCTTTGTGCCATTGCAGTGCTCTATAGTTGCTTTTGCTCAGACTGTTTTAGTACAGCAACAAAGATCAAAATAGAGATATGGTCAAAATGTATTGCATAAAAGAGATTTTTAATTTAAAAAAATCACAGTGCCTTTGTCCACCATTCCTATTCTTCACTGTTCCATCACAGTACTTCTTTTCCTCTTGTCCCATCATGGTACTTTATTGACCCTTCAAGGTGCTGCATTGGGCCATCATAGTGTTCTGTTTTCTGTCACAATGCTCTACTGTCTTCACAATGTCTCACTGTCCCATCATAGTGCCCCTTTCTCCCATCACATTGATGCACAAACCTGTGGCAGTGCTCTTATGTACCCTCGAAATTCTCTATTCACAGTTCCCTACTGTTCTATCACTATGTTTCTTTGTCTCCTTTCCTTACAGTTTTCCATTGCTCTATTACTTTGTCCCATTGTCCCATCACAGTTCCCCATTATCCTATCATAGTGCTCCAGTATCTCATCATAGTGCTCATTTGTCCTTCTGTAATATTCCACTGTCACATCACATGCTCCAATATTCTATCATAAAGCACTATAGCCCCATAACAATTCCTCATTAGTATAGTGCTCTGTTGTGTCACCACTATGCTCCATTATTCCATCATAGAGCTCTGTCATCACAGTGCTTCATTGTTCCATGACAGTGTTCAATCTTCCCATTAAAGTGCTCTATTTTGCCCTTTCAAGGCTTTGTTCAGTGCTCCATTGCGTCTTCACTGTGCCTCGTTGTCCAATTCACTGGGCTGTCATAGTACTGCATTCATTGTGTCTATTGTGCCATCACAGTGCCACACTGCTCCTTTGTCATGTCACAGTACCCCACTGTTGAATCAGTTTGTGCTCAGTGTGTGTGTCTGTCTCTGTCTGTCTGTCTGTGTCTCTCTGTCTCTGTCTGTCTGTCTGTCTGTCTGTCTGTGTCTCTCTGTCTCTCTCTGTCTCTGTCTGTCTGTCTGTCTGTCTGTCTCTGTCTCTCTCTCCCTCTCTCCTCTCTCTCTCTCTTCTTTCTCTGCTGCTAGGGTACAGTTACAGCGCGCAGGAAACAGTTTGTGGAAACTCACAAAGTTTACTGAGAACTGGTGTAGCAGACAGCCAAAACTAGGCAAGCACCTCTACCTCTGAGCTGCCCAGCCCCAACAAGAAAGACATTGTTGTTGGTTGTTGTTATTGTTGTTTCTGTATCTATTTTGTTTGCTAGTTTGTTTTTTAAGACAGAGTTTCTCTGTGTCACTGCCCTGGCTGTCCTAGAACTTGCTTTGTAGACCAGGCTGGCCTCAAAGTCAGAGATCCACCCACCTCTGCCTCCCGAGTGCTGGGATTATAGGCATGCGCCACCATGCCTGGCTTGTAATACTTAACTATGAATGCAACTGATAAACATGAAGATTCCCCAGAATTAGACTCAGCATAATATAGTCTGGCACATCTGGCAGATATTCAGGGCTGGAGAAGTGACTCAGAGGTTAAGCAAACATACTGCTCTTGCCCAGGACCATGGTTTGATTGAAAGCATCCACATCAGTGGGTTCACAGACACCTGTAATTGCAGTTCCGGAGGACACAGTACCTCCTTGGGCATCTGCACTAGGATGTATATACATAATTTTCAAAGACAGATCTTTTCAAAGATCCATTTACCTTATGTGTGGGTGGTTTGTCCGTATGTATGTATGTGCACTGTGTGCATGCAAATCCTATGGAGGACATCAGAGAACATCGCATCTGCTGGTACTGGAGTTACAGTTGGTTGTATGCTGTCATGCAGGTGCTAGGACTCAAACCTGATTCCTCTGCAAGAGCATTGAGTTCATCATTTTAATCCACTGAGTCATCTTTCTCACCCTCCAATGACCCTTTAAAAAACAAGATATATGTAGTATATTTGGTTCGATCAGTTATCATTTATTTGGGGGGCACATTATGACATTGTCTCTTTTTTAGTGAAAACCATTTCAAGAGAAATGTCAGCTTTTTAAATGAAAATTATTTTAAAAAAACCAACCCATAATTTAAATGCCTGTCGCTTTGGTGATGATAGCATTCTTCAATGGCTTGTTTGCTAAAGGGAAGTGTCTTTAAACATGTCCCCTTTCGGCACAAATTGTGTATCCTATTTAATTCCTTTACTATATTAACAGGGGTAGAATCCCACCTAAAAATGCAGTGAGAGATAATAAGGTCGGTACAGTGTTCTCTGCTGCCCACGGCCTGGGAGGAGCTGCAGAGAGCTTATTTCTCTGCTTCATCTGTGGCTTGGAAAAGTGTGACTCTGAGCCAGGAACAGAGAGCCTGCCTCCTCTTCATTAATAGAAAGCAGTTGACAGTAATCAATAAAGTGTATATGAAATGCTAGTATTAGTATCTTCGTAGAGGCAACAGTATGAAAAGGAGTCCCAGACGCTTAAAATCTGTGATTAGGACTGTGATGGTGCCTTGGTGGTCAAAGTGTTTGCTGTGCAGCATGCAGACTGGAGTTTGGTTCCCAGAACCCGTGTAAATCTAGCACATCTGTGATCCCCGTCTGAGGACTTGAGGGCTTTAGAGGAGGCTTCTTTTGTGCCCGCATTCCCTTAGCTGCAAGCTGTGGCTGTGAAAGTGGAAACCATCTGACACTTGCCAAACTCTAAAGAATACTCTGCAATACGGGTCACCTCTGCTGTAACAGGAAAGAGAAGTTGGGCTCAGTTCCAAAACTACAAAGGCAAGTGGAAATCTGTGTAGGCTGAAGAAGTGAGTGGATGGAAAGTTGCTTAAAAAGACACATGATGGGTTGGGGGATTCTTACAGAACTGACCTGACTGAATTTTTTATTTTTTAATATTTGTGTTCATGAGTGTGGTATTCATTTGTATGAGTACTGGCAGGGAAATACCGTGGTGCATATATACAGGTCAGAGGGCAAACTGGCCTGTAAGTTCCTGTCTTCTGTCTTATTTGAGATAGGGTCCCTTGTTTGCTAGAGCTTATCTGGCCAGCAAGTTTCCAGGGATCCTGTCTCCATCTCCCTCCTCACTGAAGGGGCTCTGGGGTTACAGGTACCTCACTGCAGGAGCTCTGGGGTTACAGGTACCTCCTGCCACGCCTGGAGAAGAGCATCTTCCTAGCATTTTTCTCAACCCCGGGCTCTTTTTAGTCTTCCTGCCTCACCCTTTCCTAGGTATTTGAACCATTTACTTTTAGGGTGTGTATATGTGTGATGTACCATATATGTGTGCTCATGTGTGTACAGGTGTGCATACCCATGTGCATGGGTTCCAAAGCTAAAGAATGGAAGTGAGTGGTTTCCCCTGTTGTTTTTCAGTGTGTTCCCTTGAGACAGAGTCTCTCACTGAACTGGAAGTTCCCTGTTATAGCTGAGCTGGCTGGCCAGCAAGCTCCTAGGATCCTGCCTGTCTTCACTCCCCCAAAACGGAGTTACAGACATGCGCAGCCTGGCCCAGCTTTGAGATGGTACTGGGGATTTGATTCAGTTCCTCATGCCTGTGGAGCAAAAGCTCTTACCCACTAAGTCGTGGCCCCAGCCTCAGCCATAAGCCTTTCTAAAGCAGTGGATTGAGAGAGCTTGGGCTTCTGTCAGCGGCTCTGGTCCTGATGCAGGGTACCTGATAAGAGGAGGGTGGCAATAGCTCACATGAGAGGAAGGCATATGAAACCAGGTTACAGCGGTTGTTCCAGTTGTAAGTCTAGATTTGGATTGTCATGAATGTACCCTTTAAGCATTCCAACTTGACATTGTGCTTACTGAAAAGCTTATCCCCGTAAATATAGCTCTTTAGGCAAACATGCACTTTATTGAAGTGCTTCGGTTGCCATGACAACATCTCTGGAATTTATAGCAGCTTGTTTTGAGAGAACTTCATTTCCACTCTCTGAGGCTAAAGTTCCTTCCAGCCTCCAGGCTCACCATATGATGAATTCCATTGTTCAGAAGATTTAGACATGCAAAATACAGCTTGCAGAATAAAACTTGGGCCTTTGCAGTTAATGGATATGAATTTTAGATAGGTAGTTTTAAAAATTTTAACTTAAAAAAAATTACTTAAGCTATGTTAACAACCGAAAACAGTCACTCCAAAAAGAAAAAAAAAAGTCTGTCAACTTTATTCCCCAGTGGCAGACACTTTCAGTTCATGAGAAAGCTGAGTGTTGCTCTTTGTTTTGATTCACTCAAATCTCAGTGCTATACTTTTGTAGCATCTTAGTCTATATTACTGCTCATGTTGTAGTTTCAGCTATATCAACTGGTTTGTCAATAGACAAAACAAAATTTTACCTCTTTGTATCTCTGCTCCGCTCCCCAGATATATACCTGTCTTCTTCCCATTCTTCCATTCAAGTGATATAATTTTACTAATTTTTTAAATTATGCTAATTTTGGCCTGATCAGTATCACTACATACGTTATATTAGACCCATGTTTAAAATATTTGCAAGTGAACCATGGGATATATTGTTGGTTTATTTTTTATGCCTTTTAATGTACTAAGAGATTATAGATGTTTAAGTCAGGGTAAACATGCAGTGCCTTTTTTATGGTGAAAACGTTTAAAGTTCTTTCTTCTTGCTCTATTTTTTCGAAATATGCATTGCAATGTCGAGGACACCAGAATGTCTTGCTTGTGTTTAATTGCATCTTTGTTTTCAAATATCATTTTCTTTTCCCTATAGCTCACTTCATTTTCTTTGGCATTAGTCACTTTCAGAATTATCACCATCCTGTTTTTCTCATTTCCCTTCCCTTTCCTCTTTTTTCCCCTTCTTCTTCCCTCTCTTCCCCTCCCTCCTCCTTCTCCTCCTCTCCTGTTCCCCCTCCTCTTCTCTTTCTCTTCCCTCCCCTCTTCCTCCTACTCTATCCTTTTTCCTTCTTCTCTTCCTCCCCCTCCTCCTCTTTTTCCTCCCCTGCTCTTCCTCCTTCCTATCTTCATTCACTCTCTCCCTTCTCCCTTCCTCTTTTCTTCATTCATTCCTTTCTTCCTGCTAGATAAACCTAGAAACTTGTACATACTAGGCAAGTATGTGCTCTATCACTGAACTATATAGCCAGTCCTTCAGTATCTGTTAATATAACCTTTATTGAATCTTCATGATTTGTATGCATTATGCCCACCCCCTGGTTTCATTATGTGCTTCTGTAACAGAATACTTGAGGCTGGATCATTTATAATCAATGTAAGATTATTTAGCTCACAATTCTGGAGGCCGGACAGGCCAATATCAAGATATCAGCATCTGATGAAGGCCTTTGTGCTGCTTTACCCCACGGCAAAAGACAAAGAACAAAAGAGGAGAGAGAATAAAAGATTTCCTGAGGTCTCCCGCCTTCTCATAAATAGCACCCATTCATTCCTGAATGTGGAACCCTCATAACACATCTCTGTAGGCCCTACCACCCAGCACTGTTGTAGTGGAGATCACGTGCTTAGTGCATCTTCTTTAAGTGTGACTTCACACCATTTTGCTTGCCCTCAGTCCAGGATCCTACTTATCCAAACAAACTCAGGCTTACCCCATCAGAAGAATGTGTCTGCAGTTTGCTGCCAGGATGGGTGGAGTCTGTACCTGTGGCATGGAATCTGTAGCCAGGATGAGGCCCAGGCTTGTGCACAGCCCTCTACTTCCACATCCTCTTAGCTTGTTCCTGTCCTAGCTCCCCTCACCCTCTCCTTCCTGGGCCTTCGACATGACTACAAATAGCATCCATTCACTCATGAGTGTAGAACCTCTCCTTAGGCCCTGCCACTCGGCACTGTTGCACTGGGGATTACATGCAGCATGTATTCCTGTACATTCCATATGGCCAGCTTAGGACCTCTCAGAATGGAGCATCGCTTTCCAGGCATTATGCACTTCTTAGCTTCCACAGAGTCTGCTTTTGACTTTGATGCCTATGTCCTTTGCTGATCTTAGACTAATAGGTTGAGTGAGTTCAGCCTGCCATCTTTATCCAAAATTTCTAAGTAACTGTATTTTTGTTGTTTATTAAGACATTTGCTTTCATTTTGTTTATATGTATTTGTATGTGCTTATGCTTATATATGAACATATGAACATGCATTTAGGTGCCTGTGGAGGCCCTAAGAGAGCATCAGATTCACTGTAGTTACAGGCAGTTGTTAGCGACACAATGTAAGTGCTGGAAGCTGAATTTGGGTTCTCAGGAAGAGCAGCAAGCACTCTTAACCACTGAGCCATCTCTCCAGCCCAGCCTCTTTTATTTTTTTCATTTTGAATCCTAGGCTAGTCTGCAGCTCACTGTATTTCCCAGGCTGGCCTTAAACTTGTAACCTTCCTGGCTCAGTCTCCTGGAGTGAAAGCATATACCCCACAATCACCCAGTAACTAGTACTAACAGTTAAGAGATAGTATATTTATATTTTAAATGTAAGTTACCCCATCTTTATCTCTTACTCTTTCTGGATAATTTGGACAGACTTTAGCTAAGAACGTCCATTCACAATTAATTTTTATTCCTTCTACATAAATTTCCCCATACATTCTGTTATCTTAGACTTTACCTCTTGTGCTCTTGAGCCTGTCACCTCAGATTCTTCCAGAACCTTCTTGTTTTATTGTGATTTCTGCTGCTTTGATAACACACCATGACCAAAAGCATCTTGGAAAGGAAAAGATTTATTTCACCTTATAGTTTATAGTCCATCATCCAAGGATGTCTGGGCAAGAAGCTGGGGAAAGGAGCTGATGCAGAAGCCATGGAGGGAACCACTTACTGGCTGTTCTTCATGGCTTGCTCAGCCTGCTTTCTTATAGAACCCACGGCCACCAGCACAGGGATGGCAGCATCCACAATGGACTGGGCTCTCCTTCATCAATCATTAATCAAGAAAACGTTCTACAGGCCAGTGTTATAGAGACATTTTAAAGTACTTACTTTTTTCTACTTTCTCCTTAACCCTTTCCCTTTTACTTGTGTAGAACTATTTTAAGATCTAAACAGTGGTACCATTCTCCTCTTACCCATACCTGATTTCTCCTTCCTCTTCTCTCTCATACCCCACCTGTGCTGTTGTTTCGGTCTGAAGTGCCCCCCAAGGCCCCTCTGCTAACTGCAGGCTGCGGGGATCAGAAGGGCACTGATCTCATCAGAGGCTGACTTCACTCAGATTTGTCATGGGGTGGCATCACTGGGAAGAGGTGTTGAGTAGCTGGTTAGAGCCTCACTGAAAGAAGTGGCATTCTGAAAAGATGTTTAATCTTTTCTCCAAAAAGTCTGTGGTGCCTTTACCCGCTGCTGCATAGCTGCTGCGAGATGAGTAGCGACCTCCATGGCAGGCTGCCTGCATGACGTTCCGCCTCCCCAGGACTCAGGACTGACCAGAGGTTGAAAGGAAACTTGTCCCCAAAACGAGCTTTCCATGCTTCAAACTGATTGCCTTAGTTATTTTGTCATAAAAATAAGGAAAAGGGGGGGCATACTCAGATAGCTTTTCCACACGCCTCATATATGTGGGAGTTCCAGGGTAGTAGGCTGCCTGGAGAAAAAACAGCCAAATGCCATGGACATGTGTGTCTACAGATACTTACTGTTGCCGGGTGCTTTTCCCCCCTTGATTAAAAGTGGCATGATGCTTTGATAAAAATGTCGACCATGTTAGTGAAACTTGACTTCCCTGTTTAGGCAGGTGCAGTGAAGGACTACATTAAGATGATGCTACAGAATGAGTCTCTGAAGTTTCTGGTCTTCGCTCACCATTTGAGTATGCTCCAAGCTTGCACAGAGGCTGCCATCGAAAATAAGGTACTGTGATGATGTTTCTATGAAATAATTTCTAGAAGGCGCATTTTCACTATACTAAGTATCACTTTTAGTCTCATGATTTATGTGTTTTTTTTTTTTTTATCTTTTTTGGATAAAGTTTTAAAAATACTTTATTTAATAACAATTTATTAAGTATTTTCTTTAAATTCTTAATAATATTATTACTATGTATACGCTTTTCTTCTTTATATCAATCTTAAAAGTTTTCTTCTGTTTAATTTATCTGAGTTAATTAAGGCTCTTCTGTCTTGACAACCATTGTGGGAACTCCCTTTCTGTCCCTGGAGAATGTTGCTATAACAAATGAAAATCCTAAATGGTTCGATTTTACCAATGACTCAGGAGCCAGATATTGGGGTGAAAACCTGCTAGCAGAGAGTTAAAGAAAGCACTCAGATGACCTTCCTACACAGCTCACATCCTGATGGAAAAAGTCAAAAAGCCACAAGCCAGAAGATTGCTAGTTCACCCAACAGCCCAGGAGGAAAAAGCTAAAATCCAAAAAGGCTAAGAGTTCCTTCTACTTCTCCACAGTGTCTTAAATAACCATCTCTCAAATTCTTTCCTTTCTACTTAATCCCTATCAGCTGATTTCTTGCTCCACCTCTTGACCTAGGGTTAACTTTATTAAATCCTGTGTACAGAAGGCTCTTGGGTTAAAAGTGTGCTAGGGCTGAGCCACACCAAACAAGAAACAGGTATTTACAGCTCACGATCTCGGATCCACAATGGGATCAAATATCCTGCAACAGGAGATACAGGGCATGAAAGTGACTTAATCGCACCACCACCTAACTGTGACTAATGGAAGAGAACAAATCCAAGGAAAACCATTGCCCCCAGTGTATGTGACCACACACTACAGACACTTGTCACTAAGAACGAGCATAGACTCAGTAAAGCGCATGGCTTCTCCGTGAGGTCAGGGATCCTCCCCGACTCCTGAGATCCACCTCGATGCCAGTGTTCACATCAGTGACAGCATCTCCCATTGTTCACTTCAACGTTGTACTTGCCATCTGTCCTGTAAGTGCTTGGTGCTTGCTTGAGTGTTTGGAGGCAGCTGTAAGAAATTTCCTGGCACGTGGTGTGCATCTTGTACAGGTGGAGGAATACAGCCAGTACAGGTCGGTGTTTTCAAAATCAGGACTAAAGCCAGGTTAGACATGAACTAGTGTGTTCATGATCTGATCTGGTGTCTTCTTTCACAGAAGGATTTACGATGGTATTGTGTGATGCCATACCATGTCACCGATACTTTCTCATTGATGTTCACTCTCTGAGAAAGACTTTATTAACTTTACAACTAATCTTTTAAATGCCTAACCAAAGAAAAAAGATTCATATTGTTTTCCTATTCTGAATTTATTTAATTTTAAATTTTCTGGATTCTGATCCAGGCATAGCAATCCACTTTTCCTCCTCACATCCGTCCTACTGATGTGTTGGACTCTCAGCTTCACAGAGTTAAAAATGTAGGTATTCATGGAGGGAGGTGGAGTTCTCCCCAACTTTTTCCCTACCCGAACCGTGTATTTTCTTTAGAAAGATCCTGCAAGGATTTTATAATCTGTACGGGATTCTAAGTGGCTCATTGGTCAGGTTTGTATGCTTCCTGAAGAAACAAAGTTACTAAGTTAAGGCTGGAGGGATGCCCTGGTGAGTGAAGTGCTTGCTTCGCAAGCTTGAGGGGCTGAGACACAGCAGGTGTCTGTAATCCCAGTCCTGCTGTGAGGTGGGCAGCGGACACTGGAGGATCCTTGAAAGCTCATAGGCTGCTGCGAGCCTGTTGTACATGGCAGAAAAGCTAGGTGAAGGCAAGGACCGCCCCCTGAGGGGGTTATCTGACCTGCACTTCCACACCATGGCAAACACCTGCACTCACACGTATGAACAGGTTCGAAAGCCAAAAAAAGAAAGAAAGAATCATTTAATGATACTTGATAGTCTCGTTTTAAAAGTAAATATATTTATTTTTTAACTTTTATGTGATTTTTTTTTCATGGAATCTATACATCTTTAGGGTAACTTATTTTTATGAGGTTGAGCTAGTTCTTTTTAGCTACTTCTAACACACGGCTCTTCTTCACAGCTTAAATTGCTCTTGAAGACAGTCTGTTCAGTTTAACACTTAATGATTCTCCATTTTTTAAAGGTGTGTGTGGGTGTCTTAATTCCTCACTTCAATGGATACAATCATCTTACACAGTTCTTTTAAGTTTAATAATGTGAAATAAGAGGTCATGAAAAGTAGATTTAGACTGTTACTTTGCCTGGTAATATTTAGTTATACTTCAGAAATGTACGAATCACTCTCTTTGTACCTTTCTAATACCTGAACAAAATCATCTCTCTTTTCTCTCTCATATGGTTTTGGTTTTACTCTGGAGTAACTGCTCCTGTGACCCTAAAGTTACTCCTCCCTGCTGCCTAAAGGTTGTGTATTAACTTGTATAGACTGTTACTGGAGAAATATTTGCTTCATTTGAAAAGGTATGCACAGAGCTCCTGTTGTGTTAAAGTGGTTGTCTAACTTATTTTTCTATTGCTGTGTAAAGATACCATGACCAAGGCAGCCTTTAGAAGAAAGAGTTTACTGGGCTTACAGTGTCAGAGTGTGAGTCCGTGACCATCATGCCAGGGAGATGGCAGGCAGGCTAGTGCTGGAGCCAATGCCTAGAAATTAGATGTTGAGATTACAACCACAAGGCAGAGAGAGAGACTACCTGAGAATGTCATAGGCTTGTGAAACCTCCACACCTACCCCTAGGAACACACTTCCTCCAACATGCCCACACCCCCCAATCCTTCCCAAACCGTTCCACCAGATGGGGACCAAGTGTTCAACATGTGAGTCTCTGGACTCACATTCTCATCCAAGCCACCGTAGAGGTATGAGGATGCATTAAACATAGAGCCTATCTTCACGTAGGTTACAAAGTCAGAAATTGGAGTTGTGGGCAAAAGGTTCAGCAGGTAAAGGCTCTTGTCACCCAACCTAATAACCTGAGTTCAGTCTCTGAAACCAACATGGTAGAAGGAGAGAACTAACTCCTATAAGTTGTCCTCTAACCTCCATGTATGTACCATGGCACCCATGCATGTGCACACTCACATGCACGCACACATGTATAATAAAATTTTAAGTAAGAAATTGTTATATTTTGTTAAAATTCTTACTGTATAACGTGTGATGATGTACAATTTTAACCACGTTGCATCTTTATATGACTGAAATAAGGCTGCCCGGGGCTTGTCTAATTGTGCTCTTTCCCTTACTGATGCTAGGCTCGCTACATCAGGATAGATGGAAGTGTTCCATCTTCAGAAAGGATCCACCTGGTTAATCAGTTTCAGAAGGACCCCCACACCCGCGTGGCTATCCTGAGCATTCAGGCTGCTGGCCAGGTAAGGGATCCAGGTCCTGTGTGATAAGAAAGTGTCATGGACATAACGAATTGCCCACTAACTCTAACTTTATTGTAATTTTGTATCTAGATGTCAATTGTAGTAAGTATTCACTCTACTTGAATGCTATAAAATATAGAAGGCAGCCTCATACTTTTAGTTTTTGAAGTTTTCATACATGTACCTATATGTACCTTAGTCATGTCCACCCCTTACTACTTTCTTCAGCTCCCCTCACCCTCCTCCAACCCTCCTAACTTTGTTCCTTTTTTTTCAACAGCCCATTGGGTCCAATGAGTGCTGCCCATGTGCACATGGGTATGAAGTCACCCACTGGGCGTACACATCCTACCAGGGTCCACTCTAACCAGAGAAAGGTGACTCAGGCTGACCTTTGGCCTCTGTGCATGCACACACATGAGGGCTAACCAATGAAATGTTCTCAGGTAGATTCTTTCAGCCTGCACAGTAATAGTTCCACAAAGTCCTTAGCACCATATCCCTTCTGGCATTTTTGTATTGTATTGTTTTGTTTTGTGTGCTTGCCTATGTGCTTGCTTTTTTGAAATGAGGTTTAACTTTATTAGCCCTGGAAGACCTGGAACTCACTTTGTAGACCAGGCTGGCAGGTCCGCCTGCCTCTGCCTCCCAAGTGCTGGAATTAAAGGCGTGTGCCACCACACCCAGCCTCCAAGCAAGGATCTCTTGTCTAGGAGGGCAGCTCACATTCCTCCCTCAAATGACCAAGACAATCCATAAAACTTAAAGGGGGGGTCATTTAATTGGAGACTCAAGGTTCCAGAGGGTTAGAGCCCATGACCACTATGGCTGCAAACAAGCAGGCATGGTGCTGGAGCACTAGCTGGGAACTTCCGTCTCGATCCACAAGCACAAGGCAGAGAGCTTAACTGGAAATGGCATGGCTTTTTGAAGCCTCAAAGCCTGCCTCAGTGACACACTTCCTCTGATAAAACCACGCCTCCTAACCTTTCCAAACAGTTCCACCAGCTAGGGGCCAAGTATTCAAATATATAATCTATGGGGGCATTTGTATTCAGATCATCACAGTCCAGGTTGCCCACTGACAGTCATGTGTCAAAGTTAAAAAGGTCTGAATGAAGTAGATGTTTTATAAAATAGTGGGAGTTGTAGCCATATTAAGTGAGAAAGGATCCTTTTGGGCTTCTGCCTCAGTCTAAAATATTTTGATATGAATCCCTAAACCAGGCCCTTTAGCATGGAGGCAGGAGGAATGGTAGTAACTGAGTGTACTTCCATGGTATACACTTGGTTTATACCAAAACAGCGCTTACCCAGCTAGTTAGAGTGTAGAAAACTCTGTGTGTAGAGAAATTATGAGGAGGCAACAGGTTAGGGACCCACTAGGGGTTGCCTAAGGAATTCCTTCATGTTGGATTAAAGTTCCTACAATCTAATGTATGTATCAGTTAGCATATTCCAGCCATAGACAATACTACCAAGGACGTAAAGTTAGATATGGAGTGAGTGCTTCTGTCAGAGAATACGATAGATAAGATAAAACCAGGCAGGAAAGCCAGGGCTATCATACGCTTAAAATAAGAGTGTAAAAAAAATACATACATACATATATATACATATATATACATACACACACACACATTGAAATTAAGAATGTATAGGACACTAGGCATGGTGGCACACACTTTTAGTTCTAGCACTCAGGAGGCAAAGGCAGGTAGATTTCTGTGAGTTCATGGTCATTCTGGTCTACAAAGTAAGTCCAGGTCAGCCAGGGCTACACAGAGAAACCATGTCTTGACAAAACAAAAACCAAAGCAAAAAGAGAAAGGTTTTGAGCAGTCACATTTATTCAAGGTTGTGCTGCTGAAGCTCTTACATAAGTCAGCACTCCTATGCATGAAGACTGATTTCATAAGAACAAAGGGAAGAAGGGAGGGCTTTGTTCTGGGTGACAGCTCACATTGCAGGTTGACTATTCCTTAAAAGGATAGTGATGCTGTGAACGTGGCCATATGTACATGCGCATGCTTCTGTATATGTGTGTACGCATGCATGTGGAGGCCAAATGAGGGTCTCAGGGGTTGGGAATTGTAACTCAGGAATCATCTACCTTGTTTGTTTGATGCTTGGTTTGTTTCTTTGTTTTGGGCCAGGGGGTGGGGGGAGGTGTTGAGACCAAGTCTCTCTGTCCTGGAACTCACAATGTAGAGAGGCTGCCCTTGAACTCTCAGACTTGTACTTGCCTCTGTCCCCTGAGAGGTAGAATTAAAGGCACACACCACCATGGAGGACTTTTGCTTACTGAGACCTGGGCCTTACCAACTAGCGAGGCTGACTGGCAGCAGGCTCCGGGAACTTGCCTATCTCTACATCCTGAGTGCTGGAATTACAAGTGCACACCACCACATTCACCTTTTTACGTGGGCTCAGAGGAAAGAACTCACGTCCTCACATTTGCAAGGCAAGCATTTTCCTGACTGGTCTGTCTCCCTGCTCTGCTCAGATGCTTTTTACAAGCTTAACAGTGTCCCTCTGATAAATACTACTTGGCTTTTTTCAATATTACCTCTAATATAAGGCTTTGGGGTCCTAAATAGCAACATAAGTTTAGTATTGTGTTTAGTTTTATTCTGGTTTTATTACTTTTTGACCCATTTTATGAAGAGACTAATTTTCAAGGACTTTGTTGCCCTACTTAATGAATGATCATATGATTTTGTTATAACACAAAATATTTTAAGTTAAAGTAAAAATAATAGTGTAACAGTCTCAAAAATGCCTCCCTCAGCCAAGCATGTTGGCAGAGGCAGGCGGATCTCTGTGAGTTCGAGGCCAGCCTGGTCTACAAAAGCAAGCCCAGACTAACCAAGGCTACACAGAGAAACCCTGTCTCAAAAAACAAAACAACAACAACAAAATGCCTCCCTCACAGAAGCTCGAGAGCTTGTGAACAACATAGATTAAACCATATTTGTAAAGCAAGACAGACTGCACATGCCATTGACTGTATGTGGCCACACATTTTGCATGCTTCAAAGTTCACTCAGCCCATAGTCTTAGAAGCCATGCATCTTGACACATTTTCATCCGAGCAATTTGCCTTATTTCATGTATTGGTTGTAAAACAAGACTCAGGGCTTTCCTGCCGCAGTATTTCAAGTTCATGGAAAATCCAGGCACACAGAGAATGCAGCAGCTGCATGACACATGGAGACTGGAGGCAATAAACTCAGAGTGTTGGAGTTATAGCATGGGAGAGTTCATAGGAGGAAATCACATGACTAGAGACATGTCTCTCTCACTTTCCAGCACAGTGGTTTGATTTAAATGAAGAACATGTAAGTGCTTGATGCCTAGTTGCCATGGTACCATGTGTTGCAAATTATATTCTCTTTTATAATATATTTTGTTAGATTTCCCTGCAGTAAAGTGAATCTCACTATTCATCTGAGGATAAAGTGGTTTTGTTTGTATATATGGTACCCATCAGCCTGCCTTTTGAAATGTCTTTCAAATACATTTTCTTGTAGTTCATTTAAGTATCTTGCAATTAGTCTTCATTTGTTGTTCATGAGTTAAATCTTCCTAATTTGTCTTAAAATGCATGACTTGCCTTTTTTAACTTTCTTTTTCTAGTTTCACCTCTGCCGCTGTGATTAAAAATACTTTGACCAGAAGCAATTTAGAGGAAGAAAGGATTTACTTCAGCTGAGAGGTTACAACTCATAATTGAGGAAACTCAGGCCAGGACCTCAGGCAGGGTTTGAAGCAGAAACACTGTTCTGCACTCACTCACGCTCAGCTAGCTTTCTCACAACGTTGGCTCAGGACCACCTGCCCAGGGAGTGCTGCTGCCCACAGATGGCTGAGCCCTCTTACATCAGTTAACAATCAAGATGCCCCCCACAGTCGGGAGTGGTGGCACACACCTTTCATCCCAGCACTTGGGAGGCAGAAGCACGTGTATCTCTGAGTTTGAGGCCAGCCTGGTCTACAGAGTGAGTTCCAGGATAGCCAGGGCTACACAGGGAAGAAACCCTGTTTCGAAATAAACAAAAACTTATTGTCCACTCCCATCTCAGATGATTCTAGCTATCAAGTTGACAGTTAAAGCTACCTAGAACACTAATTTTCTCTCCTTCTAATGTGTTCAAGAAGGCTTTATTATATGTGAGTCTCATGCTACCTACAGGTACACATCTCATGCTCACCTTGTGTTTTCCTCAGTTACTTTCCTTTGTTTTGCTTAGGGTTTAACATTTACTGCTGCAAGTCACGTTGTCTTTGCTGAGTTGTACTGGGACCCTGGGCATATCAAACAAGCTGAGGACCGAGCTCACCGGATTGGACAGTGCAGTTCTGTGAATATTCACTACCTGATTGCAAACGGTACTCTGGACAGCCTAATGTGGGCGATGCTGAACCGAAAGGTAGTGTCTTTGTGACAGTCTGTGTACTTCATGAGTTAGGAGGCTGAGTGTTGATGTGCACAAGCAAAGGCTACTGAGGAATACCAAGATAATGACAATAGACTCGGGTCACAAAGCATTCAGTTCCTGCTTTATTTCTTGCCATCCTCTTGTCACACAAAGGCATCAGTTTCCAGCATGGCGGTTTTTTTCCCAAGCTCTTTTTATTCTCTTTTTTAAAGAAGATGTATTTTTGACTTTGTGTTTGTATGTCCATGTGGGGGTGTCTATGGAGGCCAGACAAAGGCAGCAGGTCCCCTAAAGCTGCAATGACAGGGGCTGTGGGTGCAAGGAACCAGCCTTGGGTCCTCTGCAAGAGCCATCTCCAGCTCCCGTGGGAGCCCTTTTCCTGTTGCTTTCCCCCCCCCCCCCCCCCTAATTTTCTTAAGTGCTAAGATTGAACTCAGGGCCTCACACATGGCTCGCGCATGCTTCGCACCAGTTTTCACGGCTGCTTCCACTGCTTTAGAAGGAGGCTGCAGTCAGCTGGAGCTGAACATTTGAAGCACCACATCTTGTTTGTGACTGAGACAAAACTACAGAATCTTTTCCAAAAAGATTCTTGAGTTTTCAACTAATGTTAACAGAAGGCAGCCTGTACCCTCTCCTTGTCTGTCCCTTTTTCCCAACATTGCCAACATTGAAGGATGCTTTTAGAAAAGGCTTGACTTCGAGGAGGGTTTCATTAGAGATGCCATAACAGATACCATACACTGTGTTGTACATAATAAATGGAATCATATTCCTCCCAGTTCTAGAGGATGGGAAATGACATCAGGGAGCCAGCATAGGCAAGCTGGGCAAGACTTCCTGTTGGAGCCTCATATGGTAAAGAGAAAGTGAAAATGCTCCCACTTTACAAGGTCAATGATCTCATTTGTAAGGTGTTGTGCTGCCTAGTTTTATGTCAACTTGACAGAAGCTAGTGATCAGAGAGCAGGGAGCCTCAGTTGAGAAAATGTTTCTATAAGATTAGGCTGTAGAACAAAAAATTACTTTGGAGGCACTGCTACTGAGCCCAAATGTCTCCCAGCCGTTAAGCGCATCATCCATCTTGAGAAGAAAATCATGCTTATCCACATCGATGTTTTTAACATAAACTGTAGTACTCTCTCTTGGCACTTTTTTACGTACCCATTAATCTCAATAGTAAAGTCTCAGGCTCACCCACCTAGTCTCTGAAGTCTCAATGTCACCATTGTGTACCATAAAAATTGTATATTCAAAAAAATTGTATATTCATGAACTCCATTTGTTTTATGCCCTTTTCTCTGTCAAAGCCTTCCAAGCAGCATATGCTTTGCTCTATGGAGAATAAAATCAAATTTGTCCGTCTTGTCAAAAAAAAAAAAAAAAAGATTAGGCTGTAGGCAGGCCTATAGGGCATTTTCTAAATTAGCGATTGGTGGAAGAGGCCCCAGCCCATTGTAGGTGGTTCCTAGGCCCTAGTTCTATAAGAAAGCAGGTTGAGCAAGCCATGAGGACCAAGCCAGTAAGCAACACCCTTCCATGGCCTCTGCATCAGCTCCTGCCTCCAGATCCCTGTCCTGTTTGATTTCCTGTCCTGAAAGTGTAAGCCAAATAAACCCTATCCTCCCTAAGTTACTTTAGTCATGGCTCCATCCCCATCGGTAACGAAGTTTCTATCTCCTAATACCGTCACATCAGTTGTTAGGGTCTCAGTATATGAATTTTGGAGAGACATACATTTTAGTCTATTACATTTTACCCTATCTTGCTGTAGTTTCATTTCTGTTGCCCTGATTTAAAGTCACACACACACACACACACACACACACACACACACACACACACACACACACAGTAACATAAGGGAGATAGGGTTTGTTCAGCTTGTAACTCTAGGTGACAGGTTACAGTCAACCCCTGAGGAGAAAGCAGGTAGGACCATGAGGCAGCTAGTCAAATCATGTGCACAGTCAAGAGTGGAGAGAAATGAACGCATGTTTTAGGATTCAGCTTGCCCCTCCACTCTTTTCTGTTTTCATTTTTACTCCATTCAAAGCCCAGCCCATGAGCAGTGCCACCCAATTTGGAAAACAAAGCCTCAGCCAGGCCTGATGGGAGGCAGAAGCAGGCAGATCTCTGTGAGTTCGAGGCCAGCCTGGTCTACAAAGCGAGTCTAGGACAGCCAGGGCTACACAGAGAAACCCTGTCTGAAGGGACAGGGAGGGAGGGAGGGAGGGAGGGAGGGGAGGGGAGGGGAGGGGAGGGGAGGGGGGGGGAAAGAAAAGAAGCCTCACATGCATGCCCACAGGCTAACCTGATCTGACAACCCTCATTAAGATGCTTCCCAGGTGATTCCAGGTTGTTTCCAATTGTAAAACTAACCATCCTCTGTGCCCATAAAGCCCACGAGCTTCTCATATACAAAATATATTCATCCATTCTGTCCAAAATCCAACATGCTATCCAAATCAAACGTGGAAGAGACTCATCTGGAGGTGAAGTTCCTCGCCAGTTGTAGATCTGAGAAACCAACTACGTTCTATGCTTCCAAGCTGCAGCTGTGGGAGAGCTGACTGTAGTACTCACTCACACTCCAAGAGGAAGAAAACGGGGAGGAGAAAGGGCTAGCTGGTCCCAAGCGAGTCTGAAACCTCACAGGGAAAGCTGAGTAAGGCAGCAAAGCTTGAGATTAATCCTCTTTGGCCCTTTACTGTCCTCCATGTCACCTAGGGCCATTGCCCTGCCCTCTGGGTCCTCTGGGATGGAGGTTTCAGCCTGTCTTAGCTACACACTGGCCACACACACAGTCTGTAGTGACTCTGCCCCTGCCCTGGCTTTCAGGTTCTGTCAGGGTGGAAAGAATTCACAACTCCAGAGCTCCACTAGGCAGCCCCACACCCTGCTGCCCCCTCACCGTTGGATTTTTAAATCCAAGCGGAGGCAGGTCTGTCTCTAGTGCCTGGCAGGGATCACCAGGGCCTGAACTGCCTGTGTAATCTTTCTTCCCTTTGTTGTACTCCAGCCAGGAAGTTCTGGGCTCCAGTTCTGTGCAGTGCAAGAAGTCTGACAAGCTACCCTCACTCTGTCAAATTGTCTGTGGTTGCTTCCCACCCCACCCCTACCCCCACCCCAGCTGATGCCATCCTGTCTGCTGCTCACTTTTATTAAGTGGCCTGGTTAAGTTTGCACCTCGTGTCCATGCCAACTGTTATGCGGGATGGCCACTTGGACATACCTCAGTGTTCTCTTCAAAACAGTTTTTCTCATTTGTTCAGCCTTGAAGAGCTGAGAGTTTCCCAAAATTTACCTTGTTACCTTTTCGCTTCACAATTCTGTCTGTATTTCCTCTTCTTGCATTTACTGCAAACAGTCAAAAGGAACCATGCTGCTCCTTCAGCACATCCTCAAACATCTCAGCAGGATGCAGTTTCATTGCCTGCAAGCTCTTTCTTCCAGAAATAACTAGAACGTTGTCCATGCAGCTAAGTTCTTTTCCTCCAGTTTCCAACAGCATGTTCCTCGTTTTCATCCGAAAGCTTATCCGAATGGCTTTTGCAGTGTCTGTCCCAGCAGTATTTGATTCGTGATTATGTGGGTCTTCTTTACGAAGAGAGATGCTTTCTCTTTTGCCCTCCTTGTTGACTTGCAATACCTTTAAATTTTTATTTATGGAATTATCTAGCATGCACACTTAATCTCCAGCCTACTTATCTACTTAGTAAACACCCCGCACTTCCAGGCAGCAACCCCACTTTGGGGGCATCAATTTCTATATAAGAACTTTGGGCTACTGCAACAAAATACCATAAAAATAAATAGGAATACATCCTGTCACTAATCTCATGGAAGACGGCCCCCGCCTTCATGACCTGATCACTTCCCAAAGATTCTAAGGAATTCAACATGATGAAGGGGGTGGCGGGCAAGGCTCAAATAACATTCTTTTGCAGTGAGTTCTGAGTGGTGATCATAAGCATATAGAATGGCCAACTGTGCTTAGGGAAAATTCCCAAGTATATAAACATTGAAATAAAAATGTTATGAGGAACGTGAATATTGCATCATGTTTCTGTTAAATCTCCCTAAACCTTTGGTAATTATACTGTAATTTTGTTTTTCAGGTTTTTCTTTAACTTTTTACTGATACTTTGTAAGTTTCACATCATACACCCCAATCCCACTCATCTTCCCATCCCTTGTATCTGCCCTCTGTTTTTGCAACCTTCCCTCCAAAAGAAAATGAAAAACAAAAACAAAACAAAGCATAGAAAACATTTCATCATGGAAGCTGTAGTGTGTCACAGTGTGTTCCACAGTACACCCTTTTGTCCACACATCTTTACTTGCAAAAATGTTCTTGTAATGAGTCATTGGCCTGGTTCAAGGCCTCTGGCTCCTGCTGCCCCATCAATGCTGGGTCCTCATGGGGACTCCTCTTGGTTATCCTGTTGTTGCCCTGTGTCATGGAGGTCATGCGGCTTTGAATCTACAGGACTAGTCCTTTTATACACTCCAGCAGCTCATCAAGGGGGTAGATTTTGGGGTGGGCCAACTCAAAGCCCAGGATCTGAGCCTGGGTGGTAGCTGAGTTGGTCAGCACACCAGCTCTCCCACACCTGCACCACCAGTGAGCTCTCGACCAGTGTCAGGGCTAGCTCACCCAATGCCACGTCCTGCAAGGGGCAGAACCAGTCTCCTACTCTCATATCCATGGAGCCAGCTCTCCCAACTGCATCAGGTGGCGATTCAAAATTGAAAATTGTAATTTTGAATAACCATATTACTAAAGCCATGATCTGTTAAAGTCCTAAGATTCTTCTCAGTAGGTAACTTTAAGACTTCAATGCAAAGTCAGGGTACTAAGCAGAGTGTCAGCTGTGGGGTGTCTGTGATAAGAGCTTTGTGTTTCTGTCTCACAGGCCCAGGTCACAGGGAGCACACTGAATGGGAGAAAGGAAAGACTCCAGGCTACAGAAGATGACAAGGAAAAGTGGGGTTTTCTGCAATTTGCTGAAGCATGGACCCCAAGTGACAG
Organism: Acomys russatus; assembly: GCF_903995435.1. Taxonomy (NCBI): domain Eukaryota; kingdom Metazoa; phylum Chordata; class Mammalia; order Rodentia; family Muridae; genus Acomys; species Acomys russatus. Next base: position 27,546,096 of record NC_067142.1, on the reverse strand, counting down.
CTGTGAAGAGCTCAAGGATGCTGTGTTCACTCATGTAAGAGAATGTGACCCATTCTTTTCTACTTTCTTACTCACTTATGTGTGTTTTGTCTCTCTCCCTCCCCGTCAGGGGGTGTGGGGAGTGGGGGTGGGGTAAGGAGGTGTGGTCAGCAACATCTGCTGTCTTCCTCTATTGCTTTCCAATTTATGTTGGAACAGGATCCACCAGGGAACCTGTAGCTTGCCGTTTTGGTTGCCCTGACTCCTTGCTGGGGTTATAAGCTTGTACCACTGCACCCAGCTTTTACCTGGGTGCTGGGCACCCACACCCAGGTCCTCATGCTTGCATAGGGAGTACTTTGCCCACTGAGTCATCTCTCCAGTGCCTTCCTCTACATTTTCGTTTTGGGTTTTTTGTTTTGTTTTGTTTTGTTTCATTTTTTCGAGACAAGGTTCCTCTGTGTAGCCTTGGCTGTCCCAGACTTGCTTTGCAGACCAGGTTGGCCAAGAACTCACAGTGATCCACCAGTCTCTGCCGCCTTAGTGCTGGGATTAAAGGCATGCGCCACCATGCTCAGCTTCCTCTACATTTTTAATACCTGGAAAATATACTTTATCCTGTGTGACTGTAATCAGCAATTCTCTGTTATTTATGTTCTTGAAAGGCTATTTTACTTAAAGATTAAAAAATGTGAAGGAGCGAAAATTAACTTTGCTATTGGACTAGCTTATATTTTCCAACAGTTTCAAAACTTAATGCTCAGCTCTTTTGAAAAACAACCTGAATAGAATCTAACCTTCAGAAGATAATACTGAAGAAAATGTTTTTATGACCTTGAAGGTAGGGAAGGATGGAGGTGTGCCTCAAAATACACAAGCAATAATGGAAAAGATTGAAGTGCTGACTGTAGAAAAACAAAAAGCTTTTCCCTTACAGGGCTGAGTCATAAAGATTGTGAGTTTGAGGCTGGCCTAGACTATATAGAAAATTCTCTATAGCCAAGCCCTGTCTCAAAAACAAAACCAACCAAAACTTATTAATAAAGTAAGGCAGACCATACTGATAACTGTGATTGCTGCTGTGTGGTGAGCCTAGCTGCTTTCCAAAAAACTATGATAAGCTAACTATGAACAGCACTTTGAGAGCATGTGGCCATCCTGTTCTCACACCTCCCCTGTGGTTTAGCTTTCATCAGGGACTTTTGCCTGAATTGGTTCTGAGTGATGGTTTTGACTTTCTAGTTCTATCATTAGCCTATATTTATTAGCTGCGTTTTATTATTTGTGTGTGCATGTGTCTGTGTGTGCGGATGCATGTGGTGAGAGGTGCCCATGTCAGTCAATACACGTGCCAGGGAAGGCCAGAGGAGAATATCTGGTGTTCTACTCTATGACACAACCTTTCATTCCATTGAGACAGTGTTCTCACTGAACCTTGAATTAGATTGACAGCCAGCAAGTACCAGTGATCCCCCTGCTTCCGCAACCCACCCCCCCCCCCCATGCTGTGGGAGCTGGCCAGGTCACTGTCGTTGGACATGGCTATTTGAGGCTTGAACTCAGGTTCTCATGTTTACGCAGTACTAGCTCTATCTACTGAACCATCTCTTCAGCCTCACATCCCCACAGTCCCAGGAGGGCTTCCTTGCTTTCTGGAGGACAAAATATTCCAAATCCACGGTGACCTTTATCTGTCCCAGACTTGATGCTGGCCTTTCCTTTAAGGAACTTCCTAGTTCCTTTTACTGTGAGATACTTTTGGAAAGTCAGGACTCCGTTTCCTCGTTGGGATAGCACTGCTGCAGGGCTCCAACTCCTTCGATGTGAAGAGCTGCACGCAGATGTGTGTGTGCACAGAAACGTGGCTATGGGCTTTGTATGTGCTGATCAGAGGACAAGATGTCCTTTCTGTCCTTCTGTCCTTCCACTTTGCCGGCCTCAGGGGTAAGACTTGGGTTGGCAGAGTAGGCAACAGAAACTTTTACCCCACCCCTGAGCCATCTCACCAGCCCACGTTTTATTTCTGTATTTATTCTATCTTTTTTTTTTTTTTTTTTTTTGCTTTTGTTTTAAACCAGCATAGAATTGGTTTGTTTTGTTCTCTTTTCTCTGTGCCTGCAGAAAGAAGCTAGGTGTACCTGAGAGCATGCCACTGTTGAGTTTTTCCTCAGCTAAGTGGAAATGGTCTGTTTGGAAAATCTAGAGGGGTGGAGAAAGCAGCGATTTCTTTTTCAGGGTAATTTAAACACATTTTTTTCCAGTTAGTCAATTAAACCCTGACTCGGTCACTCTCATCCTCTGAGAACAGACTGTGGAATGTACAGATGGGAAGGGTCTTCAGTTACACTTCCAGTCATGGTGATCCAGTCATTATTTCTAAAGCAGGTTTATTAATTTTGTTAGGAATGGAACCGAGTGACAGGAGGCAGCATGGCTTCTTGCAGAGGCCCTTTGATCAGAGTCTACTAACCTTGACATCAGCGCCCTCACATTGGTGGCCTGGTCTCTGCTGCATCAGCACCAGCTTTGAAGTGCTGTATTGTTCTTGTGAGTTTCACTGCATTTCCTTTTCCACTCCTTCAGCTCTAAGAACTGGGCTTCTAGTCCTATCATCGTGGCCAGGGGGATTTGTCTCAATTTACCATGAGTCAAAACAGATAGGGGTCCCCCAGCCTTTCAGAGAAAACACACACTAATCATCACAAGCACTTTGCAGTTCTTATTCCTAGTGCTTCTCACCAAAGTCAGTATTGTTTCTCTTATTTTTATTAAACAGAAGATAGGGACACAGTGACTGTTAGCCCTGTAACCAAAGGGAGCAGTTTCTTGTCTGTCCGTGCAGAAGCAGCTTTCTCCTCAAAGGGACTTAAGAAATGCTTTATAGTTGAGATAAATCTGAGTCGCCATGTCCTGGCAGCATGGATTCAAGTGGCACATTCCAATGTGGCAAAGGATCCGTGAAGTTTTTATAGTTACAGAACAAAAACAAGTCACAAGTCAAGGCATTTAACACAGCCGTAGAACCAGGAGGTCAGCAGCTTACGGACAAGTAGGGAAATCTCTGCTGTAGATTACAGGTGCTGTCTGCTGACAAGAGCTTCGGCACTGGTGGAAGCTCAGGAGCGTGTGTGCAGCTTCATAGAGAAGGCCAGGGAGCCAGGCATGGTGGCACATGCAGGAGTCAGAAACAGAAAGGCCGCGGCAAGGTCACAGCCAGCCTGATTGGCATAGCAAGTTCCAGGCTTCGCAGTGTCCACAAGAAGGAGGGGATAGGACACTAAAGATTGCCCAAGAAGATTTTGGCTCTGAATTTGCAGCTTTTATCTGTCCACAGTCCGGAAAGTTCTAATCAGCCAGTCAGCTACGTAGGCTCTTTCACACAGGTGTGGCTTCTTTTCTGGGAAGTTGGATTCTCACTAGAAATAAAAATGTCTGTCAATATCTCCTATTTAGAAATGTCTGCCTCTAAGTTCCTTACTCATCAGACATAAAGAGACTCACTTGCCGTAACTTAGGCGCAAATAGCCCTGATGAATGGGATATTTCTTTACAGTGACTTTTCTAAGTGCAAGAATGCCATAAGCTATTCAGTAACAGCCTTACTAGGTCATAAAAATATTTTATCTTTCTGTGTTACTGCCTCACTGAGAAAAAGAATGGAAATGATAGTCATTCATTTTTAAAATAAACTGCAGGACTGGAGATGGCTGCGGGGTTAAAGAACACCAGCTGCTCTTGCAGAGGACATGAGTTCAATTCTTAGTGCCCCGTACACAGCAGCTCACAGCTGTAACTCCAGTTCCAGGAGATCCGACGCCCGCTTCTGGCCTCTGTGGGCACCAGGCATGCATATGGTACACAGACATACGTACAAGCAAACCACTCATACACAAGTCTTTTTTAAAGTAATAATCGGCCTGGCAACATGACATGAGTTAGTTTGTCAGGATAGATACTGAAACGTGGAGATCCCGGTCTGCTGTGGTGAGATCATCAACCTTATTTCTTTAGCCTCTAAGTGACAAGGGAAGTTGTCCTCAGATGCTCCAGTCCATGCATGCAAGGAGGGATCCAGGAGTATGACTGTCGCCTCTCAAGGTGACAGGACTTGGAAGAATGGAGCCAATAAATAAGGCAGAATAAAGTCTCATGCAATCGTCAGCTTCATTCAGAGCATCAGACAGTTCATATTCCAAGGGTTAAGGAAGTACGTGGGTAAAGTTCTCATGAGTACAAGCTGTATACAATCACCAGGACAAGTCACATGTGGCAAAAGCATGTTTTTCCACAGAGGCGTATAAAAGATAGTTTAATTACTTAGTTGAATAACAACAGCAAGCAGTAATGAGTAATCTGAGGTAAACTCACCCCTGTCTGCTACATCTAGGAGGAGCATGAAAATACATTCCAAGAACAATTCCCATGTTTTGAAAAACTGAGGTCACAAGATTCTTTGTTTTCTTGGAGTGTTCTCACAAGCACACAGCATTCACTCCATTCCTGGACCTTGTTCCAACAGTCACCAACACTAAAAGTGGATGGATGCTCAGCTTAGTAATAAAAGGGCAATATAGAAATCATTAGAGAAATGGGTGTTCCGGCTTTTGCCTACAGTCTTAGCCCTCAAGGCAAGAGGGTCAGGAATTCACGGTCTCTTTCTGCCATACAGAAAGTTCAAGGCCATCCTGAGGTACATAGAACTCTGTCTCAAAAAAAAAAAAAAAAAAAATCACTAGAAGCATTTTTGTTGTTTGCTTGCCTTTGAAACAGCTTCTTATGTATTCCAAGCTGCTCAGTCTGTGTAGCCAAAGGCTGCCCTTGAACTTCTTACAATCCTGGTGATTGGTACACCATACCTGGCTCTACCAACATCTTGCAGACATTTTGAATTTAATATAGTGTGTGTGTGTGTGTGTGTGTGTGCGCTCACGTGAGTGCGTGTGTGTCCAAGTCAGTATGATGTGAAAAGCTTCTTCCATTTCATTAACCAACCATGTCCCAAACACCCCTACCTCTCTGCTGGATGTCCGTCCTATCTGCAGATAGACGTGGTGCCATCACTGTGACTCATCTCACACTATTAAGGACAATGTGGTTTGTTTTAAGCTGCATGGCATTTGAGTCCTTTCTCTGTAAGATTTATTTTTTTTTTATTTTGTAGTGTGTGTGTTGGGGTGGGGGGCCATGCTTGTGAGTGCAGGTGTCCATGGAGGCCAGGTGTATGGGATCCTCAGGAGCTGGAGTTACAGGTGTTTGTGAACTATGTGATCTGGGTGCTAGGACTCAAACTTGGATCCTCTGTAAAAGTAGTCCTTACTCTTAACCCCTGAGCCATCTCTCCAACTGCCACATTTGAGTTCCTTACATTCTTCCAGAACATTGGTTTCCTATACTCCTTGTGTTTTTCCTCCACTCACCTCACCCACAGTGACCCTCTTTCAGCTGTGTAAACAGTCCTAGGCCAGTTCCTCTCTGAGAGTTGCAGTTGCAGTGATGGGCAGAGACCCTACAGTGGCATGCGTTCTGGTTGCACCAGAGTTACTCTGCGTATATCTCCATCAAATTTTAAAATAGTATTCTTTGATGCCAGAGAGGTTTGCAAGTATTCAGATACTTCTGCAAAGCGAGCCAGAAATGGTGGCCTCTGCCAACATTATCCTTCCTGGAGAGGCAAGAGCAGGAGGATCTGGAGTTTCAGGTCACCCTTGGCCACTGAACGAGTTCCAGGCCAGCCTGGGATATATGATATCCTCTCTCAAAAAAATAAAAATAAAATAAAATGCATACTTTGTTTCCTTGGGGTGGGGAGGTGGCTCGGTGGGTAAAAGTACTTGTCGTACAAACATGAAGCCCTGAGTTCAGGTGCCCAGCCCCTACACAGAAGGCTGGGCATGGCCCCCAACACCATCAGCTCAGCTCTGTGCGGAGCTAGGACAGAAGGATCACTAGGACTGGCTACCCATTAGTCCCTTCTGAAAAGTAGTGAGGTGTAGGTTCAGCGAGAGGCCTTAGCTCAAGGGAATGAGGCAGAGAAAAATATAACAGGACCCCCAGTGTCCTCCACCAGTGTCCTCCTGGGCAGTCATGAGCATCATTCCCATGCATACACACAAGCACAGACACTACACACAATGGCATTCACTCGTGTATGTGTTTCCTTTACTACCAGTGTGCATGTTCACATGTGAACACTCGAACCCTCTTTACCTACTTTAACTTGGTGAGAGAAATGGCGCTAGTAGAACATGAAGTCTTCAGATACTTTATTCTCATGATCTTGCCTTAGTGGGGTTCTGAGTTCTTTTGAGACTGTGGAGGGAATAAAGACCTCCCACAAAACAAGTGTATACAGTCAGTCCAGAGGCTTTCCAGACCCTTAGAGGCTTGTAAGAACACATATCACTAACCCTTCTCAGTCCCCCACCAGCACATATAATTACCTTTAGGAAATATCAAAGAGATTTTCTGTCCTGTTTTTCTGCCAGTCATAGCTACTAAATGTCAAAGAGCCCTCATCAGTAACTTCCTCAGTTGCCCAGAGGCTCTAATCAGCAAGCTCAACTGATTCTAGGAGTCAGGTTTCTAGCTGATGGCCATAAAGGAGATCTCTGCTTCACCAGCCCTTCCAGCCCCTTGCAGCTCTGCAGCCAAAATTCTCACTTGTAAGTTTAACTGCCTGCGACAGCATTCCTCAGTATCCAGCTCAACCATCCTTACCAAATTAACTGGAGCCCTCACCAACCATGCACTGTTTGCAAGAATATATTCTTGACATATCCTTTGATTTGAGAAATTATTACAATGGTGTATTTCTAGCCACTTCCCCCTTCCTAGACGTCATTTGCTGATGTCTCAGTCTATAATACCCGGTGGCTTTCAGATCAGCACACACACTGGAGTCACCACCGCTATCACATACCCTTGGTGGTCTCTACGGTGGTAGAGGCTGACCTCTATTTCCATTGCAGTCTCTCACCACTGCACACCCCTCAGTTCCCTCTAGCACAAAATGAGAATTTCCCAGATGCCACTTTCCCAAACTAGGTATTCTCTAAATAGATTTTTTTAAAGTTCTTTTTAAAAAATAGCTTAAGTAAATTGCTTTACTTATGGAGGTCTGCTGTATTTGAAGGTTCTGAGAATTCATTGTTAGAAGATTACTTTAAGGGTTTTTGTTGGGAAGATTGCTTTCATTTTAAGAACTCCTGTACACTTTTTTCTTTTTGATGTTGAGATGTAAAGGTAAGTCTTTAAAGAAACAATTATTTAAAATGTAGACTCGGGGCCTGGGCATGACTTGAGGGGGGACCGATTACAGTGCAAGTGTGAGGACTAGAGTTTGGGTGTCCAGAACCCACTAAAAGCCAGATACATGTGGTAGCCCACCTACAATCTCAACACAAAGGACGCAGTGGCATGGCTTGTCAGGACAGACTGGCCAGCCAGACTAGCCAAACCTGCGAGCACTGGGTTCAGTAAGAGACCTTGCCTCCATTTATAAGGTGGAAAGAGATGGAGAAATCCCACCTTCATCAAGCTCAGGCCTGCACACATATACACACATGATGATACCACAATAAAACACAGATATTACCAAACACAACTGGATGTATATGATGGCTCACTAATGTGCATTTCATACATGACTATACTGACTGGATTCTCTAAAGTAACGGAACTTACAGAATGCATCTCTCTATCTATATAGAAAGGGGATTTATTAGAATGACTTGCACGCTGTGGTCCAGCTAATCCAACAATGGCTGCCTATGAAAGGAAGGTCCAAGAATCCAGTGGCTCAGCTGGTCTGTAGTATGCCAGAATCCCAAGGAATAAGACCCTAAAGCCACCAAAGGAGTGGACTTGCAGCAGAAGGCGTGGCCCAGAGTAGATTTGGATTAAAGATATGTCCTCCTACCTCAAGGTCTGGATTAAAGGCATGTCCTCCTACCTCACCTCAAAGATCCAGATTATAAGTGGATCTTCCTACTTCAGATGGAGCAAAAGGTGTGCTTGCCATTTGGGGTTTTAGTTAATTCCAGTTGTAGTCAAATTGACAACCAAGAAGAGCCATCACACTGACATATGGTTCATTTGCTCCTCAGTCAAAAGAAGAAAAGTTTAAGCTGTTTATCTAAGAAAAGAGGCAACTGAGGGTACCTCACTAACTTGAACACAAGCAGATGAGGGGAAAGACTTTAACTATAAGATCTTTACCAGTTTTGTTCCTTCTGCTCCCTGGTGACCACCACTGTGTCATCTGAAGACACAACCACACTAGACCAAGAAGCCTCTTTGAGACTGTGAGGCTCTTCAGCAGAACCTTTATTGATAACTATACTGTGAGGTCTTCCTTGTGGGAATTCTTAAGTGTGAGCAGACGCAGTAGATAGTTTAATTAGGGCTGCAAGAGAGCCCAGTGGGACAGGAGCCCTGCTGCCAAGCTCAGGACCTGAGTTTAACCCTTAGAACCCACATGTGGAAGCAGAGAACCAATGCCTGCACGTTGTCCTCTGACTTACCACATACACCTGCACGAGTGCGCGCGCGCGCGCGCACACACACACACACACACACGTACGCGCGTACCTGCATATGCATGTGTGCACCAGCACACATACACACATGCACCTATATGTGCCTGTGCACATGAGCACGCGCACACAAACACACACACACATGCACACATGCAAAATAATAAATGGAATTAAAATATGTTTAGAAATAGCTTAAGGAAATCTTTGTTATTTTTGTTTGTTTGTTGTTTTGTCATTGTTGTTGATTTTCAAGGCAGGGTTTCTCTGTGTACCCCTGGCTGTTCTGGCCTCCTTTGTAGACCAGGCTGGCTTTGAACTCAGAGATCTGCCTGCCTCTGCTTCCCAAGAACTGGGATTAAAGCTGTGAGTCACCACAGGCTGGAGAGATGTCTCAGAGGTTAAGAGCGCTGGTCCTGAGTTCAATTCCCAGCAACCACATGCTGGCTCACACCCGTCTATAATGAGATCCGTGCCATCTTCTGGCGTGCAGGTACACATGCAGGCACACATGCAGGCACACGTGCAGGCACACGTGCAGGCACACATGCAGGCACACATGCAGGCAGAACATCGTATACATAATAAATAAGTACATCTTTAAAAAAAAGAAAAACAAACTGAGTTCTTTATGCCAAGAAAGGGCCACCAATAAAACAGTGACCTGAAGAAAACAGAGCACAACAAGCAAAAATGTCCTTAATAGCCACAAAAAATAATAAAAGAAATTGTTAGATCTGTGAAATGAAACTAAGAGGAAAATCAGCAAACAGGGACTGAAACTAAAATTTCATAATGCCAAAATTAGTAAGTTAACAAGTTAAAAAAAATAAGGAGAAAGTCACCTGGAAAGGACAAATAAAAAGGCCCAGAAAGAAAAGATAGAGAAAGGGAAAGCAGTCCACGAAAACGGCCCGGAATAGAAGGCCATCAAAGCTCCGGCGGAACCGCACTGGGTTTAATGAATGCCGCGCGTCCACCGCCTGAGAGCTCAGCGGCTCCCGTCGTCATTGATCTTTCATGTCCTCCTGTCTCCGTCTCACTTGTTCTTTCCTTCTCCAACTGCACATCAGTCGTTAGCCATACCCACCCTCCTTCCTTCCCCTCTGAGACTTATCCTGGCACTCACTGGTCCTCACATGTCTGGGAGTGAGCTCGTTTCCTTTCCTCTGCTCCTCTGGTCTTCCAGCTGAAAACATCAGTCTTAGTATAACTCAGAGACGAGGAGTCCAGGATGAAAGATTCTATCACCCCGTTTCCCAGCATGTTTTTAAATTCTCGCATGCAACCAGAATGTCCTACCCCCATCTTGGTGACCAGCCCCTTGTGCCCTGAGTCCCATAGCAACCTTCCCATTCCATGCACTGGGGGTCAGAGGGCCGCAGTCAGTGGTTCCGCCTTCGAGGTGTCTAGGGATTGAGCTCAGATTGTTGGACATGCACAGCAAGAACCGTTACCTACTGAACCATGTCACCAGCGCCCTCTCTGTTTCTCAGGCCTTATGCAAAGGAACAGCCAAGGGTCACTGACTACCTGACGAGGAAGTGACAAGGGTAAAGAGAAGCAGGTAAACACATCAGTAGATGCTGACAACAACCTTTTGAAAACTAGTTAGTAGCTTCAGACTGCAGTGCTACTGCAAATGTGAATGAGAAGGGAGCAGGGGAAAAAAGCCACTATTGGATGTTAAATGCATGCAACAACCAGGCTGAGGAGATGGCTCAACAAATAAGGGTACTTACCACCAGGCCTGATGACACAGTTGTAGGGGAGAACTAAAACCTACAAGTTGTCCTCTGACCTCCACACATGTGCTGTATCACCCAAGGGGTCCACACTGACACACACCATACATATACATAGTAAATACATGTAGTAAAAAAGTGTAAATACACATGATTGCCAAATTAAAATAATCACGCAGCAGAGAGGGAAGCTAAGCAGAGGAAAAGTTTAATGTTTTAGAGGAAAAGGAACAAAAGGAAAATATGTTTAAGAAGAAGGAGATGTAAAGGGTAGAACCAAAATTATGCAAACGGGGATCCCAGAAAATGGAAAGGAAGAGTTTTTTAAATTTTATTTTTAAAAATCATGAAAATTTATAAGAGAAAAATGTTGTCCAATTTGAATAAGGTATCCTGAGTGCTGAGTAGAGTTTTGAGGCATATAAATATAGGTTATATAGATGGAGGTAATTAGGAAGTTTTAGAATACTAGGCTAGAAGTTAACAAGACACTGGTAACTAAAGCAAAGATTTTTCTTTTATCGTGTGTGTGTGTGTGTGTGTGTGTGTGTGTGTGTGTGTGTGTGTGTGTGTGTGTGTGTGTGTTGTCCCTGTGTGTTTGTATGTTTGCAGGCATGGGAAATACATGTGGGAGTACACGTTCACGTGTGTGTGTGTTCACATGGAGGTCAGAATGAATATTTTAATGCTGTTTGAAAATGTTTTCCGGTGAGTGTAATATCTTAAGAGTGTCACAGTTTATATACAGTGTGTTTACAGTTTGGCCATGAAAGCATTTTTCTAGGTTCTTGATTGACTGAAAATTTATCATTTTATTTGCTTGAAATGTTTACATACGTGATTCCTTCTTCTACCAGATGGTCACCAAAGGCAGGTAGTTTAGGAAGTACATTTTTATTTCATAACTTCTCTAGCTAAGTTCCCAACGTCTCTAAACTGTTCGCTCACCTGATGCCTCCTTCACAGGGCTAACGTTAAGGCTAAACGAGTTCAGCACACAGTAAATGCTAAGCAAAAAGACACAGGAAGTGTGTGCTGACGTCCATTCAGTGCTTGGCTGTGTTCATTCCATTGAGTTGTATGTATTTATGAAGAATGGTACTATAATTGGATTCATTTTCAGTGAGTCTGATTAATAAAAATGCTAAGTTCTTTAATTTAGGAAGAACAGTTGCCCCCTCATTTGATAACTGTTGGCTGATTTTAGTTTGAAAAAGAAAAACAGCATGACATTCGATCGTTCTTCTTACCAAAACTGAAAAAGAGACAGTTGGAAACATCCTGTGGTGAGTCAAAGGCATTCAAGGAGAAGGTTACAGTGACCTCAGACCCTAAAAGCATGGCTACAGGAGACAGCACTGAGGACAAAAATGGTTTTGAACCTGAAGCTAAAAGATTGAAGTCACTCGGCACCAGGGACCACAGTGGTGCCCTGGAGGAAAGACCATCCTTGCAAGCCAGGGCCGTGTCCATGGAAGGCGTCCGTGAGGCCCAGTCCCCGCCGGCCTCCTCAGCCCTTCCTAAGAAGCAGTGGCAGTGTGGCTTCTGCACATTCATCAATGACCCCGACCTTCCTTACTGTGAGATGTGCGAGAACCCTCAGGGCAGAGCTGGTGAGTACATGGAAGGGGAAGGTGAGGTGGGGGGTTGAGGGGGTGGCTCAGATACTATTGTTACCAAAGTGCCTAGGGACTCGGCAGGGCCTAATGCCCTTAAAACAGAGTAAGAATTTCACTGAGTGAAGACTGTAAATTCCTCCCCTGTGGAATGTGAATGACTCCTGGTTCAGTCGAGAATGTATATCCTCGGCACTGGCATTTATTTGGCACAAATGGGCATTTCTAATTAATGTAAGCAGGATGTGCGCTCAGTGGTCAGGAGTAGCCTTGTTGCTATGGTAGCAAATGTGCTGCCTGTCAGAGACCTGCTGTTATAAAACAAGTGGATATTCTTGTTTTTAAGGAAATTATAGAGGATTTTTATATTTAAATGGAATCACTTGGTAACTGCTTGGCCTGCTTAGTATTCACTGTGCCATGTTTCTTACTCGACAAGTTGTGAGTTCTTCTCAAAGTCTTACTGAAAGAATCCGACCAATAACACAGGCGTACAAAATAAATACAATGTAACAGAAAAACCGCACTAGTATTCTCTCTGTTTTCAGTTTCAGAGAACATTTTATGGCAGTGGAAAAATGCCACATTAGCAGTATTGGAGACTAGAAACAGGTCATTTTATCAGTGGCCTGGTTGTTCACCTCTGTTCCGACAGTTGGTTCAAACAAAGACGGAGCTAAGGGAGCTCTGACGTCACAGTTCTCTCACTCCTCCCTCACTCTTAATTTTGATCTGAAGGAAAAGCAAGAGTAGCTAAGTCTTTCCTCCCTCACTTCTGAGAACTCTATCAAAATTGACAAGTGACCATCTGGGCAGTTGTATTTGTGATGTGGGCACCTGTTCTCTGAAAGTAAGCTAGAACCACACGCTTTGCCCATGTAATCAATGTCCTTGCCACAGTTAACACAACCCCTGCAATCCCAGCTGGTGCAGACTGTCAAAACAACGCAATCTGTGACTATAGAGTAATGTTAGTTCACAGTAAGTATAAAGTGGCTCACTTAGGAAAAAAACCATCGTTTGTTATGTATATGATCGTTATGATGCCAAGAACAGCAACGAAAGTTTTTAGACCTATGACTGAATAAGCTGCCCACCAAGAAACTTCAAAAACTAAACTACAGTTGTGAATATGAAACAATCTGCTTAATGATTAAAAAAAAAAAAAAAACTTTAAGTAATAGTGGTCTAAATGCATCTCAACATTACAGTGTCAGTTTTACATTATTGCAATTGGCATAATTATCTCACACCTTAGTTTGTTTGTGCCCCTAAAGTATTAAAGGGCAGTTAAAATTTTTATAGTGCTTTCCATGTAACTCTCTGAAGAAACAGTAGAATCCAAAAGATTAAAGGAGCCAAAGCAGGATGTTGCAGTCTGTGGAAGCTACTTCAGGCCTGTGGCACTTTGGAGTAGACTTGGCATAGGATACACTGAGCAACATGACAGAACAACTAATAGCTGACACTGCCCAATTCTATGTCTCTGACTTGAATGTCCCAGTGCTTTATCCAAAACAGCCTACAAAACATTGCTGCTTGGGTATCCAAAGAGAACTGCAAGCTTACCGAGTCGGTGCTAGAGTTCCAGGGCTGGAGAGAGATCTCAGTCTGTCAGCTGCCTGCTATATAAGTCCTGGTGCCGCTGCTGCAGTGCAGACCTCCAGTCCCAGGCAGAGGCGGGTAGATTTCTGGAACTTACCAATTGCCCAGGTCCAAGTCCAGTGAGAAACCAAAAGAAGGAGGGAAATGATTGAAAAAAAAAAAAAAACACCAGATGTCAATTTTTGGTGTACAGGCTTGTCTGGGCTGCTCTTCCAGAGGACCCAGGCTTGTTTCCCAGCACCCACAAGGCTATTCTCAACAGTCTTTAATGTTCTGACACCATCTTCTGGCCTCCATGAATCATGCACATACATGGTACACACACAAACATGCAGGTAAAAATCCATATGCTTTAAATGAAAATAAATTTAAAAATTAAAAAAATAAACTCAGTTGTTTCCTTGATCACCTTCTCACTTCCCTTCAGTTGTTAAAACTCAAACATACCCCTATTCCTGCCGCTTACTGCTGTTATTACTGTGGAAGCCAGCAGCAGCAGCTTTATCGAGACCCAGTAGCATCTCCCACCCCAGTCTTGCCCTTTGGGAGCTTTACATGCAAAGCAGTCAGAATCCCCCTTTGGTAATGGGCATCCTCTGGGCATGGCAGCATAGGCCTATAACCATAGCTCTCTGGAGGTAGAGGTAGATGGGTCTCTGTGAGTTCCAGGGCATCCACATAATAACACCTGCGGGGGAACTGTACTCACCATTACTCCTGGCTGAGGGTCTCTCTGCTGTCCAGTTCCATGTAGGGTATATACCCAACGGTGTAAGCTCCCGGGCTGGGCTCAAGTGGGGCTCTCGGAGCACGGCCCTGACAGCCTGTGCTGTGTAATGCTCTAACATTGCCCCGTTACAGTTCTGGATTCTACCCTCTCCTAGCTGCCCTTCCTGTCTCCAGTTCTCTAACACAAGCCCAGCTTGACTCTACTCATCTGTAGGTGCATTTTTATTTGTTGGTTTACAGTTTTCTGTACCTGTGCATCTTAGAAGGGACCCTTCAGGAGGCAGGGCAAACTGTCCCTTCCCAAGCAATGTTTTGTAAGCCTGAGTAAACGTTGTTAACTTTTTTTTTTAAGCAAAACTGAGCTGTGACATTTTAATCTATGCTTGTTACATTTAAATCACCTTATTTTTAATCATTCTAGCTGGCCTCAGCAATATGCAGGATAACAACAAAGCTGAGGAAAACAGTTCTCATCAAAGCCCCTCCAGAAATCACCAGGCTAGTTTGGACTGTGTAAAACAACTGCCTGAATGGTCAGAAGCTGAGCAGGCCAATAACAAGGAAGAAACATTGGAAGGTGCAAGGGAAGGCAGACTGACGTCCCCGGCAGGGGTTGGTAAGTCCCGCCCCTATTTCTAGTGCTCAGAGAATGACTGTGTGGGGCCTAGGAATGTGGGTAGACCTCTTTGCTATCATGCCTGAGTCTACGGCTTCAATCCCCAGCACTGCATAAACCAGTTGTGGTGGCAAAAGCTTGTAATCCCAGCACTCAAGAGGAAGAGGCAAGAAGCTTGTGAGTCCAAGATCATCCTTGGTTACATAGTGAATGTGAGGCCAGCCTGATTATGAGACCCTCTTTCAAAACTAACCAACTAAATAAATATGTGCCACATGCTTTAATACATAACACTATTACTAAAGTTGTGGTTGATACCTTATCCCAAGTACCTTCTATGTTAAAACATGTACCTCTCTCAGAAACCTCTTTAAGTACCAGATGGCTCTCTGCTGGCGCCAACACTATGTAGCATCGCAACCAATAATTTGCTGTTGCCACCAAAATGTCCCCCTGTCCAGCCATTGACAGGGGGACAGCTGATCCCCACCAAACACGTACAGAGCTATATGTGACACACACACACCTGTAAACCCAGCATTCAGTGCAAAAACACACATTCTACACAGACACAAAGACCCAATGAATGACTGCACTTGGAATCTTCGGTGTTGAGCTTTTATTTATTTGGTGCTTGATCCCGTTTGTGTTACTTACAGCTGCGCTGGTCAGTGAATCCCACCCTGCAGTTGCACGTGGGCCAGCTGGCCAACTACTGCACATGCTTTGGGATTATTTTCTTTTTTACTCCCTTAGTAATCATAGCACACTGCAGATTGGTATACACCTTAAAACCATCCCAGATTATTAGATGAGGCCCCTGAAAACCTTCTAAGTTAACTGCTGTTAACATGGATATAATTTGGAGGGAGAGTCCTAGGTTCAAAATGAAGTGTTCATTTGGCAATTTCTGGACCTAACTAGTGGTGGTGCACTCCTTTAATCCCAGCACTCGGGAGACAGACAGGTGGATCTGAGTCTGAGGCCAGCCTGATCTACAGAGCTAGTCCCAGGACAGCCAGGGCTACACAGAGAAACCCTGTCTCAGGGAGAGAAAAAAAGTTGTGTTTGGGTAAATGCTGTCTGGATCTGATAGAGGATACAGTTGGAGGGCTCAGCTTCTTGCGTCTCTAGTTTCTTTCTTCCTGCTGTAAGACCAATCCCCAAGTGCTAATGAATCCTGGGGCCTGGAATGGCATACAACAGTGAACAGCTGCTGTCAGCTGACCCTGAGTCCCCTCCTCCTGGCTAGGAGATGGTGGGTTGCTCGCTCTGCCTTGGTTCCTCGGTGCAGACATCTGCCAGCTCGTTCCTATGAATAAGAGCTGGGGAGGCAGCTCATTTGGTGCAGTGCTTTGCTAGCATGCACAGAACCCTAGGTCCAGCACCAAACATAAGCATAAACCAGTGCTAGTACACACTGGGAGGTGATGGCAGGAGGACAAAGGTTCAATTCACATAGTGAATTCAAGGTCTGCCTGGGCCACAGGAGACCCTGTCCCAAAAAATCAAAGCTGGGGCCAGCAAGTGGGTAAAGGCACTGGCCACCAAGCCTGACCCACATAGTAAAAGGTCCTTTGACCTACACACACACACACACACACACACACACACACACACACTTTAATAAATAAATACTTTTTAAAAATTCATTAGCTTCTAGAAGGTCCACTCTGCCTGCAGACTTGCTTCACCATCCACTGCAGACACACTAGCATTTCCCTGTGCTGTCTGTCCCTGCTTCCTTCTTCCTGACCTCTCAGACTATCCGTCCAAACAATCCAAGAGATACGTTTCATATCTTTCCAGTAAGCATAGACTTCTATGAAAAGCCAACAGAAAGAAGGTTGTGTGTGTGTGTGCGTGTGCGTGTGCGTGTGCGTGTGTGTGTGTGTGTGTTTTCTGCTCCTTCTTTTAGAGCCACAGTGGTAACATCCTACTCTGGAGCTGAGGTTTTGTTCAAACCAGAAACATACAGATCTGGAAGGATAGATGTCAGCAACAGATTCATCTGTAGTCTTAAACTATGAAATTATGCTTCGTCGGAACACGGAAGAGAGTTTGTTCCCATAATGCAGCTCTCAGCCCCCAAGAAGTGTCAGCTACATTGGCTCTGACCTGATACATACCTTTTGTCAAAGAATGACTTCTAATCTTTACACATTAATGTCCAGTTCTTCAAATATGATGCACCCTGATTATAAAATGCTCTTCTGACCAAGATCGGCAGACAGAATTTCTCTCATTAAACCGTGGAGCAGTACCTTACCCAAAGCCCGAACATGCCACCTGTGGCTGTGACTTCTGTTTGTCCTGAGGGATCCGCACCAGCGGTGTCTGCTGCCTTCAGCTGCTTTGTTTGGTATATAATAGGTGACCCTTTGCACATGCCCACGAACCAAGCATAAGATAGCTTCCTCATGAGAGAGTTTAGTTATTCCCCCAGGAACTTGTTGCTTTGCTTTGAAACCTGTACTCTCCTGTAACCTGGTTTTTTGATATTTATATTTTCTCCTTTTGATTCCAGAACATACTGAAAAATACTTTTTAGTTTTATTTATAGTAGTAACAGTAGTAGTAGTAGTAATAGTAGTAGTAGTAGTTGTTGTTGTTGTTGTTGTTGTTGTTAAGAAAGAAAATCCCTACCCAGGGGTCCCGCTCAAACTAAGGCACCAGCCAAGGACAATACAGGCGGTAGTCTTTAAACCCCTACCCAGATCTAGCCAATGGACAGAACATTCTCCACAGTTGAGTGGAGAGTGGGGTATGACTTTCACACGAACTCTGGTGTCTCATATTTGACCATGTCCCCTGGAGGGGGAGACCTGGTGGCACTCAGAGGAAGGACAGCAGGTTGCCAAGAAGAGACTTGATACCCTATGAGCATATACAGGGGGAGGAAATCCCCCTCAGGAACAGTCATAGGGGAGGGGAATAAGGGGAAAATGGGAGGGAGGGAAGAATGGGAGGATACAAGGGATGGGATAACCATTGAGATGTAACAAGAATAAATTAATTAAAAAAATATTTAAAAAAAAATCCCAAACATTCAATTTTACCAATGAAGACTCAGGAGTCAGATGCTGGGGTGAAAACCTGCTAGCTCAGAGAGGCAGAGAAAGCACCCAGCTGACCTTCCTACTCAGCTGAGGTCTCAGAAGGAAAAGCTCTTTCTTCTCCATGCTGTCTTAAATACCCTCAACTCAATGTCCCTCCTTTCTGTTTACTTATGTTTGCTCCCTTCCGCCTGGTTGGTTCCTTGCTCCACCTCTTGACCTGTGATTGACTTCATTTAGCTCTTGGGTTAGGAGTGTGCTAGGGCTGAGTCACACCACAACAAGAAACAGGTTTGTTTGTTTTTTCAGTTCAAATCTAAGGGTTCACAATGTGATCAAATATCTTGTTATTGTTGTTGTTGTTATTATTATTATTATTATTAGCAGTATAGTATTGTGTTGTGATGGCTGAGGGGCATGAGTGTGCCATGTCACACGTGTGGAGGCTAGAGGACAACTCCATGGAGTTGGTTCTCTCCTTCCATCTTAATGTAGATTTGAACTCAGGTCAGCAGATGTGGAAAGCAAGTGCCTTTACCTACTAAGCCATCTCGCTAGCCCCATACTGAAGTGCTTATAAATCTTGAAGTTAAGTAGATTCAATATATATAATAGCAGTGCATGTACATCATGTGTAGCTTTGAGCGACAGTGGTGCTGTAGCCATGGCTGAGCTCACATGGGCTCAGACAACAACTTCACAGCTGCCGCTTAGATTGCAATGTGCCTTTGTTGTCAGTGACACTGGTTTCAGAGATTTTGTTTTGTTTTGTTTTTGTTTTTTGTTCTTTGAGACAGGGTCTCTCTATGTAGTCTTAGCTGTCCTGGAACTCGATCTGTATGCCAGGCTGGCCTCTAACTCGCAGACATCCACCTGCCTCTGCCTCCTGAGTATTAGTATTAAAGGTGTAAGCTGCCACCACCCTACCAGAGATGGGCTATTTTTCATATTTGTATAAAATTTTAATTCATATAAAATAGTATGAAAAAACTCTCAGATGAATCATACCAAATAGTTTTCTTTTGGAAGAAATAAAACCAAATCTACATTCACTAATTGTGAAAACTACGGGCTTTTCATTATGACAGTTCCATATGTGCATTTTGTGTCTTTACCATGTTCTTTGTTTCTTTTTCATTTATAGTAATAAGTCACAAGCTAGATTTGTAAAGCATCCAATGACTATTCTGGAAAACTGCTATAATGATGACGATGATGATGATGCCTATTGGATGGCATGCAGAGCCAAGCTTGCCAGTTCCTGGACCATTGCATGTGTTTGGAAGGCATTAGCTTCACTCATTATTCACCTGTGTTTTGGGGTTTGATTTTAGTAGTACTGGAGATGCAAGCCAGTGTCTTTGGGCATGTCAGACAAACTCCTTCAGTGAGCTACAACCTCAGCCTCTTTGACTCTAATTATTGTGTTGATTTGCTTCCATAATTTTTGTCTCTCCAGAAGAGCTCTGGGTAATGGGGCTAAGAAAATACTTTAAGTAATGATGTAGAAATAGGCATATCTAGTCATCTCCTTGTGCATAAGGCAGCATCCACAGGGAGCCAGGCACATCAGTGGCACTCGGCAGAGCTGTCCTGAAGCTGATAATCAAATTGGGATGACTTTGTCCCAGCTGTAATATGCAATAGGAAAGAGTCTAAGGCCTTCAAGTCTCGCAACAGCCTTCTGGTGTTGGTTATGTCTAACTCATATCTGTTCAACTGATCCTGAGTCTATTTGCTTCTTGTTCAGTCATTAGCAAAGAAGGCCCCAGTTTCCTATGTGCTCATGCTTGTAGAAGAGCTGCCTTGGGAGTTTTATTTCAAATTTAGACTTGCTATCCAAATGTGTTAGTTTTTATATATAACTATTTCACTATTCTAACCTGCAGAACAGTAAAATAAGCTATTTTCTGAAGATCTATTTTTATTTTATTTATGCTTCTGAGCATGTGCATGACTGTGTGTGTGTGTGTGTGTGTGTGTGTGTGTGTGTGTGTGTGTGTGTGTATCCCTGGAAGCTGGAGTTACAGGTAGTTGTGAGCTACCCAAGTCGGTGCTGGGCTTCAAACTGCAGTCTTCTGAAAGAACAGCCGAGCCCTCTCTCCAGACCCCAGATAAGCTACATTAGACAGAGCAGGTGACCTTTCAGAGTCTCTTCTGTCTTCTTCAGCAGGGCAGTTGAGTAACTCAGGCACCCTGCCAGTGTGTGAGACCTTCATGTTCTGTGCGAGTCAGAACACCGAGCGCATCCACCTGTATACCAAGGTAAGTGTCACACAGGTGCTGAGTCGTGACCTATGACCGGCTTCCTTTCTCCACTTTCACTTTCCACCTAACAATAAGATAGGTACCCATGTAACTTGTCATCACATTCCTGTGTGAAATCTAAAGACTTCACGGAGAGGCCTTGCTTCCCTCTGTTACTGTTTACCGTGATCATAGACACAGCAGCTGCTCTCTGCTTCATTTCCTCAGCTCTAAAATGTAGGGAGGATTTGTTGCAAGGATAGAATGGGCTCACCCCTGGAGAGCTCTGGGCACTCGAAGCAGCACTTTTACACCTGCCTAACCCCACCCCATCTCCACCTGCCCATGCCCTCACCTCCCACACCCGACCCTTGATCAGTGTCAGAGATGAGGCATTGTGACGGGACCTCTCAGACTGCTGCAGGAGCCTAGGCTAGCAAAGGTCACGCTTTTTAGTGGGAGCACCCCTTTGTATAATGAAATGTATTCAAGACTCTAAGAGCTCTTGTTGATATGAGTTACTCCAGTGTGTATTAAAATAAAGACATTTAAAATAGCCAATCATTATTCAGTTTTAAACTAACATTTACTACAAGTAACATGTTTTGGGCCTGGAGAGATGGCTCAGAAGTTAAGAGCACTGACTGCTCTTCAGGAGGACCTGAGCTCAATTCCTAGCAACCACATGGTGGCTCATAACCATCTATACTGGGATCTGATGCCCTCTTCAGGCATGCAGGCATACCTAAAGATACAACACTCATACATAAAATAAATACATTTTTTAAATGCATATTTTCTAAAGCAGAGTGCTATGCTGAGAGCAATACACTCCGGTTTTCAGCAGTCCTCTGGCTTCTATATAAGACCGTGGATCTGGGTAACCCCAGCCCTGGGGAAGGTGAGGTAGGGACAACTGCAGCTGGAGCCCGCCTGTGCTGTTGTAGCAGGATTTTGTCTCAGCAGGACAGATGAAGCCTGCTAAGGAGAACACAAACAATCATAAGGGAGTAGGCTTGACAGGCATATAATGTAATAGTACAAAACACTGTGACTTTGTGACACCTCTGAGTAGGGCTTGGAGACCCTGTGACGGTCTTTCTCCTAATTACACTGATATGAGTATGGAAAAGTTGGCCAAGATTTCAAATACCGCTATTCATTCAGGTTTGAACTTCCAATAAGTTTGGATGTACAATTTATATGTGTCATTTTACACAGTCTGTTCTATTGAAAGGATATTCATCTCTTTCACTCTTACATGTCTCTAGTGGAGGGGACATTCCTGTGCTGCTGCAGCATGTGTGGAGGTCAGAAGACAACTTGGAGGAGCCCATTCTCTTATCCTAGATGTGGGTTCAGGGCATTGAACTTAGTTTAGCATTCCTGGCAGCAGCACCTTCCCCCGAGTAGCCACTTTGCTAGCCTGGAGGAATGCATTCTAAAGCATTCCTTACAGTGCTGAGGAACAAGGAACAGCTAGTAGACGTTTGTAAAACTCCTAGGTCACTCCCTGAAGTGTAAAGGAGAAATTGGTAACAAGTTTAATGGCCCATGTGGAGTTGCGAGAGAACTGACCATTGCAGGGAGAATCCCAAATCCAGGGTTTGGAATTACATCTCCAAACTTTAGAATTATGTAGTTACACACACACAAGTACATATAGTTTCCTTCTTCTAACATGACTGTGGATCACTAGCATTTGTTTTGTAGACCAGGCTGGCCTCAAACTCACAGCGATCCACCTGCCTCTGCCTCCCGAGTGCTGGGATTACAGGCGTGCACCACCACGCCTGGCCATTTGTTTTGACTAAGAGAATTTGAATATGAGAAACTGTTGTTGATCTGGTGAACTTTCATATGGCAGCCACCCTCTCCTTTAAAAAAGGAAATGGCATTTGCTCTTATTTGAAGATGAATCTCCTCAGTGTAGTTCCAACCTCCTCTGTGGGCGGGACATGGACCATCTCTATGGAACAGTAGTGTAATGTAGCTTTGGGAAAGCAGATTTTTAAAATAATTCTCTAGAATTGTCGTCTCCCTTCCCTCCTGCCAACAACCATGGACAACTGTCTCAACACATCATGGAAGGGATACTCAGATGTTTATCAGTGCCGGTCTTTGATTGGAAAGATGTTTTTAATATTATAAAGAAGGTCACTTGGGAATTTGGAGACAGTTGTCCTGCTGTTAACGTCACGGATGTGGTTTTCTTCTGTATTTACAGATTTTCGTCATCTCCATGTGTATTTCCTAGGTTAGCCAGTAGAGAAATATGTCGGGGGAGTAGGGCTGTGTACAGGCAGAGTAAAGGCCTCCCCCACTCACCTCAGCCCTGCAGGGGTGCATGTGAGATACACCCTTGTGTAGAATGGGCCTCCCAGCTGATTTGTAGGAGATTGGTCATATTCTATATCATAATTAAGCTTTTCTTATAAAGTAGTTACTAGTACCTACAGACTGAAATGCATTGGTGCTATCTCCTCATCTGTTATCAGGATGGAAAGCCGATGAACAGTAATTTCATTCCTTTGGATATAAAATTAGACCTTTGGGAAGACTTACCAGCAAGCTTTCAACTGAAACAGAATCGCTCTGTGGTAAGAAAAGTTTTAAATAATACAGTTGTGCTTATGCTAAATAAACTTTTTTAAATTCTTTGAGAGATCATTTTTAGTTTAACGAAAGAAGACTTCATGGCCTGTGGCAGAGCCAGATTGCAGGCTGCGTTTTTATCCATCCAGGCAGTGTCTATTAATTCTTCCGGTGCTAAGAATAAATGTGGCATCTGTTTCCTTGGTGAGTGTTCACACCTAGCACTGCTGCTGCTGAGGACAAACTCACCCTCACACTGTTCTGCTCTCATTCATAGGAATAGCAGCAGTGATGTAGCTGTCAGAATCACACTTTTATCTCTTAAGGTTAAATTCTAAGAGTGGCACGTTCCCAGAGCCAGGATAATACCACACCACGACTCCAGACTCACTATTAGAGTGACCGCATGCTGCTTTAGCCTTAGTGTGCACTCCACCACTTATACTTACCAGAAGGTGCTGGGGCCTTTGTTCACTTGTTTAGTGTTTGCTACCCTGTTAGCGGAAATGAAGCCAAGTCCAGGGGTCAGCTGCACCCCACAAAAAAGGAAGAGGTAGCAGTGAGCTATTTTCTTTGGCATTAGTTAATACTGACCCTCAGAGTCAGATAGATAGATGATAGATTAGAAAGATTGGATAGATACTCTATAGCTACACAGATCTATAGTACATAGTAGAGATACATAGATGATAGGTAGGTAGGTAAATAGAAGATAGATAGATAGATAGATAGATAGATAGATAGATAGTTAGATAGATAGATAGTTAGATAGATAGATACATAGATAGATAGATAGTTAGATAGATAGATGATAAAAAACCAAGACTAGTGAACCAGTTACCCAGGACTGGTTGATAAGGAACAATTGTGACAACCCTCCTGTAGTGACACAAATTTATTTCTGGTATCTGACCTGTGGTTCTGAGGTATCTGATACAGTGTGACTGTCATAAGTTGTGTCATTCCCTGTGGTCCCTGCATGATCTGCCTCCCTGAGGCCAGCTTTCCCCGGGCTGCTACTGGGGTCTGTCCCCTGTTTGGGTCTCACTGTTGGTGCCTGTGTGTTCAGAGCATATGCCGGGCTGCTGAAGTGCCTTTAGAGACTCTGGATTCAACTGGACTTGGGCAATTTATAAGGTGGAAATAGTACCAAGGTGAAGAAAGAATTAAACTATACGACTTCAATCTGTTTGAGGGATACCATAAGACATCGGTTTTCTCATGTTGTAAATAACCCGACTTTCAAAGGAAGGTACATAAAGAACTATTAACACTTCGTCGTCATCTCTTTTCTACCAGATTCTGAGGTTCGTCCGAGAATGGAGTAGTCTGACTGCCATGAAGCAGAGGATGATCAGGAAAAGTGGGCAGCTGTTCTGCAGCCCAGTCCTGGCCTTGGAGGAGATCACAAAACAACAAGCCAAAGAACATAGTACCAAAAGGTAAGAGCCGCCTTCCCTTTGCACCCTGTAGTATATTGCTTTCCATGCTGTTTCTATAGGAAATTGGAGGCATCTCATGGGACCACTAATGAAATTTTGGTTAATTAGGGGAAAATTAGGCTGGGGATATAGTTTGTTGGTAGAGTGCTTGCCTAGCGTATAACAAAGCCTTGGGTCCCCTCAGGAGGACTGAATAGACCACACTGGAGGGCACACACTTTTAATTTCATCACTTAGGAGGTGTAGTCATGAGGATCTGGAATTCAAGGCCATCCTCAGCTATATGGAGAGTTCAAACCCAATCTGGGCAACATGCAACCTTGTTCTCAGAGAGGGAGGGAAAAAGAATCATACTTAATGGTTATGTCATTTTATAGCAACACAGCTATATGTGTAGAGAACTTACTCAGATCTGCTAGAAGATATCAGATTGTCTGCTTTCCACATACCAGGAATCCTGCTTGTAAACAGAGAGGCCAGGAGCTGGGCTTGGTACACCTGTGACCTATTAAGCCTCAGGCGTTACTAACAACAGAGAGACACTTACCCTTCAGAGTCCAGAGCATGGCCTGGGACCCATCTTCCCTGCTGCACCAGGAGAGTTGGTTCTATTTTAACACACTACCCTGTTCCCAGAAGTGGGAAATAACTGTCAGTTCTATGGTTGGAAAGTAAAGGTTAATTGTGACACATGGTTGTACCATCCACCCCAACTTCACCAAAAGTCTTTTCTAATCGCCCTACATGACATCATAACCCTGGTTCTCCTAGCATGGAGCAAAGGAGACATTGACAGCTGTTCCGTTTCAACATTCTCTCTCTGGAGGGAATCACAGAGTAACAAACCTACCTAATACACCTTCCTCCATAAGTCCACACTTGAGTTAGTAAATAAGAGACTGGGGAGATGGCTCCATGGTTAAGTGCACATGCTGCTCTTGCAGAGGACCTGGGTTTGGTTCACAGCACCACACAACAGCTTACAACCATCTGTAGCTCCAGTTCACAGGGATCTGGCTCCCCCTTCTGGCTTCCATGGGCACTGCGCTCCAGAAGTGGAAAGTAACTGTCCTGAAGACAATGTCTGGAGGCATCTAGATGACCACAGCTACAGGACGTACCTAGGGTACACCTTGTTTAAGGATTCAGCCATGGGAATGGAAGGAGGAGGATGAGGGAAGCTCTTCACAGGGCTCATCCAGATACCTGGTGACTGATCAGAGAGAGCAAGGGAAGTCTTTCAGGCAAACCTTGTAGCCGCAGAGGGAAACATCCCCGCAGCGCTGGTGTCCTGTGGTGGAGCCTCAGTTAGCGCCAGTGTTATGGGTAAAGCTTATGTATGGAGCAAGGGTGGAAGACCGGGCTGAGCAGCAGAGCACTGCCTGAGGTGGCATTGATATTCTTCTCCTTCTCCCTTGCCATCCCACCTGGTGCTTCTTAGAGCCTCTTAGAAACCTGCAGCGCAGTGGGCATGAACGGAGACACTTCACACTTCACTCCCTAGGCATGCACAGCGGGGAGTCATCTCTTTAGAACATTAAATGTCAGGCTAAAGACATGGTTCAGGGCATGCCACATCCCCTGTTCACATCCCCAGCACCCATATATAGGCTGGGCATGTGGGTGGCCTGCCATAAAGCCCAGCAGTCAACTCAGGACACAAAGGCAGGGATCCTTTGGGCAAGTTGGCTAGCTAGACTAGCTAAATTAGCAACCTCCAGAGACCCTGTTTGGGTAAATAAAGTAGGAAGTGCTCCAGCAAGGCACCTGACGTCGACCCTTGGCCTCCACATGCATGTGCGTGCGGCCAAATGCATTCACACTGGCAGACACAAATTCACGCACACGCAATGTCTCGAGAACAACTACAACAGAAAGATGTAAGACTGCGCCCCAGCAAACAGCCCCACCAGCTGTAGGCCTTCTCCAGGCTGAGGTCTTGCAGCTAGCTCCCAGGTAACTCAGCCTTAGATGACGAAGTGACCAGGACCAGCGCCATTGCTGCTTCCCGAATGAGTTCCAAGACCGGCGCCATTGCTCCTTCCTGAATGAGTTCCATTTCTCAGAGACCAGAGCAGATTGGGTGGTGGCCCTGTTGTACCTGCTCCTCTACCGGCAGCGCCAGCACCTGGGGGCCCAAGGTTATACCCGCCACATGAGCCACGTCCCAAGGCACACACTTTGCTTCTTTATAAATGTCTTCTGCTCACATCTTATTCAGAAGAGGGTTTGTCCTCTTCCTCCTGTTGGCCAAAATTGAGCCTTACTGTAATCCTTTTAGGAGTTGGCATTCTTTGTGAATGTCTGCAAAACTAAGGACGTTGGAGTTCAAATAGAACCCTCAGAAATGTGTGTTAACAAAATGCTTTTTTTATTTGGAGAATGAAGGCCAAGAAGAGGTCCTGGGAATTAAATGGACAAGGTAAAGACTAGCTGTGAATTAATCTGGTTTTTTCCTTTAAGAAGCATACATAAACAGGCGCTGGTGGCACATGTTTTTAATCCCAGCACTTGGGAGGCAGAGGCAGGCGGATCTCTGTGAGTTCAAGGCCAGCCTGCTGTATGGAGTGAGTTCCAGGACAACCATGGCTATTACACTGAGAAACCCTGTATCAAAAACAAAAACAAAAACAACAAACAAACAAAACCCTATGAAGATACATTATCACATGGTTTATCCTCCACATAGTGGAATGGCATGGAACTATTCAAATAGATAGACAGGGCTGGGGAGATAGTTCAGTGAGTAAAGAGAACTTTCTGTGCAAGCATGAAGGCCAGTGTTCAAATACCCAGCACCCTCATTAAAACAAACAAACATGCAAATGATTAAAAAAGCTGGTCATTGAAGAAAATCATATTTAAATTCATGTAGAATTTAAAGTATCTACAATATGGGAAACTAGCATAGAAACTGGGTCATAGCCAGCATGGTAGTACACTCCTGTAATCCCAGCACTTGGGTGGCAGAGACAAGCGGATCTCTGTGAGTTCGAGGCCAGCCTGATCTACAAAGCGAGTCCAGGACAGTCAAGGCTACATAGAGAAACTCTGTCTCAAAAAAAGAAAGAAAGAAAGAAAGAAAGAAAGAAAGAAAGAAAGAAAGAAAGAAAGAAAGAAAACAAAGAAAAAGGAAGATGGCTTCAGGATGTCCTGAGTTCAATTCCCAGCAACCACATGGTGGCGCACAACCATCTATAATGTGATCTGGTGCCCTCTTCTGTCATGCAGGCAGAGTACCTGTATACATAATAAATAAATAAATCTTTAAAAATATTTTTTAAAAAGAAAAAGAAAAGAAACTAGTTAGAAGAAATTAATTGGGTAATTGCATTTCACCTACTAAATTCCCCATCACCTTTGACTGAATTACTTTCCTTTTTACCTCCAGCGCCTAAGCCAGGCATTACTGATAGTGTGTGTGAGAGGGTCTGATTCCCACCTCAAAAGGGCTTTGTCCCTGCAGAAGATTGTGGAGAGCAAAGGCTGTTGCTTTTAGCAGCAACCTTGAGCTCATGGGAGATCCACTTGAACTCAGTTAGCTAAATGAGTCACTTTACACAAACCCTGTGCAGTGTTGTAGCTGACTGAGGCGATTTGCTGGGGTCTCAAAGAGAAGTTCAGAAGAGGAGGGCCACACTGTGCAGCTTGAGAGGCAGTTCCTGAGACTGTCAACCATACATGTATTTGATCATTTCTTATGCCCACATCCACTCTCTTCCTCCCTGGAATTTTTTAAATTGAATGTTTCAGTTTTCTTGCTGTGATAAAACACTCCAGCCAGTAGTAACTTGGAGGAAAGGGTTTGTTTGGTTAACACTTCCAGGTCACTGCTGGGTGTGGTGACGCACGCCTTTAATCCCAGCACTCAGGAGGCAGAGGCAGGTGGTTCGCTGTGAGTTCAAGGCCAGCCTGGTCTACAAAGTGAGTCCAGGACAGCCAAGGCTAATACAGAGAGAATCAGTCTCAAAAAACAAAAACAAAAAACAAAAAATACTTCCAGGTCACTGTTACAATAAAATGTATCTGTTTGGCCTATGAAGCCATTGACTGACACAAAGAGACTGAAACGTAATTCAAAGCTGCAAACACTACTGGGGCAGAATCTAAACTGCTATTAATCTAACAAATAACTAAAATAAACTACTCTAATCCCTATAGCCTACGTATATCCCAAGCACTTGCCAATTTGGTCCTTCTAGGACAGCTTCTCTCCTCCAACTCTCAACTGTCCACTCTGTCAACTGTATACTCCTCCCCCTCTCCAGGAAGTCCCACCTTCCACTTCCTGTCCTTCTGCCCAGCTGATTGGCTAAACAGCGCTTTATTGATAATTGTTACATCCACTCAAGACATTCCTCCACAATATTTGTTATAATGAAATGTATCTGTTCAGCCTAGGAAGCCATTAACTGACACAAAGAGACTAAAACGTAATTCAAAGCTGCAAGCACTAAGGAGGGCAAAATCTAACCTAACAGATAAATAAAATAAACTGCTCTAATCCTCATAATCTACATATATCCCAAGCAGGTCATGCTCCATCAAGGAGGGAAGTTGGATTGGGAACTCAAGGAAGGAACTGAGAGGCAGAAACCTAGTTAGCTGTCTGGCTCACTCATGCTCATGGTCAGCCAGCTTTCAGATACAAATAGGACCATCTATCTGGCCAGGGAATGGTGCTGCCCACAGTGGGCTGGGACCTGCTATACCAATGAGCTATCAAAACAGTCCCCCACAGACAGGCCCACAGGCTAAGCGGATCTAGGCAGTTCCTCAACTAGGCTTCCCTCTCAGATAATTCTAGGCAGTGTCTAGTTGACAGTTTAAAATAGTGAATGAGTCATGAGTTTCTTGGAGAAGTGAACTGATTTGGAGGAAAGATATGTTTCTCTCATAACAAATAGCAGCAAGAAACCAAGCATGCACAGTAGTGCATGCCTGTAATCCCAGTGTTCGGGAGGCAGAGGCAGAAATAGCTCTGTGAGTTCGAGGCCAGCCTGGTCTACAAAGCGAGTCCAGGGCAGCCAAGACTATACAGAGAAACCCTGTCCTGAAAAACCAAAATAAATAAAACCCTCTGACTTGCAACAGAGTAGGGAAGGAGGGAGGAGAGAGATTATTTTAAAAAATAC
Organism: Acomys russatus; assembly: GCF_903995435.1. Classification (NCBI taxonomy): domain Eukaryota; kingdom Metazoa; phylum Chordata; class Mammalia; order Rodentia; family Muridae; genus Acomys; species Acomys russatus. Next base: position 27,516,797 of record NC_067142.1, on the reverse strand, counting down.
TTAAGAGGCTATAAAGCTGGCTCAGTAGTTAAGAATATTTGCAACTTACAGACGATCTAGCACCCACATTAGATATTGCTTTGTAGACCAGGCTGGCCTCAAACTCATAGAGATTCTCCTGCCTCTGCCTCCCTGAGTGCTGAGCTTACAGGCGTATGCCACTGAGCCTGGTGGTGGTGCACATTTTAACACTAGCACTTGGGAAGCAGGAGCAAGCAGATCCCTGTGAGCTCAAGGTCAGATTGGTCTATAGAGAGTTCCAGGCCAGCCAGAACCACAAAGTGGGACTCAAGACAAAAGAATCAGAGCTTTTTCTGTGTGTTTTATTACTCTGTTAATTGCACATAATAATGGATTTCATTGACATTTTCACATACATACATATGCATTTTGATCATACCCCCCCCCATTATCCTCTCTTGTTGTCTCCCCCACCCTCTGACTTTATGGGTGTGACCTAATGAACTTACATAGATTTGCTTCCAGGAGCAGGAGAAAGAGTTATTTACTGGAGCACAGACATCTTACCAATGACTACACTGAGCAATGTCTACTCCCCCAAAACTCCTATGAGAAAAACATATTTAACATCTAATTGTTGTAGATACATCACTAAAGAAGACGTTGCCACAGCCTCCATGAACAAGGCGAAGAGTGCTGGGGGCCACATCCGTTTGATCACCAAGGAGTCCAGGCCACAGGACCCTTCTACAAAGTAAGATACTTACACATGGTAACGAGTACTGCTTCAGAGCTAGCTGCAGTGGCACACACCTGTAATCCTACCACTTGGGGAGGTAGAGACAGGTGGATTTATATGAGTTCAAGGCCAGCCTGGTCTTCAAAGAGAGTGCGGGACAGTCAAGGCTACACGGAGAAACCCTATCTCAAAAACAACAACAACAACAAAAAACCAAAAGGAAAAAAACTGCTTCAAACCAATTTCTGTGATAACAGCCCCCATGGTGTGGCCACTTTAGAGGTAACAAAACAGTATCATGGTTTAATAGCTTTCTGGGCCTTCTAACAACACTCTTAGGCCCAGGACCTCATCATCTTAGGCATTAGAGATGAGAGACACCCAAACCCAGTAGCCTGTGTGACCTTCCCCAAGCCTGGGCAAAGATGCAAGAGACCTGAGCTTAGCCTGAGCTCTGTCTGCCAGCCTGGCCCTGTCTCAGCCATATGGACTCAATGTGGCTGGGATCCTAATCAAATGAGCATGCGTCCTGTTGCCCTTCATTTCTAATTTTTATCTGGTCAACTTGGCATTTACCTGTTCTGTCGCTCTGCCTTCACCCTGTAAGGCAGGAAAAAAAAAAAAAAACAAAAACAAAACCAGGTAGATTGCTGTGAGTTCAAGGCCAGCCTGGTCTACAAAGTGAGTCCAGGACAGCCAAGGCTACACAGAGAGGAACGCTGTCTCAAAACAAAACAGGAAGAGCCCATAGTGCCCTGAGGCTGGGGAGGTGTGTGGTGCAGCTGGGTGAGGAGCAGAGCGGCCAGCAGGCTTCCATGGAACACTTCAAGGACGTCTCGTGGTTCAGCACCCTCCGATGTCTGGAAGTGGTTAGTAGGGAAGCACTTCAGGGCCTGAAAAAGGATGCTCATGTCAAATTCATGTTTGTGGCATGGCTTTTCTCAAGTTGGCTGGACTATGGGGTCCTGAGCACAGGTATTTCACCTCCCCACTGAACACCAGATCTCAGGCATCGCTACAGAGCAGTGGCCCAGCGTCATTACTTACCTATACATGCTTTGTTCAACTGTAGAGAGCTTGACAGAACCTGTGTCCTGTCTCCGAATGCCGGCCCAGGTGATCTTGCTGTTGAGCTGTCTCCATCCAAAGGCTATGTTCAAGCTGTGGATAAGGAAGGAAGGCCGCTCTGCCTCCGCTGCCAGCAACCCACCTGCCAGCCAGAGCAAGGGCCCAAAGCCAGCGCCTGGGACTCACGGTTCTGCTCCCTTAAGTGTCAGGAAGAATTCTGGATCCGATCCAATAACAGTTACCTGAGAGCCCAGGTGTTTGCAGTGGAGCACGGTGTGTGTCAGCTGTGCAGTGTGAATGCACAGGAACTCTTCCTGCGAGTGAGAGATGCCCCTAAAAGTCAGAGGAAGAGTCTTCTAGACACTGCCTGGATTGCAAAGCTGCCATTGGAGCAGGTAGGTTATCATCGCATGTCAGGGGCAGTGGTGCAGTCACCGCGGATGCTGACTAACTCTGTCAGGTTCTAACCTTGTCCAAATACGCACAAAGGGAGAGAGAATGAGGAACCCACATGCCGTCGCCCAGGTCAGCAGTCACTGTGTTGCTGCTGCCTTCCATCTATCTCTCATTCAGTCATGAGTAAACACTGCCTGCCTCCATCTATCCATCCTCGCCTTCCTTTTCTGTCCCTCTCCTCCCTCCATTCCCGCCTTCGGCTTCTCTCCTTCCCTCCCTTTTTCTTCCTCCCCCTTTTCTTCTTCCCTGTCTCCTTCTCTCCCCATCTTCCCTCCTTCCTTTCCCTCTTTCTCCCTGCCTCCCCTCCTCCCTTTTGTCTCTCTTACTGCTCTCATTCTCACCCTTCCCTCTCTCTCAGCTCGTCCTTTTTAAAAGCGCAATCACAGCACAAACAACTACAGCCAACAGAATTATAACTCCTCGGTTGTAGAAGTGCATGTTTGCTTTCCAAGGTTGTCTCGTTTACTTCGTGTGTTGCTTTGGCTGCAGTGCCTTCCGTGCTCCTTCAGCCTCTAGCACCTCCTCCCTCCTTTACATCACTGTGCTGTTTCCTTCATCCTGTGTGCCCCACTGTATCCATGTGATGTTCCATGGCTTATTTTCCTGGCCTGAGAGCTTCCTGGGCAGGCTGTACAATCCAGAGCTGCACATGGATTCTGATTCTGTGGTAAAAAGAGATTAAGTAATGGTACATGACTGCAAACACAGACACCTGGCAGCTCTTAGATCCACTTCCAGTGTGTTAGTATCTTAGGATGGGGTATAAGGGGCATCTTAGTTAGGGTTTCTATTGCTGTGAAGAGGCATCATGTCCAAGGCAACTCTTATAAAGGACAACATTTCATTGGGCTGGCTCACAGTTCAGAGGTTCAGCCCATTATCATCATGGTGGGAAACGTGGCAACGTGCAGACAGACATGGTGCTGGAGAAGGAGTTGAGAGTTCCTTCTCTCAAAAGCAGAAGCAACCATGTCCCACACTGGGTGTAGCTTGAGTATATATATGACCTCAGAGCCCACCCCACAGTGACACAATTCCTCCAGCAAGGCCACACCTATTCCAACAAGGCCCCATCTCCTAATAGTACCTCTTGTTATGGGCCAAGCATTTAAACACATGAGTCTGGGCAGGGGGTGGGGCATACCTATTCAAACCACCACAGGGAGTAACCCCAAAATGCAGCTTGCAATAAAAAGGCTGTGTGGCCATTCCATTGTAAAATACAATTTTTAAAAAGATTTATTCATTGTTTATACAGTATTCTGACTGCATGTATGCCTGCCTGCCAAAATAGGGTACCAAATCTCATTATAGATGATGGTATGAGCCACCATGTGGATGCTGGGAATTGAACACAGAGCCTCTGGAAGAACAGCCAGTGCTTTTAACCTCTGAGCTATCTCCCCATCCTGTAAAATACAATTTTAATAAAATAGTTTATAGCCAGTTATTGTTCCTAGCATGCTCGTCAGTATTCTCTTAGCTTCCCAAAGCTCAGACAAATGGATGATCTTCTTAGAAAAACTAATCTATGTTTCCAACTAAAAGAAAATGTTTAATTTTGTGGGGTGCTCAACCAGAAAATGGTCACCTAAACAATCCCCACCCACTAAAATATTAGATGAATTACTGTCAGCTAAACAAATTATATATTTTAGCCTGATGTGGTGGTGTACACCTTTAGTCCTAGCACTCAGAAGGCAGAGGCGGGCAGGTTTCTGCTATCCTGGTCTACACAGTGAGTTACAGGACAGCCAGAGCTACATAGTGAGACTCTGAATATATATATAATTTTTTTAAATGAATTATATATTTTAATTTAGTTTGCCCTCTACAATATCATTGAAATAGATAATAATTGTTTCTAAAAGATAAATTAATATATCTCTTGCATACAGAGAAGTATACTATTTCTCTAATAATATTCCTGAGATATCCCTTGGCCTAGTTGATGAGGGATATACTGTACCCTTGAGAGGAATGTCAGCAAAGCTCCCGTGCTATCTACTGCCTGGGCATTGCAAGCTTCCTGAAGTTTTGCTGTGAAATGACCCAAGGTCATCTGGAAAGTGACCTGTCTAGGACTGTCGCAGTCACGGGTTAGACCCTGTACCCAGACGTGCTGAGGGGAGACACCTCAGCACTAGGCTCAGACCGAGTGAACAGGGGTCTGTCAGGAGGCAAATTCAACATGTTGAGAGCTGCTGCTCCCACTGGATGTGTGGGAGGTGAGGGTGGGGGGGGGGGGGGGGAGGGGGGGTGGGGGCTACACATTTACCGGGAAGAATAAAGACACACCTTCCAGATCATTGAGTCTGTCAATTGAAGCTGCTCACAGAGAAAGAAATGATTGAAAAGGGCATACCCAAATGGATTTCTTTTCTAAGAAAATGGCATTTAGAATGACATTTGTAGTTACTTCTAAAACTCTGTATCTTCCGACAGAAGGCCTGAAGTGCAGCACAGAGGGACAAGCAGGCAGTGAAAAAGGCCAGCGGGAACACGTTCCCTGCACCAGCCTGCTGCCTGGGAACTGCTCAGAGTCGCACTGTTGGTCACTGGTCCTTCCCAGCGTCCTGTGTGCTTCCCTAACAGTGCTTGACAAATGTCCAGTTTGGCCAGCACCATTTACTAAATAGGTTGTCTTTTTTTCCAGGGTATATGTTGGACACTTTTATCAAAACTTAGGGGATCACAGCTGTATGGGTCTGTTTCTTGGTCCTCTGTTGTGTTCCATTGGTCTATGTGTCTGTCTGTCTATTTATTGGGTTTTTGAGACAGGGTTTCTCTGTGCAGCCTTGGCTGTCCTAGACTCACTTTGTAGACAAGGCTGGCCTCGAACTCACAGAGTTCCACCCGTCTCTGCCTCCCAGTTGCTGTCCTGTCCCTTTGAGGTCAGGAATATGATGCCTTTCTCTGTATTTCTTTCTGATGTAGGCTTGAAATAATCATGGTTTGCTTCATTTATGAAATTAACTCTAATTTCTTTCTTATCCAAGACTAAAAAAAAAAAAAAACAGCTGTCATACTGATGTTTAAACAGCTGCAGTGTCCTAGTGCATGCTGGTTTTACTGTCTCAGGTAAAGTGTTGAGACTGATCTCATTGTAGTGCAGGGCATCGTTGGTTAGCATGTGTGCACTGGCCTAGACACTGGCTGGTTTAAGTAGCTGTCTTCGTTTGCTTCAGATATCAAGATGCAGGTGTTTGTTGTGGAGATTTCATGCCATGCCACCTGGGAAATTATCTGGTAAATAATGAAGTCTGGCCAGCCCTGGCGCAGCTCAGTTGGGAGAGAGCCTGCCTGGCACACACAGAAGCCTGGGTTCCATCCCCGGCGCTGCATAACCCCGGTGTGCCGTAACCCCACACGTGGAAGGCTGCCTGGTGGGTCTGATCGGACCTGAGACACAGGAGGTCTTATTCTGGAAAGTAAAAGACATTGTGAATGGTAGGTAGTGTTGCCCTGCCAATGAAATATCGACAAATTCAATTAGGTCAACAATGAATTGGGAAGCTTTAATTTCCAATATGTTCTTATTTTCTCACTTTTGGGTTCATAAATATGTAAAGCAACTTAAAGTGTCAAAAAAACAACCAATTTCCCCCCAAACCTGTCAGGAGCCTTGGGATCTTATACTTGGTTTATAAGGTTTTTGGAATGTGTTAGGTAACGTGATGGGGAAAAAACTCTTTCAGATACACATTTTATTGCTTTCAATTTGCTAACTTAGAGGTTTTGTCTTTTTTTTTTTTTTTAACTTACAACAAAAGCTATAACGAGCCATCCTACTGTGTTTGTCCCTGAGATTTTGCTCACAGCACACAGCCCATGGTTCCTGCAGCAAACCGGCAAAGTTGCTGACTGTATGTTCTTCCTGCAGCTAAATGAAATGCTAAGAAGCCCAGGAGAAGGCCACTTCTGGCAGGTGGATCACATCAAGCCAGTGTATGAGGGAGGGGGACAGTGCTCCCTGGACAACCTGCAGACTCTTTGCACAGTGTGCCACAGAGAGGTCAGTGACACTCAGGCATGCGCATAGGTCCGAGCAGCCCTGGGGAAACTGGATGAGACTGTGGAGGGGCATGCAGCCCATCCGGGGACAGAATGACCTGCCGCTGCTCTCATCCCACCCAGTCCCAGATGCAAGGCCGGGTGCCACCCTCTTCACCCATGCTCTGGGCTGAGGATGCGGCACGGTGGGTAGAATCGTTGCTTAACAGCAGAGGCCCTGGGTTCCACCCCAGCACTGCACAGATTCCATGCCTTGGTGCTTTTGGGAACTGGAGAATCAAGGGTTAAAGATCAGCTGGCCATGGTAGGCAGCACAGGAGAGGTGGGTGGAGCTGAAGTCAAGGCCAGTTTGGTCTACACAGTAAGTTCCAGGATAGAAGGCACCAGCAATGAGAATGCCATCTTTTCTGTTTTTGTTTGCTTTTTGGACTCTTGTGAAAAATCTTTATTTTGACTTAACAGAAGAATCCAGCTCTATCCCATTTGATTTTGTACAGTTTCTTATGCATTGAGCTGGGAATGAATTTTCTGACTTGGGTCCAGAAAATAAGAAGTGGACAAACTTTTGCCCACTGAACGCTGGAATTTTAAGATGTGTGTAATTACATGCAGGGCTCATGGTCTTCAGGTGCTGAGATAGTCTCCACGAGAATGTCTTCTTCCAGCTGAGACCAGGAAGCCTAGGCTCTTAGGACCCTGGCGGTGGCCCGGAGCACATCCTGTGGCTAGGCACTGTGTGCATGGGTAGTGTGCATTCCCCCACTCCCCTCACTATGGCACAGAGCCGCCTCCCTAACCTGAACCGTGCGTTTGTTAACTCCTAGAGAACCGCCCAACAAGCCAAGGAAAGAAGTCAGGCGAGACGACAGTCTCTGGCAGCGAAGCACGGGTCAGACATCACTCGCTTTCTGGTGAAGAAGTGAAGCAGAGCAGACGGCTTGCAGGTGGGAGATCTGGCACGATGGAGCTTCGTGTTTGCCTAGTATTTTAAGAGAGAAAAGTTGGTAAACATAAATCAAGAACTGGAGTTTAATTCTTGTGCCAAGTCCTCCTAGGGTTAAGTGCTTCACAGGAACGGGTGTGTTAGGAAGCGTGTGGGATGTGGATCGTCAATTACGTTTCCGCAAGATTTTGTTCACTGCATTGTGCATAGGTAATATGTGATAAATATATCCCAATCACCTGACAGTTGCTTCTTGATTAGCATTGGTTCTGAACTCTGTGGTATAAATGGAACATTCCAGAACAATCGGGAAATTTTGGAGATGAGCCTCCATTATTAAGAAATTCTGGGAAGAGCATGCCAGCCTGCTTCTTGTACACAAGCTCCCAGACCTAAGCCTGGGTGCATGTTCTGGAGTGTTGCCTCCTTGTTTTATTTCTGGGCCAGTCATCTTTACTGAAAAGATACTTTTGTAACCATGCATGGTATCTATGTAGAATTTGTAATCATGAGAACAAATGATAGAACATAAAGTATAGCGCCACACAAGCCCCTTGCTCTGTTTTCTGTTTGCTTGCTTGTTTGCTTTCTGCATTTTGTTTTTAATGTATAAAACTAGGCTAACTGTCAAAACAGCTTTTGTCTCCTTGTCCTCATTTTCTGGTTTTAAAATCCTGGTAATATTTTGTTTTGTTTTGTTTTTTTAATAAACCTTGTATTTTTAAAGACCTTTAAAATTATGTGTATCTGAGTGCAGTTGCCTGCAGAGGCCAGATGCTATGTATCCCAGACCTGGTGTTATAGGCAGCAATGTCAGCCAGGGTGCTAGAAACTGAACTCAAGTCTAGAAGATCAACAGGCACTCCTTACCACTGGACCATCTCAAGTCCTATTTTAGTATGTGTATTTGTGGCACCTCTTTTGAAAAGGAATGATGGCAGACGACTAATATTGGTGCACACCTTTAATCCCAGCACTCAGGAGGCAGAGGCAGGTGGATCTTTGTGAGTTTGAGGCCAGCCTGGTCTACAGAGAAAGTTCTAGATTAGACAGAGCCATGTGGTAAGACCCTGTCTCCATAACAAGTGATGGTGGAGTTGGAAGATGGCTCAGTTGATGAGATACTGGCCACATAGCATGATAGCCTGAGTCTGCACTGCAGAATCTGTGTAAAAACCTGGGTGTGTTGCCCACCTGCAACCCCAGCACCGAGAAGGCAGAAACAGAAGGTCCCCTAGGGTCCCTTTCCAACAACCCAGGGACGAGGTGAGCTTCAGAGTTAGTGAGAGACCATATCAAATATAAGGTAGAGCGCAATCAAGGAAGACACCAGATGTTGGCATCTAGCTTCTATACACACACACACACACACACACACACACACACACACACACACACACACTCAAGACAAATGGTGATAAAATTCACTATATAAAAACATAATCAGAAGGTTAAACATACTTTAAATACAACGGTAACATTAAAGAAGTTAGTGATAATGTTGGACTGGAAAGGTGGCTCAGTGGGAAGAGCACACATGAGCTGCTCTTCAGAGCACGGGGGTTGGATTCCCAGCACCCACATGACAGCTCGCATCCATCTGTGACTCCAGTTCCAGGGGACCCAGTTCCCTCTTCTCGCCTTGGACACCAGCACACACACAGTGCCTAGCCACACAGGTTGGCAAGACTCCCATACACATAAGAATAAAATAAATTTTAAAAAATTAATTTTTAAGTAACCTTTTAAAAAGAACAAGAAAATGGTGATAATGAAATGACAGGGAAGCCACTCCTGCCATGTGCACCATCAGGAAGGGTGAAGAGTCAAAAGAACATCACTTCCGGTTCCAAGGAGGACTTACACTGGTAAAGGCTCCCATTTGTAAATACCACTGGGAGGCGCAAACCCATGCCAAGTGCTTAATTTATGCATTTTACCATTTTAATTAGCAGGTAGTAGTTTCTGCCTTATTTTTAGAAGGCTGAGGCATCGTGAGCTTGCCTTGCAGAGCTGTTAGGTCTACAGGGACTCACGAAGAGAGCAAGTGGTGCTGTCTGTCTTGTAAATGAGACCTGATATTTGGATGCTGTTCTGCTTTGCACACCTGGCTCCTTGCACTTTTTGCCTCATTTTCAGGCACCTAGGAATCATCACAGTTCAGAGTTGAGAGGCCCAGGCCCAGCTCACCGCCTCTCCCCTGCAGCAGTGGAGTTTAACTAGGTTAAAGTCAAGGGAGCTTCTTCTTTACTCAGACTGCAGCAGGAATCCTCAGGAGAGTTCGCAGGTGTAGTTCTGCATGACGGTTTTGTTACAGGGCCCCAGACCTTAGCACAACTGACTTCATGATGGAAGTACCCTTCAGGTTGTACAGCTCAGCACACAGACAGCACCACCTGCCGAAATGAAAACAAACACCTAATCCATCAAAGTCCATACATAGTTCTTAGAAAATGTGAATGTACTAACCTTGGTTTTTGCCTTCTGTACCTCTGCTTCCGGCTAACGGTTCTTGTTAACTGAGGTATGTCAACTCAGAATATGGTTTTTATGCCTCAGAGCTTACCCTGAGAAAGGCTCCATGCTACACTGGGATCCCCAACACCCAGTGTAGTCGCCAGCTGGCTAATAAAGACTTCTATTGGCTTAAATTTATGTCTGCGCTGTCTTCTCTGGTGGATGTCCCACAGCATTTCAAGGTATGGTCCATGGAGCTGGGTTCTTGTCCAGAACAAATATCCGCCATTCAGGTCACTGGCTGGCTCATCTCCATCTCTTCCTGACTCAGCTCAGCTACTTTGTCCTTCCCTGGTTTGCCCCCAATTTACAAATATACTGGCATGAAGGGTTAGGGGACTGAAAATAAATGTGACCCCATGGATGTCTTGACAGTCTGAAGGAGAAGCAGTCCTCTCTGTAACCAAGGGGACAGGAAGAGCCTTTGGGCAGGATGTCAGGCCCTGGGTTCATTGCCCCGTGCTACAGAGGGGGGAGAAGAGAGGATTTGTGGTTAGGGGTTGGTAGTGTAGCTCCGTGGATGGAGAGCTTGCAGAAAGCAAAAGGCCCTGGGGTCCATCCCTAGCACCACAAAAGCCAGGTGTGGTGCACATGCCACTCACCCCAGCAATGGGGAGCTGGAGCCCAAGGATCGAGAGTTCAAGGGCATAGTGAACTTGAGGCCAGCCTGTGGTGTATGATTCTCTATCTCAGAAACAAAAAAATCTAAAAAGAACAAGTGGGGACCAGAGAGAGAGAGCGAGAAAGTGTGGGGGCGGAAGAGCACACCCGTGTGCAGAAGCGCGGTGCCAGGGAAGAGGCCAGCTGTGTCCACACAGTCAATGCAGCCGATGGGCTCAGCTCTGAAAGACTCCGGGAAATGAAAAAGGAACGCGTCTGGACTCAGGGACTAGAAAGGGGCTGTGCGAGCCAAGCCACTCAGTGTGAACCAAGTGGCCCTCACTTGGCATGGCTGCACAGCCACATGGGCCAAACTTCCTGAGCAAGGTGGGCTGACACCCCAGCCATGTTTGCATGCCTGGGCCATGCCTTCCTGTTACCGTCTCTGAGGGACATTAATCCCAGTCTGTGATGACTAATAAAACCTCTCCCTTCAGCCAGGGAGGAATTCACACACTTTTACCTAGTGCTCAGGAGGCAGAAGCAGGCGGATCTATGTGAGTTCAAGGCCAGCCTGGTCTACACAGTGAGACCCTGAATAACAACCGCCTCCCCCCCCCCCCCCGCAAAAAAGAAAGTCTTTCACTCAAAGTTAGTGACAGCTAAGCTGCATTCTCAGGGAGTTTGGTGTGACAAATGAATAGCCACCCACACTGTCTCCCTGTGAATGGGAGGCTGTCTGCCCACACATCTCCTTAATAAATGAGACCTCTTCTTCTGGACTTGAATGAAACAGCTAAACTATGGGTGTTTCAGAAATAAAGGTGTGAAGCGCTTAAATCACATGCGAAGGAAGCCAGTGCTGGGTGAAGTGGAAAGGGGTGGAAATCAACCATCAAAAATAGACTGGGAATAACAGCTCCCTTTCTGTGGCGGAACTTCCCAGCCTCCCACTTTCCACCTTTTATTCTCTTAAACTGGAAACTTGCAAGCCTCGCATGGGTGTGTGAGAGTCTGTTTGATTATATAACCACAAGGAAAGTGCCCCAAGTCACCTCTAGATTCCCAGCTGATCTCTGATGAGGAGGGTCTCTGCCACCCAGCTGTGGCATGCTCTTATTTAGCTGCAAGAAATGTCACCGTCTCCCATAGGTACTCTGGGTTCTAGCCACCTGGTTCTCTGCCTTAGGAGCCTCTCTCCTTGCTCTCAAGTCACTGACCAGTGTCTTTCCAGTAGCCAGCAGCAATAGTGCTCCGGAACACCTTAACAATAGCATTGTGAGGCTGGGAAGCTGGCTCAGCGCGTGAAAGAGCTTGCTACACAACTGTGAGGACCTGAGTTCAGATCCCCGACCCCCATGTCAAAACCTGATGAATCAGTGCACATCTGTAACTCTGGCTCTCCTGTGGCAACAGAGAGGTAAAGACAGAAGCTTGCAGGCCAGCCAGCATGGTAGACACCCGGCTGTAAACAGCAGAGACCCTGGCTTAAACATGGTGGAAGTGAAGAGGACCCTAGCTTGTCTTCTGACCTGCACTCGCAGCTATGGCATGTGAACACACCTGTGAACACACACACACACAAACACACATGGGGTCGGGGAGGGAGAGAGAACAATTACTGTGGGCCAAGCATGGTAGAGCATGCCGTATATGTCAGCACTCAGGGCAGAGACAGGTGCATCTCAGTGAGCTTGAGGCCAGCCTGGTCTACATGGTGAGTTCCAGGCCATGCAAAACTACGTAGTGAGACCCTGTCTCTCTCTACATATATGGTAACTAAGTAGGTAGGTTAATAGATAAAATTGTGCATTTTTGGCTGCTATATTTTGCCGTCTTTCTGCAGTTATGTTATTAGCCTTTCCTATAACCACATGTCAGTGTTGGATTGCAGAACTTCAACACACACACACACACACACACACGCACACACACACACACATGCAGGCGCACATGCGCCTGCGCACACCCATACACACATGCTCTCCATTCACATCCTCTTCCCTCTCATACAGACCACACTCCTGGCTGAGAACATCTTCCCTTGATGATGCAATTGAGTTTTACATGAGCACGTGCCTGTGGGAAGCGAGCCTTTAGCTGGGTGTCCGCCCTGACTCTCGGAGACCAAACATTGGCGGTTTATTCTCAGTAGCTGAGCCATGGATGGCTGGAGAAGACCCTGTAGCTAATTAAGCCGTGAGGCCCAGGGCGAGCCGTACTCCGCTGGCTGGCTGGCCTGGCTGTGGCCTATCAAGTCGTTTTCCGCCAGAGCTTCCTGAGCACACTGGGCGGAAGACTCAGAATCTGCTCTGCAGGCTGCTGGGGTCACAGGCAGGTTTCTTGGGTTGCTGCAGCTACCCAGGTTAGCTGGTCTAGAACTTTCCCTCTTCAAGGTATCAACGCCATCAGCAGGTTCTGGAGCAGAGCTGAAGTTAACGAGGGTCATCTGGCATAGGTGTGGACCCTGGCAGGCCCGAGGCCCAGTGTGCTCTTTGGATTTGGGTTTTTATACTGAGTTTGAGGAGCCATCTTGGTCTGGATGAAAGCTGTAGGTATCTGGGCCACACAGAATTCGAACAGGGAGCAGTGGGAACAGGGCTAATCTGTAGAGAGGCCTTGGTTGTCTGATGGAGGTTGAATTAAAAATAAAAATAATGATACTAAACCTCTCAGTTCATAAAGGAAGGCTGCTGGACAAAGTCCAATGTGAACTGTAGCCAGGAAGCCGCAAGCCTCCTGTGCCACCTCGCCCAGTTTGTCTTACGGTGACAGTGACGGAAAACACTGACAGGTGGGAAGAGGCCGGCTGCGAGCAGGCCTTGTGGGGTTTTCAGTGACTTGCCTGGCCAGGCTGTCCAGAACTCCATCCATTTTCCCCTCTACAAATCCCAGGTGCAGGCTGAAAATGTGGTTTGTCAGGCAAGCGGGAAGCCCTGAGTTTGTGCCTCAGCACTGCATAAAACAGGCAAACACACCTACAGCTTCATCGGCAGAAGTGGAGGCAGGGGGATCAGAACTCGAAGCCAGCCTAGACTGCATGCCACCTTGCACTTGATTTGCTCTTAACCTTGGCAGAAATAACATGAAATTGTGGTGAGGGACGTTGGGGGCCAAAGCTGTTAGAACAGAGGAGCCCTTGAGCTCAGGGACCTGGAGTCCCCGTAGCAGTCACTGGCTATATAGGAAGTTTTGGGGGTCTATCATTTGAGCTTGTTTCTTGGTGAGGCACTTTCAGCGGTGGGGATGGGGGTGGGGTGGGTGTCCTATTCTGCACCTGGAATAAAGGCAGCCATTGCAGGTGGGAAGGCCTGAGGCTCGGGTTGGTAACGAGCCTCACCAGTGTCCAGCGCAGCTTCCTGGGCATGCTTGGTGGGCAGCAGGCTTTAGGACCAATGTCTCTTTTAGAGAAAAGTGAGAGCGCCCTTTGAATCAGCACCCGGAAGTGGGCAGTGTGGTGAGCAGTGAGGAAAGTGTGCTTAGAAATGACCTTTGATCCACACGGCAGGACAGATGCTGGCATGCAGGTGTCGGGGACTCCTCTGAGGAGAGCTCATAGGACTGACAGCCTAGTCCCACTGGAGGTACATGCAGAAGGCAGAACCTTGGATTCTGGTGTGTGCTGACTGTATTCAGTCTAAGCAGGCGGGACCCACCTTTGAGCCTTGTGATAAATATTGATATCTCCAAAGCTCCCACTTGCGAACTGCACAATCGAGTTATCAGATGAAAACATTGCAGGAAGATTCTGCTTATGATTTTGGTATGCAGCTGCATTCTCAGCTGTAAGTATAATTCCTGAATTCCTGGGATGCCCTGCAGGGGGTCAACCCAATGCCTCAGACATGCTCAGCGTGAGCCCTACCACTAAGATACACCCAAAGCCAGGTGACTGACTGACAGAGCCAGTGATTCATGCATAAGTTACATGAATAAGAATAAAGGACAGTTTGTGGGTGAACGTCTCACAATTTGGGGAACATCTCAGCAGCCTGCATTTTCAAAGTTGTTAACGCTCAATCCAGTGCAGAAGCCTTTGGTTGGTTGGTTTGGTTTTTTTTGGGTTTTTTTTTCGAGGCAGGGTCTCTCTGTGTATCCTTGGCTGTCTTGGACTCGCTTTGTAGACCAGGCTGGCCTCGAACTCACTGCGATCTGCCTGCCTCTGCCTCCCTGAGTGCTGGGATTAAAGGCGTGCGCCATCGTGCCTGGCACAGGAGTCATTTTTAAGTTAACCTCACTACAGAATGAAATGTGGTTCTTACCAAAGGGGGCTTTTCTCCCTGCCTGACAGGCTATCAGATCTGCCTAAGGAGCAGCTGCTATGTGAAATATGGACCGTGCCCTCACTGAAGTATTGAGCCGTCATTTAAGTCAGTTGAGACATATGATCGTCTCGTCATGTTCCGAGGATGCTAAACTGTCTTCTTGTAAGAGCCGGGAATACAACAGAGGGAACAGATGCAGCCACTTCTCTGGAGGAGTATGGCAGAAGTGTGTGGCACACTGGCTTTCAGCAGTCAGCAGTGAGGTCACCTGAGGTGCTGTGGAGAGCGCCAGTCTCTGGACATGTGGGCACTCAGCTTGAAGTCCTCACCTCACTAGTTTTGTTCTGAGTCTTGGCCCTGCTTCTGGTTGTCCTTGCTGTTTGTTTCTCACTTTTTCTGAAACAGGTTCTCACTATGTAGTTCAGACCTGGCCTCCCACTCATCCGCCCTCATGCTGTGGCCTCCTGCACGAGGATTACAGGTGTGAGCCATCATGGCTTCACCTCTGTTTCTCTAAGTGCTGTGAACCTGTTGCTGGTTGGAGTTCCCTCACTGCTCTGGTGCAGGTAAATTTCCAGATTTGCAGTTTGATTCAGTTTGGCTCAAATAGATTGGCTGGAGGAATTTTCTCCTTCAATGTTGCTAAGCAACTTCATGTCACCTGTAGATGTGATGGCGACATGGCAATGCTGATAGGCGCCTTCCCCTCAGTGCTCTGCTTTATTTGTTGGGTTCCTTACTCATGTGTGCGGGGGTTTTGCCTGTGTGTGTCTGTGCACACTGTGCCCTTGGAGGCTGAAAAGAGGCTGCCAGTTACAGACTGTTGTAAGCCACCATTGTGGGTGCTGGGAATCAAAACCAGGTCCTCTGCCAGGTTTGGTGGTGCACGCCTTTAATCCCAGCACTTGGGAGGCAGGTGGTTATACTGTGAGTCCGAAGCCAGCATGGTCTACAAAGCTAGTCTAGGACTGCCAAGATAACACAGAGAAACCATGTCTCAAAAAAAACCTAAAACAAACAAAACTGGGTCTTCTGGGAGAGTCAGTGATCTTAACTGGAGTCCTTTCGCCAGCCCGGTGCTTTTAATACCATATTGACGTTAATGTTTGTTGTTGTGTGGATATGACCTTTGCTACAGTCAAAGAATATCGGGGTTTGTGGTCTGTGGATTTTGTGTAGTGTGTCTGAACACTCCTGATCCCATACAGAAAGGTCTGTAACAAAGGCCCTCAGACTAGGGTACATTCCAGAGGGTTTGGCTTACCAAGACACAGCTACCCTACTTCAGAGCTTCCTGCTCAGGTATGTTGGATGACCAAGGAACTGGTCACTCATTTTTTCTTTTTCTTTTGTATTTGCACTTGTTAGTGCGGGTGCATGCACATACGTGTGGAGACCAGAAGTCCATGCTAGGTGTCTCCCTCAGTCACCCCACTTTTCTCTTTCCCCTGATACGGCATCTCATTATGCAGCCCTTGCTGGCCTGGAACTCACTCTGTAGACCAGGCTAGCCTTGAATACAGAGATCTGCCTGCCTCTGCCTTTTGAGAGCTGGAAATAAAGGTATTTGTGATTGTACACACCTTTGTCCCAGCGCTCAGGAGGCAGGGGCGGGGGAAATTTCTGAGTTTAAGGCCAGCCTGATCTACACAGGGAGTTCCAGGAAAGATAGGACTACATAGAGACTCTGTTTCAAAAACAAAACAAAAGCCAAGTGTTGCCAGCTCACTTTGTTTTTGAGACAGGCTTTCTCACTGTACCTGGGGTTTGTGGGAACTAGCCAGGGATCTGCCTGACTCAGTCTCACCAGCATGCTGCCACACCTGGCTTTGTGTTTGGTTGTGGAGGTTGAACTAGGCTCCTGGGGCAGCAGAAACTACATGAACTGAGCCATCTTCCCAGCCCCAGTGATCTGGCCTGCTCAAAAGCGCCCAGATGGTACTGACACTACTGGTCTAGGATCCGAGCTTTAGAATCACAGCTCAGTCTCTAGGGTGTATGCATGCTTGGTTGACATCTTAGGTAATGCAAAATCATTTCCAGAGTTGTACCAGTTACACTCCAGTCAGCCATGTGTCACTCTGGAATGTTACCAGTGTGCTTGGCTCCTGTGCATAAGATGCAGGCTCCTCCTGCCTAGCTCTTGAACATGGCCCCTGTGTGTGAGGTGACATCTCCCTGAGTCTGACCCTGTGTGTGAGGTAGCATCTCCCTGAGCCTAGCCCCTGTGTGTGAGGTGACATCTCCCTGAGCCTGGCCCCTGTGTGTGAGGTGACATCTCCCTGAGCCTGGCCCCTGTGTGTGAGGTGACATCTCCCTGAGCCTGGCCCCTGTGTGTGAGGTGACATCTCCCTGAGCCTGGTGACATCTCCCTGAGCCTGGCCCCTGTGTGTGAGGTGACATCTCCCTGAGCCTGGCCCCTGTGTGTGAGGTGACATCTCCCTGAGCCTGGTGACATCTCCCTGAGCCTGGCCCTGTGTGTGAGGTGGCATCTCCATGAGCCTGGCCCCTGTGTGTGAGGTGGCATCTCCCTGAGCCTGGCCCTGTGTGTGAGGTGGCATCTCCCTGAGTCTGGCCCCTGTGTGTGAGGTGACAACTCCCTGTGCCTTGCTCCTGAATTGTGTGTCTCCCCCCCCCCCCCCCCCCGGTGATATGAAGAGGGTTTTAGAACATCTGTTCTATCTGCTGTGGACCTTCCTTCTTCTCTGGAAGAACAGCCAGTGCTTCTTACCCGTCATCTCTGCAGCCTGAACTGTGTAGGTCTTTATGCAGCTTGGATATTGATTGCCTGTCTGATGCATAAGTTGGCAAGGATATCTTTCTCATCCCATAGTCTGTTTTTCTTGGGAGTAGCTGAGTGATACAGTGCTTGTCAGCATGTGCAAGGGCCCAGGTTTCATCCCCAGCACCAAAAAGGAAAGAGAAAGAAAGAAAGAAAGGAAGGAAGGAAGGAAGGAAGAAAGAAAGGAAGGAAGAAAGAAAGAAAGAGAGAGAAAAAGAAAACAGAAAGAAAGCGAGCTGGGTATGGTAGTGTACACCTTCAATCCTAGCAATCAGTAGGCAGAGGCAGGAAAATTTCTTTGAGTTTGAGGCCAGTCTGGTCTACAAAGTGAGTCCAGGACAGCCATGGCTGTTAAACAGACAAACACTGTCTTGAAAAATCAAATCAATAGGTAGGTAGGTAGGTAGGTAGGTAGATAGATAGATAGATAGATAGATAGATAGATAGATAGATAGATAGATAGATAGATAGATAGATAGATAAAAAAGATAAGCATAGGCTCTAAAGGCCCTAAAACCCTCTCCACACTGGTGAAGCTCCTGCTTTGCAGTACAAACTTTTTGGCTGTACATAATCCCCTATGTCAATTATTAGGATAACTTTTTTTGTGCCTTTGTTTTGTTTTGTTTTCCAAGACAGAGTTTCTCTGTCACCTTGGCTGTCCTGGAACTCACTTTGTAGACCAGGCTGCCCTCAAATTAAAAAGATCCGCCTGCCTGTGCCTCCGAGTTCTGGGATTAAAGGCGTGCACCACCACACCCGGCTAGAATAATTTGTTGTGGTGTTCAAGTTGTGTCTAAGGAAGCCTTGCATGTACCTGTATCTTGAGGTGCTTTAAAACTGTGCTCTCATCCGGCAGCTTCAAGATCTCTCACAAAAAGAGGTGAGATGTTGGGGTATGATTGTCTAGTTTTTTCTGTGGCTAATGCTGGTGTTTACCTGTACTAGAAGTGTCTGATGTCCCCCAGAGCAGCCTCTGCTGGCAACACTTAGCTGTGCAGCCTGTGGGCTGAGCAGATTCTCCTCCCCTCCAGAATCATGCCAGATCACACCCTGGGGTGGTTAACGGTCTAGCTGGGTAGTGGTACCTCCTGGGTGCATTGGTCTGCAATAAAGGGTCACTGCACCGAGATCTGGACAGCCTAAGGGCCTGCCTTTGTCCTGGTCCTGCTGGAGAGATGCAGCTGTAGACAGGAAGCACCCCACCTTGGGTGTCAGCCAGAATTGCTAGGTAGCCTTCTGCCTCTGACCACAATTTTGTTAGCCAAGTGACACATGACCATTTGTCATCAGTGTAAAAGCTTCGTCCAGCACTTCCATGTGAATAGAACTGACTCTGCCCTGGATCTGTCTGGCCCCTTTTCTTGTGTGAATCACTGCATGGAGTCGGGATTTACCTTTATAGGACAATAGGCTGTTGCTCCCTCCCCAGGAGTAACAGAAGTTGGAAGTACATGGGGTAACAGCTGGCCTCACACAGCTCCTCAGAGTCAGAGGCTGGAGGATCTGTGGAGCTCCAAAGTTCTGGGCCAGCCTTGGCAAGACACCACCTCCTTCTCTCTTCTTTAATTTTTATTTCATGTATATTGTATGTATGTCTAGGAGAATGTCAGATTAGAGACAGTTGTGAGCTGTTATGGGGGGTTCTGGGAGTTGAACCTCAGTCCTCTCGAAGAGCACCCAGTGCTCTTAACCTCAGAGCAATCTCTGTAGCCCAAGATCCTCTTTTAAGGGAGACAAATAAATGAATCCCTGGGCTTTGTGTAAAAAGAGCATTGGTGCCACTGGGACTTACTTCTGAGCCTTCAGGTAAACTAGGCTACAGCCAGAGACCTGTCCTTGCCAACACCCTGCTCCCTCACTGTCCCAGAGAGTGGAGAATTTCTGGAAGAGTCACTCTCTAAAACTACTTCCATGTCTCATGTAGGCAAGGAGAGTGACAGTGGGCTACCAAGAATAAGGCTCTGGCAAAGATTAAACCTGTTCTGGGCCAAAATTAGGGTTCAGGAAGGTAAATCAATGGTTCTTACACCCTACTACTTACTCAAAACGGTTCCTGGGCTATGAACTTGGAGTTTTGCTCACTGTCCATTGAGTCCTTGTGGTGGTTGGGAGAAGCCACCTGTCTCTTGTCATAAACAAAAGTTGTCTAGGGTCAGCTACTAAAGGACTGGTCGTAGCCACAACGGCACAGGTGACTACGGGGGCTCAGGATGCTTGGGGCAGTAGCTTATTCATGATTGGACTGAGAAGTGACTAGATTGGTAACTCAAAGCCCTGTGAGTCTGGGAGGATTTTACAGAAAGGCCAAAGGGCTAAGAACCCACCTAAATGGGGCAGGAGCATCCTTCCACAGACTAGCGGCCCAAGGCATGAAGAGGAAACTGAGACAGCCACTGTCCTTCACTCCCTCCCTTTCCTTCCCTCCACCCCTGGCAGCTGTGTGAACTTGTGCTTGGTATAGATGGAGACTGCTGGGACCGTAAGTGAGCCTTGCGTTTGGTGACACCCTGAGCTGGCACAGCATCTGGACAGCCACTTTACAGACCCTGGGTGCTTGGATAGCTTTCCATTCCTGTTGGACTGTGTCACCGGATCATTTTGCCTTTTCTTTTCTGGTGCTGGTGGCAGAATCTGAGCCTCATGCTTGGTAGGCAAGCACTCTACAATGGAACACCAGCCCTTCTTACACTTCATGCAACTTGTCTTTGTTTATCAACAACTAAGTACCTGGCAGGACACTTCTGAAATATTACCTGCCCGAAGACCTGTGTGTGCGCATATATGTGCATGGACTGTGATCCGAGGTCAGAAGAAAGTCAGCTCCTGGAACTGCAGTAAAGAAGGTTGTCAGATAGAATCTGAAACTGGTCCTCCACCAGAGCAGCTGGTGCTCCTCTCAGATTTTTTTCAAACTTTCAGCTCTAGGTACTGTTCCTCAGGAGGTCTTACTCCTGAGCCTGACGGACCCTCCACGGTCCTCACTAGTGATGAGTGCAGGATCGCTAAGCACACCTCAGAGTTTTCTATGCTTCCCATTTCATGGACTTGTCCTAGGCTGCCTACACTATGCTCCTGTGGCCTTAGTTCAGTCTTCCCGCCTTCAGGAAGGGAAGAGGACAAGGGCACACTGTGCGCTGTAGCATCTGTCTACATGTCACTGGCACAGCAGGCACTTGCTAATGTCTGAAATGAAGGGCAGCGTAACAGTAGGAAGAGCTGGACCAGCAGGCACCAGGTGAAGTAACAGAGCACTCTTGGGGAAAAAACACAAGTAACCACATAGACACCAGTCCTTTTTATTAGATAAACAATGCCATTTCCACCAGCCTCCGCACTGTAGAGTTCTGTCGTCAATACCAGGGAAAGCACACGGACACTGTCCTGGGAACCATCTTCCATTTGTCATGGTGCCCAGCCCCAGCCAGTGTCTATGGGTTTCTAAGAGGCAAGGCCCAGCACCTCAGAGGAGAGTACTGTGAGGCCTAGGGGTCGGCAGCTGGCCCCGCCTACTCATGGACAGACATATCTGCACATACTATACAGATAAATGTATATAGTCTTTTTTTTTTTTTTTTTTTTTTTACAAAAATAACACAGGGCTTATGCAGTTCTATTAGTTTTTAAAAATCACACAGGCAGAATTTATACTTCAGCATAACTATTTTTTTACTTTGGGTTCAGGTGGGAATTTTAGTTCCCAAAATAATTTACAATCACCAAAGAGAGGTCCTGCAGCGACACATTTAATGCATCCTGAGCTGAGCCGCACAAAAGACAAAGGACAGTGCCTCAGCCCTGCACTGCGGACTTCAGCCCCAATCACACAGCTACAAGAGCCGAGCCGCCATCCAGTTCTGCGCACTCATGGCCTCAGCACATCACCTACAGCCCCCTACCTGCACAGGGCATCTATGTTCCTCATAGGACTTCAACGAATATCAGTCCCAGCCAGCAGCACAGAGAAGTAAAGTGCAAAAGCAGGGGTGCAACAAACAGGACACGGAGATCCTCAGACAGACAGACAGACAGACAGACAGACACACACACACACACACACACACACACACACCGCTAACCTGTAGCCACATTTCATGTAGAGATTGATATGAATATATTTGGTTACAGTGACTTGGAAAAACAGAACTGAAATTCTAGTCTTTCTCCTAGAATATTCAAATGTTCATCAAATACCGTAATAAAGCGGACCATCAGGTGACTGAATAAACAGAATGCCACATGGCAGTTTAAAAACAGGTTCTGGGACTAAAAGGCTACCAGCAAACTACCCAGAGTGGACAGACACTCTATTTTGCATATGTGACACTAATAAGGACAACCACTAAGTGTTTACATAGATGACTGTCACAGGAGAATGAACAAACTCTGTCCCTCAAGGTGAGAGGCCCGCTGAGGTGTGGTTCCCCCACACAGGGCATCTCCCCCAGGCAGAAGTCTTTGACACCTCAAATTTATCCCTCTGGTTCAAGCTTGCTGGAGATGACTCCAGATGCTGGTGTGACTCCTGCTGTTGTCTGGACAAGGTCATCTTGGTGGCCCTGGGGTACCCATGGCAGGAGCTGCCTCCCCTCCTACCCTAGAAGAAGGAGGTGTCTGAGGAAAAGGCACCTGCAAGTCTGAAGTCCTCCTTGGTGAGCACACTGTACATGCGCTGTGGCAGGGCTTTGGAGTAGGGCGCAGGCCGAGGCACTGTGGCCCTCAGGATGAGCTCGCGGCCCGCAGGAGGTGGGAAGTCGGACCCTGAGTTCTGTCTTCTCTCCTCTGGGTAGCCCGGCCTCTTCAGCTCCTCCTCTGGCAGAGCCACTGCAGCAGCCTTGAACAGAATCAAATGCCAAATTCAAGAGCTGGTTGAAAGCTAAGCTTCCTAAGGGCGATGGATACACACGAGAAACACACAAAAGGCCCCGCGTTACTTGGAAATGCATTATGTTCACTGTGTGTTATGGCTGCTCAGAACAGAAACGGAAAAGCAGGAAGCTGGAAAGAGCGTGAGCACTAGCAGGCAGAGAGGGTGGGCGCTGGGCACTCTGCTCTGAAAAGCAAGGGTATCAAGGCGCCTCAGCAATGGTGGAGCTGCACTGCTGTCTGCATTTCTTCAGGCAGTGACTCAAGTCCAAGTTAGACATTAACCAGGCCGACTTTCTCTTAGGTCTGGAAAGGTGTTTTTTTCCCCCTTTAAATCTCTGCTCTCTCAATCAGTTCTTTTCAGATTCTCTTGCCAAATTAGAACCAGGAACACTGGCTTTGATTGCTGGGCAGTTAATGTGACAGCGAGCTAACAGATGCCTGTGGCACGGCCACAAAGGAAAAGTGCTCAAGGGTGAGGGCATCTGCTTTTACATTCAAACTGCAGCCCAAGTGGAGCCTCCAGAACTCAATACTGTCCTCCTCCCATGACTCCAGTGCTTGGGAGAACTCTTTGGGCAATGGAACCATGAAGTCATGGTAAGCTGTACAGCAAGAGGGGATGCCAAATCCAGCCGGTTAGAGAGGTGGTTAGTTAAGATGACCTTATGACGTTAGAGGCATGGGGACGGACGAAGAACTATGAGGGACATAAGGCCATTTTGTTACCTCATCAGAAGATTCAGTCAGCTTGAGGAAGGTGAGAAAAGAAACAGTGATGAAAGGGAACGAGTGAGGTGGTTAAAGAGCCGGCGGACTCAGGGTCAGTTCAGGAACAGCATGCACTGTGGGGTATGACTCCATCAAAGGTGCACAAAACCACACAAGGACACCAGACTCCCGACATGGCCAGCGCCTCAGGCTCATGCATCTGATGGCCCAATGGGTGATGTGCAGGGTCACTGAATGAGGACATGACTGAAATCCTAACTCATTCAAAAAGATGCTATTTTAAAAGGTGGCTTGGTAGATAAACCATACATTTAAGAAAGGTGTCTGAGAATAATTCAATTTAGAAAGACTGAAGCAGAATCAGGCATTTTCGCTGAATTCTATTTAAATACATACATATATACCCAAACCTATATAATCACAGCCAACTTTATTAAGTTCATAATTTTAAAATTTTACATTTTGGGTTTTTGAGGGGAGTGTGCATACGTGCATATGCACATGTTTATGCCACAGCACACATGTGGAGGTCAGAGGACAACTTTCAGGGTGGGTTCTCTTCCACCATGTAGGTTTTGGGAAATGTATGCTATAAAAATTCAGCTAAGCCTAAAATATAATTAAATCTCCATTTTTTTAGTAACTACATAACACTCAACAGTTCACGGGACCAGACAGCTACAGCTGAGTTAAAGCACAGGTCCCTGAAAACACTCACTATCAGCCTGGATTCAGAATCTGTACCGTGTGAGATAAACTCGCAACTTTAGGTCCAGGAGGAGGACCCTGGAAAGACAGCATCCTCCTCTTAGATATGATAAACAGCATAAGTAGAAACAATAAAGCACAGAATAGCCTGAATGAAGAAACACAAATTGGTATGTAAGATATTAAATGCTAACAGGAGTGAAATGCTGGCTTGTTTTTGTTTTTCTAGCCTCTGAGCAGTTAGGAGAAGGGCTGAGGAGACTATTCAGTTCAGGAGAAACAATTCTAACCATCCCAAACAAGCTATAATCTCTTGACATTTCTTAACTCATGACTTTTTCTTTTCTTTTTCTTTCTTTTTTTCAAGACAGGGTTTCTTGGCTGTCCTGGACTCACTTTATAGACCAGGCTGGTCTTGAACTCACAGAGATCCGCCTGCCTCTGCCTCCCTGGGTGCTGGGAATAAAGGTGTGTGCTACCTTGCTAACTCATGATTTTCTTTTAAAAAAAAATCACTGTTGAGAACAGGCTGTCGCAGGGATGTCAGCCTCTGGGTGTTCTGTTGGTGGAGGTACACAGCATGTGAGAATAGAAGACAGAGGAAAACCAAGGAGAGGAGTATTGCTTCCTAGAAGTCACTAATTTATATACAAATAAAATAATTTGGTCTTTAGCTTGAAATTTTTAAACTTAGGGAATTACCCCATAAATAATATCAACTTTTCAATGAGGACTATGCAACTGTTAGGCCATGTTTGATACAAGTTATAGTCATCTGAGAAGGAGCCTCAATTGAGAAAATGCCTCCATAAGACCCAACTATAAGGAAGCCTGTAGGGCATTTTATTTACTGATTGATGGGGAGGGTTCAGCGGTTTGCGGTTGTGGCCCTGGGTTCTATGAGAAAGCAGGCCGAGCAGGCCACGGGAAGCAAGCTAGTAAACAGCACCCCTCCATGGCCTCTGCATCAGCTAGTGCCTCCAGGTTCCTGC
The DNA here is from genome assembly GCF_903995435.1 of Acomys russatus. NCBI lineage: Eukaryota > Metazoa > Chordata > Mammalia > Rodentia > Muridae > Acomys > Acomys russatus. Next base: position 27,492,154 of record NC_067142.1, on the reverse strand, counting down.
TCAGTTTGAGTTCAGTATGACTTGCTTCGGTGATTTCCTCCCCAAATTGCTTTTGGTCATGGTGTTTTATCACAACAATAGTAACCCTAATAAAGCCCATGTGTGCACCAAGGAAAAGTCTTACTCGGTGGAGAATGACTATCTGAAAGCTGAGCTGATGTTCTTGTTTCTAGGGTCATCTTGTCCCATGACAGTGAAAAGTATATTTAATGCACATCTTAGTCCTTTCACCTGGATTCCTGATATTAATGTCCCCCCAAGGGAATAACAGCACCTGCACACAAGTGCATATGTGTATGTGTGTTGGGGGGCTGTGTGTGCACATGTATAAATAATATCCCTAATCAATAGAGGAGGGGCTATATAACTTAACTTCCTACTTTCACGAGTGGAGAGAATGATGAAGATCATTTTCCAAGCTGGACTTCCTTCTGTACTGAAGCCTGTTTCCACAGTCCTCACAGCCTGAAATCCTTTTCCTTTTCAGACAATCTCTACTACCGGCTAGTCAGAAACTGAGGCTATAAACGTGTTTTTCCACACCAGAGCTCTGGCCCTTGCTAAAAGTCCCCATCAGATTCTAGAGCAATGGGTGTCGGAGCCTTCTAGTTTCCATAGTTTAGTCTGAACACACTACTTGCTTTCCTTAACCCAGGACATCAGGCCTCAGAAGTCCTGGGGCCTGTTCTTTCTGTGCTGTCAGCCAGGCCTTGGGACAGAGCCCTGGGCCACGGGCAGCCAAGGAGTGCTCTCACATACCCGCTGAGCGTTCACAAACAGCTTGTGGATGATCCGGCCTGCATATCCTCTTCCTGCCCCAGTGACGGACACTTCAGGCTGCTCCAGCAGGCAGCTGACAAACCTAGAGGAGGAGAGGGAAGGGTGAGGTGCTTCAGGCAGCTGGAGCCTCAGCCAGGGTGGATTCCACTGACACATCTTCCTAACCCACCCATGGAAAAGTAGGGGTGATAGGATTGCCCGGTGGGAACTTAGCAGAGCTCTGATCTGAAGAGAATTCAGTATTTCTCTGTCTCTAGTCAGAGGGGCAGAGCCTTTTTGTTTTGTTCTTGTGTTTCTGGGCAGCCCCAGCTAACCTCAACAACTCACTGTGTATCCCAGGCTGGCCTTTAAATTCAAGGTAACCTCTTGCTTCAGCCTGGCAAGTACCGGGATTATAGCCATAACCCACCATACCATCATCTCTCAGAACTCTTAATGTTCTAGTAAGACAAGCAGCTGGCCCTCCTGCAGACAAACTGGGGCACACACATAACAGTACCTTTCAAGATCTTCCTTTTCTTCCTCTTGCTCACATTTCTCAGTTCCAAATTTTGCCTTGAGGGAGCGGGCTCGGGCTATTATAGCTTCCACATTAGTGATCTGCAGGATGATTTCCTAGGGGTACAAGGGAGGCAGAAGCACTGAGACGGCAAAGATGCACAGTCCTTAAAACCCTTTTCAGAGCCAATGAGGTGGCTCAGCAGGGACAGGTGAGTGCCACCACGACATCCTGAGTCATGTAGTGGAAGGAGAGAACCAATTCCTGTCCTCTGCCCTCCACACATGCTGACATGCATGCACACCATCTGCACCATCCCATAAATAAGTGTAAAAAGAAAATTTAAGACACAGCTTAAATAATTTTGAAGTAATTATTGCCAGGTGTGGGAAAATCTTGGCAAGACTCTGGCAAAGCACACACTTACTTCCAACTTCTTGTCCTCGGGATTGGGGAAGTGCAGAACTTTGCTGGAATGGGCTATGATCTGCTTTATAATCTTCTTAACAGAAGGAATGTTTTCTAGACTTTCTACATATAAAAAGATCAAAGCCACGGTTAAAAGCGAAACCCAAACCACTTCTTTGGAAATGCACTTCGGGACGACTCAATGGAGACATTTACCTTCTTCCTTTACCTTGAGAACAGCTGCATGAATCACACAGGGCAGGAGGTGCCGAGCTAGGTCTGCAGGCTTCTGCATGGCCAGGTAGTGCAGCACCTGACAGAGATGCAGGGGACACAGAAACACTGTAGGTGGCATCCTCAGAAGCCTGGCCTCGGCTCACCCAGCCTCGTCCCCAGCTCAGCAGCAGCCATGGCAGAAGTGAGGGTCTGCCACTTTTAGGAACCACAGTAACTACTGTCATAAATATTTCAAGTCTTTACATTACACATGCAAATTAGGAACAGGCAAAAAGAACAGGATGACCTGTAAGTCACAATACCAAATGACAGTTCACATCAGTGTGTTTCAACCTAGGATTTTTTCCTAGGGTATTGGATATAAACACTAATAATTAATGTGTAAATGTTGTTTTGTAACTTGATCTTCTACAGAGTAGAAACTCTTATTTCTTCTTGTAAACATCCATGGACCCTCTCTTTAGACACCAGCAGTAAATCTCACAGTAGGGTTATGAATAGTTCATGGGCTTTAGCACTAAGGAGCGGTAGCACCTACACCTTGTTTACCTGGTCTCTATGTCCACTCAAACGCAGAAAGACAGATGGAATCTCTTCCTTTAAAAAATCACGTATTTTTTATAGCCTGATCACTTAATGTGGTAGATTTTTATTTATTTCTGTCTTAGAATGTGAGGTTACTAGTGCTAGTCACTTGGGAGACAAACCTCTTGGCTTGTCATGAGACATTATCTAAACTAACCTGGCTAAAGTGTGAACCTGGACCTAAATGTAAGTGGCACCGCCCCACAGGCTAGAGTTCTGACTAAATAAAAAGAAAGTGGAAGCAGGGTGTGGTAGCACACACCTGTAATCCCAGCACTTGGGAGGCAGAGACAGGCGGATCGCTGTGAGTTCAAGGCCAGCCTGGTCTACAAAGTGAGCCCAGGACAGCCAAGGCTACAAGGAGAAACCTTGTCTAGAAAACAAAACAAAAACAAAAAATGAGCACCAGCATTCACACTCCTCCCTGCTTCCTGACTACGGATGTCATGTGACTTTCACAAAACAGCTATCTAGTTATCCCTACACTAAGTGATATAGAGACACTGAGAAGCCATTTTTACTACATGCTGGGTTTCTACATGGATTTACAAATTAATAGTCTGTTTCAGTAGAACACTAAAGCACTAATACCACACTGTTTAGACAAGAAGCCAGTCCTGTTTCCTGATTATTGGTTCTTTTCAGCCTAGCTGTTTTTACATGCCTATTATAAAGAAGAGTTCACTCACTCAGAAAACATATCCCAGCACTGTATAGTCAGTAGTACAGCCAAAACACTTAACAGTACTTCACCACTCTAAAGAAGTCCATTTACAGCCAACTGTGTGTCAATCTCAGGCTGAGGCTTTTAGGTTTACTTTTCCAAATGAGCATCAGCATCAACCAATCCGGCTACATAATAACATCTTTTGGTGTTTTCCTTGTAATTATGGTGAACATATTAATCAAATGAAAGTAAAATGACTTTATTTTTTTTAACACATTTTTATTGAAAAATAAAATAATTCATATTACATCTCATTTTCTATCCCATCCCATGCATCCTCCCATTCCTCCCTCCCTCCCACTTTCACCCCAATCCCCCTTCCCTATGACTGTGACCAAGGGGGACCTCCTCCCCCTGAATATGGTGCTATGGTATCAAGTCTCTTCTTGGTAGTCCGCTATCCTTCCTCCGAGTGCCACTGGGCCTCCCCAACAAAGGGACATGGCCAAATATGGGGCACCAGAGATCCTGTGAAAGTCAGCCCCCAGTCTCCACTTAACTGTGGAGAATGTTCTGTCCCTTGGCTAGATCTGGGTAGGGGTTTGATGATGACTGCACATTCTGTCCTTGGTTGGCGCCTTTGATCAAGCAGAACCCCTGGGCTCAGATCCACCCATCATAATGTTCCTCTTGTAGGTTTCTAGGACCCTCTGGATCCACCTACTTCCATATACCCTATATTTTTCTCACCTAGAGTCTCAATAGGATGTTCTCACCTCTATCCCACTTTCCTGGTAGGTGCAGACTTTCATGAGACCTGCCCCTTGGGCTAGTGTCCAGTTATAAGTGAGTATATACCATTAGACTCTGCTTCTGGGTTAGCTCACTCATTATGATCATTTCTAGTTCAATCCATTTGTCCACAAATTTCGGGGATTCCTTGTTTTTAATAGCTGAGTAGTATTCCATAGTGTAAATGTACCACAGTTTCTTTATCCATTCTTCTACTGAGGGACACTTAGGCTGTTTCCATGTTCTGGCGATTATGAATAAGGCTGCTATGAACATGGTTGAGCAAATTTTCTTGTTGTGTGCTGGAGCATCTTCTGGGTGTATTCCAAGGAGTGGATTAGCTGGGTCTTGAGGAAGTGCTATTCCCAGTTTTCTGAGATAGCACCAGATAGATTTCCAAAGTGGCTGTACTAATTTGCATTCCCACCAGCAATGAAGGAGTGTTCCTCTCTCTCCACATCCTCGCCAGCATGTGTTGTCACGTGAATGTTTGATTTTAGCCATTCTGACGGGTGTAAGATGGAATCTCAGAGTTGTTTTGATTTGCACTAAAATTACTTTAATGATGTCCTATGTATTCCGGTGCTTTTCAGGTTTTCTTCAGATTTTAAGTGTTTACTGTTAAGTTTATGGCTAGTTATTTTATATTGTCCTCGCTTATATAATGACGAGAAAACTAATCTACATCTCCTGAGTGGCGATTTCTCTATATAAAAGCTCTACTAGCTGCTATCTAGAGAACTATGTTGTTGGCCCATTTTCAGATTGGGTTGTTTGATTTCTTTAGTTCGGAGGTCTTTGTACATTCTAGACAGCATTCCTCTCTGAGACATCTTCTAATGCTTTCCAGTCTCATAAAGTCTCAACCATCAACTGTTGGCATCACTTCCTGAATGCCTGGCGTCCTTACCTGCGCTGATCTGAGGTGTTTCCCCTAACCTTTTCTAACAGTTTCAGAGTTTTGGCTCTTTGATCCACTTGAAGCTGATTTTTACACACAGTGAAAGTCAGGGATCTGGTTTCATTGTTACATGTGGATGTCCAGTTTCCAAACACCATGTGATAAGTGGTGGTTTCCTAGTCATCTCTGTCTTATCACTAAAGTGTGGGTTTTTGTAGCCTTCTGTGGGTGTGTTCATCTTCAGTCAAAATGAATCCTTCAAGTATCTGTCTCTAGAGCTGGTATGGAGGCCAAGAATTCCATCACACTGATTTTTTAAAATATTCTTTTGAAATTTTATACATGTATACATTTTGTTGTTGTTTGTTTTTTGGTTTTTCAAGACAAGATTTCTCTGTGTAGCCTTGCCTGGGCAATTTATTTTTATCTCACCTATTCTCCCCACCTCCTTCTAGCTCCCTTCAGGACACACCAAGTCTATCCCTACTGACTTGATGTCCCTTTTAGTCCGATTTTACCATGTGGAGTTGTTTTTTTTTTGTGTGTGTGTTTTGTTGGTTTTTCAAGACAGGGTTTCCCTGTGTAGCCCTGGCTGTCCTAGACTCACTTTGTAGACCAGGCTGGCCTTGAACTCACAGCAATCCACCTGCCTCTGCCTTCCCAAGTGCTGGGATTAAAGGCGTGCGCCATGGGCTGGAGAGATGGCTCAGAGATTAAGAGAACTTGCTGTTCTTCCAAAGGTCCTGAGTTCAATTCCCAGCAACCACATGGTGGCTCACAACCATCTGTAATGTGATTCAATGCCCTCTTCTGGTGTACATGCAGACAGTGTACTCATATACATACATAAAATAAATAAATCTTTAAAAAAAAAAAAGGCGTGCACCACGACGCCTGGCTACCATGTGGAGTTTTAACTTCAACTATACAAGACAGGTTTTGGGTATAGTAGTCTGATTTGACAGGTGTCACCTTTAAGAGCTTCGGATACATCACTCCAAGCTGTCCTGGCTTTTAAAGTTTCTGTTGAGAAGTTGGCTGCTATTCTGATGGGTCTGCTTTTACTTACATCTCGTCACTTGTGTCTTTTGCAGCTTTCAATGTACCTTCTTCATTTTGGACATTCACTATTTGGATTACAATATAACATGGAATGTTTTTCTTTGGCGTTGTCTGTTTGAAATTCTAAATGCTCCCTGATCACAGATGGGCACCTTTCTACCTAGATTTGGGGAAATTTCTGATACAATTTTAGTGAAAATGTTTTCTGTACCTTTAGCATGAAATGCCAGTAATTCATAGATTCGGTCTTTTCATAGTGTCCCCATAGACCTCAAATGTTCTGTTAGTACCTTCTTACTGAATTTTTATTTCCAGCATTTTTTTTCTCTGTTTACTGAATGCCAATTTTATGTCTTTTGTTGTCTTCCTATTTCACCCACCTGTTTAGTGTTATCTTGGAATTCATTCAAGAGTTTGTGATCTCTGACTTTTTCTTTTTAAAGATGTTTTATTTTATGTGCATGAGTGTCTTACCTGCATCTGTAAATGTGTACTATATGTGTGCCTGGAGGCCAGAGAAAATATGAGATCCTCTGGAATTGGAGTTACAGGCAGATGGCTGTCAGCTATCATGTGGGTGCTAGAAACTGAATCCAGGCACACTTTTTTTTGAGACAGGGTTTCTCTGTGTAGCATTGGCTGTCCTGGACTCTCTTCGTAGACCAGGCTGGCCTCGCCTGCCTCTGCCTCACGAGTGCTGGGACTAAAGGCGTGCACTGCCACACCTGGTTGAATCCAGGTACTCTTAAAGAGCAAGTGGCACTAACAACGGAGCCACCATTCCAGGACCACCTTTAAAATATCTTTGAATGCACTTAACAATCATTCTTTTTCATTTCTTCGGGTTTCACCTAACTCACTCATGTTGGACACTACTGTTGCATTAATGATTTTTTAAGCATTCAGGCCACCAGGTTTTCCTCCTGCTTCTTATGTTGAGATGTATGCATCTGAGTTAACTACCTTCATCTGCTCATTGGAAGTGTCTGCGATGTTAAAGAGAGACTAGGTTGTAGTAGGGTTTCCTCTGTGAGCCTGGTATTCCAGTTCCCTGTGCGCCCCTGACAGAATACTGTGTAGCTCCCCACTGTAGCCAGGCTCTCTGCCATTCCTTCCTGGGCTCCACAGTGCTTGTCATATCCCTGGGCAAGCTGCTCAGATCAGTGCACAGATGCTGGTCTCACCTCTGAACAGGTCTTGAGGGACTGGACTGTGACTGCTACACTTGTCATCTTTTTGAGGTCAAGTTCAGGTCACGGATGCCAGTCACACCTCTGTGCCAGTCACACACAGTAGTCTGGGTGAGATTGATGAGCCCAGCTCTGAGCTGCCATTCTGATCAATGTTGGTATACCATTTGAAGTCTGCCTAAGTCCTTTGCTGGTTGTTTCTGATTAAATTTCCATACTAGTACTGTGAGGTTCTGAAGTAGTTTCTTTCCCACAGTCAAGAGTATCTGGGTGGCCAGGTTTCAGCACAAAACATCTGTAACACTTGAGCACTTGCTCTAAACTTCCCAAGAGTGAGGCTTAGCAAGGGGGTCTGGCACTAAGACATCTTGCCATTGCTCCAATCTGGGGTAGAGAGGACTCTCCTAGCAGTGCCCCCCTTCCCTCTGCTAGTGCCATGTGAACGTCTGTCTCCTTCCTCCCTCCTCTTCATGAAGTGCCTGTAATGCAGAGTATGTGGCTCTGGAACTATAAGCCTTGATGATGAGACTTTCCCAGGCTGCTATGATGCTTAGTTTAAAAAAAAACTATATATAGTGCTTACAATATCAATGTTGCATTTTTGCTTTTAAAAGTAGTTTTATATGTGTATGCTCTGCCATTCTTTTTTTCTGGTAACATTACAACCTGAAAGTGCCACCTTCTACAGCTTCTGTAATGAAAAGTAAGCAGTGGGGAGGTGGACTATCATCCTTCATTTCTGTAGAGTATGTAATCTTCCCCTCTTACTGACTTATCCTTTTTCTGTCCCTCAGGGGCATCATCTCTATAGACAGCCATGCAGTACTTAAAGATGGGAATATGTTCTCAGAAATCAGCACTGACTTCATTAGGTATGAGCATGAAAGAGCACTTTAGACAAACTACATGATGTGTCCATCACTGGATGCAGCCTCTTGATCAGACATGGTGAACAACAGGTGGCTGAGGCTGCTGCCAGGATACCCCAGCTTATAGTCAACCACGGTAAATGCGTTCCAGTAACAGTTGTCTATCATTATCACCAGTATTATACACAGAGATGGTTGATGTGCACCACTTTCTATACACTGGCAGAAGCCCACAGTCGTGTAAGACTGCCTTGCCCTCTGATGTTCTGATGACTAAACACTAAGAGGCAACACAACCACATAATCTCCTGGGACCACCCTGGCTCCGGGGAACCTGAAGAATCACTCTATAGCACCTACAGTGAAGACTCTTTCCAAGGCGGTGCTGTCAGTGCTGTGCTGAGGTAGCCCCTCTCTCCCTTCTCTTGATCACACCCACAAGCTTATAGCAGTGGGAACACCACTGGGCTCTGGCTCAAGACCTCTATAATTTCTGTCTCTAATATGCTAGAAGCATGCACCTACTTACTGGTAAATTTACTCACGGGGCCCCTGTAAGGGTCATCAGGACCCAGGCAGGGCCACTATTCTCCAGAACTGCTTTTTCATACATGTAAAGTTTGACCGTTTCTCCCTCTTCACTGGACTCCGACCAGCATTTGTGTGCCCAGATCCCCGTGTCTCTCAGTATTTCCCGAGTAAACATTTTGCTGGAATTCTAAGGACATGATCACTTTTAACACTTCTGATATAAAGTATAAAACAGTATACAATGCAAGAGTTCTATATAAACCATGGCTGTCTTTACAACCAGCCCTAAAATCTTAAATGTAATATTAGGTACACAAAGCTTATTGAATTTCAGTGTTTTGTTTGTTAAATGAGTATAAACTCTCATATCTAAGATTTAATAATGATTTCCTATTACCTTTTCAGCCTCTCGGGTGTCATCAAACAGTCTCCTCTGGCGTCTCGCTGGAACAGGCTTAGCAGTTTCCCAGGCTTCCACCCACATGTTGCTGGGGATCTTCATGCGAGCACTCAGCTCTCCCTTTAGAACCACATTGCCCTTCTCATCAGTCACCTCCTCCTCAATGTAGTCCCTCGGAGAGTACCACCTCACAAAGTCTTCCAGAGAGCACCCTGGATTAGCTGCCTGAGGCAAAATACACAGCAAAATGAAGTTAAAAAAAAATTCAACATTTACTTACAAGCCTAGTTGCAAAATTCTATTTATACTTTAAGTTTGGACATTACATTTTAAATGGAAAAACCAAAACCACCATTTCACCTAATGACTGTGCACAAACCTTGTAGTATTAACTACTTAGTACTTACAAAGGGAAGTGCAGAAAACTGAATAGTGCACAGCACAACCAGAATAACAGTGACAGAAACTCTGTTCTCCTTGGCTAGGCACTGCCAGCACTGCTACACATATCAGCTAGCTCACACATGTTTTTAATCAGCGAACTCTTAAGTCGTCATATAAAACACCTCCACCTAAACTACTTCTGTGCTATTAAGGAACTGAAATCCCCCTATTACTAGTCACTGCACAACTACCTAGAATTAACAATGATTGACGCCAAAAACTTTCCAGCGATTCTATTTTCAAGCCTAGAAGATACAGAGGTCTGATGATGCTTGTGGTAAGATGGGGCAGTCTTTCTTCCTCAAGTGTCCAGTATTATTAGCAGAGTACTAAGGATGAGCATGATAAGCACTATTGGTGAGAACCGTCTGTTTTAAATGTGATGGCTAAACTCACGGGGCTTAGTAACATCTAGCCTGACCACCCTTAACCCCAAGGGAGCCTAAAGAACCAGAAAGAAGTTCTTCACTAACTCTAAACCCATTCCTCACGCAACACCCCACTCCCCCACCCCATTGCACCCCTTGCTGGGAGCAGCCAGTGCTCTTAGCCACTGAGCCATCTCTCTAGCCCCCTAGAATCCATTCTTATAAGGCTGTGCCATGGTTTGTGACATTGACTATGATTTATGCACAAAGGTCTGGATCCTACCCAGGCAGCACACTGTCTCAGTAAAGGCAATAAACTTCATAGACAGCAATCCTCAGCTCCTATTTACAGACTAGTGAAGGCTTAACACCAGGACCCTCCCCTTAGTATCACACTAGGCTGGATGGAACCTTAGCCATGGCTTATCCTCTTTTTGCTGTTAAAAGATATATTACAAGGGATGGCCCAGAATAAGCCCTTATGATGTATAGGTGTATCTCTGCCACACTCTGGGATGTCCAAGTGGCTCTAATAGTGCATCGTACCTATATAGGAAGAGAAAGGTGACTCATATATTTAGAGCAATTATTTACTATTTCACCTATCCCACATAGCTGTATTTTCAAGAGCTACCTTACACCTTCTGGTTAAAACACTGTTAATAGGGGCCCAGCTTAATCCAAAAGAATTAATGAGCAGCATTTCTGCTCATGTACAATGTTAAAAGAGCCGCACCATTCCAGTTTATAACACGGTCTATGCCCAGCTGCAGAGCCCCTGCTGTGGCACAGACACACTAAACTAGGAAGGCAGCTGGACGTAAGGAGAGAATGAGCAGTGGAGCTCAGACTTCTGCTGTGGTCATCCACACCAGCTGACTCTCCTTTGTGGCTTCATCCAGAGTGCAGCCATTTGGCTTCTCTTTATGAACCAAGTCAACTATTGTTAATACTGAATAGAAGCCACAGATTTCTATTATTTTAAAGTTCTTATCGGGAAAATAAGCAGAGAATAAAAGGCTTCCTTTATTATCACTTACCTCCTAGCCGGTAGAGAAGTGGAAAAGGTAATCATGCAGTGATTGTGTTTAAAAAGAAAACACAAGTATTTCAGAAGGAAATCAAACTCAGGTCATCCTGCAGAGCAGATAAGGACTGAGAAGGGCTATGAACTGGGGAGGCCACTGTGGACTTAAAAAGAAGCCCAAGCCTGGGAGATGTTTCAGAACTCCGTGAGTAGATAGGAAAGCCTTTGGTCCACTGACCTCCTCATCGGAGTTACTTTTCACATTCAGGTTGAATACCCTTTTCCCAAAATACATGGTGCTGGGAGTGTTTTGAACATTTTTAGATTTGTGAATTTTCAGATATACAGAATGAGTCAAGTCTAAACCTAAAATCCAAGTATCTTTCTTGCAGACTACACCTCCCACATTACCATAAAGGTAATTTTAAGCAATGAAATACTTTTACATATGAAACGGTTTCATAATGTGGATATACATGCTGGCAAAATATCCATACCCATAAAATTAAAAAGTATCAGATACTGGCTCGTGTAGTATCTTAAGGTTAAGGACACTCAAAAGCCACTGTTACTTGAATTCTGGGTATTGTACATCCAAGCCCACAAAAACCCCCTCCAGGTAGCAAATACTCACTCTTCCAAAACACTGACTCTTCTGAGAGCCTTCCAATACCTGTTCAACAAAGCAGCCACTTCTTTGAAGACTACTAGTAGTTATATATAAATCTTCTCTCACAAGCTCAACAGACTGAATATCGTATCTCCCTCCATTTACTCATAGTATGTGGCACACAAATATTTGTTGAGGGAAAAAAATCCACATTAAATCCTAAGAGTTTCCAAAAGTCTTAAATTGACTGAGCACACACATAGAATTTATTTAGTTCTCAACTTTGGAAAGCAGGTTCATTTTCTTTTTTCAAACCTAACAAGTGAGTCTGACATGTCCTCTGTGGGCCAAGGTAGCATTCTGTAACAAGTAATGAATCCAAACACTTAAAAAAGACACGGCCTTCATGTCACTTTTTTAGTGTTTTTCACAGTTTCATCCCAGAATAGCTGAAAATAGACCCAGAGTTCTGAAAGTATGACCCACCTTAAAAGACTCCATATCGGAAAGCAGACAGGCACTCTGCATGCGCGCGCGGAGATGCGCCCCCTCAGCAGATGTCCCTAACTTAGCTAAGACCTCTGACTGCTCTTCCAGCAGATCCTCTGTCATGGGTGCCGGCTCCTGCGAAGCCCAAGAGGACAAGTCACCAGTGGCCTTTGTAGACATAGCAGGACAATAAACATAGAATAAAACGATATGCAGCCATAGCGCACACATTTGAAAGAATTCAGTGATATGCAAAATTTAACAAACCTCCATTTAAAAAGTAACAAATTAAGAATAAATGGCTGAGTAGTGGTGACCCACACACTTTAATCCCAGCACTTGAAAGGCAGAAGCAAGGGCTCTCTGAGTTAGAGGCCAGCCTGGTCTACAGAGCAAGTTCCAGGACAGCCAAGGCTACACAGAGAAACACTATCCTGAAGAAAAAAAGAGGATAAATGGTTGTCAGGTTTTCTACAGCTGACTGACAAGTCTATTATGTTTCCCTTGTCAAAGACTCACAACTAAGAAAGATCTGCCATTTACTGCACAAGTTTCTGCCTACTAGTGGTAGAGAAAGTCATAATGATTGTCATCCCAAACTGCAACAAAAGTTTTTAGTGCAAAAATGGGCTGTGACTGATCAGTGTGATCAGTACTGATGTGAAGTTACAGAAGTTTGCTCTCCTTGCTCTACAGCGACCACCTGTCACTTTTAATTAACAATGCAATGCCAGGTAAGACTCACTGACACAAACTTTTAATTAACAATGCAATGCCAGGTAAGACTCACTGACACACAGGGCGGGCAATGATTGACAGGTGAGGCAGGATGGCACAGTGGGTCAGACAGTTTCTATACTAGAATCCCACTATGTGACCATAACCCCTTCCTGGCACATACTGAGTAAACACCTGCAGTTGTAAGCAAAGCACAAACTCCAGTCTGTCTCCCTAACGGGGTTGCAAATTTAATGAGCTTCTAATGAAGCAGCACACTGAGGAGCACAGGCTCTTACTCCTGCTATCCAGGGGCTACTTTTTATTGCCCTGTAGGAGTGAAGTCACAGGATGGAAGAGAAGGTATAGAAAAATACCAAATAATAAACAGGAATGAACCATCAGTACAATAATATACATGAATCCAAAGTAAAACTATGATGAAAGAATTACCCATATAAACATATACTGGGGGTTAAGAGTACTGACTGCTCTTCCAGAGGTCCTGAGTTCAATTCCCAGCAACCACATGGTGGCTCACAACCATCTATGTGATCTGTTGCCCTCTTCTGGCCTGCAGGTGTACATGAAGGCAGAGAACTGTATACATAATAATAAATAAATATTAAACATACACTGTGATTGGAGTGATGGTACATGCCTGTAATCCTAGCACTAGGGAGATGGAGGTTAAACAATTGGTAGGCTAACCATGCTCCACTGGATGGCCCCACACCCAAAAGTATACAGGTAAAGAAAACTGGAGTTGATGGGGTATTTAAAAAAGAAAAAAAGGGCACAAAGTTAGGGAGGGTAAGGAAGGTACAGGTGCTAGAAGTCAGGGGGGAGGGTGATCAAAACACATTGCATGGAATTCTCAAAGAATTAATAAACCGCCTTATATAAAGTTAGTACTATCTACTAACGCTTTAAAACACTGTTCCATTTCAGAGCGACAGACCTCAGAGTTCCAAAGTTCACTTCAATTCCAAACCTAAAAACAGACTTTAACTAGTCACTCCTACCAAAAGCACTCATCTGCCACTATGAGGACACTGAGGTTGACAGCGGGGCGAGGCTACCTGAGTCACTGGGATGTAGAGAGGCTCTCCATTATGCAGCAGTGTGAGCTTCCCATGCTGGTGCAGGCGACCTTCAGGCTTTAAGTCGGCCGTCTCCTTGGGGCCCTTCTTGCCACTCTCCTGTCCATTTCCTTTAAGGTCTTCGGTATCACTCAGGCATTCAAAAAATTCTTCTTCACTATCACTCCAGGAATCCCAGGATTTCCCTACTTCTCCCTTTTCCTTCTCTGTGTCTCTGAGATGGTCCAGGCCTAGCTGGCTTCCGGCTTTCCCAGCATCCCCTGGATACGCATTATCAGAGGGGCTCGTCTTTTTCCCCTCATCACGTGCTTTCTTCCTTTCAATACAACAATTTAACATCTGAAGAAAACAGAATAACATTTATGGTTGAAATAGAGAAAAGCTAACTGCTTGATTATTTCTTTCTACTCTTTTCCACGACCTTAATAAAAATTATAGGGATTATAAGCAACCCATAAGCAGCACAAGGAAAACAACCTACATAAACCATCACTACACTTACGTGTTAGATTAAGCTTTAAGTTTTACATATATATGCATACATGCATGTACACACACACACACACACTACCTGTAGTTTCTGATGCAGTAAACAACATCTTAGATCTGGTGGTCCACTTGCTAGTCTACCAAATAAGAAAAAGAAATCGTAGTTTTAGTAAAACTATATCAGATGGGCCTACTTATACATTGCCATATTTTTAGCTATATTGTTAAGAAACCAAAACTAGATTTTTATACTTAAGAAAAGCAGGTTCAATAATGGGAAAATGGGGGCGGGGAGGAATGGGAGGATACAAGGGATGGGATAAACATTGAGATGTAACAAGAATAAATTAATAAAAAAAAAAAAAACACAAAAAACAAAAAAAAAAAAAAAAAAAAAAAAAAAAGAAAAGCAGGTTCCAGAGGGTGCATATGATTAAAAGTTCACACCGATTTTATCCTATCTCACAATCAACAGCAAATAGAAAAGACACGTGAAACGTAAGGCAAACCCACAACAGCTTCCAAGCTAAGGAGAAACGTGAGTCCACACCCACCCAGGAATAACTAGTGCGCAGCACTTTACACAAACTAAACTCCTCTGTGCGTTCAGCTTCCTATAATTAGGTGCGTTCTCATTACACAAACCAACGTCTCTCTCTATCCCTATTTACCAGGGAGATCCTGTTCTCCCTCTGGTTCTAAATCACTAGCGTCCTCCACTCAGTGTGCATCTGAATGTTGGTAAATTCCAGAACAGAACAGAAACAGCCACGAGAGAACCTAGATAAACAGACTGGCACACGTCCTAACGCAAAACACTTCCAGGTTAGTGGCCATTTTCCACTATTCACATCACCCAGCATGAGTGGCAAGCACTAGCCTAGTGATACTGGCATGTATGCTCAGTAAGCAGTCTATTTATTAGTGAATTGTCAATATAAAAAGATTCTAGATAAAGTTAGTGCCTGAACTTAGAGTGCATTTTATAGGTATTTTCCTTCAAATAATCAAGTATATGTACTTAAGAAATACAAAGAAGAAACAAAAAGAAAAATGTACTTTCATACCTGGGAAAACTATTAACACGACTTTATTTCTTGCCAATCTTTCTTCTACACCTACATATCATCATAATTGAAAACATTCTATGATGTATACCATACCTAATTACTAATACTGCTTTTATGTTTGTTTGTTTGTTGAGACAAGGTTTAACCATGTATCTCTAGCTGGCCTGGAACTTGCTACGCAGAGCACACTGACCTTGAATTCACAAGAGATCTGCCTGCCTCTGCCTCTTGCCTCCTGAGTGCTAGGAATAAAGGCATTTGCCACCATGCCCAACATATATAGTTTCTGTGTTAAGGTTCTTGATGATGGCATATGTAGCTCAGTGGTAAAGCACTTGCCTAGCAAGTATGAGGCCCTGGGTTCAATCCTGCATGCAACACCTTAAACAAAACAGTAAAATTCTTGAAGCAGACTTTGTAGACCTGCAACACAATTTAACCAGTCTTCTGTTGACATGTGGTTGCCGGGCCTTCCTCCTATTGGATAGGTACTGCACTCAACACCTCTGAGTCAAACTGTATCCACACTTCTTACTACTTTTTCAGGAAAGAATTCCTAAATCATCAGATATTTGGTGATTTTAAAAAATAAAAATAAAAATACTGCTTGGTGGTGGCGCATGCCTTTAGATCCAGTACTTAGGAGGCAGAGGCAGGCAGATCTCTATGAGTTCAAGGACAGCCTAGTCTACAGAGTGCATTCCAGGATAGTTGAGGTTACACAGAAAAAAAACACATCTTGAAAAATAAAACAAAAAATTCCTATTTAAACAATAGAAATTAAAATTATTACCCTGGAATCAGAAAGTTGTTTTCCCATCTGAAGCGCATTTCAAGAACAAATTCCTGCCAAAGATGTGCCACTCCCTTCAGCCCTCCATGGTAGAAGTTGATCATACAAAGACACAAGGCCAGTTTGTATGTTAAACTGTCAGATGGCGCAGACTTGAACTGATTGTAGAGAGTCTAAATTTAAGAAAAGAAAAACAAAGCAGAACCTGTTAACAGCAAATCTGCACATTTAAGCAAAAAGTATGTAAGAAGAATCTTACATCAAAACTAACCCATCAGAATCTGCTACAAACCAAACCTAATAATTGATGATAACTATGACTAAGGAGACCATGACAGCTGTGCACAGCATACTTCTCCAAGATGGCTTTTAAATGAAAGATACTTAGGTATCTCTAGGTGTTCGGCAAACCCTTAGAAACTAGGTGCATTTACAGTATTTTCATGTTGAACTCTGACTTACATAGTGTCCCGCCTCGGGCAGAGGGTTGCTATTGTCTGTAGAATCAGCTCCATCTAACGGCTTCTCAGAGGCGGCATCTGGGAATAAGAACTAGGGAGATGTCACAGGTTAGACTTGCCTGCTCTGGTGATTTTTCACTTTTTTTCTAAGAGTCAGGTCTCACTCTATAGCTCTGGCTAACCTGGAACTCACTCTGTAGACCAGGCTGGAAAACATTCACAGAGATCCGCCTGCTCTGCCCCCAGGTGCTGGGATTAAGAGTGTGAGCTTCCACTTCTGACTATTCTGTTGATGTTTGTAACCCATAGATGACACTGTGACTTTCCAGTGAATCTGCTGTTAAAATTATGAGACTATTCTTACTATGATGTCTAGATGATTCTATAGTCTGTCAATTAAAAGAAAAATATTTTCAGCAAAAAAGACATTTTTCATTCAAATAACCACATGATTCTGCGACCTGAGCAACACAGAAGAAAAAAATCTCATCACACTGATTCAATACTCTTCAAATGCTAGTAAATCTCATATAAAAATGAGAATGCCTTTAAATAGTCAGAACTATAACAGACAATCTAAAACCCTTCTGTACTCAGGAGAATCTGTGGTAAGAGCATCCACAGGCTTGTGTATGAATTGTTAACGGCATGGTGTGAAACACCCCTAGAAACGAGGAGCTCACACGGGCAATGGCCAATGTATCATCTCTGGTTAGCACTGTGTATGTGCGTAGACAGAGGTGGGATAGGGGTTCAGTGTAGATGACTCGCTGTTTAATTTACACTCTCAAAACTTTTAAGGTTACTCTTTTCCCCCCTGCATAGGGCTTCTCTATGTAGGCTTGGCTGTCCAGGACTCATTTTAAAGACGAGGTTGGCCTCAAACTCACAGAGATCTACCTGCCTCTGCTTCCTGAGTGCTAGGATTACAGGCTTGTACCACTGTGCCTGGCTAAGGTTACCTTTTTTGAAGATAAGGGTTCACTATAAAGCCCAGGCTAGACTTGAACTCATGACCTTCCTGCCTTAGCCTTCCAAGTACTAGGTTTATGTCACCTTACCAGGTCGTATGGATACATTTTTAAGAAGTCTTCTCTGCAGAGACTTGTTTTCTTTAATTATTACCAAAACTGTTTTCTGATAGTGCTAACCAAGAATTCTGTCTTCTTTGGGACGTATTACAGAACAAGCTCAAACTTTTTAGTTTTTTAAACCAATATTTCACAGACTTATAAAAAGTAAAGTAACTACTAAGTGTTAACTGCCAGTAGCAGGTGCATTTACAAACAATATCCAGTTTTCATCTTGCCTGTATATATAATATACCAGCTAAACATCTGGCTAAGAGTTTTCTTCAGAAAAATGACAAGATATATACTAAGGTCAGCATCAGATCCAGAAACAGCATTCTCTTCCCTTTATTACACTATTTTTCAAGGGTTTCCCTCAGGACTATATTGTAACTACAATTACAATCATGAATAAAGAACTGCCACATGCCAGGTAGTACCACACAAGGCCCTTTACTCTTTTTGAGACACAGTCTCTCTATTATGCATTTCTGACTGTCCTAGAACTCTCTCTATAGACCAGAACTCACTGAGATTCGCCTGCTTCTGCCTTCTAAGTGCTGGAATTTAAGGCGTGAGCCACCATGACTATCAGCTTCATCTGAGACATGAGAAAAGTGCAGAGACTTGTTCAATGTTATGCAAAAAGTCAGTGTCCACCCTGCTATGTGGCTCCCAGGCTGCACCCACTCCAACTACACTATAGCTAGGACCCATCTTAACCCTCTTCTAGTCTTTACTGCATAGATCTGTCACAAGAACATTTTAAATGTTCAATTTCAGTCACAAACTAATTTTCTGTTTCAAATAGTGTTAGACTGTAAGGAAGCACAGCGCTACACTATGCAGGATCCCTGCTGTCTGCCCACACTTACCCTTGATCACTCTCAGGGGAGAGCACCACTGTTCAACATGCGCCCAGCCATGGAAAAGATCATAGATTTGATCCCCAGCTCTGCAGAGCAAAACCTCAGCTCCCAGTCCTGTGCTTATTGACTTAGCTCCCAGCGCCTGGGCTCTTGTTTGTTTGTTTTGTTTTTTGAGACAGGGTATCTCTGTGTAGCCTTGGCTGTTTTGGTCTCACTTTGTAGACCAGGCTGGCCTCGAACTCACAGTGATCTGCCTGCCTCTGCCTTCCGAGTGCTAGGCATCGTGACTTCAACTGTGCATGTTAGCACACATAGCCACTCATGGGCACACCGACACCCACCCACACATACACACAGGTCTGCTCTCTTCTCACTGCCTCCATGTCCTGTTTCTAACTTGCAACCCAGGACTGGAACTTCACTGCTCTTCTTCCCACTACCTAGAGACAGTCTCTGAATGTGGAACTTTGTTTTCTACTTTATGCTCCCGATGCATCGCTTGCCCTAAGGGAATGAATGAATAATGAGCACACGCTTATGCAGACACACACGGAAGCAAGGCAGCTATTACCAAGAGTACGGTATTGAGGACATCGTTGCTCAGTGGTGACTCTTCTCCTCTGTGCTTCCGCATTTTCTTCTTTGCGGTATGCACCATGTTAGAAACTGATAATTTATGAATTGGAACTGGTGCTGGTTCGGTCAGCTTTGACAGAGCATGAGTTATATCAGCAACTTCTATAAAGTAGAAATGAATGCAAATATATCACGAAAAGGGGCAGGAAGTGATCAGTAAACTGGTGACATTTACATGTTTGAGTTCCTCTTTACACAGCATTAAATGCTCTCAGACTTATAAAATTACAAAGTTCTGACTCACATGTTTAGCTTTACGTGAAAGCATGAATGTTAGAGATATCACATAATTTATTTTTCCGCTGGAGACTTCAAATATGAATATGTAAAACTCTACTTTTCAAAATACCTTATTACTATTTTTTCCCTTGGGAAGAATTGATTAAATGCATTTGCTTTCGTAAGCTTTGGGTACAGTCTAGAAAGGTAGGCCAGATGCACAGACCATCGACAGTTGCTTCTCCAACTTAATTGAAAGTGTTAAAAAAGTTGCCAGAATAGATATCAAAGAGCAAGGACAAGGCTTTGGAAAGAATGTAAAAAAGGAAAAGTAGGTCACCTCTTCCTTCTTCCTCAAATGTGGATCTTCCAAGAATTTCATCAGTTGATTCCTTTCGACGGCAAATTTTTAAAAATTCGGTAACAAAATCGCCTACAAAGAAAAAGAAGTTACTCATTTTTGACATTTAAGTCCAAGAAATCAGTTCCATAAAAGTATACATCTCTTAACAAAAGCTGCAAACTAAGATCTGTATGTGGTTTGGAAGGCAGTGTTGATGGGACACACTGTTAATCCCAGCACTGGGGAGGAGGAGACATTTGAATCTCTGAGTTAGAGGACACCCTGGTCTACAGAGTGAGTTACAGGACAGCCAGGGCTATACAAAGAAGCCGTGTCTTGCAAAACCAAAACCAGAAAAAAACATACAGTTGAGGGAAATTTTCAGTTTTTCTCTGAGGAAGATAAAAACTGACCCTACTTCAGCAGTGAACTTGTTCCTGTCTGCATCTGGGGACAGAGAGGAGTCTCTCCTCAGCACCCTCAGTTTGGGCTGTGGACCTTCCCTGAGCTCAGAAGCCTACTCCAGTCTCCAGAGTGCTTTCTCTCTCAGTAAGTTGCTTATCTATTTCTATAACAAAAACTTCCTTCTAGAATGAAAGAAAAACAAAATGTACTTTATAATATTAAGCTCTTTCTTCAGGTTTCAACGTTACCAATATCCACCATCATTAAATCATAAAAGTAACAATATTATTATATATCATTTTCTTCCCCTTATCCTACAATACTTCTGAAACAGCTAATAAACAAGAGTTTATTTAAAAATAAACTGTGAAGATGTCCCTAGGGGATCAAGAAACCATGTCCTGCGAAGCTATTACATTGTTGGTTGCATACTAATGATATACCTTGTGTCACTATAAAGACAAAAATGATTTTCCCTGTTTTCAAGAGCTGCAGAATTGCTTGAGGCTTGCAAAAATGGCTCATGGAGTCTATTTCTTAGACCCACATGGTGAAAAGGTACATGAATGATATATTTCCCTCCATAAGTATAATAAAAAATGTTTAATTAAAAAAATTATATATAGCAGCTGGTCATGAACTTGCTAACTTCCTGCCTCAGCCTTCCAAATACTGATTCCAGGAAGCTGCCCACAGAACCATGGCCGTCTCTTCCACAAGCTTTTCATTGGTGGGGGGAACTAGGTGTCTTCCCTCTGTCAACTGCTTTCAATTACAATCATGAACGGCAATGTACCCCTGTAATATCAGCACTTGGGAGGTGAAGGAGGAAAGATGTGGCATTCAAAGTTATCCTTTAACCTACATAGTAAAGTGAAGACCAGTCTAGACTACATAAGGCACTGACTCAAAAAAAAAAAAAAAAAAAAAAAAAAGAAGTTATGTTTGCACAAGTAAATTAAAGTTTATCAAGAATTTTCAGTACTGAAATACAATAAAAAGTATACATTTAAGTTTTGGAATTTAGCAACATTCCTTGATTTTTTTTTTCAGAAATGTAGAAAATTCTAATAATTTTGTCATTAAAAACTATACAAGCACACACCTATAATCCTAGCACTCAGGAAGGCAGAGGCAGGAGGATCTTTGTGAGTTCAAGACCAGCCTGATCTAAAAAGCAAGTCCAGGATAGCCAGGGCTATACAGAAAAAACCTGTTTTGCGGGGGGAGGGAGAGAGTGGATGAGGGATGAAATCATGGTCCCATGATTTAACTTAAAATCAGAATGTTTCTCAAGTTTTCTGCAGTTATTACAAAAGCCAGCAGATCAGAAGAAGAAGCTATTAGAAAGTCATCTAGTAGGCAAAGTTGCCAATGTAATTCTCAATTATGATACAGCAGAGACACTGCAGCTTCTAAAGAACAGGACAATGGTAAAGTGTGACATGCATACATACAGACTGTTACTTCGCTTTGTCACCCTAACATCCCATGAGGTGTGTACTGACTTATCTGTTTCACTATGAGGCTGCTACTTCTAAAGATTAGGATGTGGGGCTAGAGAGATGGCTCAGAGGTTAAGAGCACTGTCTACTCTTTCAGAGGTCCTGAATTCAATTCTAAGCAACCACATAGTGGTTCATAACCATCTATAACGAGATCTGGTGCCCTCTTCTGGCTGACACGCACGCATACAGACAGAACACTGTATACATAATAATAAATAAATCTTAAAAAAAAAAAAAGATTAGGATGTGGGTCTGTTCAACACTCACTAATGACACTGCTGCCTAAGACCCCTGACAAATTCACCAAAGACAGAATATTTTCTCCACTATCAGGGACCATAATGGCCAAGTGCTAACTGACATTTGATGAAAAACACATGATGAATAATTAAGAGGATTTTAAAAAGTATGAAATCCAGAAAGAATGAAAAAATATTATATTTTAAAAAGAACTAAAAAATACTTAGAAGAAATATCACTGTCATTAGTAAGTAGTATTTTACTAGCCATCCGTTGAATGTAATGTCAGGTGATACAGAATAAAGGTAGGCATGACTGAACAGAAGAAATAGAGAAAACATTTTCCTATGTACTGAAAAGAAAGAGGGAAAATAAAGAAAGGTTATGGGTTTCAGAAGACCTAGAGAGAAGCCTAAAAAAGGAGAAGAGAAGTACATGTCTTTAATCTTGCACCGAAAAAGCAGATCTCTGAGTTCAAGGCCAACCTAAACCTAGTCTACAAAGTGAATTCCATGCTGGCCAGGCTACACAGAAGAGATCCTATCTTAAATGGGGTAGAGGGGAGGGAAGATTTTAAAAACAAGAGAAAATTCCAGATATAGATTCTGAATGGCAATCAACTATTTTTCAAGGTACTTTAAATTTATGTTAGCTGGCCAGGCGTGGTGGTACACGCCTGTAATCCCAGCACTCGGGAGGCAGAGGCAGGAGAATCTTTGTGAGGTTGAGTCCAGCCTGGCCTACAAAGTGAGTCCAGGTCAGCCAAGGCTACACAGAGAAACCCTGTCTTTAAAAACAAAAAACAAACAAACAAACAAACAAAAACAACAAAAAAAACCCCAAAATAAACAAAAAATGTTATATTTCATTTAATGTTCAAATCACCTGCTAGATGAACAAAAGTACAAAAGTGTATCTAAAACCCCTTTTCTCTACAAAATAGGCTTGCAAATGTGATACATCTTGGAAGAAAAGATAATAATACCTGCTTCTTAAACTGTGGTCACAATTTCAACGTTAAAAAAAAAATTGCAAATAGTACAAGGCCTCTGAATGTGGAGTGATAAAAAATTAACTCAAACTCAAACATGTAATAAGTCTAAGATGTTTCTGGCAGTGCACATGCAGGCTGATGCAATTCCAGTACAGTCCTGGATGCAGTCTGCACTGCAGATGCTGTGACTCCACAGAACACAACTACTGCTGCCTCCAACACAGTCAGAGCAGACTGCACACTATGCACTGCACCATTTTTAGTGCACATATAAAGTTTTCTGCCTTTGTATAAACATAATGATTTAATTTCAGAAAAAGAGAGTATTTTCTTATCATTATTCTTCAGCATATAAGGATAAAATAAGTACATCCTTGGACTGCTCAGTTGCTGACTTGACTATCTTATTAGAACTGATTTCCAACAATTTCTAAGATGACCTTACACATTTTATTACATGTTCATGCAAAGTAGCATTTTTAGAAATGACAATTATAAAAACTAAGAAATCAATTCTGGAAAATGTTGAAAATGCTAAGATTTAATTCTTTATGTAAAATTAAACAAGTGCATCCATCTTATTAGTACACAAATTTGTTTCACCTCTAAAAATAGTAAAAGCATATTTATGCATATATACATATACACACATAAATATACAAAGAGCAAAGAAATGTCCTAGAATAATTTCTCAGTACATGTTTGATCTGCATACCTATTTTATATCCACCCAGTATCATGTAAAGACGCCCCAGTGAGCAAAGGATCACAAGTGGAAGAAGTTTAGGCAGCCCTGCTTCAGTGCACACTAAGTCAGTGCTCTTGTGCCACCACATCACAGGCCCCGAGGGACATCAAAAGACAAAGGGGCAGTACTAGCTGGTTTTGTGTCAACTTGACACAAGCTAGAGTCAACAGGAAGGAGCCTCAGTAAAGAAAATGCCTCCAGGAGATCCAGCTGTAAGGCATTTTCTCAACTAGTGATAAATGCGGGAGGGCCCAGCCATTGTGGGTGGTGCTTTCGCTGGGCTGGTGGTTCTGGGTTCTGTAAGAAAGCAGGCTGAGCAAGCCACAGGGAGAAAGTCAGTAGGCAGCACCCTCCCAGGCCTCTGCATCAGCCCCTGCCTCCAGGCCCTTGCCCTTTTGAGTTCCTGTCTTGACTTCCTTTGGTTATAAACAGAAATGTGTAAGGATAAGCCAAATAAACCCTTTCCTCCCCAACTTGCTTTTTGGTCACGGTCACAGCAATAGAAATTCCTAACTAAGACAGAGGCTCAACTGAAGGTGCAGTCTGTGCAGGAAAAAGGTGACACAGTAACATAAGCAAAGTAAGACAAGATGTGAGGCTGTAATAGAGAATGCTTTAGTACAGATTCATTAAAGGAAAGAAACCCTGCCACTGTTGTTAAAAGATTCACTGCAACTGATAAAGACTTTTTCTACGACATGTTTACTGAGGAATGTAAAACAGTATTTTGAATATGTAAAATATAAAGACTGTATTCAGGGTCCCAATTTGGAAAGTAGACAGATGTGTGACATTTTAGAAAAGGAAGTACCTTACCTAATAAACACTGGGGATTTTCAGCTTTTCGGACTCTAACAGACCAATGGGGAGCCTGAACAGGATCCAAGTCACTAGAATAGAATAAGACAGTAATTATGACTCCACCCCAATGCATGTCAACAATGAAACAGAATGAAAGATAGGTCCAGTGGACACACCCGTAATCACAGAACCTACAAGCTGTGGCAGGAGGTTCAGCAGTAGGAGGCCAAACAGGGTTACATATTGAAACCCTGTCTAAAACTTTAAAAAAGAGCAAAATAAAATAAATAAAAGATATTTTATTGAACACTCTATAGGGAAAAATAGTCTGTAGCGGGGAAACAACCATTTCTCATCCCTTCCTCTATCTTTTGCAGACAAGCTATCCAACTCTTGACTGTTCAGCCTCGACCTCTGGTGTGCTGGGATTACCAGTGTACACTAGAACATCCACGACCTCTGGTGTGCTGGGATTACCAGTGTACACTAGAACATCCACGACCTCTGGTGTGCTGGGATTACCAGTGTACACTAGAACACCCAGCTACATTTGCTTCACTTAAACTTAGTGTTATGTTACCCATACATACATTGCCATTTGAGTAAGTTGTTAAAAATATAAAATCTTTGTTTGTTTGTTTGTTTGTTTGTTTGTTTCAAGACAGGATTTCTCTGTGTAGCCCTGGCTGTCCTAGACTCACTTTGTAGTCCAGGCTGGCCTTGAACTCACAGGGATCTGCCTTCCTCTGCCTCCCTGAGTGCTGTGATTAAAGGCATGCCTGGCAAAAATATAAAATCTTAAAACATGAAATTTGAAGATGTAAATACATACATACATACACAGGTTACCAAGATCAAAACAAAGAAAACCCAATAAGATGTACACTAATAACCAAATGAGACAAATACGTTTTTAAAGAATACAGTAAAAAAAAAAAAACCAAGTATGCATAATTATCTTTTTAAGGTATCTTTTTTCAGCTCCTGCATAATCACCTTAAACAACCTGTTTTAATTTAATATCCCTATTAATGAAAACAGAGACTACAAACCTTAGACAGAGCCAAAACTATCCTGTTTCCTCAGGTGTATTGTAGAGGATCTACTCAATGAGGTACTATTGCAATACTTTTTACAAAAACATCCATGACCAGCAAGATGGCAGGTAATGGTACTTGCCACCAAACCTGATGCCCTGGTGTCAATCTCCAGGACCCATATGGTAGAAACAATGAAGCCACAATTATTCTGATTTCCTGCACCACAGCACACAAACACCCCCAAAGACATAAGATATTAAAATAATAAAGAGAACTGATGTATAAATTTAAACTTTAAAACCATCTACACTAAGGATTAACAAGCTTTTAAAAACTATTTTCTTCTTTACACCTAAATAACCTAAGTGAGAACACTCATGTTTCTTTTACCAAATTTGTTTATCAATTTGTTTCATTCAACAAATACAATGAGTTTCCTTTAACTGTGAAAAGAAAAGATATCTATTTCTTACTGTTGCACATCCAGATAAGAAGGAACTAAAATGCTTTTTTCTTTCACTATATTCCTCACTCACAGACATTTGTAAGCTGCCATGTTGGTGCTGAGAACTGAACCCGGGTCCTATGGAAGAACAGCCAATGCTCTTAACCACTGAAGCATCTCTCTAGTCTCTCACTACTTTTAAAAAGCATTTCATGAAATAATTGTGTGGGGTGTGTATGTCAAATCTAGGGTCTTCCATACACTGGGCAAGCACTCTACCACTGAGATATAGTCCCAGCCCTACAATAATTCTAAGATGCTAAGAGGAGTTAAAAAAAAAAGTTACACAATAAATGGTAGAGACCAACATGCTGCATCAGTAATACTTAAATAGTTCACGGGGGATTGACGGATCACTTTCCCAAAGCAACTCTTAAAAACTCATCTCTACTCGCCTTTAATCCCAGCACTTGGGAGGCAGAAGCAAGGCAGATCTCTGTGTGTTCAAGACCACACAAATAGGTCTAAAAATGATCTTTTAAAATACAAAACTCTAAACTAAGCACTTGGTGGTTAACTTACTGGAATCAAGTTCTTAACATACTTACGAATAAACATCATTGTCCACAATGATCCCTTCTGTCAGATGAGGCCATGTCGTTGCTAAATGAAGTTCACTAAAATTAAAAAAAAAAAAAAAAATTAAACATAAATATGCCCAAAAGGTTTAATTTTATACATATGTCCCCTGACCCAGTAATTCTATTTTGAGAAATGCATCCTGTGAAAACAAGTAAAGACGTATGGAAAGTGGTGGTGTAATGATTGCTAGGGGAGGGCGACATTTCCTTCACTGGTGTAGCTCCCAGTGAGTTGCCCTTACTCTTGTAAACAGTCCTTCACCCACACCTATGCTCCTGTAAGCAACTCAGTGAGTCACCAAAAGAAAAGACAAGGAAAAAAATAGTGAAAGTGAAAGAGGTTCTGTGGTGGTTTGAATGAAAATGGCCCCCATAGGCCCATAGGGAGTGACGTTACTGTGGCCTTGTTAGAAGAATGTCACTGGGGGGTTCAGATGAGGTTGAGGTTTCAAATGCTCAAGCCAGGCCCAGTGTCACTCTCTCTTCCCGCTGCCTGCAGATCCAGATATAGAACTCTCAGCTCATCTCCAGCACCATGTCTGCCTGCACACTGCCATGCTTCCCACCATAAAGATAATGGTCTAAACCTCTGAACTGTAAGCCAGATCCAATTAAATGGTTTCCTTTGTAAGAGTTGCCATGATCATGGTGTCTCTTCACAGCAGTAGAAACCCTAACTAATTTATAGGTACTAATTAGGAAGAGAAAGGGAATCATCATATATAAACCTATAAAACCCAATTTGTATAATTAATATGTGCTAATAAAAACTCTAAAATGAATATTTAAAAGGTAGTGCAATGCATAATAAACTGAAAACAACTAGTTTAAGAAAGGAAAGAAACCAGGCATGGTGGCACACGCCTAGAATGCCAGCACTTGGGAGGCAGAGGCAGGCGGATTATCTGTGAATTCAAGGCCAGCCTGGTCTACAAAGCCACTCCAGCACAGCCAAGGCTACACAGAGAAACCCTGTCTCAAAAAAAACAAAAAGAAAAAGAAAGGAAAGCATATCCACATGAAGTTGTCTTATGAACATAAAGTGTTACATTATATAGCAAACAAAACATATAAGTAAAATGTCCATTAACTGAATGGATAAAGAAAATGTGATACATAGTAAACATAAAGCATATCCACATAATGGCATATTAGAAAGAATTTCTTTTTAAAATAACTGCTTCATGCTGTAACACAGATGACTCTCAATATCCCTCCCCCATCTCCACACCCACTCCTACCTATGTCCTTACTCAGCCCTAAACCAGCTTGTTAACTAACTAACTGGCTTTTTCCCTTTCCTACTCCTCCCTGCACCTGCTGCCATCTCAACACCCACAAGCACCAAAGGACCTAGAACCTGCTTCGATAGTGAGGCCTTTTTGCCTAGTGAGTTGCTCCTTCACTCTCCCATCCCATTCTTCCCCTTACACCCACAGGCCTAGCCTCAGAACAGGAGCCATCTTTACCTGCTCTAATTAAACAACTTATGCACCAGCTCCACCCACCCCGCTCCAGTCATGCAGCTTGTGCACTGGCCCCGTCTAAAGCAGGCAAGACCTTCACATCAGACACACAACCAAAGAAAGATGCTCGCATGCCCAGGTTACATCCCAAAAATAAAAACAAAACGAATGACCAAAACAGCTTGTTCCTCATGAGCCCACTAGTCTAAGAGAAATGTTCCCTAATAAGAATTTCCTAGATAAAACTCCAGGACACAGAATTTAAAGGAAGCTGTATCACAGAATTCAGAATTTAAAAGACACGAATAATCATACACAAATAAGATAAAATTTAAAGGAACAGTTTCTCTCTGCGGTATTTAAAATGTTTTAATTTACATAATGATTATGTCTGCATAAATCTATAATAAAAACCACCAAACTACACTTTGAAGTGCTGAACTTCACATTAGATGAATTTTCTCAGTTTTGAAGAAAAAAAATCATCTTATAGAGATGATGAGCTGGAAAACTTTTCATGTAAAAGCCAAAGAGCAATATTTGGCTTTGTGAGCCATGCACAATCTGTTCTTCTTGTGTGTTTAATACTTTAAAAAATATAAAACTACTCTGAGCCAAACAAAAACAGTAGCGAGACCTGGCCCACAAGGCACAGGCTGCCAAACTCACTATGCTGGGACTGAGCCCAGAGCTTATGCATGCTATGCAGCCCCCTATGACTAAGCTACACCCCAGCCTCACAGTCTGCCAAACTTTAAGAAGATTATTAATTTGGAAACTTCCCATATGAAGTTACAACTAAAGAGAGCAAGTATAGTATAAAATGTCATAAAATGAACATCAGTATCAACTTAAAAAGCAAAATAATCCTGTAATTCAAGTGACAGACTGAAATTCTCACCTGATAGGATCTTCACAGGCACCAAATGGCAACTTGCCGAACTCCAAGCCTCCAACTTCTCCTCCCACAAGGGCATCTATATCTAAACAAAGGGAAATGTATTCTTTTATTTGGCGAAAAGTAGAAATAAGCACCACACGGTGACTTCCCAGCTAGCCAGAACTGTACATGAGAGCTTGCACTGAGGGGACGTCTGGCTAAGTTAAACCTTTCAGAAGGTTTGAGCTGCCTGGGACAGTACAGACAACAAGTTAGCCACCGCCCAGTGCACGCAGCCAGGAAAGACACCTGAGAACAAGCACGTAAGGTCAGAGCCACACTTCTCATTACCCGCTGCTTCAAGTCAAGCCATCCATTCTAAATTTTACTCTTGTGAAATATTTCTCAGCAACTATTTGAGAAAATAAAATTATTGTACTTCTTCTCTCCATTTTATATGATTAAGAAAATGTAAAAAAAAAAAAAAAAGATTCTAGTACTAAAATACTTAATCACCAATCTACAATCATTTTTTGTCAAAAAATTCTGATTAACAAATTATCAGATTTGTCATCATTAGAAAATTCTCTGTTGACCAGAGATAAAATACTGAAATTCAGGAAAGAACCTCTTTTACAGTATGAGTGGTCTCTCCATTGTAGGAAAGCAGAGAAAGTGTCACTGAATGCTTAATTCCATACTTCTTGAGAAACTAATAAATGTGTCTAGGATATAAAAAGGATTTCTCTTTCTAAAATAATATATATGGTGGTATTTAATTGTTAATATTATACTAGGAATTAATAAATTCAAAATCTATTGTTGAGTTACAAACGCCACCCAGATTTGTTTAAAACATTTGACAACCTATGCCCTAAATAAATTACTAAAAAATAGTCATTAAGTATAACTAATTACTCAATAATTCTTCAATCAATCCATTTCAGTTTTCCAACTTAAAATGCTTACAAAATAACAATCATGTGATTAGTTTTACACTTCAAAATATGTACTTTTAAGAGCTTCAAACTTTATAAACATTTTCATAAATTAATATGTTAAAAATAATTACCAAAAAAACCGAGACCACAAAAATTTAAATTACATTACATATTGGTAAGTAACACTAAGGATGAAAAGAACCAGGAAACTGAAGTTTGACTGATACATGAAGGCAAACTTGATCAACTGGATAACCATGTAACATCGGCCTTCCTAAGTCTTACTTTTTTAAAAAAAGTAACAATGCTCATAATATATAAAAACTAAACAGAATTAAGCAGGGCTACAGAGATGGCTAAGTGGTCAAGGGTACCCATTGCTTTTCCCAAGATTCTGAGTTCATCCCAGCACCCACATGGCAGCTCACAACTGATATTGTCTTCTGGTGTGCAGATGTACATGCAGACAAAGTACCCATATACTTAAAATATATAAATAAGTTAATCTCTTTTTTAATAAACAGTAGTAAGATAAAATGCCAAGAATAGTATCTGGCTCATAATTACTGCTGCCCTTCCCTCTTATAAGAGAAAATGCTAACAGTTCATACAGACTCCAACTTACTAAGGAATGTTAACATTTTTATCCACATTTCAAAAAATCTGGCAACATAATATCATCAACCATGAGAATTATAATATAAGAGTCTGGCCCTTGGGCTTCTTAAGATCATTAGTGACTACACCATCTTAGAACTGGATAATTAGGATTAAATCCAAGGCCCCGCATATGCTAGGTATATACTCTGTCACTGAGATATGCACCAAGGTTCTACCTTGGGAAAGGTTTAAAACTGAGTAATAGAGTAGCCTTGGAAAAAAGGAAAAGAAGAATGGAAACTTGGCAGTAGAAGCAGATTATAAACCATCCAATGGTACTGCTGTTTGGAAAGCAAAAGCTTAGCTCTTACTCCCTTTTGCTGTTGTTTAGATGTAGCTCTTTCACTGTATAGTAGAGTTCTAAGTTGCTCAGTAGTGTAAGAGCAGTAGTGGTACGCATAACTGCCAAAAGCTATGTACAATAGTAATTTCAGTAGTATCTCTAACCTAGCAATTATTCTGAACCTTACAGTCAAAAAGGTGGAACAAAATAAAGCATGAAAAATATTCTCGTTTTCTTTGGAGGCAGTACACTAAAAAACGTTTTTAAACTGTAGGTTTATTGATTTGGGTCAAAGGGTATAGTGACTCATATTGTAGTGACTCATATCTAAATCTCAGCATTTGGGGGGCTGAGGCATGAGGACTGCCATAAGTTCAATGCCAGCATGGGCTACAAAGTCAATACCTGGCTAGCCAGAAATTCACAGCCAAGATCCTGTCTCAAATAAAAGGGGGGGTGGGGAGGGTAAGTCTTCTAATTATTTACAAGTCTTTATTTCATTTCTTTTTAAGTATGTTTGAGATATAAAAACCCATAGATCCAACCTACAGGAGACCCTCTCTTTAAAAATGTAGTGGAGCTACAATGATAGTAAGCAAAGTGCTTGCTGTGCCCACATAAGGACATGAGTTTGGATCCCCAATATAGACATAAAAGCTGGGCGCAATGGTCAACTGGAGGGTGAAGACAGGCAAACCTGAGGGCTTGCTGGCCAGCCAGTCTAGCTGAAGTCATGAGTTCCAGATTCAGTG
Organism: Acomys russatus; assembly: GCF_903995435.1. Taxonomy (NCBI): domain Eukaryota; kingdom Metazoa; phylum Chordata; class Mammalia; order Rodentia; family Muridae; genus Acomys; species Acomys russatus. The sequence continues at coordinate 27,460,721 of NC_067142.1, read as the reverse complement.
AGAAATGCTGCTTCAAAAAGAAGATGGGATAAAGAAGGCTACCTGGGGAATGCGTGCATGGTGTGGAGCTCACTGATGGTCCTACACCTCAACAGTGAGGACTGCAGAGTGGGTTTCCAAGTAGGCACCTGCAGAGCCGAGGACCAGAACATCCCATGCAGGGCACCCTACAACTGGAAGAAGGAACTTAGAGCTGACTGCAAATCCAAGTGTGAGAGCTGTGGGTCATGTGATGGAAGCACTTGTACCAAGTCTACCAAGGTACCCTGAAGAAGGCTCAGTACAATGCCTAGTGCCAATAGACCATCTACATGAACAATCCCTGCACCTACAAGACCAAAGCCAAGAAAATAAAAGGGCTGAGACCAGGCCAGGATGCCAGACAGCCTCTGGCCTTACTTGAGACCTAGTAGGAACCCTCCCACACCTCTTCCCCCACCACCATGCCTAGTATAAAAGCCATTGATGCCTTCTGTCTTCTTGTCAACATTACCAATCATGCTCTTGTTCTTTCCCACCCTTATACTGTTACTAAGAAATGAATAAAATGTAAAAATCCCTGATAAATAAATAAGATGGAGGATGATAGAGGAAGACACCTAATGTCAACCTCTGACCTCCACCTCTATGCACACCAGTTATATGGCATACACGCACATGCCCCCCACAAATAATTGTAAATAAATAAAATTCAAAATAAACCATCATGCCGGGCGTGGTGCTGCATGCCTTTAATCCCAGCACTAGGGAGACACAAGTAGTCGGATCTCTGTGAGTTTGAGGCCAGCCTGGTCTACAACGTGAGTCCAGGATAGCCAAGGCTACACAAAGAAGCCCTGTCTCAAAAAAACCAAACCAAACCAAACCAAACCAAACCAAACCAAACCAAAAACCCTATCATATAATCCAACTATACTACAAATCTAAGTCAGCATACCACAGACATACTTGCACTATTCACAACAGCTCAGATATGGAACCAGTCTTGATGCCTTCTAACAGATAAAGAAAATGTGATGCATAGATGCACAATGGAGTTTGATTGCACCATACAAAAAAAAAATTATGTCATTTTCAGGAAAATGGGTCATCATGTTAAACAAAGTCAGACTGACCCAGAAAAACAAATACTGTATGTTTTCTCTATATTGAGAGGTGTGTACATATGTGTGTGTGTGTGTGTATGTGTGTATGTGTGTGTGTGCATACACACACATGCAGGCTGTGTGTGGAATGAGAAGGTGTAAAGGGAGAGAACAAATGTAGATGGTGAGGGATGAGACAAATATTGCTTTCTCCCATATGCAGCATATACACATACATTTGATAACTTAAATGAACATTTCTTTAAGAAACATTACTATGAGCCAGGTGTGGTGGCACACACCTTTAATGCCAGCAGTTGGGAGGCAGAGGCAGGTGGATCGCTATGAGTTTGAGGCCAGCCTGGTCTATAGAGCGAGTTCAGGACAGGGTAACACAGAGAAACCCTGTCTCAAAAAAAAATCACTTTGTACAATGTATATATGATAAGAAATTTTAAAGAGGGCCAAGCATAGTGGTATATGCCTTTAAACACAGCACTTGGGAGGCAGAGACAGGAGAATCTCTGCGTTCAAGACCAGTCTGCTTTACATAGTGAGCTCCAGCACAGCCAAACAAAGCAAAACAAAACAAAACAAAAATTTAAAGGAAGTACAGGCATTATTTCAGAAACAAACTGGATTACAGAAAGAATACTGGTAAGACTGTTTAGCAATTAAAGATGCCTGTTCACCAGCCAAGGACAATACAGGCGGTAAACTTTAAACCCCTACCCAGATCTAGCCAATGGACAGAACATTCTCCACAGTTGAGTGGAGAGTGGGGACTGACTTTCACACGTACTCTGGTGCCTCATATTTGACCATGTCCCCTGGAGGGGGAGACCTGGTGGTACTCAGAGGAAGGATAGCAGGTTACCAAGAAGAGACTTGATACCCTATGAGCATATACAGGGGGAGGAAGTCCCCCTCAGGAACAGTCATAGCGGAGGGGAGTAAGGGAAAAATGGGAGAGAGGGAGGAATGGGAGGATACAAGGGATGGGATAGCCATTGAGAAGTAACAAGAATAAATTAATAAAAAATTAAAAATAAAATAAAATAAAGATGCCTGTTGACCTGAGTTCCATTATCAGAGCCCACATGGTAGAAAAGAATCAATGCCAAGTTGACCTGTGATTTTTTTCTGATGTCACACACCATGGCACATGTGTGCCCACACATATACACACAACATTAAATAAATGATCGTTAAAGGAAGTACTATGAACAATTAATTATATCCAACAAAGTAGGAAAAAACAAAACCTCAATTAGGTTCTATGTGCTTCTGGCTGAGTTTTCTAGAACTTACATGATGCCTTGTTCATATCTGAGTTGTTGGCATAGCCTGGGATACAACAGGATAATAAGTAATGACTCTTGAATTAATTACTTATCAATGAGTAGGCAGGAAACTAACCCTGATGACATTTTCCTAAGTCCATATTAAATATTCTACAGTTTTCTTCCATAAGACTATATACAAACAAACCTAATTTTCTTCTTTTCACAGTACTATATAAGGCAGTGGCCCTCAACCTTCCTAACGCTGCGACCCTTTAATACAGCTCCTCATGTGGTGGTGACCCCAACCATAAAATTATTTTCATTGCTACTTCATGACTCTAATTTTGCTACTGTTATGAATGGTAGTGTAAATATCGGTATTTTCCGATGGCCTTAGGTAACCCCTGCAAAACCTTCAAAGAGGTCACAACCCACAGGTGGAAAATTGCTGCTTTAAGGTTTCTACATTACTGTTTTCAGCTTCTGAGGGTGGCTTCTCTAACATTCTAAAAATGGGTATTTTAATCATTCACTATATGGTAATGCACGCACACAATGTTCTATCACAGGGGATGCTTTATAAATCATAGCAGCCTGCACAGACATATTGCCAAATACAAAATAACACTGTCTCTAACAGACCTGAGAACTTTTCTTCAGGAGAAAAAATTACAGACAACAAAATCAGCAATTACATTTAAAACGAGTCCAGGTATTTCTAGTATGGAACACCATTAGGTAACTTTGATTTCTTAATACACTTTCTTTTCCATCTGTATTTATCAGGTTAAACACAGTTCCAATGTTCTCACCTGGAGGCTGCTGAGGCCAGAAGTACTGCTGCCAGTCCTGCAGCACATATGTGAATCGAATGGCAATGCTAACTGGAGGCAACGGCGTTAAAGGGCAGCCCTAGAAACACATGCAAACACAACACCGTGTAAATGTGTTAGCCTCTGCTCTAAACACTAGTACCACCATGTCACGGTGATGGACTGCTACCCCTAAGAAACCAGGCCGTAAGTTTGCAGTGTCAAACAACAGTGTGTCCAGCTGAAGCATGAGAAGGAAAAGAAGACTGAGTTTGTAGTGTATAACTTGGAAAGCCAAGAAGGAAGAGACTAGCTGAGCATGGCACACACCTTTAATCCTAGCACTCGAGAGGTAGAGGCAGACAGATCTCTGTGAGTTCGAGATCTGACTGGTCTACACATCAAGTTCCAAGCCAGCCAAGGGTGCAGAGTGACACCTTGCCTTAGAAGTAAATAAATGTTTGGAAGGGAAAAGACTGCCATTCCAACTGACACATCTACAATGCAACCCCAAACCTAAGTCTCAGAAAGTACCACAGAAATGGAGGCGGGGGCGGGGGGGATTTTAAGAGCCAGATCTTACCTTTTAGTGTTTATATGCATGGAAGCAAGAGTTGTAGGGTTAGGTATAGCCTGTGAAACTAGACAGGGAACTGTGAGAGAGGACCAAGAGATGCTGAGAAAGGGAGATGGCAACATGTCCTATGTGACATTCAAGTGGAACGGGTGTTTGTGTGTGGGAGGGGGTAGGAGAGCAGAAGGAACAGGGAGAAGTGAGGACAGAGCAGCAGAGATAATTTTAAAACACCACAGCCAGGTGGTGGTGGCGCACACCTTTAATCCCAGCACTTGGGTGGCAGAGGCAGGCAGAGCTCTGTAAGTTCGAGGCCAGCCTGGTCTACAGAGTGAGTTCCAAGACACCCAAAGCTGTTACTCAGAGAAACCCTGTCTCAAAAAACCAAAATAAACCAAAACCAAAAAGCCCCAAAACAAAAAAGCCACACCACAATGAAAAGTAATTCTTTTGAAGCTAATAGATTTTGGGTTTTCTTTTTTTGTTTTTCAAGACAATGTTTCTCTGTGTAACCTTGGCTGTCCTGGACCACGCCTGGCTGAAGCTAATAGACTTTTTATGGAAAGAAAACAGAAGGAGGGAGAGGAAAGGAACAGCACTGGCAACTGTCAGATCTTGTTTTAAAAACTGGAAAAGCAAACTCCGTAAAGTCATTATTATTTGTAGAGCAAGACATCTCTTTAATTTTTGCATACTTTTCCTGTAAATGGTTTCATCTGATGAAAAAGCTATGTAGGCTATAAATAAATAAACACATAAATAAATAAATAAATAAATAAATAAATAAATAAATAAGCTGTTGTGTTCTGTGATCTTACAGTCCTAGGGCATTCCAGGCCAGCCTGAGCAATACAGTCAGACCCCATGTCAAAAGCCAAAGAAAGAAACACAAAGATCTAAAAACAATGCCAGGGAACAAATTACTTTAAAATAAAGTACTCACACTACTACCAGAAAAGAAATTATCAACTCCCATTAAGAAAGTGATCTTTGGGCTGGGCGTGGTGGCACACGCCTTTATTCCCAGCACTCAGCAGGCAGAGGCAGGCGGACCGCTGTGAGTTCGAGGGCAACCTGGTCTACAAAGTGAGTTTAGGACAGCCACGGCTATACAGAGAAACCCTGTCTCAGAAAACAAAACAAAACAAAGTGACCTTCAGCTTTGTTATAAAACACAATTGTGTGTTTGTATGTATGTGCTGCCTGCATACATGTCTGTGAACCATGTGCATGCAATACTTATGGAAACTAGAAGAGAGCTCAGATTCTCTGGAACTGTAGATGTTTTTAAGCTTCTATTAATGTGTGTGTGCGCGCGTGCACGCGTGCGTGTGTGTGTGTGTGTGTGTGTGTGTGTGTGTGTGTGTGTGTGTGTGTGTGTGTGTGTGTGTAGCCTCTAGCCCCTAAAATACTTTTATTACTATCCAGTTCAGATACTGACTGTCACAGAGAGTGGTATGCTTGTTAAAGTGTATCAATACATTTAGGAAAATGATGACTTTCTTTTAAGTAAAATGGAAATAAAAATCAGGTTAAATAAATAGGTTAATAAAACAAGGCTTAAAATTATCCATAAATTCACTAGCAATAATAAAAAGTCTGTGTCCTTGACTTCTCTTCCACTAAGCAGAATAAGATTAAAGCAGGTTCAGACTGACAGGAAATACCAATGACACCTCATAATCTTTGATTTGAAGATGTCCAACACACCTGACAAATGAGTGCACTCATTTGGCACTTACATAAGTAATGTCAACTTCAGCACTCAGATTCTTTTTCCCAAGAGCATGTTAGCCAAGGCCACCATCTCTGTGATCGTGTTTTTACTTTAAAAATATAACATAATAATGATAATAATAACAATAATAGTAGCACCAGCTTCTGATGTTGGAGAGATGGCTCAGCAGTGAAGAGCACTTGCTTCTCTTGCACAAGACTCATGTTTACTTCAGAGGACATACATGGTGGCTCACAACCATCTGTGACTCCAATGCCCACTCTGATATCCTCGGGCATCAGGCACACACATGGGGCACAGTCATACATGCAGGCAAAAGCACTCATACACATTCCTTCCATGTATTTATTGGAGAGGAGGTGCATACATGTGCCGTTATGCATTTTGTAAAGGTCAGATGACAATTTGGTAGAGGCAGTTATCTTCTTTTATGGGTCCTGGGGAACCAAGCTCAGGCAGGCATGCCTGGCAGCAAGCACCTTAGCAGCCGAGTCATCTTGCTGGCCAGCGTTCTTATAGGGTATCATAGATATATTAGGTATACTTCAGTAGCCCTGCAGCTCTCAGCCACAGTATATACATTAGACCTAAAGATCAATCTGACTTCAAAAAAAATTTTTTTGAAAGAACAGAAAAGGGGAATTCAGAATCCAACAAGTTTAGAACTCAAGATGCTCACAAACAGCTACCTGAAGCCTACTAAACTGGTGGACCATCAAAAGTATTATAGAAGAATAGCAGACTCAGTAAATGCTAACAAGAAAACATGTAAGTTCTTTGTTAGGTATTTTCTTTAATGTACATAGTAATATACAATCTATTAGTTTTCTTATAGTTCATTACATTATTGATATTAGAAAATTTCTATATGCTTAAATTACCAAACTGACACTTTTTATCTGGACCCCAAATAAGACTGACAATACCAACGTCAACTCACAATCTTCGATTTGAAGATGTCCAGCAGGCCTGACAAATGAGTGTACTGATTTGGCACTTTGCGAAGATGAACCATTTCAAAGTCAGTTCGAACACCAGGACCTTGACATTCTCCCATGTACATCCTTCGCCATTTGTGATGTATTTGGACAAACAATGGTACCTGGCTATAGGACATGGATAAAAAGGGCAGAAATCAAGCTCTCTCGTTAAACAGTAAGTAATCCTAAACCTCAAAACTGTTTTTGTTATTTTATGATATTTTAAACATTCTGACATTTTCTGATATTCTAAAAGTAGACTTTGTAGCAAAATTCATCCTTTATCTGAAATATACAAAAAATACGTAATTTTCCTTAGGAATGACCTCTCAAAAAGGTTTTATTTAAAATATTTAGATATTTTTAAATACTACATAAAGAAAACTTTTTTTCTTAATTAATTGATTATGCATACAGTGTCTTGCCTGCATGTACTCATGCACAGCAGAAGACAGCAAATCTCATTACAGGTAGTTGTGAGCCACCATGCAGTTGCTGGGAATTGAACTCAGGACCTTTGGAAGAGCAGACAGTGCTCTTAACCTCTGAACCACCTCTCCAGCCCTTAAAAAAAAAAAAAAAAAAAAAAAAAAAAAAAAAAATTCTAAATCACAGATTCTCATTTATTATGAAGATATATTTAGTTATTCCTCTCTTTACCTTAATAAGCTGAAGAAGCCTACTAGGACTTTGGAAAAAAAAAAAAAAACCTTTAAAACCAACTTTGTAATGAAGTATTTATCACTTAAAGGTAGAGTTAGTTCTTGCTAGTCACAGACTTCTGCATTTGTAAGTTAGCCTGCTCACTAAAATTTTATGTTACTCCCCAAATCAATACTAGTTATTTGCAGATATGCAGAACAGCAAGAATCTGAGTGTCTAAAGTGTATGTTCCCAGGTGAACTTGAATTAGGTAATGAAGTGCTGTAGTGAGAATTAGTGTCTTTAAAAACCCAGTTGTATTATATGAATACATTTTTGTTTAAACCCCAGGTATGGGGTAAGAGGCTGTTTCACAGCTAGTGATTATGGTTTGCCTTGTGGCCTGGCAGAGGCATGATTTTTGCCAGTTGCAGATAGTTTATGTATGGAATTCTGAGGACCCTTGAGAGGGGATAAATCCCAGAGGCCAGAGAAGGGGCTGTGGGCACTCTGAAGAAGCCTGCTGCTTCTGGTTGCTGTTGTTGCAATTTGTCAAGTGGTCATGGACAAAGAGACAAGAAGTTGGAGATACCCCGACAATGAAGATTGGACTGACTCCAAAGAACTGGACGTCCCTGATCAGCAGGAAGAGGTTTAAGAAGGTCTATGCCTCCTCTCCTTTTTAACCTTCTTTCTCACCTACCTCATGTTGGAGGGTTGGAAGGGATTGGGGTGGGAAAGGGTGGGAAATATAAGAACCTAAATAAAATACATTAAAAAAAAATACACCTATACTGCGCCTTCCTGTTTCAACTCTCCAATTATAAATAAGCGTCCTTTCATGATATAGGTGATCTGAAGGTAGTGTTCTTAAGTGCCAGAAGGCTGTAATATGTCTTGCAGACAGAATACACGTGTAAGAAACACTTCATTCAACACATGTTTTAGTGTGTTGGCTGTGATGTCAATCTTAGTGGGTCAACAATACATATTGATAAGTAAGAGCATAACTTGGCATCTTTAAACAGAGACATACATGAAACGAGATAAAAAAATATATAATTGATAGGAATGTGACCATAAGCTCACACGAGCCTATTCATTTCGCCCTAGGAACAATGGTTGATATGATACAACACCTATGGTGTTTATAGGATACAAAGATAGTAAATTGCAAGAACATGCTATAAAATATATTCCCAAGTTAGTATTGCCACATTGGTAAATACTTCCACTTTGTCAGGTTTTTTAAAGGGAGGAAATGGCTGCAAAGATGGTTCCACCACATTGAAGGCTAGGTTTATGCTACCAAACATAAAGATGTTTTTTAAAAGGTCCAAAATATTCCTTAGGACACTTAGGGTACGCTAATGCATCAATTTTTCCACTAGTAAATTTATATATAGTGTCTCTTGGTCTATCTGATATGCAAAGAAAATACAACTTCAAATAGCTGAATATGGTTAAAGTTAACATCATGTTCTTAAATAATTATACTAAGAATAGGCGGTTGTTGAGCATGGTGGCACAGGCCTTTTTATCCCAGCATTGAAGGGAGAAAGAGGCAAATCTCTGTGAGCTCAAAGCTGGCCTAGTCAGTGTTCCAGATCAGCCAGCCACACCTACACAGTGAGAACCTATCTAAAAAACTAAAAAAAGAAAAAGGAGGGAGGAGGCGGAGGGTCATAGAAATATATTTTAAAAATTCTTTGAAAAGTTAATTCCAATCTCTGTGAGTTTGAGACCAGCCTGGTGTACAAAGCGATTCCAGGACAGCCAGGGCTACACAGAGAAACTCTGTCTCAGAAAATAAATAAAAAGAAGAGTTAATCCCCTAATACTATAAAAATGTTAAAATTAGACTTCGTAGCAAAATTCATCCTTAATCTGAACTATACAAAGAATACTGAATTTTCTTTAGGAATGACCTCCCAAAATGTTTTACTAATTAATTATACTCCTTTTGGCAGTCTTGGTTTACTTCTCTTTTGAGACAAGGCTTTACTATGCAGTCCAGGCTGGCCTTTGAGTTAGGATCTTATGCAGGCCTCTTGGGTGCTGGAAATAAAGACTTGCCCCACGATGCACAGTTCTAATTTCATCCTAATTCTAATATAATAATATCCAAAGGTAAGTGCTAAATTCTTCATTATAGCAGGAAAAAGTAACATTTAATAATCAACTACCTTCCTGGATTATATCACTAAAAGTATTGTAGCATGCTTTCAACATCTGTGAAAAGGCCACTTACCAGCCAGTGTTTCCCAAAGCAATAGAAATGGAACTAAGAAGGAGGTTGCACTTGGATTCACTGAGAACAGCATCACTGTGTGCAGCAGGAGCAATCACCACAAACTCACGCAGGCCATACCTTCAAGAGAGAATCACCTCAGTAAAGACAGCCATTAAATAATATGAGAAGTTTCCCTATGGTAAATTTAAGCCAAATTTGTACTAACAAACTTTTTAGTTTCCCCTATCCCCATCCCACATGACAACTGGATGTATATACATTTGAACCTTTCTTTAAAACACAAAGCAAAAATCAGTGAGTGTGGTCATGCCTGTGCCACAGTGCACATGTGAAGGCCAGAGGAGAACTTTCACAAGTCAGTTCTCTTTGAATGAATTTCAGGGATTGAATTTTGGTTGTCAAGTTTATGCCCCAAGCATTTTCACCTGCTAAGCCATCTTGCCACCATGGCCTCTACCTAAATTTCTTTTAAAATCTTCTCCCTGGGGACAAAAGCAGGGTCTCATGGTTGCTGCCCTACACTGAGCTAATCCGAGGCCCTGAGTTTTCTTTAAGAAGTATTTCCATTTTTTTTCAGCCCCTCTTCATTAGAAATGAAGTCATTTGTTGAAATTATACTAAGCACTAAATAACAATTTTGTCTTAAAAAATTCAGTTTACGGGGCTGGAGAGGTAGCTCGGAGGTTAAGAGCACTGGTTGCTCTTTCTGAGCTCAATTCACAGCAACCACATGGTGGCTCACAACCATCTATAATGTGATCTGATGCCCCCTTCTGGTGTGCAAGTGTACACGAAGGGAGAGCACTGTATACATAATAAATAAATAAATAAATAAAAATCTTTTTTTAAAATCCAGTTTACAAGGCCAGTAAGAAGGCTCTTGTCACACAAGCTTGGCAACCTAAATCCAATCTCTAGAACACCCATAAAAATAAAGGAGAAAACTAACTCAGCAAAGCTTTTCTCTGACATCCACAAATACACAATAGCATGCGCGCACACGTGCACACACACACACACACACACACACCACACAGACCACACACAGAAATAAAACTCCAGTTTATAATATAAAAGAATAAGCAAAATCTCACCTTAAATAACTGATGGTATTGTGTCCAGCAATGTAGAAAATAAGCTAAATAGACTACCTAAATGGCAGGAAATAATTACCAGCCCTAATATACATGTACTGTTTAAAATGATACACAGTTATAAAACATCCTAAAAGATTTCTTGTATTCCTTTACTCAAGAACACACATTAGACAGGCACCATCACATTATTAGGAAATGGCTTCCTCTCGCTACTGTATCTACAATGACATTTTCTCATTTAGTCTCTAAGTCATTTAAAGCCACAAATTTGTGTGTCTCTGTATGTGTCTGAGTGATGTTCTCACATGTATATCTATGTACTACATGCATGGCTGGTGCTAACACAGGCCAGAAGAGGGGTGGGATCCTCTGGAACTGGAGTTTCAGATGGTGGTAAGCCCCTAAGGGTGCTGGGAAGCACAGCCAGGTCCTCTGGAAGAACAACCAGGACTCTTAACAGCTGAGCTGCTGCTCCAGGCCCTTCTGCCTGTCTTTTTAAAATTAGTAATGATTTAAGGCGAAGTTGATGGTTGTTTCTGCCTAACAACAACTCATCTTGATATTCTTAAGTACATTATTTAATAATTTTTAAATAAGGAAAATAATTTATAAATGATATTACTCATACTCACTTGCTTATTTTACATTAGTCTCTGCATATGTAGTCATAATTCCTAGTTTTGATGAACTTTCCCAAGAAACCCCTTGGAGTGCAGTATATAAAAACTCTCCTTTACCTCCATCGCCAGATTGGCACTGCTGAGACACAGACTGTCTTATAAGCCTATATAATAAGTCCTCTCATAACTAAAAAAAAAAAAAAAAAAAAACCTCTCCTTAAAGTCTAACTCACACTCCGTTCACTGTTTAGATGCTGTTATGACTCTGATACAGTTTAAAGGTTTCCCCAAGGATTCATGAGAAAAATGTATTTCACTTCTCAGCTCACCTCCACTCTCTAAGGCATGAAATCAAGATTCACCCTGTGGAGGCAGCAGTAGATAACTAAAAGATTCAGGTGTGAACAAATTATCCTTGGAAGAAAACAAGTCTCTTGGCGTTCTTCCAGAAATGTTCAGCCTGTCCCTGACTGCCATGGGTCAATCTCTACTGACCAGTTCTGCTCCCAGGTTGGTGGTGTTGAAATAATGGGTGAATTCTACAAATGTATCTGTACAGCACATTCCTGGAAGTTACATCCTTCAATAAAAAGAACATCGGCCTTCCTGAAACTCTTGCCAAATAATCCTTTTCATTTAATAAAATGTTGGTGCCTAAAAAAGGGATTTTTCTTTTTCTGCAATATCTTCTACCCCATGCTTTGTTTTGTGTGAAAACACACACACACACACACACACACACACACACACACACACACACACACACACACACACTATATTTCCAAATCTTTTTTTCCTTCCCCTGCCCTTGGTTTTTGAAACAAAGTTTCTCTGTGTAGCCTTGGCTGTCCTGGAACTGGCTTTGTAGACCAGGATGGCCTCAAACTCACAGAGGTCTGCCTGCTTCTGCCTCCCAAGTGCAGGGATTACAGGTGTGCGCCCCTGTGCCTGGCTCCAAATCTTAAGGAGTTAGCTTAAATATCAACTGATGACCTCCATTAAACATATACCCTTCTCTGAATTTTAACATCTTTTCCCTATCATTATGATCTATAAGCTGTCAAAATAATTCATTTGTCTACATTTCTTCACAAGCTCTACTTGAGACCTGAACTATTCGCTTCACCAAGTTAACACCAGTATGGGTATTAAGGGGGGTTGAGGGGAGGCAGGCACAAAATAGCAAAAAGTAAATGACTAGAGTAGATTTTTCTAAATTTTTTCCTTTATTTGACAGGATCATACTGTATATCACTGGCTGGCCTTAAACTCATAAAAATCTGTCTACCTCTCTTTCCTAAGTGCTGGAATTAAAGGTGTACTTCACTCTTGCCAGAAGCAGCTAGATTTTTAAATGAACAAAGGATTTGGACAGCCATCATCTCCCTAAAGGTTACACAAACGTTTAAAAAAAAAAAAAAAAAAAAGTCACATGAGAGGATGGTGAACACGAGTAGTTACCAGGAAGCATGTGGATCAGAGTCATCATGAGACACTACTTCACAATCATTAGGATACTATTACCAAAAATGAAAGACTCAAAAGAAACTGTAACTCTAGTTTTACCAGTGGGAACAGAATGTAGTGAAATGCTGTGAGAAACAGTATAGTGGTCTTTAAAACATTAAAAACAGCCAGGTGTGGTGGTATACACACTCCGAGACAAGAGGATTTCTGAGTTCATGTCCAGTCTTGATCTACTTAGCAAGTTCCAGGCCAGCCAAGACTACACAGTGAAACTCCACCCCAAGAATTATATATATATATAACATGTGTGTATACATACATATATATGCATACATACATAAATATATGTGTGTGTGTGTGTGTGTGTGTGTATGTGTGTGTGTATGTGTGTGTGTGTGTATTGTTTTGTTTTTCGAGACAGGGCTTCTCTGTACAGTCCTGGCTGTCTCACTTTGTAGACTAGGTGGCCTCGAACTCAGAGATCTGCCTGCCTCTGCCTCCTGAGTACTGGGATTACAGGCATGTGCCACTGCACCCAACAACAAAAATGTTTTAAATTAAAAATGAACTACCACTAGGGCTGGAGAGATGGCTCAGAGGTTAAAAGCACTCAGTGCTCTTCCAAAGGTCCTGAGTTCAATTCCCAGCAACCACATGATGGCTCACAACCATCAATGATGTGATCTGGTACCCTCTTTTGGCATGAAGACACACATATGGGCAGAATACTATATAAATAATAAATAAATAAATCTTTTTTAAAAATGAACTACCACTCTGACTTCTGGGTACAGATCAAAAAACAAAAGCAGGTACTCCTGTTCATGGCATCCAAACAGTTGTATATCATACAATTAAATAATTACCCTTTAAACAGAATAAATGCTCATAAATGGACCTTGAAAAAATAAGCCAGTAAGTCACAAAAGGATAAGTACCCAACTTTTATAAGTATTGAAAGATTCAAATTCATACAAATGGGAGAAAAACACTGGTTCACCAAAGCTTACAGAAGGACCGCCAGTTGACTGATGGCTATGGTAGGCATTTCATCTTCAAACCAGAACAGCCTGGCTTCCTCTAGTGTCCATCAGAGCTAGGGGGCATAATCAGCTCTTCTAAAAAAACATTTTTCTGAGTTGATCTATGTGCATTAGGAGGGTAAACCCTCACCAATCTGTGCTGTGCTCCATGGGCATCTATCTCACAGTGTGGCCACTGTCAATGTCTGCGCTAAAGCCATCGCTTACTGACGTAGGAACTTGTTTTGGTATGTCTGTGTTTGGCTCATAGTGTTTTAAAACAATGGTTTTTAAATGAAAGAAAACATATAATATGTTTAATTTTTAAATAGTTGGCTGCTGTTTTTCTAATTTTTAGGAGAGATAAAAGAAAAATCTCCCAGTAACTACCAGCAATATAGCAAACATTTTTAAATAGGGTCTTTTCTGCTTCTACTCCTGAAGTACTGTGATTACAGGCATGTAATAGCACATGATTTATGAGGTCCCATGGATCAAACTGCCTCTCAAGCTTGCTAAGCAAGCACTCTACCCACCAAGTTATGTTCCTTAGATAGTATACTTAAATGTACCCCTCCAACATAAAGCTCAGAGACTGAATGACTGAGAAAGATAAAAGAAGGCTTTCAAATGTGAGACACCTCTTACAATAATACATTTACAGATATATAGCCACGTAAGTTTTAATTTTATCACATAACTGCTTAAAGTCAACATTTTACTTAAATTTATCATAATACACACTAAATCTATAATATTTAAGTGTTCCATGCGGTTCATCAGAACTGCAGCAAGAAGGTATCACTTTGGGTTATGAAGTGCAGTGGCAGAAGAGGTCAGAGCAAGCATGAGACAGTAGCCCTGAGACATGCCTGTCGAGTTGGCTCTTGAGTAGCATCTGGGAATCTGGACTTGGGGAGGATTCTCATCATTCCCAGGTTGATAAAAGGCTTGCTTGATGTATTTAAGATGCTTATACAAATAATATGGTTTATGCTCTAAACCTGCTGTCCTTCAGGGAGTCTGACAGAGGATGCATACTGACCAAGTTCTTTAAAGCTTTGAGGAGAGAGCCTCTAAAAACCCTTCCTGATAGACAATGTTTCATACATTGTCACAATTTGTTGCTGAGGGAACTGAGTCTAACCTATTGAACCTCATTAGAAACAGTTCTTCCAAGCTTGATGTCTGCAGGTTTTAAATCCCTTTCTTCTGCCTCTGCAAACCTTTAATCCCACCACTTGTGAGTTTGAGGCCAGTCTGGTGTAGACAAAGTTCCATGACAGCCAGGACTACTTAGAGAGACCCTATCTCAAAATAAACTAACAACAAAAACAACAACAACACACACACACACAACCTGAATAAAAAGGATACGTACCATCTTACCAGGCAATGTGCTCTTGGAGGAAAGTCATTATTCATACATAGCAAATCTTGCATTGCCTGTGGAACAGCATCTACAAAAACATATGATAGTAAAATATATGTCCGTTTAAACTTTCAATTTTAATGTGATTTTATACATGCCTTGAGGAAAGCATGTCTTACTAGACTAGACTGCACATTAGCAATTACTAAAGAGTTAGACTCCTGACAAACCCTTATCACCTCTTACAGGTAGCCTTTCTATTACCCTAGACAGCTTTAAAATTTTTTATAAATCCTTTCTTTACTCAAGTTCTCAATATCTTAACCCATTTTTCTTTAGCACTTAACATTCTGATCCATAATCAGGCACTGATACAAATTACCATTATATGCATTTATAAATATTTAATAATTTAAAAATATTAAAATATATAATATATATTTGCTTATAAAATACACCCTTGTTAGATATACTTTCTTAGCCAATTTATTATATATTTTACTAATATTATAAAATAAATTGAAAAGTATTGATACTTTGAAACCCTGATTAAAGAACTGCGAAACAATGGAAGTCAGCCCTCAGCCCTCCAACTGTTGATAATAAAGCTTTAAATATGTATCTCTAGGTTAACTAAAATTTCTCTTCTACTTTCTCCATTAGTTACAGCTTTGATCACAGGCAAATAAAAAGGAAACTTAACAATACACCCAGAAGGAGCAACAGTGCCTTCACTATCTTCATCTTCTCTTACACCAACCCTCTTCATCTGTTTATCTCAGAAACACTGAAGCACCTCACTCTAGCAGCCTACCTCTAATATAAGGTCTTTCTTAAAATCAACAAAACTTATGTTTATTTTGAACACTTTCCTTCATTTATCAGTATAATACTGGACTCAGATATCCTTGATTATCATCCCACAAAATGCATACATTTCCTTCCTCTTCTTTTTCCCAAAACAGACATTGATCTTCTGTTTATGTTGCTACATAATTATCTGACATATGTGTGTCTATTTGGTCAACGTTATCACTCTACTTTCTCAAACTAAATGCAGAAGTTATATAGCTTGGTTTGTAGGAGTATAATGTATTAAATGCCTAACTTAGATCAGATAATGGAGTAAGGGCTCAGGTACACTATCTCCTCGTGCCTCACAGCAACCCTCCAGGTACTTAGTATTACTTTACAAGTTCAGAGAGGTAAATAACTAGCCAGTCCAAACAATCAGAATGTTAATGCACTTCCTACAAGTAAATCAGCCCACAAAGACGCTCTACTTGCACTCCTTTACAGGCCAGCTTACTTGCTTCAACTTCCAATAACCTTACCTGATCTCTTTCTCCTGGTTCAGTCACCAGCCCCCAAACCTCAGTGGAGTCCTGTCTGTCCCTAGGATGTCACTTATCACTTTCTACCTCCTTTTACAGTTACTGCAACACCTCATCCTCCCTACTGAAGTACACAACCCACATAAGATTTCATTCAAAAAGACTTAGCAGAATACTCAGCATGTTAATCACTCAATAAGTATGAGCTGACTCAATCAATTTTAAAGTGACACGTCACTGTAGCTCCTCCTCTGCTTCAGGTGCAATACTAGCACATAATCTACTTCAGACGTGATTTAATAAAACCTCCATGGATATTACTGTTATGAGAACTAAATTAATAACTAAATATTTAGACTCTTAAAAGATTGTACAATATAACAAAGAAGGCCATACCCTCTGATTCTTCATCCTTCCCTTCTTTATCAGTCGTCTCTTGAACAAGATAGTGATGAGTGACTGAAAACTTGAAGTCAGCAAAGGAAATTTCATCTGATCTCTCTTCCCAGGTGCCAGAAGTAAATATACCCTGCATTTAACAACAGAATGGAAAACAGCCAACTTATTCAGTCATTATAGTGTCTTTTCCTTTTTCTACCTATTAATTATGCTATGTCCTACAGTTATCTTCTACATAATAAAGGCCAAAAAAAAAAAAAAAAAAGTATAGATGATTTAACACAGAAGAGCCTTGGAGCCAGCAAGATGTCCTGAAAACCTGAGTTTGACTCTTGGAAATCACATAGAAAGAGACAGGAAGCCTCCAAGTTGTCCTCTAACCTCCACAGGAACACCACAGCATGAGCACACTCACCCTCTAACCTGCTCTCTAATAGACTTAGGACCCCTCGACATGTCTGATACTGGAAACATGGCTAAGTACTCAGTGAAGTCATGGTTGCTGCAGGAGAATCTAAGAACATCTGTCCTTATACGCACAGATAAGTGTACTATTCACCCCTCATCAAGGAAACATCTCTTTGCGATGTTGTAGAACATTATAAAAAACCACAAGCAGCCAAATTGCAGAGGTATGGAGCCCAGTCCCAATGGACACATCTAAAACACTCCTGTACCTAAGATTCATGGAAGATTAGGAAGAGTAGGCAGAAAGATTTTAAGAGCCAGGGGATAAGGGAGTTTGTTTTAAGGCTGTACTCCCTAATAATATCAGAAGCTACCTCCCAAAAGCTCTCATCAACATGACTGCCCAAATGTGAGCTGAACACCAATTAACATGCCAAATTTGACAAAGTAAAGCCCACGAGGCCTAAAACCCTACACAAAGAACTATAAGCAATAGAGCAAAGTGGGAAATGGTTGTTCAACTGGTTGTTCAGTGCCAATCAACAAGTCCTGAAAACACGTACAGGTAGCATTCATTATACAGATTGAACAGGCTATATTTAGAAATAAGTGTGTGTATGTGCATATGCATGTGTATATATGTATGTATATAAACATTTGCATGTGTACATGTTTATATATAGACATAGATACATATGCATACAAAAACAATTTAAAAAGAGGCCATGAATTTGAAAGAGAGCAGAGGGTATATGGGAGGGTTTAGAGGGAGAAAAAGGGAGAAATGCTGTAATTAAATTCTCAAAAAATCTTTAATCCACTTAAACTTGAGTTTTGTGCAAGGTGATAAATATGGACCTATTTGTATTTTTCTACATGTAGACATCCACTTAGACCAGCACTATTTGCTGAAGATGCTATCTTTTCTCCATTGTATGGTTTTCGCTTCTTTACCAAAAAGCAAGGGTCCATAGGTGTGTGGGTTTATTTCTGGGTCTTCAATTTGATTCCATTGATTCACCAGCCCATGTCTATGCCAGTACCATGCCATTGTTATTACTGTTGCTCTAGAGTACAGCAGATCAAGGATGGAAATTCCTCTGAAAGATTGTACAGGATTGTTTTTACCTATTCTGGGTTTTTTGTTTTTCTATATGAAGTTGAGAATTGATCTTTTAAGATCTGCTAAAAAAAAAAAAAAAAAGTCTTTTTTATGGGTTCTATTGTTTCAGCATATGTCTCAGCCACGATTAAGTTTCAAAAATTATATTGCCAACTTTACAACCTTTATGCTGAAAAGTTTACTTATCACTCAGTTATACTATAATTGGTAAGCTTTTTTTTTTTTTTCAGGTTTTTCAAGACAAGGTTTCTCTGTGTAATAGCCCTGTCTGTCCTAGACTCACTTTGTAGACTAGGCTGGCCTTGAGCTCACAGAGATCTACCTGCCTCTGCCTCCTGAATGCTATGATTAAAGGTGTGTGCTACCATACCCGGTGGTAAGCAAATCTTTAAAAATAAACATCTACAAATATCCAGGGAGACTTCTCATCTATCTTTTAAAAACTTGGGCTTTTCAGGCATGGATTTATTATATAAAAACCCTCCTTAGGTGCTACGTGTTTAACAGCTAGGTGCGCCAAGGAACAATGAATCGTTTTTATTACCAAAACTGCTAAGTTGTTCTATATGCTTATATCAAATTTGTTTGTAGTCTTTTTTACTTATGTATCATTTTCTAGCCTCTGAGTATACATAAGAGTGGCAAGAATAACAGCTAATGCTGGCTGAGAGTGCAGTGTCATAAACAGATGAGCAATAAAACCAGAACTCTAAGATCACCATGTGACTTTACAGCCCACAGGTATCCCTACTCCTGAAGAGCTCTCTTGCTATCTACAGAACTAAGAGAAAGAGGTCAACTATTACCAGATAGAACGAAGTTCTTCTCCAACTTCAAATTTGAAAGTAGGAAACATAATAAAATACCACTTATTTCCTTATGATACCCAAAGACACAGTCGATACTATGGTTACTCCTTAGACACAAAATGAAAAATGAAAATGAAAATGAAAAACACAAAATAAGACCTTATTTTAAATAGTCCTAGTCCCCTAAAAGTTGTGTGAGCAGATGAACATTGCTTTTATTTTTCACTTCATTTTAGAGTCATTGAATTCTCAGTGACTGTCCCTTATCTAATTTCTTAAAAACTTTAAAGTTGAAAAGAAAATCTTTATTCCACTAGTTCAATGATTCATAAAGCGCCCAAATGTTCTGAATGAACACAAATCCTATTTACAGTTTTCATCTGCCACAAATTTAACTTATGGAAAAGCTAGAGGATATCTACAGTTAAAGTTATTTTATTGATGGAAGTCAATGGCATCTCAGTCTTCTGACTGAGAATGAAAAACCCAAGCTCATTTCAGTGCTGCAGTCATTAGTCATTAGTCATTAATCTTCTATTAATATTCTAAAGTTAATGATTCTTCTTCCATGAATTTTTCAGATGGATAAGAGTTGGTCTATTACAAGATCATGAGATATCTAAATTTAGCTTTCATAAAAAAGCACTTGCAATTTTTGCCAGGTACATAGAATCTAAAATTCAAGAGCTATTTGTTTAATTTTCACCCAATTTAAAGTAAAATAATAGGTTCAGCTGTCTTACAAAGCCCAAAACACTAAAATTTCAAAAAGCTCCCTTAGAAATCTACTGTAATTCTTCTCAAAGTAATGTTACATTTACTTAAATTTCATCATAGCAAAACCCACCAAGTAAAGCAGTGAAACAAAATGCATTTGAAAGGTGAAACCTAAAAAGAAAGGTGAAACCTAACTTTAGCCCTACTTTCATCAACCGCCAGCAAAGTAACTGAGCAAATTATTACATGAACTCCAGACCACATCCCACACTCATTAACTAGGAATATGGCATCACTGGAGTTTATTAAATGAGTAAGTCAACAGTCACAGTCCCCAAAATAATGTATAGTATAACACACAGTACATGCTCAACAACTGCCATCCCCTCCTAAATCATTTCCCAGCAGTATAGGTTCTACAATGGTCAAGCAGCTCAATCACAAAAACCCTCCTTCAGATGAAAATGAATCTAGCCGGACAAGTTTTTAAATTTTACTTTGCTTGCATGTGTGCATGCATGTGTATGTACAGGCACATACATGTACCCACTGAGGACAAGTAGAGAAGTAGAATTCCCTGGAGCTGGAGTGACAGATGGTTGTGAGCTACCCAGTGTGGATGCTAGGAACCAAACTCAGGCCCTCTGGAAAAGCAGTTAATTTCTTAACTACTGACTAAGCATCTCTCCAGCCCTCGAAAGGACATCTTAAGGCTCTGTACAACTGTTAAATGTAACCACAAACTGGAGAGGAATTCACCTGTGAGAGGAAGTGTATCTGATGAGATCTACATGTGCTTTATCTTTTGGTCTTGGGCAGTGGTTTTTAACCTAGGACCTGGTTATACTCTAAGAAATTACTAATGGTTCCATAATTTAAATTAAATGTAAAAGTAACTTTTATTCTCCAGACCTAATTGTCATCTCAGAGAATTACTGCCTCCGTCTATTAACCTAGACTAGTCCTGGAAGCTTCTAGTCTCCATAAAATCTTATCAAGGCCTAGAATGTTTTCAGCCTCTGAGACTTAATGGTTAAATAAGCTCACCCTTTCTAGTTCTTTCTGAATTCTGGCTGGCTGGTTCAACTCAGATGTTCTAGTATAAACTCTTCTCCAAGCTGACTGATCCAACGTGGCTTCTCTCAGCTTCTGACTTAACTGTTCTGCTTGGCCTCAAACTAATTCTAGCAATCTGTTCTAATCTTCTGGCTCCTTTTCTTTCTCTGGCTTGTTCTCTCTTCCCCCTGTCTCTGTAAACTGTCCCAGCAAAACTGCCTGCTCCTCCTCTCCCTCTGCTTCAGGATGAAGGGGCCACACAATGATGAATCCACCTGCCCAACTGCCCCATGCCTCTTCTGCCGCCAGGTTCTGCAGAAACAATGGACACCTTTGGGTTGGCTGCTGTGTTCTACCTAGTCAGCTGACAAACACCATCCACAGATCAGTTTCTCTTAAAAGAAACTTTAGCAAGCCCAAGGCCCTAGATTCAATCCCCAGAAACAAATAAATAAGAAACAATTACAAATTATTTATTGCATCATTTACTGTGGAAATAACTACTATGTAAATATAAATTCTAACTGTACTTTTCAGAAAAATAGAAATATAGTACTATTTCACATTTTAAGTTTTAAAATTTGTTTTTATTCTTTGTGAGTTTCACTTCACGCATCCCAGGCCCACTCATCTCCCTATCCCCTCATATCCACCCCTTGCCCTTGCAATTGCAACATAAAAAACACACAAACAAAACAAAAACAAAAAAGCACAGCAAACATCTCATCGTGGAAGCGGTAGCGTGTCAGAGCTTTTCCCACAATATAGCCCTCTGTCCACATACTTTCACTTTTTCTGAGTTTTTAATGTATAGAGTTTGGGGAGCTTTTTTGGTTTTTCGAGACTGATAAGTGAACATGTGAGCAAAGGTGCCCACAGAATACAGAAAACGATGTCATATCCCCTGGAGCTGGAGATAGACAGTTATGAGTTGCCCATCATGACTATGAGTACCTAACTGCTGAGCCAGCTCTCCAAGTCCATGGTTAAGTTTTAAAATGGTAATTTATTTTAAATTCTCTCTCAGTAGAAGAGAACTGGTAATCACTGTCCTTCACATATATGAAAACTTAGGCATTGTCTAAACTTTTTTTGTTTTGTTTTTGTTTTTCAATATAGGGTTTCTTTTTTGTTTGTTTTGTTTTTGTTTCTGTTTTTCAATATAGGGTTTCTTTTTTGTTTGTTTTGTTTTTGTTTCTGTTTTTCAATATAGGGGTTCTTTTTTGTTTGTTTTGTTTTTGTTTGGAGACAGGGTTTCTCTGTATGTAGTTTTGGCTGTCCTGGAACTCACTGTGTAGGCCAGGCTGGCCTCGAACTCACAGAGATCTGACTGCCTCTGCTTCCTGAGTGCTGGGACTAAATGTGTACACCACCACTTTTCTTTCTACAACAAATAAACCCTGTCACTTAGACTTTCCTTAATCCTTCCAATTGACGCCATCTTAAAATCTGCTGCCTTCTCCTGTCCACACATTAAGAAAGAAGTGGGCTCAAGCTAGCACTTCTGTAGCCTCAACTGTATGCCTGAAGTATGAAGCTGCTATGAACATACTACCCACTTAAACACTAATCTAGTATCCTAATCTTATTTCCTCATTACTTCCCTCTCACGTTTACCTTGAGGGCAGCATAGATCTTCCTTTGTTCACTATTTCTACTACTATGGCTTGATACATACCAAGTACTTAGTAAATAGATAGCAATCAAAGGATTCTAGGATACAGTATCAGATCTCAAAAGTACCTGGGATAGCTTTTGTTTTTAATAAATGCAAATCTTTTTGCATTTTAGATAAATCTGGCTCACTGTGCTGTTAATCAGTCTTGTTGCAATCTATGCAAATGTTGCTATGTATGTGTTTCAGGTGGCAACAGAAAAATCTATGTTTGAGAACTTCACATTTTTCTTCATTCAAAACTGTAAATGAAAATATTTTAGTATAGGATACCAATTTACATTGTATATTCCAACGTATCTTTAAATGCTGCAATTTCTATAGTAGTTGCTTTTTTGCTCATATACTTATGGGGGAATAAAAGTCATACTGCCTAAATTCTGTTATCACTACCATGAAGCTAAAACCCCCTAACAAATATTGAGATTAAGAAGTCTTTTCAAGATAATAATAAAAACAATGATCAATTGTACTTTAAAAGAATTTAGGAGTCAGGGGTGGTGGTGCATGCCTTTAATCACAGCACTCAAGAGGCAGAGGAGTTCGAGGCCAGCCTGGTCTACACAGACAGTCAGGGATATACAGAGAAACCCTATCTTGAAGAAAGAAGAAGAAGAACAAAAAAAAGAGGAGGAGGAGGAAGAAAAGAAGGACAAAGAAGAGGAGGAAGAGGAAGAATAATTATTATTTAGGGACAGCAAGATGACTCAACATGTAAAAACACTTGCTGCCAAGCCCAATGACCTACTCTGATTCCTCAGGACCCGCTTTATGGAAGAAGAGAACCAACGGCTACATACAAATATATACATATATACACATATACATATCTAAAATCATCTAAGCATCTATATAGCTGAAGGTTAAAGTATATTCCTTCAGTAACTCAAGAAGCTGATCCTCACAATATTCTCTTGAGGAAACTAGAGTGTGGTTTATTAGCACATTATCAACACAAACTGAGTAAAGTAACTGCAGCTGATAACTACACCATGAGTTGTTATACAAGAAGTTTCCTCATTAAATGAACTAGTGGTTAAGTTCAAATTTTCTCTGAACAATTAAAAAAACTTTGGAAAAAGCCAGGAATGGTGGCACATGCCTTTAATCCCAGCACTTGGGAGGCAGAGACAGGTGGATCTCTGTGAGTTCGAGGCTAGCCTGATCTACAAAATGAGTCCAGGACAACCAAGGCTA
Source organism: Acomys russatus (assembly GCF_903995435.1). Lineage (NCBI taxonomy): Eukaryota > Metazoa > Chordata > Mammalia > Rodentia > Muridae > Acomys > Acomys russatus. The sequence continues at coordinate 27,437,054 of NC_067142.1, read as the reverse complement.
CACAGAGAAACCCTGTCTTGGGGGGAGGGGACCCCCACAACTTTTAAAAAATATATACTGGCTAAAGGAAAACTTAGGTTTTGAGAAAAGTAAACCCAGAAGAAATTAATGAAGCTTCACAAGCAAGCCTTAGTAGCACGCGCCTTTAATCCAAGCACTTGGGGAGGCAGAGGCAGGTGGATCTCTGTGAGTTTGAGGCCAATCTGATCCACAGAGTAAGTTCTAGGACATCAGAGCTACATAGAGAGACCCTGTCTCAAAAAATCCCAATCAACCAATATACAAAGGAGCTTAGTAAATATCTTACACATATCATTTGCTACCAACTCAAATCCAAATTCCTCCAGATGCTATCTGATATTCATCAGACTTTATACAACTTAAGAATTAAACACTTAATTCAAATGCACAGTTTGTAGCAAAGGGCATAAAAAGAGATTCCAAAGTAAATACTGATCTAGAGAAACAAAGGAACAGATCTGACCTTTTCCAGTGGCTTTCCCAGAGAGTGTCCAATCAGTTTCCAGTCATTTAGGACTTCTTCAACTTTAGAAATAAACCTGAGGAGGAAGGAAAACTTTCTAAATATATAAGCACGCATTTTTTCCTACTACTATACAGTTTCTTTAAAAAGACATTTCCTTATATGCTAACATTTTACAAGTTTAATACTGTGAGCCTGTCTTAGACATGGAATAAAGGTAGAACAATGTTGTTTAGTTCAAGAACTCTTAAACTTTGATTCATTTAAATCTATTCACTCAATAAAAATATTCTTAGCCAGGTGTGGTGGCGCACACCTTTAATCCCAGCACTCGGGAGGCAGAGGCGGGCGGATCGCTGTGAGTTCGAGGCCAGCCTGGTCTACAAAGTGAGTCCAGGACAGCCAAGGCTAACACAAAGAGACCCTGTCTCGAAAAACCAAAAAAAAAAAAAAAAAAAAAAAAAAAAAAAAAAAAAAAAAAAATATATATATATATATATATATATATATATATATATATATATATTCTTTCCACGAAACAAAAACTAAGAACAAATCCTCCTTTGATATGATATGATAAATTTAGCAAAGAAGCAAAATCTGGCAGATCAAACTAACACTTATAAAGGATAGTTATACAACTGGTCACTTGTCTCTGGCCTCATAACTTCCGTTCCCAGCACCAGCACAGTGGTTCACAACTACCTGTAACTGTAGTTCTGAAAGAGCCAATGCCTTCTTCAGGCCTCAGGGGACCAGGCACACACAAGATGCACACACAGGCATGCAAGCCAAAACATTTTTACACATACAATAAAACAATTAAGTAAATCTTTAAAAGTTGACTAAACTTGATTTGCAACTTGGTCAATGTGAGCAAATGAAAACTGTCAAGCTGCTTATGTGGAGAGAACTGTGCTGCAATGTAGCAGCAGCCCCGGTACCTAAAACATCTAGAAAGGGCTTCTAGTGTAATCACAGTCAAGTGTCGTCAAAGGCATCAGACTGTTTTCTTCATTGACATTATGAGTTAAAGCATTTAAGACAGTAACAGCATCAAGTAATAAATTAGCTTATGATTTGACTTAGCCTTCTCATTAATTCTTTAAAATTAAAACAATAGTTACTCATATATGAATGCACTTTGGGGGAGTTCACATGAATGACAACTACTAAATCTGAAAATGAATGAACCAAAAATAAGTTTACATTTACACAACAAAAACTATATGCAGAGGGGAGCAAAAATGTACATTAAGCATATACTGCAGGGGCCTAGGAATACAGCCACGGTGTAAAGTACTTACCAGAAAAGTACTTACCAGAGAGACTATTCCTTCCCAAGCAACCCCTAGCCACAAAGAAAAGCACTGAAGCCACACTGTACTTTTGTAAAAAAATGGAAGCTACTCTAATACGCAACTGCAGCAAACAGTTGTAAGCTAATGATCCATCTACTCAGTAGACAATGTGTACCCATTAAAATTGTTCTGAAGAACATCCAAGGAAATAGAAAAAGATCCATGTGTTGGATGGGGGGGAAACTGTACAAACAAGCATTGATATAGTTTGATCTTAAAAAAGAAAAAAATAATACATACACAATTGAAAGAAATTGTCAAAAATTCAATAGGCATTTTAGGTGAAAGGTTTAAAGGTTATTTTGTTATTTTACAACAAAATATTATTGTGATAATGAAAATAACTAAAAACACAATTTTCAGAGTGAAAGAACCATCTTAAAATACTTTACTTACGAATTCTAGCACTGACTAGGAGACAATTATGTCTTACAAATATTGAGATTTGACTAGAAAAATATAGTAACTTTTTCTTTAACAGTTCTCCATACCTTCGCTGATGAGTCACTTAGCTCCTTTTCCTATATTAGGCTCTTTTGTACATGCTTTTGGAATAATAGGTTTCTTTTCATTTCCCTTTGTAGCTTTTAGGTCAAACTGTAATTATAGCCTCAGTCATATTATCTGACTCATGTCTGTCTCTTCTGCTAGACCATATGTTCAACAGGAGCAGGCATCTTAGGGAGCTGGGGTGGGGAACCTGTATGTGTAGTGGTATATGTCTCTAAGCCCAGCACTCAGTGAGGCTAAGGACCTCTGAGTTTGAGGCCAAGCCTGGTCTACAGAGCAAGTTCCAGGACAGCCAAGGCTACACAGAGAAACTCTGTCTCAAAAGACCAAAATGAGGTGGGGCGGGGAGAGATTCTTATTTTTTCTTTTTTTACTACAGAACTAGTGATAAAAACCCAGGACAATGAACATGCTAGGCCTTATCTGTTTTTACTAACTACTAAATCCCTAATGTCTTACACATGTACATTAAGTAAATACTTTTTCAACTGAAAATTAGTAGTTTCAAGTTTCTACTTTGTCCTCTCAATAAATTATCTGTATGGTACATAACACACTTGTTAGGTCTCAAGAACTTCCTTTTGTCAGTCTAGCATTTAAACAAAAGCCAGCATTCCCTCAGGACTTAAAAACTGCTAACAGGACCGGGTGTGGAGGCACATGCCTTTAATCCCAGCACTTGGGAGGTAGAGGCAGGTGGATCTCTGTGAGTTTAATGTCATCCTAGTCTACCGAACGAGTTCCAGCACAGCCAGGGCTGTACAGAAAAACCCTGTCTTGAAAAACAACAACAAAAATCACTAAAGGGAGTCATTCTCCTAATCTACGGCACAAAGGACAAACGGCTTTTCCATTTACCTATGCTTGTGGTGCTTATTAGCATAGCAAGGTCTGTGCTAACCTTTAGGCTCCCTCAGTCCCTACTGTTATAGAGTCATCCTGGCTGGCATACCAGCCCTGTTACCCTAAACTTCTCCAACCCCGGAGCTTTGCTTCCCTTGCCCTGGCTTCTCTTTTCCTATATACCCCACCACTTTGGCCATGCGTTCTCTTGGTCTCTGAGCTCCCATGTGTTCTCTTTGCTCTTTCTCTTTTCTCTTCTCTCTTCTCTTCCTCTCCCCTAGTTCAGTCTGGATTCTTCCAGATGCCTCTCAATGTTCTCTCCCCTGTATTTATCATAAACCTTCTCCTCAACCATACCTAGGATCAGTCATGTCCTCACTTTCAGCCAATACTGAGAACTTTTCATCCAAACACTAAAATCAAGGCTTAAGAAACTTCAAAGTCACAGGACCATGGTGGCACATGCCTTTAATCCCAGCACGTGGGAGGCATAAGCAGTAGGATCTCTGAGTTCAAAAACAGCCTGGTCTATAGAGTGAGGTCCGTGACAGCCAGGGATACACAGAGAAACCCTGTCTTGAAAAACCAAAATAAATGAATGAATGAACAAGTGAATGAATGAATGAAAACAAAAAAATACTGGTTTTATTCCACACAGTGAAACTTAAAAGACAAAAGCTTAATTTCCTACTTGTAACAGTCCTTATAATTTTGCTAACAATTATTTCCCCAAGAGCAAATAAAGGATTTAATATTCCCCTCAGGAAAATTTTTGAGCCAAAAATTTTACTTATTAATTTCTTGCATTTGACATCTTTGGCCTGAGATTCTTTGCCATTGTCCTTAACCATTACATATCTGCCACCAACCACTTCATGAGGCCCACCCATCCCCCTAGTTTCTTATTAACAACCTTAATCAGGTTGATCAACTGCTCAGCACAAAGTGCTCCACCAGCTTGGCATCACAGTTGGATAAAACACACACGGGCTTTGACAGCTTAGTATATGCCACAGGCTAGGCCACCAGGGAGGAGGGCTGCCACTCCCCAAGTCCAGCTCTGGTACGGTAAAGAGGAGAGAAGAGAGGAGGATCTGTGGTGGGGAGAATTGAGCAAGCGGTGAACAGCTGGTTAAGGGAAACCAACTGTTGTTTGAACAACTAGGTAGAGGAACTAGTTGTGTGGTGAGGTGAGGAACAGAGGAAAAAGAAATACTTGGAGACTCGGGCCTATGTGGTACAAACTGTAGGTCACAAGTTTTCTTCTGGCTCTCTATCTGTCTTGCCTGCTGTCTGACTGATTCCCCGCTCCTTGCTCACTCACTAGCTTGCTGTCTTTCTATCCAACGGTCTTCTTGTTTGCTGGTACCCAGTTTTCCGTCTCCTTGCTTGCCGTTGCCCAGCTCTCCATTTCCTTGCTTGGTGCTGCCCATCTTTCCCATCCTCTTGCTTGCTGCCACCCATCTACCTATCACTCTTGCTGTTCCTCAGTATTTTATTGAAGTTCTTATCCTCATGCCTATGGCAGAGGGCAGTCAAGCAGCACTGGCATCCACTACATCTCTAGCAGCAATGCCTTCCCAGCCCGTGTCAGTAGATTATAGGTGAGGCTGAATCCTAAATGTACCTGAGCCTGAACCTCTGCCTTCACACAACGCAGGGGTAGCACGCAGAAAGGCTTGCTTTATCTACTTATTTATCTATTTACTTATTTTTATGTGCATTGGTGTTTCTCCTGCATGTATGTGAGGGTGTCAGATCACCTAGAACTAGAGTTACACAGATGGTTGTGAGCTGCCATGTGGAGGCTGGTAATTGAACTTGAGTTTTCTGAAAGAGTAGCCTTCACTTCTGAAAGAGTGATCTTAACCACTGAGCCATCTCTCCAACCCCATTAAATTAATTAATTAATTAATTTTTATGCACATGCTTGTTTTGCCTGCATATATATGTCTGTGCACATGTGTGCCTGGTGCCCATGGAAGCCAAAAGAGTATGTCAAATCCTCTAAAACTAGATTTACAGATGGTTGTAAACTACCACGTGGGTGCTCAGAATTGAACCTGGGTCCTCTGGAAGAACATACAATACTCTTAATCTCTGAGCCATTTCTTTAGCTCCCTTCAGGAAACTTTAAGTTACTTAACTAGGGGAAAATGATCATTTTTCCATTCCAACCACTGGCCACTGATGTTTCCTTATCACTCATCCTCCAAGACCAAATTATATTTCTCTAACTACCTTCAAAATATCAACTTTAAAGTCAACATTCCCAAAGCTATACTCAATGTTACTTTGATACTTTGATACTTTGTTCTTTTCGGCAAGAAACTGAAGTTTCATAGTTGTGTCTTCTCTCTCAGACTTACATCAAGCTTATCTACCTAGATCTAGTTCATTCTATTCAGCTAATTACAGTTCTCCTTTATGAATCAAGATCAATAGTTTACTTCCTTTTACCACAGTGTAACAACTTAAGTCAAACAACTCTAGTACCATCCAGTCAAAATCTCTTACAACTTAGGCAGCATTTTTTTCTAAATACGGTCTTCCGACCTGCTAGCATCTGTAGTTCCTGGGACCATGTTAGAAAATCAAATTTGAGGATTTGACCTAAAATCTACATTAATGAGAAATGATCAGAGTAGAGAGCAGCAGATTCTGATGCATAGTCAAGTTTCAGAATTTTCAGTCTGGTGCACCAAGTCTAGATGGCTTTGGAAGCTGGTCTGACTCCCATATACTGCCTCACTCACATGTCTAGCAATGTCAGTCTCCTCTCAAGTCTTACCAAACCCTTAACCATTTTCCACTTTCTTTCTTGAGGCAAGATCTATTAAATTGCTTCGGTTAGTCTTAGCTCAAATGATCCTTCCAACTCAGGCTTCCCAGTAGCCAGGAGTATAGGCAAGTGCCACCTCACCCAGCATCCATTCCCCCTTTCCATTTTCAAAGCAGAGTATTTCCTGTCTTTTCCCTACAAAAACATCAACAATTTTGTAGTCCATGCTATCCCTATTTAACTATTTTGTTTTGTTTTTGTAGTTAGCACCAACTGGCTTATATTTAACTATATTTTGGGCTTTTTTTAAAGGTATAGATTTCCCCATCCTTAGGCTAGCTCAGGACACACAGCACTTGCTCATAAAGTCTTGCTAGGGTGTTAATCTTACTGACCCTATGATGTGTGGGGATGGGCACACAGGTCAAACTACTATTTTATTAAGGATCTCTTATATTTTTCTATGCCACCAATTGATATGAGAGGCACAAATCCGGAAAGCCTACAAACTTGCAACAATATAATAACTTCAATAGCTATCTACGCTTCAAGCCAACAAATGTTTTCAACTAACAGGCGATAAAATAATTTCATAGGAACTCAGTTGTTTATCTGAATTTGACAAGCTCAGAATGCCTGGGCAAATAACCAAGTTTAAAATGTAATATCGTGAATCAAAACATTCCAAAGATGTATGTAGACATACTGGTTTGTAAAAAATAAAGTAGAGTGGGAACGGGGAAAGGAGAACAGAAAGGAAAGGAATAGAGTTTTTTGTTTTTGTTTTTTTTTTTAATAATTCTGGAAGACAGGATGAAGATAGTGAAGGGTGGCAGATGAACAGCCATCGGTATATTAAAGAAAAACCTCTTCCAATAAACATGGAAGAAAACAGACGCTGCTTGCCTGACTACTTATGACAACCGAGGCAAAACGACAAAAAAAGCAGAAGACACACAGGAGCGACCTCGGAAATGGTTTTCGGTGCCAGGGAAGTGATCTGGAAGTAAACACAACTTTTTTTTTTTTTTTTTTTTTTTTTTTTTTAGGCGAAGGCCAGGGCAGGGAAGAAAGACGAAGCGTGAGCGTCTCCCTCTGAACCAGCGTCACCTGTATGATGCCACCCCCAGGGCCAGTGACAACTAAGCGCGCAACTCACCTTTCCCACTCCGAGGCTGTGGTGAAGTCTGTAATCTCAAACACCTCGGACTCGGGCTGCGGGGAGAGAGAAGGGCACAGACATTAAGCTGCCGGCCGCGGGTGTCAGCGGCAGAACTCGGTGACAGACGCACCCAGGGTGCGGAACTCACCTCACTGTCCGCCGCCATCTTGCGGAGCGGAGCGTCAGGCCGCGCGCGAAGGCTGCCGGGAAGAAGGGAACTTGAAGGCGGTCCGTGGCAGTGGGCGGGACCTCTGTGTGGAGTGGGTGGAGCCTCGGTGAAGTCCCTCCCACAGAGGGCCTGGTGGAAGGTGGAAGGTGGACAAAACATCTTTGTTCGGAGCAGGAGGATCTTAGGGTGAAATCTGCTCTCCCTTAAGGTGGTTTAGCGATATATTTTTTTTAATTCTGTAAGGTCTGGAGAAATGGCTGTGCTGTTAAGAGTACCTGCTGCTCTTCCAGAGGACCTAGGTTTGTTTTCCAGCACCCACATGGCAGTTCACAAGCATTTGACTCCAGTACAAAGGGATTGGACGCCCTCTTCTGGCCTCCACTGACGTCAGGCATGCACGTGGTGCACAGGTGTACATACCGACCAAACACTTATACACATTAATTTAAATTTTAACACATTTTTTAAAAGACTTTAAAAAATAATAAAAATCAAGCAGAGCTGATGGACCTTTTGACATTGTCACATGCCATTGTCATCTACAAATGTGTTGGGTCACATTCCTAGATATCCTGGGACACATGCCTGCACGGTCGAAATTGTATTTAAAAACCTAAGGCACTTTGAGTTTCCGTTTTGTTGTTTTTGAGACAGGGTTTCTGAGCCAGCCTCAAGCTCACTGTAGTAAGAAAGGTGAAGTGTAATTTCTGATCCTCTTGCCTCCTCCTTCTGAGTATCCTGAATGCAGGCGTATAGCTCCAGGCTTTGATTATAGGATGGTGAAGATGGTAGCTAGGGCTGTGCATGCTAGGCAGAAGAGAGAGGTGGGCATCTCCCTCAGAACCAGTGCCACCTGTGTGCTGCTGCTGGGTTAATGCTTTACCAACTGAGCTACATCCTTGACTCTTGTTCAAATTTTACTAATTTGTAGACACTGACCAAGGCCCTATAACAACCCCCCCCCAAACAAAACTATACAGCTGAAGTTATTTTTAAAAAATCTTCAGACAAGTTTTGTATTTTCTGAGAAGAGCAGCATGCTGTTTGATGAGCGTTTCACTTTTTAAATCTCTGAAGAACAGGAATACTAATTAGCAGTTAAGAATTCCGTTTGGATAGCCAAGGATACACAGAGAAACCCTGTCTCGAAAAAACCTAAAAAAAAAAAAAAATTCTGTTTGGCAGGGTGTGGCGGCGCATGCCTTTAATCCCAGCACTCGGGAGGTCGAGGCAACCAGATCACTGTGAGTTCAAGGCCAGCCTGGTCTACAAAGGGAGTCCAGGACACCCAGGGCTACACAGAGAAGCCCTGTCTCGAAAAACAAAACAAAACAAATCTGTTTGGGCTGGGTGGTGGTCACCCATGCTTTTAATCCCAGCACATGGGAGGCAAAGGCAGGTAGATCTCTGTGAGTTAAAGGCCAGTCTGGTCCACAACTAGAGCTTCAGGGAGAAACCCTGTCTCCAAATAGCAGTAGTAGTAGCAGCAGCAGCAGCAGCAGCAGCAGTAGTAATAGGCTGGAGAGATGGCTCAGAGGATAAGAGCACTGACTGCTCTTCAAAAGGCCCTGAGTTCAATTTCCAGCAACTACTTCGTGATTCATAACCATCTATAATGTGATCTGAAGTCCTCTTCTGGTGTGCAGGTGTACATGCTGGCAGAACACTGTATACATAATAAATAAATAAATCTTGATGATGATCATGATGATGATAATTCTGTTGGGGATTGGAGAGGTGTCTCAGCAGCTAGGAGTGCTGACTGCTCTCTCAGATGGGCTAGATTCAGGTCCCAGCATCCACACAGCTGCATACAGTTCTCCATACCTCTAGTTTTAGGGAGTCTAGCACCTTCTTCTGGCTTCTGTTGTAAACAGAAATGCACACACTGCACATATATACATGCAGGCAAAACACTCATATATACATATAATGTTTAATTAAATAATAAATCTTTTTCTGAGATAGGCTCTGTCTATTATGTAGCTCTAGCTGTTCTTGAACTCACCGTGTAGACCAGGCTGGCCCCAAACTCACGGAAATCAACCTGCCTCTGCCTCTGTTGTAGTACTGGGATTAAAAGCATGTACCCCCATACCCAGCCTTTAAATAATAAATCTTAAGGACTGGAGAGATAGCTCAGAGGTTAAGAGCACTGTCTGTTCTTCCAAAGGTCCTGAGTTCAATTCCCAGAAACCACATGGTGGCTCACAACCACCTATAAAGAGATCTGGTGCCCTCTTCTGGCGTGCAGGTGTACATGCAGGCACAACACTATATATTTATAAAATAAATCTTTTTAAAAAACATTTTAAAATAATAAATCTTCAAAAGAAAAAAATCATTCTTTCTCAGACCAGCCAGATGGCTCATCAGTTAATGGCACTAGCTGCCTACCCCGAAAACCTAAGTTCTGTCTCAAGGACCAACATGGTAGAAGGAAAGAATGAACTCCTGCAAATTGTCCTCTGACCTCCACAATTCTGCCAGCCTTTGCCTCGCCCCCTCCCACCAGCTAAATAAATAAATAAATAAATGAAGTTAAAAAATGACCTCCACATATGTGGTAGGCAGTGCTTTCAAACACACACACACACTCAATTAATCGACAATAAAGTGTAAAGAATTCTGTCATATATAATGAAATACTGTACATGAGCCTGGTTTGTGTGGTGCTACAGATGAAACCCCTTTGTGCATGTCTGGCAAACATGGTACTAACTGAGCTACATCTCCAACCCCTTGGGTTCCCTGTAAGGCTAACAAAGTAACCAATGTTCTCTTTCAGCTGTACATAGAAACAAAAAAGAAGGACCAAGACCAAATACATTTTGATGGTGGAAACAAAGTAACAATAAACTTTCATAGTTCAAAAAAAGAAAAGGAATAAAGGGTTGAAGCCCAGTGGGTAGCGCACTTGCCCGGCACACAGAAGCCCTGGGCTTACTCCATACCTTCACTGGATGTGAAGTGCAGGCCTTTAACTCGAGCACTTTTAAGCCAGCCAGTCTAGGCAAGCCAATGAGTTCCACAAACGAACAGAAAGAAGGAGGCAAGAGATGGCTAGAGATATAGGGAAATTTGTATACAGAAAAAGAATTTCTTTTCTTCTGACTTGGTACTTTGCCTGAATCGCATGTATGCAGTGCCCACAGAGCCCAGAAGCCAGAAGACAGCATGAGGTCCTCCAGGCTGTGAGCTGCCAGGATCGAACCTGGGTCCTCTGTGGGAGTAGTTAGTGCTCTTAACCCCTGAGCCATCTCTCCTGCCCCTGAAAAGAATCTCTTTTTCCTATTTTAAGATCCTTAAAGTGAAGTAAGTCCATGGGTCTTAAGATCAGACAGATCTGATTTTAGACATCTGCTAACTATATAACTTCCTGTAAATTATTTAACTTCCTTAAACTTGTTTCTATTAGGAAAAACGAATCTGTAATACCAATTACTACATGGGACTGTATTAAAGATTGAGTCCACGTAAAAACAACCCAATATCCAGCCTGAGTAGGTAACCAATTAGAGTAGTAGTTTTCATAATGAATGCTCCATGGAACTAAGAAACACTGCTTACATTCAGGGCATTACTCTTTTTTTCTCTTTGATGAGTACTGAAGATAGTTCAGTAACTAAGATCAGAAACTAAAGCCATCTCAAAGACTTTGCTCCCTGATATTAAATCTTAGACAAGATGTGGAGCTGCCGAATGAGGTTGCTAAGGTAAGATTTCTTCCAAGATATTTTTGGCTTCTTGTCATCTCCCTGGAGACATTTTTAAAATAAGTCATTTGTTACAGCCTAAGTGTGAAGCCAGGATGCTAGTGGTGTGGAAGCCCACGGGAGACACACTTTTATTAGATTCTCCCCTCCCGCCGCACACCCCCCCGCACCCCCGCTGGCTTAAAAGGCAGAAAAGATTCTGCTTCTCCAGGATGAAGGGCTGTTTCTGTCTGCATCCTGAAGCAACCGCTTTTCCTTTCAAACTCGTTTCCTCACTAATATAATTCAGTTATTTCAAGGTGTTACCAATAATGGCCATGGGGGAGCTATTTTGACGCACAGGCAATTTAAGAGATTAGAAGCTTTGGAAAAATCACCCTCAGCTGGGACCTCAGGGGACCGTGGGGGCATAGCAGTTTAATTAGGTCATAGAGAAACAGAAAACATCGTTCATATGGGACGCCACTCTTTGCATCTATCTGTCTTGATGGCCCTGTGCAGGATAAAATAGGAACTCTCCATGATGCCGTCTCACACCCTACAAAAGATGCTGCAACCGGAAGAGGAAGACACTAGGAGAACAAGAATCTTCAGAATGAGAATCTTCAGAGAGAGATTCTCTAAAAAGTCAAAACTGCCCAAAAAAATGTTTGTTTTCTCACTCATTCAAGTGTCTACTGTCAGGACCGTATAGATGATCCTATGGAGGATTTCAACGAAGAACAATCCCCTCCCACTACATTCTCAGTCTTAGGACAAGAGACAAGAAATGATAATGTGATTTAGAAAGGACTGTGTGATGCTTGCTCAATTTCTTTCTTTCTTTTTTTTCTTTTTGTTTTTGTTTTTCAAGACAAGGTTTCTCTGTGTAACCTTGGCTGTCTTGGACTTGCTTTGTAGACCAGGCGGGCCTCAAACTCACAGCAATCTGCCTACCTCTGCCTCCTGAGTGCTGGGATTAATGGTGTGCACCACCACGGCCCAGCTAGGACAGAAGTTATAAACTCATCCTTCACTATGTAAGCCAGCCTGGGTCACATAGAATTCTGTTTAAAATAAAATGAGATAAAATAAATAAATAAAGCAGCTACTGTGTTTTTCTCTTTTACAGTTCTCCAGGCTGCTGGAGCCCTTCGACCTCAATGAATTCTCTCTCCATCCACAGAGATGCCCTGTTTATCTTGCTTTCTTTTTTTTTTTTTTTTCCCTACTTATTTTTTTTATTAATTTTTTCTTGTACTCTCAATGGTTATCCATCCCTTGTATCCTCCCATTCTTCCCTCCCTCCCATTTCCCCTTATTCCCCTCCCCTATGACTGTTCCTGAGGGGGATTACCTCCCCCTGTATATGCTCATAGGGTATCAAGTCTCTTCTTGGTAACCTGCTGTCCTTCCTCTGAGTGCCATCAGGTCTCCCCCTCCAGGGGACATGGTCAAATATGAGGCACATTTGGGCCCAGTGGTCCCACTCAGACTAAGGCACCAGCCAAGGACAATACAGGCGGTAAAGTTTAAACCCCTACCCAGATCTAGCCAATGGTCAGAACACTCTCCACAATTGAGTGGAGAGTGGGATATGACTTTCTCACGTACTCTGGTGCCTCACATTTGACCATATTTTGCTTTCTTTCATCTTCTTCCCAAGTAGAAAAGAAGAGGAATAGAGCAAAGCCCCAGGGAACTTTGTGTTTCTTAAAAGCAACAGACCCAGCGCTAGAGAGATGGCTCAGCAGTTAATAGCACTTGACTGATCTTTCGGAGGTCCCAAATTCAATTCCCAGCAGTCATCGGTAATGGATCTGATGTGCATGAAGATAGAGCCCTCATATACATAAAATACATGAGTAAATAATTTTTTGAAGCAACAGACTCAGGCTAGGGAGATGGCTCAATCAGTAGAGGGCTTGCCTGGAGTTCAGTTCCCCAAAACCTACAAAATGAACACAAACATGACGGCATGCACTTGTAATCCCAGTGCCCCGGAGCCTGAGAGGAGTGGGTACCTGGGCCTTGCTGACCAGCCAGTCTAGCCTATTCGGTAAGTTCCAGGTTAGTGAGGGATTCTGTCTCAAAAAAAAAAAAAACAAAAAACAAACAAGCTGAGTGGCATCTGAGGGGTAACACAGGAGGCTGGCCTCTGCCCCCACATACACACACTCATGCACACACATGTTCATGCATATATATATATGTATATACACACACATATATCATCCATACACACACACACACACACACACACACACACACACACACACACACACAATGAGGCTCCATCATGGTCTTTCTGCAAAAACAAATAAATCCACCTCCCCTTCCCCCTGCAGCTATGCTGCCAGGACGATGAGGTCATGTTTAAGGCGGCAGCAGTGCAGCGCACATAGACAGTAGAGCTGCCTCAGCCGAAATTTAGAATGAAAAACCTGATGAGCCCTCTTTCTGCCTAATAGATCAGGGTCCATTGCCCAAAGGCCAGGGTACCAGTGTCTTCTTAGAATGGCTTCACCCCAACCTGCATGGTTAGACTATCCCACTGGCCTAACTTGGATTTGAAAAGGGATTTTTCAGCACATAGCAGGGGCTGCAGAGGCATGATTCTTCTGAGTAAGGTGACAGCGGCAGTGGGTCAGCTATGGATGTGCTCAGGGGCCCCCAACTTTTTTTAAGCACCCCAACCGCAGCCTAGAAGCATGTCCATGTCCACTTGTTTTCCTTCCTCCCTCAGACTGTACTGCTTTTAATTCTCCAAGCTAAACACACAGCGGCTGGTTGCCTGGGTGACAGCCTGTGTAAACTAAGCAAGTCTCCTTGCACTGAGCCAAAAGGTTTGTGCACCCAGAACCAGTTTTAAATTCCTTTTTTTTTTTTTTTTCCAAACAAAGTGTTTGGACTGCGCAACACTGGGACAGAATCAAACAAAAGGTTCTAAATCTATGCTGCTTTTAAACGGAGACCTAGTTGAAGTGAGGGCTGATAGCTGGTCCGGAAATCAGAGCCTCGAAGAAGTAGGAGGGTTTGGGCTACTACTCGGCTGATGCTCCTTCAACTGGGCCCCAGCTCCCTCGTCGAAACGCACTCTAGGTAAGCCCCTTTTCACCCTGCTTTAGATAATGCCGAACGTCGCAACTTTTTGTTTTCCTCCTGAAGAAAGTCCCAGGGGAGGAATGCGGGGTAAACTGATGGAAGAAACTGGGCCCTAAACTTGAGTAATTATATCCTTAGAGTTGTAGCAAGCTAGTTTTAACTTTACAAAAAATCCCTCCCAACGCTTTATAGAAATGCCTCCAGACCATACTGAAAACTAGTAATGACAAGATTCTTCCATTGAATGCCGTGTAGAAATAATCTTGTGCTTTAATCACCTAAATATTTGTTAAACACTTTGTAACTACTCAATATTTTACACATATATGGGGGCACATTTTATTAATGTAAAATCAAGTTTTGGTTGCTTTGAGCCTTTCCTATATAATATTTCAAGCCAAATGTAGATGTTAACAAACAGTTTTACTGGTAAGATAGCATGCTCTGATAAGCAACCCTACAGGACACAAAAAAAGACAGCAAGAGGCCAGAAAACAGAACAGAGACTGGCTGGGAAGAGAAAGGGTCCCAGCAGGCATGGGAAACAGACAAGAGGGTAACGGGAGGTAAATACGATCAAAAGAAATTATTGCATATATGAAAATGTCATCATAAAATGCTGTGTTGTGCATGGTTAGGTATAAAAGTTTTGACTTTACAAGTAGATAATACAGCTAAGAACAAAGATAGCCGGGCATGGTGGCGCACGCCTTTAATCCCAGCACTCGGGAGGCAGAGGCAAGCAGATCTCTGTGAGTTCGAGGCCAGATTGATCTACAAAATGAGTCCAGGACAGCCAAGGCTACACAGAGAAACCCTGTCTCAAAAAAAAAAAAAAAAAAATTACGTCAGCCAACAGAAGATAAATCTTCCGCCTTTAACCTCACAGAACAAAACACTATTGTTTAAAAATCAATTGCCCAAAGAAATATTTCTAAATGGGAGGTTGAGAAAAGTTTTCTCCATGCGAAACGTAAAACTGAAGTGTTCAGGCTGGAAGTCAGAGGAGGCACTCAGCCGTAAGAAGTAGTGTGAGTCAGTCCAAGTTACCTGAGTGATGGGTGTGTGGAGACGCTACAGAGGGGCCCTGACTCTTTAGGCAACCCTGAGTGTGACACAGATCACCAAATAATGAGCACATTGCCAGTCTTCCCATGCCTGGATAACTTTGAGATTGCAGTTTAGCTGAATTCACATTTGTATTTATTTATTTTTATATTAGCAAATAGATACTACTTGTGAAGTGATCTCTTAAAGATTATACAGGATCCAGGTTTGGTACACAATGCCATACCAGCACTCAAGAGTCTGAGGCAGGAGGATGGAGAGATTGAAGCCAGCCTGGGACCTAGGCCAACCCGAACTGCAAAGCCAACCCCTACCTGAGGGGGAAACACACACACACACACACACACACACACACACACACACACACACACACACACACAAGGGTAGATGAAAGAGTTAAAGCACAGACTCTAAACATTCATTGCTAGGTAACAATCTTGGAGAAAAAAAAATAGTTGGATGTTTGAGGTTTTATTTCTCCTTTATGAATAATCTGACCTATTTCTCTCATAGTTGTTATTTGAATACATGTTTTTTTTAGCTTTATTGAAGGACAAGCTGTAATTACCTTCTGTTTATGAAAGCAATTATCCTCTGTAATTATCCCTGTTTCTTAGCCTTGAAGTGTAATACTGCATTTTGAGGAACAACTTATGAAGGTAAATTCAAGTTGATAAACAATTTGCTAGGAAGTGTACGTGTACTGGCTTGAAATTATCCTGTGGCCCAATTTTGAACATATTGCCTGTTCCTGCCACCTTTAGTGAAGCTACAAGCTGTCCCCTTAGTAAATGCTAATGATTGGTGTGGTGACTGAGTGACTGCAGTCACTTATGCCTTCTTAGATGAGCTCCAAGAAAACAGGTGGCATCGGTGGTGGTGCTGCTCACTGAGGTCATTCTTGAGAATGTCTGACACGTCTTAGTGAAATTGAATATCTTTGACACATTAGGTGCAGAAAGGCTTTTGGGATATGCATAACAAGGCTCCAGGAGGGATGTTGCCGCAGTGACGTTTTCTGAGTGGAACACTGGAAGCAACTTAGATCACTGAGAGGAGAAATAATAAAATACAGTAGCTGTGTGACGGATAGCAGGAGGTTACACATAAAGGCATGGATGTACGAAAAGCAAATAAGTAGCAATTTATGCATTACAGTATTATTTATATAACTGTAGTCTTTAATTTTAATTTATTTGGTTTTTTGAGACAGGGTTTCTCTGTGTAGCCCTGGCTGTCCTGGAACTCACTCTGTAGACCAGGCTGGCCTCAAACTCAGAGATCTATCTGCCTCTGTCTCCTGAGCACTGGGATTAAAGGTGTGCGCCAACACTGCCTGGTCTTTTATTTTTATTTGTTTGTCTGTTTATTGGTTATTTTTTCGAGACAGGGTTTCTCTGTGTAGCCTTGGCTGTCCTGGACTTGCTGTATAGACCTGGCTGGCCTCGAACTCACAGAGATCTGCCTGCCTCTGCCTCCGGGAGTGCTAGAATTACAGTTGTGTATCAGCTTAAAGATTTATTTATATATGTACTTATTTATTTATGTATGTACTTTATGTGCATGGGTATTTTGTATGCATATGTGTCTGCACACCAGAAGATGTTAGATCCCATGGCACTGCAGTTACAGACAGTTGTGAACTGCCACATGGGTGCTGGGAAATGAACTCAGGACCTCTGGTAGAGCAGCCAGTGTGTTTAAGCACTGAGACATCTTTCCAGCCCCAATATTTTTGCTTTTCATTACATTTTCATTTACGGTAGGTATATGTGTGTCTGTGTCTGTGTGTGTGTGTGTAGGTGTGTGCCACGGCACAAACATGGAGGTCACAGGACAACTTGTAGGAGTCTGTTCCCTTCATCCACCATCTGAGCACTGGGGATCAAACTGGAACTTTTTTCCTTATGAGTGCTCAAGATTTGCTCTCAGGTCCTCATGCTTGCAGTGCAAGTGATCTTACCAACTGATGCCATCGGATGTGAGGGCGCTCTGGCTGTGACATCTGTCACTCCATTGATCACCAGGGTTGATTTGGCTGATCTGGCTGGCTAGGCGGGTGTCTCCTTCCTCCCTCACCGCTCCATGTGTGTCCCTCCCAAAGCCATGCACACATGCTTGGTCAAAGGGGATGACCTTCCCCGAATAGAGGAGGACCAGTCTTCGTTCAAGGGTGTATGGGTAGCTGCACTCCCCTGCTAGAACCTGCAAACAAGCTCCCAGGTCCAGCGGAACTGATGCCATCTCCCCAGACCCTGCTTACTATATTTTTACACCTGTACGTGTGTGAGTTGTGTGCGTGCGTATAAGTGTGTGCATGTGTGTGAATGCATGTTGCATGGGCATGCAGGCGTGTGTACGTGCACATATGGAGGCCTCAAGTCGGGCATTATACTTATTTACTCACCCCTTATTGAGTGAGGCAGGGTCTCCGTATCATCACTAGTCAGCTTGTCTTGGGGATTCTCAGTCAGCTTCCTGGGTGCTGGGGTTACAGGTGGCTGTCAAGCCTGCTTAGCTTCTCTGTGGGCTCTGAGAATTTGAACACACTGAGTGGCAAGGGCTTTGTCCACCGAGCCACCCCCTCATCACAGCCAGTTTTTCCCTATAAAGAATAACTATAAAGGTAGAGCAGGTAGAGCATTTACATTGGAACCACCCACTGTTTTGCTGGCATTTGTGTCATTAAATCATCTTTTCTCTCTCTCTCTCTCTCTCTCTCTCTCTCTCTCTCTCTCTCTCTCTCTCTCTCTCTTTCAGGAAGTTATATGGGACCAGCAAGATGAACAAAAACAAACTGATTCATGATTTTCTTGAAGTGGTTTCAAGGGGTGATGTGGAACGCATCTGTGGCCATATTCCTCAAGTCCATTCTGTCCTTGGAAACCTTGACTTTCAGCACCCACAGACCGGAAATACGCCTCTCATTACTGCAGCGGAAGAAAATCTATCAGAGGTAGAGTGGGGAGGGAGAAAGGAGATTCTGGCAGGCAAGAAAGAGAGCTTTCCTTTAGTTTCCTGAAGCATGGGAGCTTCCTGTTCCTCCATCAGTGAACTCCTGTTTCCAGTCTTGGCAAAGCTCTAGCTTGGGGTCAAGATCATTATAAGAGTATTGTCCAGTTTCCCTTCATAATGCTTTCCGACACATTCTGGGGGACTTGCAGCCTTTATTATTATTATTATTTTTATTAAAGTTTTCAATAGCTTGTTAGAAAAAATGTAGACAAAACCAAAAACCACACCAACCAGCTCTCATACAGGAATGCCCAGAGGCCTACCTCCCAGGTAATTCCAGATTCTGTTCAATTGATAACTAGCACTACCAAGGCTGGCCTTGAACTTGCTATACAGCCAAGGATGACCTTGAACTTCTGGTCCTCCCTCCTCTTCCTCCCCAGCGAGCACGGGGATTACAAGTGTGGGTCACCACACCCAGTCTATACAGTGCTAGGGACAAACTCTAGGACATCATGCGTGGCCGCCAAGTGCTCTACCTTCTGAGCTGTGTCCTCCATCCTTGTAACAATTCTCTTCTCAAGTATTCCTGGGCTTTGAAAGATAGTTCACTGGTCTTCTGCGTTCACACGGCTCCAGCCTCCTGTGTTCACCTCTGTCATTACATTCCCCTCACTGTTTCTGCCACATCTGTCTCTGTGTCCCCACCACACCACAGGTAGCTTAAAGTTCAGGCAGTTACCCGGTTCACTGTTTAGGGCTTAGACCAAAGACAAGCCATGACACACACACCGAACACCTACTCCATATTTGCTGAAAAAAATAATCACTTCAGCATTTGGTTATAGGTTATGCACCACCCAGAAATACTTAAGAGACATATTTGCAGCATTCAAGACTCTATAAGCCAGGCCCAAGCTGAAGTAGATTGCACTCGCCTAGCTAGTACAAGACCCAGAGCCCGGTACTTGTTGCTGTACAGCTAGCTAATAGAAATGTAGCTAAACGGTAGATCATTTCTGGGGTGGTGGTGGTAAGTAGGTAGATGATAGGTAGATAGATGGAGATGACAGGTGTGCAGAGAAATAACAGATGATTGGTGGTAGGGAGACAAATGATAATTAGATGACAGACAACAAGTTTCATTTCCCCAAGTATGAACTACTGTAAGACTTCAGCGCTGAAATGTTGGGAGCTGTGGCTGTGGCTCAGCTGACAGGGTTTGCTTAGCATGCAGGAAGACCTGAGTTTGTGCCCCTGGATCCAGCACCATATAAACTAGGTGTCATGGCACCCACCTATCATTCCAGTACTTAGGAGATAGAGGCAAGATCCAGGCTCAAAAAAGAAGAAGAAGAAGAAGAAAGAAGAAGAAGAAGAAGAAGAAGAAGAAGAAAGAAGAAGAAGAAAGAAGAAGAAGAAGAAGAAGAAGAAGAAGAAGAAGAAGAAGAAGAAGAAGAAGAAGAAAGACTTCAATGTTTATGTGGCTTTAGAAGAAAATATTTATGGATCTTTAGTCTAAAAATACAGTTCCTAGAAATCACCCATATCACAGAGTTGGGATTTTGATGTCGTTGTTGTTGTTGGGTTTTGTGGAGCAGGGGAGTGGGCAGGGTGTCATTATGGAGCCCTGGCTGGCCTGCAACATGGTGTACACCAGGCAGGCCTCAGACAGAGCTCTGCCTGCCTCAGTCTCCCAGGTGCTGGAATTAAAAGAGAGTACCACCACATCAGTCATCATAGAGACTCGGTTTCAACATTTAAAAAGGCAAATAATAGTTACCTGCTTTCTAATTGCTTGCCTGCTGGGGACCATGATCTCCAACCACTGAGCAACACCCTCAGCCTGCAATTCTCCACTTTTATACCACCCTTATCTGCCTTTATCATGAATGAGAGCCATGTCTATGGTAGTCTTCTATCCAGCACTGAAGGTACAGCTGACACTCAAAAATATGAATATTCAAAGATGGAACTAGAGAGATGACTCAGCCCTTAAGAGCATTTACTTCTCAGTCATGGAGACCAAAGTTGTCTTCCCAGTACCCACACTGGGCATCTCACAAGTAACCAAGGCCCTTTGGCCTTCATGGCCACCCACAAATAGACACACACACACACACACACACACACACACACACACACACACACACACACATTAATTAATTAAATTAATTAAAAGTAACTTTGTAAGCCAGCAAGCCAACCATGGTGACACACATCTTGAATCCTAGCAATCAGAAAGCAGAGGCATGCAGATCTCTTTGAGCTTGAGGCCAGCCTGATCTATATAGCAAGTTCCAGACCAATCAGGGTGACATAGTCAGACTCCGTCTCAAAGAAACAAAACAACAACAGCAACAACAACAACAACAACAACAACAAAAAACATCTGGGTGGTGGCACACATCTTTAATCCCAGCACTCAGGAGGCAGAGGCAGGTGAATCTCTGAGTTTGAGGCCAGCCTGGTCCACAGAGTGAGTTCCAGGACAGCCAAGACTACACAAAGAAACTCTGTCTTGAAAAATCAAAAATAAAACAAACAAGCAAAACATTTTTTTAATTGGGGAGGGATGGAAATGTGCTCAACAGCTATAATTATGAACATTTTAAAACTGAAAATAAAGACACAATTTTTTTTTTTTTTTTTTTTACCTTAAGGACGTTACTGTTTTGCAGGTTGTTGAGATTCTTCTGGAGAGGGGAGCGGATATCACCCTTTGCAACTACAGCCATCAAACTGCGCTCCATGTGGCTAATGGTGACATCCAGAGACAGCTCTTGTCAGGCAAGGGAATTCAGGCTCCCCAAATGCAGCTCCTACGAAGTTCCTGGCAAGGTGATCTGGAACAGCTTCAACACTTGCTGGTGAGTTATGATGACGTTTACATGGGCAACGGTGGGCAGATGTGCAGAAGACAGACCATGCCCAGTACATGCCCAATACAGGACTCGTATTTTAAAATTGCTTTTATTTACATTTAAACTTTTTAAATTTTGTTTTTAATTATGTGTACGCATTTGTGCATGTGTGCATGCATGTGTGTGGACACAAGTATATGAATGCTCCAAGAGGCCACAAAAGTTGTCAGGTCCTCTGGAGCTAGAGTTATAGTCATATGTGAGCCAATGGGTTTGGTAGCTGAACTCAGGTCCTCATAGGAAGAGTAGTAAGTAATTTTAACTGCTGAGCCAGTTCTTCAGCCCCCAAGAGTCCTTCCAAAGAAGAAAAAAGTTTATTTTCAAATGCAGTCCCAGAACGTTTCAGGCAGGGGAGATGAGAAAGATACAGGACCAGGCAGGACACAAGTAGAAAACAAGATTCTAAGAGAACAGAACAGCTACCTATTTCCATCCCCCTCTAGCTAAGAGCCAGAGTGAGGCTGCACTCCCCCCTGGGAAATGATGAACCCCAGGAAGACCCAGAGGACCGCTGTCAGCTTGCTCAGAGCAGTTCCCTGGATATTACTGCCATTTGCACAGTTGCTGTTTGGATCCCTTTGGGCCAGTGGCAATTATTATCTTTATCCTGAAAGTGGAATCAGAGAGATTACATAGTGCAAAATATTTAGCTGTGCCCAAAGAACTTTAGGGGGACAATGTGTGTGTGTGTGTGTGTGTGTTAATGTGCACATATCTACACATGCGTGTGAAGGCCAGAGATCAAATATAGTATCCATTCCTCTAGCGCCAGCCACCTTGTTGTTTCACATCCACTGGATCATCATCAAGTAGGATAGGCTGGCCTTTTGGTTTCTGGACCAATGACAGACCAAAGTATAGATACCACTAAAGAGATGGTACTTAGGATGGAATGTTTAATTTTAATTGGGCATGTTAATTAGATGAACCAAAGGGGGCTTTTGATTGCTGGGTTTCAATACTTTGATAGCTGAACTCTGGTAGTCAGCCTCAGGAGGAGAAAGTGGCCAAATAAGGGAGCAGACCGTGGTGGCTAGCTTTAGGGACGTAATCTAATGGTTTTTAGTGAGGCAGAGGGAATGTCGGAGAAGGGCAAAAGCCTGCCACAGCCATGCCAGCTAATGAAAGCTGGAAACCTGGATCTCACTACACAGCCTGCGGCAGCTCACTGGGTGGAGGAGAATGTCCTTAGCAGTTAGCTCAGTTGGTCTGAACCTCATCCAGGTAGTTTGGCTGCTGTCTGTTTCGTCCAGGCAGTGCAGAGCTGAGTTTTCTAGGTTGTAGATCTGACAGTGACTCTCAGTAGTTTTTATGGGAGTAAATCTGTTTGGTTTCAGGGAGTTCCTGAAGCTATTTTTGAGTTGTTCAAGTTTTTGTTGTTATTGTTTTGTTTTGTTTTCTGGGTAGCCACGGCTGACCTAGAACTCATTGTGTAGACCAGGCTGGCCTTGATCTCATAAATCCACCTTGTTCTACCTTCCAAATGCTGGGATTAAATGCATGCACCACCACTACCTGGTGCTTTTTGGGTTTGGTTTTTTTTTGGGGGGGGAATAGTTGTTGCTTTGGTTTTTTGAGATGGAATCTCACTATGTCTCCCGGCTTCACATCCTGTCTTAATGAGCTTCCCTGAAAGATAAAATGTTTGACCTCCCTTTAGAACATCCTGTTGTTTGACCTCCCTTTAACATCTTATATTTTGATGGGCTCATCTCGAAGAGGGACAGTTTTTGTTTGTTTGGTTGGTTGGTATTTTTCAAGACAGGATTTCTCTGTGTAGCTTTGGCTGTTCTGGATTCACTTTGTAGACCCGGCTGGCCTTGAACTTACAGCGATCCATCTGTCTCTGCCTTTCAGGGTACTGGGATTACAGGCGTGGGCCACTGTGCCCAGGAAGATGGGCAGAGGAAACTACTAGGCAACACATGCCTGGATTTTTATTGGGCACTGGGGATCAGATTTCGGTCCTCATATTTGCATGGCAAATACTTTACCAACTGGGACGTCTCCCCAGCCTGAAAATATATTTTAACCATTTATTTCTGTTTTTGCTTGTGTATCCATGTGGGTGTCTGAGTGTGCACTTGGAGTCTAGCAGGGCACTGGATCTTTTGAACCTGGGAGTCACAGGTGATGGTGAGCATCTCAGCATGGGTGCTGGGAGTAAACCTCATCGCTCTAGCCCCAAGAATGTATTTTTAAAATATTGTCTTTGGGGGTTCCCAATCCTCTTCTCTCTTTTCTTTTCTTTTCTTTTCTTTTTTTTTTTTTTTTTTTTTTTTTTTTTTTTTTTTTTTTTTTTTTGAGTTTTTGAGACAGGGTTTCTCTGTGTAGCCTTGGCTGTCCTGGACTCGCTTTGTAGACCAGGCTGGCCTCGAACTCACAGCGATCTGCCTGCCTCTGCCTTCCAAGTGCTAGGATTAAAGGCATGCGCCACCATGCCTGACTCTCCCAGTCCTTTTATTTAGATATTTCACCCCCAAAACATCTTGAAAAATTGTACGCATAACTAAGGACATTAGCTGTTAGCAATTTCTCACTCATGACATTGCCCTTCAGTGCTGCTGTGAGACCCATGTGATCTTCCAACCAAAAGAAAATCAATATTGCTGCTAGGAAACAGTTTTTTTTTCCTAATCCCTTATGGTAAAGACACAAACAGATCAAGAAATGAAAGATATTCTAAACAGGTCAAGTTCTAGGACAGTTGTAACAAAACCAAAGGACCTTTCCATTCTTTTGTTGTGCACAATGACAGTCTAAAAACACCATTTCCTGAGTTGAGGCTTAGAAAATTAATGGTACTCTGGTCATATGAAACTGTGACCCAGTTTCTGTTTTATAACCATATTACTTTTTTTTTAACCCCTGAAGATTTAGCAACCAAGCTTTAAGCAACTATTTACTGGCTGGAATATGAACCCGAGTTTAATCAACAGATGCTAAATCGATGTGCTGTTGTACTACGCCTCTCAGCTCTAAACTCTCATATTGGCTCATAATAATAAGCATTGATCTAAGAGGTAGTTTCTTCTCAGAGACCGAGGGAAAGAAATTAACTAATTCCCACAGCACCCTGCTGAGGTAATATCATTAGCTCCATTTTGCCCCAAGAGAAGCTGAGGTAAAGGCTATATTGCCATGGCAGAAAGTGAAACAGATGATATTTTTGGCCTTCCAACAGCTTTTCAGCTTTTCAGTTCTGACAGTCTGAATTAAATTTTACTTCTTTCTTTCTTTTTTCTTCCTTCCTTCCTTTTCTTTCCTTCAGTTTTTTACTTTCCAGCTGTCAACATTTTAAGATTTATTTATTTAATGTATATGAATGTTCTATCTGCATGTATACCTACATGCATCAGATCCCATTATAGATGGTTGTGAGCCACCCTGTAGTTGCCAGGAATTGAACTCAGGACCTCTGGAAGAGCAGACAGTGCCCTTAACTGCTGAGCCATCTCTCCTGTCCCCAACACTGGGTGTCTTTATCAACCACTGTCCGTCTTACTGTCTGCTGAGACAAAGTCTCTCACTGAGCCTGGAGCTCACCAGTTTGGTTAGATAAGTTGGCCAGCAAGCTCCAAGCATCCTGCTGTCTCTGCTTTCCCTCTACTGGGTTTAGAGGCATCCACTGTCACACTGCGCTTTTTCTGGGAGTGCTGGAGAGCTGAACCCAGGTCCTCACATTTGTTTTGTTTGTTTGTTTGTTTTGTTTAGTTTAGTTTTTGTTTTTCGAGACAGGGTTTCTTTGTGTAGCCTTGGCTATTCTGGACTCGCTTTGTAGACTATCACTCATACTTGCTTCTGCCTCCACAAGTGCTGGGATTTGTAGACTATGGCACACACTTGCTGCTGCCACCACAAGTGCTGGGATTTGTAGACTATGGCACACACTTGCTGCTGCCACCACAAGTGCTGG
This sequence comes from Acomys russatus, assembly GCF_903995435.1. Lineage (NCBI taxonomy): Eukaryota > Metazoa > Chordata > Mammalia > Rodentia > Muridae > Acomys > Acomys russatus. The sequence goes on along the minus strand of NC_067142.1, from coordinate 27,412,080 downwards.
GATTACAGGTGTGTGCCGCTACGCCCAGCAGGGTCCTCACATTTGTAAAGCAAGCATTTTTACAAGTGAACCATTTTCCATGGTCCAAATTTTACTTTTACTAAAGCAACTAATCCTAGGCTCATGTCCCTTCTGCTTTGTCTACATATATGCAGTTGGATGGCGTGTCTTCCTGTCGTAAACTGTTCAGTCAACAGTGTTCAGGGAGCACCTGCCCTGGGTCATATGCTAAGTGACTTTCATGTGTCACTAGTCTTGCAAGCAACTCTATTAAGGAGACGTTGGTATGTCACCCATACAGCACAACTTAGAAGGTCAGAAAACAGAGTTGCTAGAGCCAGCAGATGGCTCAGTGGGTAAAAGCTCCTGTTGTGTAACCCTGAAACCCTAAGTTCTATGTTCAAGACCCACAGTGGAAGGAGAAAAACAACTCAAGTTGTCCTCTGATGGTATATGCACACCTGTGTTCACACACATACACATACATAGACACACACACACACACACCCTTATCATACATACATACATACATACATACACATACACACACACACACAAGATTTTTTTAAATATTGCAAATAAAAATACAGGATAGTTATGTTTGGTATATCAGCTACAGAAGTGAGCACGTTAAATTTATATTTAAGATAAACAGTTTGTTGTTGTTGTTGTCTTGTTTTTTGAGTCAGGGTTTCTCTGTGTAGTCTTGGCTGTCCTGGACTTGCTTTGTAGGCTAGGCTAGCCTTGAACTCACAGAAATCCTCCTGCCTCTGCCACGCCTGAGTGCTGGGATTACTGATGTGTGTCACTATGCCAGGCTAAACAAATTATTTTGTCTGGTTGTTTTTGTTTTGCTGTTTGAGACAGGGTTTCTTTGTGTAGCCTTGGCTGTCCTGGACTCACTTTGTAGGTCAGGCTAGCCTCAAACTCACAGTGATCTGCCTGCCTCTGCTAAAGGCGTGCACCACCCACACCTGGCTAACAGATTATTTTTTAATGTACTTATATACCAAATGAAAATTGTCCATCATTTAACGTCTCATCCTTTATCTTATTGGGGTTATTTTCTTCTCTGTGTGTTTGTGCATGTGCTCATCTTCATGTGTAAATATTGGCACATGTGTGCAGGTGGAGGCCAGGGGTAACATAGTGGGTGTTCCTCAGTCACTTTGCTCTGTCTCAGTGTCTCTCTGCTCCTGTCTCTCTAACTCTGTCTCTGTCTCTCCTTCTCCCTCTCCCTCATTGGAGACAGTCTCTCACTTGCCCAGAGCTTGTCAAGTGATTACTGAGACCCAGGGATCAATCTGCCACACCCAGCACTGGCATCTTGGGTGCACACTGTCACCACTAGCTTTTTTATGTGGATTCAGGTTATTGACCTCAAGTCCTTATACTTATTCAGCAAGCACTGTGCTGACTGAGTCATATCCATAGGCCTATCAAGGTGGTGTTTTCATCAACCATTTAACAGGGCATCTCTGACACACCGTGCACATCTGTTAAATAGCCAGCTTTGTGAGCCAACACTGAAACACAGGGCTGTCTCTTTCAGGCTGTGGTCTTTTACTTTCTCAGCTCCTTAGGACAGGTACTGAGAAACAGGACACTGAGGGTGCTGGAGACGTGGCTCAGTTGGTAGAGTGCTTGACTATCAGGGTGATGCCATGGGCTCAACCTTCAGCACCACAGAGACCAGGTGTGGTGGTGCACACCTGTAATCCCAGAATTGGAGGCAAGAGGATCAGAAGTTCAAGGTCACTCTTTGTTTTTCATTCCTACTTTTAAAATTTATTATACTTTATTTACATTACATTCTGACTGTTATCTCCTTGCTCTTATCTTCCCATTCCCACCCTCCTTCCCTCTTCCGCCCTCTTCCCCTCCCCTAGACCTCTGACAGAAGGGACCTCCTCCCCCAGCATATGACCACAGCCTATCAGGTCTTCAAGGGCACTCTTAACCACATAGAAAATTCAAGACCATTTTTGACCTACATGAGACCTTCTTAAAAACAAACAAAGGGACCTCTTCTTTCAGAACATTCTGTGTCACCTTCAGGGTGACGTGAATGTCCTGCCAAAGCTCTCAAACAACAGCACAGCTTAGAAGAGAGAGGCAGATCCCAGGGCTCACGGCCATTCCCGGTTCCTAACTGTGGTGGTGAAGCGCACTACGCCAGCAAAGCTGAGATCATCAGTGGCCACAGAGCTGGAGAAACCATTGTGAGCCTCACAGGCAGGTTAAACAAGTGCGAAGGCATCGGCTCCAGATTTGATGTGCAGCTCAATGTCCGAGAAAATGGCAGAGTAATCCACTCCCATTGCGTCCGTCTGTCTCATTGTACTGACAACCTACGCTGTCATCATCAACCATAAAGTAGCAAACCAAAACACCCAGGAGGGAAAATCCTGGCATTCTAAGTGAATTATAAATAGAAGACCTCTGTATGGGGGTGGAGGTAGGGAGAAGATATCAAAGTGAAGGCTAAGGTAATCCCCACTCCAGGGGAGGGAAAAAAAGTTAAAATGAGAAATTGGCTAAGCAGTGAAAATGTAAAGATTGGTTTAAGTAGTCATACAATAAAAACACAGCAGAAACCAAACCTCTTTATTGTTAAAGGCATGTGAAGAGTTCCTGGATATAAATTTCCCCAACCAGCACGGCCTGACCCCTCTGATGCTGGCTGTGAGAGACGTGGACCTATTTGAGAGTCTGGATGTATTAACAGTCTACAGACCTGCCGAAGTTCTAGCCGAGCTCCTCAGGCACCACGCGTGAGTATGGGTGGTCAGTGAGCACCAGCTGGAAGGCGGCTGTTCCACTGCAATTTGCTGAAATTAGATATAAAAGGGCCTTTACTGTAATTTTGAGGAGTGGACTGATATTTAAATTGACCATTATTCTTAACATATCTAGCTCTTTATTGGTTTAGATGATTGTTGTTTGGACACTGGGGATGTGGGTCAGTTGGCAGGTACAGTACTAGGTTCAGTCTTCAGTATATCAGGCACCTGAGCAGTATGTATCTGTTGCCTTAGCATGTGGGAAGTAAAGGCAGGGTCAGAAGTTCAAGGTCATCCTCAGCTACATAGCTGAATTTGAGGCCAGCCTAGAATTATAGGCAGAGCGCTACCATGCCTGTCTTATTCGGCATTAGGAATGGGACATGTGGTTTTGTTCACATTAGGCAAGTGCTCTGCCGATTGAGATACACCACTCTTGTTTAAATTTTTGAGAAATGGTCACTCTCTGTCTATTGTGTTTCAAAATAATTATTACATCTGTGAGTTCGAGGCCAGCCTGGTCTACAAAGTTAGTCCAGGACAGCCAAGGCTACACAGAAAAACCCTGTCTCGAAAAACCAAAAAACAAAACCAACCAAACAAAATAATTATTACATACCCATCTTAAGCTTTCCGCTTATTGGATGTCAGTGTCCTCATGTCTTGACAGGATTAATGTAAATCACCTTTGATGCTTCTTCTCTTCTTCCCAGAGATCCTAAGCTTTGTGACTTCAGTGGCAAGTCAGCGATACATTACGTGTCGCAAATTGAGAGTTGGAGGAGACAGCAGCTCTTGGACATCCTGATGAATTCTATTCCCAAACCAGGTCAATATGTCTTTCTAGATGCATAGTCCTCAGTTTGAAGGTCCTGTTGGAAGTCTTTCTTTCTAGCTAACATCGGTTCAATAGCTCCATTTGTTGATTTGCTTGAGACAGACTCTCACCTATTTAGCCCTGGCTGGCCTGGAACTCAATATATAGACCAGGCTGGCCTTGAACTCACAGAGATCTGCTTGCCTCTGCCTTCCAAGTACTGGGATCAAACGTGTGCACCTTTACACCCATTTCATTTAAACAGATCAAACCAGTGACCCTTTATTGAACAGAGGATCACACACTCTAAAAAAATGCAAAGAAATCTTGCTCCACTCTCTATGTATTTGTACGTCTGTGTGTGTGTGAGTGTGTCTGTGTGTGAGTGTGTGTGTGTGCCTGTGTGTGTGTGTGTGTTTCTGTATGTAGAGTAGAAGTCAATCGCTGGTGTTTTTCTGAGGATGCTATACATCTTTTTCTTTCTGTTTTTTTTCGAGACAGGGTTTCTCTGTGTTAGCCTTGGCTGTCCTGGGCTTTGTAGACCAGGTGGGCCAGGAACTCACAGTAAACCACCTGCCTCTGCCTCCCTGAGTGCTAGGATTAAAGGCATGTGTCACCTTGCTCTGCACTTAAGACAGTTGTGAGTTGTCATGTGGGTGCTGGGAATTGAACCTGGGTCCTCTGAAAGAACAGTCAGTGCTCTTAACCTCTGACCCATCTCTCCAGCCCTTCTTTTAATTTCAGGTTTTTGGGGATTGAACTCAGCTCCTTATGTTTGCAGGAAAGCACTTTGTCAACTGAACCATCTCCCAAGGCCTAGTTCAAGGTATTTAAGTGACTGAATGGTCTTCACAAGTCCCCACATCACTTTTCCCTTTGATTTCTCTTGCTCTCATATTATGGGGAGATCATTCTCAATCCATGAGACTCTTCGAGGGCAATTCAAGAGAGAAAAAAAAAAAAAAAAAAGCCAGTTGTCAGCCAACACAATCTTCAGTATTCTATGCACAACTATTTGGAAATGAATAGAGAAGATTTCTTCCACCCACCCACCAACAGAATTTCATTCAAGGGTTCACCTTCTGTAGTGAAAGGTGAAGGGCAAGCATCTTTCCTCTTCCTGTAGCCCCCGGAAGACGAGGGCTCCCCAACCCTGAGGCGGCTGTTGGTCCATGGTCCAGCACCTCACAGAGGCTGTGGCTGTGAGAATGAAGTCATCAAGAATGAGTTGCTATAATTACATTGAGCCAAAATCTGACTCTTGGTAACTTTTCTTTGCATGCGTGTGTGTGAAGTGTGTGCGCATGCCTGTGTGTGTTGTGTCTGTGTATGTGTGCACATGCAAGTGTACCAGAGGTGAACACCGAGTGTTCCGTTACGTCCCACTTCGTTTACTGAGGCAGGTTCTCTCACTAAGCCCAGAACTCACTGACCCTGCTAGTCTAGCTGGGGGCCTTGCCCAGCATGGCCCCTCTCTTTGCCTCCCTCGTACTCAAATCACAAGCTGCCACCACAGATGCCTGACTTTTATGTGGATTCTGGGGGTCCGAACTCTGCTCCTCAAGCTTGCGCAGCAAGTGCCTTGTCTCCTGAGCCATCTCCCCAGCCTGGCTCTTGTTTTTTTTTTTTTTTTAAATCACCTGAAGTTTCATCAAAATGTCTGACCATCATTTCAGGAAAACCTGAAAATAGGGAGCTGATTTGAAAACCCAGAGACAGAAGCTGGGCATGGTGGGGCACGCCTTTAATCCTAGCACTTGGGAGGCAGAGGCAGGTGGATCACTGTGAGTTCAAGGCCAGCCTGGTCTACAAAGTGAGTCCAGGACAGCCAAGGCTACACAGAGAAACCCTGTCTTCAAAAACCAAACCAAACCAAACCAAACAAAGCCAAAACCTAGAGACAGATCTTCCAGTGAGACTGATGAATCTCTCTCTCTCTCTTGTTTTCTTTTATTTTTTGAGACAGGACTGCTATGTGTTTCTGTGGCTGTCCTGGAACTCTCTTAGTAGACCAGGCTGGCCTCGAATCTCACCTGACTGCTGAATCTCACCAAAGCACAATGTTGTTTCTTCTTGACAGAGAGACACGCTGAGTCACTGCTTGACGTTTGTCATGAGACAAGCACCACTCCGATGGACGTAGCAGTTCCCAGAACTGAAACCCTCATCTTGCAGAGCCTCAGCAGCAGTGAGGTAGGAGGGCACACACAAAGAAACAGGCTAAAGAAAAACACGGAAAACAACAACAACAAAGCCAGAGGATGGAGAGGTGGCTAGGCAGTAAAGAATGTGCACAGCATTTGCGGAGGATGCAGGTTCTGCGCCAAGCACTTGCCTGCTAACACACAACCAGCTATAACTCAGTTTTAAGGAATCTAATACCCTCTCTGACCTCCACAGACACCAGGCATGCAGGCAGTGCATGTAAAAAAAAAAAAAATAAGAAGAATAAATCTTTTAAAAATAGTGAAAAAAAAAAAAACAAAACAAAACAAAAAATGAAATGTCTGATCCACCCACTAATTTATTTAAACTGCTTCAAAGTTTTGTAATAATCATACATAAATATACTTTATATAAGTATCACTATTATATATATTTATATATGGGTTTGTTTTTGTTTTTGTTTTTCAAAACAGGGTTTTTCTGTGTAGCCTTGGCTGTTCTGAACTCACATTGTAGACCAGGTTGGCTTTTTTTTTTTTTTAAGATTTTATTTATTACATGTACAGTTCTCTGCCTACATGTGCACCTGCAGGCCAGAAGAGGGCACTAGATCTCATGATAGATGGTTGTGAGCCACCATGTGGTTGCTGGGAGTTGAACTCAGGACCTCTGGAAGAGCAGCCAGTGCTCTTAACCTCTGAGCCATCTCTCCAGTCCCACCAGGTTGGCTTCTAACTCACAGAAATCCGCTTGCCTCTGCCTCCCTCAGTAATAGGATCAAAGGCGTGCTCCACCATGCCCAGGTCATGATATAATTTTGAGGCAGAACTTACTCTGTAGTGCAAACTAGTCTTAAACGCCTACATTAGCTCCCCAGGATCCCATAGTATGTAACACCACTAGGTGATTGATTATAGCATTAATATAATCATTTAAAAATGTAAACTAGGGGCTGGAAAGATGACTTAGTAGTTAAGAGCACAAACTGCTCTTTTCAAAGGCTTAGATTTGATTCCTGCTACCCACATGGGAGTTCACTACCATCTATGATTCCAGTACCAGGAGATTTGACATCCTTTCTGTCCTCAGCTTGGATTGCATGCCTGTGGTAGACATGCATGTGGACAAAACACTCATCTACATATTTTTAAAATGTAAATTAGCTAGTTAATTTTGAGTATGTCTTCATTTCCACTATTACAACAAAATCCGAACGTTGAGTGGCTTATAAACAACAGAAGTTTAAGCCGGGCGATGGTGGCACAGGCCTTTAATTCCAGCACTTGGGAGATGAGACAGGTGGTTCTCTGTGAGTTCAAGGCCATCCTGGTCTGTATAGCAAGTTCCAGAGCAGCCAAGGCTACACAGAAAAACCCTGTCTAAAAAAAAAAAAAAAAAAAAAAAAAGCTAACAAACAAACAAATAAACAAAAAGCCCAGAAATTTCTAGAGACTAAAGGTTTAGAATAGAATGCCATTGTGTGACTTTTCCTGGGGAGATATAACTATCTGTCAGGGAAGGATGACAGACCAAAGAAAAGATTCCACTCATAGCCAGCTTGGTGAAGTGGTGAGTTTATTGGGGTTATTTATAGGATCATGGGTGGGCGCCTCAAAGGCAGTTGGATCACCAAAGAACACATGGGTGATAAATCCAGGAAAGCTGTATCCATGAAACTCATGATCAATTGATAGCTCAATTAAAACATCCTCTCTGTCTCTGTCTCTGTCTCTCTCTGTCTCTGTCTCTCTTTGTCTCTCTCTCTCTCTCCTTTTATGAACTTCCTGAATATTAGGATCTCCTTCCTCCCAGACGGAGAGAGTATTTCATTTGGAGGCCGTGTTACATGCATGTTGGAAATCTTTTGGTTGATTCCTCTGGCTCTCTGATATCTTGAAAAAGGTCTCTAAGTCTGCAGTGCAGGCTCCACTCTCATGAACTAATTACCTCCTAATGGTTCTATTTCCTGCTACCATCACTCTGAAACTTAGGACTCAAACATAGGCGTTCAATCAGCTCATGACTTCTGTGTCTAGATCACACAAGGCAGGTGGAGTTTTATCTGTACTAATTTCCATGTCATATGACTACATTGATTTTAAACAGTTTTTATTTTTGTTTCATTAATATTTTCCTTTTAGTGTAGGATCATTTTCATTTCCGCATATTTTTAACCTTTGAATTAAATTTATTTATTTATGGGGAGTGAAACTCAGATGCATATTACAGTGCACATGAAAGTCAGAAGACAACTTTTGGGGGTCTGCTTTCTCTATAAATCATGTGGGTCCCGGGATCAAACCCGGCTCACCATTCTTGGCAGTAAGTGGCTTTCCACACAGATAAACAAATCATCCTTGATATGCCAGTGGTGTTTGTAAGAACTTTGCTCCCAGCCTGGTTTCCTGTGCTTTATACTGTCCCCACCCTTCTTTCTCTCAGGTTTTAGAATCTTCTGGCCATTGAAGTGTTTTGGAAGTTCACAAAGCCAGAGTTACAGGACTTAGTTACAGAGCTGAGGCCTTGATGTACCCTTTACATTTAAAAAGCTATTAATTTTTGAGACAGGCCCTATGCATCCCAGACTGGCTTCAAATTCCCTGCTCAGCCAAGAGTGACCTTGAATTCCAGATACCTCTGCCTCTATTTCCCAAGAGCTGAAGTTACCAGCATGTCCCACCATGCCCAGTGTTTGTTTTGTTTTGTTTTGTTTTTTTTTTTTCTTCTTCACTTTTTGGTTTGTTTGTTGGTTTTTGAGATAGAGTTCCTCTCTGTAGCCCTGGCTGTCAAGGAACTTGATCTGTAAACCAGGCTGGCCTTGAACTCAGAGATCTGCCTGCCCCTGACTTCCGAGTGCTGGAATTAGAGGCATAAGCCATCACTGCCTAGTTTTATATGGTGCTGGGGACACTGAGCTATACCCCCATCCTGGTTGTAGACATTTAAAAACAAAAAAATCAACAATAACAGCTTCCATTAAAGGAGAATATCAGCCATAGTGGTGCACACCTTTAATCCCAGCACTCAGGGAGGCAGAGACAGGCAGATCCCTGTGAGTTAGGGGCCAGCCTGGTCTACAAGAGTCCAGGACAGCCAAGGCTATGCAGAAAAACCCTGTCTTGAAAAACAAAACAAAGAATATCACCAATGATGACTCTAAGGCAAAATGCTTCAGCAGGTAAAGGTGCTTAGCACCAACCCTGGCTACCTAAATTCCATCCCAGGGACCCATGTGGTGCAAGTAGAAAACTGAATCCCACAAGCTGCTATCTGGTCAGGTTTCTCTGTGTATCAAGCCCTAGATGTCCTAGACTCACTTTGTAGACCAGGCTGGTCTTGAACTCACAGAGATCCATCTGCCTGCCTCTGTCTCTCCAGTGCTGGGATTAAAGGCGTGTACCAACACACCCAACTTCAATAAAAATGCTCCTAAAAACACAATAACTTCTATCATACTAAGGAAACATTTCCCTTTAAAGAGTTCTTAGTACTTTTTATGAGCCAAGTAGGCTTTCAAACATAAGATTATTTTTTTTAGAGGGCCTGAAGGAAGTAAGTTTGAGAATTTGTGCCCCATGATTAGATCAGAAAGTGGCCCTAGAGAAAACTACAATCAGCATTGCTGCCTGCCTCTGTCTGGGGTTCTATCTGCAGCTTCCCCGGGAGCAGGGGTTTCTTCTGAAATGCCCCAGGGAAGAGCTGTGGAAAGGATGCTGCTCCTCTGGGATTGCTTCCTTGCTATGGTGGCTGAGGGATTCTTTCCACTCACCTGTGCGGACGGAATTTGTAGCAGCTTAGCTCCTGGGATGCTTAACGCACAAAGTAGAAAATACCAAGGGTCTCTGTCCTTGTAATTTCAGCTTTGGTCTTCGGTTTTCATTATACAAGTAGTCACCTCTGTTCCTGGGGGCTGAACCTTCCTCATTGTTTCAGTTCTAAATATTTTATCCCATCTAGAAAGAATCCAGTGTCAAACATTAGCCTTGGAAAGTCAACAATCGCCCTGCCAACAAAATAGTATGTTGAGTCACCGTTTGAATGTTCAAATTTTAAGTAAAGTGTGTGTGCATTTGCACACACGTGTATGTGTGTACATGTATGCGGAGGCCAGAGGCCACCCTTGCCTGTGTTGCTCAGGAGCCTCTCATGTTTTGGCTTCTGCTTGGGACAGGGTCTCTTGTTTTTTTACCTGGAGTGCCAGGCTGGCTGATCCCAGGTACCGCCACATGCTCCCGCCTCCTAGTGTGGCTCCTACACACATGTGCCACAAAACCACGCTTTTTAATGTGGACCATGGGCACTGAACTCAGAGGCCCATGCTTGTGCGGCAAGTGTTTCACTGAGCATGTCCCCAGAGCCTCTCTGAGCTTTTGTTCTGTGATCTTACAGGACTTTGACCTTGAAGATGACTTCAGCCCAACTGTATTGGCTGGGGAAGGAGGAGCTCACAGGGGTGAAGACTGGTCCCCAAGCACAGAAGGTATCTGCTTCCACCCACGACTTGTCCCTAAGGATAGCACTGATGATTTGGGCTTCTCTCAGAATTTCAGAAGTGTATGGTGCAACTTTGAAAACAACAGGCAAATGAGGAGAACGAAACCTAGGGCTGGAGAGACATCCCGCTGGTAAAGGGCTTGCTTTACAGACCTAAGGGCCTGAATTTGAGCTCACATAAAGATGCTAGGTGTAGTGGTGTGTGCTTCTAATCCCAGTGCCCTAGGCTACCTGGTGAGTTTCAAGCCAGTGAGAGACCCTGTGCCCCCCAAAAAAAAAAAAAAAAAAATCAAAACACACAAACAAAAAATCCAGATGGACAGTGCCTGAGGAATGACACTCTGGCTTCTTGTTTGTACTCGTACATGAACGCGAGAAGGAGAGGGGACACACAACTCTGTGTTGTCTTCATATTCAAGGTAGAACTTCTTATTTCAAAACACACACACACACACACACACACACACACACACACACACACACACACACCTCAGCCCATATGTGGAAGTCAAAGGAAAACTTGCCAGAGCCAGACCTTTCCTTCCACCTTATGGGTCCTGAAGATGACACTGAACTCACTGGGGGTGGTGCCCGTTCCTTCCTATTGAGCCATCCTACCCTGACTCTGGAAATTACCTTAAAACCAACCCTTTGATATTGTGACATGACACTGTTCCCACTCAAGAACAGTGCGCTCTAGTTACACACATACACACTTTCATGATATTTTAGCAAGTACATAATTTTGTGTTGGGCCACATTCACCATTCTCCTTAGTCACAGGGGGCCATGGGCTAGAGGCCAGCCTACTTCATACGACATGTAAATGGTGGGGGGAAATGGCTAAGCCCATCCTTAGCCAAGATCCATTCTATAATCATGCAGAACAGACTTGTGTAAGTGGACTCAAATGTTCTCCCTCATCCACTGGAGGTTCCTTGTTTTCTTACTTCTACTCCTGACATGACTTTCCACAGATGTTGAGATCATTGTGACATTTCCACCAGATCCTCCCCATGAAGCAAGCCAAGAAGATTTGAAAGAAATCAAGTAAGGAATACCTTCCCACGTACTGGATTTTAATCTAACTAGAACATATGACATTTGTGTGGCAACGGATACTAGGAGGTGTGTGGGCGATACGGCATCTGCAACAATGACAGAGCTCAGCTAGAAAGAACATTTTCTGTGCAAGCATAAGGATCAGAGTTCAAATCCCCAGCATCTATGTAAAGTGCTTTGTATGGGTATGCTTGTGCGTATAACCTGTGGGAAAGTGGAGACAGGAGGATTGCTGGGTCTTGCTGGCTGCCAGCCTACCAGAAGGTAAGAGTGGGACACCCAGTGCCCTCCACTGGCCTCCACATGAGTGTACATTGGCAAATGCACCTGCACACAGTGGGGTAACACACAGAAACAGACAGACACACACACACAGAGACAGACAGACAGACACATACATGCGCGCGTGTACACACACACACACACACACACACACACACACATGAAACAGGCTGAAGGTCTGATTTGAATCCAGGGCCATAGCACATCTGCAATGCTCCAGAAAAATGCTCTACAAAATGTGGTTCTGTAGCTTCATAGCCAGCAAAAATATTGTTAGTACAGAACAGAACATGAGGGTGAGCATTGCAAAGTTGTAATTTGGTAGCACAATCTTTTGTCCATTGATCAGATGATGAAAAAAATGGCCAAATGAATCTTCACCCCTCACCTTGTAAGAAATGGAAGTCCAGATGTATTCTCTCTCTTCTGCTCAGTTATTGGCTGATCAGCTTTATTGAGAAATCAGAGAATAAATGGAGAGCAATGTTTACATAAACTTGAGACAGGAGATTCTTAAAATAAACATCACAATGTCATATCCCAGATTGCAACCACATATGGGGGCAGAGAAATCAGCATTTGAATACTACAAGAATAATCTTTATATAGTTCAAAGTAACATTATGCCAACAGGGTAGTGTTGGGTTCCAAAACCCCCTTCCAGGGCATTCTCCCAACGAATTAATTTCTTTCCATTATGTGCTACCTCTGCCAATACTATCATACGTTAGGGACCAAATTTTTAACACCAAGGGACCATCTGAGATCTGAACTATACCAGAAAATGAGTTGTTTCCATCTCTGCCCTTTCAGTCAGGTGGCTTCAGCCCATCGGGAGTGGGGACAAACATATCCGGTCTCTCCACCAAATGACGTGGAGATGGCAGACTTCACGGTAAAAATGTTAACCACGTGGCCTCCACTTCCGAAGACAGCAGGAAGTTCTGAGGACCTCTCTGGTACGAACACGCCTATGTTACCATCCTGCCCTGGCTCTGCAGCCAGAGAGGAGGCTCCTCATGCTGTGAAAGTGCAGCAAAGAAAACCTGATGGTGAGTCAAGCATTTGTTTAAGTACTTACTTGTAAAGGTGCCATACAGGTACGTACTGTATGGCGAGCACATTCTCCCTCGTGCTCTCGGTCTTCTCACCCCTCCCCCTTCCTAATAGCGCCCATTGTTCCCTAAACAATTTTACTTTTCTGTTCACGCCATATTTACATATATGATTTTATGTATCTCTATTAAAATCTAGAAACCACCAATAAGAGAAAACATTTTTTATTTAATTAATTTATTCAGATTACATCTCAATTGTTATGCCATCCTTTGTATCCTCCCGTTCCTCCCTCCCTCCCACTTTCACCCTATTCCCCCCCTCTGAGAAAATACATTAAGTTGAGCATTTAACTCTACAGTGGTGCTGGAGAGATAACTCAGTCAGTAAAGTGCTTGCAAGCACAAGGATCTGAGTTCAGTTCCCCAGAACCCATGTTAAGAAGGGGCGGGGGGGGGGGGGGAAAGCCAGATATGATGACATGTGCTTGTCACCACAGCCCAGGGGTGGCTGATTCTGGAAGATTCCCTGGGGTTCACTGGCCGGAAGCCAACTTGACAAGTTCCAGACTAGTGAGGGGTCTTGTTTCAAACCTGGGATTAAAGGTAGGACAACGGTGCCTACATATTTGTGTGTGTCCTCTGACTGCTACAAACATCATGGAATAAAGATGTCTTTGCCTCTTGTGCACGCACACATGCACACACAGGTGCACTAATTGTAGTAATAATAATGATGACAGTAATGAAGGCATCTTGAGCATATGACTGAAGAAGAGGAAATTCATTCTATGTGTGTTTCAGGGAGGAGTATTTCATGGACAGGAGGAAAAAAGAAGCTAGTGTAGGAGGTGGCAGGTGACCAAGTTGGTAGACTGTTTACTTAGCATATACAAAGCTCTGGCTTTGGTTCCCAGCACTGAATTGGGCATAAAATCACATACCTGTAATCCTAACCCTCAAAAGGTGGAGGCAGGGCGGTTGGAAGTTCAAGGTCACCCTTGGCTACCTAGGGGATTCAAGGGCAGCCTACAGAAGACCAGGACTCAAAAACAAATGAACAAACAAACCCACAACATCCCCTTCTGGTGGTTTTGGCCTGAGGTTCTCTGAAATCCTTCCATTGCCACAGGATAAAAACATATTTTGAAATAATTTCCCACATATTTTAGTATCGACATTGTTCAATCCACAAACTCTCCATGCTACTACTAAGACCACCAATTCCTGTTCATTTGTTTGGTTTATAGAATATCCTACCTCTGACATGAGATGCAGTAGCCGAAGAAATGAGGTAAGATGAGTTCTCTCATTTTTGACTTAATTAAAAATCAATAAGGGCAGTGGTGGCACATGCCTCAGGAAGATCTCTGTGAGTTCAAGGCTAGCCTGGTCTGTAGAATAGGTTCCAGAATGGCCAGGGCTACACAGGAAAACCCTGACTCAAACAAAACAAAATCAAAACAAACAACAACAACAACAACAAAAAAAACCCAAAACAACCCATCACCAGCAAGTTCCTGAAAACTCTCCATAGTCAAATCTCCAGAAATAATATTGTGGAGAAGAAGAAAAATTGATGACTATTTTATGGAGAAGCCAATTATTCATGGGAAAATCATCCTTTCTGTTGAGTTGCTTCTCTGGGCAGTCTCCTGCCCGTTGGGTATGAGCTGGACAGGTCTCTTAGTTTTCTTTCATTCAATTCTTTGTCTGTTTCTTTGTTTATTTCCATATTTAAGTTTCGGCGACAGGGTCTCACTATGTAATCATGGCTGGGCTTGAATTAACATAGAACGGGTTCTGCCTGCCTCTGTCTCCCAAGTGCTGGGATTAAAGGTGTGGGCCACACATTACTCACCTCTTATGTTTGTCCAAATCCCAGGTAATTCTTTGCAATTCACCTCCCACCCCCATGGGTAGAGAGTTTTTCCTGCTTCTGTAATGTAAAAGTAAAGCTTTTGGAAAGATACTTGTCATTCTTTGGTTTTCTCAGCTCTCTTGGCCTTCAGTGCCCCAGGCTACATAAAAACACCTGTGCACACTTATGCATCAACACATGAGTGACATGAATGACACCTGTACACATCTGTGCATCAGGACATGAGTGACACCTGTGCACACCTGTGTATCAGCACACGAATGACACCTGCGCAGACCTGTGCACCCACAGGGTGCTATCTGTGCACACCTCTGCATCAGCACGTGAGTGACACCTGTGCACACCTGTGCATCAGCACATGAATGACACCTGCGCAGACCTGTGCACCCGCAGGAGTGCTATCTGTGCACACCTCTGCATCAGCACGTGAGTGACACCTGTGCACACCTGTGCATCAGCACATGAATGACACCTGCGCAGACCTGTGCACCCGCAGGAGTGCTATCTGTGCACACCTCTGCATCAGCACGTGGGTGACACCTGTGCACTTGTTTCCCAGGCACTGTCCCAGTTGCTTTTTGAGACAGAGTCTCTCACTGGCCAATCACACTAGAGTAATCATCCAGCAGACTCCAGGGATCCATCTGTTTTACTTCCCCAATGCAGGGATTCCAAACTTGTTCCACCACAGCTAGCTTTTTAAATGTGTGTGTGGGGGGGAGAGGACTGGGAACTTAACTCAGGTGTCTTTACTCCCAAGACAAGTACCTCACTGACTGAGCCGCCTCATCATTCTTCACTTCCGGTTTTTGAGAAATGGGAAAGAAATTCGGGCAATAAGATTGAGGGAGTTATGTATCCCCTAACACCAGAGTTTCTAGTATCTGGATTTTTTTTCCCCTTCCTACTTGCACCTAGCTGGCAACTGAAAATTCAAGTTATAGCTCCCAGTCACTATGCATAATGTTCATGTCTATAAATAATCTTATATGATTAGGTACAGAGTCTGTATACATAAGAAAAGGCCACAGAAAAGAAACAAAACAAAACCTCATGCACTTAAGGACTTTATAGCACAAAGTTGAATGCTATCCTTTGCATTACACTGCCCTCTAGAGGTTAGTTAGTACTAATTAAAACTAGCTGAAGTTGAAATAGTTGGAGGGCAAAGGCGATGAAAAACTATTGAGAAGTCTGGAGAGCTGGCTCAGTGTTTAAGAGCACTTATGACTCTTGGGGACCTGGGTTCAGTTTTTACTATCCATATGGCAGCTCACAACCATCTGTAGCTCCATTCCAGGTGATCCAACAAACACCATGGTACATATCCATACATGCAGGCAAAATACCCATACACATTAAACAAATGTTTTGGTTTTTTTTTTTTTTTAATAAAGCTATTGAGGTTTTACTTGGTTTTTTGTTTGTTTGTTTATTTGTTTTGAGATGGCCACGCAGTTCAGGCTGGCGTCAAGCTTGCTGTGTAGCTGAGGATGACCTTGATTTCCTGATCCTTTGCCCTCCACCTCCAGAGTCCTGGGATCAGAGGCATGCACTACCACATCCAGCCTATGGGCTGCTGGGGATTGGATCCAGAGCTTTCAACATTCTAAGCAAACAGTAGCAACTGAGTGCCTACAAAGCCCTCAGCATGGCTAAGCCCATTCCCAATGACAGGATTCAGCCAAACAGCGATGAGTGCCCCCAGTCCTGCATGGACCCTGAAAGTGCATAGAAGAACAAGTTTAAATGGCTCTCAAGAGGAATTTAAACATTTTAACCAATCCTATGGAAACAGAAAGGAAGAGAAATAAAATATTTCTCATCTTGAAATTTAACACTTAAGCTGTGCATGGTGGCCCACACTTTGAAGAAACAATTGGATCTCTGAATTTGATTGAAGTGCATGCCTTTAGTCTTAGCACTCAGCAGGCAGAGGCAGGTGCAACTCTGAGTTCTGGGCCAGTCTACAGAGTGAGTTCCAGGACAGCCAAGGCTACACACAGAAACCCTCTCTTAAAAAATCAAAGAAAACCAAGCAAGCAAGCAAGCAAACAAACAAACAAAAAACCAAAACCAAACAAACACCCACATAAATACTGTATATAACCATGAGTATTGACATATAAATTTTAGCTTAAATTTTTTTAAACATTTGGTAAATATGAGTGTTTTGTCTGCATGTATGTCTGCGCACCAGGTCCTCTGGAACTGGATTTACAGGCAGCCATGAGCTGCCCAACATGGATGCTGTGAACCAAACTTAGGTCCTTAACTTCTGAGCCATCGCTACAACACCTAATTATTAATCTGGGCTAGAGAGATGGCTCAGAGGTTAAGTCTGCTCTTCCAGAAGTCCTGACTTCAATTCCCAGCAACCACGACTGTATATGTATTAATAAATAAATATTTTTTTAAAAAGTCACTTAATCTTGGCTCTGAAAAGGTACTAAGAATGATATTTTAGTTATTTTGTATTGTTTCACTCCCTTGCCCCTATTTTTAGTGCTGGGGAATCCAACCTAGAGTCAGGTATGCTAACATATGCTATACTGCTGAGCCAGGCTTTGAAACTTATTTTTGAGAGAGAGAACAATTTGGGAGAGTCAGCTCTTTCCTTCCACCATGTGGGTCCCCAGGAATGAAAGTTAGGTCATTAGGCTTGGTGGCAGCTGCCTTTACCTGCCAAGCTATCTTGCTGCTCCTGATTTAGGTTTTTGGGCTTTTTTGGTTTTGTGGTTTTTTGTTTGTTTGTTTGTTCCTGAGACAGGGTTTCTCTGTGTAATAAGAGCCCTGGCTGTACTGGAACTCACTTTGTAGACCAGGCTGGCCTCGAACTCACAGAGATCTTCCTGCCTCTTACTCCCAAGGGCTGGGATTAAAGGAGTGCACCACTGCACCTGGCTTTATTTTATTTCTGGTATGTATGTATGTATGTATGTATGTATGTATGTATGTATGTATGTATGCATGTGTTTATGGGCAAGTTCTCTCACCCAGGCCATGCAGTCTATGACCTTACACTTCTGATCCTCCTGTCTACCTCCATAGCATGGGGAATACAGGTGTATACATGGTACCCAGCTGGGGATCAAACCAAGGTGACAAGCACTCTACTAACTGGCTCCATAACCAGTTCCAGACTGTGGTTTTAACAATTGTGACCTTTCAGGCCTTTTGACATATTGTGTGCACATAAGTGGCAGAGCACTTGCCCAGTATGCACAGGTCCGGGGTTTGACCTCTGCCTTAGTTAGGGTTCTATTGCTGTAAAGAGACACCATGACCATGGCAACTCTCCTAAAGGAAAGCATTTAATTTGGGCTGGTTTACAGAGGTTTAGTCTATTATTATTATGGCAGGAAACATCGGAGCAAGCGGGCAGCTGGAGAAGGAGCTATGCCTCGATCCACAGGCAGCAAAAGGAGACTGTGAGCCACTCTGGGCATAGCTTGAGCCTATGAGACCTCAAAGCCTGTCCCTACAGTGACACATTTTCTCCAACAAGGCCACACCTACTCCAACAGGCACACCTCCTAATAGTGTCACTCCCTATAGGCCAAGCATGCAAATCCATGAGTCTATGGGAGCCATTCCTGTTCAGACCACCGCAATCTCCACCAGCACTCTGGACGCAGGGGCAGGTAGATCTCTGAGTTCAAGGCCAGCCTGGTCTACAGAGAAAATTCCAGGCCATCCAGGGCTACACAGAGAAACCCTGTCTTGACAAAACCAAACTAACCCCAAACCCAAACCAAACAAACAGAAAAACAGTGAACATGGTGCTTAGATATTTTTATGTATTCATTATTTTCTTTCTCTTGTAGTTCCCTCTGCCACCACTGTCACTCTTGCCCATGAGATCTTGTGTCTTCGGTATGGAAAAAAGCCACAAATTCCCAACACACAGGGAGAGAAAAGTCCTGAGCCCCACCCTCTCTACACATAAGCTCCTGGAGCCTCTTAGCCAATCAGCTGAGTTTACGTCATCAAAGACCCATCAAGGAGTCATGTGGGAAGGACCAGCAGAGCAGACCCTTAGGGTTTCTGACAGTGCCATTTGGTCTAGAAACATGTGCTCTTTCCGGAAGGTGAACCATCCCAGGAAACAGGGGGGAGTGGCTGAGAGTTGGCCATCCCAGGAAATGGAAGGATGGGGCAAAACCGAAACCTATTGCTTTGCAGAAGGGCCGTCTTTGGTTTCCTATGAGAGCGACAAGGAAGACAATACTCACACAGACAGGGAAAAGGATAGTGAAGTGAGAAAAGGGGGCGAGGACTCCCAATACCTTGCACCAAGAAAAAAAGAGGGTTCTACGGCCAGAGCATTTGAACAAGATTCAGAAGTTGAGTACCCCACTCTCAGCAAGCTCCAGGAAGCCCCAAATTCAGCAATCACCCCAGCCGAGGGGAAAGAGATCCGAAATGAGAAAGTTCCTGATTCCAAAAGCAATTCTGTACATAAAGCTGGAGCGATGGAACCAGACGCGGTGTTGGAAGAGGTTAGTGCTCTTAACCTCACTCCCAGTGTGAACTCTGACGGCTCTGCCGAAGAGCTCCTGGAAGGCCTTAGAGACATGGGACAGAACGGAAAAGGACCAGTAGAGGAAGCAACCCAACCAGAAGCAACTGGGGTCATGCCACTTATCCACATTACATTCCCTGGAGAGGGGACACCCAAGGGACCAGCTAGAAGCAAACCAAACCTCCAAAAGAGAAAGCACATGGTGCAGAACAGCAATAACCTTAACATACTTGCTCAACAAGAGCACAAAAAAGTCCAGACAACCACTCACAGAAGCAAGCTGGATTCAAGGACCAAGGCCAGAAACAGACCACCTCCTAATCTCACAGTTCCCACCCAAGCTTCCATTAAACCCAGCATGCACAAAAACAGCGTCAAGACTCAAGTTTTCCCTGCTTTGGAACATATGGACCCCCGACCTCATCTGTCACCCAAGTTTCAAAGGAGAGCGTCTCCGACAGAAAAGAAGAAACCTAAAAAGCAAGCATTCCCTCGAATCTGTAAAAGCTCAGGCATAAAAAAGCCAGGCGCTCCCCTCTCAGTTGAAACAACAGATCCAAGACTGCATTTCCTGGATTTGAAGTACAGCGACATGTTCAGAGAAATCAATTCAGCCTCCAATGGACCAGGGATCTATGAGATGTTTGGAACTCCTATTTATAGTCACATCCGAGAGGCAGAAAGGCACGAACACAGATTTAACCGTGAGATATGCACAGCTCCATCTGGCCGATGTGTTGTCACTAAATGTCAGTCTTCCCAAAGTGACAGAAGCAGCCATGGCAGAGCAAGACTTCTTCAGAAGAGACCACACGTTAAACCCCCAAAGCCTTCGCTTGGTCTCAAGCAAAAGCACAGGGGACTAATTTCTAAAGAAAAGGGTGGCAAGGCTGTGGGTAGCCACACAGAGGATGCTGTTTCAGAACCAGATTGGAAGATCAAACCTTCAGGAAATGATTTTCTGTCTTCCAAAGATGCAGCTCGTCTCACGAACTTGTCCCTGATCCCTGAGCAGTCCCCGGAACAGAAGGAGAGCCCCGCTGTCTCTGATCTATGCATTGTTGAGGAAATCTTCCCAGACGGGTGTGCTGAGGAAGAGGACAGTCTTAACGATGACATACTTTCTCAAAGCCTCGGAGATCTGAAAGAGCTTGAAGGACCGCACCACGAAACCCCGCTTGTCCCTTCCGAAGACAGCTGGGCTGTGCTCAGTGAGCAGAGTTCAGGCAAACGCGTGTCACCAAAAATGCAGTATGTAGACTCTCTTGACAAACTCGGTGCTGATCAGATGTTCATGGGTTACCTAGAGTTTGATAGCCTTTCAGATAAGCCTGAGACACTTGTGAGCTTTTCGAATTTCCCTTTCCAGGAGAATCCAGAAAGTGCACCCTCCCCTACAAAGCCACACTGGACACACTCTTTGGATCAGGATAGCTTAGAAAATAACTCTGTCACATATCAAACACTGGGAAAGATTTCCCAAGAAATCTTAGACCCAGGAAAGAATGAAGAACTGACAGATGAGTTACTAGGTTGTCTAGTTGAAGAGCTGTTAGCTCTTGACGAGAAAGATAACAGCTCTTGCCAAATAATGACAAATGAGGCGGATGCCAAAAACCAGAATCTTGTCTTCAGTAGGAGAGGTAATGCCATCGATACCATCGAAGAGTTGGACAGACAGACAACAAATGTCAAACTACAGGTTGGTCCGGTTAGAATCAGAGGTGCACTGGGACCTTAGAGACAATCTGGTTCAAAAACCTTTTGTTGTTGTTGTTATTGTTGTTGTTGTTTTCAAGACAGGGTTTCTCTGTGTAGCCTTGGCTATCCTGGGCTCCCTTTGTAGACCAGGCTGGTCTTGAACTCAGAGATCTGCCTGCCTCTGCCTCCCAAATGCTGGGATTAAAGGTGTGTGCTACCACGCCTGGCCAAAACCCTTATTTTTAATTAAATGTAGTGTGTGTGTGTGTGTGTGTGTGTGTGTGTGTGTGTGTGACACATATGACATGGCATAAAGGTGGAGGTCAGAGGATACCTATTGGGTATCTTTGGTATCCTCCTTCTACCAGTTCAGTTCCTGGGATCAGACTTAGATTGTCAGGCTTGGTGCCTCCTCCCACTGGATCAGCGGTTCTCAGCCTTCCTAATGCTGTGACCTTTTAATGCAGTTCCAACCATAGAATCATTTCATTTGTTTGTTTGGTGTTTTTGAGAGGGTTTCTCTGTGCAGCCCTGGTTGTCCTGGAACTAGCTCTGAAGACCAGGCTGGCTTTGAACTCATAGATATCCGCCAGCCTTTGCCTCCCAAGTGCTGGAATTAAAAATGTGCGCCACCATCACCTGGCTTGACAATACTTCATAACTGTGATTTTGTTATTGTTGTGAGTTGTAATGTAAATATCTGAATGCAGGATGTCTGATATATGCTCCCAATGGGGGTCATAACCCACAAGTTGAGAACCACTGTTGAGTCTTTATTTATGTACCTAAAATCTTTATTTTTCAAACAAGGAATTATAAACACTAGTAATTTCTTCAAGGTCTTGTGGTTTGTTAGGCAAAGTTAGGATCCAGGTCTCTTGATTTCCAGGCTATGACTTTTTACTATGCCCTTTTCATTCTTTGTGACAAGGTAGCCCAGACTGGCCTTGAACTCATATGTAGCCAAGGATGACCTTGAACTTCCAATTGTCCTGTTTTTTGCCAGGTGTATGTAGAGCTGTGGATGGAACCCAAGGCTTTGTGAATGCAAAGCAGGCACTCTCTAGCTATTGAGCCGAATCCTCAGGGATCACCATGATCTTCTGGAATTTAGCTAGTTTGATTCTCTAGTTTGAGATTACCTGGAGCGAATTAACAAGGCAGAAGTATTTACTTTAGTTGGTCAGTATTTTGTTCAATGATGACATTTTCAATCAATGGCAGATAATTTTTAGTGATCACCAGTTACAGGCAAAGCTTGCCAGGCAACTCTAGAACCTCACAATTGCTTTACCAAAAAAGAAAAACCAAAAGCCAAAACCAAGCAACAAAACTCATGATATTTGAAGTAAGTTTATGATTTCGTGTTGGACCACATATATTCATAGCTACCCTTGACTGCATGCATATGTTCTGGGCTGCATGCAGGTGCTCTGGGCTGCATGCAGGTGTCCTGGGCTGTACACATGTAGGTGTCCTGGGCTGCAGGTGTTCTGGGCTGCAGGTGTTCTGGGCTGCAGATGTTCTGGGCTGCAGGTGTCCTGGGCTTCATGCAGGTGTCCTGGGCTGCATACAGGTTATATGGGCTGCATGTAGGTATGGTGGCACATTGTAATCACAGCACTTGGGACATAAAGGTAGTAGGGCCAGAAGTTCCAGGTCATCCTTGGTTTCATAGTAAGTTGGAGGCCAGCCTGGGCTACCTGATACCTTATCTCAATAAAGGAGGAGGAGGAGGAGGAGGAGAAAGAGAGGCAGCAGATCTCTTATGTTCTCAACTCTCCAAAACAAATCAGAGTTTAATGATGATTATTTCCCCTCATTTCCCCAGAGGTGTATTAATGGATTCAGGATATATGACAAGGAAGAAAACTTTTTAAACTCAAACGAAAAGAAGACACTTTCTGACAAGAGTTTAAAACATGAAGAGGCTATATTCTGGACCAAGGGTGAGATCCTTGGGAGAGGAGCCTATGGCACAGTAAGTCAGCCTTGAACCCTGAGATCCTAGGATTCTTCACCTGTCCTGACCTCTCTTCCCTACTGTCTGTACTTAGAACATTTGCAGATGGAAGTCACAGAGGAAACCCAAAGTTGCTTTAGGGGTAGGATGTTTCTTGTTTTATGCATTTGGAAGGCGTGGAGGTGGTTTGATGTTGGCACAAGTGGTTTTAGAGACTTAACCATTTCCTCAAGATCTGCTGTCTTCCAGGCCCCCCTGGGCTCCTGCTCTCAGGCAGTGACCCATTGCACTCTATCCTCTCCTCACTCCCAGCTCATGCCC
Organism: Acomys russatus; assembly: GCF_903995435.1. Lineage (NCBI taxonomy): Eukaryota > Metazoa > Chordata > Mammalia > Rodentia > Muridae > Acomys > Acomys russatus. Next base: position 27,389,029 of record NC_067142.1, on the reverse strand, counting down.
TGTAGTAGCCACCTTTCTCATCACTTCCATACCTGACAAGCAACTTACAGAAACAATGGTTTATTCTGGCTCACAGTTTGAGGTCACACAGTCCATCCTGGTGGGAAGGCCTGGGAGCAGGAGTGTGAGGCAGCTGCTCACACAGCATCCAGAGTCAGGAAGAAGAGAGATGAGCGCTCATACGTAGCTCACTTTCTTGTTTTCACTCAGTCCAGGCCCCTGGCTCATGGAATGGTGCTGCCCTCAGTTAACTTAATTTAGAGACTCTCTCACATGCCCAGATGTGTGTGTCTCCTAGATGGATCTAGATTCTGTCAAGTTGACAGTCAATATTAACCATCATCCTGAGCCATGGAGGATGGGGGCGATCTTGCCCACCAGAAGCTCAAAATAGCACTGGAATCCAGGGTGCTTTCTACTCAGGGGCAATCTCAAATGCTGTTCTTTGTGTCCTGTGAATTGCATAAGTGACCCCCCTAAAGTTTGGTGGTCTAAAGAGTATTTGAATAGACAGGTGAAGAAAAGACTGCACTCAGGAGGCAGAAACAAGAGGATCTCGGTAAGGTCTAGTCCAGCCTGGTCTACAGAGGTAGTTCCAGGACAGCCAGGGCTACACAGAGAAAGACTGTCTTAAAAAACAAAGAATAACGACAACAAAGACTGGCCTTGAGACAGACCGGAGCCTCTAAGACTTAAGGAGTCTCTTGGGGAAAGCCAGAAGAAGGTAAGACAAAACAAAAACTTGGTGCACATTACAGGGTGATTGGTGGCTCTGCCTCCTCTTTCTGGAGAACTTTAGGTCTGAGTTGGCCCCGAGGAGCTTTCCCAGACCGGCATCTGATATTCTCTTCAGAGAAATGTGTGAGGCAAATGTTGTGTCAGTTTTACAGATAAGAAAAAGTGCGGCGCAAGCCTTTAATCCTAGCACTCAGGGAGACAGAGGCAGGCAGATCCCTGTGAGTTTGAGGCCAGCCTGGTCTACAAAGTGAGTCTAGGACAGCCAAGAGTGTTATACAAAGAAACCCTGTCTTGAAAAACAAAACAAAACAAAAAAGAAAAGAAAAAAACCAGGAAAAGGAATAGGGAGCTAGAGGAATGGCTCAGTTCATAAAGCACCTGTTCTGCAACCATGAGGACCTGAGTTTGATCCTTACCTCCTCTATAGAGACTAGGTGCTGTAGCATGCACCTGAAATCTCAGCACAAGGGACAAAAAGATAGGAGGGTCCCCAGGGCTCAGAGGCTTAGCTAGTTGGAGAGCTCTAGGTTTAAAGAGAGACTCTGTCTCAAAGAAGGAGCAACAACTGAGAAAGAAATCCAATGTCCATCTCTGGCTTCCATGTGCACATGGCTACACACATACATTTTACGTCTGCTGGGTGCAGTGATATGGGAGATGAAGGCAGAAGGATTGGGAGCTCAGGGTTATCTTCAGCTGCAAAGTAATTTGGGGGCATCCTGAGCTACATGAGATGGGGTCTTTACAAACAAACAAACAAACAAACAAACAAACAAGAGAAGGGCTGGAGAGATGGCTTATCAGTTAAAAGCACTCCCTGCTTTTCTAGGGACTTGAGCTCCCTTCCTTGCACCTATCCACACGGGGCAGCTTATAACCACCTATAAGTACAGCTCTCTGTGATCCAACACCCTCTTCTGGCCAGACACATACAAGGAGATACACCTAAATAACATACATACGTAATTACATAAATAAAAGTAAAATTAATTTCAGACAGGGTAGCCCTGGCTGACCTGGCACTGTATAGACCAGTCTGTCCTGGAACTGACAGAGACCTCCCTATTACTGCCTTCCATGTGCTGAGATAAAGTCGTGTGCCAAGATGCCCAACTTAAACAAAACAAACAAACAAGAACGAGAAGCAAGGGGGAAAAACCATACAACTTAACGAAAAATACATGGTGGCTGGGGGAATGATGAAGCCAGAGTTTGTGTTGATAAAATCATGTGACAATAATTCAATTACGTTATCTATTCATCATGATTGTTCATCGCCATCTAGGCTCCCGTGAATGCAAGAGTTTGCGTAACTACGTGTCATTCAGTTGGGGATGGACTGATTTAGAGGACAAAAGGTGTTTGGGAAGTGGAGGAGAGACACTTTTGTTTTTTGTTTGTTTGTTTGTTTTTCTTTTCAAGACAGTGTTTCTCTGTGTTAGCCTTGGCTGTCCTGGACTTGCTTTGTAGACCAGGCTGGCCTCAAACACATAACGATCTGCCTGGGATTAAAGGTGTGCGCCACCGCTTTTGAACATGTTATTCTACCCTAAAATTAACAGTATGTATCGGCTTGTTTGTAGGTTTACTGCGGGCTTACTAGCCTAGGGCAGCTAATAGCTGTAAAGCAGGTGGCCCTGGATACTTCTGATAAGTTGGCTACTGAGAAGGAGTACCGGAAACTGCAGGAGGAAGTGGATTTGCTGAAGGCACTGAAGCATGTAAACATAGTGGCTTATATAGGGACATGCTTGGAGGAAGACACCGTGAGCATCTTCATGGAATTTGTCCCCGGCGGCTCCATCTCTAGTATTATAAACCGTTTCGGGCCACTGCCCGAGACGGTGTTCTGTAAATACACAAGGCAGATTCTGCAAGGCGTTGCTTATCTCCATGAGAACTGTGTCGTCCACCGAGATATCAAGGGAAACAACATCATGCTCATGCCAACTGGCGTAATAAAGCTGATCGACTTCGGCTGTGCCAAGCGTTTGGCCTGGGCAGGCTTCAATGGTACCCACAGTGACATGCTGAAGTCCATGCGTGGAACTCCATACTGGATGGCCCCTGAGGTCATCAATGAGTCTGGCTATGGAAGGAAATCGGATATATGGAGCATTGGCTGCACCGTGTTTGAGATGGCTACAGGGAAGCCTCCTCTGGCGTCCATGGATAGGATGGCAGCCATGTTTTACATTGGAGCCCACAGAGGCCTAATGCCTCCTCTACCTGACCGATTCTCAGAACCTGCTGCAGACTTTGTGCGCTTGTGCCTGACCAGGTAAGAACATCGAAGAAGGAGAAGATGCCCAGAGACCCGAAGCAGCTATTTCCTTTATGATGTATGGCCCATTCAAAGGGCTGTGTCAGGAGCTGGAGATGCAGCTAAGCAGACAGAGTGTTTGCCCTGGTCAGTCTCCAGCACAGCATAAACAGGGCATGCTGGATGCCTGTAGCCTCAGCGCTCAGGAGTTCAAGGTCACCATGGGATACAAGAAATCCTGTCTCAACAAACAGATACATCCAAATAGTATAAATCCCCACTCTTTTTTGTTGTTGTTGTTTGTAGGGTTTTTTTTTTTTTTTTTTTTTTTTTTCTGAAACAGGGTTTCTCTGTGTAGCCTTGGTTGTCCTAGACTCGCTTTGTAGACCAGGCTGGCCTCGAACTCACAGTGATCCACCTGCCTCTGCCTCCCGAGTGCTCTGTGTATGTGTGTGTGTGTGTGTGTGTGTGTGTGTGTGTGTGTGTTGCACATGTAGAGATGCTGGAGGAGACTAGAAGAGGGCATCAGATTTCCTAGCATTGGAGTTACAGGTGGTTGTGACCCACCCAACATGGGTACTGGGAACTGAAGCATAGTCCTTTTTCAAAAGCAATTATTTTTCCTTCCTTCCTTCCTTCCTTCCTTCCTTCCTTCCTTCCTTCCTTCCTTCCTTCCTTCCTTCCTTCCCTTTTTGGTTTTTCAAGACAGGGTTTCTCTGTGTATGTACCCTCGGCTCTCCAGGAATCACTCTGTAGACCAGGCTGGCCTCAAACTCACAGAGATCTGCCTGCCTCTGCCTCCCAAATGCTAGGATAAAAGGCGTGCGCCACCACTGCCCTACTTGTGTCTCCATCTTCAGTCTGCATCCAAGTCAAGGAGGTCTTGGTAGTGGTCACATGACTGTGTTCTGCTTCTAACCTGTTTTCTCCCTTAGGGACCAGCACGAGAGACCTACTGCTCTCCAGCTCCTGACGCACTCTTTCCTGAAGAGAAGCCAGTAAACACACAGCAACGCCCCACTCCAGACTCCCACCACCCTGCTTTGCAGTGGGAAATGATGGCTAAGGGACCTGCTCTATTTAGCCAGATCCTGCAGCACTATTGGAAAGTTTTAGTTACATACTGACCTTAAATTTCAGGCCTGACTGTCTTATGTGCATGAGAAGAAAAATTTCAAAATATTAAAAAAGAAATACCAAAAGCCCCATTCCAGTGTTTACAGCTTTGATTGCCCAAGATCTCTATTTTATATACTTCTATTAATTTTTTAAAAGTTTTTTGAGATAGGGTTTCTCTGTGTAGCCTTGGCTGTCCTGGACTCACTTTATAGACCAGACTGGCCTCGAACTTACAGCGATCTGCCTGCCTCTGCCTCCCAAGACTTCTATTAAGTTTTTTGAGACAGAGTCTCACTACATGGCCCTGGCTGTTCTGGAACTATGTAGACCAGGCTGGCCTCGAACTCACAGAGATCTACCTGCCTTTCTATCTCAGAGTGTTGGGATTAAAGATGTGCACTACCACGTCCAGCTTAGTTTAATAGTTTAAAATAAATTGCACACATATTTTGCCTGATGATATAGTTGTTTCTTTGTGTGTGTGCTTATTTGTGTGCACATGTGTAAATCAGAGGTTGACATCTGGCATCTTCCTCTGTTGTCCACTTTACTTTTTTTTTTTAAGATTTATTTATTTATTATTATGTACACAGTGCTCTGCCTTCATGTACACCTGCACACAGAAGAGGGCATTAGATAACATTATAGACGGTTGTGAACCACCATGTGGTTGCTGGGGATTGAACTCAGGACCTTTGGAAGACCAGGTGGTGCTCTTAACCACTGAGCCATCTCTCCAGCCCCCACTTTACTTTTTGAGACAGAGTCTCTTCACTGAACCTGGAGCTCACCCATTGGCTAAGCTGGCTGGCCAGCAAGCCCCAGGGACCCTCCTGTCTCCATCTTTCTAGTGATTTTCTTAAAAAAAAAAAAAAAAGATTTCTTTTATGTGTGTCTGAGTGTGTATATATGCATACCATGTGAGTGCAGGTGTCCATAGAAGCCAAGTGACATCAGATGCCTCGAAACTGGAGTCCCAGGTAGTTTGAGCCATGTGACTGATGTGGGTGCCCGGAACTACACCCAGATCCTTTGCAAGAGCAGCTATGTGCTGAGCCACCCCTCCAGGTCCTCCCCAGTGATTTTCAGCACAGGTGTCAGGGACTGAATTCAGGTCCTCAAGCTTGTGCACCGAGATCTTTAAGCATGGAGTTATCTCCTCAGCCAAGCATGGCTTAACTCTTGCAAAAAAAAAAAAAAAAAAAAAGTCTAGATGAAGTGGGGAGGGGAGGGTGAGAAACCCCAGGGATTGCTAACTGTGAAGGTGTAACTAACCACCTGGCAGAAATGTGTGTATGTGTGTGTGTGTGTGTGTGTGTGTGTGTGTGTGTGCTGTGTGTGTGTGTGTGTGCTGAATCTCACGATAACCTTAGAATCCAGGACTCCTGGACACAAAACAAGAGGAGCTGCAGACCGTGTATTCTTTCTGCCCCTGAAAGCAGAAGTCTTCACGCAGCTGGGTAGCTGGCTACAGAGCTTCACTGCTCAGCCTGCCTGGTTTCCAGAGTTCTAGTTTTGTTTTTTGTTTTTTTTGTTTTTTGTTTTTTAATGTAACTTTTAGGCTCGAGAGATGGCTCAGAACTAAAAAGCACTTTTACATAGGTAAAAAAATCAGTGTTAAAAAAACTCCCACCAAATTTTCTTCTGCTTGTTTTGTTGAGACAGGGCTTCTCTTGTGTAGCCCTGGCTGTCCTAACTAGGAACTTGCTCTGTGGACCAGGCTGGCCTTGAACTCAAGAGCTTTACCTGTCTCTGCCTCCTGAGAGCTGGGATTAAAGGCTGTACCACCACCACACAGCTTGTATTTTTGCTAATACACTTTCCTTGATGCTTTCTCACTGTTTCTTTGAAGATGCTCCCCTGCCCTCTGCCCCCTCTGTACTGGCTAGATTTATGTCAATCTGATACAAACTAGAATCACCTGAGAAGGAATCTCAACTGAGAAAATGCCTCAAGACTGGTCTGTAGGCCAGTCTGTAATGTATTTTCTTAGTGACGGACGTGGGAGGGTCCCTCCGATTGTGGGTGGTGCCACCCCAGGAGTGGTGGTCCAAGGTGCTATAAGAAAGCAGGCTGAGCAAGGAAGATAGCAGAGTTTCTCTACAGCCTGTGCATCAACTGCCTCCAGCTTCCTGCCCTCCTTGTGTTCCTGACTTCCCTCAGTGAAGGACTGTGACACAGCAATATAAGCAGAAACAAACCCCTTCTTCTTAAGTTGCTGTTGTCACGGTGTTTTATGACAGCAGTAGAGACTCTTGTGATGACAGCTGCTTGCCCACCCACACCCAACTGTAAAGGCATGACTTTCTCTCTCCCAGTCTCCCTCCTCCCAGTAGCTGCTGAGGTCTACTGTTTCCCTGCCCGGCTGGTTCTCTTTCTAATGGTCTTAGATTGTTTAAAAAAAAAAAATGCTCAAATACTTTAACAATTTAAGGTGTGGTCATAAACTTTAGGCTGCTTTCCCGATGGTTTCCTAGTCACCTGATTTGACATGTTCCTTCAGTGAGTCAGTTCACAATTGCAGGGAGAAGTAGCTGAGCTGGGGGGACAGTCAGCACAGCACGTAAGCTTGTTACAGGTCTTTTGGTTGCTTTGCTTGACGTCATCTCCACTGCGGTTATTCCACTATTGGCTTTTTTTTGGGGGGGGGGGGTTTCTCTGTGTGGCCCTGGCTGTCCTGGAACTTGCTCTGTTGACCATACTGGCCTCAAACTTAGGAGAGAGCCACCTGCCTCTGCCTCCCACATGCATGTGTCACTACCGCCTGACTCAAGTCTTTTCATTTCTAAACACCGTGAAAAGTTGTCAAGATTATAAGCCCTTTTACATTTGTAGGCTATTTTTGATGTTTTGTCTACTAAACTTTACAACTATTGCTTAAAAAACTGTATTTTCAGTTGGTGTGGTGATGCATTTCTTTAATCCCAGTACTTGGGAGGTAGAGGCAGGCGGATCACTGTGAGTTCGAGGCCAGCCTGGTCTACAAAGTGAGTCCAGGACAGCCAAGGCTACACAGAGAAACCCTGTCTCAAAAAAACAAAAACAAACAAACCAAACAATAAAACAGTAATTTTTTAAAAGTTGAATTTCCAGAACTCATTTGAATCTGGAAGTTTGAATTTTGCAGTAACTAATTAGTTCTGTTCAAGCCTGTTAAAACGTTGGGGAACGGGTGGGGTGCAAGACATGTTTTCATTGCTAAAGACTACAGCAAAATGAATTGGCTAATAAGTATACCCCACATCTGTTGATGTAGAATACTGGACAGTTTCAGATAAAAAACCCTCAGTAGCGTTTGGTAGGGCTGGGGAAAAGGCTCCAATGGGCAAGGTGCTTGCTGTACAAACATGAAGAATTTGGATAGACAGCACCCAGATAAAAAAACCAGGCAAGGTGGCATGCATTCTCACCCCTGTGCTGAAACACAGCAAGATGGCATGCACTCTCACCCCCGAGCTGAGGCAGGGCAAGGTGGCATGGACTCTCAACCCCTGTGCTGAGGCAGGGCAAGGTGGCATGGACTCTCAACCCCTGTGCTGAGGCAGGGCAACAGGGATCGTAGGGGATCACTGACGGGCCGGTCAGTACAACCAATGACTGAGCTCTGAGCTCGGTGAGGTTGTCTCAAATTATACAGCAGCTAGCAATGACTAAGGTACCGAATGCCACATATATAGGCACAGGTGCGCATGCATGTGCGCCCACACACACCCATTTCAAGGCTACACAACTAATATGTAGGAATAAGATTTCTACCCAGTCTTATAAAAGTTGGAACTCTGGCCCCCTCATACCTTCTTCCACGGATTCAGTTTTGAAATAGTATCAATTATATTCTGTATCCTTTAATGGTGTGAAAAGCTGTCCATTCCCCAGTTAACAATGTCTTCCCTCCTTGGCCTTTGCCCTTTTCACCAGACCCAACTGTTGCCATTTTCAGACAATCATACAAAAAGACCCTTACTTCATTATTGAGTTTTTTCAGGACAGCATTTCTCTGTAGCTCTGGCCGATGTCAAACTCAACGTATTCACCTGCCTCTGCCTCTTGAGTGCTGGGACTACATATCTGGTAGTATGTTTAATTTTGTCAACTCTGTGGCCAAGATCAAATAAAGACCATTAACTCTCAGGCATTTTTCTATGGGGCTGCAGGTAGCTATGCAGATAGGGCAAATTTGGCTGATATCCTGCAGTTGCCATCTGCCTGATTTTTTTTTTTTAAAGATGTACTTATTATGTATACAATGTTCTGTCTGCATGTGTGCCTGTCAGCCAGAAGAGGGCACCAGATCTCATTATAGAGGGTTATGAGTTGCTGGGAATTGAACTCAGGATCTCTGGAAGAACAGCCAGTGCTCTTAACCACTGAGCCATCTCTCCAGCCCCATTTGCCTGACTTTTGACACAAGGTGCCTCACTGGTCTGGGACTCACTAAACAGGCTAGACTAGCTGGTCGGTGATACTCCCCAGCACTGAGATTTCTGACACAGACAATGGGCCCAGTGCAATTAAAAAATATTATCATTGTATGCTTATGTGTGCATGTCCATGCTAAAGAGTACATGTAGAGGTTAGAAGAAATGAATTTAAGTTTTGATTTCTTGTTTTTTCAAGATAGGGTTTTTCTGTGTTAGCCTTGCCTGTCCTGGACTCGCTTTATAGACCAAGCTGGCCTCAAAATCACAGTAATCCACCTGCCTCTGCCTCCCAAATTCTGAGATTAAAGGCATGCACCACTACGCCACCTTTAAAAAAAAAAAAAAAATATATATATATATATATATATATATATATATATATATATATATTTTTTTTTTAATGTAAAGGAGTGCTCTATCTGCCATGTCCACTTGCATCTCAGAAGAGGGCAGCAGATTGTTGTAAGCCACTGTGTGGGTGCTGGGAATTGAACTCAGGACCCCTGGAAGAGCAGACAATGCTAGTAACCATCTCTCCAGCCCCAAACTTCCTAATTCTACTTCATTAAAATTATGAGTAGCTTTCATTCTCTTTCAAATGGAAAACTCGAGAGGAAGTAGCTCAGAGCAGCTAAGATGTTTAAAAGGCAGAGTAAGTGAGATGCAATGGTGCATGTCTGTAATCCCAGCACTTGAGAAATGTGGGTATGAGCTCAAGGCCAGTTTCAGTTACATAGTGAGTTTGTGGCCAGCCAACCCAGGCTACAGGGTTAATTAAAAACAAAAGCATAATATCCAGCCCTGTTTGTGTGGTGATTGTCAGTTTGAGGTTAAACTATGAAGGAGAGCACAGACTCCAGTCAAACTGTCCTAGGCAGACTTCCCATTTTCCCAGGAACTGTTATTTTGGATTCACATTAACTTAAGACATGTTACAGCCTTGGGTTTGGTTGTCAAGAAACAAACTTTATTAATAATTCCTTATGTAACGAGAAGCTGAAATTCAATGGCTAATTCATGCCGATATACACATTATCTTGTTCCATTCAATTATCCACAAGAGTTCTGAACGTTCCAATTCCACCATTCATAACAAATTGGTACTCCAGGGAAGTCTTCTCAATCAAGGAAAGCTACGCACTACCAGGCCAATCAAGTTACACAAACTACTACATGGACTTGTCAGTTGGAGAATTTTATGTGAGGCTTCCTCTCAAAACTCAGAAACAAAAGCAAACTACAGAGTTCATAGGGTTGATTTTGAGATTACCGAATTGCAGTGAATAAATGAAGTCAGCTTTATGTGAACAGAACTGCTCCTACCCATGCAGTCTTGGGCATGTCAGCACACCTCTAAAATATGCCAGGCAGGAGAGAGAGTGAATTACAGAGCAGGAAAGGGGGCTGGGTAAAATCCAAAACTGGAATAAAGGAACATATTCACAGAATGTAATACCACTAAGACAGATGTTTCCAACAAGCATCTGGCTTGGCTTCCATCTAGGCCAAAGTTGCCCTGCAACTGTCTGTTGACCTGTCCTACAGACAGGCCTGCATTCTAAACACACACTGAGCACTGCGGAAAAACAGGAATGCACTCTGCCTTTTGCCGGTGCTGATGTTTCAACCTGCCTACCTTAAACCAACAGGCACAGAATTTAACCCAATCAACTCATGGTTTCCCAGCGTAGGCTTTGCTGATTCCTTCCCTGTGAAAACAGGGTGAGTGGATCCCTACTGCTCCTGAGAGGGAAATTGCTGAATCAAGAGAAATACCAAGTCAAAGGTTTCTAGGTACAAAAAGCTTCTAGATTTATCTCAGCAAAAAATCCTCGGAATACTCTGGCAAACTGAGTCAACTTTTCAAGTACTTTTTTGCTTAAGTAAGATTGGGAATAACTTAGAATCATTGATCCAAGCATGGGTGGTGGAGAACGGACTAATTTAAAGCCAGCCCAATTTCTTGTTATACAGCACAAGACCAAGTCTCAAAAATCCCAAACCAGAAACTTTGCTCTTTCTAAGATGTTATCTAAATAAACCATCTCCATAATGCAGGAACCTAAGTTATCAACAGACCATGTTCTACCCATGCATATACAGGCAGTGGCATATTCTTCAGGCTGGCTTTGGAATAAAATCAGAATTTAAATTCTAAGAAAATACGCTTTCTTGAAACCTCTTAAGGCAAGGTATTTGGTAACTAATAAAAACATTTCAAACTGGCTCTTTAGAGTAAATCCTAACTAGTCCTATTTTTAGTTCAAAGGGGACAGATAGGTCCAAATGTCTGGGAGGTCTGTGTAATTACTATCTGTTGGCACAGGTGTGAGCTCATGACATTCCTGAAGAAAACACCCAGCACCATGGAAGACATCTTAAAAGGCTGAGTATTCTAGTACTAGGAAAGACTTTAACGTGTACCCAGGACCGGCACCACCGCCTTCGCTGCTACTATGCGCTCCTAGGAGACACGCAGGGCCTTACCCAGCAGTGGGCACTGACACTGAATTGTAATGCAGGCCTCGAAGGCTTCCACAAACAAGCGCTCCTTTGCTTTGGTTCTGAAAATAGCATATGTTAGTAGCTAAGGCAAATATTTAGGAAGCACATCTTGATTTTGGAAAATTAGCGAGAGGTAGACAGGAAGCCTCTGATTATAATGTGCTTTTGCAGAAAGGTCGAAAACCTAGGGAAACACACCTTAGAATGAATCACTCTTTTATAGGACAATGTAATGTTTTTTAATATTTTCAAGTATTAAAAAAAAACTCATTAAAAATCTATCACCTTAACAGTACTTTGCACATGTGAAATCTCATACCTAAGTTTGATACTATTTTGGTTATTTATGGCTACTTACAAGACTCACAACAGAATGTCCATTTATTGAGTCTTTTTTCTTTGGTAGAGTCTGATGGGACCATGCAGATGGACTATTTTATGCACACAAGGTCGTTCAAGCAAATCATGGTGATATGAATTATGATGGTTTTCCGTAGAGGAAATATAAGAGGATTCACACACTTCCCCCATTGTGGTTTTAGCAACTTGTTCAGAAGTTGAAAGAGTTTGAATATTTCACACAATCCTGTAAAAATCACAACTGACTGCCTTTTAATAAATAGTCATTGTAAAGAATTACATTTACAGAGTGAAAAGTGAATACATAGCATTTCAAAGTCAATTCTGGAAGTACTAAGTGTACTGATCCACAGCATATACACTATCTGTTTAACTGTCCGTCATTAGCACCAATAAAGATTCAACAAAATTACCTTTATTCCCATATCTAAAACAAGCAAAAAAAAAAAAACCAAAAACAGAAAACAACACATTTCTGAAAACCCTTAAGTGAAGTTTAACTATAGTCCCAGACCTTAAATATTCACATTGTTTTCTATGTCATACTGAAAATAAATTCACTACGTCTCTGGATACTCTTACAAAAGCTGATTAAAATTCCTGGCATCACTCCCAATGATACAGTAGCACGACCACCCCATGTCAGTTCACATGATGCTCTGTTGAGGTTTCACATCTAAATCACCACCAACAAAACCCTTCCCTCCCTCACCTTGTACTCTGTTTAAATGCTATGCTAGTTCTTGGATATGTACCACAGTAAAACTGTAACTGCATCAGAATCGCCATGTTTATGATACAATAGTATACCACATAGCAACATAAATCACATAGGTAACAAAGATCACTGATGCAAGACAAGACCAGAGTGAGGACTAACCTATTAGGCTGAGTACCCACAAAGAGGCTCCTGGAATCCCAGGTTCAAATAATATTGATAAAATAACTAACAATTTTTCTTTAAAAAACAAACAAACAGCTACTGACAAATTAGGTAATTGCTAAATAAAAGTAGAGTACAAGGCTCAACTCTAATATTTACAACAACATACTGAATAAAGTTACAATTGTGCACAGATCAGTGGCTTTATAACAAAACAGTTCATATACAGAGGAAAACTTGTGATTCAATACAAGTTGAATCTGACCCATCTTAAGAGACCCAACAGCTAAGACTTACCACAGAAATAAATTCAAGATTAGGTAACAGACAAGAGCCATTACTATTGGTGCTTACACCAAAATTTAGACAAGTTAGTCTATCCCCTGACCAGGCGTCAGGTGACAGCGCAAGCTTTACCTCAATGAGAACCTACTAAGACGTGCAAATGAATGTTAAACCTCCAGCAGCGGCTGGCCTGAGGCTGGCCCTTTTCCTTACATTTTCCTGATAATGACCATAAACTATAAATACAGGTACAATGCACAGTCAGCAACTTTTCTTTTTATTTATTGTTAGAATATAAAAGAATCAAGAGAGCATAGGTTTAATTTCATTTTTATAAGGAAGACTGCATTTACCTGAAAAAGAAATATGGGGTGTCTCTCTCTCTCTCTCACACCCACCCACCCACCCACACACACACACCCACACACCCTTCTATCCCCACGGGAAGAGTAGATTCAAGATTATGGTGTCACTGCAAATGCTAAAGGAAAAGTGATCCCTGTTCACTGTTAGACTCCATAGTGTCAAAGTTCTTGAAGAAATGGACCATTCTTCACTGGGAGCTCCTGTGAGTTAAGTCACAGTCATCCTCATCTCCATTATTAACTGCTCTTCTATAGCACTGCAACAAGCCAACATACATTTAAATGCACTTCACATCAAGAGTATGTAAACTTTATTATTTTTTCCTCTTCCAGCCTTCAGAAATCAGGGGCTGATTCTACAGCCAATCTGGTCGGAACCTCTGAAGGCAAACTGAGTGTTTCCCAGTGTTAAGAACCACCTGTGGCACCGCATCCCCGTCTAGTAGTGAAGTGTCCCCTCAGCGGCTTCCAGTAAGGCCTAGAGTTTAAGGTTAACATAAAAAGTGCCACTTGTGTTTTAATTAGTGATGGACTCTGACAAGAGAAAATAAAGTTATTCTGTATATTGTTATACTTACAAGCAGCTCCAATCCTGAGTATTTATGGTAATAGCTAAACATACAAAAATGTATGTACATTTTTCTCCACTTTCTTGTAAACAGTTGTCAGTATACTGTTTTATCCCTTTATCACTGAGACATGCAAACCATACATACAAGTATAAATACACAAAAGAAAACATTTGACATTCATTCAAAGCCAAGCAACAACAACAAAAACCCAGCTATAGTATTCAAATCATAAATAACAAAAGCTTGAGGCAGCTTAGGTTCCTAGCAGCAGCCAGCCATTCATCCTAATGTTCTCAGCTGCATCTTCCATGCGTTTACAGTCCTGGTAACACTATCGTATGTGGAGATAGACTTGTTTACTATCATCTCTTCTTTCAGAATGAAGAACAAAGCAGCACTTACAAATACGGAAGCAGTGGCACCACTGCTGGACCAGGAGGGAGTTTTCCATTGCAACCATTTTTAAATTAAAAAGGAAAGGAAAAGTTGACCTAGACAAATGATTACATATTCATTCCTTGGGCACTTAGCAGCGAGTCCAGCATGTCGAATGTGTCTTTGTAGTCCATATGCTGGCTGCTTGTACTGTACTCGTGATTGGCCTCAGGACCGTGGGGCTCCACTGGTTTCTTGTCCAGTTTCACGAGGGTGCTGAGATGTCCGTAGCCCACCTGGTATGTGACAGGGGGAGGAGGGGGTAAGGGATGGTTAAAAACAGAGCTGTGAGAGGATAGATACTGCTTAACAGAGGAAGAACTAGATGAACTACCTGCACTTTTGGAACTTTTGCTCATTTTGGAGTGGTGGTTGTGGGAGGCGTCGTTGATATGCAGCTTCTTCCTTGCACTGGAGGCGGAGGAGCTGCCTTCTGGGGCCAGGCCCACAGGACTCCTCAGCCCAGTGGGTGGCATTCCGTCAGCAGCATGCTTGCTGACTGAGCTGTGCATGTGCAAATGCTTGTGGCTGCTGTGGTGGCGGTTGGCAGGGTGGTCCCTGTGCTTCTCCTTGTGGTCTCTGCCGATATGTGGGCTCGGGTGCTTGCTCTTCCCACTGCCTTCGTCAGAAGAGCTGTGTCTTTCAGAGGATGACACTTTGATCTTCATCTTCAGCTCCTCTTTACTGGGGCCTTTATCCGGGGGTGGGATGGGAATCCGTAGCTTCAGCGATCCACTCCTCTCCTTTTTCTCTGCCAAGTGTTTTTCTGGTTTGTCAGAGTTGGCGAGGGGAAGTTTCATTTTAATGGGAGAAGTGACAGAACCGCCTGCAACTGCCTGAGCTGGCCCGTGTTTGTGCTGCTGTTCTGCATGGGCAGTTATATAATGATCCCTTGTGTCCAGGTCAAGGGTTTCCAGCTTCCGCTTTTCTCTGTACTTGTCTAAAGACATTTTCTGAGGAACCACTCCAGGAGTAGCAGGTATGGGCCCATGGTGTTTACTGCTTCCAGCTTTGTGAGGATATTCTTGCTTAGCTGATGAATGATCAGCAATTTTGTCCGGCCTGTGATGTAATCCTGAATGCAGTGTCATTGAAGGTCCCTGCTGGAAACTGATGTATTGGCTCCCAGAGATAGTGGCCTCCTGTTTCTGTGTGTACACTGGGTCTGTCCTGGCTGAATCTGGATGCTGAGGCCATTCTTGGTGTGATGACAAACTGTACGAGGTGCTGGGCATTCCTGCTGCTAGCACTGATAAATTATCAGATGCACGGTTGTCTTGAACAGAAGTATTTGCTGAATTTAGAGGTACTGGAGCGGGGAACGCTGATGTTGATGGTTTCTGAAAACTTGGATTGGAAGGTGCACCAGTGACACTATCTACTAAAATGGAATTCTGGACCAAAGATGAACCAAGCAGTGGTGTCTCTGATACTTGACCATCTACTTTTGGTTTCTTAGCCATAGCCTAGTTAAATGAGAAACAGAAGAAACAATGACAGCAAAGGCATTTAACACACATTTTCTTTGCTTGTAAAATTCTATAGAAGTACATGGGAACAAAACTACCCGTACCCAATGTTCTATGGCAGTAATGGAACGCAACAGAAGGTGCTAAGGCTTGAGAGTTAGATAGTTACACCCTAACCTAGGACTTGAGATGTAACTTGTATAGGCTTTAGCCTCACTTGAAATTCCCTTGTAAGGAAATTTCCCCATCATGACTGAGAATTAAAAAAATAGAAAGAGTAAAAAAGAAAAGAAAAAAAGAAGTCCATTGGATATAGGAGCTGAGCCTATGTGTGGTACAATGGGCTGAGAGAAATGGTGCAAAGTACAGTACTGTTTAAATACTTCAACTTCAAATAGTTTGCTAGATGAGTGACAAATTGATATTTTATTAATTAAATCCTGCCAATTCTCTTACCCTCCAGTTTCGAATCCTCTTCAACCTACTAGGCGTTTTCTCCAATATTTGTAGAAATTCATGTGTTAGCTCTAAAAATAAAATGTAAAATTAAAGCTTAGACAATGCCTTTACGATGTGAACTTCTCTCAAGTGAGCAATATTTAAAAGGGGTCCTAAGAGTTCACCTATCATCCCTACGTGTCTCTATATTTACCCCTTTCATTGTTAACTTCTTGTTCAGTCTCTAGGATACACAGAAGTGGATACAAATATGAACTGTTATTTCAAAGCTGAAGTCATTAAAAAAAGACCCCTCCTAGCATTTCATTTACTTAGAAAATAAAACTCGGCCGGGTGGTGGTGGCGTACACCTTTAATCCCAGTACTCGGGAGGCAGAGGCAGGCAGATCACTGTGAGTTCAAGGCTAGCCTGGTTTACAAAGTGAGACCGGGACAGCCAAGGATACACAGAGAAACTCTGTCTTGAAAAACAAAAACAAACAAACAACCCCCCCCAAAAAAAACCCAAACCAAAACAAACAAACAAAACAAAAAGAAAGAAAGGAAGAAAGAAAGAAAGAAAGAAAGAAAATAAAACTCCTGAGGGGCATGGGAGTGGGAATATCTACCAGGCAAACAACACAGCAATATTTAATGTAGAAAAGATCCACCAATGGGTTCTTTAAAATTAACAGGCAGAGGGCCGGGCGTGGTGGCGCACACCTTTAATCCCAGTACT
This sequence comes from Acomys russatus, assembly GCF_903995435.1. Classification (NCBI taxonomy): domain Eukaryota; kingdom Metazoa; phylum Chordata; class Mammalia; order Rodentia; family Muridae; genus Acomys; species Acomys russatus. Next base: position 27,372,437 of record NC_067142.1, on the reverse strand, counting down.
CGGGAGGCAGGGGCAGATGGATCGCTGTGAGTTCAAGGCCAGTCTGGTCTATAAAGCGAGTCTAGGATAGCCAAGGCTACACAGAGAAACCTTGTCTCAAAGAAAAACAACAACAACAAGACAAAAAACAAAACAAAACAAAACAAACCCAAAAAATTAACAGGCAGAGCCAGGCGGTGGTGGCATACTCCTTTAATCCTAGCACTTGGGAGGCAGAGGCAGAAGGAGCTCTGTGAGTTCATGGCTAGCCTGGTCTACAAAGTGAGTCCAGACAGTCAAGGCTATACACAGAAACCTTGTCTCAAAAAACCAAATCAAACCAAACTAGGCCGAAGTTTGAAAAAGAGGTATTTATTTGTATAGTACCAAATGTGTTTCCCCAACACGCTTAGTTATAAAAAGAAAGAATGGCTTTACAAGGGAGAACTCAACAACAATACCACTGTTACTGTGGCTAGCACTAAGTGAACATGGTTCCCTGCTTTGAGAGGCAAGCAGGAAACAACTACTTCTGCAGCATTCTTGCCAAGAACACTTAATCACAATGATGAGAAAATATCAGACAAATAGAGAACTACTTTGTAAAGTCACTTATTCTTCAAATCAGGAGAGACTAAAAAGCAATTGATCCCTAACAGCCTGGAGGTGATTACCTGCACATTTCAACTGGATACATAAGACCCTACACCAGAGAAAATGGGGAGATCTGAACACAACCAGGCTTAACCAGTAGCATTATACCAGTGCTAATATTCTAATATTTTGTTGTTGTTTTTTTCGAGACAGCCTTAGCTGTTCTGAACTCACTTTGTAGACCAGGTTGGCCTCGACCTCTGAGATGTGCCCGCCTCTGCTTTCCTGAGTGCTGGGATAATAGGTGTGCTCCACCATGTGGGCTTACTTTCCTAATCTTAATTAAGTATTATTTAAGGTATCAACAACAGAAATTAGGTAAAGATATCATAAGGATTCTGTAAGTATTTTAGAAATTTCTTTAAGCTTAAAATTATTTCAAGGCTAAATGTTTTTTTTAAAAAAAAAGAGGAAGAAGACATTCAGAAGGCAGAGGCAGACAGATCTCTTAGTTTGGGGCTAGCCGGGTCTACAGAGCAAATTCTAGGACAGCCATGGCTACACAGAGAAACCTTGTCTCGAAAATCTTAAAAAAAGGAAACTCCACCCACACTTACACTGCCCAGCAATTAATGCTATACCAGTAAATTACTCTAGTCAGAATTTTATCTATTATCTTAAGTTTGGGATTATAACGAGGTGACCACTGCTCCAAAATTGCATATGTTAAATTATAATTTTTATCACCCAAAATTCATTATTAATAGTCATTGGCAAACATGTCAAGTGAGCCAGATATCATCTGTATTAACCATGTCAAGTCAATCTGACACAATGGGACCAATTACAGAGACTGCACATTGACTGATTTTTGGTGCAAATAGCAGGCTTTCCTGTCACCTAGCCTAGGTAAATGTTAAGACTCACAGAAACAAGTAAGATAACAGAGTATGTCTCAGTGCAGAACATACAAAAAATTATTTCAGTATCACTAGATACAGAGCTATCTAAATGTCATCATGAGCATGACAACAAACCAAACTCAGCCTGTGAGGTGATGGGGTGCAGCTCTGTGGTAGAGTACTTGCCTAGCACTTATGACACTGGGTTCAATGTTCAGCACCCCAGACAATGATGACTATACCACCACCACCACCAAGATCTGTCAGCAAAAATTGTGCTAAAAACCACCCATCAACGAAAGTCTAAACCAGCCATGAGTTTTAGATGAACTTCCTCAGTAATTTCAAGATTGTTTCCTGCTTGTCTCACTTGTTGAGACAAGTCTGGATAAAATAAAATCTAATGCTGAGGCCTCCATTTCCTCTTTTGAAAACAACTTTTCACCCTATTCCAGCAGATGTAGCAAATACTCAGATACTTTTGGGTCCAGTGAGGATGAAGGTGTCTTGCCTCAAATTTCATCTGCATACAAGCAAAAACGCAAACTTTCTTCTTTCTTTCTCAAGCATCCTATTTTGTCACATTTTGTAATAATCCATTAATGTAAATAAAGACATGCATTATAGAGGTCTAAAACAGAGGGACTAAGTAGCCTAGGCTGGCCTGGGATTATAACTTTAAAATGACTTTTCTGGCTGCACACCTCCTAGGGGTTTGGATTTCTGCCAGCACTCCCTACTGAGGTCTTTCTCCCTTAGAGGTAACTTCAGAAGAATGAGAGATAAATCACTACCCCTGTGTACACAACCACACTCACATGCAGAGAACCTTATAACTAGGCCGATGCTTGGGGATCAGTTATTAAATGAGTGGACTCAGGAAGTAATAATAGTAGAAGTATTAGCAACCACGTCAAGATAACAAATCACAACAGAAACCAGGCTACTGTTCTAATGAGTTTCAACTTCCAAATCAATAATGAACCTATGCAGAATAGAAATGAAGGAAAATACAGGTGGCTCTTATGTCAATAATAACAAGCTCAATAAAGTAACTGTACATGGGACCTAAAAGGCAGATAACTTATAATGTGCTAAGGTGAGACAGTGATATAGTACCCTGATTTTTCAAGGTATAGGACAAAGGGAGCAAATGAGAAGACCCTAAGTGGTTTTTTAGATTTGCTTTCCTCCAAATAAATGGGGTAAACAAAAACAACAAACAAAAAAACCTTAACCATTTAAAAACAGCATGTTAAGTACCAGTAGCACAAATATGTCTGTGTATAATATATAATACATATATTTCCATCCTCCAGTTAGAATAAAAAGGAGTTTTTGTTTGTTTTAAAGTATGATTTACAAGTGGGGCAGGCTAACCTTAGCCAGTTAGGGAAGTATGGCCTGCAACCCACAAGGCTATGGTATACGCACGGACTGACCACAGCTGGCCACTGTATACTTTCCACAAAGGAAGGAGTAATGCTTACCATCTAGCAGCTCCAGGGTAACTGTAGGGTCCACATACTCCCACCAGTGCTTTCCATCTGTTGACACAGGGATCTCCCAATTGGACCATTTGCAAGCCAAATGAATGCACACACATGCTATCACTGTGGGTTTGTACTGAAGACAGAAGGTCGTAAGATGCAAACTGGTGTAGAGCAGATTTAAAAGTGGAGGACCACAGAAATTCAAAATATGTAAAACAAAGAAAAATATTTGCCAGTAAGACAAAAAGCAAACATAAAATCAGAAATGTTTTTCTTTACATAATAATATTCTATTAAATTAAGAGCTAACATTACTGAAAATTATAATAAGTCTTTATAGGTCATGAAACACTTCCCTCATTTTCACTCCTCCACAGTATATTAATTTATTTACATAATTAATACTAATAAATTTTGTTTTAAAACCTAGCAAAGTATTATATAAAGGGGAGAGTATATTTACAATAATCACCATATACAAAATATAACCTTTTAAACTGTTTTAGTGGTAATCTTGGTTCTTTTTTTTTTAAGCATTATGGCAAAAATGTAAAAACTTTATAAAACAAAGCAATTTCAATGTCACAATCAAGATTAGACCATTTGATGTGGCTTAATGGACCAAAATACCCCCAAAACCAAAAACTTTCTTAGTAAATCAGAGTTTTCAGTCTTCGTTCATGTATTTATTTCTGTGTCCAGCAGAGTCTCAAGGAGAACTTACCTTATGCCAAAAAATTTCAAGGCTCAAAATAGCTCAATACTCATAAATACTCTTTCTCATCATGTACCAAAAATTGGGCATGTGACATTTCACAGGCTAGCTTTTCTAGTAAAGTTTTTTGAGACAGGGTTTTATATAGCCCAGATTGGCCTCAAACTGAAATTCTGATCTTCCTGTCTCTACCTTCCAGTGCTGGGACAACAGGCATGCTATCATGCCCAGCTGATTAACCAAAGTTTGGATAATCCAAAAAGCTAGCTTGGTTCCTATTTCCACAGTGCACACACTTAAGAAACTTTGCATCTTTCATATCAACCCAAAACAGAATTATACATTCATTTTAGAACCTCCTTCAAACTATTCTTCTAGTTTAGAATAGATGAAACATTTACTGAATAGCCATAAACAAACACTACATTTTTACTTTATATAAACGGAAAAACAGGACTTTTAAAATAAAGACTATCTCTGCAAACCTAGGCACTGATAACAATTGACTACTTCTAATTTACTATTTGGAATATCATCTGGAACAAGCCCAAAATTACATAAATTTTACTTAAACTTTAACAATTATTTTAAGACTGGATCAATGTGAAAAAAAAAGTCATTTAACTATAATTGTAAACTAGAAATAGCTTTATACTTACCAAGTTTCTAGGTTAAGTTTAGCTCTGTGTAATCTTTAGCTGCTATTCAGGCTACCAAGTTTAGACTTATGCACTCACAAATCGAGAATATGCCACCAGAAAGCACCACTACACTTCACAGTGTGCATTTAACCCCTCTGTGCCCAAAGTCCCTTGTACAATACACCGCAAAGCAACCAGGAAGGTACCACCACAGTAGATGGTCCAGTCTCCTGTTGCAACAAGGGCAAGAGACACGTTGAGGGGGCCCTGCATTAAAGGAAGCTATAGTGTGCTACAACAGTGCAACAAAGAGGGTCAGGATAACAACCTGTTGGTAGCCATGAAATAGGATGTCTGTGCCAAATCCTTGCTTGCTGTAAGAAAAGAAAGAAGAACGAAGACAGTATCATCAGCTTCGACATGTAAACACCACAAAACTCTCAATACAACAAAACAGCAAAGATTTGTACACAAAAAGTAAATTTTACTTACTACTTACAAATATCACAAGAGCGCCATCATTTTCTATACTACTGAAAATCTTCAACAACATTCACTCAAATGTTTCTTGCTATCCCCCATAGATCTGAGAAACAAGCCGATTTGCTTTTAGCTAGCCAGTTACAAGGGCTAAACTTGTTACTAAGTTAAGCATCTAGTCAGCTAAAAGTTGAAATAAAGCATTCTCCTGGATTTAAAAAAAACAAAAACAAAAAACAAAAAAGAAGAAAAGATTTTTGAAGTCTAATACAAAACACAAAGAGTTGTCTGCCAAATTTAACCCTGTTATCATATTTAAGCTGACTTAAATGTTTCCTTCCAAATGGAACAAAACAACCCCCACCCCAAACTTAAGAGCACAAATCTCAGTTCTTTATTGCATTATTACATATTAACTGAATATAGGAAGCTCCACTGTACTTTTTTTTTTATACATTTAATGTTTTTTTTTTTTTTTTAAGATTTATTTATTATGTATACAGTGCACATCAGATCACATTATAGATGGTTGTGAGCCACCATGTGGTTGCTGGGAATTGTACTCAGGGCCTCTGGAGGAGCAGTTAGTGCTCCTAACCACTGAGCTATCTCTCCAGCCCCACTGTACTTGTTTTTAACTTACAGATCTGATTAGCGATAAAACACAGAAAGATGAATATTCTAAGGGGAATGCTTCCGACACTGGTCCCCAACAGGAAAACAGCTTTTAACTAGTTTCTTAAGACACTAAAACAGTTTCCCGTGCCCTTCTCCTATCCCATATTCTTCCCAGAGATTTCATAAGCCCCCACCCCTTCTGTTCAAAATCACTGTTCGCCTAGCTTGGCAGCCCCAGCCCCACCCTCCCTAGCCCCCAGATTCCTTCCCCTCCTAGTTTCACTCTTGGCACCTGTAATCCCTGCTGCCCCATGTGATCATCAAGGGAAGGTTTAACAAAAGGGATTGGGTCTGGCAGAGCTGTGCTAAGAAGACTGTCAGAGCACCAGAGGTCTTGGAGGCAGTGTGACTTAAGTATGGTATTCTTTCCTGGTGGGGAGGGAAGGAGAAATCAGAGTGAAAGTTCCCGGGTAAAATGACAACAGCCAATTCTGCAGCAAAGTAGCAAGTGCCTCATCTGGAGTGGGATGTGAGGGCTTTACATAAATAGTAGCTACCCACCACCACCAAACAAACAAACTCCCCATAAAAAAAAAAAAACCCACTCAACTGTGGTATCATGTTTTGCAAGGACTGTATCTAAATTCAATGAACAAAAAGTGTTCTTGTTAGTTCAAAGTTATAACAGAGAAAAGGAAACAGAGACACTAATGATGATGAAAGAAAATCTTTAAAAGGAGGAAGTGCAGCCATCTCAAAGTGGAGTCAAAGGAACACACACACACACACACACACACACACACACACACACACACACACACTCTTTGTACTCAAAGTTTAAGACATCACACTTTAACAGAACAACATGAAATAATAATTTTTAAAAATCAAATTTAGTTTTCACTAAGTGTTAGTTTACAATCCAGCCATATTTACTAAGGCAATACATATGTACCTTTGCTAAACACATACTAATGTCTTTCTTCATTAGGCCCTTGACATGGTTGGCTACCTTCAAAGATTAGTTCATTCGTTCAAGTTTTCTGTGAGACCAACTTACAAGCTTTTCTTCTTAACTCAATGTGTATGACTAGCTGCTATTTGATTCTGTACCTTACTGTAACTAGGGAAGAGTGTGTGTATGACTGCGAATAACAGGAACCACAATTAAAATACTGTGGTTTACAAAGTGACTCACTGGCAATGTATGATCCTCAGATTAAGAAGTTCAAGTCTTAGAATTCTACTTTGTTAGCAAGGATGCTGGTTATGTTGTTATCAAGACTCTAGGCTTGCTTTCCAATGTTACCATTAGCAAAGTAAAATGCTATGTAGATGAGCGCGTGCGCACAGACACACACACACACACACACACACACACACACACACACACCACCACCACCAACAACAACAACAACAACAAAAACCCCAATGTCTTTAAAAGTGTTACCCACTTTATTTAAAAATAAACCTTAAAAATCCTGCAAGTAAGAGACCAAACCCACAGAATTTTATTCTCGAAAAGACACAAAAAGCACAGGAGTGGCCCCCAGAGTCTATGATGTGCCCATAAGCAATCCAAATAGGCACCAGAGAAGCAATGCTGGCAATCTGTGGGAAGGGTTCTCATATCACAGATACAAAGGGCTCTTGCTTACGTAAGGTGTAAAGTGTAGTAGATATGCTTTGGTAATTTTCTCCATTACCATACAACAGCAACCAAATGCACTTGGAGAAACACAGAAGTAGATGGCTAAGATACAGAACACTGTTTCAAAATGACATAAAAACCTTGTTCATAAAACCCAGCAAAAGATTAGAAGAATACACAACACCCATCCACACCAATTCTAGAGAAGAGAAAGCATCAACTTATCCACATGGTTGAGGGACCACTCACCTCTTACTAACTGGGTGCATTTCACTACATCTGTGTGTGGGTGTTCAATGGTGATCTCAAAACCTGAAATGAAAAGCACTTTTTTTCCCAACTACTTACCACTACAATACTTGCCTGAGCAATGAGGCTCATCATAAAATCACAAATGTCTAATACACTCTTCAGTTTCAAGAGAAATCCAAAGCCAACATTAGAGCTTCCTTCTCATTGCTGACACATGTATTACCCTCCAGAAGAAACGGTAACTACTTTCTTATTTCTCAACAGGAAAACAGAAAATTATTTAAACAACAAGAACAGTGTGATCTAAAATTTAGGATTTTAATTCACCCGGGTTTATGTTAAAATCATCAACTAATTATATCATGGCCACAGTTTATGGATTATCTCTCTTTAACATCTAAAAATCTTTGCTTCAGAAGATGTAAAAACATTTCTCATAAACATACCTGCTGCCAAGAGCAGAATCAAAGAATTCTGCAGCTCTCTGTCTTATTGTTAAATCAAAGGGGTACAGCTACATCTCCTAAGGGAAGTCATACAGACAGTGGGCTACACAGGCAGTTTCTAATATCTTCAAAAATCCAAGGGAAAAAATGTTGGAAAGCTGTCAGTGAATATCAAATCATCTCTTACATATGGCAGGATTTTTGCTTTTAATATCTAGAAAACTGAGTAAAAGTCTACACAAATGAGTAATCACAGTTTACAAAGGTGTATTTTATTTATATCTCTCCTGTAATTAACTAGCAAAGTAACATTTCAAGAGACCTGTTTTCTAATGTGTCTTTAAATACTATGCATTCACTCTCCATGCGTAAGTAAGAATGTGTCGTAAGGCACACATACTGTGCAGTGACTACTAGTCTGTGGTACTAGGGATGGAACATGACCTCAGGAGCACACAAAGTCAAGAGTTCTTTCTGACTCTCATCTTCAGCTCCATGTAATGCCTTTGTACCATAAAAATAAGTTTGTTTTATAATATAACACAGTAATCTTAAACAAACTTTTGTAACTTTTCAGAAATTCATGTAAATTTTATACTCAAGATAATCACATGACAGATAGACTCAGATACAATACACTTTTACAATAAAAATATGCCACCACACATAACTGCATTCATATTTCTTTTTTTAAGACAGGGTCACTCTATAGTCTTGGCTGTCCTCAGACTCAGAGCCGCCTGCCTCTGTTTAGTGCTAGGATTAAAGGCATGTATTACCACTCCTGCTTGTACTTGTATTTCTATTCAACATTTTAGAATGGAATATCAGTGAAATAAAAACAAAAATGTGCTATATAAAGCAGTCTCTATCCCATATATGCAGGATCGAAGTATGACTGGTAAGGAAATCGTCCATATCTACAAAGGTGGTCAGAATCCTGTAGTTAGAATCTGGTCTCCCAGGAGCGCAGATTTATCTGACCTCCACTTGCTAAGTTCCTCTCTAAGGAACACTTAACTTTAGATTTTTGTCTCAGTCTGCTTGTTAGCAAAGCTCCCTCAATTATTAAATTGTATTACAGAAAATATTTGTACACACTACCACCTCTGTACAAAGACCATTTCACATCACTGTGCAAGAGAGCTGCTACTGTGGAACCTGTCACACTGAGGCCACAGACACCACTCAACTAAGCTATGCCAAAAGAAATTTCAGAAAAATGGCTTCTTAGGATAAGCAATACTATTTCATTCCAAGTTTTAAACAACTTTCTTCAATAAGAAGCTATTCAAAAATTTTTTTTTTTGCTTAGCATACTGCATTAGTGAACACAAAATGATATGAGCACATACCCAGTGTTTGTAGCATTATGGTTTCAAGTAAAACCAGCTCTTGAGTCTGCTGAAGATAAGCCTGTCAGATAAAAATGATATTAGATATTTAGAATACACACAACATGAAGAGAGTCCTGGACTGTTACTGTTTGACCTCATGAGGATTACAGAACAGCAGTTGCTTACTAATAGGAGTCAAAGAGAGTTGGTGTGGTGGTGCACACCTTTAATCCTAGCACTCAGGCGGCAGAGGCCAGCAGACCTCTGTGAGTCTGAGGCCAGTCTGGTCTACAGAGTGAGTTCCAGTATAGCCAAGGCTATTCAGAGAGACCCTGTCTCAAAAAATATTAAAAAACAAACATGCAAACTATAAAGATAGAAAACTATAGCTGCCTCTAAAACAAATATGAGGCAAAGAAACTGAGGCAACAGATGGAACATTCCATTCCTGGAACACTTCTAAGTGGAGCCAATTTTAAAATCGGGTGTAAACAAAGCCGAAGGAACCAATTCAACAGTGGAAACCGGGTGAGGTAGCTGAATAAAAGACCCCACAGTCTATACAGTACCAGCTTCCAGACACTGAGCCATGAAGAGCATTTAACTCAAACCTGCCTTGTCAGAGGAAACGTACCAACGCATGTCTGTGAGTTACTTTAGAATGAACTTCCCCAGAAAAGGCAAACCTTAAGTCTCCTAGATCAATGAATACCATCCATTCACCAGAAAGATAGAAATTGTCACAGAATCTTTCCCCTAAAACCCAGGAACCAGCCTCCCTTTCACAAAGCTGAGAACAAAGCACATAGACATCTTCCTGCCACCTCAGTCTTGAGACCCTAACAACTGACCCAGGTGAGAAGGAAGCAACATGTTGCATAAAAGGTGGTCTTGGATGCTGAGCGTGGTGGCACGTGCCTTTAATCCCAGCACTCAGGAGGTAGAGGCAGGCGGATCACTGTGAGTTTGAGGCCAGCCTAGTCTACAAAGCGAGTCCAGGAAGGCTACACAGAGAAACCCTGTCTCCAAAAACCAAAAACCAAACCCAAAACAAAACAAAAAAAAGGTGGTCGTAGTGCTTACTATACCATTGGCAGGCTGAGGCAGAAAGACTGAGTCGAGGCTAGCCTAGACTACATACGTCTGCTTTAAATGCATGTACATAGATGTTGCATGCCCATTTTTCTGAGAACACACTAAGAGCAGAGTGAAATCATTTTTAATGTCACTGAGCTGATTTTTAAAACATTAGCATGTGCACACTAGTATAAGTGAATTTATTATATTAGTAGAAACTAGGAGAATTACTGTTAAAAAATTACAAATTGCTTATTATTTAATGTACACCTGATATTTTGTTCATTTAAAAACCAGCATCGATGCTGAAATGTATCAATCTTCTATCAGAGGCTAAACTTAGGACTTTAAATTTGAACTAAATCAAATGGAAGTTACTCAATTAAAAGCCTTACCTATGATACTGGAAAAATAACTGCAAAGCCCCATACTTGCAGATCTTACTTTAGGATGTCACAGAACTTAAGGAGAGATTCTCTATTCCTTCCTCTGCTAACAGGTTCACACCTACCAACAAGTCATGGGACCTACCCTTTCCACTGCAGGTGCACTGTGAGGATAAGTCACTGAATTCACAAACATTTCAAAATAGCTGTGAATCAAAGTAGAACAATTCAAAACCTTATACAATTCCGGATGACATACATACTCATGAACTATGCATGAAGCATTCCTGACAGACAGCTGTTGGTTTCAAATTTATGAAGAAAATGAAAACAACCCCTCTGTTTTTACATACATCACATTTTGTATCCAGCAGTGGCTCTAGGGGATGAAGACAAGCGTGTGCTACTTTGATAACATGTTCAAGTTTTCGAGCCTGTTCTTCCACTTTTGCAGCCAAAAACAATGCTGTGGGTGATATTATCTGTAGAAGAGATTTAAAAAAATAACGGTCATTTAAAAGCAAATACATTTTGGGAATAGTCTCTACATCCCGGGATAGGCCAGGTAAAAAAAAGGAATATATTATCATAGCATAAAATATACACTGAGATTGAGGTAAAAAGTAAGATTGATGTAAAAGCTTTGTGTTCCTTGGTGCCAGGGATGGAACCAGAGATTTGCACATGGTTAAATACATGCTTTGCTTTTGAACTGTATATCCCCGGCACGGATCTAATTCATTCTCATTTCTCTCTCTCCTCCCTTAGCCCAGCTTAGCAATGGGGCACACTGTGTGTATTAACTTTAGCGACACTGATGCTAACAAGTTCTTATAACTCAGGACCATAGGACCAGGCAATATTCAAAGTTTTAAGTAATTATTCATTGTATTTATTTTGAAAATATAACAAAAGGGGGAAAGAAAAAGATTTTGACCTTGGTTCACTAAGGAAACTTTAGTATTAGTGTGTACATATTACAGGTAAAGGAAAAAAAAATAACTTGATGCCATGGTTTTAAAACAGGCCAAGCAGAGCACACTGCCTTTTCTTTCTGCTCAGCGCTACTTCTGAGTGCTTACTAAATCCAGCATCAGCTCCCAATGTGTCTGGAAATCATCTTATTTATAGGGCACCAAAAGACTGTATGGGGCATATCACAAAGAAAATTCTGAAAATGAACAGGTTACCCAGAATTTTCATTACTGCTTTTTTAAAAAGGAGAAACCTAATAAAGACTAAGATAACAGAGCCTTTTCTAAAAGGAGATCTGGAAAATAGTGCCCCCAACTCCTCAAAGGATAGTAAGGTAAATTCTTGGGGTAGTAAGTACAGACAGCACTAACGACATAGTCACTGACTATGACAGAGAGATACACGAATTTCAACAACTATCTACTCCTGGGGTCAGTAACGAACCAAGTAATTACTGACTCAGAAACCAAAGAAACTATAAATTCAAATGTTTTTTTAAGAATCTGCACAAAGGAGGTGGCGATGCCTCAGTGGTTTAAGTCACTTGTTACTCTTGTAGAGAACACAGTTCAATTCCCAGTACCCACACTGTGGCTCACAACCGTTTGTAACTACAGTTCCAGGGTTCTGATGCTTTCCTCTAACCACTGAAGGCAGCAGGCACACACATGTGCACAAGCATACATGCAGGCAAAACACTCATACACATTTTAAAAAGTTAAAAAAAAATACACACAAAAGTTTCCCATAGAATGGTAATTTCTAAATGCTACGATGCAGGTACCTATTGTTCAAAAGGCAAATGGTCTGTTACCCGAGGGTCATTCATTCAGAAATGCTGCCATAAGAGAGGTGAGGAAAGAGGCACAAATTATCACCAACAGATTTATTTATGCCTTTAGCAGAAGGAGAAGATATTTGATAGAGCCAAGAATCCTCTCCTGAAAACACTTGAGACTGATGAAATTCATATTGGACTACAGATCAGATCTAAAGGAGGCCTTTTCAGTTTAACTGCATTAGCATGAGAGTAAGTAGAGTAGAAATGACTTTGAGAAATTCTCTTTCTGTAGCAGAACTTTTGAGACAGGATTTCACTATGTAGTCTGAGCTGGTTTCTAAAAGACATCCTCCTGCTTCTGACTTCTGAGTGAAGGATTAAAGGGGTGTGCTACCATATTGAACATAGTTTGTATGTTCAATATCCCTCAAGGTTCATGCACTAAAGGCCTAGAATAGCACAACAGACTTTTAGGTCACCGGAGGGAAGGCCCAAAGGGACTGTGGCCTTTTCCTCCTCATCAATGAGACCAGTAATTTGCTGTGCCTTGAATGTGTTTTCTTTGCCAGAATCCCAAAGCAATGGCATCAGAAACATAAACCTTAAATCTTTTTACAGTAACAGAAAGCTGATTAATACTCATTAGCAACCAGAAATAATGTTATTACGGTAATGTTAAAGAATTTCAAATTATCTTGAGTGCTTTAAGTAAATGAGTCTGCAATCAGCTAAAGCACAGACTGAATCATTCATCTGAATTCCCATTACTTATCACTGAGTAGCTGATTTCAGTGTTTGCCGAGCGTATGATGTGGCCAATGATACCTAAAGGTACCAATATCAAATTCCAAGCACTCCAGATGCCACTCTGAAAACCTACCAGCCATCCATATGGAGGAAATTCAAGAAGTCCGCACTACAACAAAGGTGAGTGCTTCTTCCTATACTCTCATTCACGATCTTGCTCACAATCTAGCTAGGCTAGCCCTCAACTGCTAACACTATCAAGAGGAAAGCAATGGAGATTCAAATAAAAAAGGCCAAGGCAGATTTAACTTTCCTTCCTGGTATCAGCCGTCTGAGGCCTTAAGTTTAAGGTTGACTTTGATCACGCCAGGTTCTACTGTATCCTGTATGGAAGACTGTCTTTTCTGGGTAGCTTAGAAGAATTCCTGAGGTTTTGGGCAACATAAGCATTACTAGCAGCCATGTTTATGTTCAAGGCTGAGTCTGAAAGGCGCCAACATTTTCTGGCACATATAAACATGGTTTAAAGCCAAAGAATTCACAGCATTATTAAAAAAGTACAGATAGTTTGGTTTCTGTGATCAAACAGAAACAGATTCAGTTCACTGGTGAGAGGCACAGGTAGCATTTCAGTGTTCTAATACTTGGTTCAAGAAATCTCCAATTACTCCAGCTAAAGGAAGGGGGGGGGGCAAAGTTTTTAGTCATTCATTCATTTTTTCATTCACTCGTTCACTCATTTGAGACATGGTTCACTACGTAGCTCCAGCTGTCCCAGACCTCAGAGCTCTGCCTGCTTCCTCCCTCAGAGGCATGGCATTAGAGGTGAGCACTGCACCACCATGTTCAGCTTCCCCCGCCCTTTTTAGAATGTCACATTCTCAAGCCAAGACAAATTTTTGCAGAAATGTTAACACACAAATACTGAGAATGAGAGTAGAAGTGATGAAGCCAACTGTAGCCAAGCAGTCAAGATTGTTTCACTGTAATCCCAGCTGTTATCTGAGCAGCACAGGCAAATTATTCCGTGGCTCAGGAAACAATACCTGTTTATACAGCTGTGATAAAAATAAAACCAACTAACATGCACAGCACTTTGGATAGGAACATGACTGAGATATAATGTGGCACCAAACAACTGTGTACTGTGTTAGTTCTGATCTTAAGTTTAAAACAGCTTGCTTAAAATGCCCTTTCTTGCTTATCTTCCTTCAAGTTAAATTCAATTCTTTAAAGATTTGTTGCAGACCTAAGGATATTTAAGCACTGAAATCATAACACTTGACATCACTTCGATGATTCGCACACATACTCTTCTCTCCTCTTGGCATATTCCTTTATGTGTTTTTATGTGTACCTCCTGGTTTGGCTCCTTTCTCTGTTCTCCTCCTACCCATGTCTGGCCTCTCTCTCCTGCCTCTGTCACGGCACCCTCTCAGGGTTGACATTCTTCACTGCAGTGTTGGCTCCAACCTTGATGGTAGTAAGCAAAGCCAATTGAATTAACAGAAGGCTGGGCTGGAATAATTACTAGTTGTTGAAGATGGATGCAATCAGTAAGTTTCAAACAATTCCATTTGGTTCTCATTGATTTAATAGTCTTGATGAGGATAAATGTCATAGCTAAACAAATAGGCTGACTGCGGAAGGTGCCAAAGAGACAAAGGTTTTCATGTCTGCCGAGAAACTAGTAGCAGGCTCACTCTAATTAGTTATATTGTATTTTTAAGCTCTCAGTGTAGGGAAGACATTTCTCCCCTGCCTTTTAGCTAACTGCCCTGTACATTTTCTCATCTCTGCTATTATCAACTGAGACTAGACTAATTTTTTAGTGCCCTTTAAGGAGGCGTCACTAATAAATACCTCGCTCTAATCACAGCTAAAACACGGGGAAAGCACTTGCAGGGGGGAAACTGTATAAACTTCAGGAAAAGTTGGTAAAGGCACACAGGAAGGCCTCAGAGTAAGAGTCAATCAGAAATATTGGAATAAACCAAATGTTCATTGTTACCTCTGGGAAGACTTTAAAGCTGGAATTAATTGAACCAATACATTAGAAAGCAGCTCATGACCTTACTTCTGCTGTATGGAGGCACTGGCAGCAGAGGACCAGAGCACATCAGTGACTCAGTCTAGCACCTTGGTTGTTTTTTCATTAAAGTAATTACACAATATGTCACAAGAAGATTCACATTGGTTTAAAAAAAATCTTCAGCTTAGAACTTACTTCATTTAAAAGTTACTATTCAATACTGTTGAAAAGTAGCACAGAAAATAAGGACTGATGTTTATAGACTGAGCACTATTAAACAATATATTGAATGTGTTATACAATCTGCCATCTGAAAAAGCTGTCTACGGGAAATTATTTCAACACTACAAATCAGCTTCTAAGAAAAATGAAAAATGTTAACTCGCATATTGAAGGCTAGGTGGCATTTCATAGTTGTCTCCTGACAACAGACACAGCGCCTACCAGCCCACAGTTAATGAGCGAAACCGCACAGGACTCAAGGGACAGCTCAGCAGTGTAAGAGTACTGGCTGCTCTTCCAGGAGACTCAGCTTCAATTCCCAGAACCCACATGGTAGCTCACAACAATCTGTCACTCTAGTTCCAGGGGACCAAATGCTCTCTTGTGGCCTCCAGGCACATTGGAGACACATATACACATATGCAGACAAAAATACTCATAAACAAACCAAATAAACAAATCTTAAGAACAACAAAACACTGACATACTACTGTATGCACAAGAGCATTAATGCACAAGCTTTCATGTACTCTACACAAGCCTTATTAAGGACACTTCCAGTGGTGTGCTGTGAGGACAACAGTAAGAACTCTCCATACCCAACTGACAGGCTGATCTTAAAATTCATATGGAAATAACAGACCAAGAGAAACAATTTTAAAAAAATGAACCAATATGGAAGACTCACACTCCTTGAATTCCAAACCTGCTCTAAGACTGTATTAGTCCTCACAAACCGTGTGTGTGTGTGTGGGGGGGGGGTGGTAGGTGGAGGTGGGGTTGCACTGGTATTTTGGCAGGGTCTCATCAGAGAACATGCAATCAGAAGTGGGGAGACTTGTGTAGAATATCTTGAAGTCTGTGAGATAATAAGGGCAGACATAACACACTGTACTGGGACAACTTGTATATTCACACTAAAAAAAAAAAAAAAAAAAAAAAAAGGAAAATGGCTACTTTACATCACAAACAATAAGTAACTGAAAATGTGTCAAAGGCCTAAATCTATTCTTATAAGAAAGCAGAAATAAAAGCCAGGTGTGGTTGATGTCTAGAGTCCCCGCACTTCTGAGGTAGAGGCAGAACACCAAGGGTTATCCTTGACTACACAGAGAATTCAATTGAGCCAAGACATGCGACCCTAAAGCAGATATTTTGTTTTAATTAGCAAAATAAATTCTTAAAAATTAAAAAATTATTAATGATCCTAGATTAGCCAAGGGTTTTTCCAATGTGACACCAATATGGCATCAACACAAGCACACAAAAAATAACGAGCAGATGCTTATGCTACAAATAATATTGCCAAGAAAGTGCAAAGCACAACACATACAGAGTGTTTACATGAATTACACACACACAGACACATACACTAAAACCCAAGCATCTGTAATGTGGAGTTACTGGAACCCTCAAACAGCATTTATGGGAAGGTAAAATGGTGTAACTACTTACTTTAGAAAATATTCTTGCATTTCCCTGAAATGTGCTTCAAAAAGGCCTCTAAACACTTAAGTTTAGAATTAACACACAATCCAGAACTTCCATTAAAAAACCTGCACTTGAGGACAGCACTGCTCTAAAGGTGACAAGCAGGACTGACCTAAATGTCCACCAACTGAAAAATGAGTGACAATGCAGGCACATAACAGATGAAATACACAGCAGTGAGAAGGGATGAAATCCCAACAGTGCTGCATCATAAGCAAATCTTTAAAAAAGCATGCTACACTCAAGATCTTATCATTCAAGATTTCATTAATATAAAATATGCAAATGTATGGAGACAGAAGTAACTTTTAGCACTTACTAGATCTGAACTTACTAGAGGAAGGGGCTTGTGAACACATTTGCTATGGGGCAGAATTTCTTTTGAGTGGGAAGAAAATACTGTAAATTGCAATTGCTGTCATGGTAGTATAGGACATGCTTTGAATTATGGCTCTAAATGGATATAGTCTGTGAAATATTACTCAAGAAAGATACTTTTAAAAGCAGCTACTGTTAGCTGGGCCTGACAGTGTATGCCTTTACTCCCAGCACTGAAGAGACAGAAGCAGGTGGATCTGAGAATTTAAGGCCAGCCTGGTTTACAGTGAGTTACAAGCCACCCAGCACTACAAGACTTTGTTATTAAAAATAAATACAAAAGCAACTAATGCTAAAGATCACAGATTCCTTCAGCAGTAGAGTAGCAGAAAATACCTGCTAATGCCCACTTTGGAGAGAGGCACAGAAAACCCAGCCTCTCTGAATTCTTGAACACTGCCCAAATTCAAGTTCTTCTCCTTGCCATGAATCGCCATCGGTTTTTACTGTCTTCAGATTTAAGCAGGAAACGATAATCTTTTCCACGTAAAAAAAGTCTCAGCATTAAATGTAAAGCAGTTCTCAGCTTTAAATTTAGTTTTAATGTACAGATGTGTCTATACAGCAAATTACTATAGCTGAGCCCCAATAGTTTTTTGATTGATACACCAATATCTATAGCCCAAAGCAGACTTGTTAAACAGAAAAACTCAGGCACAAATAGCAAGAAATTCATAATCTTTAGAAGTAAAATTAGTTCAGATGTACTTTATCACAATAAACTAAAATTAATATAAAACCTGTTAAATGTGGTAAGTTTATATTTCTGTCATATTAGAGCTCTAAAATGTGACATTTTACAGAGACATTGTAAAGACAAAGTATGCTTAATAGAAATTACCTCATATTGCCTGAGTTCTAAAATAAGATTCATTACAAATCAGCTTCCAAACTGAGCGCGGCGGCGCCACCACGCCTTTAATCCCCTGTCCTCAGGGAGGCAGAGGCAGGCAGATCTCTGTGAGTTCGAGGTCAGCATGGTCTACAAAGTAACCAGGACAGCCATGGCTGTTTCACAGAGAAACCGTGTCTTGAAAAACCAAAATAAGTAAATAAATCAGCTTCCTAGTGCAACTACCACATTTCATGTGTTACATAGCCACTTCTGCTTAGTGCCTATCGTGACCTCCCAGCTTCAATCCAGGGAGATGCAACAAACATTTGCCAATGTAAACCAGCTCAAACTACTTGCTCCTAGCCACTTCACATCAGACTCTAAGCTCCCTCGTAGGTAATTTTCTCTCCCACAGGATGTGTCCTTAAGGGACAGCACTGTGTATGTCTTCTGTATTTATGAAGAAAGTGGCAAATCTCATCTTTGCTTGTCACTATAAACTCAATCTGTAGACTACTGGTCCTCTGGCCAGTAAATGAATATACTAATTACTAAGTACAAGTGACTAGCTTTACACCTTTATTATTGGTCCTGTGGTCAGTAAATGAATATACTCTAAGTACAAGTGACTAGCTTTACATCTTTATTATTGGCCTACACTCTGTATAACAACTTCATGCCAAAGCCTTCAGAGAACCCTCCAGACTTCCCTCTAAACATGGCCATACCATACCAGCTTTAAAACTAGAACCTAGTGTAAAATATTAGATCAATGCCTCCATATAATGTCAACTGTTAGCTCCCTCAGCTGCCCCTGTTTCCTAGAACATGTTACCCATTTACAATAAAATAACAATCGAATTGGCTTTTCACTTAGAAAACTATTCCAATCACTTACACACCATTAAAATCTAACTCTAAAGTTGCTTTGAAAGTAAGTGTAAAAAAAAAAAGAAAGTAAGTGTAAAGAGGGAAAATAGGTTCCTTCTCTTGTGTTCTTGCCTTCTTCATAGGACACATTTAAAGAATAGCCTATTGTAGTGAGGGGAGTTATCATGGTCTTGGGCTATTATCAAAGGGACCAACAAAAATCCTTTCACGACTTACTTGAAAATTTTACCAAGCCCCACAAGATAACAATAAACTAAACAAACCCAAAACAAAACAACAAAACCCAAAACAAAACAAAAAAATCAGAGAGAGGTCCTATGGATACTTATAACCAAACTACATGACAAGGCATGCTGGGAAAATCTCAAATACAAATGTAGAACAGGATGCTCTGCAAGACACAGTGCCCAGCATTTACATGGCAAGAAACCAAAGGAGGGACAGGGTATGAAAAGATTTGATTACAGGAAAACCTT
Source organism: Acomys russatus (assembly GCF_903995435.1). Lineage (NCBI taxonomy): Eukaryota > Metazoa > Chordata > Mammalia > Rodentia > Muridae > Acomys > Acomys russatus. The sequence continues at coordinate 27,353,038 of NC_067142.1, read as the reverse complement.
AACAGAGCCGACAGGTGTCCACTGGGAATCCAGCTTAGAAGTGAGGCTTTGAGACTGCCTCTTATGCTCTCCTGGAAATCCACTCCTGGGAGCAAGGCACATTGACTGGAGAAGGCCTAGAGAGAAGACAACAATGAAGGAAGAGGAAAATGAACGAGAAAGAGCTTTGTGAGATGAGAAAATACCTCTGCAGTGCACATTCTCACTACAGTACAGGAAAGCTGAGCCTCACAACACTGAGTAATCAGAGTGCTTAGTCCATGGAAAGCCACTATAAACTTGGAAAGCCGTGTCAACTAATCATAATGAAAAGAACTACTTACAAAATGGTGCAGGACATGCATACAGTAAAGAATGAACTTGGAATCTTACTTTACACTGTATATAAGACATTTAATAAGCTTAGGAACTACAACTATACATTTTTGGATGAAAAGAAGAAAAATTTTAGAACACTGGATTTCACAGTAACTTTCGTGCTCAAAAAAAAAAAAAAGAAAAAAGAAAAGAAAAGAAAAAACAAACAAACAAACCAAACCAGGCACTCCCAAAAAGTAGCCTGGCATAGTGTTACCTCCCCACCCCCCCCCCATATAGAGAGCTTCTCTGTTTAGCTCTGTAAACCAGAATCCCAAAGTCAGAAATCACGTGCCTGTCTCTTGAGTGAGCCACTAGGCCCCCAGTGTCTTTTAACCCCAGCATTCTGGAGGCAGGTGAATCTCTCTAAATTGAGACCAGACTGGTCTACATAGTGATTTCGCAGACAATCAGGGTAACATAGTGAGTGAGACTCTGCTAAAAACAGCAAAACCCACAGAAAGAAGTGTTGGGGGATGGTCTTGTGGCATTGCCATTTCTGTCTCACTGTTGTGTAAAGACTGGTCTCCATCATCTCCTACTGGTTAATGAAGAGCTGACCAGCCTATAGCTGGGCAAGAGGAGAGGAGGCAGGACTTCAGATCCCAATCAGGAGATCTAAGGTTGAGGACAGACAGATAGAGCAAAAGCAGCCAATGCAAGACTAAGATGCCAGGTAACAGGGGAAGAGGCATGGCTGGGAAGTGCTGGGCTGGTATAATCAAGTTAGAATAAATCAGTATCTGCCCAGCTCCAGTGTTTATGGCTTATTAATAAGTGTAATAGGTCTCTGACATTATTTAGGATCTGGAATGGGCAAAGGAAAAAGCCCCTACTTATACTGTACTTCTATAAAGAAGCAAATCACACATGCAACAGAAACTTACAACCGGCAGCTGCTCTACAAAGTGATATGGTAGGCTGCTCAAAAATTAAAAAGTAGAGGTCGGGTGGTGCTGGTACATGCCTTTAATCCCAGCACTCAGGAGGCAGAGGCAGGCAGAGTCCTGAGTTTGAGGTTAGCCTGGTCTACAGAGCAAGTTCCAGGGCAGCATGGCTATACAGAAATCTTGTCTCAACCCTCGTGCCTCCACCCCCCCCCCCCCCCCGCCCCAAATCAAAGTAGAAGCACTATGAAAGGCTTGCCTGGGTTGCATAGTGAGTTTCAGCCAAGCCTTGGCTATGTAGTGAGACTTTGTTTAAAAACAAAACAAAACAAAACAAGGCTGGGCGTGGTGGCGCATGCCTTTAATCCCAGCACTCAGGAGGCAGAGGCAGGTGGATTGCTGTGAGTTTCAGGCCAGCCTGGTCTACAAAGTGAGTCCAGGACAGCCAAGGTTGTACAGAGAAACTCTGTCTCAAAAAACCAAAACCAAGCCAGAGAGATGGCTCAGTGGTTGAGAGCATTGGCTGTTCTTCTAGCGGACCCAGATTCAATTTCTAGCACCCACATGGCAGCTCACAACTGTCTGTAGCTCCAGTCCCAGGGGATCTGACACCCTCACACAGACATACACACAGACAAAACACCAATGTACACAGAATAAAAATAAATAATTTAGAACAAAAAAGCAAAACATAAACCACCAGCCTCCTGTCATATATTAAAACACGGTTTAGATGATTCAGCAATCTACTTTTGGCAATATGCAAAAGAACATAAAGCAAAGCCTTGAGTGAGCACTTGTGACACGTAGGTGAGAGGTAGACACTGATAGATTAACTCAAGTATACACTGATAGGTTAACAGGTGAACACACAAGAGAAGAGACTACTATTCAGGGCTTGAAGCGAAGTTCTGAATGCTAAGGCATGAACTGAACAAGCATTATGTTAAGTGGGAAAAAAGCTGGATATAAAAGGATGAATGCTGTATGCTTCCACTTTGTCAGAGTAAGCAGCAGGCATGGCAATGGCATAGGAGGAAGGGGAAACTCCAGTTTGAAACAACAAAACAACACGACACACAGCCCCACAACCAAGAAGAAAACAGAATGATGGCTGGGAAGCTGCTACTGGCAATCATTCAATCAGAGGGAATGAAGCAAAGTTCTGGTGATGAACCAGGCAATAGTTGCAATGTAGTCACAGGAGTATACATGAAAGGCCTTTTCACATCTTACCACAAAATTCAAATTGCAACCTATTTCCTGTCATAGTGTGACTATGAAATGTTCCTTTGGGCTCCTGGCTGATGCTGGTGCTTCAGGAGGTCACACTGGTACAACTGTTAAGCTATACAGAGCCCATCGTTCTTGCCAAGCTCTTCTGCTTCCCACACCAAAATGATGTAAGCAGTTTTCTTCCAGCTCTGCAGAGCTGCCTTACTTCTGTGAACGATCCCCTTTGAAATAGTGAGTCAAAACCAATCTTCCCTGTAGTTGTTTCAGTCAGGTACTGCAGTCACGACCTGAGAGTACCTAACACCTTGCCAAACTAGTGAGTACCTAAATGGTTAGAGCACAAAAGAGCGCATGCTAGAAGGGAAGTGTGAACTGAGAGTGCATCATCTAACTACAAGTATCAAGATATGCTATGAACTAGGTTATGGACACTGCAGCTGCTTAGAAAAAAACACACATTAATTCACTAAATGAGTCTGCTTCTTCAAGAGAAAACTCTGAGAAGTGAACAGACACACACACTCTCTGTAAATGCCAGGTACACGATGGGGCCTTTAGCTTTCCTAAGATACCCACTCCAGAGGGTAAAGAACTACACACACATGGCTCTGACTCCTGTGAGGCTTGAGAGCATACAGCGGTAGAGAAAAATCACAGAAGGAAAAGCAAAAGTTCAGCCACCAGCCTTAAACTTCCTCCAGCACAGGCACCACAGGGAAGGCTGGTTAAGGTAGACGGTGCCTTCCCACAAACCCTAATTACAGCTCGGTGAGGCTTACTTTTTAAAGATCCAGTTGCTGACATTGGTGCAGGTAGCTAATGAATCAGTCTTCCCACACAGAGCCTTTCACAGTGCTTTTAGTGGGAAGTTTCAGGGATACAAAGAGGACCCAGCAGCACAGAGATACGAAATTCACATCTGAGTTAGACTGTTTGTCACTGTAGCTATGTGACTTCAGAAACGGAATTCAACCTTCATGATTCCTATCTTCTTTATTTGCATGAAAAAGGAGAAAGAAGATACCAACCCCAAACAAGTGTTTAGGAGTCCACAACAAGAAATCTAAGAATTAAAAGAAGTCCCTCTACAGGCCAGGTGTGTGGGGCACACCACTAATGCCAGCATAGGCAGGTGGATCTCTGAGGCCAGTCTGGTCTACAGAGTAAGTTCCAGAACAGTCAAGGCTATACAGAGAAACCCTGTCTCAATCATGAAACATGAAATCATTAAATAAACCTACGCATAAGATAATGAAAGCAAAATTAAAGAGATATATTTGATTAATAAATTTACAATAAAAAATTAAAAGACAAAATAAAAATACCTTAATAACAAGATATGAGAAATGTGAAGCAAGCTCACATAAGCTAAATAACACACATTAGTAGTTCCCAGGAAGGCAGTGTTTAACACTAAGCTTAAAATTTTAGAAATAGCATACTGTCTCTAGAGTCCTTAATTTAACAACAGAAATCACGTATGTAAATTTTATTAAGATCCTTGGAGAAAAGGGCATGTGATAGTTTATTGTAAGAAAACTGAATCTGCAATTAATTTAGTGGAGATCATAGCTTTAATTGCACCAGCTCTGCCCTTCTCCACTCAATTTTTAAGTCAATCCAGAACTCTGGAACTAGTGAAACCTCCCCCTTCCTTGCCCCCCCAGCCCCCAGGGCTGGACCAGCTGCAGTCCTATTGCTTATCAACTGTTTAAAAGCATTCCTAGCCTCAGTGCACTAACAGCAGGAATAACCCCGCACTCACTCACCCCAGCAACATATATGTTGTCTCCTGGAGGACAAAACTAGCTCTGGCTGAGAAAGACTCATTCCATCTACACTATGCCTTCTGATGCCATTTTACAGATTAATACTTCCAGGCTTAGGAGGTAGCCCAGCTGTAGAACACAAGTCTAGTATGTATGAGGCCCGGGGCTAAATCCTTACTACTGTAAAAACTGACTATATCACCCCTCTAAAATCTAGGATCCCATGTTAATGCTGTGTGCTACACATAAGAACTATGGGAAAAGGAGAAACTTCTGTGATGGCCATATATGTGGCATATGCACTTATACATGCAAAAAAATATTTCAGAAAGGAGGACCCCGAATGGTTCGAAGCTGGCATAAGACAAGGAAGATTTATCCTAACCCCCATTCTACTGTTTCACTTACCACATACCTATAATAATTTTCAATAATGAAATACTTAAATCAGTGGCTTTCAACTTGTGGGTCCATCTAAGACCATTGTAAAACATATTTACATTACAGTTTGTAATAGTGGCAAAACCACAGTTATGAAGGAGCAATGAAAATAATTTTGTGGTTGGGGTCACCACAGCATGAGGAACTTTACTAAAGGGTCGCAGCATTAGGACGGTTGAGAACCACTGTTTTAAATGCATCTGTGTGGAGAATGTATTTATCAAGAAAATGTAGATGACACATTCACTAGCCCAGTGAGCCAAGACCACATCTCTCTGACAGGCAAATGCTTCTCTAGGCACCAGTGACATAACAGTGAGTAAAGCCCCCAAAGAAAACCCCCTACCCTCACAGCCCAACAGGCTGCGTTCTACAGAGGAATAGAAGAAAAGGAGCAGCGCTCCTTGAGTAAAGAACAGCCTTCTTCCAAACCAACGAGGAGGTAAGGAATCCAGGGAAAGACTGTCCTCATGCTTCTAGTGACACTAATAAAATGAAGTCACTTAGAAGCCTATTTTAAGCAAGAATGTAAAAATAAAACTTTAGCATAACAGGAGGCTGAGGTAGGAGGACTGTGGGTTTGGGAACATCTAGGGCTCAAAACCAGCATGAGTATAGAGTCCCAAAACCAATCAAACAAAAAAAAGCACTCATCACAAGCAGATACAGATTTGTTTTGTGTAGCAAGAGAGCAAGTAAACAGGTATAAATGATGCACATGAATAAAACATGACGCTGCTGCATTCTCAGAAGCCAATACAATCACTCTTGAAGACGACTGGCTCAGCACGCACTCCTGGGTCCTTACAGAGGAAGGACTACAATATGTTGAGGTTTGCATATTACAGGTAGGGCTGACTGCAGGAGCAGTACTAGTACTAAGGCAGTAATAGTACTAAGAAACACCCGATGGGGCTGGAGAGATGGCTGCTCTTCCAGAGGACCCAGGTTCAAGCCCCAGCACCCATGGTAGCTCACAACTGTCAACTTTGGTTCTAGGTAATCTGACACCCTCACAGAAGATAAGACTGAAGACTATTCTTAAATAAACAGCACAGAATCACTTCTTTACATTTAAATCTGTTAATCTGAGACTAAAATGAAGCACTGAACACTGAAAGATACCTTATGACAGTTTAAGACCTTACAGTTTGTCCTACCACCTTGGCTTCTTATTCCATTGGATTTAACTTATCAAAGGACACTTGTTTGTTTGTTTTAATATGACACTTGATTAGAACTGTAAGAAAAAATTTCTCAGCCATGCCTGTAATCCCAGCACTCAGGAGGCTGAGGCAGATGGATCTCTTGTGAGTTTGAGGCCAGCCTGGTCTACAAAGCAAGTCCAGGCCAGCCAAGGCTACACAGAGAAACCCTGTCTCAAAAAGAAAAAACAAAAACAAAAGAAAAAATAGAGCACTGTATACATAATAAATAAAAAATCTTAAAAAAAAAAAAGAAAAAAAATCTCAAAAATGTAAGAAAATATGAAATTAAACATAGCCAACATTGAATTTGAGATTATCACTGAAGGACCAGGTGTGCAGGGAGGACTACAGAGGCTGTGAAACTGGTGCAAGCATACAATACTAAGCGCCTTTAATGCTGCAAAGCCAGAAAGAAGTCGGCTGTACGAGGGACGGTGCTGCTTCCCCAAACAGGTATTTCAAGTACCCTGCTAAGAGACTTAGTGTCAAGGGCTCAAGCATTCCTCACGCGTGTTAAGAGGTTAAGTGTGGTGATTAAAACATTAGATGGCTTGTAGTAAAAGTGGTGAAAGGAAAAATAAAATGACCTGGACTTAATAAAACTAATTTGAAGAGACAGATTCTACTCTCAAGAAGGATGTTTGTTTAAAGCACACAAACCAGGCCGCAAAAACAAAGAGACGGCTCAAAAAGCAGGGCCTTGTGACAAGATTTTCTAATGAAAATAGAAAAGTAAACCCATTCACAAAATAGGACATCTACAGCTCTATAAAGAATTTCCACTTGTAGTTTCTAACAGCATTACCTGGGGCTACTTTAAAAAGGCCAAATGTATTTAGTGCTCACTAATTCTCTGCTACTTTTAGAGAGAATTGAAATAAAAATTCAATTCTCTTAGCCTAACCACGACAAACCATAGGTTCTTTTCTTCTCTACAACAGCACTACTGATCTGAGTAATACTAAAGAATTAGGAAAGAGCAAGACCCACAGCAGATTAAAAGAGCCTAGAAGAAGGTCTGCATATAAAAATACTATATAAAAATACCCAACCTAAGAAAATACTACTTGTGAATTTGAAAGGTTAGATTTAAGATCAATTAAACTTAAAGCAGGAATTAATCTAAACTGTGAAATTTCTACCACTTCAAAAGCAACAATGTAAGAAACTTTTCTTAAACTATTTCCTTAGCAACAGAGCTCTTAATGACTATCCACAAACAAAATAGTCCTTATGTGTCCTGTTTTCCTACATGTACCTTTCAGACAACAGTTTCAAAATTGTAATAAAAGGCAAATAATAAAGAGATGAGAAATTAAGGTGGAGGCAAAACAAGAACCCACAAGAACAGGTTCTTAAAAAGGTATTACATGTTACTCTGAAAAGAACAGCCATCAACTCATAACTTTGATAGCTTTAAAATGCCAAAAGAAGTCAGGTACAATGCCACAGGCCTAAAATTTCAGCACTCAGGAGGGCTGAGGCAGGAGGATTGTAAGTTTGAGGCCACCTTGCATTGAAAAGTGATAGGGTTTCTAAGTAAACAAATTAATTTATTAAAATAACTGCCTATCAGTAAAGATGTGCGTGTTATATTCAAGACTATCTGACAGGCTTTCTGCAACCAAAAATAACAGTGTAGTTGATGGGTGCGACAGGAGCACTGACATTGGCACTGCCAAGAAACAGAGACAAGCAATGCTCAGCCCTTGCTTGATGCCCTCTTCACACTGTAAGAAATTTCACTGTGGGCTTCCTCTAGACAGCCTGCCTTTTCAAAGTATCACTTCAAAGCAATGTAACTATGCAAGTCTCAATTCAAAACATTTGAAACAACGAGTCCTATACAATTAAGATGCATCCTCCCCAAGGAGTAGACTTGCCCAACTATTCTGTATTTGACTACTGAAATTATTCTAATATAAATCACTTCCCCCGCAAAGTTTAAATGAATAAAACACTGTTGTCTTTTTGAGTTAAGAAACGTTTGTTTCTCGGCTGGCTTGGTGGCACATGCTTTAATGCCAAGCACTGGGGAGACAGAGGCAGGTGTCTCTTTGGGTTCAAGGCCAGCTTAGTCTACATAGTGACGTGCAGGACAGCCAGAGCTTCAGTGAGACCATGCATGACTGAAAAACCAAAAAAACTAAACCCAAAAAACAAAAACCACCAACAACGAAAGGCTAAACCATGCTTTAGAGTTTAATTAATAAAATTCTCACACACACTCACACACCTCTGCAGCTGAGGCAAAACGTTTATTACATAACTCACATCTTACGATAAACGCAAAACACTCAATCCAATAATCAACTAACTTTTTTTCTGCACTATCTATTCATTTTAACATCCGGCGACTAAGACTATTATAAAACAGTACTTACATTTCTGTTGAATTTGGTGAAAGAATGGTGCATATAAAACCTGTGCATATAAACAATCGCAGTGTTTATTGTAAGCTGAGAGCTGGGATACAACGTTTAGGAAATAATCCGAGAAAAAAAATATCTCTAAAAACTAAATCAATTTGGAATGGACAACCCCCTTTTCCATTTACTTACAACCGAACCCTCGAATTGAAAGTATCTAAGTCTGCGGGGAGGAGAGAGGCCACGCTCCGTAGAGAGAGCCCGGGAATTATCTGCAATGTCTACAGCTTAGTACAGTCGAAATAAAGTAGTCGAAAGGCGCGCGCGCCACACACGCAAAGAACACGAGAGATCTCCATGCGCTCCCACAGCGCCAAAAGAGTCGCCCTGGAGCCGGCAAGGAAGCCTTCGAAAAACACTCTCTGTGAAACGTCTGGGGACCTTCCTACGTCTCAAAGCCTTTTCCGACTTCCAAAGTAGCGGGAAGGGCCGCCCCTTGGTTTCGCTCCGCCGGGCTTCCCCTCTCGCCGGGGCAGCGCGGCTCTTCCCTTAGCGCATCACGCGCTTCCAGGCACAGGTTACACAACGCGGGCTCCCGGGCCGCCTCCCCCGGCACATCTCCTCTTCGCTGGGCTCGCCTCGGCAGCTGGCGGCGGGGGGAGGGGGGACACAAGCTTTCTGTGCTTCTCTCTTTCCCCATGCCAGACGGCAGAAGAAGCAGCGGCGCCATGATCGGCCGGACACTAGGCCGGGTCACCCGGCGAACGCGACCGAGGCGTGAGGAACGCAGGGCCTCCACTTAGGAAAAGGATACACATTGAGACGTTGCCCCATGTCCTGGATGAGGTTGGCCGCCTGCTGACGATGCGACAGCTCTTCATCCGCTTCCACTCCGCAGCGGCGGCTCGGCGTGTTCTCCAGCTGTTCTCGAGTAAAGAACCAGCGAGAAGAAGCTCCACGGCCCGACGCCATGACACTTCCTCCTCCGCCCGCACCCTTAGCCCGCCCCCTCCCCGCCTGCCTCCGGGACTCGGCGCCAAGGCCTCGAGGCCCCGCCTCAATGCGCTCTCCGTAGAGCGGGCCACGCCCTTTCCGGTCCGACCTCACCCTGTGCGCATGCGTAGGGGCCCTCTCTGCCGGTTCGCAGAGGCCTATTTTGCTTTCTCCTTCCGGCCTCCCGCCTCGCTCTGGTCCGCGGGACCACAATGCTCCGCGCCTCTTGTCATTGAGAAGGCGCCGTATATCGGGGTGGGGGGCTGGGGGGGTCACACTCAGAAAGAAAAGGTCGACGCGGTGCACTCTGGGTCTGGAAAGGGAAAAAGGCGAAGGGGCGGCGGGGCGGACAGGGAAGAGGTCACGCGGCTGCGCAGTAGGGTTTGGGCGTATACTTTGAACTCAGCGCTTTAATTCTCGGTCTGTGTGTTTGCGATGTATTAGAGACAGAGAAGGCTTTTTTAGTCACGGCTCCCACGCCAAAGCCTCCATTTTCTTTACAAGTTTGTGGGTGTATTTTCTTAGGTGTGATGAATCTTGTGTCCACGAATGGCTACCATCCCGAGGACGGCTCTCAGGAGGAGTTAGATAAGGAAGACTGGGAAGAAATAACGCAAATTCTAACAATGGCCAGCGCTTAGGTATCTTCTGTGGTTTAAAAAAAAAAAAAAAGATCGCTAATAGATGTTGGGGGCATGTGTCTTTAAAAATGTTACTTTAAATAAGATCATTCAAGGGGCGGGTTATTTCATTTTTAAAATGTGTCGCAGGCTGGCCGTGAGTTCACTTCTGTAGCCAAGGATGACCTTGACCTTCCGATCCTATTGCTGGGGTTACAGGTCCGTGGCACCACTATACAGATAGCTTCCTTTTTAAGTGACTTGACAAACATTACGAAGTTAATAATTGGACGGCATCTAGGCCTTCCATCCAGATTGGGTGTACGGCTTTAAACTTCTGTGTGGTTTCGGCGGGTTGCAGAGAAGCAGAATGTCCTAACTGAGGTTGTCTAGAAACTGACAGGCTGGATGACTTTGAACGTCAGATTCCCCTACTGTTAACCTCTGGCGTGCAGGGATTATAGGCCCGTTTGACACATCTTGGTTGACTGAAGTGCTTGAGTTTACAACCTTAGGGCATACTAGGCCAACAGTCTACCAGCTGAGTGCAAGAGGAGCCAAATAGGAAAAAAAAAATCCTTAGAATTTTCTAAAGTAATCTCTCTTATAACTGATGCACCACTCACTTAGTTAAATGTTATCTGCCTCCGAGTTAATGCCTATTGTATAGGATCAAAGTACATTTTAGTTTTTAACTATTTTCTGAAGAGGAGCAAAAATTGGCTTCTCAAAAAGCAAGTGAGATGGCTGCGCAGCTAAGGGCACTTGCTACGAAGCTGGACACCTGGAGTTCAGTCACCACTGCCCATATGGTGGAAAGAAAGAACCAACACAACTTGTCCTCTCAGCTGCACATGTGTTCTGTGGCGCACACGCATGAACACACCCATGCGCAATAAACACCTGTGCAGAAAATGACCCTATCTAAAAAAGAAAATAAATACAGAGGCCAGTGAGTTTGTGATTACAACTTGAGGCTTTTGTTTGTCAGTATTTTGGGGTTCCTGGCCTCAGCCTGCTGCCTACCCCCATTGTACTGTGCTAGTGTTTTGATTATTGTAGGTGGCGACTGTGAACAGCTGCCTAACTGATACCTAGTCACAGATACTAGAACAAGATCTCACATCTTGTCAAAGAAGTCGAAGTGCAGAAGGGCTTCTTCAGCCTGGTAGCATCTACAGAAGATCACAGCCAGCATGGTGCTTGATTTCCATAGTGATTTCCATAGAAGATCCGGGACACGGGCCCTCTCTGTTGACTCCTTTCAATATGGTACGAAGTGTCTCAGGAATGCAATAAAAAAAGAGAAACAAACTGTAAGCAGATTGGGAAGGAAGAAGTAGACTTTTAATTTTTTTCCAATTTCGCATATTGTTGCAGGCATGCCAAAGCAGCCATGTAGGACTCTCCTTGCCTACTGTGTGGACTATGGGATTGAGCTAAGGTGTGGGTGGCAGTTACTTTTATCCTATGAGCTATTGAATTAACCCATTAAAACGTTCATCCTTTTTTTTTTTTTTAACATTTTTTTGTAAGTGTTTGAGCACATGCATGTATGCATGTGCACCACATAGGGATGGTACCCACATGGGGCCAGATTTCCTGGAGCTGCTGGATAATGGATGCCGGGGTCTAAACCTTGTGTCCTCCTAAAGAGCTGGACGTGCTTGTAACTGCTGAGTCATCTTTCCAGGCCCAGCCTTCATTCCTTTTTTTATACACGAAACTATAACTGACCTTGGCGTTCCATAGCGCTTCTATAACTGGCCTCACAGGACCTTGCACTTTGCCCTAAGAATCTCTTCTTTGTCCCTTCTGTCACCAGATGTCTTTCTTGCCCTGTCCCCTTACGCCTCAGGGCTTAAATTTATACTATTAAATTTTTTTTGACAGTTTCTTGTGAGATTCAGTATAAAAATCTAAATGCTTCATTGTGTCCTAATAATCTGGCCAAATTTCTGGCGTCATCATCTTCCGGTCTTGCTTGCCCACGCTCTCTAGCTACAGTCTCTTCCTGGCCTCAGCACTTTCGTGCTATTGTCACACAGGAAGGCTCTTCACGGCTAACCAGTCTGTCATTCACGTCTCAGAATCCTCTTTAAAGAGGCTGCACACGGGGGCTGGAGAGATGGCTCAGAGGTTAAGGGCACTGGCTGCTCTTGCAGACATCCTGAGTTTAATTCCCAGCAACCACATGGTGGCTCACAGCCATCTATAATGTGATCTGATGCCCTCTTCTGGTCTGCAGGTGTACATGCAGGCAGAGCAATGTATACATGATAATAAAAAAATAATAAATCTTAAAAAGAGGCTGCACAACTGAGTATCTTACTTCCCAGCTGTCTCTTTGTCGCTGTCACATTTCCCCTGTCTGTAAGGTATTCAGCAATGAAGAGACATTTCCTTCAGTCCTCCTGCTCCTCCTCTTATCCTACCTATGTCCTCTTCCCTCCCTCCTTAATGCTCCTCACTTTTCAACTTGTAGGGAAGAAATCTCATCCTTTCTGTTCATGTCTCTACACCCCAGGGCCTAGAGCGTGCCTGCACCTCTGACACAGGGAATATGTTCTTATGAAGGTGAGTATCAACACTATGTTACTGGAAGTTTGGGGGTGTTTCACTGGGGTGCTACATGTTACCTGGAAAATCTCAGTCCCTTCTTAGGCTTCATTAATAAAATTAAAATAGAATCAGAAGGAAGTTGAAGGACAACTTTATTAGAGTTAAAAAAAAAAAAAAAAAAAAAAAAAAAAAACCTCCCAGGGCCAGAAAGCTATAAACATTGGCATCTACCCAGAGGGAGTAGACAGAGAGGAGAAAGAGTTTATAAGCTACATGCTGAAAGTGTGTGTGTGTGTGTGTGTGTGTGGTGTGTGCGGCAAGTATCAGCAGCAAAAAGAAGAAAAGGGAAAGTGTATGCTTTTTTAAGTGAGAACGTAGAAAAGCAGATAGGGTTAATGAGGCTGTGTGGCTGTGGCCCTCAAGCTGCCCTGCAGAGGGCAGAGGTTCTGGGAAGAAAAAGAACACAATCTCATTAAAGGTATAATTATTTCTTTCATCCCTTCAGCATACAAAGTGAGGTCACCTTTCAGAGGGGTAGTTCCTTAGCTAGACTGTTGGCAAGCCTAGTTGGTGTCTTAGGACTATTGAGGCCAAAGATCCCATCTCATTTCCCTTAATGAGCCTTTTACACGATTGTAACACCTGCATATATCTATGACATTGAATAAAGTAATCAGGTCACGTGATAATGAAACAGCCATATCATGTGGTTGGTCTTGCCTGTCAGCTTGCGTGGATTAAGACACCCCTGAGAGATTAGTACAACACACATCTGGGTGTGTCTGTGAGGGTGGAGGTGGGGGGACACCACACCAACGACGATGACCCCTGCTGAATACAAGTGGAACCATTCTGTAGAACAAGGCAGAGAAAAGAAAACCCCCTATCACAGGTACTCTCTGCTTACTGCTCACCATGGCAGGAACGCCTGTGCTCCACCATCCCTGTGGTGCTGGCCTGAAATCTGGTGCTGAGCCCGAAGAAACCTCATGTCTCATGTTGTTTCTATTGTATTAGATTACAGTGGTGGGAGAGTGACTAGTAGAGAAATCAGGTGCTGCAGAAGTGGGGTTGTGTCTGTGGTTAAGAAGTGATGAGAAGCCAGCTATAGAACCCTGGGATTATGCAGACAGAATTCCTGGCAGAGAGCCAATGAGATGTGAACGCGCCTTCAGATGAGAACAGGGATTGTATTAAGAATTGGACTAGAGGCCGTTTGTGTTATGTTGCCTATAATCTGCCCAGGCCCTAGACCTATGGGAAACTAGGTTTATTGGAAACAGACTAGTTGATCTAGAACACGAAGTTTCAGTTGTGGAGTGGACACTCCTGGCTGCTTTTAAACAGTTTTATAGTGAGAACTTGGAGCAAAAGAGCAGAGAAGAAGGATTTGGAAAGTAATTTAGTTTAGAAAAAGAGTGTGGTGTTTGAAGAGATTAAGCTCTTAAAAAGAACCCATGATGCTGTGGGTGCTCTGTTGGGAGACAGGGCATTGAGGATGCACTGAAGCCCTGGGTTCTATTGCCAGGAGTGCATAAAAACAAATGGCATGGTGGCACATCCTGTAATCCCAGCACTGGTGGGGTACAGGGTGGACAAGAAGTGTCAGGGCTAAAGTTAACCTGTAAGCCCAGCTTGCCCAAGGACAATTTCCTGGAATGCTGGGGCCTATTGTACACTTGTAATGACAAGTCACATGCTTTCCCTCCAATAAACAAGGTTGGTTGCCCCAGCTGCACAGGCTGTACTTGATCGCACAGAGGTAGGAGGTAGTAGGCAGGAAGTACAGTCAGTACACGTGCTTGCTCCCAACTGGACAAAGTCAAAGTACTTAGCCCTGTGGGTTTGGCCTTTACAAGCACCTGGTTGGCTGACTTAATTCAGTGTCAGTCTCTGGAAATCCTGGGTACGGACCTGTGCAGTATCCATCTTCCAGGCCAGCATTAAATAAAGTTTGCTTTAATTGCACAATTGTGGATTTGGTCTTTCTTCTTGAAATTATCAGGTTGAACAGATGAATCAGAAGTTCAAGGGTACTTGGTTACATCCCGAGTTGAGCTCAAGGTCAGGCTAGGATTATGGAGACTGTCTTAAAAAAAAAGAAAAAAAAGGCAAAGTGTTACAGCTCTTTTTGAATTTGTCTAGCAGGTTTTCTGACAAAAAAAAAAAAAAAAAAAAAAAAAAAAAAAAAAAAAAAAAAAAAGAAAGAAAGGCAAGTATCTTGCACCAGGACAGTAGAAAAGACTTTTCCTTGAGTAGACATCTGACAAGCGGCTTTCTAAGAAGGTTTGCCAGGACTGACCTCTCTGCGCTCCTGCACTTTGAGGCTGCTACGTCTGTTGTCAAAGGGGCTCAGCTACTCCTCAGGCCTGAGGCAGACACTGCTCATGTCCACAAAACGCTGGTCTTGCAGGCCTATACAATGAAACAGTTACAGAATCATAGATGTCATCCTACGTGGCCACCGAGGCTAAGCCTCTGAGAAGCGAAAAATATTCCAGAGGTCTGCTATGCGGGGATAGGCAGGGGACTCCAGGTGTTTGAGCTCCAGAGTCGTGCAAACAAAGCAATTCTCATTTTTGTTATTAAAGCAAGCAAAACACGAGGTGATGTTTACAGTTAGCTTAAGCAAGCACAACAAGGGGCATTGTGGCTTACCATCTTTGGTCATGTGAAAAGGGCCAAGAGCATTCTTTCCAGGCCTTTGTCTTTTCTCCAGAGATAAGGCGTGCCAGCCAGAGCATTGCGTCCATGGCCTTGCTTCCAGGGGCATTACCATCTTAGAAGGCCACCTTGTGGGAAGAAGGTTCTGCACTCTGCCCAAGTTCACAGTAAGTTCACAGCATTCTTACACAGTCTTTCACAACAGAAGCCTCCAGGCAGATTTTGAAGGAAAGTCTGGGAGGCTAGGCACTGTGTACCACACTGTTGGCTTCTCTGCAGGCAGCTCCTTGGAGGGCAGTGCATGGAGCAGTGAGGGTAAATTCTAGGATGGATGCAGGGAAGATTCTAGGGTGTTGGCGATGCCAGGAAGGTGGGATGTCTCCTGAGGAAGGCTTCAGACAGAGCGGAGCCAGCCAAAACTAGTTGGGTTACAAATAGCAAGACCATAGGGGCTGGGTTGCCCAAGCCTATTGGGCACAGCACTATGAGCTCTGGGTGCCGGATATGTAGCTATGTGATGTAATATTTGTCCCACTGGGTCTCAGTGCTGCTTTTGGTGGATACTTCCTGGATTCTTTGGGAATGGAGATGTTATTGTATCTTGGGACTATATAACTTGATGTTAGCAGATCACCCAGCTAAGTGTTTGCGCCAGTCTTAGGGGAAACTGGACTAGATAGAGCTTTGGAGCATTGGGAACAGAGGAGAGATCAAATCTTTGGTATAAGATGTCGGGTTGACAAGGGATGGACATGGTGTGGTTAATTGAGAGTGGTAAAGCACACTTCTACATGTGGCTGTGAAGACTCTTCCAAAGCAGACTAAGACACTGACCTTCCTTGAATGTGGGTGACACCATCACTAGGGCTGGGTTCCAGATTGAAAAAAAGAAAAAGGAGAAAGCCCACTACTACAGGCGTTCTCTTGCTCCCTGCTGCGTTCCCACAGTATTCTGAGCTGTTCTGTTCTGCCAGGCCTCCCCAACACACTGAGGGACTGAACTGTCCCTTAAGTTTCTTTGTAGTTCTGTGTCCCATTTGGCAGGAGCCTTGCCTTTGGTAGTCTCCTGGGAAGCTTGGGCTTGGTGGAGCACGAAACCTGAAGTACATGGTCTGGAGAGGAAAAGGGTGGAGCTCGAGGTCAAAGGAACTTAGCAACTAGGGCCCAGCCTGACGGGCAAGTCAGTGGCTGTTTCTTGAGATGCCAGTAAGAGAAATTTGCTTGGAGCTCGAAAATCCAGAGAGGCAGAGGCAGAAGCCTGGTTTTGTCCTAGTGGACAAAAATGGCTGCTTTGAGAACAGCCAACTACTTGCTCTCACAGACAGGCATTGTGTGGGCGGAGCAATGATCCAGGCTGACTGACTGGCAGCCAAACCCTGGGGGTCCAGCCATAAATTCTTCGGAGAGAAGGGGAGCCTGTTCTTTCCCAGAATAAATGATAAGTCTCAGCTGGTGGTGGTAAAATAGATGATGCTGACCCATTTATTTCATGTGAAACAGGGACTTGGGTAATGGGAGGGGTTTTGAGGGTGAATGCATCTGATTCGCTGGAGTTATGGGTTACATTTCATGTAACGACCCAGCCCTATCATAAGAGGGGGAGAGTGGTACTTAATTATCCTGTGGGTGGGGGAAGAACTCCAGGTACAGTTAGAGGTGATTGGTTGAAGATCAAGACACCAGCACATCTTATCAGCATAGGATGAATGTTTCCAGGAATCCCCAGGTGCACACTGAACGGGTTTCTTGTCATGAAAGGGTTAGGGTTGTAATCTCCATGAGGACTATGTGATGCTTTTTAGAGGATCTGGGGTTCCCCAGATCAGGCAGAGAGGGAACCCGGCTGAGAAATGGAGTCCGTCTTCTTATACCAAGCTCAGAGGCTCTCCAGAAATGCTTTGCCCTTAACAGCAGGGTCCCACATTTCTTGTGTGTTCTTTCTTACTGTGTGAGGCAAAAGTAAGCAACAAGAATATTTTGTGTGTGGTGCTCAGATAATTTAAAAGGGGGTGGAGTGGGTAGACATTTCTCCCAAAGATTTGGGGAAGAAAAACAACAACAACATATGCTTCCAAGTCTTGATCTGTTCAGCTTTATTTCTCTTTCAAGACAAATTGGAGTAGTAAATAAAGTGATAGTTGGGGGAAACTCTAGAAAGCAATGAGGAGCAGAAGGAGACGGAGTATTGAAACACACAGATGGTGAAAATAACAGAATGGGAGTAATGGTATGATTAGATCTCTTTTTTTCTCTGCTGATGGGCCAGGACAAGTTACATGTTAATAGTGAGCCTGATTTTGTAGTATAATGGAAAGAAAAATAAGTATGAGTGAGTCCAAAGTTAAGAGTATGGTATGGAAGGATTGTCTGACTGAGCCAGAGGCATGTGAAGTAGAGATGCTGCCTGCCATCCTGTCCCAGGCTCAAATCCTTTGCAGCAACTCAGATGTAGTGGTAAGGTCCTCGAACAAGGGTATCATGGTGTTACCCACTTACTCCCTAGAGCTGAGTCTGTGCTTCCTGCTCTGGTAAAAGTAAACTTATAGATGGAACAAGGTTCATCCACTCTGAAGTCACACCCATGTTCCTGTATTTTTTTATCTTCTTGTAAGATGGTCTATCTTATATCTTCTGTTTATGTATTTACAAGACAGGGTCTCACTATGTATCCTTGGCTGGCTGGCCTGGAGCTTGCTATGCAGACCAAGATGGCCTCAAACAGAGACCCATTGCCTGCCTTTGCATCCTGAACGCTGGCATGAGAGGCATGCACTACCACGCCCAGCCCACCATCTTTTTACTTTTTAAAGAAGTGTCCATCCATCCTTCTGGACTCAGCCCAAGTTCTAAGATCTGTGAGAGACTAGAATGAGTTTTTACTGAAGCATCTTTGAGCTTTGTGTTGGGTAACCAAACAATTATTTCATGAACATTTGTCTTGTTTCTTTACTGGAGTTTGGAAACACTGAGCTTGTGTATATCCTGTGTGTACTTTACAAAAGATAAAAACATAAATGACTAGGCTAGGGGAAAGGGTTACAACTGTAAAAAAAAAAAACCATATTATTTGGGTACAATTCCCATATCTTTGATCAAAATAGAGAACCTATCTGAGCCTTCTAGAATAAAACTGATGCTAGACTTTTTTCTTTTAAGATAATTAATTAATTATACATTGATTTTTAATATCTTCCAAATAAAATAGTTTTGATTTGCATATGTAGTAATGTACTGCTTTTCAGCACATTGCATTTCAGAATAAAGACCTTAAGAAACATCTTGCTATTAAGGGGATACTTGGGGACATTCCCCCCCTTCTTTTGAACAGTTACAAATACCCCAGGGTGGCCGGGAACTGAGTTCCTAACTCTCCTGCTTCATCCTGAGGGGGAATATTCCATTTGGGGGGTAAAATAATTCAGAATACAATTTTAGCAACATGTGTGATTCATGTTCAAAGACAAAAGTGACACATCTTCTTGAAAGTTTGTTTTTGTGCTTAATTCTGTTATTCAAATAGTTTTCTCTCAAGACCCAAAAAAGCCAAGGCATTGTCCGCTGTGAGTTTGTCCTAGATGAAAGAGAGAGAGAGAGAGAGAACTGTTTTATTTAAAAGCATGATTGACTTGATAAAGCACTTAGTAGATAGCATTACTTTTTGTTTGTTTGTTTGTTTGTTTTTAACATTTATCTGTGTGTGTGTGTGTGTGTGTGTGTGTGTGTGTGTGTACACATGAGGGCAGAGGATTTATGCATTTAACTATACTGAGCTTATTTTAAGATATTAAAGCATTTGTTTTTTTTTTTTTTAACAGCCTAGCTATTTTAGAAAATGGAGTCATAGCTGTAGGGAAATGAACTGCCATGGCTTCTGTGTTCAGTTCAGCAAGAAGACGGAAGTTCAAGGCATGTACCTTTGTTTCCTCATCAAACTCTGCCATGGACTCTATCAACTTCCCAGGCTCCTGCTCGCCTAGTGGAAAGGGGTAATCAGTTCCCAGAACGACTTTATCCTAAAAGGAGAAAATACAACTTTATTTGTAAACGTGAAGACATTAAAGAGCCCCCTGAACAGTTAACTTACTTATTATATGCACTAGTCTAGTAAAAGAACAAATTTCTTCCTGATTTACTAGAAACAGGACTGGTTTAACATTGAAAAGGTTGAGTTTTCATGTTGCTATTTTTGCCCCAGCAGGTGTCACTGTTAGGCCTTCTAAAAATTGATTCTGTGTGTGTATGCTTACAAGCGGGAGGCCAGAACACAACCTTTGGTGTCATTCCTCAGGAGCTGTCCATTTTGGCTTTTTGAGACAGGGTCTCTCACGGGCCTGTAATCCATTAAATATGCTCATCTGGATGGCCTGTGATCCCCAGAGCCACCTGTCTCTGCCTTCCTAGGGCTCGGATTATAGGTGTGCACCATCACACCTGGATCTTTTTAATATAGGTTCTGGGAATCGGACCCAGTTTAGTGTGCTTGTATGGCAGACAAGTCACTGAATGAGCTAGTCTCCACCTCAGCCCATATTTTCCCTTAATAACTGAAATACAAATAATGAAATATTTGGTAAAACATGGATATATTTAGATGAAATGAAATATTTGACCTTTCTTACAATGATACATCATAAGTAACTCTGTAAGAATATAGTTGGAAAGAAAAGTTTTGCGCTAAATGGTAGTGTAACTATGTATAGCTTTGTAAATTATCCCTTTGTTGATTTCTCTTGAGCTTTCCCAGATGAAGTGTGGTATCCTTTCTGCTACAGCCCTCTACCTGAGTCAACCGCTTCCTGCCACAGCAAGCTTTTCACAGGTTGCTGACTTTAATGGATCAATTCTGCAGATTGTAATGTCCTATGTATCTTGAACTATGAGAGAGAGAGAGAGAGAGAGAGAGAGAGAGAGAGAGAGAGAGAGAGAGAGAGAGAGAGAGAGAGCGCCACATGTGTGAAGGTGCTGGTAGAGAGAGCAGAAGATAGCGTCAGATCCACTGGTGCTGGAGTTAAAAGTGGTTCTGAGCTGCCTGCTGAGGGTGCTGGGAACTGAACCTGCATCCTCTGGAAGAGCAACAAATGCTCTTCTACAGAGCCATCTCTCCAGCCCTTTGAACTCCACTCTAAACCAATTCATTAATGTGTTACTTAGTTTTAAATTTTATAGAGCTTTAAAGTTACAAAAGAGTTGCAAGGTAATTCAAGAATCTGCCATATATCAATCACCCAAGTTAAGAAATTGTTTAAAATTTCACACCTGGCCTCATTATTTTCATATGTTTGTCTGCATAGATATACGAATGGATTGATAGTGAGTTTGGAGACCTCATATTCCTTTACTCCTAAGTAAATTATTGTCTGTTTCTTAAAAACAGGACTTTTTCTGCTCTTTTCTGTTTGTTATATATATATATATATATATATATATATATATATATATATATATATATATATAACATTTGTTTATCGGTGGTGGTGGTAGTGGTGGTGGTGGTGGTGGTGGTGGTGTGTGGTGTGTGGTGTGTGTGTGTGGTGTGGTGTGGTGTGGTGTGAAGTGGGGGTGACATGTGGAGATCAGAGTACAAATTATGGGAGTCAGTTTTCTCTGTCCACCCTGTGGATTCTGATCAAACCCAGGTTGTCAGGCTTGGTAAAGATCCTTTAACCCGTGGAGCCATCTTGACCTCTTCCTTCTTTTCTTTCTTGAAAGGGTCTCACAAGGTAGCCATGGTTGGCAAGTAACTTACTTTGTATGCCAGGGTGAGCCTAGAAATTCTCAGAGAGCTTCCTGCCTTTACCTTGAGAGTGTTGTGATTAAAGACATTTGCCAACTGGCCTGTCTAAGAAGACACTTCTCATATAACTACAGCATACATTTCAAAATTAGGAACTAGAGCGTGGGGGTGGGGAGGCATCTGCTGCAGTGCACACGTGGAGGTTTAATGACAAATTTTTGGGAGTCAGTTTTCTCCCTTTCAGAGATGTCACTGACGCTGTCCATCAGTTTGTGTGGGAAGTACTTTACCTATTGAGTCAATTCTCTGGCTCAACACAGTGTTTTGTATTATAACTGATACTGTTTTTCAGTTGTAACAATAGTGTGATTGATCTGTCTGTCTGTTTATCTATCTACCTATTTATTTATTTAGATAAGATCTCTCTACGTAGCCCTGGTGGTCCTGGAACTCACTGTGTAGACCAGGCTGGCCTCAAACTCACAGAGATCCACTTGTGCCACTGCCTCCTGAATGTTGGGACAAAAGGCATGCGCCACCATAACCAACTTATATAGTTATTTTTGTATTTGTGCTTTGATACATAATACTTTTACGAGTTCCTCAGTACATGCAGTGTTTGATACAGGCTTACATCGTGTAATGATCAACTGGAAGCATTACACAGATATCCATTAGCTAATCATTTATTGCTTCTTTGAGATAAAACAATTCTCTGCTATAGCTTTTTGCGACATACAAGACATTTCTGGCTAGAGTCACCTTTCTCTTCAGGAGAACTCTAGACCTAGTCTTTCTTTTTAACTTTCACTTTCTGTTAACCTCTTCTCTGTTGCCTGCCCCGCCCCCTCAGCCTTTGGTAAACATCGTTCTGTGCTGTTTCTACAAAGAGGGCTTTTGTAGATTCTACCTGTGTTCGGTTATGTAGTGTTTCTCTTTGGAAGACTGCTTCATTTCATTGATGTTCTCTAGGTCTATCTGTATGCATGCATGCATGTATGTATGTATGTCCTGTATGCATATGTGTGTGCAGGTATACATGCCTGGACACACATGAGGAGGCCAGATGAAGATGCCAGGTGTATGGCACTCTCCACCTTATTCCTGTGCGAGAGCGTCTCTCACCAAGCCTGGAGCTAGGCTGGTAGGAAACAAGCTTCAGGGATCTTCCTGTCTCTTTCTCCTTCAGAGGCAGGGTTATAGCGAATCCCAGCTTTTTACATGGGTGCTTAGGATATGAACTCGCGTCTTCACACTTGCACACAAGTACTCTTACTTTGAACCATCTCACCCACTATCCATGTTGTGTACTCCAAGTGAAAGTCCCTCAATACAGCGAAGGCCATATATGACAACCCCATAGCTCGAATTGTACTGACTGGGAAAAATGAAAAGTTTTCTGTAAGATATGGAACAAGACAAAGATTATGCACTTTGACCACTTTTGGTCAACAGAGTTCTGAAAGTTCTACCCAGAGCACCGAGGCAGGAAGGACGAGGAAGGAACAATTCAGACTGGTCAAGAGGAAGTGAGCCTGTCTCTCTCTCTCTCCAGATGAATGTGTCATATGTGTAGGAAGCCCTAGGAGCTCCACCACTCTTTAGAATTACTTATAGAACTCCGTAAAGTTGCTGGATGCAGTACCAGTGTGAAGAAATCCTTAGTGTCTCCATAGCAGCAGCAAACTGTCTGAGAAAGGAATCTCACTTATAAGAGTTACAGCAAAACACTAATTACCTGGCAATAAACTTAACCAAAGAGGTGAAAGATCTCTGTAACAAAAACTGTACTAATGAAACAAATTGAAGACACAATCCATGGAAAGATATTCTGTATTAATGGGTTGGAAGAATTAATTTTGTTAAAATGGTCACACTACCCAAAGCAGTTCAGAGTCAATGTAACTCCTCTCAAAATAGCAATGACTTTTTTTTAAAAAAAATGGAAATAGAAAATCAATCTTATAGTTTGTATGAAACCGCAAAAGATCCTAAATGCTCTTTGAAGTGTTAGACCAAAAAAGCAAAACAGGAATGACCACATTGATTTTAAAAATATACTGCAAAGCCACTGTCACCAAAACAGCATGCTATTAGCATACAGCAAGCACTCAGCAAATAGAACAGACTAGAGACTAGAAGTTAAATGCAGTCATTGAGCTTAAATGAGTCAGGCAGTGTTTCTCTACCGAAGAAAGGACCATCCTTGATGAATTTTGTGTGTGTGTGTGTGTGTGTGTGTGTGTGATCATATATTCTCATTTCAAAGAAGAACAAAATGTTTCCATTTTAGCAATGTGGATGGAACTGGAAGCCATTATGTTGGGTGAAATAAGCTTGTCACAGAGAGATGCCAGCAGTCATATGTTGTCTATAAAATAGTTGAGCCCATAGGAGTTGACAGTAAACTGTTAGTCACCAGAGACTGTAAGAATAGGAAAGAGAGAAACAGAGGGAGAAGTTGATGAATGGAATAGGGACAAGAAGTTCTGATGTATGCCTGCTGGCATGGTGCATGTCTGCAACCCCTGCCTTAAGAGGTAGCAGATCAGGAGTTCAAAGCCAGCCTGGGTCATATAGTAATCTCGGTTACAAAGTAAGACCCTGTCTCTAAAAGTAACAACCAACGCAGTAACTAAAGAACTCCAGGAGATCTGACATGCTATTATACAGTGGGATGACTATATATAATATATTGGGTAGTATATGGCAAAAAGCCAGGAGAAATGACTTGTAATGTTTCATCATAAAGGCATCTTTGGGTAGATATGTTTAACCTGATAGAAACATTACACCATTTACAAACTTATAAAAACCACACGATATCATATATACATATGTGTGTATATATGGCACACAGACATACACTTATATATATAATCTGTTCAAAATAACTTT
Source organism: Acomys russatus (assembly GCF_903995435.1). Lineage (NCBI taxonomy): Eukaryota > Metazoa > Chordata > Mammalia > Rodentia > Muridae > Acomys > Acomys russatus. The sequence goes on along the minus strand of NC_067142.1, from coordinate 27,329,300 downwards.
AACCTTAAAAGGTACTTCAGTTGATAGTAAACATTGGAAGGAATGGCCATCTAAAAATAAAAGTCTGACCTGGCTATGGGTGGCAATTGTCTTCAATACCAGCACTGGGAAGGCAGAGGGAGGGGGATCTCTGTGAGTCTGAGGTCAGCCTGGTCTACATAGTGAGACCTTGGCTCATGTATAAGAATGTGTTTGTATATGTATTTATATTTGATGGCTAGGGAGATAGTTCAGAGAATGCCTGTTGCCCAAACATGAGGAACTGAGTTCAAATCCCCAGTACCTCAACTGAATATGTTTGTGCATGTGCCTATCTATAATCCTAGTGCTGTGGGGAAAGAGACAGCAGGAGTGCTGAGGATTGCTAGCTGCCAGCCTAGCTCCAAATTCAGTGAGAGACCTTGTCTTAAGAGAATAAAGCAGTAAGCAGGGAGGGGGTGGCACAATCCTTTAATCCTAGCACTCGGGAAGCAGAGGCAGGTGGATCTCTGAGGTCGAGGACAGCCTGGTCTACAGAATGAGTTCTAAGACAGCCAGGGCTACACAGAGAAACCCTGTCTCAAAACCAAACAAGCAAAAAAGAACAATGGGGTGGGGGGGAATAAAGTAGAGCGTGACAGAACACATGACATCCAACACACACACACGCACGCACACACACACACCATACAGTTTCAAAGGCCATGATAGACTACCAAGACTATTTTTAGATTTCTGTATTCATCTGTATATGAAGCCAAGAAAACACACCTGCTGTAGAGGCCCCAAAGATGTAAAGTTCTGTCTCCTCACATCTGTGCCAACAGCTGATCTTGCTCTAGCTCTCTGCTTGGTAGTCACCAGGGGTTCATCTCTTCCTTTTGCTAACGCTGTTTACATTGCCAAAGTACAACATGATTTTAAAGTCCCACGCTTATAGTATCCTCATCAGCTACATTAGCATGAAGATGAAATCCAGGCATTCATTTTCTAATTAGGAATTCTTCCCTTCCCAGCATGATGGCATTCTCTGATATAAATATGCTTTAGGAAGCAGTCTGTCCTGTTTTAATATGGAGAAAGCAAATGAATCTAAAGCACAAGTGAAAAACCAGTCTTCTGGTCTTCTGTAATTCATCCCTCCTGATTAAGATATTTCCTTAGTTCCCTGTGTGTGTGTGTGTGTGTGTGTGTGTGTGTGTGTGTGTTGTGTTCAGAGGATAATGTCAGGTGTCAGAACTTGCCTTCCATCTTGTTTCAGTCAGGGTCTTTCTGTTGTTTTTCTGCTGCATATACCAGGCTAGCTGGTCTGTGAGCTTCTAAGAGCATTGGGATTAAAGATGCCCATGTTACAATGGCCATGCTATGATGCCCATGCTACAATGCCCATGCTATGATGCCCATGTTACAATGCCCATGCTATGATGCCCATGTTACAATGCCCATGCTATGATGCCCATGTTACAATGCCCATGCTATGATGCCCATGTTACAATGCCCATGCTATGATGCCCATGTTACAATGCCCATGTATGCTATGATGCCCATGTTACAATGCCCATGCTACGATGTCCATGCTATGATGCCCATGTTACAATGCCCATGCTACGATGCCCATGCTATGATGCCCATGCTACGATGTCCATGCTATGATGCCCATGTTACGATGCCCATGCTACGATGCCCATGCTACACTGTCCATGCTATGATGCCCATGCTACACTGTCCATGCTATGATGCCCATGCTACGATGCCCATGCTATGATGCCCATGCTACGATGCCCATGCTATGATGCCCATGTTACAATGCCCATGTTACAATGCTCATGCTACCTACATGTCCAGCTTTTACATAGGTTCTGGGGACTCAAGCACAGGTGCTCAGGCATGCATTTCTAGGGCTTTACCCATTAAGCCATCCCATCTCCCCAGTTCCTTGAATTGTATGTATATGTTTATTTTGTCTGTTTGTTTTTTAATGCTACCACAGAACATCAAACTCATGGTTTGGAAACTTTAAATTATCATTTAGACTTGCTTTTAACTTCTTTCTGTAGAAGGTTATATATCTACTTGTAATTATCTGTTTTTTTTTTTTAAGATTATTTATTTATTTATTATGTACACAATGTTCTGTCTGCCAGAAGAGGGCACCAAATCTCATTATAGATGGTTGTGAGCCACCATGTGGTTGCTAGGAATTGAACTCAGGACCTTTGGAAGAACAGCCAGTGCTCTTAACCTCTGAGCCATCTCTCCAGCCCAATTATCTGGTTTTTAAACTTTTCTTATCTATTATCCAAATGTTTACCTTTTGTTGGTAACTGTCTTAGTCACTGTTCTATTGCTGTGAAGAGACGCCACAACCAACATTTATAAAAGAAATACTTTCATTGGTAGCTGGCTTACAGCTTAGAGGTTTAGTCCATTATCATCATGGTGGGGAGCAGGCAGGCTGGCACTGGAGCAATAGCTGAGAGATACATCCCTGATCCACAAGCAGTGAGAGAGACAGCAGGCCTGGCATGGCTTTGGAAATGTCAAAACTCACCACCAGTGACACAGTTCCTCCAACAGGGCCACACCTCCTAATCCTTCTAATCCTTTCAAACAGTTCTATTCCTTCGTAACTAAGCGTTCAAATATATGAGCCAATGGGGCCCATTCTTATTCAACCTTCACAGTAACTTTTGATCATCTTCAGCATGATAGTACTTTTATAAATTTATTAGTCTTGAAACTGGTCTAGACCTGGGCTATCCATAATTGCTTAGATTTTTTTTTCTTTTTTAAAAAAATCTATCATCCTTAGATTCTTTTACTTTAAGTTGATAATTATTATTTAGCCTTTTTTCCCTCTGCTAAGGATAATTCTCTGAGCTGAACTTTTGAGAAATCTTCTCTGGAGATGGTTGGAATATTACTTTGACACACATGCTTATAATCAACTTGAAATTTGCTTTAGTAAATGTGTGAGTAAGGTGAAGAAACAATTTCTTGAATGGGGGTGGGGCTGGGGAGATGGCTAAGTGGTTATGAGCATGCGTTACTCATGGAGAGGACCTGAGTTCAGTTCCCAGCACCAATCTCAGGCTGCTCACAACGGCCTGTAGCGCCAGCTCCTGGGGATCTGACTCTTGTCTTCTAGTCTTTATGCACACTGCACTCATGTGCTCATAACCATACCCTCATATATATGCACATATATACATACATGTAATAAGAAACACCAACATCGTTTTTTAATGTTTGAATATAAAAAAGAAGTAACCATGATGCAATTAGTCCTGAAATATTAGATGCAGAAAAGCAGGCATGAAAGAACTCAAAATGAAAGTCTTATTAATTTGGAGCTCTTGTTTTGAGGGAAAGGAGACTGCAGCAGGGAGGAAAGTGGGGGAAAGAGATTCCTCAAGGTTTATGTGGTACTGCAGGAAGGAGATCTCTACTTGGCAGATGCTTACTAAATGCTTACGTGAGTTAAAAATAGTTTGACAAGTTGCTGCTTCTGTCCCTGGTCAGGATGGTTAATGTAGGCCCTCAGTTTGGCAGCACTTAGACTCACCTAGACAGCACCTCTGGCCATGCTGAGGAGGGGGGTTTCTAGGTTGGGTAAACTGATGAGAAGACTCGCCCTGATTCCATGGGCTGAATAAAGTGGAGAAAGTGAGCCGAGCACCAGAATTCATCTCTTTCAGAAGAAAGAGATGTGACTGCCACATGACCAGCTGCCTCACACCCGTGCAATGATCAATGCTTTCCATGCTATGATAGACTATAGGCTGGAACTGCGAGCCAAAATAAACCTTTTCTTCCTAAGTTGCTTTTGTCAGATGTATTATAACAACAAGAAGAAAAGTAACGAATTCACCTACTTTCTTATAGCAGGAATTGTCCTATGTATTAAATGGGTCGTAGGAGAGTCAGGCTGAGGAAGCCTAAGTATGGCCTTGCATGGACAGTTTCTCTGTTATCTTTCTGCCCAAGCTCCCTGGGACACACAGACTGTTGGGTTTTCATCACGTCTGCTCCTGGGTGTCTAAAAACTGAACTTTGAAGAGTCTACTTCTACGAGGCAGTGATGTCATATGCCTTTAATCTCAGCAGAGGCAGGCGGATCTTTGTGAATTTGAGGCCAGCCTGGTCTACAGAGTGAGTCCAGGACAGCCAGGACTGCACAGAGAAACCCTGTCTTGAAAAAGCAAAAACAAAAAAATGAAATAAAAATAAAATAAATAAGTAAAATTTAAAAATAAATAAAAAAGAAAAAACAAAAACAAAACAAAAAAAGTCTATTTCCTGGGGAATCTACTAAGATTATGGGCCATTTTCCAGAGGTAAATGTCTGAATGTATTAAGGTGACATTTTGCATCTACTGTATTTTGGAAAGCCCCCTGTAAGGATTGTGTGAGAGCCAGCTGTGGTAGCACACACCTGTAAACTGAGGTACTTGGAAGTGAGTATGAGACAGATGTGGTAGAAGGTGCTGAACTGTTTAAGAGTGGAGAAATCAAGGTATGCTCCTGACTGTGGATGTGATGTGACCATCTGCCTTGACGTCTCTACAGCAATGGATGATAACCTGGAAATGTAAGCTCGAAGAAACCCCTTTCTCCTCTGGGCTACTACAGTGATGGAACGCCATGGAGCTAACAGGGGTTAGAACCAGGACTTACTCTCTCAATGTCCACAGCTTCTTGAAATGGGAGTTAGAAGCCTCTCAGGAGGCTCGCGGGCATCTAGATAGGGCTTCCCTTGTTTGTACACTGAAGGCATAGGAAGGCACTATTTATCCAAGTTATTTGGAGATATAAAATAAATGTAAATGTCAAGTTGGTGAGAACCAGGCAGGAAACTCTGTTTTAAGTCATGTTATAAGTATTTCTACTAACGTGGCATCCTCTACTTCCTGCCATAGCCCTAGAAATAAGAAAAATTTTCTCTAATGATAAAGAACTTTTTCAGTAATGGCAGGCCCCTGAGTTTGGATGTCCAGGATCACTGTGAAGCCAGATTTGGCAGCTCATATCTATGATCCCAGCAGCAGTGCATATTTCAGATATTTTACTACCTCATACTTTCATTTTCCCTCAAAAGTATCCAACTTGTCAAGTTGCTGTCCCCAGACCATCTACCTTACCTTTCCTATGACATCTGTCAACAGCTTCAGAGACCGAGGGTCATGAACCAGCGAGTCTGTATAGAAGGAGCCAAGGTATTTCCTGGGGTCAGATGAATTGTCCTGGGCACAGAGATCAGGGCGCATGTTGAATCCATGGGCGATTCTTCCTACAGTGAAGGGGAAAGCGCCACCTGCAAGGGGACAGAGGCAGGAGGGCTGCAAGCTCAAAGACGGACGACGGACGATAGCCTAGGCTACAGAGTGAGTTCAAGGCCAGCCTGGGAAACTTTAATGAGACCTTGTCTCAAAATACACTCAAGGAGCTGGAGACGAAGCTCAGCAGGTAAGAGCTCTTGCTGTTCTTACAGAAGACAGAGTATGGTTCTCAGCACCCGGTTTCCATGAAGGCATCTTACGACCACCCATAACTCGCTGGCTCTGACACCCTCCTTTGGTCTCAGAAGGTACCTGCACACACAGAGTACATGCAGATGCATGTGTATGTGCGCCCGTGTGCGCATGCGCACACACCCATACACCCACACACCAATAGCAACAACAATAATATTTTTAAGAAATAAAAAGGGCTTGGATGTAGCTTGGCATAGAGCACATGTGTGGGGCTTTAGATTCAATGCTCAGTAGCACAACAAACAAACAAACAGTAAATGGATGGGGAGCTAGTTCACTGGGTAAAGTGAATCACCATGCAGTGAAACCATGAGGCCTGATTCTGAATGACAAGCACATGTGTAATCCTAGCTCTGGGGAGGTGGAGACTGAAGGATCCTGGCCTTGCTGGCCAACCAATGTGTTCAGCCAAATTGCTGAGCTCAAGGTTTATCGAGAGATCCAGTCTTTTGTTTGTTTGCTTGGTTTTTTTGAGACAGGGTTTCCTCTGTAGAGCCCTGGCTATTCTGGAGCTAGCTCTGTAGTCCAGGCTGGCCTCAAACGCAGACATCTGCCTTTTTCTGCCTCCTGAGTGCTAGGATTAAAGAAAGTCGTGAGCCACCACTGCCCAGCTGAAAGACCTTCTCTTAAAAAAAAAAAAAAAAAAGGAGGGGGGTGGTGGATGGCACCTGGGGAACAATACCCAACATTGTCCTTGGCCTTTACATACTAATGCATACACAAATAAACATGATAAACATACACACACACACACACACACACACACACAGAGAGAGAGAGAGAGAGAGAGAGAGAGAGAGAGAGAGAGAGAGAGAGACACCAGACCATCTCTCTTCTTTAAGTACCAGCTTTTGTCCTCTCCTCACTCAACATGTGCACAGAGAGGAGTCACATGAAAACACAGGGAGAAGGCAGCCATGCATGCACTGGGAAGACAGCCCTCCCCAGAAACCAACCCCACCAGCACTTCCTTCTTAGGTTTCTAGCCTCCATCCATGAGGCTTTCAGTCACCCCGGCATTTTCTTAGGCCAGTCTGAACTGATACAAATAGGGTCTCACCTCCATGTGCAAAACACACTTTGAGTTTGGGAAACTTCTCGAACACCCCACCCATAATCATGGAGCAAATGGCCATGGTGGTCTCCGACGGCATTCCTGGAAGGGGAGACAGTTACATGACTCAGCTCTCTAATCTTAAGCAAGAAGAGGCTCTGGAGCATGAGTGGTTGCAGAGCAGCAGTGATGTGCAGAATTTTCAGTGATGTGAAATATGGGGGCCCTTTGCTCCAGAGATGACCCAAATGCACACAGGGCATTGCTCAGCCCAGAAGCATCATCCTAAGGTCCCTGTTTACTAACTCAAGGAGAGAGAGTTAAGTAGTGTAAGAGATGGGAACGGGCAAACAAAGGGGCTTGGCTTTGGTCCTGATGAGGCAGGCAAGTACTGGATGTAGTTTAGCTTGGAACTCCTATTTGGTTGGGCTTATGCACACCTGCCCTTGTAATAATGCACTTGGCAGATCAATCCCTTCACTTGCACACACTATGCAAACACACACGCACACACCTCTTCAAACAGTGACCATGGCAACTTCAGAACTCCCAGGCCCCTTACCTGCATCAGATTACATCTACCCTCATCTTTGAATGTGTTATAAGTTTCCCCGGCCCTGATTACAATCAAATTTAGACAATTTCTATTCAAGTGTATTCCCAGCATATCCAGCTAGGAAGAATAGAAGGATCTATCTGGCTTAAACTGTTTTGGGGAGTATATACACGGTGTGTTTTAACAACCTATTAAGGAGAATCCTCTATTTATCATCTCATGCCTACCCATAACCGGGCAGGTATATAATTAAAATAAAATGTGTTATGGGAAATGACAGTCATAGTAAGTGTTAAGTCCCAAACCCCAAAAGGCAGTGACACTGACCATGTCTCAAGTTGAGTCTGGGCCCTGCTCAGGCTGGACAAAGAAGGATTGCTGGTGGACAGAAAAAAAAAAAAAAAAAAAGCCCAGGCGCAGCATTGCTCAGAAACCTGGGTCTCTCTCTGCCCGAAAGAGCAATGTCCCTTGTTTCTTTCCACCTCAGGCAAATGAGGCATCCAATAACCTATCAAAACCTACAACTGACCTCCACACTCCTTCAGTCCCTATTGTAGCTATGGCGAGTTTCAAAGTCGTGACAGGCCTCTTCTGGCACTAAACTCCCAGGCTGTTCTAGCGCCCTTTAAAATTGGCCCCGCCCCCACGTCCCATGCTGCGCCCTAGCCTTCCTCCCCACCCCCCTCCCTAGAGATAGCACTGGCAGCTGCCAGGAAGTCCCTCCTCTCTGCTTCTTGAGAGGTAGCCATGGCAGTCTTGGACTCCCCCAAATGGCCTGTGGTTAATCTCTCTCTGCTACCCTAGAATAGCCGGATGGTGGCTTCATAGTTACCAGGAACCCTTTCTTTCTTTCCGTGCACCACGGATCGGTCCGCCGCGGATCACCCCAGCCTCACTCACAGTAAGAAAATAAATGCGCGAGCTAATCTAATAAACAAAAGAGAGACTGTCAGGATTGACAGTGTTATCTTCTGTGTCTGTGCTATCCCTTCACTCCCAATGAAGTTAGTTTGCAAATCTATGTGAGTTCTCACTTGCGGCTCTTTGGATAAGGGGCCAAGAAGCTGGAAACTTTTCATCTGGTCTGACCCTGACTACCAGGACACGGACTTGCCCTCAGTTTTCTTTTCAGTGTTGAGGATCACACCTAGGTCCTTGTGCTTGCTAGCCAAGTGCTCTAATGCTGAGCTAAGTCCCCAGCCTCACTCCTTTCGCTTTGGGATGCGTAGTGTTAGGCGTCAGGGCCGAAGCTATTTGATGCCATAGCCTGTGTTTCTTCACCCCAGGATGTTCTTTTCTGTCTCGTAGGGTTTTTGTGGTGGTGTGTAAATAATGTCAGTAAAGTTCCTGGTCATTGGAAGTGTTCAGCAAACATTAGTCACCCCTCAATTTCCTCACTGTGAATGTAGGGTGACTGTCAGGTTCAAACTCTGCCAGTCAAACAAAAAGCCACCATTCCTCAGAAACTCATGATGCCAGCTTTCCTCTACCAAAGGGGTCGTTTCCTTATCATTAGCAGAGGGGATGGAGGGCTATCTGTGGTGTGTGCTGGCCTCCAGATCCCTCAGCATCACAAGTACCTGCTACACACTGCAGAGTCATGCTGGCATCCTGGCTTTTCTTACCCTGCCTCCTGCCCTGATCTTTCTCCAGCTCAGCAGCTTTCCTCCCTACTTACTCAATCTTCTTATGAGCCTGCTATTTCGGCCATCTATGCACTCTCTCGGTCTTTCTCTTCTGCCCTCTCTTTGTCTTCATCTCTCTTACCCCTCTGCCCTGCCCCCCACCCCCACACTTGGCTTCTCTTCTCATGCTGGCCGTGTTCAGCCTGTAACTTTCTCTGTTCTGGCTCATATCTACATGAATTCCTATCTACACCACTCTCTCCCTCATATCCACAATAAAAACCTTCCCCTCAACTACCATGTCCACTGGAGCGGACACACCAAGTGTACAGTTTTGATGGTTGGTTCCTGGCAATGGGTTATTTTTGAGGGTTCTGTGATAGTATCTGGTGCCCAGGTACAGCTCACTACATGTTAACTGTTACTGTTAAGCCTGCCAGGTCTCTGCTGCCTCTTGGGAGCTAAGACTAAAAAATTACTGGGTTCATGTGAACCTCTTCAGGCGCTTCACACTCCTACAAGCAGCAGTTGGTCCCTGATGCTGTAACCCCAAGGTGTACTTGGGGATACAGTGCCCCATGGCTGACCTAGAGATCTTGATTGCAAGCCGAGCCTTCACTGTCAGCTCCTTCTGTCCCTCTCTGCTCTACAGCACAGGTGTGCCTAGCTTCTGGGCCTCCTGAGAACTCCAGGAGCATGGTGGATTGTATCCATCTGGCGGGTGGTTTTCCCAGTAGAGCTTCCGAAGGCACGGTGAGAGATTATATCATTTCCTTCTGGTTCTTTGTAAGTCAACTTTGTGCTAATCAGGTGTGTGTGTGTGGGGGGGGGGTTGTGTTTATGTGTTTGTGAGTGTTATGTGTGTGAGAGCAGGAGTGTGCAACTGAATGGGGGAAAAAAAAAGAAATGAAAAGGAAGGAAAATACGACTGCTCCTAGGTACAATGTAGGAAAAGTTTATTACTGACATGTGGGAGAGCACAGCCAGAGGCAGGGACATCTGGGAGTCCAGAGTGGACATGACTGGCTTAAGCTGTGACATGTTGAGAGAAAGGGGAATCAGGTGCATCCAGGAGGTACAAAGAGAACAGGCAACCAAAATGGTTGGAGTATGACTGGAAAATTTAGGGTAGGGAGTCGGGGGTATGCCATCCAGGAGGGTCCTGTGACAGGCAGGAACTGAGGGGTACTGGGAGGGCCTGGTGGCCAGGTTCATTTTGATATGTTAACTAGGCCCCTCAACCATTTACCCCAGGTTTGAAGGCTGACAACCAGGACACATGTCTGGAGGCCACAGCACAACCTTACATGTTGTTCCTCCATCTTGTTTGGATCAGGGTCTTTGTTTTCCCACTGTGCAGGCTAGCTGGCCTGAGAGCTTCTGCCTTCCAGATTGCCATAGGTGCACTAGGATTACAGTGAGCGACCGTGTCCAGCTTTTTATAGCTTCTGGGTGTTTGAACTCCATGCTTCATGCTGCTGCTCTGTGGCAAGTGTTTTGTCCACTGAGCCACCTCCCCAGCTAAGCACCAAGATCGCAAGCAACGGTTAGTTACTTGGTGGGTAGGACGCTGCCTCACTAGAGCCATCAATACAGACTGATGAACCCACCTGTCTCCATCTTAGGCTTAAAAGCCCTCTTATAGTAAAGACAGACTAGGCTCATTCCTGTTTATAATTTAACCTCTGTTTTTCAAGCATTGGGCTAGGCCCCACCTGTAACCTTAACTACTAATGGCTCCATACTGCTTGTCCCAGGAGACAGCACCCATGTCTTTGACTCAAAAAGTTATTATAATCTTTCTTTTTTCTTTCTTTCTTTCTTTCTTTCTTTCTTTCTTTCTTTCTTTCTTTCTTTCTTAAGTTTTTCAAGACAGGGTTTCTTTGTGTAACAGCCCTGGCTGTCCTAGACTCTTGTAGACCAGGCTGGCCTCGAACTCACAGAGATCTGCTTACCTCTGCCTCCCAGGTGCTGGGATTAAAGGTGTGTGCCACCACGCCCAGCTCATAACCATCTTTCAACCCTACCTTTGTTTTAAAAGGTTGTTGTGACATTTTGTTATGACTATCTGTTGTCAGACTGTCTTGTTACGACCACCTTGTCACCATGTCTTTGTTTTAGGAGGTTGTTATGACTAAATTGTTATGTTATGTTCTGCTCCTGTAACCTATTTTGCCTACTAAATCCCCTATTTGGAAACCTCCTACCCCTGAGCTATAAAAACCTTATCTTCCTCACATCCAATGCTGATCTCTTGAACCCCACCTTTGGGGGAGACAGTTGGAGAACACAAATTAAAAATAGTTTACTTTGCCGGGCGTGGTGGCGCACGCCTTTAATCCCAGCACTCAGGAGGCAGAGGCAGGCGGATCCCTGTGAGTTTGAGGCCAGCCTGGTCTACAAAGTGAGTCTAGGATGGCCAAGGCTACACAGAGAAACCCTGTCTCGAAAAACAAAACAAACAAACAAACAAAAATAGTGTACTTTAATTAATTGCTTGCTTTAATTAACTTGGCCATTGTGATTTGGGCTGGTGGTCTTTCTTCTCCCATCTTTGGGGTTAACACAGACCATCTCTCTCATTTTAAAGATAAGAAACTGAAGCCCAAGGAAGCAAAGGAGTTTACTGCAGACCACATGGAGGGGTAGAGAGTGTTCATAGCCCCCACACTTTATATTTGTTCCTTATCTTTTCTTTTTACTAGGACTGAGAGGTGGATAGGGCACGTGGAACTTTCTCCTCTTTCCTTTTCCTGGCAAAGGGCAAAAGAGAGGAATAAATGGCAGTTGTGTTGAAAGCCTGGGTCTCCGGCAGCCTAAGGCCTCCCTCCCACACTTGGACGGTGAAAACTGACCTTCCATTGATAACTTCAGGTTTCTTGTTTACAAAAGCTGACATCACTATCAATGTCTTAAACAACAACAACAACAATAACAGAAACACTACAACCCTGATTCACAGGTATGGCTACTGTTTTGGGAGCCTATTTGGAGGACTGTATAATAAAGGGCCTTTGCAGTCAGGTAGATCTGTTAAACTGCATTTTCTCCCATGGACTGTGCATCCTAGCTAACAACGAATCACTGTAAGACTCAGTTTCTCAAACAAACAAACAAACAAACAAACAACAACAACAAAACAAAAACAAAAAAAATCCCTCAGTTTCTCCATATATGAAACTGCCATCACAGTGCCAACTTTGTCAGTTCAATATATGACTTTCTATGTGGTTCCCGGTCAAACATAGAATATTTATCTGAGTAAGAGCCCAATCAATGGTAGTTTGTTATTATTCTCAATCTAATCAAATCCATGTGTTTTTCCCCCTGCCCCCCATGGCAGAACAGAGTTCCACGGATAGCTGAAAAAAAGAAAAACTCAAGAGTTGATTCTGTGCTCCCATCCCTAGTCCAGTACAAACCTACGAGCCAAGGCAGCCAGTATTTGGCCATTCGTCCATCCATCTGCATATCCCAGGGATGCACGAACAGCGAACAGTTCAACCTCTCAGCAGCCTTCAATAGAGCGATGAGAAAGAAGTTATTTGGGGTAACTGCCTTGTCTGATTCTACATTGATCTGAATAAATAAACTCAAATACTCTTGAAGCTCCTTCTTGAGCTCTATAAAAGGCCCTTTGACCAATTTATTCCTGCTTGAAAAAATAAAAATAAAAAGGGCTCTCAGAATTAACCATAGGTTGATAGATTTAACATATTGTGTGTGTGTGTGTGTGTGTGTGTGTGTGTGTGTGTGTGTGTGTGTGTGTGTGTGTGTGTGTAGAGGCCATAGGATAGCCTTGTATGTTCTTCTTGGGCGCTGTGGTTTTTGAGACAGGGTCTCTCACTGGCCTGCGGCTCGCTGATTTGTCTAGACTGAGCAGCCAGTAAGCACGAGGGATCTGCCTGTCTCCAGTTGCCCCATCTGGGTTCACAAGTGCACACTGCCATGCCCAGGTTTTTTGTTTGTTTGTTTGCTTGTTTTATTTTTATTTTTTTTATATTTCCTTTTATATATCTTTTTAAAAAACTTTATTCTTGTTACATCTCAATGGTTATCCCATCCCTTGTATCCTCCCATTCTTCCCTCCCTCTCATTTTCCCCTTATTCCCCTCCCCTATGACTGTTCCTGAGGGGGATTACCTCCCCCCTGTATATGCTCATAGGGTATCAAGTCTCTTCTTGGTAACCTGCTGTCCTTCCTCTGAGTGCCACCAGGTCTCCCCCTCCAGGGGACATGGTCAAATGTGAGGCACCAGAGTACGTGAGAAAGTCATATCCCACTCTCCACTCAACTGTGGAGAATGTTCTGACCATTGGCTAGATCTGGGTAGGGGTTTAAAGTTTACCGCCTGCATTGTCCTTGGCTAGTGCCTTAGTTTGAGTGGGACCCCTGGGCACAAATCTGCCTATCATAATGTTCTACTTGTAGGTTTCTAGGACCCTCTGGATCCTTCTACTTTGCTATTCTCCCATGCTTCTCTCATCTAGAGTCCCAATTGTTTGTTTTAAATATAGATTCTGAAGACTGAATTCAAGATCTTGTATTTCCAAGGTAAGCATGTTAGTGACTGAAAACCTCTCTAGTCCCCTGACTCAAACATTTTGATGGAGAGCACAATGCTTAAAGTCTTATGTCACACATCAAACGCAGGGAAATTCTCCTCCTGGCACCCGCGGTTTAGCCTTTCAGCACAACTGGGATGGTATCCTTGGAGTCAGGGCAGGAGGGATCCCTCCTTCTCCCTGCTTAGTCACCTAAAGTGCCAGAAATTGAGCAAACAAGAGCCAAACATGATTATGGACACCTGTCAATGCAAGTTCAAAGCAAGTGTGAACTACATAGGGAATTTCAGGTTACCTGGGGATGCACAGAAAGACCCTGTGTCAAAAACAGACAAACAAACAGACAAAGCACTGCAGGAAGATGAAGAGCTGGGCCTTAGGACCTTACAGCTAGAATGGGGGTAGGCTGGCCTGATCTAAGTCACGAAGACCTTGGACATAGCACTGATGGGGTTTCTGGGTGTTGTGTGTACTCTCTCTGATCCTGGAGCCTGGAGACCTGCTGAGTGGTCTCTCATGAACAAAAGAAATTTACTGGAGAGAACTCTCAGTGCCCGAGCTGATAAGTTCTAAGATGAGTACTATGGGCCAACCTTCCTCAGAGTCTTGTGAGAAATGGAAAGACCATGTGGGTGGAATGAACTTTAGTCAGTGCAATATTTAAGTCCCCTCAACAGTTTTACTGATGACTTTTTTTTTTTTTTTTTGCAACTTGACAAGCTAGAATTATCTGGGGAGAGAGAACCTCAACTGAGAAACTGGGTCCATCAGATTGCCTGTAGGCAGGTCTGTGGGGCCTCTCTTGATTGGTGATTGATGTGGGAGGGCCCAGACCACTGGGCTGGTGGTTCCCCAAGTTGCTTTGGTCATGGTGTTTCATCACAGTAATAAAGGGAAACTAGGAAAATGGTCATTAATCTCAGTGTTCACCAAGGTTCCCAACAAACTTTCATTAGGATGCTTTCTTTTTAAGCGTACTAGGATACAAGTGTGACTCACCTACCTTTACACACTTGTGCTCACCCAGCTAGTGAAATGCGGCTTGCGTATGCTTGTGTATGTAAGCATTTTTTGAACAGCATGGTTTTGGATAGCTAGGGATCCTAGGCATGACAGGCAAAGGGTAAACTGGAGATCTCCAACTCAGTGGGCTGAGGAGCACAGCGATATAAGCTTTATTTTGTTTTGCTTTGTTTAGTTTTTAGTTTTCAAGCCAGGGTTTCTCGGTGTAGCCTTGGTTGTCCTGGAACTCTCTTTGTAGACCAGACTGGCCTTGAACTCATGGAGATCCATTTGCCTCTGCCTTGAGACATAAGCTTTTGACGGTACAGAAGCTAACTGCTTTCTGACCATGAATGCTAGTTGGAAAGAAAATACTGACTTCTTGCAGGGTGTGGCGAGGCACATGCCTGTGATCCCAGCACTCAGGGAGGCAGAGGCAGGCAGATCACTGTGAGTTCGAGGCCAGCCTGGTTCACAAAGCGAGTCCAGGACAGCCAAGGCTACACAGAAAAACCCTGTCTTGAAAAAAAAAAAAACAAAAAACAAACAAACAAACAAACAAAAAAACAGAAACAAAATCTAAAACTAAAACTAAAACAACAACAACAACATACTGACTTCTCGGGATGGCGTAGGCTTCATCAAGGCACCTGATCGTGGTCCTTTGTGAGATCTGATCGCTCACTAGAGTAAGACTTGATTCAGTTCAAATTAACACAAAAAACAATTTCCTTCCATGTGTGGAGCATGAGAGAGCACACAAAATGGCATGTACTCTCAAGCTCATGATTAGCATCCGCAGAGAGCTTTTTATCAATGCTGCTATAAGGATTTTATAACTGTAAGTTGAAGAGATGGCTCAGGAAGTGAAGCAGAAGCTGTGCAAACAGGAGGACCAGAGTTGGAATCCCTGGAGCCCATGTACGTGCCGGGCACAGCAGCATTTATGGCAGCCTCAGTGCTGGAGGTTAGCTGCAGGACGATCTCTGAGTCCCGTTAGCTACCTAGCTCAGTGGAATCAACAAGGTGCGAGTTCAGTGAGGTACCTTGTCTCAAAAAAATGAGGTGTAAGGACTGGTGAGATGGCCCAGTGGGTGAAAGCCACTGCGACTGCTCTTCCAGAGGGCCAGCAGTCAGTTTCCAGCACCCACATGATGGCATACAGTGGTCTCTAACTCCAGTCTCGGGAGATCTGAAGCCATCTTCTGGCTTTTGAGGACACTGCACACATGTGATATGCAGGCACATGCAGGCAAAGCACCCATACACATAAAGTAAAATAAAATAACATTTAAAAATAAGGTGAAGAGCAACTGAGGAAGACGTAAGATGTCAACATCTGGCCTTCACATGCACACACACACACACACACACACACACACACACACACACACACACACACACAGAGAGAGATATATATTTTACAACTACTAACTGGTTTAATCAGTTATGAGACATGCACTCCATGTGTTATACAAGTTCAGAAACCTGTGCTCACCCCTGCCTCATTTTACAGTGAAGACCGAACCACGTAACTTAGTCAGGTCTTGGCAGCCGATAAGTGATGGGAGTCAGACTGTCAGCTGCTAACACTCTGCTTGCCTCATACCAGCAGTGAAGTCATTTTGTACCCGAGTGTGTGTTACTAGGTTCATTCACGTGGGGGCGGGGGCAGGAGCGGGGGGCGGGGAACGCATTTGGAAGCCTCAGAGTGGCCAGGACTACCTTGAAATGACAGCACTAACTTGGCTGTCAGAAACTCTTCCCGTTTTGTTTGAACATGTTACTGACGCAAGCTAGAGAGGAGCTAAGCAAGCCAGCGGTGCTAAGCAAACAAATAGATGGTCAGCCCAGGGACACTGTGGGTCAACTGGAGTCAGGATGTACTCCTAAGTCCCTCAGAGACCGGCATGCTCCCAGACAATCTCATTGCAGTGATGGATGGGTCAGCTCATCGTCCCTCTCTGCGCACTGCAGCGGCTGCTATTGCTTTCTAATCCAGTTCCAGTGAATAATAAAAATGACTCGTAGCTGAAGATTCAGGCCGTGCTGAAGCCGGTTGGATGCATGAGTAAATAAATCCTTGTTTAAAGCCCCCTGGAATTTTCAGGAAACACTCTCTGCATCAGCTGGGCCTCTGCAGCCAATGAGTTGTGAGAGTTCGGTACTGAGAAGAGTACTAGAGCTTCAGGAGCCGGCTTCACAGGCAATTCCCCACATGGTGGGCGCTTGCCACAGACACAGATAGGGAAACTTTTTTTTTTGTTCGTAATTAGAGCTCCATAAGTATTAAATTAATAAATGACAGAGACTAGAATGCCTGGTGAGTCTGCAAGTATCTACTTAAATCAGTATGAAAGATTTTTGCATTAGGATGGAAATAATAGAAAACTATCACATACCACTATAATTGTGAGAGGGGAGCAAGACTTGTGAAAATGGAGTGGAGGATGATGGAGCTTAAATCCTGCTGCCAAGGATGGCTGACTCAGCTACAGGATGAGGGAGGGGGAGCGGTGGAGAGGGTGGTGGGGACTTCAGAACTGGACAGTGGCATTTTGAAAACACATTCTAGTGTGAAATATTTTAAATATAGAAATCATAAGCAATGACACAATAAGTACTCATATGCGCACCATCCGAGTTTATAAAATTCTAGCATTTTCCCAGAATTATCTATCTATCTATCTATCTATCTATCTATCTATCTATCTATCTAACCTCTGTCTACTTATATATGTATCTATCATCAATGATCTATAATTTATATATCACCTATTTATAACCTATCTGTATATCATTCACCTATCTATTGCTATATTAATCTATCTATATTTGTTTTCTACCTCCTCTCTCCTCTTTCTCTCCTTTCTTCTTATCTGTCTCTGTTTATTTTGAGGGTTTTGAGATAGGATTTTGCTATGTAGCTCAGGCTGGCCTGAAACTCATTATGTAGCTCAGGCTGGCCTGAAACTCATTATGTAGCTCAGGCTTGCCTGAAAAATCACTATGTAGCTCAGGCTGGCCTGAAAATCACTATGTAGCTCAGGCTGGCCTGAAACTCATGAATCTCCTGCCTCAGATTCCTGAATGATGGAATTACAGGCTGTGCCTCCATACTCAGTTTTATTATGCATTTTTATTATGTACTGCCCAAATACACTTTTGGCTTCCTAAGTTTATTTGTTTGATTGGTTAATTTTGGTATTTTCAAGACAGAGTTTCTCTATGTAGCCCTAGCTGTCCTGGAACTCACTTTGTAGACTAGGTTGGCCTCAAACTCAGAGATCCTCCTACCTCTGCCTGAGTTCTGGTATTAAAGGCGAGCACCACTATACCCAGCTTCTTCCTAAGCTCTTAACTGAGGAGTGATGAGTTAAAACATGTCAACACAGTGGAATATTTTGCAGTTTAAAAAAAGTCACTAATTGAAATAGTCTTCATTGGGTTGGGGAGGTGATCCCGTGGGTAAAATGCTTATCACACAAGTGTGAGGACTAGAGTTTATATTCTCAGAACTCACCCTAGAGCCAGGCAGGCATGGTAGATTGCCTGTCACCCTTGTCCAAGGAAGGTGGAGACGGGGCTGGGCCAGCTGAAACAGGCATACTCAAAGCTTAGCAAGAGACCTTGCTTCAGTAAGTAAGGTAAAGAGCTACAGAGGCAGATGCCTGATGTTATACACTACAGGCATGGACACATGGGTGTACCCCACATGTAACTCTGAATATAAGTGAGCATGCCACACACATGCACACAGACAGAGATAATGCTTAATTAGTTTGTAAATTCTCAGCTAGGGTATGAGATCACATGTGTAACAGAATTCAATTTTGTTAAAATATATATATGCAGTTTTTATTTTTTCCATAGCAAAAAGAAAAGTGTGTGTGTGTGTGTGTGTGTGTGTGTGTTTGATTATGTAAAGTGCTAGCAATTTAAGCTTCCATGTAAAATGAAAAGAAGTGCCAGTGTGATCCAGGAAGAGAAAGACGTTAATCTGAGTTGCCTCAGGGCAGGTCTGGGGATGGCTCACTCTTTTGGGAGGATTTTTGGTAGGTTTTCACATCTCCTACCTACATCTATAGTCACCGCCCTATTGTTGCCTGCCCCTTCCCCCTGTCCCAGGGGGGAATAATCCCCTTCTTGGTGGTCCCCCACCAGCATGGTGCCCACCCGCCCAAGGCTGTGCAGCAGCGTGTTGGCTAGGCTGAAGCGGTGGCGTTACTCACAGCGTAGACTGGGAAGAGTTCCGGGTCATTCAGATCCCACATGTTGATGTGGGAGCCAATCTGGACTCCTGGAAATCTCAGCTCCTTCACACAACGCTCCATTTCCTCAACGGCCAGCTCCGGGGCTTGCATAGGCAACGTCCCCAAACCCACAAACCTTCGAGGGTATCTGGCAACGGTGGCAGCTAGGTCATTGTTCAAAAACTGGCACAGCTCCAAAGTGTCCTTAGGTTTGGCCTGGTGAAAAAAGGGAAGGTTCCACTCCAGTCAAAACCTACTTGGTTAGACATTTGTTCTGAACAACACTGCCTCTTGGCTGAAAATATTCACCGTACTCGGTGATTCCACGCCTCAGGAAGCCGAGGCATGGTCTGAGAAAGGTACTGGCTGTAGGAGACCCAGAGTCTGTGAGAGCAAAGAGAACTGCTGGGCTGTGGCTGGTTAATTAGAACGGCTCCCAGAAGCTATCTCGATGTGCTAACTACTGGGCTGCTCCAGCTTAGACGAGGGCTGAGGATGGCCCACTACCAGGAGCGGACAGACCTTGAAGGCCTTCCAAACATCTGAAGCTGCCATCAAGGCGTCTGTCTTGGCTTCTTGAAGGATACCAGGCCTGCTTCCATACTGGCCCTGCCCTCATCTGTCTTCCCCACCCTTCCTGATGGCTGAAGCCGATGGGCCTGAATTGCCTTCCCCTTTCACTAGGCTACAGTGATGCTATTTCCAGCTTCTACAGTACTGGGGGTTACAGGCTCGAATGTGGCCTTTTAAAGTGGGTGCTGGGATCGAAACCCAGGTCCTCACACTTGAGCAGCCACTGATCCATCTTACCCACGGAACCATCTCTCCAGCTCCCACACCCACTTCTTTACGCAGGCTCTGGGGGATTGAACTCAGGTCTTTGCACTTGCAGAGCAAGCACTTTATCTCTCCAGACCCACGCTGACGTCTCAAGACATTTTGCTTCTCGTAGTGATCTAATCAGAAGCAGAGAGAACTGAGTCGCTCTCTCCGGCTGGGTTTTGTGAACACGGGTGGGGAAAGTATGGAGAGCGGTGGTTGTATCGTTTCTGAATCATGCTTCTACCGCAACAGCTACCAAGTTGGCACATTCTTAGCTCTGTCCCCCAAATTTCCCTCCACCGTCTCAGAATCAATCCCGAAACTCTTAGTGCCTGAGAATTGTTGATTTGTGGAAAGCAGAGTAGGACTCCCCTTTTGCCATTTCCTCAGGAGGACGAATATAGCTGGCCATTCTAATCCTATTTTGCAATTCTTTTTTTTTTTTTGTGGTTTTTTGAGACAGGATTTCTCTGTGTGACCTTGGCTGTCCTGGACTCCCTTTGTAGACCAGGCTGGCCTCGAACTCACAGTGATCCACCTGCCTCTGCCTCCCGAGTGCTGGGATTAAAGGCGTGCGCCACCATGCCCAGCTTCTATTTTGCAATTCTTAACCTCAGCCATTTGGCAAGGCAATGCAGGGGTGAGTCCAGGCAGGTAAGCTCTGGTGGGGAGTCAGTCTACCACTGAACTATGTGATGACTCTAGATGTGGGTCTGATAGCCATGTACTCACTACTGTCCTGAAGCAAGGGCATGGCTGAGAAGGCCGTCTGGGGCAGAACTTGCCTCTGACCTATAAAGGAACCGCTGGAGTTGGGATGTGGCTTGGAGGACAGAGTACAAGCCTAGCATGTAAGAAGCCCTGGGCTCCAGCCTTAGCACTTCAAAGACGGGGCAAGGTGAAGCCTGCCTGTGATCCCAGCTCTTGGGAGATGGTGGCAGGGGCATCAGAAGTTCAAGGTTCTCCTCAGCTACAAAGCAAGTTTGAAGCCATCCTGGGCTATAGGAGAGCCCAGAAACAAATGACCAAACAAATAAAGAGGAGAAGAGTTAGGGAGGGGTGTTGATGGGACCATTTTCAAGGTCTAAGTCATCTGTCCCTTTCTGGGGAGCTGGACATGAGCCGTCAGCACCAGGGAGATGGTTGGAGGCTTCGTACTCACCCAGTAGCTAAACATAACAGGAACCGTGGAGAGAGCTTGCACTGTCACCCCTAGGACACAAAGAAAGACAAACCTGTCAGTAGGAGACCCTTCCCAGGGCAAGGATGCTGGCAGCTCCACCCCAACCTGTCGTCTCTCCCTCACCACTCCTCCTTGGGGCACTCTCCCTCTCCCACATCCTCAGCTCTGCAGAGAAGAGGTTAGACAAAATGGGATCATTCAAGAAAACTGGCCTGACTCCATTTGTCAAGGATTACTTCTACCCTCCTTGTGGCAAAACTTTGTGTAGGCATGGCACTTCTCCACCATGAAAAAAAAAAAGTAGAACATGCTAATTATGCACAATAATGTACTTCATCATGGTCCTTTCATGCATGTATATAAGGTATTTTGATCATCATCACTCTCCTGTCGCTCTCCCTGGTCCTCTCCATGGTCTTCTCCATTCCTGTTCACCTTTTCCCTCTCCTCAGCTTTCTTTCCACCCCCTTTCCCCTACTTTCTTGTCATTTTTCCCCATCTTTTTTTCTGGTCTTCATTCCCACCCTCCAGAGCTTGCCATTGTGGGGCATATGTGACAAATGTATCTCTCAAGTCCTTTAATTCAGCTCCTAAATTATCCTGGATAAAGCCCCCTGGGTCTGCAGTCCCCAGAGCTTGGCTCCGAAGTCTAGGATCCAGGAATCTTAAAATCTGTGATCTGAAGAGAGCCTACTTCTGGGTGTCATTGTAGGAACTCAGTGAGTTATTTTTGTGTCAGGCGTTTAGAACTGTGTGGAGGAGCAAACACAGTACTCAATGAAGGCGTCATGACTGCCGCCTCACAGGCAGCGATTGGGATAAATATACAAAAAAACAAGAAGAAAGCCCAAAGGAGACACATGCACTTGGGTAGCGGTCATAAATGACAATTTCTGACCCCAGGTAGCCAAGTCTGAGTGTCACTGTTTTCCTCTTGCTCTCTCTTCACATTTACAGTGGGAGGTTCCTTGCCGGAGGTGCAGGAACATGTTCTTCTCCAAGCTGTGCCCCCACATAACCCAGTGTACTGAGAACCAGGGCCACACAGCTCTTCTGCAGTGTGGCCCAGAGAGTTGCTCCCAGCTTTCTGCAAAGCGGAAGTTGACTTTTCCTTGGCTATTGTGTTTAATCGCTGTTATAAAACAGCCCCAGGGCAGAAGTGCATGCTGCTGGATTCCAGGCTTCCAGAGTCCTACTCATTGGATGCTGACAGGGTGACTCTTTTTGTTTGTTTGTTTTGTTTTGTTTTTGTTTTGGGTTTTTTTTGTGTGTGTGGATTTTGAAATAAAATACAATTCTCCTTGGGCCTGGTGGTGCATCCTTGCTATTCTAGCATATCCAGAAGCAGACAGAGGAAGAACAAGACTTCAGGGCCATCCTGGGTTACATAAAGTGAGTTCAAGGCCAGCCTGGGCTATATACATGAAACCCTGTCTTGAGAATCTTAAGTAAGCATCGTGCCTGCATGACACTGGTGCTATCGACAGTCAATTCCAGACTGATTCATTACAGCAGGGCTCACTGGGTTGTACGCACTCTTGCTGAGCTACTGGGGATAGACTGGTGGATTCTGGGGAGGGACAGTTATTGTCTTCTCAAGGAGCTAATAGTGAGCTCAGACTCCAGTGGATCTTTCTAAATCTATGGTCACACAGAGGACCCTGGTTAAAAATCAGTGCATCACAGACAAAAGAAAAGGGCGTGGAAGGGACTTGCAGGGAGTTGACAGGAGACAAAAGCGAGTACGTGTGAGTGTGTGTACACATGAGTGTGTGTGTATGCGCCTGTGAGTGTGCATGCGTGTATGAGTGAACCATCTGTGCCGCAACACACATGTGATGATCAGAGGGCGGCCTTCGGTATCCATCCTCACCTTCCTCTTTGCTCACTGCTGCTGGCTGCCCAAGAGATTTGGCAGGTTTCCCCCTCTCAACTGCCATCTCACTCCTGGAGCACAGGGACTGTAGTGCTACAGGCTGGCTGTGAGCTTCTGGGGGTTCTCCTGTCTCTGTCTTCCACCTCACTAGAGGAACGTTGAGGTCATACTACGTCTGGCTTTCTGAGGCTTCTGTGGGTCTGAACTCAGGTCTGCACAGGTGTGTGGCAAGGGTTTTACCCACTGAGCCATCTCCCAGACCAGAACTAAAAATATTTTAAGTACTGAAGTGCACTATTATCATTTTAATGGTATACCATTTAAAGCTTTCAAATACATGTTCTAAAAGAACGGCCCTCTTTCCTCTAAGGAAGCTGTAGCCAATGGCTGGCAGCAAACAGGGAATCAGAAGTTGCCATCCCAGAAATCATATCAAGTCTCACCAACTTTAAGGGCAGGTATTGCTTTACGTCAGACTGAAACATTGAGAACACTTCACATCTAAGTACCTTTCTGGTTCATTTCTCTGATGCGAACATCCGGGTCCCAGCAGTTCTGTTGGACCACTCTGAAGACTTTCCCATCCTTCATCATCTTTGCTTCTCCCTGGGTCAGAAAAGCCACGTCAGCAAAGGCAGCCTGTTTGGACAAATCCTGTGTTCCCGAGCGTGAACATTGACGTGGCAAGCACATGCATGTAGGTGCGTGTAGAGGTCAGCCTCAGGGATCCTTCGTCTCCTGCTGTCCACCTTGGGTTTGTTTGCCTGTCTGTCTGTCTGTTTGATTTGAGACAAGGTCTCCCACCGGTCTGGCCCAAAGGAGGCTAGGCTAGGCAGTCAGAGAGCCTCAGGGACCCACCAGTCTCTTCCTTCTCAGTGCTGGGATTACAAGCATGCGTCACTATGTCTGTTTTTATTTTTATTTCTTTAACACGGGTACTGGGGGAAACGCACTCAGATTTCTCATGCTTGCAGGACAAAGACTTTACTGATCTCCCTGACCTGGATTGATTTTTTCTTTCTTTCTTTCTTTCTTTCTTTCTTTCTTTCTTTCTTTCTTTCTTTTTTTTCCAAGACAGGGTCTCTCTGTGTAGCCCTGGCTGTCCTGGAGTCGCTTTGTAGACCAGGCCGGCCTTGAACTCATAGCAATCCACCTGCCTCTGCCTCCTGAGTGCTGGGATTAAAGGTGTGCGCCACCACACCCGGCCTGGATTGATTTTCTTGAATGCGCTGGAACATGTTTCTCCTCTCCTATAGTTTTAGGGATTTTTCCTTAATCAGCATGGGGATAAAAATCCCACTGCTTAACGGGGCTCAGCTTTTCTTCCTCCTCCCTTTCCTGTTTGGTATTGGAGGGCTGTGCCTGTGAGGATGAGCAGCTGAACACAGAGACAGGTCTTTTCTGCCTGTGTGACTGACGATGGTGCCGAGCCATCATCTGCTGATTTGAACCACTGGCTGTGAGACCACTGAGGGTGACCTGTGTCTAGAAAATGTATCGATGATACAACAGGACTGGAATGGACCTTTGAGATAGCCCATACTCTGGCTTTCTACGGAAGCAATATGTGGGCAGCGAAAGTAAGTAAGTTTGTGTAACACCACAGGGCCACCTGATTCACCACCTTCATTATCTTAAGTAAATTTGTGTAACACCACAGGGCCAGCTGATTCACCACTTTCATCACCTTATTTCTCCTCACCAATCCACTAATTTGTTCGGCCCTAATACACTGTGGTAACCCACAGAGAGGGCCAAGTCACTTCCTTGGAGTAGAGTATATAAATGCTAACATTGGTTCAAAGGGCAAATATAACAAGATCAAAAACGTTAAAAAGAGAGCTTTTGGGGGCTGGAGAGATGGCTCAGTGGTTAAGAGCACCACCTGCTCTTCCAAAGGACCTGAGTTCAATTCCCAGCAACCACATGGTGGCTCACAATCATCTATAATGTGATATGGCGCCCCTGTCTGGCTTGCAGGAGTACATGCAAGCAGAGCACTGTATACATAATAATAAAAAAATACATCTTAAAAAAAAAAAAAAAAGGGAGCTTTTGTAGTGGTGCTTCCATTCCGGTTCTTATTTCATAGATACTGTTGTTTGAAGCCACTCCAGTTTTTCCTACTGTTTCTGAGAAACTGCAAGGCTGCTTCCTTTCCTGCTACAAGAGTAACGCAAGGGTGGAAGAGTTGATTACCCAGCCTACAAGAAGCCAAGCCAGGCACACCATCCCCCGGTCACCCCTCTGGTATGCGCTGGAGGAAACTCACCTTGCCTTGCTGTTGGAGCTGCACCCAGCCTCCATAGCCGAACCTCTGCAGTGAGGAGAAGTACAGTTAAACTTAGTCAGTAAAGCAGAGGGGCCTGCAGCCAAGCAGTATCCTCCAGGAACAGGGGCCCAACCTCCATCCTAACAGACACCATCTTCCTATGTGCTTCCTCCTCCAAACCTGGCAGTATTTTCATTAATCAATTTACCCTTAATTGATATATTTACAGAGAAAGAACATCTCCTATATCTGGGCTGGGATGTAGCTCAGTTTGTAGGGTGCTTGCCTAGCATGCACCAAAGCCCTGGGTTCCATCCCCAGCACTGAATAAATTGGGCAAGGTGGCTCCCAGCTTGAATCTACGATCCAGGAGGGGGAGGCAGGAGAACCTCGAGTTCAATGTCATTCCTGCCGACTTAATGAGTTTGAGACCAGCTTAGTTTATGTCACAAAAATTTGAAGAGAGGTGGAGAAGGAGGCTAGCTTTGTTGTTTGAGATGTTTCCCCTCAAACACCTTGGCTGTCCTGGACTCACTTTGTAGACCAGGCTGGCCATGAACTCACAGAGCTCCTCCTGCCTCTGCCTCCCTGAGCGCTGGGATTACATTACAGACATGTACCCCCTCTCCCAGCCAGGGTTACTTTTTAATGTGGGCTATAAAGGTCTAATTCAGGCCTTCCTGCTTACAAGGCAAGTCCTTGACTGAGGCATTCACCCTCTCAGCCTCTGGAATTTTCTTTCTTGAGAGTCCTGACCATACCCCTGATTGAAATCACTGCCATCAAGTAAAAACAAAAGGCCTGTCAAATACTACTCCTTTATAACTGTGAGTTAATCATCATCCCTCAAGTGTTGACTCTGCTCTTTTCTCCCTTCATTGCATAAGGTAGTAGAGGTTCTGGAGGTGTGTCTATTAATATTTAAGAAGAAAAAAGCAGGTTTGAAAGGAAATAGTATTTCTTCCAAAGACACATAAGATCCTCAAACAAAATTGTACAGGCTTATTCTCTTCACTGCTCTGTAGGAAAGTTTGGGAAGCCTGTGAGAAAAGATGAGAGACAGGTGTTTTAAAATATTTCCCTACTAACAAACAAATTGAAAACAGAAGACATTCCGCTGCTGGATGTGGTGGCGCACGCCTTTAATCCCAGCACTTGGGAGGCAGAGGCAGGGGGATCGCTGTGAGTTCATGGACAGCCTGGTCTACAAAGCGAGTCCAGGACAGCCAAAGCTACACAGAGAAAGCCTGTCTCAAAAAACAAAAACAAACACAAACAAACAAACAAACAAAAGAGCCGTTCTGCTGTAGTTATGCTACTTTAATTCCCATTCGAGGGGGCTGAAGATGTGTCTCAGTGGGTAGAGTCCTTGCCTAGCATTCACAAAACCCTGAGTTTCATTCCCGGCACTGCATGAACCAGGCATGGTGGTGCGTACACCTGTGGTTCCAGAACTCTGGAGGTGGAGGCGGAAGAACCAGAAGCTTTCCTCAGCTACAAAGCAAGTTCAACGCTATCCTAGGCTATATGAGATGCTGTCTCAACAAACAAACAATATCAAGTAAAAGAAACAACCTCAAACCAAACTCCTTCTACTCAGATTATATAGACTGTAAATAAGGGAATGTGGAGAAAGACTCTGGCACCACATAAACATATCTCTCTTCATTTCACACCCATCCTTCAGGGGAGCACGGCCACTGGAGTATAATTACTTCAACACTGGCAAACCATTACTCCCTGGGAAGCTTCTGCAGATTGTGATCCCAGGATGGAGCTCCCTCTGTGGGTTTATGTGAATGGGAGAAGCTTGGTACCCAGCGGGACACAGGGGAATGGAGAAAGCAGTGATGGGTCTTGGGCCAGATTTCTCCATTGGTCGGAGTGAGATTGCTGTGGGGGGAGCCCACAAAACTCTGGATGCATTTCTGAATGTTATGTGCCTCACCCGTGAAGCTGGGCTAGTAATGTAGATGTTAACTGCATTATATTGTGATGTTTAATATAAATCAAGCCCTCTGTCTATCTTTTCGTGTGTGTGTGTGTGTGTGTGTGTGTGGTGTGCACGCGCGCACTAGTGTGTGAGTATACATGTATGGGTGAGCATGTGCATATGTAGAGTATTGTTCTTCCTTAGGTTTCATTTTGATTTTTGAGGCAGGATCTCCCATCCATCTGGGGCTGATCAATTAAGCCAAGTGACTGGCCAAGAAGCTCTGTCTGTCTCTGCCTTCCTGGGTTAGAAGTATGTGTCGTCACACTTGGTCTCTTACATAGGCTCTGGATTAAATTCAGGTCAATCTGAGGTACCCCTTTGGCCTTTCTTCCTTTAAAAAAAAATCTCCAGAGGTACAAAAGTATTATGACTATTACTACCTCTCTTCTTTCTTTCTTTCTTTTCTTTTTCCTTTTTTGGTTATTCAACAAGGTTTTACTGTGTGATAGCTCTGGCTGTCCCCACTTTGTAGCCCAGGCTGGCCTCAAACTCATAGAGATCCACTTGCTTTTGCCTCTCTGCGTGCTGGGATTACAGGTGTGTGTCACCACGACTGCTGCTCTTACTCTTATGAAGAGTCCTCTATCTGCGCACAGCATGTGCGACTTCAAGGTAAGCAGCTTAGATACTGAAACTAAACACTCCTCCTTTTTCAGCAGAGCTGCTGAGAGGAGGGAGAGAGAGTTAAAAAAGTCACCAAGATGTGTGCTTTGGAAGTTTCCAGGACGCACATCTATGTATCCCCAAATTCTTTCTCTCGGTTTTTCAAGCAGTTTAAACAATGCCTTTAGGGTCCAGCAGGTGGGGCACTTGGAAACTGTCAGCTATAGATGTCCAGTTCTTGGCTTCAGAGGGAGATAGGCTTTGGGGGTAGGAGGCAAGGGAAGGGAGATGAGGACATGGCAGGCTACTATGGGAAGCTTTCTCCTCCCTGCAAAGAGAAGGCTTTGTTTTAGGCTCCCCTGGATGTCCAAGATGGAGAGCAGGAGGGGCTTCATTCTTGTGGTTTCTGTACTCAGACAGAGGATTTTATTGGGGCCTTCTGACAAAATGAGCATTCTTTCCCAAGGATGCCAGTGGCTTAAACTGCTGGGAGGGAGTTACAGAGGTGGGGTTTAACTTCAAGTCCCACTGTAAGAATCCAAAGGGAGGCTGGGGTGGTCATACACATCTGAAATGCAGCACTTGGGAAGTGGAGGCATGAGAATCATGAGTTGAAGGCCAACCTGGGTTACATAGGGTGGGAGACTGGAGAGAGAAAGGGGTGGGAGAGAGGGGGGGAAGGGAGAGATGGAGAGGGAGAGAGAGAAAGAGGAGGAAGAGGAAGAAGAAGGAAGAGGAGGGGAAGAGGAGAAGGAGAAGGAGGAGAAGAGAAGAAGAAGAGAGGAGGAGGAGGAGGAGAAGAAGAAAACAATGAAGAGGAAGAAAAAGAAAGGAATGAAAAATTCAATTCTTCATGCAGGATGCATATATGTGACTGGAACTGAAAATTCCTCTCTGATTTATTACGTCCTGGTCCCTTTGGGCTACTCTGACACACAGCCATCCTCTGGAGTCTTATAAGCATAGGCATTTATTTCTTGTCATTTCAGAAAGCTGGGACATCCAAGATGAAGAAGCCCTCACTCTGGTGAGGGGCTGTTTCTGCTTCCCGCAGAGCCTCACATCAAGGAAAAGAGTGCAGAGCTTCCTGTGGCACGTTCTATAAGGACCAACCAGTTCCTCTTGATGTAATTGCTTCCTGAAGCCCCACCCATGTGAACTCGTGGATGTCAAGATGACTGTTGAGAGGACATAGTACTCAGACCACAGAACTTTCTACGCTCTTTCAAGATTTCCATTCTGGACAAAGAGCTGGAGACCGTGGAGCTTGGGACCCTCGTAGTGTGGCATTCTCTGGTGGGTGGGTCATGTTGGCCACTCCCTTAAAAAGAGTACAGGTGGGAGGGTCCTCTAGAACCCACTCTTTAAACTGTGGATCATGATCTCATGTGGTGGTCTCTTAACAGGCGATGCGAAAAGTTTGGCAACAGGAAACCTTACAATGATCCAAAAGTCAAATGTGTAATGAATCCAAAGTGGTTCTGGCAGTCAGTGATCATGTTATATTGTGCAACTTCTCTGAAGCCTTGGTTCTGAACACACAACCTGTGCACTTTGTACTGTGCAGGCTGTCACAACTGTGCAACACCCGGGAACAACGTCTGAAAGATCTCTGCTGAGAATCGAGACTGTTATATGCAATAAATTGCAGTGACTACTGTACATATAGTTTCTGGCTCTTAGAGAAACATAATGGATTCATTATGGAAAACAAAGACTTTCAATATTTTCCTGCCATCATCCCTCAGCATGTAAGTATGCTATTGGTATATTCTTTGGATTGTACTGTGTTAGTATGTTTGCTTTAAATATTGCTAACCCAGGGCTGGGAATGTAGCTCAGTCTGCAGAGTACCTGCCTTGCATGTTACAAAGTCCTGGGTTTGATCCCCAGGACCATATAAACAGGCATGGTGGCTTATACCTCAAATCCCAGCACTCAAGAGGCAACAGCTGGAGGGTCAAGAGTTCAAGGTCATCCCTGGTTACACAGAGAGGCCAGCCTGCGCTATGTGAGACCGTCTCAAGCAAGCAAGCAAGCAAGCAAGCAAGCAAGCAAGCAAGCGAACAAAAAACATTTGCTGGCTTGAATTTCATAAAATGCCTCAAAGAATTTTGGTTTAGAATTAGGACAGGATATTTACTACTTTGTGGATACTATTCTATCCACATATTTATGTGAAAAAGCATTCTCATACAAACAAAATACCCATCGATTCCAAAAAGCATTGGAGATGTTCTATGTCCTGCAGTGTCAAATGCTCACCCAAGATTTATTTTTTAATGTAAAAACTAACATGCTCATCTCATTAGCATGATTTGCTTTTTATCCTTAATATATGTATTAAAGAATTATTTTAAAGTAAGTCTCAATAAATGCTTGATTTGCATACCTATCTTATACACTAGTACATCTCGGGTGGCATGAAAACTGTTTTGCTTGGTAGGAAGGAGTCCTGAGGGAGAAACACTTGAGGAGCTTCCTGACAGAGGCCACCATGGGAGCCCTGGGTGTTTTACGTAGCTTTTGCTTTGTTTACTTTATGAGGTTCAAACCAAAGAAAACCTGTGACTTTGGAGTTAAGTCTTCTTGCTTCCACTCAATGGAGAGCTGTCACGAATCTCTCTCTCTCTCCCTCTCTCTCTCTCTCTCTCTCTCTCTCTCTCTCTCTCTCTCTCTCTCTCTCCCTCTCTCTCTCTGTGTGTGTGTGTGTGTGTGTGTGTGTGTGTGTGTGTTTTCCTGAAACTGTCAGGTTAGGGAGTATAACAAGTTTCATAATTTATTCACTGTGGTGTTCATCAGATGATTCCTCATAATCTGGGTGTTGGAAACAATGTTGTAAGAAGAAAGACACTGCCAGTGGCCTCCACAGAAGCCAGGCCTGGCATTCCTCTCATAAAATCATTAACAGCGTGAAATGCTGTTTACCCTTTTATAAGGCGTGCAGGACAGGCAGTTCCCAAGCAGGGCTCACTGCAGCCTGTGAGGTCAGCAGGGGTCTGTCTCTTTTTCCATTGGTCACGAGGGGACAGCTTTCAGAGACAGCTCAGCACTATTCCCACCTTTCAGCCTGCGATTTCTGCTTCCCAGCTCACTTGCAAAACAGACAAAGAAATGCTTGAGATCAAAAGCATTTTTTTTTTTCTTTTGAGACAGGGTCTTATATAAACCATGATGGCCTTAAACTCTAGTGCCATGTGTAGTGACCTTGAACATCTGGCCCTCCTGCCTCCACATCCTGAAGGCTGGGACAGCAGGCATTGGTCCCTTCATGCAGTGCTGTCAACTGAACTCAGGGCATCACGCATGCGGCCAGCGTTCTGTCTCCTGAGGCACATCCTAAGCTGGAGGTTAGCATTTTTATATGTGATAACAGTAAGAACAAAATTTGCTTGCCCAATGAACCACTTTTTCATGAGAGTTTGAGGTCACTCATTTCCCTCCACCTGATATCAAATAAATTACTAGCAATGTGAAAGTACTCCAGAATAAGACAGACTGGGTAAAGCCAGCTAGTGACCTAAAGTAACTTCTAGGTAGTTACAAGTTTCTTCTATGTTCCCACCCTTCCCTTTTCAGTACCCTCCCTCCTCCTCTTTCTCATTTCCTTCCTCTCTTCTTTCCTTCCTTCCTTTATGGTCTGGCATGCACTATGTAATTGCCTTCCTCAGCCCACTGACACCAACTCTCAAAGGAAGAGGCCTGAAGAGATAACTCAGAGGTTTAAAGTGTGTGTTGTTCTTCCAGAGGACCTGAGTTCTATCCCCAGCACCCTGTAAACTCCAGCTTAAGAATTCTGATATCACTGGCCTCTGTGAGTACACAATATGCTTTTGGCTTACAAATCACACACACAGGCACAAACACACACAGACACATACACACACACACAGGCACACACACACAGACACATAGACACACACAGGCACACACACATACACAGACACACACATGGACACACACATGCACACATATACATGAACACACACATGCACATACACAGACACACACAAGCACACACACATATAGACATACACACATGATGCACATACATAGACACACACACACGCACACAGACACACACAGGCACACACACAGACACACACATGCACACATGCAGACAGACAGACAGACAGACAGACACACACACACACACACACACACACACACACATTAGAAATATCTTTAAGGGAGGGTTGTGTCCTTAGGGAAACACAGAGAATGCTCTCAGTGCTTCAGATGGAAGCCAGGGCTTCTCACATGCGAGGCAAACACTCTGGCCCTGAGTCATGCCCACAGCTTCATCCTGCCTTGTTTTCATTTTTCACAGAGAACACTCTTTAGAGACACCCATTGTACAAAGACTTTATGGTATTGATTCTAGATATTTCTGAGATACCTGCTTCCCTGGTCTCACAGCTTAAAGATCAGACAGGAAAGGTTTCAGACAGAGTTCTGAAATAGACTGAAAAGACATTTCACAAAGCTATCTCCTGGTTGCGTCTAGAACCTATTTTAAACATTTTGGAAACCGACCACGTTCTATTTTTTAATGGTCTTTTAGCTCCAACCCTGACTTTCGATCCTGCAGTTGGCAGGTGTCCTTCCAGCGGCTGAACCCACTATTTAGAAGGCTACAAAGCTGCTTGACTTAAACCATCCAGGGATTTGAAAGGATGTGTCATGTGAGGTGGAGAGGAAAGCTCTAGAAGGCCCTTGTTTCTTTGATCCATCGCTCTGCTGAAATGAACTTTACAGTCATCTTTACATAGTAGGAAATTAGAGCTACCAAGTAATTTAAAAATCACTCCCCCAAGAACGAAGAAGAATGGCTCCGTCCGGCTGCCATCTCCACAGAAGAGAGAGAGGTTTCAATAGAGGTGTTGGAAGACCCTGGAAAAGATCCAGAAAGACTCCAGCTCACTGGTTACCATTACCTTCTCTAGGTCAGGCCATTCCTTTGGTAGAATATGAGTGTGGATGTCAATTTTCATCTCCATAGGACCAGAGGAGACACGTGCATATACAAAAAAGGAAATTCTGATATCAAGAGATCGTCATGAAAATCAGAGTTCATTGACTTCCTCTGTTCCTTTATGTCTATCTTCTGGTACCAGTCAGAAGGCCTGGCCAGCCCAGCTTCGGTCCATGCCAGCTGCCCTATTAAAGTTCAAGATTCTGTTTATCCACTTGGCTTTGGGTCAATACTCTTTGGTAACTAGGACTCAGCACAAAATTAAAAAGAAGGGGGGAAAAAAAAACCAACTGGAAAACAGGAATGTACTCAACTTCTGAGGTCAAAAGTACATCACGGTGCCTTCTCACAGTAATGGCTCAAAAGATGACTAATTTGAAGATTGGGATGTGGCTCCATTGGCAGAGGGCTTGCCTAACATGAATGAAGCCCCGGGCTCCATTTCAGAGCACCCCTTAAAACAGACATGGTAGTTAGTGCACACTTATAATCTTGGCACCTAGGAAATGGAGGCAGGCAGATCAGGAGTTCAAAGTCACCCTTGGCTTTATAGCAAGTTCAAGGCTGGTCTAGTATATATGAGACCCTGTCTCTAGAAAAAAAGTTGATTAATTTTGTATTTTAATATTTAACATTTATTAAGATGCATTCTGTTAAAATTCACCTAGCATGTATTTAGATGTATAATAATTCAGGGGAGTTTTAAAGAAAAATGGTATATCCTCAATTCATTCTCTTCTTGTATTTGGTTTTAGTAATCAAAAGTAACTCACTTCAGTGCCTTTTGGGCTTTATTTTTGATCCAATTAGCTATCTCCAGGTCTTTAAATATTTTTCTTTGTTTGTTTTTGCTTTGTTGTTGTTTTCTTGAGATAGGTTTTTCTCTGTGTAACAGCTGTGGTTGTCTTAGAACTCAGTTTGTAGAG
Source organism: Acomys russatus (assembly GCF_903995435.1). Lineage (NCBI taxonomy): Eukaryota > Metazoa > Chordata > Mammalia > Rodentia > Muridae > Acomys > Acomys russatus. Next base: position 27,296,078 of record NC_067142.1, on the reverse strand, counting down.
CAGGCTGGCCTTAAACTCACAGAGATCCTCCTGCCTTTGCCTCCCAAGTACTGAGATTAAAGGCCTGTGCCACCATGCTGGGCTAAATCATATTTAAAAACTAGCTTGTTTATGAAAATTTAACATTGAAAACATAGTAGGGGAAACTTCCTTTTTCTTTTCTTTTTAAATTATTTTAAATGTATTTTAAATGGAGTTATGGATGGCTATGAGGCATTGGATTCTCTGGACTAGGGTGACAGGTGGCTGTTAACCACCATGTGGGTGCTGGGAATTGAACTCAGGTCCTCTGGAAGTGCAGCCAGTGCTCCTAACCACTGAGCTGTCTCTCGGGCCCAGGTAGACCATCCATACAAGCTACATTTTATTTGCCTTTGGGTTTTTTTTAAAATTTATCATTCATTTATCTTTTCACTTATTCATACATGCATGTACTTAGCAAGCACTTAAGAACTATGTTGAAAAAAATGGTAGAAGTTTTATCTTGTAGAAAGTGTCCACCATTCAGATTATATTTTGTCCTCATTGCCATTCATTCATTCATTCATTCTTCATTCATTCATTCTTCATTTATCCATCCATCCATCCATCATCTATCCATTCGTCTGATCACTTATGCATGTATTTAACAAACATTTTTGGAGGGCTACTCTGTGCTGAGGATGTAAGGTTGAATGAGATAAGAGAATGTACTTCCTATGCATCACTGTATACAGTCTATGCCCAGGGATAGGAAGCAATCATTGGTCCAATTGTGGGTAGGTAGTGGGGCTCAGGAGAGTGTCCCCTGGAGCATAACCTGGGCTTACAGTCATGCCACCAAGGGGAGCCTGGGAGGAGCCAGTCCTTTGTTGCCTTGTTCATCCTGGAAAGGAAAATGTTCGAGGGACCCGAGGGGCCCGGACAAAGCCTTGCTCTGCTTTAGGCATGTTCCCTTCTGTTAAGCCTCTTCACTATAGAAACTATGTAGTCAAAAAGCTGTAACTCACCTAGGTTAGGGATAAATTATAAACGCATACTAGCCACTGGTGCCCTGCTACAGAGGAAACATGGGACAATTTCAATTCTCTTACTTTTTCTTGTTTCCATAGACACATTTTCTTTCTTTTTTTTCCTTTTTTGTTTGTTTGTTTTGTTTTGTTTTTAACTTTTCGAGACAGAGTTTCTCTGTGAATAGTTTTAACTGCCGCAGAACTCACTCTGTAGACCAGGCTGGACTTGAACTCACAAAGTTCTGCCTGCCTCTGCCTCCCAAGTGCTGGGATTAAAGGTGTGGGCTCCCATTGTGTAGGCAGATTTTCATATTGCTTAGGCTGTCTTCAAAGTCCTATGTAGGAATACCTTGAACTCTTGACCCTCCTACCTTCATGCCTAGATCTGACAGCAGGCATATACCACCATGCCCAACTTGCCTTCCTTCCTACCTTCCTTCCTTCCTTCCTTCCTTTTTAAAGACAGGTGCATCCCAGGCTCTCCTTGGATGCTGGGGTCTGACTTTGAACACCTGGCCCTCTTCTTTCTTTTTTCACAGGTTGGGAACTAATAGCTTCCACTATCAGGCCCAGTTTATGGTTTGGATGGAATTCAGGGCCTCTATACACTAAGGACACCCCCAGCCTCTCCCTACCCGGTTCCTTCTATTCGGACCCCATTGCATCTCACCACTGTGTTCCCTTTTGTCCAGTCTCACATTCATTCAGGACCTCGTCTTTCTTCAAGATCCTTTAATTGCTACTAATGGTCACTGGCTCCAGTCTTTGTTCCCTGTGGTTTGTTGCCAAGACTCTCTGGACCCATCATGGTCCTGTCAAAACACAGCATCACATGCTGGTATGACACTGTACATAGCTTCTCACTGTTAGATCCATGAGAAACCCAGAGCCCCTGGTGTCCACTGAAACCCACGGGAAACAGCACCATTAGTAACTCTCCACCCCTCTTGTCTTTGTGTGGTGCCTACTGTGCCCTATGCCCCAGCCAGAGGCTGCATCTTGTTCCTCCTCAAACGTAATTCCAGCTCCCTTCTGTCTATTTATGGTTCCCTTATGTCTAATGTCTGCAACCAAGGCCTTCCTTTGCCCTCCTTTCTGACTCTAACTACGACTCGGCATTTAGAGTAATCATTGTCTCTTCTGATCCTTCACTCATTTGTGCATGCACTTAACAGACACTTACGGAGAGCTAATTCCTATGTGCTGAGGATGTAAGGGTTAAATAGAGGACAACACGGATGTTGAATGGGATAAGGTGAGGCACTGCCTATAATAATAATAGATCGCTGTACACAGCATGTACTGTGTACAATGTGTTGCCTCGTCCTATCTCCCAGTGATAAAATGGATGACCCGCACAGCAGCCCCAACCTCCATCCATCCTGCCTACCCAGACTCAATGAGGGAGGGATGAGTAGAAAGAAAAGGGTGTGAGTCAGTTCTAGTTTATCGTCGAAGATTTCAGAACTTCTTTCTGCTGCTTCCCTCCATCCCTGAGTCCCTGGCTTTAGGCATCCAGAGACTTTTTGACCTCTTTCTCCTTAGCAATGGTAGGAGAGCTGTTCCAGCGAGCCTGGGCCCTCATAGCTCCTCAACAGGATAGACTCCGCCCAGCTGAAGAGACAACTAATTAATGGAGAGCAGAGAGAGGAGGACCAGAGAGGTCCACTGACTCTTAAGGCCACCTTCAGGCTCCTAACAGGGGGTTAGGTTAAATAGAGGATGGCACGTCTAGGTCAATGGAGGTGTGGTCCCACCTATCATTGGCGCATCTTTATCTGCGCTCCGGTCTCCTCTGCAAAAGCAGTCTGACAAGTTGGAACTGTGTGAAATCTCTTCCTGGGAGGCAAGTTCTCTCTCTCTGGCATGCACTAGGCTTCCACCTTTTCTTTCTCTTTAGCATGAGATTCCCGGAGAACCTCCATTTTCCTGTGGTGCCTTTCTTTATTCTGCTAACCAAAGGAAGGGCGAAGTATTTCTTTAGAACAATGGTTTTCTACCTGTGGGGTCGTGACCCCATCGGGGAGATCAAATGACCCTTTCACAAGAGTCACAGGTCAGATATCCTGCATATCAGATAGTTACATTATGATTCATAACAGTAGCAACATTACGGTTATAAAGTAGCAATGGAAAAGATTTTATGCTTGGGGTCATCACAACCAGAGGAGCTATACTAAAGGGTGGCAGCTTAGGAAGGCTGAGGACCACTGGTTTAGAATGCCTTCATTTCTGCTGGGATGTTTACAATACTTGCTGTTTGGGGATGGCCTGATTTAGACATCTGTTCCTAAATTAGTCTACATTCAGAGGTTGCTGAACTGATAACCTTTTGAATAAATACCATAGGATCAGGGGCCACACTTACCTTGTCTGTTGGTTTTATTGGATGCCTTGTCAAGGTCAGCCTTAACACCAGGCTTACACCAGACACTCCTCTGCCTTTTGCTGCTGAGGTAGTTTTAAACTGTAGGAACACTTAAGTCAGGGGAGTTTGAATAAAGTAATTTACTATTCACAATGAGAATGTGTTTCATCCATTGAGCTAAAGATTTTGTTTTTAAAAGAAAAATAACAATAGATGGATTCTCTCTCCCCTGGCCCCCTGCCTATCTTTCTATTGTGTCCCTTAATGATGGAAACATGTTCCAAAAATGAGCAAAAATGAGTTGGGCAACTTTATTATTGAGCAAACATCACTGAGTGTACTTATACAAACCCAAATGGTATAAGGCAAGCATAAGACTTGGTAATACAAGATAATATATGAAGCTGCTGTCACTATAGTGTGTGTGTGTGTGTGTGTGTGTGTGTGTGTGTGTGTGTGTGTGTGTGTGTGTTTTAATTGGCAACTTGACATAACTTGGAGTCATCTGGAAAGAGAGTCTCAATGACAGATTGTTTAGACTAGGTTGAGCCATTTCTGTGAGGGATTGTCTTGCATGCTAATTGATTTGGAAACATCTAGTCCACTGCAGGCAGCACCATTCCCTGTGCAAGAGTAGAGAAGGTGAACTGGTTGGTAAGAATGCATGAAAGAGAAACTAGCTATTGGAGTTAAGTTTTGAAAGCTTTGGCCTCAGTGGTAGAGGGAAGACTTTAAGCCAAGGAATTTGGGAAGAACTAGGGTGGAGACTAAATGTCTACTGTATCTGACTAAATAAAGATCCCCCAGAATGGGGAAAGAAGCTCAAAGAAGGAATAGGTGTTTGTGGACGCTGTGAGTCCAAGTTGGGTAAGAAAAGTATCACTTGATGAGTTAAGAGGCCTTGATTGAGGAACGGAGAACAGCTCTATTCTCATGTAATGGAAGAAGGAACCACAAGGCAGGATGAAGGTTGTACCTGGACCTACAAGGCTTTGTGTGGGTGAGCAGAGTGGCCACAGTTCAACAAGGCGAGAGAGCTACAGGTTGATGAGAAAAGGAGAAGGGGGGACAAGCCAGATGTCATGATGCCTGGGGAAGTGAGGGAGGGATAAAGATGAGCCTTCAAGCCCTGGGGGTGTTGGTGATTGGTGGAGAAGCATGCACTTGCCCGACCCCAGCGGTTACCCACACCAGCTACTCTCTTGTACTGTCAGTCGCTTTGCCTATTGCGTTAATCATTTGTCTTGTTGTAAAATGTCTGACAAAAGCAACCTAAGGAAGGAATGGCCAATTTGCTCCACAGTTTGAGGTAGAGTCATGGAAGCTGGAGTGTAAGGCACCTGCTTACATTTCATCCACAGCCAGGAAGCAGAAAGAGAAAGAGGAATGCTGGTGCTCAGCTTGCTTGCTCCTTCAGTCTAGGACCCCCGCCCATAGGATGGTGGGTGGTTAAATAGAGCGGCCTCCATAGGCCCATAGAGCGTGGCACTATTAGTAGTTATGGCCTTGTTGGAGTAGGTGTAGCTTTGTTGGAGGAGGTGTGCCATTAGGGGGCGGGCTTGAGGTCTCAGATGCTCAAGTTAGGCCTAGTGTGGCTCAGTCTTTCCTGCTGCTTGCAGATCAGGATGTAGACCTATCAGCTCCTTCTCCAGCACCATGTCTGCCTACATGCTGCCATGCTTCCTGCCATGATGATAATGGGCTAAACCTCTGGCGCTGTAAGCCAGGCCCAGTTAAATGTTTTCCATTACAAGAGTTGTCATGGCCATGATGTCTCTTCACAGCAATAGAAACCATAGCCAAGATAGATGGTGATGGCCACATTCAGTCTTGGTCTTCCTACCTCAACTAACCTAATCTAGAAACTCCCTCACAGTCAAGTTAACTTTAAGCTGAGCTTTCATGTCTACAGGGAAGAAGAAGAAGAAGAAGAAGAAGATCTGGACTGATGGTTCAGAGCATGAACTATACAATTGACTTATGGACTTTGCTTCTTTGGGCAAACTACTTACCTGTCTGTCTGTCTGTCTATCATCTACCTACCTATTTATCTTCCTCTAAATATATAAAAATAGCACAGCAATGGTAAATTCTACGTTGGGTTGTTGTAAGGATTAAATTAGTTAAGATATGGACAGCATATAAATCTGCTGGCTGGTAGAGAGTAATGCACATGAAGGTTAATCATTGTTTTTCTCTTTATTGTTGCTACATAAACTTGCTGGAGTTTAATTAAAATGTCCAGGAAAATATGTAGATTAAACAAAACAAAACAAAGCAAAACCCCAGGGGTGGTGGTGGCGGTGGCGGTGGCAGCGCACACCTTTAATCCCAGCACTCAGGAGACAGAGGCAGGCAGATCTCTGTGAATTTGAGGCCAGCCTGGTCTACAAAAGCAAGTCCAGGACAGTCAAGGCTACAGAGAGAAACCTTGTCTTGAAAAAACAAAAAACAACAAAGAACAAACAAAAACCCTGAAAGACTGAGGTAAGTTTCTATAATTTGGTGGTAAAAGGTTTTATTAACAATTGTGCAAATTATAGGAAAGTAGAAAAAGTTACATTTTGCATTCATCTGCATATGATACTTCTGAAAAATTTGCAAGCTCCTTTGGGAATTCCAAGGGTCATTGTCTTAGGTTTTTTTTTTTATTGCTGTGATAAAACATGATCAAAAGCAACTTGGGGAGGAAAGGGTTTATTTAGCTTACACTTCCATATCACAGTCCATTATCAGAAGAAGTCAGAGCAGGAACTCTCAAAGTAGGAACTCAAAGCAACAACCGAAGCAGAAGCATGAAGACTGTTGCTTACTAGATTAGTAAGCCTGCTTTCTTAAACAGCTCCTGACCACCTGACCAGGGTGCCACCAGCCACCTTCCTGTGATGAACTCACCTCACCACTCATTAATCAAGAAGATGCCTCGTAGGCTTGCCCACAGACTAATCTGATGGTGGCATTTTCTCAGTTGAAGTTTCTCTTTTCCCAAATGTCTCTAGCTTGTTTTCAGTTGACAGAAGCCAGCAGTACAGTCATTATAAAATTAAAGAGACAGGGTCTAGAGAGATGGCTCAAAGGTTATGAGCACTGTCTGTTCTTCTAAAGGTCCTGAGTTCAACTCCCAGCAACCACATGCTGGCTCACAACCATCTATAATGAGATCTGGTGCCCTCTTCTGGTGTGCAGGCACACGTGCAGGCAGAATACTGCACGAATAATAAAAATAAATAAATTTTTTAAAAGAAAAAATATTTAAAAATAAAATTAAGGAGGCTTAGAGGAGATTAGAGGTTGCTCACCTTACTGTAGGTAAAGCATGTCTTCAAGGGATGTGACATGCCCGAGGAGGTGTTGAGTGAACAGTAACGAGTTAGCTTGGAGGAGAGCTGGGGCCGTAGCCCAGTGGGTACAGTACTTACTACTCAAGCATGAGGCCCCATGTTGGATCCGTTAGCACCCATGCAAACACTTGGGCACAGTAGCAAGCAGTTGTAGTCCCAGTGCTTGGGAAGATGAAAGTGGATGTAGTCCCGGGGCCTGATCTTGGCCTAGCCTACTTGGTGAGCTCTGGGTTCAGTGAGAGACCCTGTGTCAAAAATCAAGGTAGACATCACCTGAAATAAACAAAGCAAAAAAACCAAAAAATCAAAAAAAACCAAACCTCTTGAGATTAATATCTGGTTGCACATATATCTTTACATATGTACACACACACACACACACACACACACACACACACACAACCATGTACATGAATAGGCACACAGTGGTAGGTTGAGAGGAAGGAGGAAGAGGCTGTAGTGTGCAGGTGGAGGGTTAGCTTTCAAAAGGCAGGGTCCTCCACCGTGACAGGCACGGCAACCAATCATTGTTGCTACCTGTGGCCTCTGTGAAGTAGGAAGTCAGGTCATCATCTGAGACAGAAGTTAAAGTTGACAATAAAGGAACAGCCTTCCCATGGCTGGGTGATGAACGGCAGCCTCGGCACTACAGTGTGGTTGGACTTTAAGAATGTCTAATTGTCCAAAGTCCAGCATGGAGTGCACTCATCTGTACCGGATGGTTGTACAGAAGAGATTTTTCATGTTTCCTATGACTGTCTTTGTCCTTTTGTGTACAGGTGCAGATGGAAGCCAGAGGTCAACATCAACATCTTCCTTAAATGCTCTTATGAAAAAGAGTCTCACTGAACCTGCTGCTTATTGGCTGGACGAGGCTGGCAGGCTGGTGACCCGGAAGGATCTTCCTGTCTCCATGTCCCCAGCTGGATTACAAATGTGTGTCTTTGCATCGGGCTTTTTACACCATGCTGAGGACCCAAACCCAGGTTTTCAAGCCTGTACAACAAGCACTTTCCTAATTGGACTATCTTCCCAGCCCCTTTGTGCACACGTGCGAGTACTTGAGGCCTTTAATTGTCTATAAAATCGTGTTTAGAAAGAACTTCTGCATTTCAAGTCATTAGCATTCCCAGCAGTCGTCATCATCACTGCCATGCTTGGCTCTGAGACACAGAGGTGACTTCACTCAGCTGTTCAGTCACAGTTCCTGTTTGACCCTCAAACCCACATGTGATGCCTCAACAATTGAGTCAGTAACCCCACAGCCCTGTGCATTCGATTCCAGTTATTTCTGAAACTGCTGAGACTCTGTCAGGATCTGCTTTCATGCCAGCAGTTTTGCCAGATTAGCTACCTAATAAGAGTCTGCACTTGGGCTGCAGAGAAGCCTCAGTTGGTAAGTGATTACCCTGTAAGTGTGAGGACCTGGATTTGACACTCAGCACCCAGGTGGAAACAGTTGGTGCATACTTGTAACCCCCAGCTCTGGGGAGGCAAAGACATGTGGCTCTCTGGGCCCGATGGTGATCTCAAGGCACTAAATGCCTGAGACATGACGCTGGATGTTGTCCTCTGGCCTGTCTGTCTATGTGCATAGCACACTCACATGTACACATGCACACACAGATGCACACACTGCATTCATACATGTGCACATTCACACACATGCATGTACACATGCACACGCACACACACACGCATGCATGCATGCATGTCACTCAGGTGTGAGAACGACACCTTACAAGAACTGAAGAAGCCTGTTCATTTCCCTTCTGATCAAACGCGTGAATGCGAGCCCCCAAGCTAGCACATTTGGATTTTATTCATCTTTTCCCCCCGACTGTGACTTTGAGGCCTCTGCCGAAGCCTCTTCATTCACTATTTTAGGAGTTGATGACTAATTTAGAAATGAACACTAGGCATTTACAGAGTTGGAGATTGCTTGCCAGTCACTCAGGCTATCAGCATAGTGTGCCAGTCACTTAGGCTATCAGAGCTGGAGCTGCCAATCATTGCACCCCTTTGCAACACTGTAAGTTGGAGAGGCAGAGATAAATGCATGTGAAACCCACCATCTGGGGCGGAAAGGAGGAATTCCATACTAAGAACTCTAAGGATAGAAAACAATTTTTTCCTGTATGGTTAAGGCTAGATTTGGGAAAATACAGTTTCTCCCCTCGAAACCCCAAATGTCAATCACCCAGGGGAATCTACAAACACTGATATTGATGCTCCCTATCAGTTATCTCTGACTGTCAAGTTGACACATCCTAGACTCATAGAGAAGAGGTCCTTGATTGAGGAGTTGCCTACATCAGCATGGCCTGCAGCATGTCTGTGGGGGAGTGTCTTAGTTACTAACTGATGCAGGGGGGCCCAGCCACTGTGGGAGGCACCGCTCCTAGGCAGGTGGTCCTGGCATGTGTGAGAACGTTAGCTGGAGAGATAGTTTGGTGGTAAAGAATGTTGACCTCTCTTTCAGAGGACCAGGCTTAGACTGCAAGCACCCATGTGGCAGCTCACAAGTGTCAGAAACTCCAGTTCTCATACTCTTTCAGCCTCCGTGGGCACTAGGAATACCAGTGGTACACAGACATGCGTTTAGGGAAAACACCTGTACACACAAATATTAAAAAAGAAGGCTTGCTAAGCACGAGCCATCAAAGTAGCATTCCTGTGCTGTTCCTGCCTCCAGCTTCCTGCCCTGCTTTTTTTCAATGATGAATTATGACCTAGAAGTGTAAGTCAAATACACGCCCCCTCCATTAGTTGCTTTTGGATAGAGTGTTTTCTTCAGCTATAAAAGGAAACTAGAACATCCCCGACATACACACACACACACACACACACACACACACACACACACACACACACACACCCTAGTCAAATTTGAATTTTTGAATTTCAGGCGAGTGACGGATCATGTTTTCAGTGTAATACCAGTCCAGATATGACACAGGGAAGAGCTATATTAAAGCATTTCATGGTTTCGTGCTGGGGTTGCATCTTCGTGGTGCTGTCCTCAGGAGTCAGAAGCAGACATTGAAACTGGCGTTATAGATGGTTGTGAGCCACCGCGTGGGTGGTGGTAGTCAAACCACGGTACTCTGAAAGAATAACAAGTGCTCATAACTGCTAAGCCATCTCTCCAGCCCCTGGACTTTTCTTAGGTTATTTGAGTGGCTGTGATGTTCATCATGGTGAGGAAAGATGGGGCAGGATGTCCAGAGGTGTTCTCTGTAGGCAGAGGTTGGCAGAGGGAGCGCTGAAATAGGAAAGAGAAGGACGCAAAGTCCATCCAAACTCCAGCAAAACCATCCTCTCTTCATATCCTGGATCCTGCATGCGCACTGCATATTTGTTTTGACTTACATGTCTCTATGTGTATGTGAGTAGGTGGGTGCATGTGCACGTGCATGTGCAGGTCAGAGGTCAACTTTATGGTGTCATTCCCTAGGAAGCACAGGCCACGGCCCCCAAATTCCCAGTGTCCTTGAGTGTCATTGTAGAGTACTGGCCCATTATCTCAAGGACAGAATGTGCTCCACATGCGGGTCCACAATCCCAGACAGTGGCTGTTTGCGGTTCTGTAAATGGAGCTTGGGCATGCGAGCTGCAAGCTGAAAATTTGAGGTCTATTCTGTTTTAAAGGGAACCTAGGAGTGAGCAAGGAGAGGAGAGGCACAGAGCTCATAGACCAGGGACCAGAACCCTCTGGCATGTGAGCTTTGAGCTCAGAACTTCTATAGACTCAATTCCTTCAAACTTAAAAAAAATATATTTTATTAATTTATTCATATTGCATCTCAATTGTTATCCCATCCCTTGTATCCTCCCATTCCTCCCTCCCTCCCATTTTCCCCTTATTCCCCTCCCCTATGACTGTTCTTGAGGGGGATTTCCTCCCCCTGTATATTCTCATAGGGTATCAAGTCTCTTCTTGGTAGCCTGCTATCCTTCCTCTGAGTGCCACCAGGCCTCTCCATTCAGGGGACGTGGTCAAATATGGGGCACCAGAGTTCGTGTGAAAGTCAGACCCCACTCTCCACTCAACTGTGGAGAACATCCTGTCCATTGGCTAGATCTGGGTAGGGGTTTGAAGTTTACTGCACGTATTATCCTTGGCTGGTGCCATAGTTTGAGCAGGATCTTCAAACTTTTTTTTTTTTATGCTAAATTGAACATGTTTTCATTGGAGGCTGGAGAGATGGATCAGTGGTCAAGAGTGCTGACTTCTCTTCCAGAGGACCAGGGTTCAATTCACGGCACCCACAGGAGGTCTCACAACTATCTGTGACTTCAGTCCCAGGGGATCAGATGCTTTCTTCTGGCTTCCTTGGTCACCAGGCACGCAAGTGGTGCTCAGACATACACCCAAGCAAGACACCCATACACATAAAATATAATAAAATAACCTCTAAAACAGTTTCAGGGACAGAAGTGGTAATTCTGGTTAAGAGCACTGGCTGCTTTTCCAGAAACCTGGAGTTTGGTGGCCAGCACCCACATGGGGGCTCATTCTAACTCCAGTCTCAGGGGGCCTGGCACCCTCTTCTTGCCTCTGTGGGTACCAGGCATGCATGAAGTGCACAGATATACATACCACGCAGCACATACATAGACAAAAAATTAAATATTTTAAAACGTATTGTTCCCATTACAGTATATATTGAACACATTTCCCTATTTCCCCCCATCCCCGCCCTCTTTTTTCTCCCGTCTCCCCTGACCATTAGCTTTGTTCCCTTTTACTTTCAATTTACAAATACACTCATGATTTAGTGATTGTGTGAAATCTAGGAACGATAACGAGAGAAAACACGTCACATTTGTCTTTCTGAGAATGGCTTAATTCTCTTAATATGATTTTCTCTAGTTGCATTTATTTTCCTGTAAGTGATATAACTTTGTTCTCCCTTATGTCCGAACCTCCCCCCGCCCCCGCCCCATGTGTGTATCGCATTTTCTTTATTCGTTCCTCTGTTATTGGACAATTAGATTGATTCTATACTGTAGGCATAGCAGTGCTGCAGCTAACTTGAAGTCCTTGGGGGGTAAACACCCAAGAGTGGTGCAGCCTAAGAGTTTCAACTTCAAACTAGGCCTTCTGTGCAGTAGTCCTAAGGGTGTATTTGTCAAGACGGGTGAGTACGTTACTCATATGAAGTCCTGAATGAACGTCTTGGGGGGGGGGGCGGTAGGGAGGGGCGTGGACTGGAGATTTCCAGGATAAGTAAGGATTGGTGGGATTTTAAGCCTTGAGCTTGGGGGAGTTCAGGGATTGGTGGAATTTTCCTTGTAGGGCGGGGTCCGAACACTCTCTGGCTCCAGATTGGGAAAGACAGTTTCAGCCATTAGAAAAAGGCCGGGAGCCGGGCGTGGTGGCGCACGCCTTTAATCCCAGCACTCGGGAGGCAGAGGCAGGCGGATCGCTGTGAGTTTGAGGCCAGCCTGGTCTACAAAGTGAGTCTAGGATGGCCAAGGCTACACAGAGAAACCCTGTCTCGAAAAAAAAAAAAATAGAAAAAGGCCGGGCCATTAGGGAAGTCTTGGGGGCAGTGCCTGTCTGCTGGAGCTCCTCAGGTGGCCGCCTGGCCACTTTCCTGCCTTGAGGGTTTACAAAGTTTACAAAGTCAACAATGAACGAGGCCACGTTAAGAACGCATGGGAAAGGCAAAAAGGGTCTCAAATCTCACAGATTTGCCAGTCCATGCCTCCTGGGAGGCTGGGTTTAAAGGTGAGCACTACAATGCCCAGCATCAATTTTACAGAATTTTAAAAACAGTAGGTTGTACTACCCACCCCCCGCAAAAAAGAGCCCACTATATTTTCCAATGCTCCACTGAGAATCAATCCAAAAAGAATAAATGCTCAGTATCTTAGGATTTCCATTCCTGTGAGAAAACACTATGAGCAAAAGCAACTTGGAGAAAAAGGGGTTTGCCTTAGCTGACGGTTCCACATCAGTCCATCACTGAGGAGAGTCAGGGCAGGAACTCACGGCAGAAGCAGATGCAGAGAGCATGGAAGAGTGCTGCCTACTGGGCTGCTCTCCGCGGCTTTCTCTGCTTACTTTTAAAAAACACCCCAGATCTGACTCTCACAGGAACTCTGGTGCCCCATATTTGACCACGTCCCCTGGATGGGGAGGCCCAATGGCACTCAGAGGAAGAATAGCAGGCTACCAAGAAGAGACTTGATACCCTATGAGCATGTACAGGGGGAGGAGGTCCCCCTCAGTCACAGTCATAGGGGAGGGGAGTAGGGGGAAAGCGGGAGGGAAGGAGGAAGGGGAGGATACAAGGGATGAGATAACAATTGAGATGTAATATGAATAAATCAATAAAAAAAAAAAAACCACAGTGAGCTGGGCCCTCCCTGGGCCCTCCCACCCCAATAAGTAAGGCGATACCCCACAGACTTGTGTTACAGGATAATCTTATGGAGGCATTTTCTCAATAAGAGCTCCTCTTCCCAGGTGTGTCTAGGATGGTCAAGTTGACAAAACTCAACCTGTCCACCCACACCTCACTTAGCCAGATTCATTCTCCTCATGCTCCTGTGATGAGGGTTAAAGATGAGGTTCTAGGTGCATGTTACTGACAGAGCAATCTCCCCAGCCCTATGTCCAGTCATTTACTCCTCAATATATTCCACAAGCAAGATCCCCTTTTATTTTCCTGATAGTGAAATTGAGGCACTTTGCTCAAGTCCATCAACCCCAGGAACTGTGTGCTCCCTGATGTTAGCCAGTCGGGAAATGCTACAAAGAGCTTGTCTGCTGCTTGAGGAGCCACTATTTGAGTTAATGCACCTTTAAAATAAAGATTTGTTTGTTTATTATTTATACAGTATTCTGCCTGCATGTGTTCCTGCATGCTGGAAGAGGGCACCAGATCTCATTATAGATGGTTGTGAGCCACCGTGTGGTTGCTGGGAGTTGAACTCAGGACCTCTGGAAGAGCAGTCAGTGCTCTTAACCTCTGAGCCATCTCTCTAGTCCCTGAGTTATTGCACTTTGAAAGGGAATGTTTGTGTGGGAAAAAAAGAAAGATGGGAGCTACAGGTCAAGGTCATGAGGGGACGTGGGTGGTAACGGTGAGGTGAGGCTTCGTCTCTTAGGGCTGTGGAGCTGGTTCAGTGGGTAAAGCACCTGAGGTACAAGCACGAGAACTCACAGTAAGTCAGGTACAGTAGTGCAGATCTGCAATCCCAGTGTTCCTGAGGGGAGCTGGGGGGTTGAGACAGGACAGTGGCAGTCCCTGAACGTGTGTGAGGCAGTTGGCTTGCTGGATGCAGCAGTGACTTCTCAGACAAGGTGGAGGATAAGGACTGGCACAAGAGATTAAAGGTTGTCTTATGACCTTCATGTGGGTAGGATTGCACACAACCACCTGCTCTCTCTCTTTCACACACACACCACACACACACACACGTATACACACATGGACACACACACACACAGGGAAATGAACACACACAAATGGACATGCACATCATACACACAAGTAAAAATAAATTGAGAAGTGTTCTTCCCTTGATGCAAGCTTAACTGAGTAATGTCGGTCAGCACACTCGGAAGTCTAGATTCCGCAGGAAGAAGATGAGGAAGAATCACAGACGTTGCCATGGCAAGGAGACAGGGAGTTGACTCCAAGGCTATCTCCTGGCAACCATTAGACAAGGAGCTGCACTTGACTTTGAATTACAGGCAAGGCAGCAACCACTTGGGGGATCCTTTGCGAGGGAACTTTAATCAAGCTCACCTGGGTGCCCCCAGAGAAGCCCAGATTTATTAATAGAAAATAAATACAATTTGAGGCCCTTCCCAGCGAATCTCTTTACTAGACTGGCTAGTTATGAAAGCTTTAAAATTTGTATGTGTGAAGACATTTCCAACTTCCACTCTCTTTTTATTATTGCAGTTAACACTTACTTGTTTAATTGTGTGTGGGGGGGGTGGGGGGGGGGAGAGATAGGTCAGAGAACAATTTGAGGGAGTAGCATCTTTCCCTCCACCATGTGGGTCCTGGGGCTTGAACTCAGGGGCTTGGTGGTAGACTTCCTTACCCACTAAACCACCTCAGTGGCCCTAGATGCCCTATGCCAAGAAAGAGCTTGGTAGTCTTTATCTGTAAATACCTCTATCCCAGAGGTCCCAGCCTGAAGTACTTTCTGGAATGGAGTTGACCAAAATCCCACCGTTGCTCTTGCCTTGATTTTATGACTCACAGACACAGATACTGCAGCACAGGGGAGGGGAAGCCTTAGCTACACATTGGCATCATGGGAGCTTGAAAACTGTTCCCACCCTCACCCGAGAGTCAGCATGTTTACTAGCGCTCTGGGCTCTTACACTCAGTGGAGGCTGAAAATCACTAGTAGCCTGAAGGATCTTTGAGGCCTATGACAGACTACAGGCGGCCATCATCCTAGGAAATGAATACTGAAGTTTTTACATTTGTTGTTTTTTTAAGTCAGAATCTCTCTATGTAGTCCTGACTGGCCTGCAACTCTCCATGTAGACCAGGCTGTCCTTGAACTCTCAGATATCTGCTTGCCTCTACCTCCTATATGCTGTTGCTGGGTGTGGTGCCTTTAATCCCAGCACTTGGCACATCCCTGTGAGTTCGAGGCCAGCCCGGTCTATAAAGTGAGTCCAGGACAGCCAAGGCTACACAGAGAAATCATGTCTCGGAAAACCAAAACCAAAGCCAACACCAACACCAAAACCAAAACCAAAACCAAAAAAGCCAACCAACAACCAAACAAAAACAAAAAAACAAAAAACGAAAACTCAGAAGAACACGCTGTCATGCCTGGCCATACTGAGTTGCACATTTATTTTCTGTTTTTCAGTAGATGGCCCAGTTATTTTTGACAAAGAGAAAGTCACTCAAGTTGTCTTTACAAAGCTGTAAATAATATGCAAGTTCATAGGTAGATTTCCTTCCCCTTCTTTCTTTTTAAAGCAAAAAATTATTCTTTCTTGCTTGTATTTCAGAGGTAACTCTTTTGTTACAATGGTACCATGGGGTTTATTCTTTTACACTTTCACCATTGCTGTTAAATATGTATAGGTGTACAGACACACAGACTCTGTGTATGTGTACATGTCTGTGGTGTGTGTGTGCGCACATATGTTTGAAAGTCAGAGGTAAACCTCAGTGGTTTTTCCTCAGGATGCTGCCCACATTATATTTTAAGACAGTGTCTCTCACTGAATTTGGAGCCCACCTATTCAACTAGGCTGGCTGGCCAGTGAGCCCAGGGATCTGCCCCTCTGTTTCCTCAGTATTAGCGCTATGTATATGCGCCACCACCCATGGCTTTTTTTTCTCATGGGTTTTGGGAGATACGCTGGTCCTCAAGGCAGGCCATGGTGGCACACAATTTTAATCTCAGCACTCTGGAGGCAGAGGCAGGAGGATCTCTGTGAGTTCAAGGTTAGCCTGGTCTACAGAGTGAGTTCTAGGACATCCAGAGCTACACATAGAGTACAAAACAAAAAAAACAAAAGCAAACAAAAAAGAACTCAGCTCCTCATTCCTCTGTGCCAAGTACCTCCCGACTGAGCAGTCTCCCCAGTCCTTTGGCCTGAATGCACATTTTTGCCAGCCAATGAACCTATAAGCTTGTTTGGTGTGTGCCCTTATTAAAAAATACCTACACACACATTTTCGTCATACTTCAACTCAAGGCTATTAGCATCATATTAGCATCGGAACGAAGGTCATTTAGGTAAGATGCACTTAAGCCTTATCTAATTATGAACACCAGGTAGTACTTTGACACTTTGGGGGACCCATTGTAAAGAGTAAAACCATAATCAAAAAGCATGAAAATGTTGGGCTGGAGAGACGAAATGTTGGGCTGGAGAGATGACATAGTGTTCAAGAGCACACACCAATCTTGAGAAAGACCTGAGGGTGGTTCCCAGCACCCACATTGGACAACTCACAACCACCTGCATCTCCAGCTCTGAGGGATCCTACATGTCCAGCATCTGCACTCATATGCTCTCTCTCTCTCTCTCTCTCTCTCTCTCTCTCTCTCTCTCTCTCTCTCTCTCTCTCTCTCACACACACACACACACACAC
Source organism: Acomys russatus (assembly GCF_903995435.1). Lineage (NCBI taxonomy): Eukaryota > Metazoa > Chordata > Mammalia > Rodentia > Muridae > Acomys > Acomys russatus. The sequence continues at coordinate 27,279,277 of NC_067142.1, read as the reverse complement.
ACTCACATTAATAAAAAAAAAACCCATACACCTTTAAAAAGGAAACACGCAGGACTGGAGAGATGGCGCAGTACTTAAGAGCACTAGCTGCTCGCTCAGAGGATCCAGGTTCAATTCCCAGCACCTACATGGCAGATCATAGCTGTCTGTGACTCGTTCTATAGGACCTGATACCCTCATACAGATATACCTGTAGGCAAAACACCAGTGCTCATTAAATTAAGAAAAAGATAAGTTAAAAAATAATAAAACAAATTTAAAAGGAGCATGCATTGTTCTTGTAGACCATCCAAGTTTGGTTCCCAGCACCCATGTCAGGTGGCTCCAAACCTCCTATAATTCCATCTCTAGAGGATCCAGTGTCTCTGTGGACATCTGTACTCAAGTGTATGCATGAGCACGCACACACATGCATGCGCGCACGCACACACACACACACTCATAATTAAAAATAAAATAAATCTTAAAAGTATATTTTTAAAAGAAGCACAAATGGGGAAATGTGGCACTAAATTAACTACAGAAAAGATACCTAGAGTGTTGGTTTGTTTGGCCTCAGCTGGAAATGTGTGTGTTTTGAAGACTCACTTTTTCTACTGCTCCATCATTATCTGTAAATGGCTCAAAGCAGTCTAGTATTGATTTGAAGCATGGCAAATACATTTGAGCAAGTAGGCAAATTCACAAACATAGAATCTGTGAACAGTGGTGATTGGCGATTTAGTTTGATCAGCATGGTGATATAAGAGGTGTGGGAGTGGAGAAGTGTTGACTGAAGGAATTGAATTATGGGCTGGAGAGATGACTCAGCAATTAAGAGTGTGTGTCTCTTATAGAAGACCTGAGTTTGATTGGCACATCCCTGTCAGGAAGCTAACAACTGCCTGTAAATCTAGCTTCAGGGGATGTCATGCCCCCTTCTGGCCTCCAAAGGCACCTGCACATACACACCCCCACATATACATAGTTGTTTTTAAAAAAATCTAAAAAAAAAAAAAAAAAGAAAGGAAGAGATTGAACTAATGATCAGGATTGTAAGAATATCTTTTCTTTTTAAAAAACTTTTTATTTATTATAATTTATTCACATTACATTCCGATTGTTATCCCCTCCCTCTTATCTTCCCATTCCCACCGCTTCTCCCTCTTCCGCCCTATTCTCCTCCCCTAGACCTCCAACTGGGGGCCCTCCTCCCCCACCATCTGACCTCAGCCTATCAGGTCTCGCCAGGATAGCCTGTGTATCCTTCCTCCGTGTGCCCGCAAGGCCGCCCCACCAAAGGGCAGTGATCCAATCACAGGCACACACTTCTCCTCCCCCTTCCAATGTGGAGAATGAACTGTATATTGGCTATGTCTGAACAGGGGTTTTAGGTTGTCTGTTTCAGTGTCCTTGGTTGGTGCATCAGTTTGTGCCGTCCAGTTTGTGTTGACGGTCTCCTTGTGGAGCTTCTGACCCCTCCGGATCCTTCCATCCCCCAACTCTTCCATGCTATCCTCAGCCCTTCACCCAGAGTCTGGCTTCAAGTCCCAGTATCTGTCCTGATACGCCACTGGGTGGAGTCCCTGAGAGGACATCTATGTTGGCCATACGTATAAGTAAGTATGTATCATGTGTGTCTTTCTTCGTCTGGGTTACCTCACTCAGGATGATCTTTTCTAGTTCCATCTATTTGCCTGCAAATTTCAAGATTTCCTTGTTTTTAATAGCTGAGTAGTATTCCATTGTGTAAATATACTACATTTTCTTTATCCATTCTTCGGCTGAGGGACATCTAGGTTGTTTCCAGATTCTGGCTATTACAAAAAAAGCTGCTATGAGCATAGTTGAACAAATGTCCTTGTTGTATGGTGGAGCATCTTTTGGAGCAGATGTCTTTGTATGGTAGAGCACCTTTCGGGTATATGCCCAGGAGTGATATGGCTGGGTCTTGAGGTAGCACTATTCCCAATTTTCTGAGAAAGTGCCAAATTGATTTCCAAACTGGTTGTACAGGTTTGCACTCCCACCAGCAATGGAGTGTTCCCCTTTCTCCACATCCTTGCCAGCATGTGCTGTCACTTGAGGTTTTGATCATAGCCATTCTGGTAGGTGTAAGATGTAATCTCAGAGTTGTTTTGATTTGCATTTCCCTAGTGGCTAAGGGCTTTGTACATTTCTTTAAGTGCTTCTCGGCCATTTGATATTCTTCTGTTGAGAATTCTCTGTTTAGCTCTGTACCCAATTTTTAAATTGGATTATTTGGTTTGGTGGTGGTTAATTTCTTGAATTCTTGGTATATTTTGGATATTAGCCCTTGGTCAGATGTAGGGTTGGTGAAGATCTTTTCTCAGCCTGTAGACTGCCGTTTTCTGCTGACAGTGTCCTTCGCCTTACAGAAGCTTTTCAGTTTCATGAGGTCCCATTTATTAATTGTTGACCTTAAAGCCTGAGCTGTTGGTGTTCTCTTCAGGAAGTTGTCTCCTGTGCCAATGAGCTCAAGGCTCTTCCCCACTTTTTCTTCTAACAGATTTAATGTGTCTGGTTTTATGTTGAGATCTTTAATCCACTTGGACTTTAGTTTTGTGCAGGGTGATGAATAAGGGTCTATTTGCATTTTTCTGCAAGTAGACATCCAGTTAGACCAGCAGCATCTGTTGAAGGAAGTTGCTATCTTTTTTCCATTCTATGGTTTTGTCTTCTTTGTCAAAAATCAAGTGTCCCTAGGTATGTGTGTTTATTTCTGGGTCTTCTAATCCAATTCCATTGATCCACCTGTCTGTTTCTATGCCAGTACCATGCTGTTTTTATTACTGTTGCTCTATAGTATAGCTTGAGATCAGGAATGGAGATTCCTCCAGAAGATCTTTTATTGTATAGATTGTCTTAGCTATTTCGTTTTTTCCCCAAATAAAGTTGAGAGTTGTTCTTTGAAGTAAAAAATTGTGTTGGCATTTTGATGAGAATTGCATTGAATATGTAGATTGCTTTTGGTAAGATGACCATTTTTACTATGTTCATTGTACTGATCCATGAGCGTGAGAGCTCTTTCCAGCTGGGCGGTGGTGGCGCACGCTTTTAATCCCAGCACTCAGGAGGCAGAGGTAGGTGGATTGCTGTGAGTTCAAGGTCAGCCTGGTCTACAAAGCTAATTCAGTACAACCAAGGCTACACAGAGAAACTCTGTCTCCAAAAACCAGAGAGAGAGAGAGAGAGAGAGAGAGAGAGAGAGAGAGATATCTCTTTCCATCTTCTGATATCCTCTTCAATTCTTTCTTCAGAGACTTGAAGTTTTTTTTTTTTTTTTTTTTTTTTTTTCATACAGGTCTTTTCACTTGCTTGGTTTGAGTTACACCAAGATACTTAATGTTTTTTGTGGCTATTGTAAAAAAGTTTTGTTTCCCTAATTTCTTTCTCAGCCTGTTTTATTTTGTATAATGAAGGGCTACTGATTTTTTAAAAATTGATTTTTGTATCCAGTCACTTTGCTGAAGGTGTTTATCAGCTGTAGGAATTCTTTGGTAGAATTCTTGGGGTCACCTAAGTATACCATCATATCATCTGTGAATAGTGATACTTTGACTTCTTCCTTTCCAATTTGTATCCTTTTATTCTCCTTTAGTTGTCTCATTATTCCAGCAAGGACTTCAAGAACTATATTGAAGATATATGGAGAGAGTGGGTATCCTTGTCTTGTCCCTGATTTCAGTGGAGTTGATTTAAGTTTCTCTCCAGTTAGTTTGATGTTGGCTATAGGCTTGTTGCATATTGTCTTTACTATGCTTAGGTATGTGCCTTGTATCCATGATTTCTCCAAGACTTTAACATGAATGAGTGTTGGATTTTGTCAAATGCTTTTTCAGCATCTAAGGAGATGATCATGTGGTTTTTTTTCTTTCAGTTTGTTTATATGATGGATTGCACTGATGGATTTCTGTATATTGAACCATCCCTGCATGCCTGGGATGAAGCTTACTTGGTCATGGTGAATGATATTTTGATGTGTTCTTGGATTCAGTTTGCAAGTATTTTATTGAGTATTTTTGCATCAATGTTCATGAGTGAAATTGATCTAAAATTCTCTCTCTTTGTTGGGTTTTTGTATGGTTTAGGTATCAAGGTGACTGTGGTCTCATAAAATGAGTTGGGTAATGTTCTTTCTGTTTCTATTTTGGGGAATAGTTTGAAGAGAATTGCTTTTAGCTCTTCTTTGAAGGTCTGTTAGAATTCTGAGCTGAATCCATCCAGCCCTGGGCTTTGTTTATTTGTTTTTGGTTGGGAGACTTTTGATGACTGCTTCTATTGCCATAGGAGATATAGCACTATTTAATTTGTTTATATGAACTTGATTCAATTTTGGTAATTGGTAGCTATCAAGAAAATTGTCCATTTCAGTTAGATTTTCAAATTTTTGTGGCATATAGGTTTTTGAAGTAAGATCTAATGATTGTTTGGATTCCCTTAACATCTGTCATCACGCCTCCCTTTTCATTTCTGATTTCATTGATTTGAGTACTCTCCCTATGCCTTTTAGTTGGTTTGGCTAAGAGCTTGTCTATCTTGTTGAATTTCTCAAAGAACCAGCTCTTGGTTTCATTGATTCTTTGAATTCTTCTCTTTGCTTCTAATTTATTGATTTCAGCTCTAGTTTGGTAATTTTCTGCAGTCTACTCCTCTTGGGCGTGTCTGCTTCTTTTTGTTCTAGAGCTTTCAGGTGTGCTGTTAAGTTGCTAGTATAGGATCTCTCCAATTTCTTTATGAAGGTGCTTAGTGCTATGAACTTTCCTCTTAGCACTGCTTTCATTGTGTCCCATAAGTTTTGGTACATTGTGCCTTCATTTTTATTGAATTCTATGAAGCTTTTAATTTGTGTTTTTATTTCATCCCTTACCCATAGGTCATTGAGTAGGGAGATGTTCAGTTTCCATGAGTTTGCAGGCTTTTGGTTGTTTCTGTTGCTGTTGAGTTCCAGTTTTAGTCCATGGCGGTCTGATAAGATATGAGGGGTTACTTCAATCTTCTTGTATTTGTTGAGGTTTGCTTTGTGAGAGAGTATAGGGTCAGTTTTAGAGAAGGTAACATGAAGTGCTGAGAAGAAGGTATATTCTTTTGTGTTTGGGTGAAATGTTCTGTAGAGCTCTGTTAGGTCCATTTGATTCATGACATCTATTAGTTTTATTATCTCTCCATTTAGTTTCTATCTTGATGATCTGTCTGTTGGGGAGGGGGTGGTATTGAAGTCTCCCACTATTAATGCATGGGATTTGATGTGTGATTTAAGCTTTAGTAATGTTTCTTTTATGAATGTGGGTGCTCCTGTATTTGGGGCATACATGTTCAGGGTTGAGATGCCCTCTAGGTGTATTTTTCCTTTGATGAGTATGAAATGTCCTTTTCCATCTCTTTTGTTTAGTTTCGGTTGAAAGTCTATTTTATTAGATAGTAAAATGGCTACCCCAGCTTTCTTCTTGGGTCCATTTTCTTGGATTACCTTTTTCCAGTCCTATACTCTGGGGTAATATTGATCTCTCTTTGCTAAGGTATAATTCTCCTATGCAGCAGAATGATGGGTCCTGTTTTCACATCCATTCTGTTAGCCTGTGTCTTTTTATTGGGGAGTTGAGGCCATTGATGTTGAGAGATATTAGTGATATTGTTAGTTCCTGTTTTGTTTTTTGTTTTTATGTTGGTGGTAGTAGTGTGTGTGTGTTTCTTTTCTTTTGGTTTTGCAGATGTGGGGTTATTTACTTCTTGTGTTTTCCTGGGTGTAGTTAGCCTCCTTGGGTTGGAGTTTTCCTTCTAGTATCTTCTGTAGGGCTGGATGTGTGACTAGGTACTTTTTAAATTTGGTTTTGCCATGGAATATCTTGTTTTCTCCGTCTATAGCGATTGATAGTTTTTCTGGGTATAGTAGTCTGGGTTGGCATCTGTGGTCTCTTAGTGTCTGCATGACATCGGTCCAGACCCTTCTGGCTTTCATAGTCTCTGTTGAGAAGTTAGGTGTAATTCTGATAGATTTGCCTTTATATGTGACTTGGCCTTTTTCCCTTGCAGCTTTTAATATTCTTTCTTTGTTTTGTACATTTAGTATTTTGATTATTATGTGACAGGAGGATTTTCTTTTCTGGTCCAATCTATTTGGAGTTCTGTAGGCTTCTTGTATGTTTATAGGCATTTCTTTCTTTAGGTTAGGGACGTTTTCTTCTATGATTTTATTGAAAATGTTTTCCGAGCCATGGAGTTTGGAGTCTTCTTCATCTTCTAGTCCTATTATTCTTAGGTTTGGTCTTTTTAGAATGTCCTAGATTTCTTGAGTATTTTGTGTCAGGAACTTTTTAGTTTTAACATTTTCTTTGACTGATGTATTGATAACTTCAACCATATCTTCTACACTTGAGATTCTCTCTTCTATCTCTTACATTCATTCTGTTGCTTGTGCCTGGAGTTCCTGTTCTCTTCCCTAGGTTTTCCAACTCCAAGACTGTATTGGATTGTGTTTTTTTGTTTTGTTTTGTTTTTGTTTAATTCCCCTTTTAGGTCTTGAATAGTTTTATTCACTTCTCTCATTTGATTGTATTTTCCTGTCACTCTTTATAGGATTTGTTCAATTCCTTCATCTGTTTGAATGTATTTTCCTGTATTATTTTTTAGAGATTTATTTTCCTCCTTCAAGGTTTCTATCATTTTCATCACCTCACTTCTTCTTCTTGTGTTTCATGGGTATTAGCATATCCAGGACTTCCTTTGGTAGGACCATTGGTTTCTGGTGGTGTCATATGGCTCTGAATTTTATTACTTGTATTCTTGTGCTGGCCTCTAGCCATCTGTTAGCAGACCTGGAGGTTCCTCCAATGGGGTTGCTGTCTGTGTCCCATATGGGTCAAGCAGTTCTGGAGCAGGCAAAGAGAGTTCCAAGTCAAAGGCTGTTTGCTAGGGCTCCTAAGAGACCTCCTCAGGATGGTGGAAAAATGGGTGTTGAAGCCCGCATCCAGCTCAGCTCTTCCTGGATCTGTGTTCCAGTTGGGTCAGGAAAAAGAGGAACAGACTAAGAGAGCTCCAAGCTGAAAACTGCCTGGGTGCCCCCAGGCCTCCTTGGTATGGTGGATAATGTGGGTTGTGGCCAGAGCCCTACTTACCTTTGCTGGTTAACTTTCTGTGGCCTAGAATGTCTGGCTAGTGAGCCCCAGGGACCAGTCTGTCTCTGTCTCTGCAGAGGTGGAACAACTTCAAGTATATGCTACCACTCCTAGCATTTTAAAGCTTGGGTTCTAGGAATTGAACTCAGATCCTCATATTTTGCAAGACAAACACATTACCTACTGAGCCATCTTTCCAGCCTACAGGAATGCCTTCTCATGCTGGTCACACCCTCCTTCTTACTGTTCAGTGCTGACTGTGTCATGTGTTCATTCCCCTCTTCTGACTATGAGACACCTGAGCCTGCACTCCTGGAGGATAGGCCAGAGGTGACGTGCCTCTTTTGTCAGAAGTAAAGAAACCACCTATTGTATCATATTGGTCTTGGTGGGATGAGTATCTGGGGAAGATTCATAAAGAAGAAAACCTGTGTGCTTGTGATTGTGTGCACACACCTGTCAGTGTGGACCCACTTGTACCATGGTGTGAGTGTAGTTAGAGGTGGTTAGAGGACCACCTAATGGTGTTTGTTCTTTCCTTCCACCATGCGTACCCCAGGAAATCAAACTTAGGCTGATTGAACTTAGGTCATTAGGCTTGGCAATGAGTGCTTTTGTAAGCTGAGCCATTGTGCTAGCACCAGTTTCTTCATTTTTAAGATTAACATACAAAGTGCTGGGTTCCTTCTTGGCATCTTCATACATACTTGTCATTACACTCTTTCCTCACTGCCTATCTCCACCAGCTTCTGTTCTTACTTTAGTTAGACACCCCCTTCTCAGTAAAGGAGGCCACCGAAGTTGTACAGAGCCTTAGGAGAATATGTAAACTGAGCTCTGGGGAGGTGCTAGAGATTATGAAAGGATACAGGAAAGCAGACTAATTCAAGTAGGAAATATTTAATCAATCAATCAATAATTTCCTGCCTGATTAATAACAATTTTAATTAATTAATTTCTATTTGCACAATAATTTTATATTTTATATAGCACCCATATAATTAAGCCGTAATTTTCTGTCAGCTAATGATAATTTTATAGATTAATAACAATAACCAATTATTAATTATATAATTTATGTTTTATATAATTATCAATAATAAATTGATTAATAATAATTTCCTATCTAACTAATTAATCAGTTAGCTGTTTTTTAAAAGACAAGGTGTCACTTTTGTATTCTGGCTGATCTGGAATTCGATGCATAGATCAGGCTGGCTTTGAACTCATATAGACCCATCTATCTCTACCTTGGAGTGCTAGGATTAAAGATGCGTGGTGCCATACTCAGAGAAAATTATCTTAAGAAGAAACAATTTAAAGAGAAAGAGATAGAAAATACTTTTTTACCTTCTTATCCAAAAGAAGCACAGAAAAGGTTTATTTTTGCTTATGTTTTGTTTACAGACAAGGCCTCACTGTGCCACTTAACCAGGCCTGGGACTCACTAGGTGGCCTAGTTCAGCTTGGAACCCATGGTGGTCTGCCTACTTCAGTCTAATGGGTATAATGTTTGTAGGTATGTAAATTTCTCAGCATAATTCTGGCACCTTATTCTGAAGAAAAGAAGGGAAAACATTAATTGGAGGAAATGACAAGGGGAGGATGGCAGCTCACAGCTCATAGCTCATATTATAGAGTGCTTGCCTAGCATGCTTGAAACTCTGGATCCTACCCCCAGGGTTATATAAGCTGGACCCATTGCCACATCCCTCTCATTCCAGCACCGGGGAGGTGAAGGAAGAAAAATCAGAAGTTCAGTGCCATCATTGTCTATTTCATAAGTTTGAGGCCAGCAACAGCTAACTACACGAGGGCTTGCCTCAAAACACCACCGACAAAAATGAAACAAAGTAAAATAAAAAAATGGAAAAAACAAGATTTTTTTTTTTGTGTACCTGTGAGTGGTGGTGGTGGTGGTGGTGGTGGGGCTGGGTGTCGTGTTCAGGAGTCGTCGCACACTAACCATTTGGACACCAGACTTAAATAGATTGAAATTTGTTCACCACATAGCAACGTCTGACTGGTCAGGGAGACAGTCTGGATTCAGGAACCAAGACTGTGACCCTGAACCTTTCTCAGAGTGAGTTTTTAAAAGGAAAAAAATCATACCCAAGCCAGAAGCATCCATTCTATTCAGGCACACGATGCTTAGGTAGCTAGACGAGGCACTGTGCGCTGACTGGCGGGATGCAGGCTACGGAGCATGGGGGCTTTCCTGTCTTTCCTCTCTCTTGGGGGGTTCTAGGGACTTTCCAGGTCCCTGCCTTTTTCATGATAAAGGAACATATCTTGGTTTAACTCCAACAGAACATACATTTATCTTTAACCCAAGCAGAACATGCATTTAACATTTCTATTATTATTCTATTCAACAAGCATTGAATTGTAAGTTAAAGGCTATTCTTATGTCAGGCAGGCAGAGCCTGAGACCTTGAACTTAATTCCACCTTATGATCAAAATGGAGGCTAAAGACAAAATGGCTACAGTCATACTAAATGCTAAAGCAGGTCTCAATCTTCCCCCACTTGAGTTTTGCCTTAGAGTCAAATCATTGACTCTAAATCATCTCTTGCACTTAGAGATTTATTGTGAAATATTTACAGAGAGACAAGGGGAGAGATCTGTGGCACACGCAAACCAGGTACCATTAGGAGCTGCTGAAAGGTTAGTTTTTTTCATCCCTATGGAATGAGACAACTTTATCACATAGTGGTAGGAGGATGGCACATGTCTGAAATATAGTGATGTTGGTAATGGATATTTCTGAGACTTGAAATAAATTTCATTTCCCTTAAGTCCCCCCAAATTAGAAGTGAATAAGAGGCTATGTCATTAAGAAACTCAAAATTTGCCCTTATTGCGTCTATTAGCAGAGGCCCATTTTTGGTATATCAATTGTCATTATAGGTACCTGTGTGTCCCTTATACCAGAGAGCTTTTTTTTTTTTTTTTTTTTTTTACATAACATTTCAGCCTGTAAGGTGGGGCAATGGGTGACTTATTCTTTTCTGTAACTACTTTTAGCTGACATTAGGAAGTTGTTATTGGGGCCCAGGAAGGCTGAAATGCTAGTCAAAGGCTGGGCAATGGGGCAGTTATCAGAAGCATCTTATTTGTTGATCCAGCTGAAAGACAGGGACCAATCATATTAGTTGGACTGGTTAACAACAGCTTTCACAAAGACCAGAGCTAAGCAGCTTGCAGTCCATGGGTGATCTCTGGATGAAGTTTGTTAGCCAAGTGAAAATACACTGAGACAAACATAAATTAGGTACAGAATTAAATTTTTCTAGTCATTGGGGAAGGTGGAGAATCCCAAAATCAGGGGGAAATTTCCTGTTTTCAGGAACAGGTAGATGTACTTATCTGGATTCCATTTGACTTGTGGCAGATGGATCCATGTCATTCTTGGAAGCTTATAGGACTCTTTTTAAGTTTACAAATGGAGATCGATTGGCTTTGGAAACAATTTAAACTCTGATTAATGCTCTAATTATTTACCATGAGACATAGGTGGCTGATAGGAGCAGTAAAGTGAGTTTCTTTTTGATAAAGGAATAGCAAATAAAAGGTTGCTTCTTTTACCAACCAGTCTAGTCCCCAGACACACCAGAGAACTGAGAAGGGTAGATTATAGTAGGAAGATTCCAAATGGCCCATGTATCAATTACAGTGACAGAGGCTTACCTATTACCCAGTCAGCTATCCCACTGGGCTCTGATGATGCTGATGGCTCTTTTGGGGGAATAGGTCCCAGTGCAGTATCAGTCTTCAGCTGCCAGGCTTGAGAAATCTGAGAGGCCTTTCTGTGGAGGTGAAACATGGGAGAGACCGGCCTCACCTTGTCTTAGGCAATGTGGGACAATTAACTCTCTGGGTGTCCTCTGTGTACCTTTCTGTGTGGCTTTGAGCCGTGGTCAGGACTCTCTCCAGCTTCCTGATCTGTCTGTTCTCCTAGCTTTCTCTATTATCATAACTTTCTCTAAAGAGTCAATCGAACTGCCTGAGTTACCTTTGGCATATTTGTGGGACACTTGGCAGCCACCCAGAGATCGCCCCCTAAGAATTTGGTGATAACTCCTAAGTGCCTCACTCCAGGTCCCAAGTTGGAATGGTTGGAGGGAAAGCAGCGTTAATCCCCTCAGGACCTTTAGTGTATCTACCATTATTCCCTGGGGACCAATTGACTATGGTCCTGCTTATCTGCTCCCATTCCTTGGTGGTGAAGAGGGTCTGAGGGAACAGCTGGGTATCACACCATGTAGGCTGATGAGTAGAGGAAGAGAAAGAAGAGGCACATCAACCCAGCCACAAAACCTTCCGCATACAATCCATCCCACCTGCAATATGTGCTGGGGGCAAGGCAGAACTTGTGGGAGTGACCAACCAATGACTGGTCTAATTTGAAGCCTATGCCACGTGAGAGGGAGCCCATGCCTGACATTGCCTGGATAGCCAGGAACTGGAGGCTAGATAGCCCAGAGACCTATGATAGAAAAAAAAAAATCAATAAAATGATTTCTAAGTTTTATGCTGTTCTCACAGATCAGAGCCTAGCCCAGTTGTTATCAGAGAGGCTTCTGCCAGTAGCTGATGGGAATAGAGGCAGAGACCCACAGGTAAACTTTAGGCAGAGAGAGCTCAAATTGGAGATCCCCATCAGGAACCTTCTCCTGGAGTTCAGGACACCTCAAAAGAAGGAGAGGGGGAATTGTAAGAACCAGAGGAGCCGAGGATAAGAGGACAGCAAGGGTCACAGAAGCGCTAATCACAGAGTCTGCATAGCTCTGTACTAGGTCCTCTGCATATGCGTTACGGTTTTTAGCTTTGTGATTTTGTGGGACTACCACCAGTGGGCGTGTCTCTGACTCTTTTGTCTGCTCTTGGGACCCTTTTCCTCCTACTGGGTTGCCTTTCCCAGCCTTGATATGGTTTGTGCCTTGGCCTATTATCTTGTTATGCTGTGTACTGCATATACCCTGAGAGATCTTTTCTGAAGGGAAACGGAAAAGGAGTGGATCTGGGGGAAAGGAGAGATGAGGAGGGGGCTGAGAGGAGTGGAGGGAGAGGATGTATTGAAGACATTAAAATAATACTGTAGGAACCAGGCCCGACTGGGCTGCCTGCCTGTCTTGCTGTTTCATGTCCTGTTTCTAGCAGCTTCCGTGTCTGCGTTTATGTTGGTCAGCTGGTCATGTTTACTGCTCTGAGAATGCACCCCACCCCTCCTCGGGACTTTTCCTCCTGTGTGCAATCACTTCTTGAGGGATTTCACCTGCGAGTGGGATTCCTGTTTTGCTGCCTATAAGAAGGCTCTTTGAACACTGAATAAAGGTTGTTGAGGCTGCCGCTGCCGCCACTCTCTTAGCATGAAGGACCCGCAGTTTTATTGTGTGTGTATGTGTGTGTGAGTTAAATCCACAGTCCCTCGCCCTTAACTTGGTACCGCAGTGGCGCGGGCGCCACATAATACATAATTAAAACTAGTGAGTTGAAAATACCACCCCCCTAAATCCCCATAGATACAAAGATGACTCAGCTGGGGCTGGAGAGGTGGCTCAACAGTTAAGAGAACTGGCTCTTCTTCTATAGATCTTGATTCGATTCCTTTTTTATTTTTTGTTTTTTTCGAGACAGGGTTTCTCTGTGTAGCCTTGGCTGTTCTGGGCTCACTTTGTAGACCAGGCTGGCCTGGAACTCACAGACATCTACCTGTCTCTACCTTCCCTAGGATTAGAGGCCTGTGCTCCCACACCTGGCTACTGGGTTTGATTCTTAGCACCCACATGGTGTGTCACAACTGTCTGTAATTCCAGTTTCAAAGGGGATGTAATAACCTTTTGGACACTGCACTAATGTGGTACATAGACATACATGGAGGCAAAACACCCACATACATAATATTTAAAAAGTAGATCTCAAAAAAACTCCACAAAGATAACTAAGCTGACGTATGTCAGGGGGTGTGGTGAAGAAACTGCTGAAATGGCTGCTCCGTGAAGAGAAGGGTTTTCATTTTGGATAAGAAGGAAAAAAATATTCAGAGGTATCTACAAGAGTCTCTGTGGGAGGGCCAGAAATTGGGGGACTGGAGGGCCAGAGGATGGGGAACAGGAGAGCCAGAGAATAGGGGACAGGAGGGCCAGAGAGGATGGGGGACAGGCTGTGCAGGTTATAAGGGGGACAGTAGGTGTGAAAGGGTAGAAAGCTTGTGAGCTGGAGGAGGCCTGGGAGTTTAGGGTAGAAGGTGTGTGTGTGTGTGTGTGTGTGTGTGTGTAGGGTTAGGAGGCTAGCATGGGGGCTTTGCACTGTATACAGTACTTGTGACTAGGGACCCCAAAGGGTAGCATAGATTTGATATGCCGATAGAAGCCACTGGTATGTGCCAACGAAGAGACATATGATGTGGCCCTTCTGCCACAGGCAAGGCAAAGGACTCCCTTTGGCAGACAGAAGCCTGTGAGTTCCTGAGGGATGCTGTCTTTCATCTAACGAGATCCGTCTGCGGTCCAGCTGGAGCTTATTTCTGGTAGGTGCACTGCCCAAGGCCTAACACTAATAGCCAAATGATCATATTTTTGGATTGAATTTTAATAATTGAAATGAGTTTTCATTTTCTAGATCTGCAATTCAATGAAAGGTTCTTTTTGTTTGTTTGTTTGAGACAGGGTTTCTCGTGTAGCCTTGGCTGTCCTGGAACTCGCTTTGTAAACCAGATTGGCCTCTAACTCACAGAGATCCACCTGCCTCTGCCTCCCGAGTGCTGGTGCGACCATGCCCAGCTCAATTAAGAGTTCCTTTTGTTTTGTTTTGTTTTGTTGGGACAAGGTTTCTCTGGGTAGCCTTGGCTGTTCTGTACTCAATTTGTAGGCCAGGCTGGCCTTGTACTCATGGGGATCCATCTGTTTCTGCCTCCTAGAGTGCTCCACCATGCCCACCTTAAATTAAAAGTTCTTAAAAACTGATATTCAGTCATTTTATCTATCACTTATGAGCTGAAGGGGATACAAATGTTTTGTTTTCTACATCGTGGCATTAGTTTAAAAGCAGTAAAATGAAAATAAGAGAGAGTCCTTAAGTCCCATAGTCCTTGGGTCCACCATCAGTCTCCTGTCTCTGGCTAGTTTGCCAAGATGTGACAATAGCCAGAAATATAACAGCAGAGAGCAAGCCTCACTGCGGGCTGAGGCTGGTCGTTGATGAGCACTTGCCTAGAGCGTGTGGGACCCTGAGCTTGATCTGCAGACCTTACCACATGGACGCCATGGTGAATCCCTGCAACCTAGTGCTTGGGAATGAGGTGGGGAAGTTGAAGGCCAATCTGGGCCTAGGTACATGAGACCTTGGAGAGGGACAGGGTAGAGAGACAGAGAGAGGAAGAGGAGACAGAGGGAGAGAGAGAGATAAAGAGAGAGAGAGACAGAGAGAGAGAGACAGAGATGGAGACAGAGATAGAGATAGAGAGAGGCACACAGAGAGACACACAGAGAGATACAGAGAGAGAGAAGGCAGAGGGAGAGACAGAGACAAGTAGAGACACATATATAGAGACAGGGGAGACAGACCAAAAGACAGAGAAACAGAAAGACACATACAGAGACAGAGACACATGCAGAGACAGAGATAGAGGCACAGACAGAGATAGAGGCACAGACAGAGATGGGCACACACACACACACACACACACACACACACACACACACACACACACACACACACACACACATGAGACAGAGACAAAGACAGACAGACATATACACACAGAGACAAAGAGACAGAGAGAACACACACACACACAGAGACAGAGACAGACAGAGAGAGACAGAGACAGAGACACAGAGAGAAACTCTGACACTAACTACAGATTTTCTAGCATTGTTCCTAGGGCTTCTGTGTCTTGCTACAATTTTGTGATGCTGTGTTTTACAGCAACATACACTTGGATCCCTCTCTTTGTTTAACCTTTGTTTAAGCCTCTTCCTGGCCAGTGATTCAAATGTTTGTGATAGATGTCGCCCCCTAGTGGAATTCTTCAATCCTTGCATGCTGGGGACAGCCCTCTAGTCAGTCACAGCGCAATTTTCAAGCTACTGTTTTTCAGAAGAGATAAAACCTGGCTTCAAGCTCTTCCATCAAGCTGGTCACCACCGACAGAACAGTGTCCCCACCAGAGATGCCTATTTCCAACCCGCAGAATCCATGACTACATCACTGTAGAGGACCAGAGGGGATATGCTGATGTCTCCAAGGGTACCAAGAAGGAAATCATCCAGGACTGTCCGGGTGTGCCCAGGGAGAGCACCAAAACCCTGATCCAAAGAAGAAGGAGGGCAAAAGGACAGAGAGAGGGTACAGGATGGGGACTTCGATATCACCATGGGCCAAGCCCCACTGGAAGCTTCTTCCGGGTGGAAAAGACAGAAACTAGATACTTCCCCGGGGCTCACAATGGAAACTTCAGCCACCTGTACTTTAATTTAGGTCACTGAGACCTGGTAGTCTAGTACTGTAAGCTGACACTTGTGTGCTCTTTGCATGTATGTATGTGTGCATGTATGTATGTATGGTGTGTGCATCCTCCAGGTTCAGTGAGAGAATGTCAAAACAAAATGGAGCAAAGTGTAGAGTGGCCGAGGAAGATACTCCTTGCCCACCCCTGGGTTTGTTGTATATGCACCAGCTTGTGTGTTACTCGATTTGGAAAACGATCTCTAGATCACAAGAGTGGCAGAGGTGAGTGTAGTGCAGATGGGCACTCATGAGTGTCAAGGAACCCCCCTTGTAAGGAATCCCACCCCCCACTCCCATTCTCGGCATGACATCAAGAAACGCCAGTCTGATGAGATGATCACAGCACAGGAGTTAAAAACAACATCTGCACTGCACAGCTGACCAGCCTTTTAGGATCGGAATTTGGCTCTGCCTGGGAGCCTAAATGTCAGCCCACCAGTAGGGTTTTTGTCTTGGATGCTTGTTAATTCCAGAAGTTCTCATGGGTACACACCTTGTGATTTCTATGCATCTAATAATGGAAGATGAAGTGGGGATCGTGGCTTCTTAACATTCTAAATTCCGTGAGATTCTTGCGTCTGCTGTGTCTTTGGTGTCATCAACACTTCTGGGTACGTGTGAATACTGGCTAGGCTTGAAGAAAAAAAGGCCTTAGATTTCTGGGGGTAACATCTGTGGAAAAGGAAAGAACAAGTGCTAAAAATAGAGAAATGAACATAGAAGGAAGAGACCATTTCTAGTTTTAGGTAGATGTGAGAGTGATTTTGCTGGATTCAGGTGTAAGAGAAATGCTTTCTTAGTGTATTAAATGCACCATTGTGGTAATATACTCTTAGAACATCTGTCAGCAAACTTATCAAGCCCTGTAGAACAGCCGGGTTCTACATTTCACGGAAAAGTGTATTTCTAATATAAACTTCTCTTCTTTTCTTTGTAATGTCTCATATAGGCCAGGCTATATGAACAAAATTCTGAAACCAGTAAGATGGATGAGCAGATAAAGGTGATTGCTGCTAAGACTTAGGATCTGAGTTCAATCCCTGGAACCTCCGCAAGCAGTTCTCTGGTATACCTAACACACACACACACACACACACACACACACACACACACACATGTGCACGGGCACACATGAACACGTACAGACACACAGGGGCACACATATACTCATTACACACAGAAACTTTGTTTAATGCACTGTTCCCTGCACACACTTGTCCCCACATTTCCTTGCAGGTTATTCACTAGAACTGGGTCCCAGGCCCATGTTCATGTTACTCAGATAAGCTGCACCACTAGGATGGGCTCTGAGTAAGATCTCTGTTGGTGTGTGAGTATGAGGCAGGTTTTTAAAGGAACTGGATTTCTGAGCATTCAGGGGAACCATGTTCTGTCGGGAGGTGGCTTCGATGCCCCCCCCCCCAGTCACACAGGCATTTAGTACATATTTGTGGAAATAAATTTGAGATTTCTGTGAGCTTACATTCCTGTCAAAGAGCCACACCCATTTAAAGACCCTCAGAGGCTGAACCGACTGATTAGAATTTCTGTGATCATGGAGAGTTGGGATCTTGCAGATCTGGAGTCAAGTCATACTGGGTTATTTTAATGCCCCTCAACAGCCAGTCATTGCCTCCCTCTGTTTCTGACCTAATACCTACCCTTGTGACTATTAGACAAACCCCCCTGAATGCATAGGCATACCCTAGCTTCCATCAATACACATACTAGCAATGTCATCAGATACTGTCTGAGGACTATAGTGGAGGTCCCTTGCTTTGCTGTGACCCAAGATTTCCACCAGTGTATTTGGAAAATGTCTTACTTAAGATTTTCTTTTTTCTGTTGCTAGAAAATTTCATGAGACTGTTTTTTTTTTAATGAAAGAGCTTGGTATTTGGGTATCCTAAATCTGTGTTCCCACACTATGGTCACTTATATTCATATATATATATACACACACACACATATATATATGTATATATATATATCTGTGAATATAAACCACTGCTTGCTCCTTCTGATGTGGGAGCTGCATCTTCAGGCTGTCAGTTTATATTTTCATTTTCTTTAGTTTTGAGACAAGGTCTTGCTGTGCAGGCCAGGCTGCCTTTGAACTCTCTCTTCTCCTGCCTCTATCTCTCCAGTGCTGGGATAACAGACACACCTTATCATGCCTGGCCTGGAATCTGTGTGTAATGGACCCATTTTTCTTCATCATTGTTTTCCTGAGTGTTTTCTAAGGATGAGCATCTTGATGTCTGGTTCTCTCATGTCCTCAGGAGGCCCTGTGAGGTGACCTGAGGCTGCCATGCATCCCTGAGGGACTCTGATGATCCCAGGAAGACATACATACATGTTCCAGTCTTTCCTGATGGAGGCCACGTCTGGACCCAGCAGAGTCCCAATACAAAGGTCTCTTGTGAATCTTCCCCTTCCTGTTCCCGGACCAACCCAGGCACCCTCAACCCTGCCTTTTTGTGAGCATGGTTTTGTGAAGTGTCTCCATTTTCCCCTAAGGAGATCTGCTCACATAGTTCTCAAATTAAACTTCTCACTACAGGTAATTTTCATCTTTTTTTTTTTTTTTTTTTTTTTTTTTTTTTAGGTGCCTCAATGGTGACTTCTTGTCTTTGCACTCACATCACTTTCTATTTCTGTGCGGTCTGCGAATGTCAGTTGTGACGTGGTGTCCTTTTCGGGAGTGCTGCTGAAGATGCCAAAAAGAGAAATGTGTTGTAGATGACCTTCTGAGGTCCCCTAGGGGAGCACACACAGAGAACACACCCTCACCTACCTGATGGGCCCTCCTGGCAAAGGGCAAGACACAAGGTCTGTGGTCACTGTGTCACATAACAGGGACACTGCAGCCACCTTTAATGTGCTCTGCCAAAATGACAGAGGGTGTCTATATTAATTATTTCCATTATTGATAGAACAACATTTCTCACAAAAGCAACGTAAGGAAGAAAGTGTTTGGATCAGCTCACAGTTTGGGGGGACGTCATGGTGGGGAGCCATGGCTGCAGGAATATGAGGCAGTTGCGCACACAGCAACCAGGAAGCAGAGAGTTGAATGCTGGTGTTCGGCTAGCAGTCTCCTTATTCCTAGTTTAGTCCCTAGCATATGAGATGGTGCTGCCCACGGTTAAGGGCTGATCTTCCCACTTCAATGAGTCCAGTCTAGAAACTCCCAAGCAGACAAGCCTAGAGGCTTGTTTCCATGGTGATTCTAGAGCTCATTAATTTGACAATCAAAATTAACACCATTCTGTAGCTGTGGAAACTGGAGAGCCTGGCCTTGATGGGATGCGAGCCCCTGGTGCTACCCAGACATCTGTTTTCACTAGGGCATCCTTCATGCTCTTAAGGAGTCAGGCTAGACATCCACAGGCCACTGAGATAAGAGGTGACTAAGGTGCACCTGGGACCATGCCAGAGTACCACCCATGTCTTGACAGGAGCAGCTGGGAGGGTGGAGGGGGCAGCAGAATAGAATATGTGTGGCAGGGATGGGAACTCTTTTTCATTAGGGAACAGTCGCTTGCCGGAGACGCTCTTTCTGCGGTTGGCATTTACAAAGAAGTTCTGGCTGAAAGCAGCCAGCCTGTGAGTTCTCAGCCTTGAACCTGGTCAGAAATAGAAAGATTGATAGCTCCCTTCTCCATGCGCTGAAAAGACACAATGAATTTCCGGAGATTACCCCTCCTCCATCCTCTGTCTGAGATGATATTCTCTTTCCAATGGGAAACCTGCAGAATAGTGTTTCCTCACAGCTTCCAGCTCGCAAGGCAACAGCGCTCCTTTACCCCAAGTTAGGCAGGTGAAACCAGCAGTGAGGCTGTGATTCAGGAGGCAGCCACACTGGTTCCAGGGACTCAGTAGTTACTGTGAGTATGTGTGTGTGTGTGTGTGTGTGTGTGTGTGTGTGTGTATCTCCATGTGTATGCACCCAAGTATGTCCATGTGTGTCCGTGTAGGCATGTGTGGATGTGAAAGCACATGTGTGTGATTGTATGGATGTGTACACTTGTGTATATGTTTGTGCCTATGTGTATGTCTTGTGTGCATGCAACTGTGTATGTACATGCAAGTGTGTATATATATGTATTCAGCTTCGTGTGTGTGTGTGTATGTGTGTGTGTGTGTGTGTGTGTGTCTGTGTCTGGTGCTAAGGATCAAACTCAAGCCCCCTCACATGCTCAACAAGCACTCTACAGAGTACATCTCATTAACTATTTATGTACCAGGTACAGAGTGTAGTCAGCCCAGCTCCCTTGTCTGCTCCTGATTCAGCAGAGTCAAGTGGTCACTGGCCCAGGGCCAGGCGCTGGCTGTCCTTATGTAGAACAGCATCTCTGGGGAAAAGGATGCCTGCACTTGGGAGGGAGTGGAGAATGATCTGCACCCCTCTCCTTCGTCCCCTGGCCAGCCTCTGAGGGACCACCACCTCCTTCTCATATCCTGATTAAACTAGGAAAGCTAAATCAGGCTGAAAGAAAGTGTGCCAAAGAGTTAAATAGGATTCTTTGTGACAACTGAGAGTATAGATTATTATTATTTTTTATCTATTTAGTTTCCTTTACTTGAGATAGACTCTCACTATATAGCCCTGGATGCTGTTGAAGTCATGACAATCCTCCTGCCTTAGCTTCCTGAGTGCCAGAGGTCACAGGCAGGAGAGACCACAGCTAACCATCTTTGGTATTGATTCTTTCCAGTTCTCTTCCTGTATAAGTCTGTTCTCTCATCCACTTACTAAAGTTGATCATTAAAGTTTTTAACCTCCTCCTTCTCTTCCTCCTCTTTCCTTCTTCTTCTTCTTCTTCTTCTTCTTCTTCTTCTTCTTCTTCTTCTTCTTCTTCTTCTTCTCTTCTTCTTCCCCTTTCTGTTTTTATTTCCCACCTATGTCCTCCTCCCTCTTGTCTTCTTGCACAGTTTAGACCAATCTGGCCTTGAACTCTTGGTTTTCAAGATTCATTCTTCTAAGTGCTAGGATTACAGACATGGATGACGAGGCCAGGTCCTTGTCCTCATCTTAAAATTAACTTAGACCATGAGGTGCCCAGCCCTTGCTGATATGTCTACAACATAACCCATGACACACAGGTAATCTCAGAAGAGGGGCCAAAAAGAGTGACATCTGCTTCCAGAATGTGTCTTCTGTATATGGCAGGAAGCTGCATGCATGAAACCTCAACAGTATGTCTGCCTAAACACAACCTGAGCCATAACAACACTACTTGGTATTTTAATGTGGGAAATCTCTTAGAGCCCCACCCCTAGGTGACTGCAGAGAGAGGGAGCACTAGTCTTCCCAAGAAATGAGCCTCCTAATTGCTTATCCAATACAACGTGGCTAGCCTTAAAAACATACACACACACACACACACACACACACACACACACATATATATATATACAAACAAGCAACACTGAATGGACTCAGAAAGTTGTATGGATATATTAGATATTTATTCACACACACACACACATATTGATTCAAGAGGAAATGAGAGGGGTTGTATGGAGGAAAGGGAGGGAAGAAATGATGTAAATAAGGCGCATATATATGAAATTTAAAAATAAATTTAATTTAGTAAAAAAAATAACCACAATAAACTAAACTAAAATAGAAGCATTCCCCATAATAAGAGTGTCAATCATCCAACAGCTGTATTTCTCCACCCTGGAATCTGTCTTTTTTTCTTTTCCTATAATATCTGATATTGTGCAGAAACTATTTTATCAAACCAAACACGTCTGCTTCCTTTATGGCTTGTCAGCTTTGTATATTAGCAGGTGTTTCTGTATTATATGGTCTCATCTTCCATCAGAAGTTGTTCAACTTTTAATATCTTGACTTTTATACTCGAGTCTGGATTTATCTAGAATTTATTGGGCATGGAGGTCACATGCAGGAATCAGTTTCCCCCAGGCACAACTTTGTTGTCCCAACACTATACATTGAAGGACTTGCTTCTCCCTCCTGGTTTGAAGCACTATCTCTCTCCAATACTTACTTTGCAGAAGCATTTGTGTTTATTTCTACATTTGTTTTTATTAAATTGAATTGAAATTTCTATGCATGGGTTACTATCCAGGCAACTCTGTTAATCATTGTGAATTATTATGCATTTGTTGTTCAAATTCCTTCCTTTGGGGAGATGTGAACATTTACTCTCACCACCTAAAGTCCTAATGATAAACAAAATATAATTTTACCATAGTCCACCCTGGGGAACCAATGGGTTTACTGGGCTTACTTACAGAACATGGGTGAGGGCCTATCGTACCAAGGAGCATGAAATACCCCAAATAAGCACACTGGAAGGTGTTTGTCATGGGCGATGGCTTCCCCTTAGTTTCATAGATGGAGCTCCACACCCCTGGTCCTTCCCAGCCTCAGACTCTAGCACCTCCCTTAGTTCCCAAGAGCAAAAAGCCTGTAATTAGAGCAAAATTACACAGAAATGGCTGCTGGGAGGAGTGGCCTGATACTCAAGGGAGGGTCCAGTGACCTTCCTTTACTCCTCTTCTAGGAGAGAATGTCAACAGACCACAGGGCCACTCCTGATGGACCACAGGAAGCAGACACAGCTGATCTCATGTTTAAATACTTGGTCCCAGCTTGTGGCAATGTTCTAAGAGATTATGGAATCTTTGTGACATGAGTGTTAGCTGGTAGACATGGGCTATTAGGGCTGTCTTTGGAGTGATACCTACTTCTGCTTCTAGCTAACCTGTCTGCCTCTTGTTTACCACAGGAGCACCAACAAGCATTCCATAAGCGCTACTACCACCAACTGGGCCTCTTTAGCCGTATGCCTTCGCTACCATGGTGAGCCATCTCCTTTGAACTGGTAGCTGAAGTAAATCTCTTTTCCCTTAAGTTGTTCTAATGAGAAAAATAGCTAATGCTGGCCTTTCTAGGCTAGGTGTAGCTTAATTGAAGTCTGCTGCTCAAAAGGGTGAACAGCAAAGGCTGGCAACGTAGGAATGTAACACACTGGTTAGATTGAACATCCCTTGAGAGCAGACATGACATTTAAACATTCTTTTCTGGGGGCATGGGGTAGGCAGGCATGGTGGCACATGTCTTTAACACCAGCACTCAGGAGGTAGAGGCAGGCAGATGTCTTTTTCTTTTTCTTTCTTTCTTTCTTTCTTTCTTTCTTTCTTTCTTTCTTTCTTTCTTTCTGAGACAGGGTTTCTCTGTGTAGCCTTGGCTGTCCTGGACTCACTTTGCAGACCAGGCTGGCCTTGAACTTAGAGAGATCTGCCTGCCACCCCACTGCCTCCCGAGTGCTGGGATTAAAGGTGTGTGCCACCACCACCCAGCGAGGCAGGCAGATCTCTATGTTTGAGGCCAGCCTGGTCTAAGTAGAGCATTCCAGGGCAGCCAGGGCTATATAGGAAGACTGTGTGGTAGTTTGAATGAGAAATGTCCCCCATAGTCTGGGACATTTGAATACTTGGTTGCCAGTTTAATGGTGCTGTTTGGGGAGGTTTAGGGGGTGTGGCCTCACTATAAGAAGCACATCACCGGAGGTGGACGCGAAAGTGAAAAAGCCTCCTCCACTTCCAGTTCTTTGCTCTCTACTTCGTGCCTGTCTGCCACAGAGGATGTCATGCCTGTCTGCCTGCCGAGTTTCCGTGTTTGCTGCCTGTTATCCTGTTGTCCCCACTATCATAGACTCTTAACACCCTAGAACCATAATGCCAAATAAACTCTTTCTTCCATAAGTTGTTTTCATCATGGTGTTTTATCACAGTGGGAGAAAAGTAACCAATACATCTTGTGTCAAAAAATGTCATTTTAATATATTTACTTAGGTATGTATGTATGTATTTGTGTGTGTGTGTGTGTGTGTGTGTGTGTGTGTGTGTGTAAATAAGTCAGAGGACAACTTTAGGGAGTTGGTTTTCTCCTTTTACTGTGTGGGGTCTAGGGATGAGACTGAGGTTGTCAGGCTTGGTAGCAAGCGCCTTTAACCTCTGAGCCATCTCTACAGCACCCTTTTTTGATGTCTTTATGCACACTTGCCTGTGCTGCATGAGGGGGACTGGTTCCAGGGCTCTTACACACACATCAAAATCCCTTGTATAGACTAACGTGTTCACACCCAACTCATGCGCTCTCCCTGTATACTTTAAATCATCACTAGGCTATTCACTGTCTTGGCTTCGTTTCTGTTGCTGTGACAGAAGTTAAAAACTTGTTTCCTGAGAAAAGCAGCACAGCAGAGGAAGAAGTGCTTTCAGCTCACATTTCTGGGTCCTAGTCCTTTGTTGTGGAGAACTGAAGGCAGCGGAAATTTGAAACAGCTCGTCACATCCACAATAAAAGTGAGATAGAATGAATCCTGGTGTCCCTACTGTCACTCTTTCTCCACTCTTATACAGCCCAGGATCCAAACTAAGGAATGGTGGCACTTAACCTGGGCTTGGCCTTTCCATAGCGATTAGTAACTATGGTAATCTCCACAGACATGCCCACAGGCCAACATGATCCAGTCCCATGGTTCTCAACCTTCCTAATACTGACTCTGATGCAGATCCTCATGTTGTGATGACCCCAACCATAAAATTATTTTGCTGTTACTTCATAACCGTAGTTTTGTTACTGTTATGAATCATAATGTAAATATATGATATGCAGAATAGCTGGCATGTGACCCCCAAAGGTGTCATGACCCACACCTAGCTGGGACCCACTGACCTAGACAGTGTTCTACTGAGACTCTTCCCAGGTGCTTTGAGGTTGCGTTAGGTTGAAAACTAACCACCACATTCACAATAAACTTAAACGTTACTTAAATGGTGGTTACACTGTAGTGTTCAGGACTAATGAGGAGAAAACATTCTCTGGCCTAGGGAGATAACTCAGCCTGCTCCCTTTGTAAGCATAGGAGCCTCAATTCCATCCCCAGAACCAGTATTTCAAATGCTGTATAGGTGGCACACACTGGAGCAGGAGACAGGTGGATCTAGTGATGTCTACATGGAGAGCTCCATGCCAGTGAAAGCCCCTGTCAGAAAAGAAAAAAAAAAGGTAGATAATGTCTGAGGAATAGCAGGTGAGGTTGTCCTTTGGCCTACACACACACAAACACAGACAGACACACAAATACACAGACACACAGACACACACACACAGAGGCAAATACACACACAGACACACAGACACAGACACACACACAGACAAATACACACACAGACACACACACACAAACACAGACAGACATACAAACACACAGACACACAGATACATAGACACACAGACAGACACAGATGCACAAACACACACACAAATACAGACTCACAGATACAAAGACACACACACATACAGACTCACAGACAAATACACACACAGACATACAGACACATACACACAGACACACAGGTACACAGACACACACAGACATACATACAGACATACACAAACATACACACATACAGACACACCCACAGACACACACACAGACATACACACAGACACACACACACAAACATACACACATACAGACACATACACACAGACACACAGATACACAGACATATACACAGACACATACACACAAACACACACACATACAGACACACAGACACAGAGATACACAGACACACACAGACATACACACATACAGACACATAGACACAGATACATATACAGACACACAGAGACACAGACAGATAGATAGACAGACAGACAGACACACACACACACACACACACACACACACACACACACACACACACACGGTGATGGAGGGAGGGAGGGGGAGGGCCAGAGACCTAGGCAGGTTTAAAATATCTACTGTCACCTGTGGTGAGCTGGTGCACAGGTACAGAGCCCATAGACAGCTGAATGTTTTGAGTACGAAAACCTTTAAAATAAACAGTGTTTCTCATAAACATGTCATCTCTCTAAATCCTCTGTGGTCATGACCTAGTTTGTATTTTTCCCCCTTTTTATGAGGAGGAGTTTATAAACGTAGCACTCGCTAGCGTGGGCCCTGTTCATGTACGTACGTGCTCGCCACTTTTCAAGAGGTCTCAGGGCCATCCCTGCTGATGCTGCTGAGGTGATGCATAGACACTGCAGTGCGGCCCAGCCAGCTCCCTGTCTGCCCCAGCCCTGCAGCACTGGTCTCCCTGGGCGCATGCTCTCCTGCTGCTTGTGTTTATACAAGACATGAAAAGAGGGGCCAGGCCATTAGCTGCCCAGTTGGTAGGGTGCTTGTCTTAGCACACACAAAGCCCTAGGCGTGAACTCCCCGGTTTGGTCTTCAGTAAGCTGAGCGTTGTGGCAGGTGGCCAACGCCAGTACCTGAAGGGTAGAGTCAGGAGAAACAGATGTTCAAAGTTGTCTTCAGGCACATGGTGAATTCCAGGACAGCTTGGCTACATGATATCCTGTCTGAGACTCCCTTCTCTGAAGATAATGGGATGGGGGAATGTGAGAGGGAGTGTGAGGGGAGGAGGGAGGGTGATGTGACCAGGCTGTAAAGTGAATAAAAAATAAAATAAAATAAAAACTCTATATTGAGAAAAAAGAACCATTGCTGGGGGCTGGAAAGATAGCTCAGTGGTTAAAAGCACAGAGTGCTCTTTCAGAGGGCCCAGGTTCAAATCCCAGCACCCACATGGTAGCTCACAACTGTCTCTAAATCCGAGATCTGACACCCTCAAACAGACATACATGTAGGCAGAACAACGAAACACATAAAAAAAAAAAAAAAAAAAAAGAGCCATTGCTCCAGTTCTTTAGGACCACCCACTGTTGTGACCATGAAATGAATCTATGGGTAGTACATACATCTCTAATTTAAAAATCAATATAATGATCTATATGATAGTAGAGGAATAAAAGTAGCACCATACATAATTAATGTGCATTTGCCATGATAGCCATGATAAATGACCACTCAGGACTGTACCGGAAGCTAGCAGTACTCAGATGTCTGTATGTGCTTGTGATTGAGCAGCAGGGCAATGGAAAGACTCTAGAATGTTATCAGCATCATTTTTTCTTAGTGTTTAGTGTGTTGAAATAAAAGCTCAACAAACATATTCATAAACACACAAGGAACTTTTTGGCCTATGGCAGTTATCTGTATGATGGGCACAGATATGCTGACTCACGTGGTGAATGGAACTGCCTTCAGTGTCCCCATTTCCCAAAACAAGACGAGTTAATCTTCCCTAGACTTAACATGCTAGTTGTATTTCCAGAAAATTTTGTGTACATTCAAAGATGCCAACATATCTCATGTTCGCATATAAAACACAGTTAAAGTTGTAAAGCACATTTTCACAAAATCGAAGATAAGTCCAGGTTGGCTTATGTATCTATCCCTGGCCCCCCCTGCTCCCCCCGCCCCCGCGCCAAAATGGAGTGACTCCAAGGAAAGCACCTGCACTTCTCCAGAATGTCCCCTAGGGGGCGGAACTGCTGCGAAGTGTGCGGTTGCTGAGTCGGGAGTGAATGCTCCTGAAACATTTAGCAAGGTGCCAGGCACATGGTCTCCCTCCAAGAACGCAGCTAATATAATCTCCCAGTGAATTGGCTGGGACTTGTTTTGGGGGAGCTGGAGCATAAAAGGCAGGAGAAGCTTACGACAGCTCTTGTTTTTGAACCCTCTTTGTTCCTTTCAAAGTACCGACTTCGCTAGCGTACAGAACACGAGGGATGAGCCCTGGTTCCCTACCCTGCACCTTTACGTGTGTGATGCTCTGGATACAAAACCGAGTGAGGAATCAGAGGAATGATTCTTTTAGAGTCTGCTCTGCAGCGTGTGTGTGTGCGTGCGTGTTGGGAGGCTCGGCACGGCCGAGGGGAGAGAAGGTGTTCGAGGAGGGGGAACATGTTCCAAGATTTCTAGCCAGACCTCAAGAACAATTGAATAAGAGAGCAAAGGAGAAATGCTTGTTAAAATACCTAATGAACGCACAAGCAAACAGATTAGAGGTGGGGATGTGACCCTGTCCTAAACCTTGTGCTAAACTCCCCTGTTCCTGTCCCCAGCACCACAGAGAAAAAGAAAATATAAATTTCAAAAAGCAGGAAGATGGAGTCTACAAAACACTCGCGTTAAGGTTTCAGCCAACTCTGTCGCAGTCTGTGACACCGATCTCACCTCTACAGTGTTCAAGGCCTGGGTACTTTTGTTCTTGGTAGCCTTGTGATTCTGTGAGAACCATTGACAGGACATCCAATAGGAAAACGGGGTACAAAAATCCCCCCAAAATCCAGGACGCGAGAGGACAGAGAGCTCGGTGAAGCATTGTTATTGAGAGCAGCATCAGGACCAGTGCGGGGGGGGGGGGGGGATTGGGGGGGGGGAGTGAGAGAGTCTTAAGCCCAGTAAACAGGCGCATGTCATTTTCTTTAGAGAAAGAAGGGGCTGCTGAAATAACCTAGTTTGACGCTTTCAGTTTATAGTTGAAATTATTGTTAAAACAAAACAAAACAAAACAACAACAACAATAACCTGAAAGGGAGCCGAGGTCACTCAGATCTGATTTCAACAAAATGTGTCCCCCTTCCGGAAACCTGCACTTCCATGATCACCGGCAGAGCGGAAACCGGCTATCCTCAGAAGAAAACGGTGTGGGTTCCCATAAATGAAGGAATTGGCATACTATAGTACTCCGATTAAATGTAGAGACTGATAGCAACCTATTGATAAAATCTAGACTCTCCAGAGCTCGGGTGTGAATGCCATGAAACGCGCGCCCAGTTCGTTAGGTTGCGGCTTGGCTGTGAAAACTAGCCCCACATCGCAAGGGCAGGAAGTTGGCATGGTCAGAGGTGGAGAACATGGATGAGCCCGGGCAGGTAGAGGGGAGTCTTCTAGGGAGACAGATCTTGGATGCTCAGAGAGGGAAATGAGCTGGTGACAGATGGAAGGGAAAGGCCCAAGGATAGTCGCAACGGAAGCCACTGTTCCAGTCTAAGTTGGTGCAGGAGAGAAACTAAGAGAGATAAAGCCCTTTAAGGGCTTGCAGACAGGTGACTCCTGATACCGGCCGGAGCAGGCGGGAACCAGGTGCATCCCCTGTATCCCGAGTGGCTCCGCGAGATAAAGAGGCCCTCTCTCCTGCCCACGCGCAGCCACAGGCTCCGAGGACTGCAGAGTAATTAGGATGGAGGGGTCCTTCCTGGGCACCAATCCGCGACGCGAGTTGGGGGCGCGTCCGCCGTCACGCCCTCGCCCAGCCCTGCGCTAGCCGCAGACTGGTCCCACGCCCCTTAACAGTCCCTCAATCCAGTCCTAGGACCGTCCAGGGCCCTCCCTCTCCCGGTGCCCGGGCTCAGCGCCTTGGGGCGGGTCCCTGCCGCCCGCACCTGCCCCCGGGGGCGGAGCGCAGCGGCGACAGCGCGGCCTCAGCCTCCGCCACACGCTGAGCTAGCGGCGGACCTGCCGCTCACCGCGGCCCGGGTGAAGCTCTCTTTCCGCGCCCTCGGTCCCTGGCACTTGGGACTCGAGTTCTTAACGCGATCGGCTTCCCCTCGGGGGATCTGCAGCACCAGCTCCATGGAGCCTGCTCCCGGCAGCGAGCGCCGCAGCCCTCCTGGCCCCGGAGTCCCGCGGCCGCCACCGCGGGGCCACGCGTCCTCGACCGCCGCCCCCGCCCCTAACCCGGCCCCGCTGAGCTCTTCTATGCAGTCGGACGAGGAACGGCAGCCGCGGATCAGCGAGAGCGGCCAGTTCAGCGACGGGCTGGAGGACCGAGGTGAGCTGCCACCGCCCTGGGCTCCTTCCTCTTCGCCTCTCTGAAGCCACCTGTCCCCTACACGTGGGGCTCCGCGCGGAGAGCAGAAGCGACAGTCCCACCTCTCGGGATCCGTGTGGGCCGGGCAGCGGAGTCTCCTGGGAGCCCCTTTCAGGTTCCGGATCCTGGCGGGTTCCTAAGCCAGCCTTCTCCGGTGCCCACGAGAAAAGTTTGCAGACCGGGTTCACGGTGGCTTATAGGGGACCACAGGGTTTCTTTCTGTTCCTGGAGACGTGGGTTCCAATGCATCCCGCTGCGCGAGCTCCGCCAATCACCCGGGCGAAACTTCTTGTTGCTGGGTTAGTGGCGGGGCGTCCGCTATAGTGACAGCCAGGGTCCCTTTAGCCTCTGGACTCCTATGAATCCTAGCTCTCTGGCTCCCGGGTCACAGCGGTCACCGCCTCCACAGTGTGAGGGTGCTGGCAGAGAGGTTGGAATGTTTGGGGGTTTGGCCCCTAACCTGGTCTGCACAGGAGCTACCCAAAGCTGATACTTCCTGGAGAGCGTGTGTCCAGGCTCAGTCCTTCCTTGGACGGTGGTCTTGGACGCCTGCATCTCCCGGAAGGCATCTCCACTTCCCTCCTACAGCCACTGTCTCCATAGACGGGGCTGCATCCAACGCTAGGGCTCCCTCATTCATCCCGCCTGGCTGTCCTTCCCCATGCTGCTCTCCTGGCCTGCAGCTTGGATTCTTTGCAGAGAAGACCGCATCTACACTGTTCCTCTTTCTTCCTGCTTCCGAATGGGACCCCTCAAAAAATTATCAGCGGTTCCGCAAAAACCCGTTGGTGTTGGAAATGGGGTCTCTGCAGCCAGGCCCTTCCCAGGCAACCAGCTTTGTACACCGCTACTCATTTTTTTTTTTTTTTTTTTGGAAAGCTTTCATCTGTCGACTATATAGAGTGTTTATATTATTTTAGTTCTAGCAGGTTTCTGTCCTATTCTTAGTGCCTCCTGTACATCTTTATATTCCGATTTCGTGTTGGGATGCAGGATCTCTTCCTTAGAGATTCTGAATTGTAGCGTGTGAAACAGGATGACATGGAAACAGATTTCCCACAGAAGCGGCAGGGATGCTGTGCAGGGAACTGGAGCTGCTCCAGCTTGGCACCCGTGTTGCAGGTTCTTTTTCTGTTCCCACAGAACTTGATAGCCTTGGAGACAGCAGAGTGGATGGCATCATCAGAAACCCAGAAAAAAAAACCCTCTTACTTTAATTCTGGGGTGTGAGAATTCCCTTTGCCCCGAAAGATTGAAACAGTTTGCAGTGAAGAAAGGCGGATGCCAGGGTTGGGCTTAATTCTGTAGCATTGCGGGTTATCTGTAAGAGCCGGTCGGTCAGTCTCTCCCAAGCCCTGCAGAAGGGCAGACAAGAAACCCATGCTAAGATGAATAGATATTTAGTGATATCTAGAGTGTTAAGTGAAAACAAAACAAGACACAAACCTTTTCTTAATACATTCTTTAGGTTTTCTGTCAGTGGTCAAATGAACTTCATTTTCTATTATATTCTCCCCTGAAAGCATTCAGTGTTCATAACCCGGTGCTGTGTGGAAGCTTGCATACCACACACAACCTCTCTCTGTTAGGATGAGCCCTGTCCTCCACAGAACCCATTCTGAGCCGGCTGAAAGTCTCTGTGACATTTCTTTTGTTCCACCCATTCCTGGCTGCAAAGAGTTAACGGTAAATGAAGTCTCCAGTTAAATCAGAAGGCTGCCTCGGAGGTTGGTTGTAATATCTTATATGCTCATGTTACTTCATCTTTCCTATATCCATTTTTTCCTATCTTGTGGGAAAGGTTCACGGGTTGTGACATCCTTCCCACCAGCGACAGGAACTGGGGAAGAGGAAAACTCCTTGGTCTCCAGCTCTCCCTGGATGCAGTGGCTTTCTGCTAGGCCCACTCCCCACAGGGTGTGGGGGATGGGCACTGCCTGCACATCTACCTTCCATACTATTTTTCTGTGTTGACTTCCTTCTGATATGTCTACCATATGGCAGACCACTTCTGATTGCTATTGGACAGTTGCTTAATGACCTAGTGGTTTGGAATTTTGGAGACATTTTCTTCTTAGAAGGGAGAGGGGCTATTTTCCTGAATCCTAGCTAGCTCAGAATGTCCCAACATTACTGTAACAGCTGGTTGAGCCTGTGGGTCGGGAAGCAAGCAAGCACTATGTGGTTTAAGACTAGTTAAGAACTAACACACACACACACACACACACACACACACACACACACACACGGCCCAATTGATCTTAGGGGGTCCTTCTCCCCTTCTTTAATATCAATTTCTCTATGATTTTTGTCCCAAACCTTAGGATGTCGCCCCACCTTACAGAGTTATAGGCTTTAGTTAGCTCTTTCTTTCCTCTAGCTGTCCATCTTAAAACAAATAGACAAACAAATAACAAAAATCTTTCTGCAGAGAATGAAAGCTCAATGGTCTGGTGTGGAGACTCAGGCCTAGAACAGAAGTGCTTGGGACACAGAAGCAGCCTGGGCTATAATGTCAAATTCTGGCCAGCCTGGGCTACATGTCAAATTCTGGGCCAGTCTTGAGTGCGGAGCGAGACTCAACACACCGACAACAAAACTGGATAAACTCAGGAGAAATCAATGAGAGGTAGTTCAGACTTCCAAGGAATAGTATGTGAGCACACGATGAGTGCATCTGGCGTGGATGCAGAAGTGCCGGGTGGAGATCAGTCAGTTCCGAGATGAGCCCTGTGGGTCTGCACATTCTACTTCCCTTGAAAGAGTAGAAAGTGCCCATTTTTTTTTGGCATCAGCTATACACGTATCTATGTAAATTTGTGTGTATGCATGTGTGCGCACACATGTGTGGATGCCAGAGATAACCGCAAGTGTCATTCTTCAAGTGCTGTCTAGTTTGGAAATGGAGTCTCTCCCGGATCTGGAGCTGCTTCTTTCCACTGGCTGGCCAGTGAGCTTCCAGGGACCCAAGCATGCACTACTATTTCCTGGGGTTTTTTGTAGGTTCTGGGCCTTGAACTCAGGTCCTCATGTTTGCACGGCAAGCACTTTCCTCAACAAGCCACCTTGCGAGCCCCTCAGCTGCATTTTTAGAAAGGAAATGAAGAGATAAGCACAGTTGCACCGAAAGAGAAAAAAGTCCTTCCTCTTTTGGACAGTGTTTCCATTACACATTACTTTATGTTTTTTTTTTTTTTCCCCCTGCTCAGTTTTACTATCACTCAGGGGAGCCACAAGGAAGGTCAGCTCTAGGGAAGGACTTCCAGTCCTACTGGTTCAGAAAACCCAGAAGCCATGGTAGCAGGTGGTCCAGCACCCTATGGCTGCCACCTGAATCTCCTAGAGGGAGTGTTGGTTTTCGTGGGGCGACCAGAGGAAGCATCCCCTTGTGTGGTCAGGGCCAGGTGTGTTGTTGAAACCAGCCAGCCTTGGAAGGAGAAATAAATGCTGCACAGCAGGACGAGCAAGGGTGAACCCAGTCATGACTGTCCCAGTTTCTTAAATGGATCATGTTTTTGCCCTCCTATTGGACAAACCCCTTGAAATGGGTGCTCTCAGAATGCCCGGTAAATGAACCATTAATTCAAACTGGTACTTAAATTGTATAGTTTCACTTCTTCTGAAACCAATGGACCAGGGTGAAAGGAAAATTGCACGCATGCTTACACACGCATATGCATGCATACACACATATGCACACACACTCATGCGTGCCCATGCTAGTGTGTGTGTGTGTACAGGTGGAGGTTAGAGTTCGATGTCCAGTGTCTTCCTCAATTGCTCTCTACCATATTTTTTTTCCTATAAAATATGTCAACTTAAAAATTCTTTTAAAATTTTATTCCACTTTTAAAAAAAAGAACACACCAGTTTTGGAGTCCTTTGTATTATTTTTAAGTTTTAATTTTTCAAATTAGAATATAATTTTTCCCTTCCCCCTTTCTCCCTCCCTCCTTTCCCATGAACAACCCACCTTGCTCGCTCTCAAATTCAGAGGCTTTATTTCCTTAATTGCTAGTGTATATAAGCACAGCCTACTCTGTATAGTGTTACTTCTATGGATGATTTCAGGGCTGGTCACTTGGCAACCAGTCTGGGACTCTTCCCTGGAGAAGACTATTCTCCTGCTCTCAGTGTCTCTTTGTTGCCTGTGGTTCTTTGTGTAAAGTTGAGACCCCGAATGATTTCTCTCTTCCATATTAACACATCTGTTTTTGTCATCCTGGTTTAGGCAGCTGTCTTAATGAGACTTCATGGGTGTAGCTTCTCTGACATTTCTAGGAGGTGAAATCTCACTCCGCCCATACTTTCCAAGACAGGGTCTCTTGCTGCCCTTGGAGTTGCCTTTTCAGCTAGAGTGGCTAGCCGTCAAGTCCCATAATCCTTCTGCTTTCATCACTAGGGTTACAGGGATGCCTCCGTGTCTGCCTGTTATGTGGGCTCCTGGGATCTGAACCCAGGTCCTTAGGCTTGCACAGCCAGTACCATACCCACCAAACCAGCTCTCCAGATGGAAAGATTAAACAAACAAACAAACAAACAAACACTCATTTGGAAAAGGGCAGGGGATTTTTAGGGGTGTATGGGACCTGTTTATTGTAGGTTATAGCTTCCCTTGGACACAAGACTGATTGCAGTTAGGCATAAATGAGAATTTTTCCTAGATCCCAGGAAGAATCAGAGAAAGGTGGCATCGAGTTATATTCAAAGGCACCAGGACCTACAGCAGAATCTGTCAAGACAAGAGGCCTGTCTTCTCCCATCCAAGTGCATTTATTTATTATTATTACTTACTACTATTTGCAGATAGGTCTCATGTAGCTTAGGCTGTCCTCACTCTCATGTATCACCGAGGGTGATCTTGAATGTCTAATCTTCTGCCTCCACCTCCAGAGGACTGGGGATCACAGCTGTCTATCCCTATGCCCATTTTATTCGGTGCTGGGACTAGAACCCATGGCCTGTGAGTGGTAGGCAAACAACATACCAACTGAGCTACAGCTGCATCTCCCGTTTCTGGATTAATGAGGAAAGCTTGAGGATAGTTTTCCAGTGCGATGGTGAATGGCTGATAATCCCTGCTTGCTTTCTCATTTATCCTCTGCTCCGATATAAGCTCCCCTCCCCACCTGGCTTTACTCATTTTGATATTTACTGGGCTGTCTGCTCACACAACACCAGTCTCCAAAGTCCTGCTTGCTTTGTTTGAGGCCTATTCAAGGATGATTGGACTAAGATAGTTCAGTTTGGCCTTTGTTATAATTTTTGGGTCAGGAGTTGAGACAGGATCTCTCTATTATGTAGCTCTGGTTGCTCTGGAACACACTATGTAGACCATGCTGTGCTGTGCTGGCCTTGAACTCACAAAGATTGGCTTGCTTCTGCTCCTGAATGCTGGGATTAAAAGCGCTTGCCACTGTATTTGGCTGATATATCAGGACACATTTTTAGGCAGTGGTGGGGTTCAGAAAATGATTCCCCAAAGTATGTTACTTCGGTATGCTGGGTACTCTGAGCTGAACATTTCCAGAAGGCCTTAGAAGCAAAACCTCCTCTTGTCCCTTTTCTTCTAGTGCCCCCATTTCACCCCAATGCTGGCCATAGAAACTAGAACTTAAGGCTGGGGAGACAGCGCAGTTGTTAAATTGCTTGCCTTGCAAGTATGAGAGCCTGAGTTGTACCCCCAGACCTCACATGAAAAATGCTGGGTGTAATGGCACAGGCTTGTAACCCCAGAAGTGAAGGGGGTAATGACTGGCAGATCCTTGGGGGCCCTGGCCAGCCAGCCAAAGCAGAATGGCTGAGCTCCAGGTTGAGTGAGAGGCACTGTTAAAAAACATGTGGCAGATGGTACCTGCGGAACAACACTTGAGTTCAACCTCTGGCCTACACACACACACACACACACACACACACACACACACACACACACACACACACACATACCAGCATGCATACACACACACACACATACACACGCACACAAATAAATCAGAATGTTAAAAAAAAAAAAAGATAGAAAAGAAACCAACCCTCTTGCCTCAAAGATAGCTATAAGCCCAAGAATTGTCTTGCGTACCCCCTCAACCCCCCAAGTGTAGGAGCTGGTCACAGAGAAACCCTCTAACTGCTCTTGTCTAATAGCGACTCAATCAAAACACCTCATTCGAGAACCGGTCCTGACCCACACGCATCAGTGTCTCACAGGGGACGCCAGGCCTTGGAGCAGACAGGTCTTGTTGAGGTTCTGTGCTTCATTCATCTCTTATCTAATCTCGTCTCTACAGGGATATGCATTTTTCATTGAATCTGAGCATAAAAATAGCTCCCCTTGGCTGTAGAGCCTTTATTTCTAAAGCCTTCTCTGTCACATAGGATCAATGATCTCTCTCTTTCTCTTTCTCTCCCCCCCACTTTGTCTCCCCCTCTCTCTTTCTCCCTACCCCTCCTTCCTTCTCCCTTTTTCTTCCTCTCCTTCCTTCCCTTCACCCTTCCTTCCCTCCCTCTCCCTCCATCCTTTCTTTGTTCCCTTCCTCCCATCTTAACTGTTGTTCTTACTAACTTCTGAGACAGTCTTGAGTATCCCAGGACACACTCAAACTCCCTATGTATCTGAAGGTGACCTTGAACTTCTGGTCCTTCTACTGCCGTCTCTCAAGTGCTGAGCTTGCAGTGTGCATCACCACCTCTAGTTGATGCAGTGCTGTGGTCAGACCCAGGGCTTCATGTGAGCTAGGCAAGCTCTTTCCTGAGTGCACTACATCTCTAACCCATCATGTAGATCTTTGTTTCACTACATTTGGTACCTTTCCCCTCTTGTTAACCTGTCTTGTAGGTGTGTCAGTCATGACCCTAATCTTAGAGGAAGAATGGTCTCCTGTCCTTTCTGTTCCCACAATGGTAGTCAGTCAGATGAATGAATGGTGCTCATATGTGATACATCGCACACTGTGACATTTTATAAGTGATGCCTAAGCTTTAGCTTCATTTTCATCATTGTCTCTAGCTGGTGTGATGAGGCTGCCCAGCCTCTGAAAGATATATTATGTAGCCAGAGCTGGCACAACTGGCTTTTACTTGTATAAGATACATGACT
Source organism: Acomys russatus (assembly GCF_903995435.1). Taxonomy (NCBI): domain Eukaryota; kingdom Metazoa; phylum Chordata; class Mammalia; order Rodentia; family Muridae; genus Acomys; species Acomys russatus. Next base: position 27,242,769 of record NC_067142.1, on the reverse strand, counting down.
GAAAATTTGGCTCACTGGTAACCAAGAAATGCACATACAATTTTCCTCTTCTTCTTCTTCTTCTTCTTCTTCTTCTTCTTCTTCTTCTTCTTCTTCTTCTTCTTCTTCTTCTTCTTCTTCTTCTTCTTCTTCTTCTTCTTCTTCTTCTCCTCCTCCTCCTCCTCCTCCTCCTCCTTCTTCTTCCTCATCTTCTTCTTCCTCTCCCTCCCCCCCTCTTTTTTGTTTTACCAAGATAAGATTTCTCTGTTGTAGCCCTGACTGCCCAGGAACTTACTTTGTAGACCAGGATAGCCTCAAATTCAGAGATCTGCTTGCCTTTGCCTCCTAAGCACTGGAATTAAAGGCATGTGCCACCATCGCCTGGCTACAATTTTATTTAAAAAATTCTTCTTCTTCTTCTTCTTCTTCTTCTTCTTCTTCTTCTTCTTCTTCTTCTTCTTGTTATTATTATTATTATTAATGTATATGTGCACAGATGTCTGCATATGAGGATGTCACGTCCCTGGGAGATGGTGTTACGGGCAGTTGTGAGTTGCCTGATATGGGTACTAGCAAGCAAACTTGGGTCCTCTGCAAGAGCAGTATGTGCTCTTAAGCACTAAAATTATTTCTCCATCCCCTACAATATTTTTTCTCAAAGGATAAGAAAGATCAACCTGAAGATGTGTAAGTGAGCATTGCTGGTGATTGTCACGGTCTCCTTATGTGTAAAGCACTGGAGATAAGTAAAGCCTGTTGCACTTGCAGCCTTCCTAGGAAGCTAGCTCTGGCTTTAGAAGGTTTACTGTACTTTCATATTCTGAGTGTGTGTGTGTGTGTGTGTGTGTATGTGTGTGTGTGTGTGTGTGTGTGTGTGTGTGTGCAGTTCAATTTCAGAAATCTTTCCTTGGGATTGCTATATACCTCATGAAAAAATCTCTCATTGGCTTGGAACTTACTAAGCAGGGTGTACTACTGACTAGTTACCCCACGGTCTGCTGCCATTGTTTCCCAAGTGCTGGGAATTACAAGCATGCACTGCCATGCCCCGCTGTTTCACAGGGAGACTCAAACTCAGGTCCTCATGTTTGTATGGCAGGCAGTTTCTTGAATGAACTATTTCCCCAGATCCCTGAAAGAGCTTTAATTATTTTAATTAATTGATTAGTCAACTGGTTATTTGCTTAATGTGTGTTTCATTAAAAAAAAAAAAAGGAGAAAACATGCTGTAAAATCTGGGCCTGATGGCTACTGGTTGCCGAGGGGTCCAGTGAGGACATGTGTACAGTCTATGATCCTTTAGTTTGTATAAACCTGACACTGTGGTTGGGACTGTATAGTGGATCAGTGCTCACAGCTGGGGATCCCAAATGCTACTTAGTTACCACAGTTCTTCCCTAATGGAAGGGCTTTGTTGGGATGAGAAAGTTCTACTGAGCCAAGTGGCTTCGGGCAGGGGACAGAGAATGGCGAGGCGTGTCTCAGGAGTGATGAGGCCTGTGGAGCTCCTTTACTTGAGAGAGCTTCTGTTGCCCTGTAGAAACACTTATCTGATACTTACAGGGCCTCTGGTTTTATAAGGGGTGCCAGAACATGTTATAATTTTGTTTTTTTTTTAAATGTGTAATCTCCTAATTGTGAAAACATGTTGTGGGTCAAACAAACACATCTCGGCCCCCAGGCAGTGGGTTTACAATCTTTGGATGCTCTAGCTCTGGATATGTGTTCTGTCCTATGGAAATGCCTTATTCCTTTCCTTCCCTGTTTCTCTCAGGTTTACTAGAAAGCAGCACCCGGCTGAAACCTCACGAAGCCCAGAACTACAGGAAGAAGGCATTGTGGGTATCCTGGTTCTCCATCATTGTCACCCTGGCCCTGGCCGTGGCCGCCTTCAGTGAGTATCAGGGAGGCTTAGCAATCAATGCTCGCCAGTTGCTCGCCTTTTCCTCTAACCCCTGTGGGATGTGCTTTGCTTTTAGTTGGCTGTTATTGATGAGTAAAACAATTTTTTTTAGATGGCTGGATAGTGAGGGTACTCATGAATTAGTAAGATGGCTTCACTCCTCTGCAAAGGGAAGAGGCATGGGGAAGAAACGAGAGAGACATAACTGAGAGCTTCAGCTCTCATCAGTATGCAGGTTTGTGGAAGTGGATTCTGGCTGGCACCAGTCGAATAGTGAAAATAGTTTCTTGGCAGATGCCTTCAGCTCGGTCTAACATGACAAATACACATCCTGGAGATGCGGGTTTTGAGCCTAACGCAAGCAGATGAGTGCAGTGTCACAGCAAGCTCTCTCTTCTCCTTCTTGATCCTGTCTCATGCAAGGTCAGGAATAGAATCATATGCACAATTTTAATGACCCCCCCACCCCCAAAAAACCAGAAGAGCCTTCTTCTGGGGTTTTTTAGCACATGAAAATGACACAATTTCTTATAATTCTGAGATGCTATGAAAATGCAGCAACTTCTGCCGCAGATGATGCTGTTTCAGGGTCTGGAACTCCTATGGTGGGTTTTCTCCGTGGGCACTCACCGCTTATGAAACATGCATGTGCCATATTTTCTTATTAATCATGCAACGATTCACACAAGCTAAAGCACGGAGCTACGTACAGCTCAATCTTGGTAGGAATTGTACTTTTCTTTTTAACCTCCCCTTTTTTTTTAATGGTGAAGAAAAGGGAATGTGTCTTATAATTTTTTTTAATAAAAAGAAAGACCTGTGTTCTAATTGCTAAGCATCTTACAAGGTGCCTCAGGGTAGGAGGAGAAAAGGACGATGCTCATTAGGGGACATGGCTATGTGCGGGTTGTTTAAAATTCTCTTGTGTCTTGTGCTGTCTTAGATGTGCTGCTGGGAGCTGAGGCTGGATCCCAAGGGGGCGGGGTCAGAACCTGACCAAATGCTCCCTTCAAACCTTGGCATCTATTATTATAAACAATTTATATTGGAAACACCATGCAGTAGCCTGGCTCTAAAAAAGCCAAATATTCAGCATACAGTAAAAATACATTTCAGAGAATAAAGATTTATCAGTGAGCCAGAAATCTAATCAGGGAGAATTCTGACTTTTGAGAACATAATAGCCTCTCTCTCCCCTCACCTCCCCCTGCCCTTAATACCGAGACCAAAATAACAAGGCACTGGATGTCCCTTGAGGGTGATTTGGTTGTTGTGGCTGGTAGGAGGACTGGAAATCAGGCACGTTGATTTACATATGTGAAGAAAGAGAAATGGGATGAGGGGAAGTGATTTACAGACAGAAAAATGGTTCCTCAGACACATCCTGGTGCCCGGCTGTTAGGATGTCGTGCTCTGGGCATTTGAATGAGGATCTGAGCATGAAGGGTCGTGAAGGAGTCTTTCCTTCTGGAGTGACCATGTTGCATTTGATGCGCTTAAGCCATGCAATAGGGGAAAATGTGAGGAAATTTTGGCTTTACTTGTAATATCCAATCAGGTGGATCCTGCTAAAACTGTTCTGTTTCCTTTGATAGAAAACGCCTGCATGAGGCCAGGGCAGGGCTTTGTGGAAGGTTTTTCTTTTCTTTTCTTTCGAAAACCATCTTACTCCTTTATCACAGAATTATTTGACTCTTTTAACTCCCCTTTAAAAGATTTATCTTTATTGATTATTTATGTGTATGCGTGTGTTTGTCCATCCGAGTTCTATACACTCCAGAAGGCCTAAAGAGGGCATGGAACTCCCTGGAGTTAGAAGCTGTGGCGGAGCATGGATTCTGGGGACCCAATTCAGCTCCTTTGCAAAAGCAGGAAGCATTCTTAATCACCGACATCTCCCCAGGCTCCTCTAACTTCTTGCCTATAAAATGTGGACGTTGCCGTACTGTTTATCTTGACCTGCGTTATGTTCTATATGTCTTTCACTTTGTTTGTGTGCTGCTTCTAACTGCTTCTGATTTCATCTCCAAAACATAGAAGATAAACCATATTTTGCCCCCATTTAAACAAGCTGCAGTGTGTGTGTGCGTGTGCGTGCGCGCGCATGCCTGTGCATGCCACAGAGCTCAGACAGGATGTCTAGTGTCCTGCTTCATCACGCACCACCTTATTCTCTTGAGACAGGGTATCTCTATGAATCTGGAACCAGACTGGCAGCCAGCAAGCGCTTAGGATTCCCACTACATCCCTATACCGTCCTGGGGTTACAGGCCCCGGAAGCTAACCTTAGCTTTTTATGTGGGTGCTGGGGATTCAAGCTAATGTTCTCAGGCCTGCAGAGCAAGTGCTTCATGGACTGAGCTATCTCCCCCATGCACTTGCTTTGATAGCACTTGGTGAGATAATGATTTGGACGTGATGAAACATCAGCATAAAACTATGGTAATGCATCTTGGAATATTTCAGAAAGAGAGTCCTAGTTTGGTTTTAAAATAGACTCAGCGTGTAATAGGTAGTGTGGAAAATAGCAGCGTTCTTATGAAAGAATGTGAAAAACAGGTCTGTTGTGATGATGAGGCCACGGAGAGAATAAAAGTTCAGCTTCAAAACTCAGGGATTTGGCAACATTGATGTCTTTGTTAAGATGACTGGAAGAAATGTATTCTGACTCTGGGTTTGAGGCTTGAGAACAAGAAAATTTTTAGGGACTGGATACTTGTTGTTCTGTAGGAAATAAAGACATGTTAAAAAACAATATTAAGAACATTATCTTTTTCTAAGATGGTTGTCTTAGTTTCTGTGGATGTGATCAAATACTCTGACTAAAGCAACTTAAGAGAGAAAGGACTTATCACGCTAATGGTACCTCCACTATGGAGGTAAAGCCACGGTGGCTGGAGCTTCAGGTAGCTGCTCTCATTTTCAGCCACAGTCAAGAACCAAGGGCTTACCAAGGTTCCATCATTAGCTCCTCTTCTCCAGTTTATCCAGGGCAGCATCCCTACTCAGGGATTGATGACACCCACAGTGGGCAGGTCTTACCATTCAGATGGCACAATCAGGAGAGTCCTTCAAGTCCAGAGTCTGGTCTCCAAGGTGAATCTAGAATCTGTCAAGTTGACAGTTAATTAACACCATAGAAACATAGCTCCGTTAGAACAAAACAGAACACAGCACAGCAATCTCAAACTAAATATCAAAGCCCCCTAAATCAAAAGCACTCAAAAGCAAGATTTCAGAAAAAAAACTTCAGTTAAAATTTTAGTATGGAGGCTAAGGAGAGAGCTCGGTCAGTAAAGTGCTAAGTGAATGGGATCTGGTTCTGACCTATGTTAAACACAAACAAACAAACAAACAAACAAGCTGGCATGGTGGAGCACACTTGTAATTTCAATGCTAGAGAGGTGGAGACAGGCAGACTCCTGGGGCTCCTTGGCTGGCCAGCTTAGTCTACTTAGTGAGCTTCAGGCTAGTGAAAGACGCTGTCTCAAAAAGCCAATATGGATGGATCCGGCGTGGCAGTGCATCCCTTTAACCCCAGCATTTGGGAGGCAGAGGAAAGTGGATCTCTGTAACTCTGAGGCCAGCCTGGTTTATATAGCAGGCTCTGGGCCAGCCAAAGCTACACAGTGAGCCCCATTTCAAAAGGAGACAAAGATAAAACTCAAGATGAATGGCACCTGAGTAATGACATCTGTAGTCCTTTGTTTTCCACGCACATGCACATACGTGCCTCTACGCGCACATGTGCAAGTGCACTTCCAGGCATGAAAAAAGTGGATGCATTAGCCGACTTCAGAACTAGAAAGCAAATCTCTGATAGGAGTGAATTTTTTTCTTTACATGTGGGAATATTTTTAAAATGTTCCTGCATATATGTCTGCGTATCACGTGCATGCTTGGTACCCAAGCCCGAAGAAGGCATCGGATCCCTTGGAGCTGGAACAACAGCTGTGAGCTGCCATGTGGGTGCTAAGAATTAAACCTGGGTCCTCCGAAAGAGCAGCTAAGGAGCCCCTTAAGGAGTGCTCTAAGTCACCGAGTGATCTCTCCAGCCCCGTAGTGTGGAAGTTTTAACCTATTTGATTTTAATTTTAAACTCCTGGCTTTTAACCATGGTAATATAAGGTGTATGCATCCTTAAAACAAAGCCTTTCCATTTATTTATGATTTTCATGCATGTGTGTGCCATGGTACACGTGTGGAACTCAGAGGACAGCTTTCAGATGCTCCTTCTCTCATTCCACTGTGTGGAGGTCCTCAGGCTTGGCGACAAGTCCCTTTACCAGCTGAGCCACCTTGGAGCCCACATCCTTTTTATTTCTAGACTAAGGGTAACCAAAGTGAGATAGATAAAATGAGACCACATTTGTGTTAGTGGAAAAGACTTGGACTTTTCTGAGGCGTCTGTCCCCTTTCCTTGGTGCATACAAAAGGACAAAAACGACTTACTGGACATGGTGACTCCATGTGCACTCTTGGCTCTGTGGGCTGAAACAGGAGGATTGGATGCTATATAAGTGAGATCTTGTCTCAAAAAAACAAAAACAGAGAAAAGAGAGGGAGGGAGGAAGGAAGGTGTCTGAGAGTCTCTAGGGGTTCTAAGAGTAAAATCTCTCTCTCTCTCTCTCTCTCTCTCTCTCTCTCTCTCTCTCTCTCTCTCTCCTTCCTCTGCCCCCCCCCCCCAATTTATTGAAACAGGAATTCTTTGTGTAGTTCTGGCTGTCCTGGAACTAGCTATGTAGACCAGGCTGGCCTTGATTGCACAGAGATCTACTTGCCTCTGCCTCCCCAGTGCTGGGATTAAAGGCGTGCGCCACCACAGCTTGGCTTCAAGGCCTTAAAGTTCCAACCTGGCCTGACCTGGAGATGCTTTGAATGTCAGCAAGGAATCACAGGCCAGGCTCCGTCTCAGAGAGCCCTTCCTAGCTCCATAGCCTCACTACCTAGAAGTGGATGTATAGCCATCCTGGCAGAAGTACAAATGGTCTAAACAGAAATGTGTGCCCCTCTCTTTGGTTATCAAATTATTAAACTCATGTACCCCAAGAAATTGGAATCTCCCCAGGAATCTCCTGCTAGAGAAGGAAGGAGCTGGAGTCTGGTGCCAGCCAGAGGAGGGGCTTGTTCCCCTCTCCCCCCCCCCGAAAAAAAAGACATTTCACACAGTTAGGACAACTTGTCAGACCATCTTGCAGCAGACACTGGAGCCCAGCCAATGAGTCATGGGGGGCGGGACCACACCTTGACCGGGTCTGTTTAGCTCTTAATATTTCTTGCCTTCTCTTTAATTCTAACCCTCATGTCAGCTCTCTGCAGATGGTCATGTGGGAGTTAGAGTGGGGGTGAGGGTGGGGGTGGGGGTGAGTGTCAGCAGATGTCTTTGCTCCTTTTTCCGATGTGGCTATGTTGAGTAAGTCCTTCCTTTCTGCTCTTCACAGCTACTTGTTTGTTTAATTGGCCTGTTAAGGCCTCCAAGGCCCAGCCTCTGACCCTAGCAAGGGTGCTAACAGAGATGCTGACTTTCTCCTTTTGGCTCTCCTTTTTTTCTCAGGCTATGTGGTCTGTGAAACCCTGGTACTTAAGCCTGTGTCCCTAAGGGCTGCTTCCCCTGAGAGACTCCCCCAAAGTCTTCAGCATTGAGCACATATTCAGCAGGTGCATAATCTTTTGCTGGATTGGCTGGTCTTCTATTCATTTTTATTGAAAAGAGAGATCTGCACATGATAACCGTTCACGAGCCTAGAGGTACTTGGTGCACCTCCCCACCTACCTTTCTCTTTCTTTCTTCCTTTCCCGCCCAGGCACGGTGCCCATGTATGCCCTTGCCCTCTTCTTGTACCTTCTGATCCACATTTTGGTTCCTCCCTGCCTGTCTTCTCAATAGCACGCTTCTCCACAGTAACAGCCTCCAAGTGGAGCATTAGCTGCCGCTGACCTGGGGGGCTGGGGAGTTGTGGGCAGGAAGTCTTGAGCCACATCCTGGGGGCATTGGTGGGATAAGTTTTCCCTGTCAATGTGTTCTGTGAACGATAACTACAGAGGCAGCTTCAGGGAGGCGGAAACGGAAGTAAGAACCAAGCAGAGGCTGGCTTTGAGAACTTTGCCCTGAAAACTTCCTGCCTCTCAGCTCTTCCTTCCTAACCTTGTGGTCAAGTCACCAGAGATGCTCAAGGTGCCCTCTTTGCTGCCAGCCCTGGGCAGCTCAGGAACACAGAGCAGCCTGCCATGATCTTACTCTTGGTTCCCGTTTGAACTGGTCTTTTCCTATCCCCCAGCTTATGGGAATTGCATTCTCAGATGCTGCTGTGGTCTCCAGAGGCTGCTGTCTGCCTTCAGACCCACGAACTTGGAGCTTGTGCTTTTTCTCTTAGATGCCTTGTTTCCTGGCTTCTAGCCATTTTGTTTTATTATACTATACCTTCTTTAGTTGGTTAATTGTGTGTGTGTGTGTGTGTGTGTGTGTGTGTGTGTGTGTGTGTGTGTGTGTGATGTGCTTGGGTTCTTTTGCACAGGTGTGCACTCTTGTGTATGGGGGTCAGAGTTCAGCACTGGGTGTCTTCAATCATTCTCTGGATGGTTGTTGTTGTTGTTATTATTATTATTTGCCATAGTCTTTTTCTGGACCTGAATCTCACTGGTTTGGTTATGTTGTAGTGATGCACCTGTCCCTACTTCCCAAGCACTGAATGACAGACACATGCCTTTTTTTTTTTTTTTACATGCAGATGCTGGGAATCCACACTTGATATCTATCCTGAGTGCCCAGCAGGCACCTTACTGACTGAGTTATCTCCTCATTTCTGTTTTACTTTATTACTAGTGTACTTTATTACTATGAAGCTCAAGCTGGCCTCAAAATCACCATCCTCCCACCTCTGCCTCCCAAGTCCTGGACGACAGGTCTGGACTGTAACACCTGTCTTTGCACCAGATTTCATTTAACCTTTAAAATAGAAATAAAAAGAAAAATAGAAATTAAAACAGAAAAAAAAACCCAAAACCCAAAAACCTCCTCTAGGAAGCCCTCCAAGTGATTTAAATGTCCTTTCCCTACAGACACTGAAGATAAGACTTGTTACACAGCACTTGAAATGCAACAATATTGCTTCAGTGACAATCTATGATCCCCAGTACTGTGATCCTGGCTTCTCTAGCCTCTGTTTCTGGCCCTTAACATTGTTCACTTGGAGGTACTATTTGCAGTAAAATTTGACATCTTTCTGTTGAGGCCACCATGGATACAGCGGATTGAGGGTGTGTTTGCCAGTGTGGATGTCAGACAAAGAGATGGTAGCTTGCTCAGGGCTCAGGTACACGGGAGACAGACAAAGGAGCGAGGGAGGCTGCACCTTGGGCTTTGTTGGATCTGTAAGAGGGTAGTTTCAGGAGACAGCCCCACCCCCATCCCTCCTTGCCAGCCCACTCCACTCTTTTCTTCCTCCTCCTGGACTGAACTGAAGGCTCCAGACTTCCTTCTAGGGAGACTGGCCTCCACTGCTCTGAGGGGAGTGCCTCTTCCCCAGTTTCCAGCTCACAAAGAGCGGCTGTTTGCAGCCAGGAGTGGAGGAGGGGTTTCAGCAGCTGCCTGCCTGGCCGGCCTCCATTCTCAATGCTTTCTACACACAGCCTTAATGAAAGTGTGGCCAGGGTGCATTCGCACAAGGACCAAAGATACACAGGGGAGCCGGCTGGGGGCTTCTCAGACTTCTAACCCTGCCAGGCCTGTCCTAGGCTCCTTGCTCAGGTCTGAAGGGGGAGGAGCTGCCCTGGGAGATGGCTGAGGGCTTCTCTGGCTGCCTCCCTGTCTATGGGCACTGGTGTTTGGTAGTCAGCCGGAATGGAAAGGTTTTCCGCTCTGCCTGATCACCAGGCTGTGGCTTGAGCCACGGAGAACTGTCCCTTTAAGATGAAGTTCTGGTGCAGCTTCTGGACAAGATATGACTTCAGAGGGTCCTATACTGCATTGTGGGATGTGAGGGCACCTGAGAGAAACAGATGAAGATAGGGGGAGAGAGGGAGAGCGAGCCCCTAGTAATGGAGGATATGGGGCTGAAGACGTGGCTTGAGTTCTTAAAAGAGTCCTTGCCTAACGTAAGGAAGGCCTAGGTTTAAGTCCTGGAACAGCATAGGACAGGTGCGCTGCTGTGTGCCTCCACTCCCTGTACTTCAAAGGGAAAGGCAGGAGTGTCAGCGGTCACGGACATTAAGAAGGAGAGCTGACTGTCCCCAGAAGAGCTCAGGTCTAAGCAGGCAGGTGACAATAGACAAGAGGCAGAACTCCACCCAGCTCAGCAAAAGGCCTTGCTGTCTTAGACACATGGCACGTCTAGATGTTTGTCCTTCTGACTGATGCGGTGCTGTCGTTTACAGATTTCATGCTTGAGAACTGTACAATCGGGTTATGAAAAAAATGCAAAAAAAAAAAAAACCTTCATGTTATAGGTAAATGTGATTTTGTGTTAGGCCATATTCATATTCAACTATGTGTGGTCCACAGGCTGTGAGCTGGACACTGGGTCCTAGAGTGATGTTAATTATCAGCTCCTTGAAGCCACCTTCTCCGTCACCCCAGAATAAGGCACTAATGGAAGACATCAGTAAGAAACTGAGGCTAGCTATGCTGCAGGAGTCCTGGAGGAGAGGGGAAAGTGACGGGTTTCAGCCACGGGGACGTTGGTTACAATGTCCACATAGCAGCATTGTCGTACGCAGGCAGGTATCTTGAATACTTAGACACGGAGGCAGCTTAAACCAGACAACGTATCTTCTCACCATTCTGGAAGCCGTGAGTCAGAGAGAGCAAGGTGTGTCAGGAGCGGTTTCTTCAAAGACCTCTCTTCTGGGCGCGCGTATCTTCTCCTCTAGGCGTCCCGTGGTCCCTACTCTGTGTGTGTTTGAGCCCTGGTTTCTCCCTTCTCTAAGGATAGCAGTCCTGTTTGATTATGATACCTACACCCTGAAAGGGCTTCATTTAAACTACATTTAGTGAGACAGCTCAGAAAGTGATGGTGCTTTCAGCTAAGCCAAATGGCCTGAGTCTTTTCCCCAGGACCCACATGACGGACAGAGAACACAGACCCCGTCACGTTGTCTTCTGAGCACCACTGTCGACTGTGGTGCATGTGCATGCACACACACAAATAAATAAGTGTAATAAAATAAAGCATCATCCCGTGCTGAGGTACTGGGGGGTTAGAACCCCAACATAGGAAATGTGAGGAGACGTGATCTGGTTCACAACAACCACCCTTGGGCAGCACCAAGGTAGGTGGGAGAAATGGAGACCTTAGAATAAAGAATGTTGGGGGTTGGAGAGATGGCTCAGTGGCGAAGAGCACTGGCTGCTCTTCGAGAGGTCCTGAATTCAATTCCCAGCAACCACATCGTGGCTCATGACCATCTATAAAGGGGTCTGATGTCCTCTTCACGCATTCAGGTGTACATGCAGACAGAACGCTCATGCATGAAAAAGGAATACATAAGTAAATAATTTTTTAAAAAAGAATAAAGAATGAGGCCTTCAGTGAAAGTATAATTGGACTCTACCCACTAGCCCAAGGGAACAGGAGGAGAGTCCCGTGCACTGTTCAGCTCTGAGTGGTGAGAGGATGGGGTGACATCAAGGAGCCTTTACTAGGATCTAGAGCCAAAAGGCTGGCCTCACTCAAATTTGTATTTGGGATTGACTTAGCTAAATTGACCCTGTGTAGAAGTCTGAAGCAGACCCCCAGTCCTTGAGAGTCACTGTTGGAGGCTTCTTGGGGGTTGGGGCTGGCACACAGGAGTAACATCTGGGGGATGGAAAACGCTTGCCTTGCGAGCACGAGGACCCAAGTTCAGTCGCCAGAACCCACATTTAAAAAGCCAGGTGTGGTGGCATGAGCTGGGGAGGTGAAGGCAGGTGGGTCAGTAGGGTTCACTGGCCAGCCAGCCTAGGTGAATGAGAGAGATCTGGGCTAGTGAAAGACCCTGTCTCAAAAACAAAAGCAAAAACAAACAAACAAAAACAAAACAAAACCCACCACCAACAAAACAACAACAACAACAACAACAACAACCAAGGTGAACAGAACCTGAGGAATAATGGCTGATGATGTTCCTTTGGTTGCTCACATTCATACACTTGTGTACCCTCGTGCACACGAACACGTACCACACATATGAGCACACGGACATGCACATGGAGGAGCAGGGGGATGGTGGGCAAAGTCTAACTGCAAGCTGTTACCATCTCAGAGGCTTCTCCCGTGGAACTTGGAAGCAGCTGATGTTGGTGCTTTTCAGAGTTCTCCAGTTTAAGCTGGAGGGACAGACTGGTCTTTGGAATGGACTACCCCAGCTACATGCAAAGGAGCTGGTCCTAGCATAGAGATGCACCCATTCCAGTTCTAACCAGTAGCAGCTGAGGTACTGTCTGCCTAAGCCTCGAAGGATCAGGAGATACACGACATCACCCACTCTAGGTATACACACTGTACTGTATTTTGGGAAACTGTCCTAATTTTATTTCTGCTTCCCCTAATAAAACACCATGACAAAAAGCAACTTAAGGAAGAAAGGGTTTATTTGGCTCACAATTCCAGGGTATAGTCCGTTATTTCAGGGGAGTCAAGGCAGGGACTTAAAGTCTCACATCCACAGCTAAGAGCAGAGAGAGTAAACAGGGCTCCTTGCTTGCTCCCTTGCTTTGTTTACTTTCTTCAGGACATCTGCCTAGGGAATGGTGCCGCCCATAGTGGGCCGACCAATCCCGACCAATCCCCATAGGCGTGCCCACAGGCGGCCTGCTCTACATAATTCCTCCTTAAGATTCTCTTTTCAGGTGATTCTACGGTGTGCCAAATTGACAGGTACAACTAGGCAGCTCAGAAACCCCGGGCACTATTCCAGTGAACGCTGATGTGTTAATATGAACCTGGCAATAGCTTGCAAATCCGCATGCAGCACCTGAAAAGCTCAAGTAGAGAACATGGGCAAAGCGTCCCAGGGATGCAGCCCTACCAAAGATGAGCTCACAGCTCAACATTAGAAAACTCTTGAGGAAAGGGTCCTGTGATCCACAGTCATGCAGCTAGTAAGATCAGAACTGGATGCCACATAAGAGAATCATCTCGCAGAAGTCTATAAATAAATGTTTTCTGTAAATAATTAGAAAAAAGTATTAAACATTTGAAAGCAAAGACACTGAGAAAAGCAACTGGAAAATTGCCAAAATAAATATTTTTAAATTAAGAATTAGCTTTCTCTCTCTCTCTCTCTCTCTCTCTCTCTCTCTCTCTCTCTCTCTCTCTCTGTGTGTGTGTGTGTGTGTGTGTGTGTGTGTGTGTGTGTGTGTGTAACACAAATGTGGAGGTCCGAGGACAATTTGTGGGATTCAGTTCTCGCTTCACATCATGTGGGTCTGAGGACTAGAACTCAGGTTGTCAGGCTTGGAGGCAAGTGTCTTTACCCACCAAGCCATCTTACCGCCCCCGCGCCATTCTTACTACTAAAATTTTTATTTTCAGTTTTAAAAATTGTAATATAATGATGCCATTTCTCCATTCCTCTCCTTCTCCAACCCCTTCAATATCCCCTTGCTTGCTCCCACTCAGATTCATGGCCTCTTTTTCCTTTACTATTGCTTCATGCATGCACGCATGCATGCACGCACGCACGCACGCACGCACGCACGCATGCACGCATGCACAGCGTGGCTTGTAAGTATATGTTTTCCGGCTGACTACTTGGTATGCCTGGCTATTTTTCAGCTTTATAAAGCTCTAACATGCACACATTTTGAAACTAGAACTTCAGCCAACCTTATCTTCTCTCCTCCATTTCTCCTGTCCCCCTTCTAGAAGGGTACAGTTTACCTCTGTAATTATTCTTATTTGTATATAAATAGCAGGTGATTGATCCTAATTTTCAAGTTTGAGCATTATTTGTTGACTTCCTAAGATGGAGGAGGAGGAAGATAATTCATTCATTTACTCTCTCTCTCTGTCTCTTGCTGTCTCTGTCTCTCTGTCTCTGTCTTTGTCTCTCTCAACCTTGCTGTCTTGGATCTAACTATCTAGACCAGGCTGGCCTTGAGCTCACAGTGATCCACCTGCCTCTGCCTCCCCTGTGCTGGGATTAAAGGCGTGTGCCACCACACCCTGCACTAATTTATTCTCACATCTGCCTGTGCCTACACAAACATGCTGGCTTCAGGAAGCTCCAGAGCTACATGGTCTCTCCTGTTCCCATTGTTGCAGTTGTATAATTCTGCTCATGGAGCCATGTACTGAAACGTGGTTATCTGTTTCTTTCTTTTGAAAAAATGGCATTTATATGCGCGCGCGCGTGTGTGTGTAGTCAGATCACCTGGAGCTGCAGTTACAGGCATTGCCTGGCTTGCTAACTGGTTGCTGGGATCTGTACTCTGTCCTCAGATTGAGCAGCTAATTGCCCTTTTCTTTGCAGAATGTTTTATTTTCTCTGGCTCTTATGTCTATTCATATCTGTTTCTCTGGTGTGTGCGCGCACGTGTGCATGTGTGTGTGTGAGTGTGTGTGTGTGTTTACTTCCTTAGCTACTGGGAATGGATGTGAAAGTATCTTATTGCCATGGAGTCCTTTCCGTAGACACCCAGGAGTAGCACAACCAGCTCATGGCATAAAGACTTTTTAACATAACTAAAATATATACCAACCAACTCAGCTATGAACAGACTAAAAAAAATCTATGCATAAGAAAATACAACAGAGCTTTTCTAACACTAGCTAGAAATAAAAATAAAACAGAGCTTTTCTAACACTAGCTAGAAAACATTTACAAAGCACTCACTCATGTATGGCTGAGTGTGTGTGTGTGTGTGTGTGTGTGTGTGTGTAAGAAGCCAGGGGCCCAGTATCTTCCTGTATCTGTCTCTATTATTTTGTTATTATTATTTTTTATGAGTGGGTGTTATGGGTCTCTGACAGACCCGAGGCTGCTGTTTAGTCTAGACTGCTGTCTCTGCCTCCCCAGCATGCACCACCAGCCCAGCTTCATGTAGGGGCTGGGGATCCTGACTCAAGGCCTCATACTTGCACAAGAAGCACACTCCCCACTGAGCTGTCTCACTGCCCCGCCCCCCTCTGCCCACAGAACTTTAGTTTGTAGCAGCAAAACCTAGAAAGGAGACAGTGCCCATTAGTAGGAAATCTGAGCCATTCCTCCTGTCCTCAAACAGTGCACCTATACTTAGCAGCAGTTTTTAGCACAGCCATTTTACTACCTTACAATGAACTTCCATCCATACATGCCACCAATAGAAGTAATGCTGTGTCCTAAATATAGTATAGTAGAGAAAAAAGAAAGGCAAGTTTTGAAAACAAAACAAAACAAAACAAAAAATACCCAGGTATATATTTAAACTTACATGTGCTTAGTGTGATGATGGTGAGCGAGACAAGTGAGTTAAAACTACAAAGGGTAAGTGTGGACTTAAGACAGGGAGAAGCAGGGTTATCCTATGTTGGCGCCATTTTTTTGTGTGTGACATTGTGAGAACTATGTTTGTGTGCAGTGTATATACATACATGCACCGCCAGGAATGTAACAGCTACCAGGCCGGCTCTGTCTTATGTGTTCAGTACTTTGAGTGGGGTTGTTCTGAGTGACTGAACTTTTTAGGTGGCTTTCATACCTCTTTGTAAAGGTCTAAATAAAACCAAGCTTGTGCTCTTTATTGAGAGGGTCACTGCATTCCTTGGGGGGGCTGGGGTGCAAGGTGGGGGTCAGTGTTCTTTAAAACAGCAGAATAAAACAAGCAGAGCCTCCCCACCATTACTGATAAAGTAGAATTGGGTTCTAGGCACAATTTTCTGTTGAATTTAGCAGGTTCTGAGCACAAAGTGCAAGAGGGAAGCCTTTGTTGTGGGTGCTGCTTGCTTATGTAAATATTTATAAATAAGATCCCTGATTCCATCCCACCCACTAAACATTAGGATCCCCAAGTCCAAAGTTTTTTTTTTTTTTTTTTTCGAGGCAGAATTTCTCTATGTAGCCTTGGCTGTGTAGACTTGCTTTATAGACCAGGCTGGCCTCGAACTCACAGTGATCTGCCTGCCTCTGTCTCTCGAGTGCTGGGATTAAAGGCCTGTGCCACGACGCCCAGTCAAGTCCAAAATTTTGATCCCCAGTGATACCCCACACATTTCGATCTTGTTTGTATACACACACACACACACACACACACACACACACACACAATTGCAAGACTCTACCAACTGTCTAATGTTAAACAATACAGCACGGTGCTCGTGGATATGGAAGCAGATGATGACACAAGTGCAGGAGTGATGTGGAGAACAAAGCCAGACCAGGGGATAACCTGGAGCGAGCCCCGAGACAGGGAACTAAGGAAGGGTATTTGAGGAGCTGCAACAGGAACTGTGATGTTTGTTATGAAGGTGTTTGGCGGGACATGGTAGGGTTTGTCAAAACTGAGCAGAGAACTAATTGGTGTTTGTGACTCGCTCATCTCAGGCTCAAGGACTTTACACAGTCTCAGACTCAGTGGCAAACCACAGCTCGGCTGAGTGGCTTAGGAGCCTCCGGTCCTTTACTACATCCTCATCCCCTTCCTCTTTTTTACCCACTGGGTTTCTAAACCAGGCTCACGCTGAACTCCCTATACACCCGAGGGTGACCTTGAACTTATGATCCTCTTTGTCCTCGCCTCCTGTGTGTGCAGTGCTAGGAATCGAACTTAGGGTTTTTTGCACACCACCCACACATTCGGCCAACTGAGCTACGCTTTCAGCCTACTTTTAAGCCCCGTTTTTTTATATTTGTTTTTATTTTATTAGATATTAATACTCTTTTGTTTCCTCTCCTTTCCCTTCACATACTGAGTTTGAAATAATAGCCTGCCTATAAAGAAATCATTGGGCTTATATTTTCAATGAACTTTTCTTATACTTTGATATACTGTCATTTTCCTGTAGTCTCCAATACTTCTTCCTTCTTAACAATAACATCAAGCACCTACATTGTCAGACCATATAGACAACGCAGACACCATTGTTTCCTTGGTGCCATCATCCAATCTTAGGTCTATAAATGAGCATCTTTTAACCAGTCTTTGCCAGTCCTCATGGTGACAGCTCACCTGAAACCTCACTTGTGTCGGTTCCCACTCCCCACTGTGGCCTTTATACTTGAATTTTGGCTGAAAATCTTTGGTTCATATTTTCTTCCCAAAATATCTTAAACATATTAATTGTCCCCATTGTATCATGGCACAAAGCACTGCTGACAATGTTTTGTGAGAAGCCCATTTTCTTCCTCTCAAAGGTGACTTGAGGTTTTGTTTTGTTTTGTGTAGAGGGAGGAGGTATCCAAATAATTACTCCTTTAAAACAAAATCCAAGAGTCTCGCTGTGCTGTGTCTTGTCTATGGCTGTTTCAGCATTTCCAGATGTAAGATATGTCTGCCCTTTTACTGCGTTTCCAGATGTAAGGCATCTCTGCCCTTTTATTTTGTAAAAGTTTTGAGTTATAGTTGTCTGTCCTTGTCTGTTGCTCCATCCTCAGTCCTCAGAGATTTCTAATCTATGTGTATGTTGGATTCTCTTTGCCTGATGTTGATAGTGTGCCCCGTTCCTTCAAATTTCTGTTTGATTTAATAACAATTTACCTATTTTTATAGTTCTTTAGGCATATCCATATTTGTTTCACTCGTATTCTCTTAACTTTCCCACACTGCTGAACTAGAAAAATTCTTTCTTAAAATAAATATGTACATATATATTACAATTTTATTTATTTTTTTATGTGTATGGTATTTTGCCATGCATGTAGCTTCCATGGAGGCAAGAAAAGGGTGTTGGACTCTCTGGAACTGGATTTATGGATAGTGAGCCAGGCTAGCCTGGTCTACAAGCGAGTCCAGGACAGCCAAAGCTACCCAGAGAAAGCTTGTCTCGGGAAACAAAACAAAACAAAACAAAACAAAACCCAAAAACCAAACAAAAATTTTAATTTCTTCAATTACGTACTTCTGAAGTTTTAAATTCTGGTGTTTGCATGTTTTACGTTCACAAATGATTTTCTTTTTTAAAAAAAGATTTATTCATTTATTATTATGTATATAATAGCTCTGTCTGCATGTATAACTGCATACCAGAAGAGGGCATCAGACCACATTATAGATGGTTGTGAGCCACCATGTGGTTGCTCAGAATTGAACTAAGGACCCTGGAACAGCAGTGCTCTTAACCTCTGAGTCATCTCTTCAGCCCTCACATATGATTGTCTTAATTACGGCTTACTTAAAAATATTATATTCAATCTAGGTGTGGTGTCTCACACCTGTAATCCCAGCACCTATAAGGCAGAGGCAGGAAAATCAGAAATGCAGAGTCATCCTTGGCTACCTAGCAAGTTCCAGGCCAGCCTAGGCTATCTGAGACTTTGAAAAAAAAAAAAAAAGATACTACATCCATCTTTATATCAGTTTTGCCTGTGTGTTTGCCAAGTGTACTTTCTGGGTGTGCAGCTTCTCATTTGTTTTACTTATGGCACATTTGGGGTGTTTCATTGTCACTTGTGCAAGTGAATTGTCTTCCCATACAGAGAGCCTTTTTAACACCATGGTTCTTGCTCTCCCCTTTACTACCAACAAAGTGATAACAAAATACAGCCCTTTCTTTGGTTTGTCCTCTGTTACTCCAAGTTCTCATTGACTGAGATTCCTGGGGCCCAACAGTTAAAAACCCTTGCTGCTCTTCCAGAGGACCAGATGTCATTTCCTGCAACCACATCTGGGGGCTCACAACCCCCAGTCACACCAGTCCTAGGGGATCTGCTGCCCTCTTCTGGCCTTCTTGGTACCTGCACTCAAGTGCACAGCAACCCCCCCCCCCCATACCCAAACCCATGATTAAAAATAAAAATAATTAAACAAGAAAAACACCTGAGATTTCCTTTTCCCTGGCTGTCTCTGGTTTGTTCACATTGATCCTGCCTCCAGTAGTTTCTCCTTGGTGTGGTCTCTGTCCCAGGAGGGAGCTTTGCCTGCTTATAAAGTATGCTAGGCTTCAACATCATGTGCTGCCTCTGTGGTCCCCACACTCTCCTCAGACTGGCTTCTCACTCCAAAGATTACATTGGTCATCCGGGGTTCTTTTTCCTTCCCTGGGGCCTCCTTTTGGTCATTGGTGAGATGTAAAGGTCCTGTAGCTGTCAAGGGTATTAGGCATTTAATGGCAGTGCCTCTCATGTAGTTTTTCTGTGAATGCTTGGTTGATTTTGCTAGCCTGATATTTTTAGGCTATTATATTCTGTGATATATTTACTGCCAATTCTTGGAGATTAAGTTATCTCACCACCATTTCTTCTTTTAATTTTTTTTCTTTTTTTCGAGACAGGGTTTCGCTGTATAGCCTTGGCTGTCCTGTACTAACTTTGTAGACCAGGCTGGCCTCGAACTCAAAGCTACCCGCATGCCTCTGGGATTAAAGGTGTGCCAGTACCACCCGACTCTCACTACCATTTCTTTAAGAAACTAAATATATCTTTATTCAGTGTGTGTGTGTGTGTGTGTGTGTGTGTGTGTGTGTGTGTGTATACAAGTAGAGGTCAGGCAATCACTTTAGAGAGTCAGTACTCTTTTTCTATTATGTCCCAGAGTTCACACTAAAGCTGTCAAGCTAGGTGGCAGGCACTTTTACCCAGTGAGGTGTTTTTGCTGTCCTCTCACCACCATGCCTATCTTTCCAGAAAGCCACGGAGTTCATCTTTCTTAGCTGGCCACATTTTCATTCATGCCTTTATCCGTGAAAACTCATGGTATTTCTATTAGTTACATTTATAGTTTAACATTTGCAGATGGAAGGTAACCTTTGGTCCCTTCATGTGAGTGGAGACTTTCCGCATTTCCCCCACCCTGGGGAAGGGTAATGTGCATACTATCATTTTGTAAGAGTTTGGACCTATCCCAGGTGATCTTTGGTTTGGAAGAGGAGGAAGGATATTGGAACTGAACAGATACTTATTATTGGATGTGCCAGTCTCCTGGAAGCAGAAACTTACCTCTGCAAAATGGGGGTATTATTAGGGGATGGGTTTTCAGTGACAAAAGGCGACATATGTTTTGTTGTTCATAGGACAGGTGTGGCTTGTTTCTGATGAAGTAAGACTATGGTCTTAGCTGTGAGGAGGTCTCATTGCTTTCTGGCCAGATCATGCTAGTGACATTGTTTCTTCAGTCCTGTGACACTGGCCATGACTCAGAAATTGAGATGGGGCCTTCTTTATAAGCAGCCCTGTGTCAAATTTGCCATCGTTGGAGAGTCTTTCCTCTCAAGGTCAGTTTTTTGTTTTTTAAACATCTTTGAAAACTAATTTATTTATTTTTATTTTATGAACATTGCTGTTCTGTCTTGCATGTATGTCTGTGTGAGGCTTTGGGTCCCCTGGAACTGGAGTTACAAATAGTTGTGAACTGTCATGTGGGTGATGGGAACTGAACCCTGGGTCTTCTGGAAGAGCAGCCAGTGCTCTTAACTGCAGAGCCATTTCTCCAGC
Organism: Acomys russatus; assembly: GCF_903995435.1. Lineage (NCBI taxonomy): Eukaryota > Metazoa > Chordata > Mammalia > Rodentia > Muridae > Acomys > Acomys russatus. The sequence goes on along the minus strand of NC_067142.1, from coordinate 27,222,344 downwards.
CCTCAACGTCATTTTTAATGGTTCTTTGGTGTTTGAAGTCTGATTTATGACTTGAATAAGTGAAATATCCTCCACAGGCTCAATTTTGACCACTTTGATCTGAGCTTGCAATGCTATTTGAAGACTGAGGTGCCACCTGACTGACAGAAGTAGGTCACTCGGGGTAGGCTTTTGCATGTTTTACTGGCCACTGGTTCTGGCCTCTTTTCTGTTTCCTGGATGATAGAAAGTTGATCATCACTGCTTCCTGCTACCTCACACAACACTGCATCACACAGCATTGCCTCACATAGCACTGCCTCACACAGAATTGTCTCACACAGCACTGCCTCACATAGCACTGCCTCACACAATACTGCCTCATACAACAAACACTGCCTTGCACAGCACTGCCTCGCACAGCACTGCCTCACATAGCACTGCCTCACACAATACTGCCTCATACAACAAACACTGCCTCGCACAGCACTGCCTCGCACAGCACTGCCTCACACAACACCGTTTTACACAGCACTGCCTCACACAGCACTGCCTCACACAATACTGCCTCATACAACAAACACTGCCTTGCACAGCACTGCCTCACACAGCACTGTTTTACACAGCACTGCCTCACACAGCACTGCATCACACAACACTGCTTCATACAACAATCACTGCCTCACACAGCAGTGCCTCACACAGCACTGCCTCACACAGTTCTGCCTCACACAGTTCTGCCTCACACAGCACTGTCTCACACAGTTCTGCCTCACACAGTTCTGCCTCACACAGCACTGCCTCACACAGCACTGCCTCACACAGCACTGCCTCACACAGTTCTGCCTCACACAGCACTGCCTCACACAGTTCTGCCTCACACAGTTCTGCCTCACACAGTTCTGCCTCACACAGCACTGCCTCACACAGTTCTGCCTCACACAGTTCTGCCTCACACAGCACTGCCTCACACAACATTTCCTCACATAGCACTGTCTCACATAGCACTACATCACACAGAACTGCATCATACAACAAACACTGTTTCTCACAGCACTCCTTCACACAACACTGTCTCACACTCACACCAAATCATATTAATTTCACATTCCTCTTTCCTGATACTAAGCAATCCCTCACTTACCTCAGTCTTCACTTCCTCAGGTTCATGTTGCCTCACACTCTGTCTCTCACTCTCACTGCTGCCTCACACTTGGCTTCATACTCTCCACACTCTTCTCATACTCTGCCTCACACTCTCCTCACACTCTCTGCACACACGTCTCATTCTCTGCCTCATACTCTCTCCCACACTGCCCTCACACTCTGCTTCACACTCTCCTCACACTGCCTCACTCCATCCCTATACTCTCCTCACGCTCTCCCTCACACTTTCCTCACTGTCTGCTTCTTAACACTCTGTCGCCTCACATTGCGTCATTTTGGATTATGTTCACACTATCTCCAATTTTACCTCACTTTGCCTCTTGGTGCTTTATGCTGCCTCACACTCTTGCCACCAAGCCGTGAGCCAAGGGAATCTTCCCCCTTAAGCTGTCTGTCAGGCATTCTGTCATAGCAATGCAAAACAAACCAACACAGTCCCATAGAGTTGGGATTTTAATAACTTAGTGTTTACTAAACCTCTTTATGCTGTCCATTCTAAGTTTAGAACATAGTTTTAGTGGCCAGTTGAGGCTTGTCTTTCCTAATACATGCGTCTTTGCTGTTCTCTGAGCAGCTATCATTTAGCAAGTACCTTGGCATTAGGCACTGTGTTAAGTGGTTCACACACACAATTGCACTTACTTTCACAATAGTGCTTGGTGGTCGCTTATCGGCTCCCTATAGTATAGAGGTCTTAATGACTCAGAGATCGAGGAAACGTAGCTAAAACCCTGTAGCTAACAAGAGGGTATATCCACATCTGGTCTTCTTGACTGTGGGCTCTAGCTCTTCCCAGGGGCACGGCTCTACCTTCCTCAAGGCAGATCCTCAGTGTGAGTTTGCTATACTTCCTGGCTTGTCACCTTTTCTAAGGGTAGACCATCCCAGCCTCTCCAGCTATTCCTCAGGTACAGGGATTTGGGGACATACTGACTTGGCCAACTTTCTCTGGACCCATAGGTGTCTGCTTTAAGTCATAGCTAGTGGTGACTCCAAAGCCATGTCATCAGCAGCGGGATACAGTAGAGCTGTTGGCTCTGGTTTGTGGCATTCACACCAGTCCACACAAATGCCTGGAAAGGCTGGTTGTGCCAAGCTTTAAGAATTCTCTACTGTCTTGGAGGCTCTTGTTCATTGGTTGCTTCATCTGTAACCTGGGCTGGCCTGGGACTCAGTATGTAACTCAGCCTGGTCTCACATTCCCAGCGACCCTCCTGCCTCAGCTTCCAAGTACTGAAATTATAAGCATAAGTGGCCATGCCCAGCTTCCTGTTTAGTCTTGATTACTGAAAAATGACAGAGCTTTTGGTTATTCAATTTATTTTATTTCTGATGTTTTATTCTTCAGGTAGTGTGAAGTCTGCTTTCTGCTAATAGATGTTTACAGTTTCTGTATGAAGAGAAGGGAGTAAAAGTTCTACTTATGGAATGAGATGGGGCAGAGCCCCTAACGGCAGAAACAGACTGCAGAAAACACAATGGTCCCAGTGGCAGTGCTGTATTTTGGCTTCAACTGAGGTCATGATGAGGACAGAACCTTGACACTGGGCAGCATGAGACATCACAAGACAGTTCACTCCTTGAACTGTTTTGTTGGGCTCTCTATATCCTTGTGCAATGCTTGCTCTGTGATCACAGTGAGAATGGGTCCCCCTAAAACATCCACACTCTAACCCCCAGAGTCTGTGAAAGTCACCTTACATGGCAACAAATGCAGGCAGGAGAGTCTTTGAGAATGTGCTTGATTGAAGCCCTTGGGAACAATCCTAAAAGGGATGTGTATGCAGCCTTGAACTTCTGATTGTCCTTACCTCCACTTTCCAAGTTATAGGATGACAAGCACACTCCACTACTCCTGTGTTAAGTGTTTCTTGGGATGGAAATGTGGTCCTCATGTTATAGCCAAAAGAAAGTCATTATGTTTGTGGCCCCCCATAGTCTAATACGACTGAGTTATCCAGGTAGACCCTGAATTAGTATTCAGATGTGCTATGAACTAGTCTATAGTGCATTTTCTTGATTGATGATTGATATGGGAGGGCATACCTCAGTGTAGGTGCTGCCATCTCTGGGACGGTAGTCCTGGGTACTATAAGAAAGCAGGCTTGGCAAACAACTAGGGGCACTCAAGTAAGCAACACTTCTTCTCCACAACCTGTAAGTATCAGTTCCTGCCCAGGCCTCCCTGGATGGTGGTCTACAAGCTATAAGATGAAACAAAAACCTTTCTTCTTCAAGTTTGGAAACCTTAACTAAGATAACAATTGGTACCAGGAGTAGGGTGTTGTTGTTGTTGTTGTTGTTGTTGTTTTTTTTTTTGGAAGGATTGTGGCAGAATTTGAACTTTGGGATGGAAAAGCCATTGATTTCTCAGAGCCTAGTGGGTTGTTCTGTGGAAACTTGGATGATAAGAATGTTTGTTGAGAGAAATGCAGATGATGGAAGTCTGGCTTGTGAAGTTTCAGAGAGATGTAAGACTCTACCAGAGCCACTAGTGTGCTATTCTATATTAATAATCTTTGGTTTCTGATAACCTGGAGCAGAAGAGTCAGCTATGATTAACAAGAGACCAGCGCTACTGAAGTAAAGCATTTGTTTTGCCGGGACAATTGGTCCTGTGTACCTTGGGCAGAAGAATCAACTGTGATAAAGGACAGACCGGCATTCCTGAGGTGAAATCTTCTGGCAAGTGTTTTCTCAGGGTTGGCACACAGAAGCTATGGTACAGAGGGAGCCAAGGTTGTATTTCGTGCTGGTAGGCAAACTTGGTAATGCATAATAAAAGCATCCCAGGGAGCACTGGTTTTGAAGACATGAAAGGGTTATGGGAAACAGCTGGATTTTGGCACCAAGAGAGGCCATTGGTGAAGATCAGTCTCAGTTATAGTAGAAGCCCCAGGGCTGAAGGAATCATGGAGAGAAGTTGAGACTTGGCACCAGGTGGCAGGGACAAGGTCCCAGAAGAGAACCCAGGAGAAGCTATTGGTGAAAGTGCAGCCCAGCTGTAGCAGCAGATCCCACACTTTGGGAGATGCTGGTACCATGGGATGACCACTAAGGGCAGTAGTAGGTGTGGAGGAGCCAGCCTGAGCTGAGGAAACAAACTTTGTGTTTTGAGAATGGCAGAGTCTGAGAAGCACAGCTAGCCAAGCTTTTTGAAGCCCAAAAGATTGTGAGTGAGTCCCAGATGCTGGACTGAGTTATTTGGAGTTTTTGTTTTGCTTTATTCAGCTCACAGAATGCAAGGGCCTGGCTGCAGGGGACACTTCATTCTAGGAGGCTGGCCCAGATTTGGTTTGGAGGGCACTTTCCGCCACTTGTTAGAAGACATTTTGGTTTCTCTTTATTGTCCCCAAAGTCTGACTCTGCTCAGGGCTCTCATATGGACCTCCACCCTAAAGCCCTCCTATCAGTGTCTCCCTCATACCATGCCAGTAGCCACACCATGAGCCCCTTCATAACAGGGTTCTGTTCTGAACAGATTTGTTCTTTCCTTTTTTATGCAGCCAGCACCAGGGACATTGCTTGCCAGTAGCAGGTAGAAGGACAGTCAAGTTTTGTCTTTGTTTTGGAAGTCTGTATTTGTATCTCACTGACATCAGTCTTTACATTGGTGGGCACAGCTATGGTTTGATTTTACAAGGTCTAATTGGTTAGCCTTGCCACCAGATGCCCAATGAAAGCCGAGGTAGTCAGGTGAAGTCAGGGGGAGAGGTGGGGTGTTGTTCTCACTGGCTTGGGGCTCTGTAGAGGTCAGAACTCAGAGACCCTTCCTGGGAAGAAGAAACCCATTTTAGAACCTGATTAGTGACATTTTTTATTTTAGAAATTGCTGATGTAGTTTCAAGTGAATAAATCAATTGATTATCTGGAATGTATAAAGCAGAAGGCCAGGATGAGGACAGCTTCACTTTGAGGCTGTCTATGCAGTACTGTGAGATATGGTTTTGTGAGTGTGTGTATGTGTGTTTGTGAGAGACAGAATGTGTGTGAGAGAGTGTGTGTGAGAGTATGTATGTGTGAGTGCATGTATGTATGCATGAGTGAGTATGTGTAAGTGTGTATGTGTGTGTGTGTGTGTGTGTCAGAGAGAGAGAGAGAGAGAGAGAGAGAGAGAGAGGAGAGTATGTGAGTATATGTGTGTGTATATGTGTGTGTATATACCTGTACATTATGTACATTTAGGTCAGATATTGAGTCAGGTCTTCTCTGATGGCTCTCTAGCTTAACTTTTGAGACAGGCTCTCTGAACCTGGAGATCACAGAATGAAGATAATTGGCTCTAGGGAACTTTAGCTTCAGGCTGGCTGAATGGAGGTGTGAAGAGGCCTTTGCTCCATTTATGCACAGTAGGGCAGCTGGCCATTGAGCTACAGGGATTCTCTTGTTATGGTGTGCAACCAAGCCTAGCTTTTCCCATGGGTGCCAGAATCCAAGCTCAGGTCCCCATGCATGTGCAGCAAGCACTTCACTGACTGAGCTGTCTCCCTAGCCTAGAAACTACATTTCTGAAGGAGGCCTATACTTGTTTGGACATTCATTAGAATTTGAACTACACATGCAGGACCTTTATAGTACCTTTGGCTATTGAAATGTAGTGAGCCAGAATATTTGGCCATTAACATGCAGGCTATTGTTTTTTCCAACCTCTTGAGAACTCACTCATATGTGTTGAAAATGATGGACTGTGTATGTCTCCCTTCTTTTTCTTCCTTCATCATGTAGCTCTAGCCCCCGAGAAAGTCTCTGGAAGTTTCTTGGTCCCTGACTTCCCCTGAGTGGTGGCTTCTTGGGAGAGAAGAAGTCAGAGGAGCTGGACGCCACAGCTCTTATCACTTGGGAAAGTGAATTGGATGAACTGGGAGTCTCCAGATCAGTACTTTCCTGTAGAAAGGAAGCAGATTTCCTTACAAATACAAGCCACAAGTACAATGAAAACATTTATACAAATGCCTAGGTTCTTTCAATCCCTTGGTATGCAAATGTATTAAGAGGAAATATGTTTTTTATTTTTAATTAAAAATTAATTTTTGTGTATATAGTGTCTGTGTCTATGATGTGTGTGTGTATGTGTGTGTGTGTGTGCGTGTACATTTGTGTGAGTCCTTGAACCCATGCTTATGGAGACTAGAGGTCACTATTGGGTGGTCTTCTTCTTCTCCTCCTCCTCTTCCTCCTTCCTCTCCTCCTCTTTCTCATTCTCCTTCTTCTTCTTCTTCTTCATCACCATCATCAAGACAAGGTCTCACTATGTTGCCCTGGTTGTCTTGGAATTCACTTTGTAGACCAGGCAGCTTGAAATTCACAGAGATCTACTGGCTTCTGTTTCCTAAGTGCTGGGGTTAAAGGTAGATGCTACCACGCTTGGGTCCACCTTTTTTTTGTGTGTGTGACAGAATCTCTTATTAAAATCAGAACACATTGAATGGGTAAAGTGTCTGGCCAGTGAGCCCCTTGGATCCTTCTGTCTCCATCTCCCCGGTGCTCGGATTAAAGTGTACACTGTCATTGAGCATTTTTAAAGTTTTCAAAAAGATACATTATTTTATACATATGTGTTTTGTAAGTATGTGCCCCACATGTATGCCTGGTGCCCAACGAGGCCAGAAGAGGGCACCAGATCCTCCAAGACTGGAGTTATAGATGGTAGTGAACCCCTTATAGGCGCTGAGAATTAACTCTGGTCCTCTGGAAGAGTAGACTGTGTCTTTAACAGCTGAGCTACCCCTCCAGGCACATCCACTCCCACCATCCAGCTTCTATGCGGCTGCTGGGTTCTTGTGCCTGCACAGCTGTCTCCTCAGCCTAAGGAACAGACAACATGTAATTTTTTTCTTTGTCATTTGATGACCGATGTCTGCCATTTGCAGCCTGGTAGAAGGGAGGTTGAGCTTGGGAGGCTGGATCAGAAGCAAGACCCGGCTTGAAGTTCTGGCTTCTCACTCAGCACTTTCAGGCTGGCAGCCATGTGTGTGAAGTGACTTTGACACTGGGAAGTGACAGGAGCATCTGGCTCTGATGGCAGAGCTGGCGTCCCAGCCAGGAGTCAGGTGGCCTGGTGACGAGCAATCCACGGGGATTCTTCATTGGGGTGACAAACCCACGGCCTATGCGTTCTCTAGCCACCCTGGCTCTGCTCCGTCAGCTTTGGAGCTTGTGGTCCTGGTCTTTCAAGCAGGTCTGTGAACTCTAAACTCCCTTTAAATCTCTTCTCTGTTAATTAGAGCTGATTGCTACTGTTGGCAATCAGGAATTAAGCTTCTTGGGTCTGGAGAGATGACTCAGTGTTTAAGAGGCCCTGAGTTCAGTTCCCAGAAGCCATGTTGTGTGGCTTACAACCATTTGTAGCTCCGGCACCAGAGGATTTGATGCTCTTTTCTGAACTATGCCAGCACCCTCACACGTGTGCATGCTTACATATGTAAGTAAAATAAAAATGAAATCTTAAGAAAAATGATTAGGCTCCTTGGGTTGGGGATGCGACTTCAGGGTCAGAATGCTAGACAGGGCCCTGGTTTGCTCTCCGGCACTGCACAGACAAGGCTCGGAGGCACGGGCCTGTGTTCCCAGCACTTGGGAAGTGGAGTAAGGGAGACTAGGATTCAAGGTCATCCCAAGCTACATAATGAGTTCAAGGCCAGCCTGGGAACAAGGTCTTGTTTAGAAACAAAGCAAAGCAAAAACAAAACAACATAATAAACTCCAACTGTGCCATAAAAACATGGTTTGTCTTTTGATTAAAGTGACATACACTCGTTATTTAAGCCAAACAGATTGTGGCTCCTGTCCTTTCTCTACCGCATAGCTCCTCCCCCTCACCCCCTCCCTTTTTTCTCCCCTCCTACTTTCTTTCATTCATCCTGGGATATTGTCTGTGTAATCTAGGCCGGACTCAAATACTTGCAGAAATCCTCCTGTCTCAGTGCTGGGATTATAGGTGCTCACCACCATGCCCAGCCTCACCCAGCTATTTCCTGACCTGCCTGCCCCCAGCCCAATGCTCCTTGGAATAATTTAATAGCAACAGGATGGTGACAGCAGAGAGCTGAGCTGAGGGTTCCAGATCTAAAGAGCCTGCTCTGGACCTCCTACAGTGATTGTCCTGGAAAATGATGCTTCACAGTTCTCTTATTCATAAACAATTCATTTCACAATTTTAGATTTCTAGCTTGCTACATGGCTCCTCTCTCTCTCAGCAAAAAGTAACATGGCTCCCACCACACTGCTCATGGTAAAGTCCTCATTAGTGCTCAGGGTATGGCCTATGCTCTCCTGCCACCGCTCTTTCTATGTGCAAAGGCACCGTGATGACTGCTGTAGAGGAAGAGCTTGGAGTGGCAGTTTATTGCCGAAACCCAGGGAAACATAACTGGGAACTTTGAAAGCAGGTGTTTTTAAGGGTTAAACATGTTAGCGACACAGCGCTGGTTCCAGTAGCTGACTCAGCCAGAACCTTTAAACATAACACTACCTACTCCAGCGATGATACACGTACTGACAATTATTTTGTCAACTCAGCTCCCAGGAGGAACCTCTGAAGAAGATCTTGTTACATCTCAGTCACGACGCCAGCAAAGTGGGGAAGTGAACCTTGAGAGATGGTCCAAGGAGTGATAGTCTCAGTGTGACTCTGTGTGTGTGTGTGTGTGTGTGTGTGTGTGTGTGTGAGAGAGAGAGAGAGAGAGAGAGAGAGAGAGAGAGAGAGAGAGAGAGAGAGAGAGGGAGAGAGAGGATTATTGGTGTGTGTGTGCAGGTGATAACATGTGTGTGCGTGCGTGTGGAAGCCGGAGGATAATTTTGGGTGTTGGATGTCATTCCTTTGGGTGCTGTCCACCTTTACTTTTGAGGTGAGCTTTCTCATTGGTCTAGAAGTCTAGTCAAGTAGGCTAGACTGATTGGCCATCAAAACTTCAGGGACCTTCTGCCAGTCTGCGCTTCTCAGTATTGGGTTTATAAATATGCCATACTCCCACCTCCACACCCTATGAATATGTGTGTGCTGTGTGCTATGGCATAGCACTCATGTGCTGGTTAGTGGGTAGCCTTGGATGTTGATGCTCAACTTCCTCCTGGTTTGAGATAATACCTCTTTTGTTAGCTACGGTACATGTTGAATTAGAAAAAGAAGATGGACATGGCTGCTCTAGGTATGGTGAAGGCGAAGGTTTATTGTGTATATTAGGGAAAGCATAACCAAAAGCAGAGACATCTGGGAGAGTCCAGTGTGAACATGACCAGACTGAGCCGGCCTTTGAGGAGAAGATGGGCAGGGAGAGCAAGAGAGGAGGCACTGACCAAGGAGGGGTGGCCTGGACCAAGAGACTGACCAAGAGACTGGCATAGCCAAAATGGCTGAGTTACATAGGGGCCAGAGAAGCTATGGTGGCGAGGGTGGGGGAAAGCCCAACCCAATATCTGGACTGGAGAGTTCAGAGTAGGGGGTGAGGTATGCCAGCCAGGAAGGCCCTGTAATGGGTAGAGACTGAGGGATGCTGGGAGAACCTGGTGGCTAGGTCTGCTCTGATATGTCAATGGGCACCTCAGTTAGCCATTTGTTCTGGGTTTGAGACCTAACATATACTGGGCTAGCTGGTCCTCAAGCTTTGGAGTCTCCTTTCTCACCGTACCAGTAAAACACACACATTTGCTATTGCATCAGCTTTTACACGGGCTCTGGGGATTTGAGCTCAGGGATGGGCTTTTCCCACTAAGTCATCTCTCCAATCCAGCGCCCAGCTTTTATGTGACTTTTGGGGACATAACTCAAGTCTTCATTCTTGCAAGAGAAACACTTCATTAATGAAGCCATCTCCCGGCCTCTGCATTGTTTTTCTCTTTTGTTTCTGTTTACTCTCCCTCCTTTGCAGCGAAGGGGACAGAACCCAGAACCTCATACATGCTAGACGAGCACTCAACCATAGAGCTACATCTCCAGCCACCCCCCACCCCCATATGCTGTGTCTTGTGTGGGACTTGTTCCCGGGGCCTATTCATTCTGATCTTTCCTGTATCCCAGGGTTTAGGGCTCCATCTTGCTGCATGCCCTTTGTTTGAGACTCCCTGCAGTCCAGCCTTGCCAGCTGCCTCAGCTGCCAAGAAACCTTGTGCCATGGCCTTCCTGAAGAAGTAAATGTTCTTCCTGCTGCTCTTGGTCTTAGGAGAATGTCATCCCCTTCAGTCTTCTGATTGAGCTTTGCTCCTTTTAATAGACTTTGTTACCACTCAGTACTACTGCCAATCAGTTTAGTCGGGCTTCGTTTTAGTTTGCCTTATAGTTGGTGGATGGTAGTTGAATGTGTCTATAACTCTCACTAAAGAAACTTTGTGCAGTGTGTGTATGTATGTGTGTGTGTGTGTGTATGTGTGTGTGTGTGTGTGTGTGTTCAGGCTAGAGGACACTTCTGCTGTCATTTTGTGGGTGCCATCTACCTTGCTGGGTTTTGTTTTTGTTTGGGACAGAGTTTTAATTGCCTGGAACTCTCCATTGGGCTATTCTGGTGAGCCAGCAAGTCCCACAGCAACTGCCTGTTTCTGCTTTCCATCTGACCATCACTGGGATCACAGACATACACTACCAGCCACTGCTGCTGCTCCTCCTCCTCTTCCTGCTCCTCCTCCTCCCGTTCCTCCTCCTCCTGCTCCTCCTGCTGCTTCTGCTTCTCCTGCTCCTCTTACTGTTCCTCCTCCTCCTGCTCCTGCTCCTCCTGCTGCTTCTGCTCCTCCTGCTGCTTCTGCTTCTCCTGCTCCTCTTACTGTTCCTCCTCCTCCTGCTCCTCCTCCTCCTCTTGCTGCTTCTCCTGCTCCTCCTGCTCCTCCTTGTCCTGCTCCTTCTCCTCTTCTTCCTCCTCCTCCTGCTCCTCCTCCTCTTCTTTCTCCTCCTCTTCCTCCTTGTCATGGGTTTTAGGGATCAAACTCAGGTCTTCCTGCTTGCAAGGCGAGCACTTTACCACTTTACCTTCCATCTGTAAACAAACTTTCTGGTGTTAAGGTTTGCACTTGCTAAAGCTTTTCAGTTACTAGCAGGTAGAAGTTTCTCAGTCCAACATTTATGAAGAGGCGAAATGAATGGGGCAGTGTTCCTGGGGCAGAGACCATGACCTTTAACAAGTTACTTTTGGCAGATCTCACTTTCCTTAACTGTAAAGCAAGATAATAGCATTGGCCCTTGGGGCGAGGGGAAAATTGTGACAAGCGGAAAATTGTGACAAGGATGGGAACCAAGGTATGCAAATGCTCCAATCCATAGGACACACGAAGGCCAAGGATTATCTTGAGTCATCATTAATGCATTGATATGTTAGTGCTTTGACCTTCCCTTAGGCTCAGTGGCACCCTTTGGAGCTCAGGAGAAGTTTGACAGCTTTCTGTGGCCAGCGGTGCTCAGACAGGGTTTTTCCAATTCCCTGCTGCCTGTGACCTTGGTGCTCAGTGCCCTAGTCAGGAAAATGCTGAGACACGTCATTCTAGTCCTCTGTGTCCTCTGGCCTGTTGCTGTTTTGATAACAGAATCTGATAAACTTCCTCCTCTTGTTTACAGAGCACGTGCTAGAAAGCCATGGGCCGTGCTGGGGGTGTCTGTGTGAGCAAGACCTACTCCCTGTCAGCTACCTGTGGCTATTCTCTCCCTCTCCCTCTCCCTCTCCTTCTCCCTCCCCCTCTCCCTCCTTCTCTTCCTCCTCTCCCCCTCCCCTCTCCCTCCTTCCCTCCCCCACTTTCTTTGTATCTCTTTCTCCCTCTCCCCTGTATGTGTAGATCATAGGTCATAGGATCACCTTAGACGTCATGCCTCTGGCCTCTTATTCTTCTTGTTTGAGACAGCATCTCCTATAGGTCCGGAATGTTGTTACATAGACCAATCGGAGGGCTTAGGAGCTTCCAGGAATCTACCTGTATCCACCTCCTATCTTGCCAGCTGCGATGACAAGCACAGACAGCTACCATGGCTTTCAACAAATCCAAGTCCTCACAAATTGAAGGCAAGCACTTTACCTACTGAGCACACCCCCCTCCCCGCCCATGAAGCTAATCTTGCTTCGGCACAGTCTTAATTAGATTTTCTGTTGATGTGATAGAACACCTTGACTATAAGTAAGTCAGAGAGAAAGGGGTTTATTTCATTTATATTTCTATAACACAGTCATTTGTTCGTTTGTTACTGAGGGAAGTCAGGGCTGGAACTCAAGCAGGGTAGGAGCCTGGAAGCAGGAGCTTGAAGCAGGGGCCACGGAGGAGTGATGCTCACTCACTGGCTCCTTCATGGGTTCTCAGCCTCGTTTTTATACACCCAGGACTGTGCTCCCTGAGTCCCAGCTCCACAGACTGGGCCCTTTCATGTCAATCAGTAATCGAAGACATGTCCCCCAACCTTGCTTATTGATGCTCCTTTTTCTCAGATGCCTGTAGCTCAGTGGTTCTCAGCCTCCCTAACGCAGAGACCCTTCAACACAGTTCTTCATGGTGTGGTCACCCCCCCCCCTCCATAAAATCAGTTTGTTGCTGCTTCATAACTGTAATTTTGCTACTATTATGGATTGTAACGGAACTATCTGATATAACAGGATATCTGATATATGACTCTTCTGGGGGTCAAGGCCCACAGGTTAAGAACCACTGCTCTAGCTGGAGTCCAGGTGACAAAAAAAATCTAAGCAGGAAATATACATTCTGTGTACCTGGGATCTGCTAAGTCTTGTTGTGCCTAATCCTTATGACAACTTCACAAAGAAAAAGAAGCCCTGGAGGCCTTATTCACGCCTCAGTGTTGCACCATTGACATGCAGTGAATCTAGATTTGAATTTGGTCTTTTTCTTCACCCTCTGAGGTCGGCAAAGCCTTCCAGCCAGAGCTGGACCTTCTCTGACCTTCTGAGAAGGAAGAGGGAGACAGTTCTGTTGACCTGGACAACAGAGCAGTGAGCTGTCAGAGCCGATGGAACCCTCACTCTTTAGTGTGGTATACAAAGAGCCTTTGGCACGGAACTCCAAGGAAAATCACAAGTTTTGGGGTTTTGGCCAACAAAAAAAGTGAAAGATTAGTGGGAGTTGGAATTTAGACTTTAAAGGCTAAATTTTATAGGTCTCTTTGTGGGTTAAAACCTGTCTTTGATTTTTAGCTTTTAAATTTAATCCTTTTATCTATCCCTTGGAGGTAAACATTCACTTAAAATGAAAATTCCATGAAAAGAAACCAGTCATTAGTTATTTATAAAGCAACTGAAAATTCTTTTTATGGCTGTACTTAAAATTTGGTTTTGCTCAAAATGTTATGTAGAAAACCCATTTTTCTACATAGGGTAGGGTGCTTGCCCAGCATGCACAGGACCCTGGGTTCCATCCCTAGCACTGGATAAACTGGGCCTGGGGTCCTCATCTGTAACTCCAGCACTTGGGAAGAAGAAGAAGGAGAATCAGAAGTTTAAGGTCACCCATCCTCTTGAATGTCTCCCCCACGCTCCTGTAAATAACCCCTCACCTGCACTCCTATGGATAACCCAAGTAAGCTCGCTGCATCACCATGGTATACATGGGTGTAATTGTTTCTTTGGTCTATTATAGGTGCCCTATCTGGCATGAATAGATGTTTGTTCATCTCCCTAGGAAAAGTCACACAACAGTGGGCATGCAGTACGTACACAGTACACTTAGGTGGACACACACCAGGATGCAAACAAACGCTGTCCACAGGTCTACCCTACTGCCCTTGGCCACCTCCTCTCACAGATCCCCTGGACATATCCAGTGGCCAGCAGCTAAGATGTACACTGTCGGTGTGGGCTCCAGACCTGCCTTTACTAAGTACAGACACTGTCAATAGTGGCTAAGGGGAACTTGTGCTCTGTCAGCTGTCAAATGTGTGCCAGTAGCCTCTGAGTATGAATCCAGTGTTTTCATGCATGTGGATATCGGCAGATGCATCCTCTTCCCTCCCTGCCCACCCCCCTCCACCCTGCTTTTGAGAAACTGGCATTTCAAAGGTTGAAGTAACAGTTGTTCTCAGATATAGTTCATCTCATTAAAATGTAGCTTATCTACTCGGGCGTATAACAAAATAGTTAAACAGAAATTCATTTCAGAGGAATTAAAAACCAGTAACTTGGAAGGATTAATGCATTCAGTAGACATTTATTGATCACCTGCTGTGAATTCAGAAGAATAATAACTTCTCTCAGATGAGTACCTGTGTGCTAAGGCTTGCTATTGCTTCTGGGACTGGCCACTTTCAGTGTCTGCTTTGGTCCCTCTGTTACATACCTCAGGGTCTGGGGTATGAAAGAACAACCCTGGGTTGGATAATTAGCACTGAGGGCAGAGGCACATGGTTGTAGTTCCAGCCCTTAGAACACGGAAGAAGAAAGATTAGAAATTCAGGAATATCCTGGGCTACATAGCAGCTTTGAGGCCAGCCTGGACTATAGACCCTGTCTTTAAATAAAACCAACCAACCAAAACAAAATACAAACAAACCCCTCAGGGAGTTTGTGAGCAGAGGCTGGGTCTGAGCCAAGGTGGACATGGTGGTACATGACTGTGCATCCCAACAATGAAGAGGCCAAGAAAGGAGGATTACTTTAAGTTTGAAGCCAGTCTGGGACACATGATGAGATTAACCAAACCAACCCACCCCAACCCCAACCCCAACCCAACCCAGCCCACTCAACACAACCCAACCCAAACCAACCCAACCCAACCCAAACCAAACACAAACTAAGCCAAAACACAAGATCATTCAACAAACATCAAGGATAAAGGCAACCGTTTTCTCTCTGTCCTATCATTCTAGTATATGGGTGGGGGGTGAGGAGGCAGGGATGGGGCAGGTTCTACATGTCAATATAAATACTTGCCATAGTATCCTGCCACTCAAAGCAAGCTCAACAACCCTTTGTCTTTGTGGGAACCATTTGCAGCGCCTCTCTCCCCCCCAATGCAAAAAGCCAAAGAGAAAGAGTTCACACACTACTGCAGTCATCAGAATGAGGTCTGTATAACTTGCTACTGCCTTGGCCTACCTGGATTTGACGGAACAATGTGCCCTGTCCTGGGCAAGGCTGGGATGTTAGGCCTTCCTGATTAACATTCTGTCTATAGCTGCCTTTCCCAGGAAGCACTAGCTGCTAGGCTGGTGTTGAAGATGCTGGCCAGTTGTGTTGTTTCAGTATGGAAAGACTTACTCTGGCCCATGGAGATAAGTGTGGGGGCCACAGAAGTGGGACTTTATAGCTGGAGAGACAGAGCTCACATCTGAACACAGTGGGTGACAAGTATGAATATAGCCAAGGAATAGGTCAGAAGTTATGGTGTTTGAGGCATGGGTTGGGAGTCCAAGAGACATCTGCTAAAATCTTCCAGATTCTGTGTTCTAGAACAAAGAATTGGCCAAGCGACACATGGGTGGTGTCCCTGACAGAGACAGAGGTAGGGTCCTTGGTAGAGACGGAGACAATTTATTAGAAAATAGCATGCTGGATAACGGAAGTGGCCTAGAAAACTAAGGTTAGCCAAATGGTACTGGGCTACTGGAGTCCTGATTCTTCATGGACCATTTGCATGGGCCCCGTCTTGTCTCTAATGTATAGCATGGGATTTCCTGTGGCTTGTCCTGCCCCTGCTGGTGGCGGGTCCTCTCATCTTTCTGCCCGCCTACTTCTTCCCTGGGACTCTTGGTGCTCCCCTCACAATCTGCCCTGCTCTCTTGCCACAAGGAAATGGGAGTTTGTACAAATAAGCATCACAGCTAAGGGGGCTTTTGGATAAACTGAGCCAGGTGTGTTCTTGCCAAAGCTAGGACTGCATCATTAGCCATGATCTGTGGGGCAGTGGAGGATGGGGTGGGGGTGTAGTCAGGCTCTGGAGGCAATTAGGTCTTGAGGGTGTGGTTTCGAACTATCCTGAATTATGATGGCTATTTGCTAAGATTTTTTTTTTTCTTTTTGAGACAGTCTGGCTATGTATCCCAGCCTGGCCTTGAACTTTCCACCCTCTTAGCTCTCCATCATAAGTGCTAGGGGTCATAAAAATGTCCCACCATACCCAACTGAAACTATTTCATGGGAAAATACACAGACACGCCCAGTAGAAGATGTAAAAGTCTGATTAAAGTTTGGCTAACTAAAGAGCCTTGTCGCTAGGGCTGGGGCAGATGTGTTAAAGATGACTTTTAATAGCTCACTGTAGTCATGGCAAGTGGATGGTCTGGAGCTAAAAACAAACAGACAAACAAACAAACAAACAAACAAACAAAACCAATCAATTTTAATCTGCTTTACTGAAAACAAAAAGAAGCTGTGAAAAAGAGGGGACAACAGGTGGACTGAGGTCTTATCGCCTACAGATGTTCTGTCATGGGGGGTGGGGCAGGAGACCCCCCCCAAAGGAGGATGCTTCCCACAGTCAGTTTCCTGGGTTAAACTGTTCCCTAAGCACGGCCTCATGGGTTCCTTCCTTCCTGTGCCTCCAGAGACCCTGGGGACTGATGTGCTTTCCATCGAGAACCCAAGACATAGGGTGAGGCTGCTGAAAAGGTGAGGGTATACATTAGTTACCAAGGTGGTGAATCTCCACTGTCCACCTGGCTGCATTTAAAAATCACCATGGAAACATAATCCTCAGCATGCCTGTTTCTGGAAAGGTTTCATGCAAGAGGGAAGACGTATCCTGAGTGTGGGTGGTGTCGGTCTATGGGCTGGGGTCCTGGACTGGGTGAGAGTGGGGAAAGAGAGCTGAGCCCCAGCCTTCATCTCTCTCTGCTTCCTGACTGTGATGCACTGTGATCAGTTGCCTCACTCTCCTGCCGCCATGGCTTCCCTGTCACAGCAAGCCGTCCCCTCCAACTGTCACCCACAAATAAGCCCTCCCTCCCTTAAGATGCTCCTCTCAAGTGTTTAACACAACAGCTGAGGGAAAAGGTATTTATTACAGAAACAAATTATAAAATTAACACATCATGGGGTGGGGATGGGGGTGGGGGCTACACTAGTCTTCTATTCTTTCAGATCTCAGGCATAACCATTTTAACATTTCTTTCTCATTTCGACAAATTTTAAAATCTACTTAAAGAAATATATCACGATGGTCATATTACAAATACGGCTTTGTAGTCTTTTGGTTTTAGATGATTGCATTACAAAAGATCTTTCAGACATTTACACTGGTCCTCTACCTCAAGATGAAATTAGCTCCCCACCTCCCTTTTTGCTTGTGAAAGTTATTACATGGTGGGACTTTAAAAAAAAAAATCAAATTATATGGAGAGTCAACCGCTGCTTTTCAATTCAGAAGGCCACCACCACCTTTAATTCCCGGTTCTCATGCGTTTCTACACACAAAGCGCTGAGCGTTTTGCTAGGGGCATCTTTCCTAGAAGGGGTGGGACTTTGTGCTGAAGATGGTGATCCCAAGAGCAGTTGCTGTCACTTCAGAGACACACTTAAAAACAGCTTTCTGGAGTGTGTGGGTCTTAGACCTGTCCTCTTGCTCTGTCCACCCTGAGGCTATGAATCATCTTCAAAGCTCATTCTTCTAGCAAAGGGACCCTGTCCACACAGGGAAGCAGGCACACTGGTGGAAGTGCGGAAAAGTTACACTGTGGAAATGTGAGTATTTTAATGGCATTTCCCATTTCTTTCTCCTGGACTACTTGTGTCTGCTGACGTTGTTTTCTTGAGAGAACTGGAGAAGAAAAATGGCAGGCACAGTGCAAAGATAGATTAACTCACGTTTCCTTTCCCTTGTTGATGGGGTTTTATCAGCTGGTTTGATGCGATAGCAGGAGGATAATTAATGTTCTCACTTAGCGCTGCCTTACAGAGTGCATATTCCTTGTGTGTTGTCCCCATCAGTGTGTAGTGTGTGTGTTCGAGCATATGCCTGCATGTATGGAAGACAGAGGTCAACCTCAACTGTCATCCCTCTGATACGGTCTATCTTGTTTTGTGACAGAATTGTAGCTCTCACTAAATTTGTAGCTTACCAACTATGGTCTGCAGGCTTGCCAGAGGGTCTGAGGGATCGTCCTGTCTCTGTGTTAGCCTCCATATTGTTTGTTTAAATGTGGATGCTAAGGCTAGAACTCAGGTCCTTATGCACTTTACTCATGGAGTTATCTTTCTGGCCTCCCTCTTTCAATATGTGTGTATGACGTATATATTATAATGTTGTGTGATTTGACTTATGTGAACTATCCACAACAGGCAAATGGGTGGAGGGTAAAAGCAAATTAATGGTTGCCTAGGACTAGGAATGTTGGTGCCCATGAGGAGAGACTTCTAAGAGATAGAGAGCCTCCTTTAGAGGCGTCAACAGTCTTCTGAAGTTCAGCATGGTGACAGCTGTAGAATTATGAACACAACAAAAACCTTATTGAGTTGTACACTTTAAATCTGTTTATTGTGTGATATGTAATGACATCTGAATTAAGGCACCAGAACAAGATATGTTTGAATATATGTGCCCACCGTTTGCATATATCTATGTCCATGTGTCCGTGTCTATTTATCTATCTGTCTACCATCTATCTCTCTCCCTATCTATCTATATGTCTGTTTCTTGTCTGTCTGTCTGTCTGTCTGTCTACCTACCTGTCTACCTACCTATTACCATAGAAAACACACCTCTTAAGGAGAGCACACAGAAGGGTGATTCTCTATCCATCAGAAGGAGTGGAGATTCAGGGATCTGAATGTTTTAATTATGATTTTCTTTTCAGCAAGGAGGGCAAGCAACCACTTAGTGAATTGCAGTAGCTTGTCTCAGACAAGTTGCTTAGTTTTTGGCCTTTTTTTTCTCTCCAAGCTCATTTATTTCAAGCTGGTGACTTAGAATTGGTAGTGAGCTGAGTCCATGTGGATACTGGCAAATGCTGCAAGTCAGAACACAGTTTTTTTTTTTTTTTTTTGAGACATGGTTTATTGTAGCTCAGGCTAGCCTTGAACTTGCTATGTAGTTGAGGATGAACTTTTGAATCTATGTATGTATGTATCATCTATATATCTATATCTATATCTGTCTATATATATATATTTATCATCTATCTTTCATCTACCTATATGTATCTGTCTATATTTATCTATACCTATCTATTTATCACTTATCTATTATATATCTATATCTATCTATCATCTATATCTATTAATAAATCAATCTACCTATCTATCATCTATCATCTATATCTACCTATCACTTATCTATTCTATCTATCTATCTATCTATCTATCTATCTATTTATCTATCTATCATCTACTTACCTACCTATTCAATTATCTACCTATCATTCATCATCTACAATTGCTGGGAAGGCAGGTATGTATTTGTATTGTGTTTGCAGTGTGGGGGATGGAACCCAGGTGTCTTAGTTACTTTTCTGTTGCTGTGATCAGACGCTGTGACTAAAGTGACATATAAAAGAAGTGTTTAATTTGAGGCTTACAGTTTCAGAGGGTTAGAGTCCATGATGACAGAAGAAGGGCCTAGTGACAGGAACTGAGAGCTTACATCATGATCTGCAAGTTGAAGACACAGAGAGAGGGGAGAAGATGGGAGGGAACAAGAGAGAGCATGAGACACAGAGAGAACAAGAGTGATATAGAGTCAGTCAGACAGACAGACACACACACGGGGGCGGGACTTGGAATAATGCTAGTCTTTTAAAATATCAAAACTCATCCCCCAGTGACACACCTCCTCCAACAAGGCCATATCTTCTAACCCTTCCTAAACAACTCCACCAACTGAGGGCTAAATATTTAAACATATGAGCCCATGGAGGCTATTTTCATGCACGTCACTATCTCCACTCCCTGGCCCCAAAAGGCTCATGACCATATCATAATGTAAAGTGCATTTCATGGAATTTCAAAAGTTCCCATTGTCTTTCACAGTTTCAACACGATTGAAAAGTCCAACGTCTCTTCTGAGACTCAAGGTAATCTCTTAATTGTAACCTCTTATAAAATCCAAAAGTAAATTATATGTTTCCCATAGCAATGATACATTACATGCATTACCATTGTAAAAGGGCAACATGGGGCCATAGTGAGGAAATATTGGACCAAAGCAAGACTGAAACCCAGTAGGACAAACTCCAATCCTGTAGATTCAGGCCTGATGTCAGAGGAGTTGGATGGACCAGTTTTGCTGGTTGCAATACATTTCTTTCTCTTACACTGTTTCCATTCCCTGCCTGCAGCTTTTCTTGGCAGATGTCTCTTGACATCTTGAGGTCTCCAAAGCAACCAGGCTTCTCTTTCATAGCATCACACAATGGTTTCTCAAGACCTTCATGAAGGGACTTACTAATATATATCTGGTCTCAGAGGCTCTTCCAAAGCACACAGGAAGATTCTACAACCCCTTTACTTGTGTACCCTTTATGACCCTGTCTTAGTGTTCAGTTGCTGTGGAGAGACCCTATGACCATGTCAATTCTCATGAAAGAAAGCATTTAATGAGGACTTTCTTACAGTTTCAGAGGTTTAGCCCATTATCATTGTGAAGGGGAGCATTGTGACATACAGGCAGACATGGTGCTGGAGAAGTTGAGAGTTCTACATGCAGATCTGGAGGCCTGGCTTGGGCCCACCCCCAGTGACATACTCCTCCAACAAGAACACACTTACTCCAACTAGGCCACCCTCCTTGTCCCTCCCAAGTAGTGTCACAGCCTGATAATTAAGGATGAAAACATATGATCTAATGGGAAGCATTCTTTTTCAAACTACCACAGACTCTAAAGCCAGAACACCATTGATAACACTGCCAAGTTTAACTGACTTCTTGGGGGTGGAGTCTGGCTCCCTTAAATCACATTTTCTTAAGATTTTCTTTGTTGTTACTCTTTAGGAACAGCATATCTTTCAGGCCTTTCCTTTCTACAAGTTGAAAGCTTAGCTGAGAGTCTTGACCTGAGGACACTCATTTTCAATCAGGCATGTCCTTATCTCTTTCAGCACAAGCCTTGGATCCAACCTTAAATATCCTCGTGGCCTGTTTTGCTTCAAACTGTACACTTTGTATTTATTTTTGTCCTGCTTCCTCTTTTCACTGTAAACCTGCATAAAAGTGATTACTAATAATCCTGAGATAGTCAATACTAGGCTATCTTGAAATTTCCTCCACCAAGGAAATTGTTCTAATACGTTTCAATGTAGCTTCAGGCAAATTGTTTGGAGAAATAAATTACCTAAGATAACATATTGAAGAGTAGGGACAGTGACCAAGTGGTAGGTGGTTCACTGGTGCTCTGTGACAAAACAAAAAACAAACAAACGAAGGCACAAGTGTTTTGAAAATCAGAGCTTATCTCAATGACACACCTCCTCCAATAAGACCACATCACCTAATCCTTCTTAGACAGTTCTACCAAGTGTGGACAAAACATTCAAACATATAAGCATATGGGGAACTATTTCCATTCAAACCACCACACCATGATTTCATACATGCTAGATTAGCACACTGTTGATTGAGAGAAAAGGTCAGAAATCAGCCAAAATATCATAAAAATGGTCTCTACACCAGTTACTAACATTGTTCCCCTCCAACACCTCTTGATCTGGGTTGCCATAGTCCATACATAGTCCATATTGCTCTCAGCACTACTGTCTTCCAAGCTTCTATTAGAATGGCCCAATAAGCTCTGCTTAGAGTATTCAACCATTTTCCTAGTCCAAAGTCCCAAACTCTTGCACATTCCGCCAAAACCAAACCACCACCACCACCACCACCACCACCAACAACAACAACAACAACAACATGGTCAGTTCTGTCCCATCAATACCCTTCTTCTGGTACCAGATTCTGTCTTAATTACTTTTATATTGCTATGAAGAGACACCATGACCAAGTGTTTAATTTGAGACTTAAGGCTTTAGAGAGTTAGAATTCATCATGGCAGAGCAAAGGCATGGTAGCAGAACAGTTGAGAGCTACATCTTGATCCATAAGTTGGAGGCAGACTGAAAGCTATCTGGGAATGGTACAAGTCTTGTAAACCTTTAAAGCCCACCCTAGTGACATGCTTCCTCCAATGAAGCCACACCTCTAATCCTTCCCAAACAGTTCCATCAACTAGAGACCAAACATTTAAACATATGAGTGTGGGGGGAATCATTTTCATTCAAATCACACAGGTTTCATAGATTCTAGGTAAGTATTTTGTTGACTGATCCACATCCTTAGCTTCATCCTACTTTGTTTGTTTGTTTGTTTGTTTTTGTCCCAGAGAACCTGGGAACCACTCACCACTGGATCACTGGCCCTACTCTTCCTGGAGGGTTTGTTTTCCTACTGGCAGATGGTAGCTTGGGAGACTGGTCTTGACAGAGGGGTATGGTATGGTGTGGAAGACTAGCTGAAGGCCTCTGTTAGGCTCTCACATTCCCAGGAACACATCTCCCTGGCTTGGGTTAACCTGAGAGGTCTTTCCTTTCTTGGGAGATATGAACTGTGGGATGTTTACTAATTGTCTGTGAGTGCTCTTTCATGACTATTCTGCCTGCAAGTCTGCCTTCATATATTAGTTTCGTTGTCTGTAGCTGTGGTTAAAATACCCTGACAAAAGCAACTTCAGAGAAAGAGGGTTTATTTTGTCCACAGTTCCAGGGCACAGTCTATCAGTGGAGATGTCAAGGTGACAGGAACTTGAAGTGGCCACTCACATCACATCCACAGTCAAGTGCATAAAGCAATGATGCTCAGCCTGCTTTTGCTCCTGAGAGAACCCCTTCCTTTTGAAATTTTCAACCTGCAATGGGTAGTCTTTCCCACCTCTATTAATGAAATAGAGGTAATTCTCTACAGACAAGCCCACAGGAAGTCTAATTTTTGTTGAAATTTCATCTATCTATCTATCTATCTATCTATCTTATTATTATCTATCTATCTATCTATCTATCTATCTATCTATCTATCTATCCATCCATCCATCCTGTAGCTCAATGTGTCCTGGAATTCCCTATGTACCTCAACTTGACTTTTAATTAATGGAAGTGTCCTGGCCCTGTCTCCCATGTACTGGAATTACAGACATGTACTATCATTTGTAGTTCATTTTAAGCCCCCAACCCCACCCCATTTTGGGACAAAACCTCATGAAGCCCATGCTAGCCTCAACCTCCTTAAGTAGCCAAGGATAACCTTGAACATCTGATCCTCTGGTGTTCAACTCCCTAGTGCCAGGATTACAGGCATGTACCCTCACACTTGGTTCATTGGATTCTGGATGGAACCCAGGGCTATAGTACATGCTGAGCAAGCACCCTACCTACTGAGCTAAATTCTAGCTCCTCATTGTGCTATCGAGAGTAGACAGTTTGACCAGTAAATCTTGAAACCAGATCCGTTGAAGAGTCTGCTCACTCACCTGGCGATTGCTTCTGAATTCCATACTAGGATTGCAATGATTTACCTTCTGAGGTAAGGGCCCAGAACCCACTGTACTTCTTACTTGCCTTCTTTAATTAATTCAGCCTGATTTAGGCTTAGCTATCTAAAAGTCATGTTTTTCCCAGACAGGGAATATCTGAATTATTCATTTCCTTCCCATAATAAACTGGGCGTATAGGCCCCTTGAGAAATCAGTGCTACACATCTTAACACTATTTACAAAAAATGTGTTGTTTTGTCAGCATCTCTCAGGGAGATTGGTAATAAGTTGGCTCACTAGAAATTTTAGGAGTAATAGAAGTTTTGGGAAAATTTGAGGTGATGTAAGTAACTAAAATATAAAGACCCAAATGGTTCAGATTCTTTTCATTGGTTGATTTTTTTTTTTCTAAAAAGAAAAGCAGGGCTCAGGATATACAGCTCAGTTGGTAGAGTGCTTGCCCAGAATGCAGCAGAAACCCTGGGTGTGGTAATGTATGCCTATAAGCTTAGAACTTGGAGGATGAAGGCAGGAAGAGTTCACGGTCATCTTCAGCTAGTGTGAGGTCGGCCTAGGTTACATGAGACCCTCCGGGGTCGAGGAGACAGAGAGAAACAGAAAGACAGAAAGAAAGGGAGGGGGAGGGAGGGAGAAAGAGAGAGACAGACAGACAAGGGGGGAGGGAAGAAAAGAAGCTGGATAGTCTGAGTGTTTTGTTAATTTTTCCTAATATTTGGTGTGCCATGTTTTGTCGGCGATGATCTAAATGCAATTTCAACTTGAAACTTTTCTGAAGCGAGGTCTTTCTTAGGAGTGGAAATTATTCACATACATTTTTTTTGTGAGACTACATATTGCAATGTCACATTAGTACCTAGAAAGTGCAGGTTGCTGTTTCCTCTCATCAAGACATGAGGGAGAGAGACTTCCACGTTCACATGGAGTGAGACCTGTGACACAGTGAGTTAAGAACAAAGGCCCTTTAGATTGCAGCGTGTGGCTGAGCTGACTATTACCAGGAAGTGTATCCTCCAGTGTTGAGCAACGCATATCCTTGACAGAGTGTTGGTTTGTGTGTGTATATCAACGAGGTCCAGACAAATGGTGACCTTTCTCTTCCCAATGGCCATGCCGTTGTGTGTACATAACAGGGTGGGCGTATGCTTAGGAGAATGTTGTTTCAGAATGCTAAATAGTTATACAGTAGTAACATACCATGATGTGGTTCTGTGTGATCCTTAGTCCCGTTGCTGAGATGACAAATGAATGCCCTTTCTAGTGGCTTAAAACCATACAATGCTTTTACTGTTCTGAAGGTCAGAAGTCCACAGTCGGTCTCGGTGGACCAAAATCAAAGCAGTGATAGCTCTGTGTTCCTTCCAGGGCCTTCAGGGAGAATATGTTTTCTGCTTTTTTTTTTTTTTTAATGCTTCCAGCTCCTAGAAGATTCTAGGGCAGGGTTCTTAACCTTCCTAATGCTGTGACCTTTTAATACAGTCCCCCATGTTGTGGTGACCCCCAACCATAAAATTATTTCGTTGCTACTTCACAACTGTATTTTGCTCCTGTTATCAGTCAGTGTAAACATCTATGTTTTCTGATGGTCTTAGGTGGCCCACAGGTTGAGAACCACTTTTCTAGTGGCTCCCACGAGCTTCCTTGATTTGTGGATTCTTGTCTGTTTTGAGTTCATAGCTACTTCTCTTTCTCCCCGCCCCCCCTTCTGTCTCTCACTTTCTTGTTTCAGGGTTTTTGAAATTCCAAGGTCAGCCTGGATTATCTGGTAAAGAGAAAAAGTCTCAAAACCCTTAGTGCTTACAAAGATCCTTTGGTTATGTGAGGCCACTTATGTATAGGCCCTAGAGACCTGGATATGGACACCCCCTGGGAGAGTTGCTGCTCTACAGTTTCCACACATTGCTAGCTTGAGGTACAGGTGCAATGCCATTTAACTAATGTCTGCTTCTGAGCACTTGGGATGCAAAGGCATGGAGCAGTTTCAGCCTTGAAGGGAGGGAAAGAAAGTCATGAAAGAATGTGTGGGCTTGGAGGATCTGGAGGTCATTCATGAGTGGTGACTCTAGCCTTAGGTTCCAATAGAAGGTGGCTACTGAGGAAGGCAGAGAGCAGTAAGTCCTGTGTATAAACCTCTCTTGTGTGCCCTCTCCTGTGGATTAGAAAGGCTCAGGTTAGTGTTGAATATATGTGTGTGGCTGTTCCCTTGTGTGTGCCTCAACTTGTGTGCACTTTCCTATGGAGGCCAGAGGTCAGCCTTGGATGTCATTGCTTAGGAGTTATGCACTTTGTTTTTATAGATAGGGTCTCTCACTGAGGCCCTGGGCTCATTGATTTGGCCAGCTCCACTTCCTGGGCACTGAGATTTCAAGAGGGAACTACCATGCTCAGCTTTGTGTATGAGTGCTAGGTCCACATGCTTTTTCACATAAATTTATGTAGAGGAACTCTCTTATATGCTGTGTGGAAGCATCATCTGTCAATAGAAAATGGATGGCTTGTTAGCAGAGGCAGGAAATAGGAGGTGGGAGTTCTGGCTGGAAGAGATGAACTCTGGGATAGAGTGAAAGACAGGAAGATTTGCCCCAGATTTTGAAGAAGAAAGACGCATGGGACTGAGAGAGGTAACCAGCCATGTGACACACATAGAATAGAGTAAACATGTAATGTAAGTTACGAGCTAGTTGGGGTATGAGCCAAAGCTTATGGCCTGGGCATTGATTCATACATACCAAAGTTTCAGAGTCGTTTTTCGGGAACTGGGGCACACGAGAAAAACCCATGGTTACAACTTCATATGCTGAGCCATTGTCTCCCCAGCTCAGCAGAGTGAGTCTTTGTTTTGTCTGCAGGCATAAACAACATATACTCATAACAGTCTAAGTTCACCACTAGAACCTAAATGCTAAGACATGGTTTTTGACTAGTTTTTTAAAAACATAATAATCATAGCCTCCTCCTTCCTCTCCTCCCGGTCCTCCATTCCTCCCTCTTCCCCATATGTCCCCTCCCCTCCCACTCAGAAAAGGGGAGCCTCCCCTCCCCCACCTATCAACCTACCCCAGCTCGTCAAGTAGGTTATATTAGGAATGAGTGCATCCTCTTCCACAGGGGGAAGCGACAGAAATATAGGCAACAGAGTCCACATCAGACATAGCCCCTGATCCCCTTCTTAGGGGACCCACGTGAAGACCAAGCTGCTCAATGGGTACCTATAGTCTATGCCTGGTCCTTAGTTGGTGCTTCAGTCTCCACAAGCCCCCCTGGATGGCTCTGTTGGTCTTGTGGAGCTCCTATCCCCTCCTGATCTTTCTATCCTTCCCCTAACTCTTCCACAAGGCTCCCCACACTCTGCCTAGTGTTCAGCTGTGAGTCTCAGCATCTGTTTCTGATCAACAGATTTTTGCTTATGGAATTTGTGATCCAAAATTGAATGCCACAGCCATCTTTTAAGATGTAGGCAGGGAAATAACAAGATAACATTTGCACCTTGGATAACTGGCCCTGAGTGGGGTTAGGGATATGAACAGTAGACAGAACATCCTAAGTAGCCCCCCACCCCACTAATGGGGAGCTAGGAAGATAAGGATGGGGTAGGCAATAGGAACAGAGCAATAGTGTTGGGCCTGAGGTGGGCAGGGTGGGGAGAACTGACAAGACCTCAATGACGTGATTGTTGAGCAGGTAGAGGACAGCTGACTAGAGTCCTGCATGGATGGAGGCCCTGTTAACAGATGTAGGGAATATAGCAGGGTTATCATGGGGTCGTACATCATAGATGTGAGTGTTCGTGTTATAGACTGGTAAGTCATTCAAATAGGAATGAGTGATAGATCATACAGTCACAGTGATGTGTGTATCCCTGAGGTGAATTCTATATTTTCATACCCTACATTAGCTTCCTGTACAGTGTGCAGGTTAGGGGCTTTTTTTGACAAAGGAGTTAACAGCTGATGAATTTGTGTTACCTTTCATATGTACAGGCCAGGCCTTGAAGAGATAGCTCAGTAGGTAAAGTGCTTGCCATGCAAGATGAGGACCTGGGTTATATCACCAGGGCTTGTGTAAAAAAGCCAAGCAGGGTGGTTTGCACCTGTAATGCCAGTGCTGGGGATGTGAAAACAGGAGGCTCCCCAGGATGTGCTGGGATGCCAGTCTAGCCTCCTTGATGAGTTCCAGGCAAATGAGTGGCTGTCTCAAAACCAAGCAAGCAACCCCGCAAAACCAAGGTGGATGGTGACTGGGGAATAATACCTGGATTTGACTTCTGGTTTCATACATGTAAGCATACACACGCACCTACACATGAGCACCCCCTACATGCATAGCACGTACAAATTTACAGTTAACTTTTCAGACCAAGTCCTATTTTTGTCTTTTCAAAAAAAAAAAAAATAGAGGCTAGAAAGATGGCTCCATGGTTAAAAGCACATACTGTTCTTGCAGAGGACCTGAGTTTGGTTTCTAGCACCCATATTGGGTGACTCACAACTCCCTTTAAGTCCAGTTTCAAGGGATCAGATGCCCCTTTTTTATTTTTTTACATTCAGGAGTACCTGCACTCACATACTCATAAAAGGTATTTCTCTCTCTCTCTCTCTCTCTCTCTCTCTCTCTCTCTCTCTCTCTCTCTCTCTCTCTCTCTGTATGTGTGTGTGTGTGTGTGTGTGTGTGCACATGTGCAATGGCCTATCCTATGTATGGAGGTCAGAAGACAACTTTCAGGGGTCAATTCTATACTTTCGCCCGAGACCTCAGGAATTGAATTTAGGCCATTAGATTTGGTGAAATTAGCCCCTCCAAATTCTGGTCCCCCCTGACTTATGGCTATCTAGTGAGGGGTGGTGAATGAGCTATAACTGACACATATAACAGTGATGATAATAATGGTTAGTAGTAAGAAGAGATGTTACAGATGGACTGTCCAACACAGCAGGCTACGTTCTGAGCAATCGCAAGCTCATGTCATCTTCACAGTAGTCCTATAGGAGTGTACTTTCTTGTTTCCCATTTCATGGCCGAGGCAACCAAAGTTCCAGAGAGGTACGTGGAGAAATGAGCCCCAAATCACCCAGCTAGAGAGGGCTGGAGCTAGGTCTAGGGTTTGGTTCAGGTGCTCTCAAGCCTGTGAGTTTGTCTCAGGTCTGTCAATGGTGGGGCTTGCCTTCTACTCAGCCTCATGAAGCTCAGCGCCTGTGTCTCCTGTCCTCTGCCACGCTGTCCCTCCAAGATGGTAGGAAGGGCTGTGGAGCCCATACTTTTGTGGTAGTGGTATTTCTTTCAAAAGCAGTGGTAGGAAGGAAAGGCCTCTGAAGAGGTTGTTGGGGGCAGTGTGAGGAAGGGGCATAGAGATTGAGCAATGTTGGGGTTGCTTAGTCATGGTGGGTATCTGGATGGCCAACCACAGATGGGATGTTCACCTTACTCAGGCAAGCCTCTATCTCACTATGTGAAGTGGTCCT
Source organism: Acomys russatus (assembly GCF_903995435.1). Lineage (NCBI taxonomy): Eukaryota > Metazoa > Chordata > Mammalia > Rodentia > Muridae > Acomys > Acomys russatus. The sequence goes on along the minus strand of NC_067142.1, from coordinate 27,193,361 downwards.
TTCGATTGCGCCTCCTGAGTGCTGGAATTGTAGGCATGTGTGACTCTGCCGAGTTTGTACCGTGTTGGGGCTGGAACCCAGGGCCTCAGGCATGCTTTACTACCTGAGCTGTATTTATGCCCAGGTCCATGTAAGTTTTAAACCAAGGAATCTGGTGTGGGTGCAGAGTCAGGCTAGTGAGAGGCATTGGATGTGGCTTGGTGAGTGTGGTTTCCTGAGCATCCTTACCTGGGTCCACATTACTTGGGTCTGCAGGGCTGGGGCCAGCCTCCTGGGGGCCTCTTATTGAACTGAATTGTCTGTGTGGATGGTGAATGGATGGCGAAGGTGAGAGGAGAGGCCTCTGGGTACCCTAGCTCTGCAGCAGTTGCCCAGCCTTGCCTTGTTTGTCTGAGTTAGCTTTTGTGGAGAACTGTGGTGCTGCTGAGGAAAAGAAAAAGGACAATGCAACCCTAGTCACCGGTCAGCGGCTGTGGCTGGGCAGTGCCACAGAGGCCATTCCTGTAGGGCAGGTGGTGTGGGGTACAGAGGGCCTGCCTTGCACAGGACAGGGACCTGGGAAGATACATTATCTAACCATCTAAGGATGGAACCTGAACTGAGCTTGCAAGAGTCATGATATCACAGACAGATATATTGTTCATTAAAGCTCTGAGGTAGTTAACACCACGTAATTGGTTCTTGATGGGAGGGTTTCCAGTTACAAATGGGAAGCCAGTGATCTCAGATCCCAGCGGGAGCTCTGTTGAAAGGCAAAGCCATTGGTTTTCTGCAAGGGGGCCTTCCCTGTGGACACGCCCCTTCCCCCTCTCAGCTCCTGCCTTGGCCTGCATACATGCTGCTCTTCCCCTGCCTAAGGCAGGATTCTAGTGGGTCTTCAGGTGAGTTACTGAATCTTGCAACTCAGCTCTCTTTTTTTTTCTCCCCCCACCCCCGCCCAAGGTATATTTTATTTTCATTTACGTATATGTGTGAACATATGCCACATGTATGGGGGCATTCGTGGAGGCCAGATGAGGGTGTCAGATCTGGAACTGGAGTGGCTGGTGAGCTCTCTTACTTGGGATCTGGGTCTTTTTTTTTTTTTTTTTTTTTTTGGTTTTCCAAGCCAGAGGTTTCTCTGTGTAGCCTTGGCTGTCCTGGCCTCACTTTGTAGACCAGGCTGGCCTTGAACTTACAGTGATCTGCCTGCCTCTGCCTCCTGAATGCTGGGATTAAAGGCCTGTGCCACCACCGCCCGGCTCTGGGTTCTGGGTCTTTCTGAATATCAGCAAGCGCTCTCAGCCTCTGACTCATCTTTCCAGCCCCATACTCTGCTTTTTGCTTTTAGTTAGTAATGAACATGCCTGACTGTGGGCTTGCAAAAGCTACTTTGGGTTGTGGCTGTGGAGTACGGGATGGCATGTGCCAGGAGATGGCAAGTGTCGGGGCGAGGATGCCCAAGAGGCCAGACCAGAATCTCTCTGAGCAACGCTGCCCTCACCCCAACCTTCCTTCTGGGTGCTCAGAAGGCTTATGTTTCCTGTTTCCAGATGGGCACCGTGTCTAGTGCATGCTTCAGATGCCACAAGAATGCTCTGTGGCCCTCAATGAGGTATTGCGAAAATCTCGGGGCCTTGAAGCAGACATTTAAACTCTTAGGCTTTCTTCCCTCAAGTGTCCTTTACTGTACTTGGAGGGAGAGTTGTGAAATTAAACAACTGAGATGAGACGGTGTGTTAAATTATTATATTGGGAAAAGGCTCCTTTATGCTAAGCATTGTGTAGGGATAATGGCTGGTATGTGTGTGTGTGTGTGTGTGTGTGTGTGTGTGTGTGTGTGTGTGTGTGTGTGTGCGCGTGTGTGTGTGCACATGTCTGAGTTGGTAAAGTGCTACTTAAACCTGAGGTTATGAGTTTCATTTCCAGGCTATGTAAAAATGGTAGGTGTGGGGAAGAGCTTCTGTAGCTCCAGTGCTGAGGGGAGCAGGAAGGAGAGACAGAGAGAGAAACAGACAGACATGGGAGAATCCCTGGGCCTTGCTGGTCAGCCATTCTAGTGAAGTCGGTGAACTCTCTAGGTTCAGTGAGACTGTCTCAGGAAATGAAGTGGGGAACATGAGGAAGACACCCACCTGAGGGTTACTATTGCTGTGGTGAAATGGCCGTGGCCAAAGCAACACTTCCACTTCCACATCACAAGAAGTCAGGACAGGAACACAAGCAGGGCAGGAACCTGGAGGCAGGAACTGATGCAGAGGCAATGGAGGAGTGTTGCTCACTGGCTTGCTCTCCATGGCTTGCTCAGCCTGCTTTCCTATAGAATCCAGCACCACCAGCCCAGGGATGGCATCACCCATGATGGCCTGGACCCTCCCCCATCAACCACTAGTCAGCATGTAAAGTGAACAAATTAAAAATAAATATTTTAGAAAAAGGAAAAAGAGAAAGAAAATACCTCACAGCTGGATCTCATGAAGGCCTCTTCTTCATTGAGGTTAGGGTCTTTCAGATAACTCTACCTTTTGTTAAGTTGATACAAAACTAGCTAGCACAACCGCCAACATCAACTTCTGGCTTCCGCATGCATGTGCACATGCATACCTATGCATGCAACACCTCTACACACACACACACACACACACACACACACACACACACACACACACACACACACACACTCAGATAAAGTAAAAGAACCTATAGATCGAGTCGCAGTGAAAATCACCACAAACACGTGGCTTAAAAACACCATAATTGCTATTATTTTTGTGTTTCTATGGGTGGGAAATTTAGAGGCACATTATTAGGATATTCTGGCATATGGTCCCTGATGAGGGTGCTGAGGCTGGCCTCACCTCAAAGGCTCTGGAGCATCCATGCATAGCATTTGACTAGGGATCCAGGAATGGACCACGTGGGCTCTTTGTCATTCACAGAGCCCTAGCATCTGCCTGTCTCCACCTCACCAGCACCAGGATCACAAGTATGGGCCACCAAAGCTGGCTTAGGTTGGTTGTTGGAGATAGGAACTTAGGAACTAAAGCTTAAGTAGCAAGAACCAGAACCTTGGTTCTTTTCTCCGATGTTTTTACTGACTGTATGGATGCCTAGAAAGACACAGAATCTTTCTACACAGAATAGGAAGGAGTGGCCAAGCTCAGAAGAATTCCCCTTTGGGGAAAACATCATAAGGAGGAGGTGTTTGCTTAAGGAGAGGACCTTTGGTCTCTAGAGTGCTGGCATAGTCTGAAAGTGATCAGAAGAGTTTTCCTTTCCTACGTGTCCCTAGTCTTCAGAAGTAAAGGAAGCAGCCCTGGCGGCTGCTGCTGTGGGAAGGAAGTGGCCATGGGTTGCTGGGCCTCTCGTTTGAATTGGTCCTCAGTGGTGGTCTCTTTCATGTAGCACATGCTAGAGGCTGAGAGCCAGTGTGTCCTTCCTGTGAGAGTTCTTATAGAGGCTGGATTGTTCAGCAGACCTGCATGAAGACTTGAACACATGCAAGCCAGGCCCACCTTGCTCCAAAGGAACGTGAGACATCCATGTAGCCAACCTTCTTTGCAGTTTTCCTTAGCTTCTCAGATGATCGGTTGTTTGCTTAAACTATCCTCAGTTAACAATACGCTTGTTGTGTGTTGTGTCTTGTAGAGGAGAAAGATAGCGAAGACTATGCTGCTCACACATGTTATTTTTAAGCCTAATGAACAAGGAACCCATCATTAGAGAAGACGTCCATCTTCACTCATGATGGACGGCTCTGTGAGCCTCAGCAACTCCAGCGTGGGGGTAGACTTGGAACTAGAATGCAGTTCAAGCTACTTGTCATTTACCCAAGCGAATAAGCAGAGACAGCCATGGACTTCTCTTTTTAAGAAAAATATTTTAATTTGGTGTGTGTGTGTGTGACACCATGTGAAAGGCACATTTACAGCACCTGACCTTGGTTTACCAACATCACTCTCTAGACTCAGCTAGAGCCCAGCACAACAGAGGCTCAGGCAGCCAAGGCAGAGTATCCCACCCTCAGTTTATTATCTCTGCATTTTTTTTTTTTTTTGAGTAGCAAGAAGTTCATGAAGGATTTTGAATTTGACGAATCTTTGGGATTCTATTGAGTTCTGTCCTAGGTGTTTGTCTTGCTTAACGAGCCCATGGCTTTGAGGACCATCCTGCATGTTATCAGAGTTGTTTAGGGAGGGTCACATCCTGGACCCTGGCATCCCTAACAAGCTAGGTTCAGCCATATTACCACCTCAATAAGTCAATAAAGAGTCAAGAGATAGCAAAAACTGAAGCCACAATGGGAAGAGAAAAACAACTGAGGTCCTACCACTCTCCCTCCCCACCCCAAATCCATCTGGGACTTGGCATGAGGTTTCGTTTTAAACAGAAGGCAAGAGGGGTGCATAGCTAAGCAGTTCCCACCAAAGTGTGGTCCCACTCATCACTGACCCATCATTGCCCGGGCTCCGGTTTCTCCTGCAAGATGGTTTGACAAATCGTCAGAACCGTGAAGTCTCTTGGGAGAGAAGCTCTTTCTCTGCCTGGCATCAGATTTCCATCTTTCCCTTTCTGGCAAGCAGGGATCCAGTTTTGGGGCCACCATTTTTTTAGCCTGGTAGCCAACATGGGCAAGAGCGTAGTATATCTATACTGGGTAGTTTTCTGTCAACTTGACACAAGCTTGAGGCATCAGAGAGGAGGGAGCCTCGATTGAGAAAATGTCTCTATAAGACCAGGCTATAGGCAGGCCTGTAGGACACCTTTTAAATTAGTCATTGATGGGGGAGGGGCTAGTTCACTGTGGGTGGTGCCATCCTTGAATTGATGGTCCTGGGTTCTTTAAGAAAGCAGGCTAAGCAAGATGTGATGAGCAAGCCAGTAAGCAGCACTCCTCCATGGCCTCTCCATCAGCTCCCGCCTCTAGGTTCCTGCCCTCTTTGAGTTCCTGTCCTGACTTCCTGTGATGATGAACAGTGGTGTGGAAGTGCAAGCCAAATAAACCCTTTTCCTTCCCAAGTTGCTTTGGTCACGGTGTTTCGTTGCAGCAATGGTAACCCTCACTAAGACAGTCTCTTTAGAATACCTTCCCTCCTGCCAGGAGGGTTGGAGACAGGCTTTGAAATACTAGGAGTCATTTCTAAGCATCAGTGGCCAGGCTGATCAGCTTGAAGCCATGCTCCGTTCTAAGGCTTCGCATGCAAGAGCGGGATTCTGACCTCTGTTGGGGCAGTCTCCTACCTCTGCGTGACTGTTTGAGTCTGCTCATCTGGGCTTCGTTCCCTGGGCCCTGAGGTGAAGCACAGCTACTTGAGGTAGAAGCTTAGTCACACCGAGACCTGTCAGTCCCGCAGACCTGATTCAGGGTTCCCAGAGGAGAGTCTGACTGGGCTGAGTCCAGCAAAGCCACCGCTGTGTCCTGTGGCACTGGAGGCATGCGTGGTGCTGGGGGAGTATTAATTCACAAAGCTTAGTTTACGCTCAGTTTCAGCGAAACCAAAGGGCTTGTGCCAGGCCCAGCCCAAAGGAGCTACTCTGTGATATGAAAACCTGCTGGAAACTTCTTTCTCTTTTCGTCTCTTGTGAAGCTTGTGATGTGGTGTGCGTGCGTTCATGTGTGTATGTGTGTACATGTAGAGACTAGAGGTTGATGTTGGGCATCCTTTATGGTGCTCCACCTTATTTTTGAGACAGGTTCTCTCACTGAACCTGGAGCTCACTGATGTGAGCCAGAGTCTGGCCAGTGAGCCGCAGGAGCCCTCTTGTTTCCTCCTTGCCCTGTGTTGATAAAACAAGCACACATCGTGACACCCATTCTACTGCTTATATAGACGCCAGAGGCTGAACTCAGGTCATCATAATTGCACGGCAGGCCCCTTGCCCAGTGAGCCATCTCCCGGGTCCCTGGACGTGACCATTATGGACAGTGCTGGTGGATATGGGGGCGGAGAGGAAAGCTGTTCCTCCCTCTGCTGCTCCCTTTCCTTCCTAGGAGAAAAACCGTAGAGGGGAGAATCATAATTACTCACTCCCTAAACCCCAGCATGAGTCACTGTTAACATTTCAGTCCTGTTCACAGGGAGCCTGCTTTCCCCTCCTGTGTACATACTTCAGTATGGTGTGACTAACTGACGTAAAGACAGGGCATGGCAGATAGGCTAGGGTTCCTTTTGACAGCAGCTCACTTTAGCCTTGGCTCTGCCAGGTTGAGCCAGCCTCTTTTCTCCATTTGGGATATACCCTTCCTGCTCTTTTATAACATCCTCTCCCTTAAACCCCATGTGTGTTCATGTGCGTGTGTGCGTGTGTGCGCGCGTGCGTGCATGTGCATGTGTGTGTGCCTGTGTGTGCCTGTGTGTGCGTGTGTGTGGTGTGTGTGTGCGTGCGCATGCGTGTGCAGGTATGGGTGGGGGCTAGAGGTCAATCTTGTATATTGTTCCTCAGGCTTGATCTTCTTTGAGGCACGGTCTCTCACTGGCCCGGAGCTCACCAATTAAGACTTGGCTGCCCACTGATCCCCAGGGATCCTTCTGCCTCTACCTCTCCAGCAGAGATTAAATGTAGTGTGTGCCAACTCACCTGGGGGCTTCTGGCCTCATGTCATACCTTTTGAATATACTCCCACATCTCCCTGTCCCAGCACAAGCACACATATTTAAATTTTTTTCTTCTAAAGCTGAGATTCTCCATTGGACACACACATGTGTATATAAATATGCACATATATATTAATATGCATATATGTTCATATATACATATATATTCATATATACATATACATACACGTGTGTGTGTGTGTGTGTGTGTGTGTGTGTGTGTATGTGAAGGCCCCAGGTTCACCTTGGGTGCCTTTCCTTTACTGTATTTCACTTTTATTTTTTGAGGCAGGGTCTCTCACTGAACCTGAAACTTACAGATTTCACTAGTTTGGCTGGCCAGTGAATTTTAGGAATCTCCCCTATCCAACCAAGGTTGGGATTGCCTGCCCACACCACTATAACACCCGACTTTTTGTGCATAAGTTCTGCGAATCTGTACTCAGGTCTTTGGGGTTTCCTAGTAAACATCTTACTAACTGAGCCATCTCCATAGCCCTAATTCTGTGAAGTGTAACAAGTATTTACGTTTGCATAATAACTGAGATATCAATAGGTGGGCCATTTGATTCTTAGCCTCTTTGAATCTACACCCTGGCCACCACCCACCTCTTCTTTGTTGCTGTGGTTTGCCTTTCTGAGGACATCACACAGTGGAGTTGAACAGTCATGTGCCGGGTTAGGAGTCTAGCTTCATCCATGCAGCTTAATGCCTTGAGCTTCATTTAGATTGTAATGGGTATCAATATTTTATTCCTGCTCATTGTCATGTAGTATTCTATTACATGGACATACCATAGTTTCTTTATCCATTCTCCCTGACAAAGAAAGTTAGGGTTGTCCTTTTCCAAGCAGCCGCCGAGATGGCTGAAGTGGAGCAGAAGAAGAAGTGGACCTTCTGCAAGTTCACCTACTGAGGCAAAGACCTGGACCAGCTGCTGGACATGTCCTATGAGCAGCTGTACAGCACCCGCCAGAGGCGGCGCCTGAACTGTGGCCTGTGGCGTAAGCAACACTTCTCAAGTGCCTGAGGAAGGCCAAGAAGGAGGCTCCACCCATGGAGAAGCCGGAGGTGGTGAAGACCCACCTGAGGGACATGATCATCCTGCCCAAGATGGTGGGCAGCATGGTGGGCGTGTACAACGGCAAGACTGTCAGCCAGGTGGAGATCAAACCAGAGACGATCGGCCACTACCTGGGCAAGTTCTCCATCACCTACAAGCCGGTGAAGCTCGGCTGGCCGGTTTTGGCAGTTTTAACCAGAGATGCAAACCATTGCATATTGCATACAGATATTTATAGTAACAAACTTTCTCTCAGCTGGAGTAGAAGCTGGCAAGCTTTTTATACAATATTTTATGTATTGTATAATAAATATGTCTGGCATTAGTGGCAGCTGTTTACCTCTGCCATTGTAATTTGAAAGGAGTTGAACACAGTCTTGAAAGTGAATGGGACGGGAGAGATGTAGTTGTGGACTTGGCCTTAGGACACAGGTTGCTAAGACCTTTGGAAGGGAAAATACTTTGGAACAGAGTCTCTGGGTTTTATGGCAGAACAGATTGTGAAGAAATTGTCAAAGTGTTTTCCAGAGGGGTTGCACTGTTGTGTATTCCTGCCAGCAGAGCATGAGGGAGTTCTAATTGTTCTACATTCTTTAAGAAAGTCGCATTTTACCTTACATGTATGTGTGTGAGTTTGTGCACATGTGTATAGGTACCTGCAGAGGCCAGAAGAGGTCATTGGATCCTCCCCTCCCACCCCTGGAAATTGGGATTATAAGCAGTTGTATGCTGTCCACCATGGGTGCTGGAAACCTAACTCTGGTCCTCTGCAAGAACAGCAAGCCTTGAACCATTTCTCCAGCCTCTTGCTCCTCATCCTTTATAGCACTTCCTAGGAGTACTGGTTTTTTCACTTAACTCATATAGTTGGTACAGGGTGTTATCTCATCATGATTTTTTTTCATCTTATTTGTTTTGTTTTTGAGACAGAGTCTCTCAAAGCCCAGGCTGGCCTCAAACTCACTATGTAATCAAAGACCTTGAACGTCTCATCCTCCTGCCTCTACCTCCAGAGTGCTGGGATTGCAGGCGTGCACCTCCACATCCAGTTCATGCAATGCTGGGATGGAACACGGGGCTTTGTGCATTCCAGGCAGGCACTCTACCTACTAAGAGCCAGCCAGCCCCTCATCACTCTTTTGTTCACATTTCCTTAGTGGAAATGATTTAGAACATATTTTCTTGGGCTCATTTGCCATCTGTGTATCATCCTTAGCAAAGTGGCTTTTCAAATCTTTTACCCATTTGAAGAAATGGATTGTTTACTTACAATGTCAACAGTTTATAAAATATACTCTGAATACAACTTCTTTGTCAAATATGTGATTTTAAAAACCCCTTACTTCCTAGTTAGCCGTTTGGATTATTTTCTTTGTAGTATCATTTGAAAAAATAAAGTCAGCTTTCTAGTTCTTTTTCTTCTATGGAGTATGACTTCAGTATTACATCTGTAGATCTCTTTGCCTAGCTGTGTTTCTCCTGTCTTTTGCTTAGGATTTGTATTTAGTTAGGGTTTCTATTGTGGTGAAGAGACACCATGACCATGGTAACTCTTATAAAGAAAAACAGTTAATTGGGGCTGGCTCACAGGTTTAGAGGTTTAATCCATTGTCATCACGGCGGGAAGCATGGCGGCATGCAGGCAGACATGGTGCTGGAGAAGGAGCCAAGAGTTCTACATCTGGATCCCCAGGCAGCAGGAAAAGAATTATAAGCCACTGTGCCTGGGCTTGAGCATCTGAGACCTCAAAGCCCACTCCCACAGTGACACACTTCCTCCAACAAGGCTTTACCTACTTCAGCAAGGCCACACTTCCTAATAGCGCCTCTCCCTGTGGGCCAAGCGTTCAAACCACGAGTCAATGGGAGCCATAACTATCCAAACCACCACAGATGTTAATAGTCTCAAGTGTTACATTATATCCACAGTTTATTCTGTGTTAGCCATTGTGTGATGCATGAGCCCAAATACTGGCTGTATGCATGCATGCGCCCTGGTTAGTTTTTGTCATCTGTTTGGTACCATGTAGAGTCACTGGGGAAGAGGCAACCTCAGCTGATAAATTGTCCAGATCAGACTGGCCTGTGGCCATGCTGTAGGGTATTTGTCTTGATCAGTGACTGAGGATCCAGCTCACTGTGGACAGTGACTTCTCCGGACACTCGGACCTGGGCAGCATAAGACAGTTAATTGAGCATGAGCCAGCAAGCTAGGTTCCTCCATGGTTTCTGCCCTAACTTCTCTCAATCATGGTCTGTGACTTAAAGCACAGCTCAGATAAGCCATTTCCTCTGAAAAGTTGCTTTTGGTTTGGTGAGAGTGTTTATGTTGCAGCAACCGAAAACGAAAGTAGGACAGGAGGTCTGTGTATATATAACTGTGGGTACACATGTGCCACAGCGCACGTGTTGAGGTCAGAGCACCACCTCTGCTGCCAGTTCTCATCTTCTACTGTACTCAGGACAGGGTCCCTTGTTCTTTGCTGCTGTGTGCTGTAGACTAGCCGGCCCATGGACTTCTGGGGGTTCTCTTCTGCCCACTTCCTTTCTCCTTGTTGGAACACTGAGATCAGAGATACAGAGTGCTGTGCCAGCTTTACATGAGTCTTGGGGATTCGAACTCAGGTCCTCATGCTTGCACTGCAAGCACTTTACACACCGAGCCATCTCTTCAGCTCGAGTATTTTGTTTTGTTTTGTTTTTGGTATATGTGCATCCAATTGTTTAAATGTCATTTGTGCAAGAGGACACCTTTTCTTTTTTTCAATTGCTTTTGTGCCTTCATAAGTAGTTGTGGCTGTGGCTGTGTGGGTCCATTGATAAACTTGTCTATCCCTTTACCAATCCCACACTGTGCTAATTACTGCACATTCACAGTAAACCTTCATAGCAGAAAGTGTATTGCTTTTATGTTATTTTTCTTCTGCAAATTTGTTTTAGCTTTTCTAGATCCTTCCATCTGGTTTTTAACATTTATTTATTTATTTGTGTGTGTGTGTGTGTGTGTGTGTGTGTGTGTGTGTGTGTGTGTGTGTGAGCATCAACAAGCTGCAGTGCCTATGTGGAGGGCAGAAGATAACTTGTAGGGCTCAGTTCTTTCTTTTCACAACTTGTGTCCTGAGGATTGAACTTGGATCATCAGGATTAGGTGGCAAGTGCCCGTACCCGCTGAGACATCTACCCAGAAATCATCTGGGTTTTAGATTCAGTTTGTCTGTATCTAGAAGTTTTCTATTGGAATTTGAACAGAGTTAAAGCTATAGACGTATTTGGGGAGACTTGCAACTTTAGTTTGACTAGACTTTCAATCCTTAGCCAGAGTCTCTCCTTCCCTCTACCCCCATTGGCTCACAGACATTTTGAAGTCTCCAACACACTCACACCTAGCTTTGGCATCACGACGACAGAAGCCAGTTGTGTGGACAAAATGCCCCGCTGTCCCTTCCCTTTAATGCTGTGGGCTTACGTCTTCCTCCCAGCTCTTTTCTGCCTTGACTGCCCCTCTGTCGGCTTCCCTCTGAATGCTACTGCATTCTTTGCCTGCCCTATCTAGCCACTTGTCTCATCCTGGCTCCTTCAATCATCTGTGAGGTGAAGGTGGACACTTTTCCTTCTCTGACTTCTGTCCTATTCTACCCTGCAGCCATCACCTGATTGTGTGGAAGGTAAATCTCTCTTTCCACTCCTGAACCTTCTCCTGGGTGGCTTTCAGACATCTTTTATTTTTCCAATGAGGCTTTCATTAAGGATACACATGCAGCAGGCACACAGAGGAAAAAGACGTGTGTGTGTGTGTGTGTGTGTGTGTGTGTGTGTGTGTGTGTGTGTGTGTTGGGGGAGGGGAGAGGGTTGGGAAGCTGAAACCCAGGCTCTCCTTGAGGGTTGGGGCTGCCAGAGTCTTTTGAAGGGTGTTCCTCTCCTAGTTTGGGGTTGGTTAGTTTGAAGAAAGATAAGCTTGGCTGATTGGCCCGCAAGGTTGTTGAGCCAGCCATAAGCATGGGGGCCTGCTGGCGGGAGACAAGGCCTACAAGGCCTTTGTTTTAAGCTGGGAGGTTTTAGTCTTCAGTCGGGAGTGTGAGGAAGAAGCCAGCCATTTTGGAAGTTGGCCATGGAATGTGTCTGACTGCGAGCCCATCCTTCTCCTTCCGAGGTCACCAGCTCCGCTGAGGGCACTCACGGCTCTACCTTCTTCAGCTCATGAAGGAGTGCTGAGGGAAGGGCAGCATTCAGAGTGTCTTAGAGGAAGCTTCATCTGAGGGACCACAATAAAACTCCATCGGTGGCAAAGATCCAGAGCAAAACACAACCGTTTGGTGCTAGTGTGTATCCTTGAAGTGAGCTTGTAAGCCAGATAGCATCTGGAACATGCAAAAAGGGAGACTGTGACGTGCAAAAGGGAGACAGTTATTACTACTGTCATTTCTATTGGGAACATAGCTTAAAAAAAAAAAAAACGAGTTCTTTCGTATGTCCAACACCTTAGGACACAGTCTGAACATCATCTTTAACTGAAGCTGCCTTCTGCCCTGGGGGACAGCTTTCTTGGAGGCCTTTTCTTGTGATGCACCAAGCTTATGCATGGGTATGAGCTTTAGCCTTTCCTCTGCCTTTTTTTTAGCTTTAAATTTCTCATATGTTTGAAATTATTTGGCAGTTTCATACATTGAGTATAATGTGTTTTGATCACACACAGCGCTACTTCCTCTTCCTCCTCCTCTGAGATGCCCTTCCACAGCCCTCTCCCAACCCATGTTGTAATTTCACAGAAAGAAAATCCATTCTTACAGTAGAGCTTTGAAAATTCAGCCACGCACCTGTTTCAAGTCAAAACGTTTCCCCTCTTGAAGGAGAGATGTTTTTACAACTTCTCATTGGCATATGGTGTCAGCCAGTGCCACCACTTTCACATTTTGGAGGCATAATTAGGCACGATCAGTATCCCAACACTGCATCAGTGTGATTCCCAAGATGGCTCCCAGGTGACTCATGGGTGGGCAGCATACACAGCATGGATACTCTACACAACGGGGTGATTCACGGTCCTAGCAGGATGGATAACAACATGGGTCTGAGCCATTAATATACTCAACAGTGAGGAGTGAGACTGCGTCAGGCCACGCTGAACAGCACTTTAAAGCGTGGGCAATACTTACTGTTGAGATTTTCCATTTAATATCAGTGAAATGTGGTTGATCAGAGCATTGAAGTGACCGACAGAACAACCTCTGTTAGCGCCCTGCGTTCTGCAGCTGGACCTGTGTTGGGCTTCTGGCACTATCTCCTCCCATGTGGGATTATTGCCTTCTCCCTCCTATCCTCCCTGCTGAAGATTTACGCGACATGCCGACAGACTGGGGCCACTCATCTCTATATGTCTTCTGCGTCACTGAAGGGATTCCTTAGGCTTGCAGCATTGGTCATGGCTTGCTCTGGTCTCTTTAAGGACGGCAAGGGTTGTCATGCCAAAGAGCTCAGACCTTGTGTCTGAGAAACTGCAAGTGGTAATGCAAACAATAAATGGTGGGAAACAGTTTAAGAAGGTTGGATGGGGCCCTAGAGAGATGGCTCAGAGGTTAAGAACACCAAGTACTCTTCCAGGGATTCTGAGTTCAATTCCCAGCAACCACATGGTGGCTCACAACCATCTACAGTGTGGTCTAATGCCCTCTTCTGGCCTGCAGGCATACATGCAGGCAGAACACTATATACATAATAAATAAATCTTAAAAAAAAAAAAAGAAAAAAGAAAAAGAAAGATGAATGGATAGAGGCATTTTAAAGGAGACACTTGAGGGTATTCTAGTTTCACTTCTGTTTCCATGACAAATACCCTGACAATTGGATTATTGGATTATGGATTATTGGTTTATGATCCCAGTTCATCTCTAAAGGGAGTTAGGGCAGGAACTTGAAGGCTGGTCTGCTTGTTAGTCCACACAGCCTTACCCTCGACCAAAGAACTCATTTCACAGCCAAAGAAGTGTGACAGGAGCCATGTGGTGTGCTACGAACGGGCTTGAGTTCAGCCATCTTCCCAGCCCAACTTACTCTTTTTCTGAGATGTTCCCGAGATTTCATTTGTTGTTCATTTCATTAATGGGGAATAATGCATATGTTTATGAAGTCTTCAAATGTATATGGCTTAATATCATGTTCATCTTGCTGGATACGTAATCTTACTTAGTATTAGGGAATTTAAAAGAACTTGCAGAGAGAGTGGCCAGAAGAAATAGGGGCTGGGACATGAGTCCACAGTACCATCTACTCTTGATTTTTAGCTTTGCTCTTTTGCAAAGGAGCTTTAGAAAACTGTCCACAATGAACAGAAATGTAATTTATAGAGAATTGCCGCCCGGGAATGGACTCAGAATCGCATTCTAAGATCTTCTCGGGAAGTTGGCATCCTTTAAGTGATTGGCAGAAATATAAAAATTCCTAAAATATATCAGAAGAGTAAAAAAAAAAGTGTTTACTGATGAAAAGCCCGGGATGGCCTGACATTCCTACTGCTCTATGGTGCAGTTTATTGGCCACAAGTGAGCTACACTCTTCAGTTCCCTGACAGTCACTCAAGTCAGTCTTCCCTTTCATTTGTTTCCCTTGCCATTCTGCTCCTTTTCCCCTCTTCCTGCACTCTCTGAGAAGTGTTGTCGTATGCCAGGCTGGCTTTGAACCTGCAATGCCAGCTGAGGATCCTTCCACTGTCACCTCCTTACTCCTGGGATTACAACTACCCACCACCACGCCCAGTGTCCACTACTAGGAATTGAACCCAGGGCCTTCTGTCTTTGAGGTAAGCACTCTAGCAAGTGAGCCACATCTCGAGCCTTGCAATGTTCTCTTCTGTGGTCTAGAAGTGAAGAAATGCCCCTGAGCTGTTTGTGACAGAGCACCTAACTAGGTCAACTTGGTCAAATGGGATTTTACTCTCCTGTGACTGTACGGGACATCAGTCTGTGATCCTGTCAGCGACCAGGCTCTCTCTGGCCTCTTCATCTCAGGAGTATATAGATTTCACTCTCATACTTGGGAGATCATTGTTTCAGCATCTTCAAAAAGGGAGATGGTTGAACTAAAAAGTCAGAGTGCAGTCAGGTGGTGTGTGTGTGTGTGTATGTGTGTGTGTGCGCGTGCACACGCCTATCTCTCTGTGTATCTTTTTCTCTCTGTGTCTGTCTGTCTGTCTGTCTGTCTGTCTATCTATCTGTCTCTTACTCTGTGTATCTCTCTGTGTCTCTGTCTCTGTCTCTGTCTCTGTCTCTCTCTCTCTCTCTCTCTCTCTCTCTCTCTGTGTGTGTGTGTGTAGGCTACTGTGTGGGTCATCTACCTCTCACTGAACCTCATACTAACTAATTTGGCTATGCTGGCTGGCCAGTGAGTCCCATGAAGCCTCTTGTCCATCTCAGCATCAGGATTACTAGTGCACGGTGTGATGCCCAGCATTTCATTTGGGCTCCAGGGTTGGAGTTTAGGTCTTTGTGTTTTTGCAGCAAGGCCCTTTTTTTTTTTTTTTTTTTGGTCTGAGCCATGTCTTCAGCCTGTGCCCATACTTTACCACTGTTTATTCACTAACCAGGACGTTATAAAGCTACACTCTTCGATTCTTTGCTGTTGTCTGTGATCCATCCCTTGCTCACCCTAGTGCATGCTCTGGCAGACATCTTTAGGGCTTTCTTCTTTCTTTCTATGACAAGGTGGTTCACAAAGCCTAGGAGAGGGGCCGGCACTGCCTGAATGCACCGACCAAGTCTCAGCTTTCATTGTACTGGCTTGCTGATTTTCTTTTGTAAGCCCGTGTTCCTTTCTCTCGAGTGTTTGACACTTAGCTGAGTGGCTGTCAAAATGTTTTCTTGCCATCATTAGTCCAGTGTGTCGTAGCCAGGGCTGCCTGTGCTTGCTGTGGTAGGGTTTTGTTTGATCTGCCGAATCACTGATTAACAGTTGAACCTCCCCCTCTCCCCACCAGAACATAGAGAACTAAATCAGTTTCAAAGAACCTTCTAGACATTTCTCGGTGCTGAAGAGGACAAGCACCTGCTTCCCAGGCTGGAGGTGGTGTGACTTCTGATAGAGTGTTGCCATGGCAACAGGAGGGAGGCTAACTCAGCCTAGCACAGGACCTGGCTTGTCAGGCCCCAGTGCAGCAGCCCTTTGGAAATATCTTATTTCTTACGGTGCTTGTGGGAGAAGCTCCTAGAGCACCGGGGGCACCCACAGAGACCCTGTGCCAGGGTCTGTGCTATTTGCACATCTTTCTTTTCCATGCTAGTTTCAGAGGCTCTCCTCATCTTTCTGCTTCCCTGTCCTCTGCTCACAGTGTTGTGGAAATGAGGGGCTTACTAGTGTACACTCAGATACCTGAAGACATCACTGATTCAGCAATGCTGTAAATAATGGGATCCTGGTTTAGAATTGCCTCCCTTTTCATTTTGGAAATGAGCTATGACTTTGACATGGTCTGGTCACATGGAGACAGTGTCAGAACAAGCTGCATCTATCCCTTAGGTGCCTACAGCACCCTAGCAATGTACCATGGTTGTATCCTTTGATCTGAATGGTTATCATCAAAGGCTCATAGTTATTTCCATCTATAAATGAGAAAATGAGGACCAGAGAGGATACATAGCTCACCTAAGATCATGCAGTGTTGTGGTTTGGATGTGAACTGTCCCCCATGGGCTTGTGTGTTTGTGTCAGGGTCCCTGCAAGTGTCACAGATGAGAGGGAAACAACCCACATGAGGTGAAGACTGAAACTTGGGTCAGCACCACTTTTAGCAAGTGCTGGGTCAAAATTTTCCAGAGTCTGATCTCAGGGTTTTATTTGCTTGCATGTTTCAACACAGCTAAACTTTGGCGGGAAAAGTCTCCACCTGACAGGTATCACCACAAAGCTTCAGGGATGGCTACATTGAAACTCTCTTGCAAAGTAGCAAAGCACCTGTGACCTCTCCAATGAGTTCTACTGACCAATTAGCAGAGCTCAGGGGAAAGGCCTCAGGAGGATTTATACTAAGCATAAGGATGGATTGTGTTAATGGGGGATGCAGAGTACACGGGACCTCTTTCATAAGGAAAGGCTCTATTCACTGAGATACAAAGCCAAGGACAAGAACTTAGAACAACGCCAAAGATTTGGGGGCATTCAGGTGGAGGTTGGCTCCGTAGAGCAGCAAAGAGGTCACCAGGTTGTTAGACAACATCCTCTCAGCCTTCAGGGTGAAAAGGCATCATTTCCTTCCCTTGAAGAAAACAGGCCCACATGTTTAACAAGTTTGGTTTCTTCAGTGCTTTCTCCAAGCTGTGCCTCCTACATGTTTGGACATTTGTTCCCAGCTGGTGGTGCTGTTTGGAAATGTTGTGGAATCTTTAGGACTGGGAGCCTTTGCTGAAGGAAGTGGGTCACCATCACTGGGACAGGCTTGGAGATTTGATAGCCTTGCCTCCTCTCTGCTTCCTGAGTACAAACACATGTGATTGGACAGTCTGCTATTATCTCTAATGGTGAGGCGAGGGGTACCATGGTGGGGGCCATAACAAGGTGCACTCCGCTGAGGAATTATGCCATGCAACAGATCTAGTATAAAGGAGGTTTTTTGGCACAGGGAGGAAGAGGGGGCCCTGGAGAAGGGGTAGAGATAGTGAGTGAGCCATGAGGGCAGAGAGAAAAGGGGCAGGGAGGGGGGAAAAGAGGGTGCTTAGGACAGAGAGAGGGGAGCAGCAGGGAGGGGGTAGAGAGAGAGGGGGGAAAGGGAGGGACAGAGGGAAGGGGAGGGAGAGAGAGGGGGAGGGGGAAAGGGAGGGAGGGAAGGGTAGTGTGACAGGGATAGGGAGAGGGAGGGAGAGGGAGGGGGAGGAGGGGAGAGGAGAAAGAAGGAGAGGAGGAAAGGGAGAGGAGAGGAGGAGAGAGAGGAGAGAGAGAGAGAGGAGAGAGGAGAGAGGAGAGAGAGAGGAGGAGAGAGAGAGAGAGAGAGCTAGAGTAGCAGGGGTCCTTTCATCTGGTGGACACCTAGCACACCTGGTGTAGCAGTTGATGATGTAAGACATTGCTAGGGCCCTGAGGGCAAGCCAGCAGAATTGCCTGTAAGATAACACAGTCTCCTCACACTCCTGCTGCCACGCTTTCCCCACCATGGTGGACTGTACTCCCCCAAACTGTGAACCAAAATAACCCTTCTTCCCCTAAGCCGTCAAGGATTTGATAACGGTGATGAGAGTCATCAATACAGGCCACACCTAAGGCTCGGGTGCTCCTCAGTCGAGAGCATTCCTGACGGGAGATCTCAGTAAAGCCTGGCGTTGATTCTCTGCGTAGAGGAGTAGTAGGTGTGCGTGCCCGTGGCTGTTCCCACTCCTTGCACAGCTATTTTGCAGCCCTTGGCCCACACCAGTTGGCATGCCCATCACATCCATTCTTCACCTCAGAGCTCAACTTGGATTTGGAATCACGGACTCCAAGCTGGAATTCTTTTTACTAAGGAGGCTGTGCTCCCAGTTGATATCTGTGCATTACAAATCATGGGAAACATAGTGGGAGGAAAAGAGAATCAAATTTGCCAAAACCTTTCAGGAGGGTCTTTATTTAAATAGGGGCCAACATCCCCCAAAAGTAGCCCCACGATCCCCAGATATTAACTTCCTCAACTGCAGTCTGAACAGCCTGATTGCCTCCAGGGCTTCAGCTTTGCAAAGTTAATTAAACACTGGAAGCAAACGTTCAGCTTTCCCTTAGAAGCGACCCTAGAGCTCAGTCCTTGTAACAGTGTCCGGCCTGTTCAAGAATAAACAAGTTTACTGGGTAAGTGTATATCCTTACCAAGGATGCTGCTTCGCTGGGCAGTGTGGGGCCCAAGGAAGTGTTGCCACCTGACCCCATTCCCACTTGTAGATTGCAAGATGCCATAACAGGTCAGTGGCCCTTTGAAGTTAACAGAATGTGCATTCTATATGTCTAGATTATTTGGGAGTGGGGTTGGAAGGGAAAAGGGGCTGAGCAATGGAGCGAGTCAACATGAAATGTTTTACAATTTTAATTGGAGGCTAAAGGTTGCTTTTATAGCGCAACTATGCTTTATTGTACATCACTTTTATCCTCATACACATGAACACATGTGTTTTATATATGTGTGTATATATGTATATATGTATGTATGTATGTATATATGTATAATATGTATATATGCACACACACACGTCACACCTAATTTTATTATGTATATTTATAATACATGGCTATTATAAATGACACTATTATACACTACAGCTGTAAGTTAGATAATTTTGTACTATGTAACATATAAATATAAAATTTAACTACATAATAAATATATACAAATTGTCTTGTTTTGTTTTGACTTTCCAGAAATTAGGGAACCCAATATAAGGTCATGAGAAGAGCACTCTTTACTCATTTTCTTGTGTGTGTGTGTGTGTGTGTGTGTGTGTGTGTGTGTAAAATTAAAAACCTTTCTTTCTGGCTTTTTGTTGTTGTCAATTAAAAAAAACCAGTATGGCAAAGCAGGGAACGTAGATATCTTCAATAATGTAATATTGAACTTTACTGCATTAGGTACACTGGTTTATCTCATATTTAGGCAGCAAAGCTGAGTAGTTGCAAGCAGGGCCATGGAGTAGACTGCCTAGGCTCTTATCTAAGCTCTGCTTTTGCTAGCTTAGAGCTGATTTGTGCACCCCCACTTTTGTTAGTCGGCAAAACAAAGGTTAATGAGGAGCTGGCTCAGTCAGCAAAGTGCTTGCCTAGCAAGGATGAGGGTCTGAACTTGAGCCCCAGGACCCGCGTGGAGAGTTGGTTTTATTGGCTTGCGCTTGTAATAGCAGCAGCGGTGAGGTGGGAGACAGAGACAGAAGACAAAAACAAGGCCATTGTTCATACTGGGCATGTAACCCATGCAGGCTGTTATTACTGCCAATATTTGGCCCCGTGTAATTAGTACGACAAAGAAGTCTAGCACAAACAGATTTGGCAGCAGATAATGCTGCTTCTTGACTACAACCTAGTAAAGGCTGGTTCCTTCCAGAGAGAGCTCCCTGAGGCTGTGGCCTGGGTCAGCCAGGGCATTTCACAGAGGAAACAGTGTCACTCTCCTGGCAAGTGGGCATGTGGAGGTCGGCTGAGGAGCTCATGCCTCGTGTGTACTTGATTGTCCAGCCCTGCGTGCTGTAACTCAGGATGTGCAGCAAGATGCCTGCAATTAGGTTCCTCCTCTTTGTGGTTTTTTTTTTTTTTTCAGTGAAACTCTACTTCACCAAAGCTCTTACTTGTCATTCTTTTAAGGGGGGTGCTGGGGGGCTATAGAGAGGAGCTGAATGACACAATCTGTGTATCATGTTTTGTTATGTGTGGTACATTTGGTATGTGTATGCATGAATATGTGTGTGGAGGCCATGATGTCTCCCTCAGTTGCTCTTGGAGCTTACTGAATGGCTAGAGAGCCCCAGAGATTCTCCTATTCTGGCCTTAGGATTGGAATATCAGGCACATCTACCATACTTGACTTTTATGTGGGTGCTGGGGATTCAAACTCACGTCCTCAGGCTTGTACAGAGAGCACATTACTGAGTGAGCATTCTCTCCAGCCCCTATGCTTATATTCTTGAATCCACGAGGTGTAAATAATTGGCCATGTTTCTGAATTGTGCATGTTGTCTGTTTAAACAAACTGATCTTACGTCATCTACTTTGCAAGCATCTAAACTGGTAGATGGAATTGGCCCTAATTGACCAATGTCAGCAGTTGAGATTGCTCTATGAGCCTCAGTTCTCACATCCTGGGCTCTCAGGACAGCAGAGTCACTTTTTGAGCCACACATATCTTTGTTTTTAACCCCCACTATGTGGTGAGAGGACATGGTGACAAGCGGCCTATAAATAGCTAGTCTCTGCTTTTATTTTTAGTGGCAAGGATATTTTTTAAAAGTGGTGCTTTTATTGTTTAGCAAGTTACGGGCTGTAAATACCACCTAATAAAAGACAAAGTCTCGTTCATTGCAAACTCATAGCAAGTTAAATTCTGCATATGATGGACTAAAGCAAGCCTCTCAATGAAACAGCCATCAGTCTGCCTTGAGCCTCATTAACCCCCTCTTTCTTGCCCTACTTGTCTCCTTCCCCCTCCTCCCAGCCAGCCTTGCTCCCCTCTCTTCCTTGTCCTCTCATGCCTTACCAGCCGGAATAAAGCGAGATGAACAGAAAAGGCAGACGCCCACATTTTCTACTGCTGGGGAAACAAAACCCAACAGCTCTTATCTCAAAGGGAATGTGAGTTTATTCTTTAGCCAAATGAGTGACAGTTACCCTGCCACAGATTCGGGTTGCCCCAAATTCCATGTCCCAGCGTGGTGACAGTTTCATATTCTTTTTATAGCAAAAGGGAAAAAAAAGGCAGCTATAAATCAGGACACCCTTCAGAGGCGCTGGTGGGGACATTAGGTAGGTGGGGTGACAGTAGGGTGGGGAACCCCTCAGCTGAAGACCTCAAGTGCAGTCTGATGGCATCCGCAGCCTTTGGGTTGGAGGAAGGCAGAGGAGCCGGTTAGAATAGTCCGAAAGGAGGTACCTCACAGTCACAAGGGTTTTAGACCAGACACAGGTGGATAACGAAGAGCAGCTAAAGGAGCTAAAGATTGCCAAGATAATTTGCTTCTCGACCCTGCAACATTGCAGCTCTCCACACCAAGTTTTACTCAACCACCTCGCTGAGTGCTTAACCCAGGTGTGGCTTCTTTTCTGGGAAGTTCAGGTCACTCTGGCCTCTTCACTCAAGTAGCTGCCTACAGCCTTTACACACTCCACCTAGTGAGCCCCAAGGCTTTATGAAATGAGCCTCTTGCCCGACCTGGCACGTGGGAGTCTCTTGTCCCCTGCAGAGCTCGGCAGAGGACTGCAGATGGCTGAGCCTCCTTCACAGGCTTAATCGTCCCACTGAGTTAAATCTTATGTCAAGGATCCCAGAGCGAGAGTAGACTTCAAATTTTTATGAATCGGGCTTTTAGACACTGGGAAGAAACAGTTCACCCTGCCCTAGCCTAAGGTCTAGACAGCTTGACGGAGAAGCAAAAGGGAAGAGTTGAGTTGGGTGACCTTGGGTCCTCCCCTCAGTGCCCCCTTCCTCCTGGTGCTGATTGCTCTCGTGACCTTCGGACCCCTAGTCCTCCCTGCAGTCAGAACACAGACCCCCTCCTCAGCACAGCATCCTCAGGAGGTCTGCTTCACATAGAATTGAAGCCAGCACTGGGGTGCAGGAGGTTGCTGGGGTGTTGTCACTGGCCATCTTGCCTCGTTCTTGCAAGCTGTTAATTGCAGACGAAGGGACTGTCTGCTTGAGTGGCTCTTTCTCCGGTCAGTCTTCAGGGCCAGTGTGATATGTATTTGTTTCCCTGGAAGCTGCCAGGTTCTGCAGAAACTATGAATGGGTCTTCTTGTCCAGAACTGGTCGATGTGGCTAAATTAACACACAGGTCATGGCTTCCATCACAGTAGTTGTATTACAGTCATGACAATGAGACCTGTAACATTTGAAAGAGAGAAAAAGAAAAGAAAGGGTCTTATTATTTTCTGTGTGTGCATGCATATGCACATATGAATGAATACGTGTGTGTGTGTGTGTGTGTGTGTGTGTGTGTGTGTGTGTTGTATACACATGTGAGCCAGGTGACAGCCTCAAGTTTGATTCTTCAGGTACTGCCCACTCTTTTTCTTTATAGCACAGGGTCTCTCACTGACCTAGGACTCATCGAGTAGTTTAGGCTGGCTGGCTTGCCAGGGATCTTCAGGAATCCTCCCATCTCTGCCTCTCTGACTCTGCAAGCACACACCTCTGAGCCTGGCTTTTTTTTAATGTGGGTTCTGGGGATAGAACTCAGAGTCTTATTTGACAAACTCTTTACTGATTAAGCCATCTTCTCAGCCCCTCCCACCCCTCAGTATAATCTTTTGTTTGTTTTGGTTTTGAGACAAGGTCTCTCTACATAACACTGGCTGTCCTGGAGCTCTCTATGTAGACCAGGCTAGCTTTGAACGTACAGAGATCTGCCTGCCTCTGCCTCCTGAGTACTGGATTAAATGCGTGCACCACTCTACCCTCCTCATATAATCTTAAATGAATAAATTAGAATCACTCTTAGGGAGTTCAGGCCTTTGGGGGAATTTGTGTTTTCTGGGGAGCTGGATGGACTGACCCCCACTTCTCCGCATGTCATGGTACTCTCTCTTGTTCTACTCCAGCTCCTGTGCTAGGTCCTGCTGGTTCCGATGGATTTCTCTCTTCTGTTAGCTCACAGGGCTGGCCTGACCACACACCAGGTCTTTTCTCCCTCTGTAAGTGTTACCTGGTGTGTTCCCAGCACCATAGAAAGTTCTAGCACCTCAGGATGCTAAGTCACTTTGTAAAAGCAGAGTAGAACAGTGCTAGGAGAATGGGTGGTAGCGGTGGGTCACTCGCTGGGCTTAGAAACACCCATCCAGAAAGCCAGCTACCTGGGAGGCTGAGGCAGGAGGATTGGGAGCAACATGACCACAATGGAAACAAAAACAGAAACAAAAAGACAAAAACTGAGCCATCAGGATGGCTTACAAGCTTGGTTAAAGGTGCTTGTCTCACAAGCTTGTTGACCTGAATTCTGTCTCTGGAACCACATAAAGGTTACCAGCTACACAGAGTTGTCTTCAGACCTTTGCAGTGTGCTGTGACACACACACACACACACACACACACACCCACACACACACACACCATAAACACACACATACACATACACATCATACATAAACACACACACACCATACACACCATACACACCACACATACACATACACATCATACATAAACACATATACCATACACACAACACACACATGTACACACACACCCCATAAACACACACACATCATACATAAACACACATACCATACATAGCATGCACACACACACACACACACCATAAACACACACCATACATAAACACACACACCATACACACCACATACACACACTATAAACACACATACATACACACATATCATGTATAAACACACATACCATAAACACACACATATACACACATCATACATAAACACACATACCATACACCACACACACGCACGCACGCGCGTGCACGCACACACACACACACACACACACACACACTTTTTAAAAAGCCAAAACTGAAACCAGAAACCAGTATAGGAAGATGGCTCTGCCTGCTGAGTGCTCATCTTGCAAAGATTCCTGTAACCGCCCACCCCCACGCCCCTCCTAAGCCTTGTAATCTCAGTGCCAGCGATGCAGAGGTGAGCAGATCTCTGGGCTTCACTGGGCAGCCAATTTAGTCTATTTAGTGAGTTCCAGAGATCAACCCTGTCCCAGGCAATGCAGGTGGACATGAGGGCGCGTGATTGTGGTTGCCCTCTGGCCTGCACATACATGAGTGTGTTCATACACATTAAAAAAGCAAAAGCAAGAACTACAAGTGACAATGTTTGTCCAATTCTCTCAGAAGATATATGATATACTAGTGTGTGTTTACAGCCACACCTCTCTCTATAGAAACCTCTCCGTCTGTCTAAGTGACTGTCTCCCATATGCGCATCCCTGGGTTGCAGGGAAACAGGCTGGGTGTCACTTCTGAGCTAAATGGAAGATCACAACATATGTGAGTGGTGGCATTTGACCAGCCAGTTGGAGCCTGAGTGCTGGGCTGTGGAATCTGATCTTTACTTGGTAAACACCCTTTGTAAATGGAAGAGGGCTGTGGCTTCAGGACAGACTTCCAGATTTATCTGGAATCATTAGATGAGGACAGAAGGAAACTGGACCAGATGGATGTGATGTGGGACAGTGACAGTAGTCCCCTGACAGTGTCCAGTGACAAGGGTCAGGGGGGCTCGGGGTTCAGAGACTGGTAGGAAGGAAGGATTCTGTGAAAGGCACGTGGGAGGGCAGGCAGGTGAAGTCATAGTAGTAGAGACAGCAGGTGCTCACTGACCACCTCTGCGCCCTTTTCTGGAAGGTCTGAAGCAGGAAGCCCAACCTTAAACATCACAGGACTAGATGGTTGTACTTCAGCAACAGTTCTAAGTAGGGATAAGCCTATTTCTCCTGACAGCCGCAGTCCAATAGCTGCTGTCATTACAACTATGGCTGGGGGGGTTCTTCATCTCCCTGAGGATCTGCCAGTCTCCATGTCTCCATGTGCCCCACCCACCCCCACCCTCACCCCGCCCTCACCCCACCCACCTTTGTGAAATGCTGGAATACAGAGGCATGCTTCACCATGTCTTTTTTTTTTTTTTTTAAGGTTTTCCCAGTCAGGGTTTCTCTGTTTAACAGTTCTGACTGTCCTGGACTCGCTTTGTAGGCCAGGCAGGCCTTGAACTCACAGCAATCCGCCTGCCTCTGCCTCCTGAGTGCTGGGATTAAAGGTGTGCGCCACCATTTGGGAGATCGAAGCGGGGCCCCTCAGTTTACCAGCCATTGCCTCAGCTCTCTGACACATTCTGCTTTTAGAGTTGTAAGAGAATAGCTTCTTATTTCATTAACAACAACAACAACAACAACAGCAACAACAGCAACAACAGCGCTTTCTAGGCCAGTGGCCTGGCTGATTATCTATATTCTTCTCAGAGCAATATGTGGAATGGTTTTGTTTTTTGTTTTTTGTTTGTTTTTGTTTGGTGTGTGTGTGAGTGTGTGTGTGTGATCTTGTTTTGTTTTTTAGTTTCTTAACACAAGGTTTCTCTGTGTGTAGCCCTGGTTGTCCTAGAACTCGATTATAGACCAGACTGGACTTGAACTCACAAAGATCCTCCTGCCTCTGCCTCCCAAGGGCTGGGATTAGAGGCGTGCACCACTAAGAGTCTTCACAGTCACCCAGTGAATTCTCTTGGTTCCAGAAATGGGAACCCCAGGTCCAGGACATAAGAAACTTTGGCTGTGCAGGGATTTTTATGAGGGGTGAGGATCTGTCCAAGGTCAACAGGGCTCATCCTGAGGTAACTCTCAGGCTCCCATCACATTTCCTTTCTAGTTGGATGCGACTTGGTGCTGAAAGATTGTCACAGCCTAAGCTGTCTTTCATGCCCTATTAAGTTGCTTTCCCTAAAATCAGCGCAAGCCCTCTGTGGCAGTCGGTCTGACGTGTGTCCTCCCATGCTGTTTATTTTGAATGTCTCTTCATCAGTCCTCATCTGGATGTCTCCGGAGCCTTCCAGGTCTCTGCCAGCATGAGTGGAACTGAATTGCTACCCCAAAAGAGGTCTCTTCAGCCAGTGTCCCTGGGGGTGGGGCAGGAACGTTAATTCTCTGGTTAAGAAACAATCTTCTTACTTAGTTTCACATAGTGTTCCTTGATAGCTTTCATCATTTCTCCAGATGTCTGGCCTCTTGTACCTTTGTTGGCTTTGGTACATCTTCTACTCCTGCCCATGTACAGAGACAGGCATCGGAGTTCGTGAGTCAAGTAGTGGTTCATGTTAGGGTTTTGTTTTGGGGAGGGGGGAGGGTTGTTTTGGTTTTTCAAGACAAAGGTTTCTCTGTGTAGCCTTGGCTGTCCTGGAACTTGCTCTGTAAACCAGGCTGGCCTCGAACTCACAGAGATCTGCCTGCCTCTGCCTCCCGAGGGCTGGGATTGAAGGCGTGCACCACCACACTCACCTTGTGGTTCAGGTCCTATACAACTGGTTTGCTCAATCCCAGACTACCAGGTGGGGGTGACGCTTTGGTTCCACGTCAAGGATAGACCTTTTCAAGGTCCCCCTTCCTCACTTTAGGCTTTCAAAGGCCATGGCTTCTCAGGATCAACAGACCCGTGTTAGATTCCCACCCGCCTCTCCTCATTTCTTCTCACAGGAAGCGAATGCCATTCTTCCTGCTCTGTCCAGGAGTGGGGAGCATCTGAGGAGCCAGCCTCTGGCTCTAAAGGTGTAGGCTGTGACCTTCTATGGGGTCAGGAACTGAATGAATGTGTTGGGTCACAAGCTATTTGGCCACTTGCAGCATCCAAAGAAAGAGTCTGAAATTCAACTGACAAATTCCCAGGTGTTTCTGGCAGTGCTCATGTTGGATCGTGTGATGTCACTGCAGGCCTGGTTCAGAACTCAGAGCACAGGGCCTTCGCAAGGTGCATGCCATCACACGACACCAAAGAGCACAGCCGGAGACACCTCCGCCCAGGTTCAAGACAATCGTACATCGTGAATCAGCGAATCCACTGCTCACAAAGTCTTCTGTTCCCACAGGAACTGTTTTTACAGAAGACAGAGAAGTTGATATTCTTCCAACTCTCGTCAGCATGTATGCATCAGAATAGTCTGTCTTTGCAATGTATTCTTAAAATCTTGGAACGTAAAAATTGCTGTTTGAAGTTGCTCTCGTTTCAGAAAAATGTGAACTTAATTTTATCTTGTAATTAGGACAGAATTTCCGACAGTTTAGGAACCATCCCTAAACATGCTTCATTTTGTACTACAAGTTTATGTGAATGGAATTTGCATCATTCACAAAGATAAAATCAAAATACCAATTACATCTGAGACACATTGAAGACGCTGTACATCCTGCTGATGCATTGCCAAATAGCCAGTCAGGGCTTAGTTATTTTCTTCCTTCCTTCCTTTCTTTCTTTTTTATTTTTATTTTGAGACGGGGTTTCTCTGTATAGCTTTGGCTGTCCTGGAACTCACTTTGTAGAGCAAGGCTGGCCTCGAACTCAGATCTGCCTGCCTGTCTCCCGAGTGCTGGAATTAAAGGTGTGTGCCACCACCTCTGCCTCTGGGCATAATTTTTGATGTAAAAGTAAGCAAGCACATTCATGTCCTTATTATTCAAGTTCTCTCCATCTTTAATAAATGGTAAGATTATATGTATGCCAAAGAATTATTCTAAAATATATTTCTTCATGCCTGATTATCAGTGGATGGTTGGTTTGTATGCTTATTCTATGTATCTATGTATTTGGGTCACATAAAAATGTCTTGGCTGTAAAGGGGTCACAGGTGGGTAAAGCTGAAAAGCCCTGGCCTAACATCCCGAACCTATAGAATGTTTGTCTTGGAAGGGTTCACTGTAATAGCACGATGTTTCTGTGCCTCATTAAACCCCACTACATACCAGCTATCATTGCACCTGCAGCCAGACTGGGTGGCCCTGGACTCTGCCCACAGCTGTACTGTAGGCTGACTGTATTGTTCCAGATGCACACATTGAGGTCCTGATCCCCGGCCCCCTCCAGTGCACCATTATTAGGAAGTAAGCATGTTCGGATGTAATGACTTAAGGGAAGGTTGTGCTGGAGTAGCTTGGGTGGCACTCAGAGGAAGGATAGCAGGTTACCAAGAAGAGACTTGATACCCTATGAGCATATACAGGGGGAGGAAATCTCCCTCAGGAATAGTCATAGGGGAGGGGAATAAAGGGAAAATGGGAGGGAGGGAAGAATGGGAGGATACAAGGGATGGGATAACCATTGGGATGTAACAAGAATAAATTAATAAAAATTAAAAAAAAAAGAATGCACACGCAGACATGTTCAATGCAAAAGCAGAGGTCAGACTGATACAGCAGAGCTGGTCATCCACCTGCTAGAAGCCACAGCCTGCAGAAGGAACCAACTCTCTGGGTCTCTCAGTATCATCCTCTATCCTCTGCGACATTTGGTTTCTGTTGGTGAAATGACCTAACTGGTGATACATTCTCACAGTTGCTCCAGGCTGTTAATGAGACCTTAGCCTGAGACTGTGGGGTTCTCTGAAGAAAAGGACAGAGCCCCAGAAATAGCCCTGGCTCCAGCAAGTACCACCTTCAGGATTTCCACAGACATTTATGTCCTAACTGAGCTGTGAATCTTTTTTATAGCTGAACACAAAGTTTGAAACCATGTCTAGAGGAACTAGAGCCTTGAATGCTCTTTGTTACAACTTCACTGAGCATATCTGAAAAAGATGAAAGCTGGGCGAACAAGATGGCTCATCAGGCAAAGATGCTTGCCACCAGGCCTGACCACCTGAGTTCAATGTCCAGGTCTCACATGACAGGAGGAGAGGGTGGACTCCCACAAGTCGTCCTCTGATCTTCACTTACATCCTGTTGCATGTGAGGCCACATACACATACATAGAAACAAAATGAAGAAAGAAGATGCCGGAAGATTAGTTTCTGCACTAGACCTTTCCTTGAGACGATCCTTTATGATAAAGCCTTTAAGAATGTTGGGTTTATTTCACAACTGGTCAAAGTACATGGGATGTGTGTGTGTGTGGACTAGACACAGCTGCAAAGGGAACATCTGTATCTCTCTCTCTCTCTCTCTCTCTCTCTCTCTCTCTCTCTCTCTCTCTCTCTCTCTCACACACACACACACACACACACACACACACACACACACACACACACACACGGCTCAAGGACCATTGTGGAAGAGAGGGCAGAATGACCGTAAGAGCCAGAGGATGAGAAGTTCCAAAGAAAAACACATATGTGTATATGGGCAGTACAAATTGCACTCATTGGGCTAAAAAAAAAAGAGGACATTATGTTGGAAGAGGGTGGGTGAATTTGGGAGGTAATTAAAGGAGTGAGGGATGAATATAATGAAAATACATTCTATGAAATTCTCTAAGATTTAACAAAAATGCATTTATAATGTTTGTTTACATTTAATAAATGTTTGAAAATGTTTTGCTACATTTTATTAACGACTTCTTTCTTCTTCCTTTCGTCTTCCTCTCCCCCCTCCCTCTCTCCCTCCCTCCCTCCCTTCCCTTTTTCCTCCTTCTCCTCTTCTTTAGACAGAGTGTTGCTACAAATCCCTGTTTGGCCTGATACTCATAGGTAGCTCAGATGGTCCCTGAACTTGGGGCAATCCTCCTGTCTCATGCTTCCTAGTGCTGGGGCTATAAGAATGAATTACTTTCCCAGGTTAATTGCACATCTTGACTTTGCATCATGTTTGTAACAAATATTAATAATAGTAACAGTAAATTCTCTGAGTGCTTTCTATGTTTGTAACATTCTTCTAGTTATTTTTAATGAGCCGACTCCTTTGAATCCAGAGAGTCTGAAAGAGCAAGTGGAGGAATAGAAAGATGAAGCAGCTTTTCTAAGGGTTTTGCAAGATGATTTGATTTGCAGCTGTCACGTGGTGACCCATTCGGTCACGAGTATATGAGCTTGCCATCTCTTTCCACGTGCGTTTATAGGAGAATTTGATGGGAAAATACAATCAACACCTCTTCATGTGATTTGGTTGTAATACAAATAAAAAAGCTAATGTCCATGAACTGTCTGTCTCTGGGGTAGTTGGTGGGTCTGGAGCTGATATTACCAGCTTGGTGCTTCTTTCCCTCTCTGTGAGTGTATGTGCGTGCGCGCACGTGGGCAGAGGTCAGAGGACAATCTTAGGTGTCGGGGTCTCTTTGTTAGTCACTGCTAAGCACATTGGGCTAACTGGCCTTTAAGCTTCTGGAGTGTCTTCTATCTCCGTCTCCATCTATAAGAGAAGGGGCAATGGAGTTTGAATGGTCATATTCTGACAGCTACTTTGTTCTTCATAAGGTCAGGAATGTATGGCAGTTAGCACCCATGATCAAGGAGGACCAAGCCAATGCAAATATCTGCCTTTACTCATGTCTAACATTAGAGCTTCTCTAGCTAGAATTGGATATGATGAAATACTTGGAAGTCTGTGCCCACAAACAGTAACTGTCCTGGAGACGTAACAGCCTGACCTCGCTGCCTATCCATTCTGCCTCCTGCCCTGTCTGCAATATGAACAGCCACTTCACACTCCTGCTGCCATGCTTTCCCCCAACATGATGGACCGTACCCCCTCAGTCGGCAAATCTGTTAGGCAAAAATAAATCCTTTTCTCCTTAAGCTTCTGTGTGCGAGTACGCGTGCTTGTCTATTCACATGTGTATACTGGTATGTGTAAGCCAGAAGCCGATGTCTAGGCTCTTCCTCTATTGGTTCTCTGCCTTGTATTTTGAGACAGATTCTCTCACTGAACCTGGAAGTCACTGATTTCTTGAGACTAGCTGGTCAGCGAGCCCCATGGAGCCCGCTCTCTCTGCTTCTGCAGAGCTGGGCCTCCACGTGTATGTCACTGGGGTCATGTTTATATGTGCACTGGGAGCCAACTTACTCGCATAACAACCACATTACCAGCAGACCATCACCCCAGCGGTTGAGTTGCATCTGCCAGGCATTTCTTTACAGACAAGAGAAAAGTCACTAATCTGATGGTTCTGGCAACTTTACTTTGCAAATGAATCTTGACAGTGGTGTCCTCCTGACACTTTCGGGATTTCCATTTGTGACACTCAAAGGCCTGGCAGTAGAAGGGCTCATGCAGGCCAGTCATCCTATGTCCTACCCTGCCTGGAAGGAGCGGTGGACACACAGGTCCTGTGGACACAGTAGCTGTGGTCTTTGTGCAGGGCTGGTGGCCTCTCCTGACCCAGCAGTTTCTCGGCAGCATAATGTCCACAGAGTTTTCACCTTAAGGGTTTTGCACTGCTCTTCAGTCCCATTCCCGGCAGCCCTGAAGAGCTTTTCCTTTGAGCATAGAGAGATGGCTCAGTCTGTAAAGCACTCACTGGACAAGCATGAGGACCCGAGCGTGGAGCCTCAGAGTCCACACAGAAAGCCAGATGAGGCATCTCTGATTTCAAAGCTTGGGAGCCAGAGACACACAGGTCACTGGGACTTGTCGATTAGCCAGTCTAGCTGAATCCATGATCTCCGGGTTCAGTAAGGGACTCTACCACCACATCCTCCCCCCAAAGAAGACGGAGGACCAGTGAGATGCTTCAGTGAACATGGTAGCTGCTGCCAAGCTTCATGACCTGACGTCAGGTCCTGGCATGCACGTGGCAGAAGGAGATTGTCCTCTGGCCTCCACAGGCTCATCATGGTGCCCATGCCCTCCCATAGGTAAATGTGATCAGAAAACACTTTTTAAGATGGGGAGAGTGATTGAGAAAGATATCTGATTCAACTTCTGGTTTCCATATGTACATACATGCACACATGTATGTGTACTTACATGAACATATACATCACACACATTGGGGTTTTCCTTGTATCACTTTATCAGTAAGCCTTGTTTCTGCATCTATCTGTCCAACCCCCTTTGTGTGCCAGATGATCCGGGTCCTGGGGATGAAACATGGTACTAGCATAGAAACAGACTGGTGAATCAATGGAATCGAATCAAAGACCCAGAAATAAACCCACATACCTATCAACACTTGATTTTTGACAAAGAAGCCAAAATCATAGAATGGAAAAAAGATAACATCTTCAACAAATGGTGCTGGTCTAATTGGATGTCTATATGTAGAAATATGCAAATAGATCTGTATTTATTACCCTGCACAAAACTGAAGTCCAAGTGGATCAAAGACCTTAGCATAAAACCAGACACACTAAATATAATAGAACGCAAAGTGGGGGAAGAGCCTAAACACATTGGTACAGGTGACAATTTCCTGAACAGAACACCAACAGCTCAGGTACTAAAATCAACAATGATAATTGGGATCCCAAGAAACTGAAAAGCTTATGTAAGGCAAAGGACACTATCAACAGAACAAAGTGACAGCCTACAGTTTGGGCTAAGATCTTCACCAACCCTACATCTGACAGAAGGCTAGTATCAAAAATATATAAAGAACTCAAGAAATTAAACACCACCAAACCAAATAATCCAATTTAAAAATGGGTTACAGAGCTAAACAGAGAATTCTCAACAGAAGAATATTGCCAAGTGACTGAGAAGTAATTCAAGAAATGCTCAACATCTTTAGCCATCAGAGAAATGCAAATCAAAACGACTCTGAGATTCCATCTTACATCCCATCAGAATGACTAAGATCAAAAACTCAAGTAACAGCATATACTGGCGAGGATGTGGAGAAAGGGGAACACTCTTCCATTGGTGGTGGGAGTGCAAACTTGTACAACCACTTTGGAAATCAGTTTGGCATTTTCTCAGAAAATTGGGAACAGCTCTACCTCAAGACCCAGCTATACCATTCCTGGGAATATACCAAAAAGATGCTCCACCATACAACAAGGACATTTACTCAACTATGTTCATAGCAGCATTATTTGTAATAGCCAGAAACTGGAAACAACCCAGATGTCCCTGAACTGAAGAATGAATAAAGAAACTGTGGTACATCTACACAATGGAATACTATTCAGCTATCAAAAACAAGAACATCATGAAATTTGCCGGCAAGTGAATGGAGCTGGAAAAGATTATCCTGAGCGAAGTAACCCAGACCCAGATCCAGAAGGAGATGCATGGTATATGCTCACATATAAGCTGATATTAGCCATATAATATAGGATAACCATATTACAATCCACAGACCTAAAAAAGCTAAATAACAAGGAGGACTCTAGGGAGGATGCTTAATTCTCATTCAGAAGGGCAGATATTATAGAGACTAGAAGCAGTTGAAGAGAGATCAGGATGGCAGTCTACCATAGTTGTTCTCTGAAAGATTCTACCCAGTAGGGGATCAAAACAGAAGCTGAGTCTCACAGCCAAACTTTGGGCAGAGCACAGGGAACCCTATGGATGAGTGCGAGAGAGGAGATAAAAGAACTCAGAGGGGACAAGAGCTCCATAAGGAGACCAACAGAGGCAACAAATCTGGGCCCATGGGGGCCTGCAGAGACTGATGCATCAAACAAAGACCATGCATGCAGAGGACCTAGATGCCCACTCAGATGCAGCGGATAGGCAGCTCAGTGTCCATAGGGGTCCCCTATTAAGGGAAGCAGGGGCTGTCTCTGTCACAGACTCTGTTGCCTGCATTTTGATCACTTCCCCCTGGTGTGGTGCCTTACCAGGCCATGGAGGAAGAGGATGCAGGCAGTTCTAATGAGACTTCTTAGGCTGGGGTCAGTTGATAGGGGAGAAGGGCTCTTAGTCTCAGAGGACGAAGGGAGGGGAACAGGAGAGAGGAAGGAGGGAGGGTGGGACTGGGCGGAAACGAGGGAGAGGGCTACAGTTGGGATGTAAAGCCAATAAATTTTTTTAAAAATTAAAATTGAAAAAAACCAGAAAGAGAAAAAAAAAACCCCTAATGTTCATGGTGGTTGTTATAGTGATGTACAGCCTTGAAAATGAGTAATTATTCTAAGCTACATTTTGAAAAAAAAAATTTTTTTTCTCATCACATTTATACAAAGAATAGTCCCAGAAATCAGGATGGCCTAGGAGACTTTTGGAGTAAATTCTACCAGGCACATCTTTTTTTTTTTTTTTTTCCTGCTTCTACAGACATGAGACTCCCTTGAGCCCAAGAAACATTTCTTCTGCCCCTGCTCTCCTTCCTCCCCTGCAGGCTGTCCTCCCTACCCCTCCTAGAGAGGTCACTCCAGGGACCTCTTACTGCCAAAAGGCACACATCTTCTAGATTGTCATCTAGAAGATCCAACACGTTCTTGCTTCTCTTAGGGACAGAGAGTTTGGGATGGCTAAGGCGGGCTGTATGCAAATCAGGATGCAGGGACCAGTTCGGACAGGGGTTTCCCCCTCCCCCAGCCTCTGCCCTCCTTAGCCCGAACTCATGCTCCAGTGGAGCTACAGAAACAAAACAAGTGAAAACTGTGAAAGCACCTCACAATGTTTTAAGTGAGTTTACATTCTTCTGCTGGGCTGTGTTCCCGGGTCGTCTTCAGCTGCACGTGGCCACAGCTACAGGTGGGACAAGCCTGCTTCCTTCCTGCATGGCGCATGTCTGCCTTTTCCCCCACCCCTTTCTGGAACAACTGTACTTTCTAGAAAATGAGGCTCCAGCTGTCGTGAGCATTTCCTTGAAGGGTTCTGCTCGCTCTAGTTCTTGGGATGTCTGTCCATGCATAGGGCACCACAGTCTCCCCTCAGCTTCATGTTGCCAGTAGGAAGAACAGTATTCTATTTCAGGCAGCTACATTTTGACTGGCCGACTCTTTAAAAGGATGAGAGGCCCAATGGCAGGGTAGAAACAGGAAACAGGGTGGTTGTTTTTTTGGGTTCTACTGTTTCATGTAAGGTTCCCTTTGTTCACTGGCTAATATGGGATAGTGTGTGTTATGCACATGTGTGCTCACATGCAGATGGGAAAACGCAAGGTCCAGCCTCCTCTCAAACTGAGCTCTCCTGGCTCCCAAAGCTGTTTCTTCATTGGCTTCATAAAAAGCCCTCTTCCTCAGGGTGGGGGAGACTGTTCAGTGGGCAGTGTTTGCTTTTGCAAGCCTGAGGACTGGTCTGGACCTCCAATGGCTACATGAAGTCAGGGGGTGGTGGCATATATAGCACGCAGAGTGGGTGGAGATAGTTAGAGAGTGGCAGGCCCAGCCCTGGAGTGTCTATGGGTGCTGACATTCAGTTTCTGTCGCCACAGTGAGGTGGGGAATTTCAAATAAGCTGGGAAGAGTCAGGCATGGGAAGGCTTTGCAGGGAGGCACTTAGGAAGAAGGTGTGAAAGTCTTTCTGCAGCGCTCCTGGTAATCAAAAAAGTTGTAATTGGTTTTCTAGAGAGCCTACTTGAGTCCTGTCACTGTTCTTGTTCCAAATAGCTACTTTTGCAGCCAGCAGCTCAGCTTAAAAAATTAAAATACAAAACAAAAAAAAGAAAGAAGAAAGAAAAAAAGACAGGTAAGGCCAGGGTCGGTCTGAGGTAGTCAAGTAGCAACTGGGATGGGATGGCCTCCAGCTCCCATGGCCTCCCTGCCCTGCCCTGCTCTGCTCTCACTGTACCAGCCGTTTATATTGTCGCTCCAGGATCCCACAACCGCATCACTGGATGGTGTGCAGAGGCTGTCTCCAACATCTCCTGGATAGAGTTGTTAGCCAAGGCTGGTCCGAACTGGAAAGAGCATCCTTGCCTTGGCCCACTTGACCTACAGATCTGTCGGTCTTGGGTCTAATTAAGCATTGATGAATTAATTTCTCCCTCCCCCTCCCACCTCTCCTCTGCATCCCCTCCCTCCCTCCCTCTCTCTTTCTCTCTCTCTGTTTTTTTTTTTTTCTTTTGAGACAAGACCTCAGATAGGGGAGGTTGGCTTGGTACCCATCAGGGAATGACCTTGAAGTTTGAATCCTCCAGCCTCTACCTCTGAAGTGCTGGGGTTACAGCACCACCACATCTGATTTAGGGATGCTGGGGATGAGAGCTAGTGCTTTCTGCATTGTGCCCAAGCGCTTTACCAACACAACCACATCCTTAGCTTCCACTACATTAATTTCTTGTTGTCTTAAAACCATGCATGACCCAGTACATGAATGAGTGGATTTTATCACACATAAACAACTGCATATTTTGGTGGCAAACACCTGACAGGGATTTTATGTCATGCTTCTCTTGCCAAGAGAGTCTTCGTAGTACCCCTTGGGATGATATTCTATCAACCTGCTTAATAGGGCTTGACAGTTGAGTTTTCGTTCTTAAACAGTTTTGTAACCCTACTCATTAAAACCCAGTGTATGGTGTTATGTCTCTTACATTGATGGCTGTGACTCATTGGGGGGGCTGAGGTGGCCTAATTAATTTTCAACCTCTAATGAATTCAAACTCTCTTCACCTTTGTTTCCTTCCCTACCAAAGTCATTGAGGTGAGAGGCAGCAGGCGTTCGATGTATCACAAAAATGCATCTTCTCACCATAAGACAACTCCTCTCTCTCTGTGTTGCTGGACAGGAGTAGAATACCGCTTTGTTAATGTAAGGTCACTGGCCTGTAACTCTCTAAGTAGGCTAGGCTGGCTGGTCAGCAGGTCCCAGGGATCCTCCTGACTCTACCTTCCTAGTGCTGGGATTATGATGCCCACCACATCCACTGTTTTAAAGCAGGTTCTGTGGCATATCCTCACGTCCTCATCCCTGCGACGTTAGCGCCTTACTGGCTGAGCCATCTCCTCGGGCCGAGATCCATTTAAGTATGTGATCTGGCCAAGTGTCCTGCTTTGATCATTGGTCTTTGGTGAAATAACTTGTATTTGTTTCTTGCCCTCTTGGTTTTTTTTTTTAAGTCTGGACATCTCAGCTTAGCATCAAATGGGTTCTTTCAGGCTGTATAAAAGAAGAAATTATTCCATTAGTTCAAGGGCCATGTTGTCAAGCAAGAAAAACTCATACTGGAAACAAATTATTTCAAAGATGACTGATATATATATCCCTTTGGATTTTGAGGTAGTATCTTCAACAAGGTCAGGTCTGTAATCCCAGGACTCTGTAGGTAAAGATCAGAAGTCCAGGTTGTCCTCTGCTACATAGTGAGTTCATGACCTGTCTGGGCTACAAGAGACCCCGTGTCAAAAAAACAAGCAAACAAACAAACACTGGGTGCGCCAGCGGTGGAGTCTTGCATCTCTGCAGCAGAGGAGGTGAGGATACAGAGTCTGAGTGCAAAGAACAATCTCCACTTGGCTGAGCTGGACAGAAATTGTTTTATATGTATGTGTGTGCATGGCTGCACACCCGTGCATGCACCAGCCATTTATCCAATTAGGCCATGGCATTTTACATGGGTCTAGGCCATGTGTCAGGTCCCTGTGATAGGTTGGGAAGAGAGTCATTACAGCTGAGTGTCAGTGCTACTTGAGTTGTGCCTGGTGTTTTCTGTATTAAGGGTGCCTCGGTGCCTTGGGGAGGTGTTGTCTGCTGCCTTTTGCAATTCGTTATCAAATTAATCTCTTCCAAATGGCTTCACACCCCATCAAACACGCAAAACTCAAACACGATAGTGAGACTTTACTGTTGACACTGACAGTGAGCTGGGGCTAATACCGGGACTGAGGGGAATGAATGGTGCACATTCCCGCTGGTTCTAGAAACTTGATGGCAGGACAGTGAATAAAAGCATAAGCAAAATATATCCTTTCTTCCCTGAGTGGGAGATATAGTGACAGTAATTCTTTTTGGTTTGATTTTGTTATGGTTGAAATAGAATTGTCATATCACAGCACAGGCCTGCATATCATAGCACAGGCTGTCCTCCAGATCATAGCCCAGGCTGCCCTGCATATCATAGCACAGGCTATCCTGCATATCATAGCACAGGCTATCCTGCATACCATAGCACAGGCTGTCCTGCATATCATAGCACAGGCTGTCCTGCATATCATAGCACAGGCTATCCTGCATATCATAGCACAGGCTGTCCTGCATATCATAGCACAGGCTATCCTGCATATCATAGCACAGGCTGTCCTGCATATCATAGCACAGGCTGTCCTGCATATCATAGCACAGGCTGTCCTGCATATCATAGCACAGGCTGTCCTGCATATCATAGCACAGGCTATCCTCCATATCATAGCACAGGCTGTCCTGCATATCATAGCACAGGCTGTCCTGCATATCATAGCATAGGCTGCCCTGCATATCATAGCACAGGCTATCCTGCATACCATAGCCCAGGCTGTCCTGCATATCATAGCACAGGCTGTCCTGCATACCATAGCACAGGCTATCCTGCATACCATAGCACAGGCTGTCCTGCATATCATAGCACAGGCTGTCCTGCATACCATAGCCCAGGCTGTCCTGCATATCATAGCACAGGCTGTCCTGCATATCATAGCACAGGCTATCCTGCATACCATAGCCCAGGCTGCCCTGCATATCATAGCACAGGCTGTCCTGCATATCATAGCACAGGCTATCCTGCATATCATAGCCCAGGCTGTCCTGCATATCATAGCACAGGCTGTCCTGCATATCATAGCCCAGGCTGTCCTCCATACCATAGCCCAGGCTGTCCTCCATCTTGCTAGGCAGAAAAACTTCTGGTTGTTCAGAGACCAGAGGTTGGGTCCTCAGCTCCGAGGAGGTGGTAGGTGGTGAGGGTAGTGGACAAAACAACAACAACAAGTTCAGACACTAGACAGCTACTCAGACCACATTGCCTGCAGTGGTGGTGCCCTCACCCCCTCCCTGTGCTGCGGAGATACTGCCAGTCCCTCCCTAACAGATGTCCAGGCTCCAGGATTCCTTGCCCTGGTTAATGAGTTCACCCACGGCCACTCCTGCTTCTTTAGGAAATCAGAGAGTCTGGTGGCCAGCTTGTACTGGGAAACTGTCTCTATTTTCAGAGAGCTATAAGAGAGCCCCCGACACCTAGTCATGTCTGCTACGTGTGCCCAGATTCTTCTCTTCCGTGCTCCTGCCATGGTGTCTGTCTGTGTTGCTGGGGCCTGAACTTTCCTCAGAACCCCAACTATGTTGTCATCTGTTTGTTTGTTCACAGCTTTTCTAATAAACTCCACACCCTCAACAATTTGGACAGTCTCCTTGTTGGGAAGCCCTCACCCTCAACTTCTACCTCCTGAGTGCTGGGATTACAGTCAGGTATATGGCAGTATCCCCATTTATACAGAGCTCTGGATGGGCCTCAGGGCTGCGTTCCAACTCTGCCCTTTCCCGTTAGTTAGACTTGAAAATACTTTCAGATGCATTAGCTGTTGAGAAAGGTGTGACCCCTGCTGGACTCAAAACCCTTAGCTTTGTCAGTCTGGAGCCTCAGGAGGGACCAGGCCTTTATCTCTCTCTCCTGCTGGCTCCTTTTTGTGTGGGAGACCTTTGTCTCCTCAAATGAAAACCATGGCCTTGAGAGACATTCTGTTTGTGGATAAGGAGTCCTGCCGGGCCATTTGCGACAGGTTCAGATTCTTATTGCCACTTCTTGGTGACTCTTTTGTGTTGGAGCTTATTTTGCAAGCTAAAATTAGGCCTATGTGAGATGAAGCCCTTATAATTGCTGGCCTAGCGGTCTCCCAGAGGTGGCTACCACAGGCTCCGCTTTCCTGGTTGAGGGCTTAGTGAGAAATGCTATAGTAAAGGCTTTTCTGATGACCATAGTCACTCTGTGGAATTTCCTGGGCAGGGCACACTCTATGGCTTCATCTTCCTCCTTAAAATCTCCATCAGTTTCCAAAATCCTCATCTCCCCTCTAGTCTACCTTTGTGCTCCCTGGGCCCCACCCACTAGCTGCCCAGTGATATCCGCTTTCCTTTTTCTCATTTTTACATATGTGGCAGTGGGGGATAAGGGGGGTGGGCGTGGAGGGGAGGGGGCAGGATGCACATGCACAATGTCATATGGAGATCAGAGGACAACCCGGGTTTCTGACCTCTCTTTCCACATTGTTTAAGACAGTAACTCTCTAATGTTTGCCGCTATGAAAGCCAGGCCAGCTGGCCCTCTGCCTTCTGGGAATTCTCCTCCCATCTCCCTGTAGGCTCTAGAATTACAGATGCAGTGCTCTGAATCACAGGCTTTAGAGTCCGGCCTTTATGTGGATTCTAGACAGCTGAACCTAGATCAGCAAGTACTTTATGTTATCATTACAAATAATAGACACAACAGATCTGACACAGAGAGATTTATTTGGGGGAAGGGAAGAGGAGAGGAGTTAGGGAGTTAGGGCCTGAGTGGGCCATGAGGTTAAGAGAGAGACAGAGACAAAGAGACAGTGAGAAGAAGAAAGAGAAAGAGGGCACCTCTTAGAAAGAGTGCAAGAAAGAGAGGAGAGGAGAGAGAGAGAGAGAGAGAGAGAGAGAGAGAGAGAGAGAGAGAGAGAGAGAGAGAGAGAGAAGAGAGAGGTGGTGGGTTTGTCCCTTTATATCTGGTGCCCGGTGGCAGTTTATGATGTCAGAGGTTGCTAAACAACCTAGAGGCAGATCAAATCAGCTAGCAGGCTAGCAGAACAACTTGTCAACTAACATCTTACCTACTGAGCTATTTCTCAAGCCTGGAATGTCCCCTTTCTTCAGCAGTTAGCTCCTGGTCACTTTCTGTGGCCTTGATCACATAGCACTGTCATTTAAAGCTGTCAGCTTATGGTGCTGGTGAGGTCCTGCTTTCTCTAATGGCTCTTGCATCTTTGCAGACTTTTTGGGCACAGGCATCCCTTAGATCCTTCCATGTCTGGAGTATTAGGAATCTGCTTCAGTCTGCCTACCTGTGATGTCACTGCTTACCTGCCATGGGGCTTGACCCCATCCAGGGCTATATAAAAGGACAGACTAGCTCCCTCCTCTCTCTCTCTCTCTCTCTCTCTCTCTCTCTCTCTCCCTTCTCCTCTCTTTTACTCTCTCTCCCTTTTACCTCTTCTCTCCCTCCTCCTCTCTCTTCCTCTCTTTCTCTGTCTCTGTCTCTCTGTTTCTCTCCAGGGTACCCCTCCCTCCTTTCCTTCTCTTCCCATGCTCATATAATAAACCTCATATAATCTAATATCTGTTGCCTGGCATCTTATTTTAAAATAAAAAGGAAAGTAGGATGCAGAGAGAGGCCCCAAAAGGAGCATAAAAGAAAAAAAAAATGACAGAGAAGAGTGGAAACCTAAACCAAGGGCTGCAAATAGGAGACAGAATATGTGCCGAGAAAGCCCACTCTTACCGCTATGTGGATGGTGCATGCATGCTGAAGGCTCGTATGGCCTAGTGTCTTTAGGGCTTCTACCCTCTCCCTATTCTTTAGCCCACTCCATTTGTGAGAGTGTTTTTCTCTTATTACACCATCTCTATCCCTACCACTATCTAAGTGTCCCTGGTCCAATTTGTTCCAGGACATAAGAACCTGGAAATATTAGCAGGTGTCCTCTGGACTCAGATCCCCACCCCTAACTATCCTCATCTTGAATCCCAGAGTCCCCATGGCTTGGTGATGCTCCTGGGCCCAGTCCTTCAGGAAGACCTATCTTGCCCAAGTGTACCTTACTATTTTGGGGTGGTTGTGCAGGAAGGGGCTCACATAGCCCAGGCTGAACTCAAACTCACTACATTGTCAAGTACCACCTTGAGCTGCCACATCTCCCCTTCTGAGTGCTGGGATGGCAACTGTGCACCACCACGCCCAGTTTATGCACTGATGGGGACTGAACCTAGGGCTTTGTGCGTTCTAGGCAAGCTCTCTACCAACTGGAACACAGCCCCAGCTCTGAATTACATTTTGACTTTCATATTCCATGCATGCATGCATGCATGCATCCATCCATCCAGTATGTTATGCTCTGAGCACTGCTTAGATCTTAAGGTTCCCCAAGAGCTGAGATTGATCTCATCTGCTCAGAGTAAGGAGCCCCACCCTCAGCACTACTGATATTTCAGAATGCATATTTCCTTATTGCTGGGAAGTATCCTATGCCCTTATAGGACATTTTAGCAGGAGATCTGGTCTCTACCAAAGGCCAGTTGTAACCTCACCTTCCTGCTATGACAACCACTCAAGTATGGGACTTTGCCTAGGAGTAGGGCCCCATGAGAAATATTGTTTTCTACATTGCATTACACGTGATGTGTCACTTTCTAGGATTTTTAAATTTAACATGTACTTCAGATTGGACCATGGAAACAGTCTCTTCATGTGGGTTTCTCTGATGCTGGCTCACATGTACACAGTGGGACTCTGTTTTGGATAGAACTGACTAGTGTTCTGTATCCTTGTGCCTCCGTGGCTCTACGTGTGGTGTAGTAGTGAGGGTGTCCCAACAAGAATGAGTCTCTGTTTCCTCAGGATATCTAAAGTGCTCCTTAATTGCTATCAAGCTGATTGAATATGAAGGACACACAAATTTCTCCACAGACAGAGTGTGGAAAGCTCTCTGCCTACCCAGAGTCCCACTTGTGTGGGTCTTGGGCATGCCATGCCCACAGACTTAGCACTGTTGCACTTGGGGCTAATCATGTGCATTTCAGAATTGACATAAGCAGCATCTGTGCGTCATATCAAACCTCCTCCAGCAATTGTCTTTATTAGTTTTCTAATCTGAGGAATATTGGCTTTGTGCTGTTCTGTTCTCCTCTCAGAGGCCATCACAGGAAATTCATTTCAGATCATTGCACAGTTAGGGTCTATAATGGGCAGAGAGGTCTCCTGAGCTCTGCCCGCCTGGCCTGGTGGGGCAGTGGGTAGGCGAGGGTACGTTATGTTCATGACCAGGAGTCAAGGTAGGGATTCTGGGTTTGGCTGTCGACATGTTGATAATGGAGTCTCAGTTAAGTTCCTTTGCTAGACCACACTGTTTTTTGCTTGTTTGTTTCTGTTACTTAAAGAGCTTGGACCAAGCTATGTGGCGCACACCTTTAATCCCAGCACTCGGGAGGCAGAAGCAGGCTGCTCTTTGAGTTCAAGGCCAGTCTGATCTACAGAGAAAGTTCCAGAACAGCCAGGGCTATTCAGAGAAACCCTGTCTTAAAAAACAAACAAGACAGACAGACAGACAAACAAACACCGAACAAAGAGCTTGGACTAAGATCTGAGGGGATAGCAGTGCCAGGAAAGTTCTTGCTGTGCAGGGATAAGGGCTTGAGTTCGGTCCCTGGGAACCCTTAAAAAAAAGTCAGGACTAGTATTGCAAGGTTGTAATTCAAGGGTTGGGGAGGTAGAGACAGACAGATCCCTGGGTTCACTGGCCAGTCATCCCAGGAGAGTTGGTGAGCTCCAAGGTTAATGACAGAGCCCTTCTCAGAAAACCTGGGAACAAATGCAAGGTTGACTCTGGCCTCCATGCGTATATATGTGCATGCACGGCTCACAGGGCACCCCCCGACACACACACACACACACACACACACACACACACACACACACACACACCCCACAAAGAGGTTGGACTGGAATTAGGTAGGCCGTCTCTAAGAACTCTTCCAGCTTTAAGTGAAAATCTACAATTTTTAATTAAGGTAATAACGAATCAGGCATTTTAAAATATAATTAGAGTTGGTAGGTAGCTTTTTCTAAAGAGAAGGGTGTAGAAGAAGGATATTAAAAATTAGCAGGTGATCTG
This sequence comes from Acomys russatus, assembly GCF_903995435.1. Classification (NCBI taxonomy): domain Eukaryota; kingdom Metazoa; phylum Chordata; class Mammalia; order Rodentia; family Muridae; genus Acomys; species Acomys russatus. The sequence continues at coordinate 27,149,920 of NC_067142.1, read as the reverse complement.
GCCTGTACCAGATGCCAGTTGTAACCTTCCCTGTTGTTATACTAATGATTAAAATGGCACAGACCTGGTACAAAGGAGGTTTATTGTGGGAAAGGGGGTAGGGAGAGAGGAAGGTGCCCATGACAAAGAGAGAAAGAGACAGAGAGGAAGTGAAACCAAGAGAGAGCTTAAGAGGCTGCTGGATCCTTTTTATCTGGCATACACCTGGCACACACCTGGCAGTGGCAGGTGATGACATCAGAGGTTGCTAGGACCCTGAAGGCCCCTGAAGGCAGGCCAGCTGAGTCAGCTGTAACACCAACACCTGTGACAACCACCAAAGTATTGGACTTTTCCTGGGGACAGGAATGGTGCTTTCTTTCTGACACACTTGGTGTGTGTGTCTCTCTCTAGGCTGAGCCCGCACCCCCTCTCAGACTTAACATATACTCCAGATTAGACTGTACGAACATTTGTATTTATTCCATCAGTGAAATTTCTAAACAGCAGATGCAATTGGTGTTGCCATGGAGAATCTGTACACTCAGGACCAAGCCCTGTTGAACTCCATCCCTGGTTGGTTCCGTCTGATAGGGAGCAACTTCTGTGGAAGCTGTGAGCCTCTGGAGACTGAGGACTAGGCAACTGAACGTGCTTCTTTCTGGGACTCTGCAGACCTGGTGGGGGTTCTTCTCGTGTGTGTGTGTGTGTGTGTGTGTGTGTGTGTGTGTGTGTGTGTGTGTGTGTGTGTGTGTGTGTGACTTGGGGCAGGCTGTCTCTGAGCTCTAAGAGATGGCTTACAGCTGACCGTATGGTGCTTGTCCTCAGAAAAGCTTGTTTGCAAGACTGGCTGTCAAGTGGCGGTTAGGAATTTGGCTAGCAAACACTTCTTTACACTGAAGAGTGGTTTTTTTTTTTAAAAGATGAAATCTCACTATATGGACTAGGTTGGCCTTGAATTTGCAGAGAGAAAACAGTTGCCTTTGTCTCCCAAGTACTGGGATTAAAGGCATATAATACCATGCCTAGTGTTTTTCTCCCCTACCCACCCCCACCCTCTCTCTCTCCCTCTCTCACCGCCCCCCCTTTCTCTGTCTCTGTCTCTTTGGAGACAAGGTCTCATATAACTCAGGCTGATCTGATCCAGGATTTTTGAGCATTCTGCTTCTATCTCCAGAGTGCTGAGATTACAGGGATGTACCATCATGCTGGATTAGTGGTGCTGGCGGCGATACTCAAACGTCCCTGGCTCATGGAAAGTGAACTGTATGTGACAATGGCTCACTGTGCCTAAACCACAAATTGAATGCTTTATGCTGAGTGCCTGATTTCCCTCTGGGAGTCTGGAGTTCTGGTACATTCTAGGGGAGAGGTATCTCTCTAAGGAACCAGAAGGAAGATTCCTGGGCACCGAGATTAATGAGGCTCCTAAGAGATGGTACATGGCACATATCCATGCAACGTGCAGGGGAAGGAAACATGTGTGGTGTGGCCCAGTGGGAGGGGACTGGAATTGGCAGTTTATTTCTTCTAAATGTAATTCCACCACAATTCCCCTCTGATCATCTTGCTTTATATTCTTTTCTGCAACAAAAATTAGTCACGGCTATAGCTGACGATCAAGCTATGGGAGGCTTATTGTGCCAGTCAGCAAACATGGGAGTGCTTGCTCATGGGCACCTACGATGTAGCTAGATACTTTTCCTGTTGTTTTGATAAAAATGCAGGACCAGAGCAACTTAAGGGAGGAGGAGGAGCCAATTCTGGCTCATAGTTCGAGGGGATCATTCCATTATGGCAGTGGGTAGCAGATCGCACTGTGCCCACATTCAGGATGAGTTCAAATCATAGTCATGTTGTCCACTAGTATATATATATATATTTTAAAATTTTTTTTATTTTTTATTTTATTTTTTTTATTAATTTATTCTTGTTACATCTCAATGTTTATCCCATCCCTTGTATCCTCCCATTCCTCCCCCCCCCCATTTTCCCGTTATTCCCCTCCCCTATGACTGTTCCTGAGGAGGATTACCTCCCCCTATATATTCTCATAGGGTATCAAGTCTCTTCTTGGCTACCTGCTGTCCTTCCTCTGAGTGCCCCCAGGTCTCCCCCTCCAGGGGACATGGTCAAATGTGAGGCACCAGAGTACGTGAGAAAGTCATATCACACTCTCCACTCAACTGTGGAGAATATTCTGACCATTGGCTAGATCTGGGAAGGGGTTTAAAGTTTACCTCCTGTATTGTCCTTGGCTGGTGCCTTAGTTTGAGCGGGACCCCTGGGCCCAAATCTGCCTATCATATTGTTCTACTTGTAGATTTCTAGGACCCTCTGTATCCTTTTATTTTGCTATTCTCCCATGCGTCTCTCATTTAGAGTCCCAATAGGATGCCTTCCCCTCTGTCCCAGTTTCCTGGTAAGTGAAGGCTTTTGTGGGACATGCCCCTTGGGCTAGTATGCAGATATAAGTGAGTATATACCATTTGATTCTTTCTGCTTCTGGGTTAACTCACTCATTATGATCATTTCTAGCTCAATCCATTTATCCACAAATTTCGTGAATTTCTTGTTTTTAATAGCTGAGTAGTATTCCATAGTGTATATGTACCACAGTTTCTTTATCCACTCTTCTACTGAGGGACACTTAGGCTGTTTCCATGTTCTGGCTATTATGAATAAGGCTGCTATGAACATGGTTGAGCAAAGTTTCTTGTGTGCTGGAGCATCTTCTGGGTATATTCCAAGGAGTGGAATAGCTGGGTCTTGAGGAAGCCCTATTCCCATTTTTCTGAGATAGCACCAGATAGATTTCCAAAGTGGCTGTACTAGTTTGCATTCCCACCAGCAATGAAGGAGTGTTCCTGTCTCCCCACATCCTTGCCAGCATGTGGTGTCGCTTGAGTTTTTGATCTTAGCCATTCTGATGGGTGTAAGATGGAATCTCAGAGTTGTTTTGATTTGCATTTCCCTGATGACTAAGGAGGTTGAGCATTTCTTTAAGTGTTTCTCAGCCATTTGATACTCCTCTGTTGAGAATTCTCTGTTTAGTTCCAAGCCCCATTTCTCAATTGGGTTATTCGGTTTGGTGGTGTTTAATTTCTTGAGTTCTTTATATATTTTGGATATTAGACCTTTGTCAGATGTAGGGTTGGTGAAGATCTTTTCCCAGTCTGTAGGCTGTCGCTTTGTTCTCTTGACAGTGTCTCCTGCCTTACAGAAGCTTCTCAGCCTCATGAGGTCCCATTTATTAATGGTTGACATTAAGGCCTGGGCCGTTGGTGTTCTGTTCAGGAAGTTGTCTCCTGTGCCAATATGTTCCAGGCTCTTTCCCACTTTTTCCTCTAAGTGGCTTAGTGTCTCTGGTTTTATGTTGAGGTCTTTAATCCACTTGGATTTAAGTTTTGTGCAAGGTGACAGATATGGGTCCAGTTTCATTTTTTTACACATAGACCTCCAGTTAGACCAGCACCATTTGTTGAAGATGCTATCCTTTTTCCAGTGAATGGATTTGGTTTCTTTGTCAAAAATCAAGTGACCATATGTGTGTGGATTCATATCTGGGTCTTCGATTCGATTCCACTGATCAACCAGCCTGTTGCTGTGCCAGTACCATGCTGTTTTAATTACTATTGCTTTATAGTACAGTTTGAAATCAGGTATGGAGAGTCCTCCAGAGCACCTTTTATTGTACAAGATTGTTTTAGCTATTCTGGGTTTTTTGTTTTTCCATATGAAGTTCAGAATTGAACTTTCAATGTCTTTAAAAAATTGTGTAGGTATTTTGATAGGGATTGCATTGAATCTGTAGATTGCTTTGGTAGGATGGCCATTTTTACTATGTTAATTCTCCTGATCCATGAGCAAGGAAGATCATGCCATCTTCTCAGGTATCTCCAATCTCTTTCTTCAGAGTTTTGAAATTTTTTTCATACAAGTCCTTCACTTGCTTAGTTAGGGTAACTCCTAGATATTTTATATTGCCTGTGGCTAATGTGAAGGGTGTGGTTTTCCTAATTTCTTCCTCTGCAAGCTTGTCATTTGTGTATAGGAAGGCTACAGACTTTTTTGAGTTAATTTTGTATCCAGCCAATTTGCTGAAAGTGTTTATCAGCTTTAGGAGTTCTCTGGTGGAATTTTGAGAGTCACTTATGTACACTATCATATCATCTGCAAATAGGGATAATTTGACTTCCTCCTTTCCCATTTGGATACCCTTGATCTCCTTTTGTTGTCTTATTGCTCTGGCTAGAACTTCGAGTACTATATTGAAGAGATATGGAGAGAGTGGGCAGCCTTGCCTTGTTCTCGATTTTAGAGGAATTTCCTTGAGTATCTCACCATTTACTTTGATTTTGGCTATTGGCTTGCTGTATATAGCCTTTATTATGTTGAGGAAAGTGCCTTGTATCCCCGATCTCTCTAAAACTTTAAACATGAATGGGTGTTGAATTTTATCAAATGCTTTCTCTGCATCCAAGGAGATGATCATGTGGTTTTTTATTTTCAATTTGTTTATATGGTGGATTACATTGATGGATTTCCGTATATTAAACCATCCCTGCATGCCTGGAATGAAGCCTACTTGGTCATGATGAATGATATCTTTGATGTGTTCCTGTATTCATTTTGCAAGTATTTTATTTAGTATTTTTGCATCTATGTTCATAACAGAAATTGGTCTGAAATTCTCTTTCTTTGTTGAGTCTTTGTGAGGTTTAGGTATCAATGAGACTATGGCCTCATAGAATGAATTTGGTAATTTTCCATCCATTTCTATCTTTTGGAGTAGCTTGAAGAGTATCGGTATTAGTGCCCCCTTGAAGGTCTGGTAGAATTCTGCACTGAAACCATCTGGCCCTGGGCTTTTTTTGGTTGGGAGACCATCGATGATTGCTTCTATTTCTGTAGGGGAAATGGGACTATTTAGCTTGTTTATCTGTTCTTCATTCAACTTTGGCAAGTGAATTGATCAAGAAAATCGTCCATTTCCCTTAGATTTTCAAATTTTGTGGCGTATATGCCTTCAAAGTAGGATCTTATGATTCTTTGAATTTCTTCAGTGTCTGTTGTTATGTCTCCCTTTTCATTTCTGATTTTGTTGATTTCAATACTGTCTCTCTGCCTTTTAGTTAGTTTGGCTAATGGTCTGTCTATCTTGTTGATTTTCTCAAAGAACCAGCTTTTGGTTTTGTTGATTCTTTGGACTGTTTTCTTAGTTTCTAATTTGTTAATTTCAGCCCTGAGTTTGATTATTTCCAGGCGTCTACTCCTCTTCGGTGTTTCTGCTTCTTTTTTTTCTAGGGCTTCCAGTTGTGTTGTTAAGATGCTTATGTGCGATGTTTCCAATTTCTTTTTAAAGGCACTTAGTGCTATGAATTTTCCTCTTAGCACTGCTTTCTATGTATCCCACAAATTTGGATATGTTGTTTCTTCATTTTCATTGAATTTCAGAAACTCCTTGATTTCTTTCTTAATTTCTTCCCTGACCCAGGTGTCATTTAGCAGAGAGTTGTTTAGTTTGCATGTACATGTAGGCTTTTTGTTATTTCTGTTGTTGTTGAATTGCAGCCTAAGAGCATGGTGATCTAATAGGATACAAGGTATTATTTCAATCCTCTTGTATCTATTGAGGCTTGCTTTGTGACCTACGATGTGATCAATTTTGGAGAAGGTTCCATGGGTGCAGAGAAGAAGGTGTATTCTTTCTTGTTTGGGTGAAAGGTTCTATAGATATCTGTTAGATCCATTTGACCCATGGCATTGGTTAATGATGCTATTCTCTCGGCTTAGTTTCTGTTTCAATGACTTATCCTTCAGTGAGAGTGGGGTGTTGAAGTCTCCCACTATTATTGTGTGGGGATCGATGTGTGGTTTAAGCTTTTTTGGAGATCTTTTACAAATGTGGGTGCCCTTGTATTGGGAGCATAGATGTTCAGAATTGTGATGTCATCTTGGTTGACTTTACTTTTGATGAGTATGAAGTGTCCTTCCTCATCCCTTTTGATTAATTTTGGTTGAAAGTCTATTTGTTCGATACTAAAATGGCTACGCCTGCTTGCTTCTTGTGACCATTTGCTTGGAATATTTTTTTCCAACCTTTTACCCTGAGGTAATGCCTTTCATTATGGGTGAGATGTGTTCTTGAATGCAGAAGAATGTTGGATCTTGTTTATGTACCCATTCAGTTAGTCTGTGTCTTTTTATTGGAGAATTGAGGCCATTGATGTTGAGAGATATTAATGACAAGTGACTGTTAAGAGTCTTAATTTTGATGTTGTTTCCAGTCGAGCGTTTATGTAGTTGTGTTTTTGCCATGGGATAGTTATCTATTTCCTGGGTAGTTTTGGTTGTAGCTTGACCCTTTGGGATGGAGTTTTCCTTCTAGTACCTTCTGTAAAGCTGGATTTGTGGATAGGTACTGTTTGAATTTGTTTTTGTCTTGGAATATTTTGTTTTCTCCATCAATGGTTATTGATAGTTTTGCTGGGTAAAGTAGTCTGGCCTGGCATCTGTGGTCTCTTAGGGTTTGCAGGATCTCTGTCCAGGCCCTTCTGGCTTTTATGGTCTCTGCTGAGAAGTTGGGTGTAATTCTGATAGGTTTACCATTAAATATTATTTGGCCCTTTTCCCTTGCTGCTTTTAATATTTTTTCTTTGTTCTGCATGTTTTGTGTTTTGATTATTATGTGGCGGGCAGTTTTTCTTTTCTGGTCAATTCTATTTGGTGTTCTGTAGGCCTCTTGTATGTTTATAGGCATTTCTTTCTTAGATTGGGGAAATTTTCTTCTATGATTTTGTTGAGAATAGTTTTCTGGGCCCTGGAGTCTGATGTCTTCTCTTTCGTCAATGCCTATTATCCTCAAATTTCTTCTTTTCATGGTGTCCTTAATTCTTGGATGTTTTGTGTCAGGAGTTTTCCAGATTTGGCATTTTCTTTAATGGTTGATTCAATATCTGTGATGTATCTTCTAGCCCTGAGATCGTTCTTCCATCTCTTGGATTCTGTTAGAAAAGCTCACCTCTGTGTTGCTCGCCTTCTTCTCTGAGGTCTCACGTTCTTGTTTTTCTTCTGTCTGTGTGTTTATCATTGAATCCATTTTCATTTTCAGATCTTGAACTGATTTTTGATTTCTTTCATCTGATTTTTTGTATATTCCTGAGTTTCTTTCCATTGCCTCTTTATAGGTCTTCAGAGCTTGAACCGTTTTATTTATTTCTTTCATCTGGTTGTTTGCATTTTCCTGCAATTTTTCCAGTTCCACTCTATGTGCTTTTTTTATGTCTCTCACCTGTTTGTCTGCGTCTTCCTGCATTTGATTACGAATTTTATTTGTTTCCTCCATTATCATCCTCATTACTAAGGATTTGAGGTCATTTTCTTGTATTTCCATTGTATTTGAGTTCTCTGGGTTGTCTTCTTTGGGATAGCTGGAAACTGGAGATGCCATGTTGTTTTGGGGTTTTTTGCGTATGCTTTTTCGTTGTCCTTTAGACATCTTGCCATCTTTGCTTTTGTTGGGTAGCTTCCAGAGTTGGATGGAGGGTGTCTGACGATAGATTCACTTGTTTTCTCACGATTTCCCTAGGCTGCGAGCTCAAAGCTTCACTGGTGTGGATGTTAGGAGGTTAGCCCTGTTGTTCTGGTCTCTCACAGCCAGTGATCTTCAGCCCCCCTGTGCTGTGGATCCTGCAATTGTTCTGGGTCTCTGAATGAGCGTTGGGTCAGGCCAAGGTATCCACAGCCTTCTGTGTTCCCTGCCAAGTCCAGCCAGGAACACTGGGCCCGAACCACGGGCTGAACTCAGCTAGATTCTCAGGGCCTGAACCGTCTGCCAAGCTCAGCTAGGGATTCTGGGCCCAAAATGCACACAGGGTCCAGCCAGAATTTTTGGGCTGGGACTATGCACCAAGCTCCACTAGGGCCTTTTGGCCCAAAGTGCGTGCTGTGGTCAGTTATTGACTCAGGGCCCGAACTGACCACCAATCTCAGCCAGGAATTCTGGATTCAAACTGCACACTGTGTCCAACCAGAGTCTTGGAGCTGGTGGAACCGAGCGCTCTGTCCAGCCTGTGCCACCGCAGTAGAACTGCGGCTGCTCTGAGTTAGCGCCAATGGTGGAACCAAGTGCTCCGCCCAGACTGTGTCACCGCAGGGGAGCTGCTGCTGACCTGAGGTGGCGCCTAGGGTGGAACTGAGTGCTCGGCCAAGCCTGCGCCACAGCAGGAGAAACTGCGGCTGCTCTGAGTTAGGGCCAGTGGTGGAACCAAGTGCTCCGCCCAGACTGTGTCACCGCAGGGGAGCTGCCGCTGAGCTGAGGTGCTGCCTAGTGTGGAGTTGCGCGCTCAACTAAGCCTGCGCCACAGCAGGGGAGCTGTGGCCATGCTGAGTTAGTGCCTCGGGCAGAATTGCTTGCTGGGCTGGGCCAGTACCCGGGACTCTGGGGCCGAACTGTCCGCCGAGTCCAGTCTGGGTCCGAAGGCTCCACGCAACCCAAATCCTGCCCCGAGTCCCCTCTCCCGCAGCAACTCCCACCAGCCACCACACCAATCGCCTCCACCGGAAGGCTATGAGCTGCAAACCTCAGCCACCGCTGCTGGTGCCGCTGGTGTTGCTGCCTCTGCCGTTGCTGCTCCGATCAGAGAAAATCCATGCTCCTCCTGTGTGCAGGGGCATGCAGGTCCTCCGCACCCTGGTCCCTCCAAACCATGGAGCACTCCTGCTGCCGTGATGTTCGGACCTCAGTGTTCCTGGCTCAGAAATCTGTGCAATTCCCTGAATTGTTCACTGGAGCCTCCAAATGCGGTCCACACTGCTCGCCGCCATCTTGGATCCCCTATATATTTTTTTATTACAAAAAATAAATAAATACCTCAGGGTGGCTGGCATAGGGGTGCCCACCTTGGGAACCACTATAGTGAACAGTGAGTGAATATGTGATGGAGAAATGGGAAAGAGGAAGTGTACAATGGAGAGAGAAGGGAGAAAGTGAAACCAAGGGGTTTATACACTGTGGAAAAAGATGGAATTGGAGACTCGGAAAAGGCAGATAAGAGGAGCCTGTGCAACCACCTGAAGCCATGGTGATGTGCAGACTCAGGCTGCTGCCAAGGGCCATGTCTGGCTATGTGGCTCTACCAAGGCTGAGGCCTGTGCTGATATCTGTGTTCTGTGTTGCCACCAAGAGGCATCTGGATGTCAGTGGTCTGGGATGCTGCCTGAGCACCATGCTGAACTGTCTCCACCCCTCCACACTAGTCACTGCACTTGGGAGAGCTGGCCCCACCCTTGGCCTGGGCAGCATGGGACAGCAGGCTCTGGTGATGTGGGCTCCAGAGAGCTGGCTTTGATGGCATGAATGCAGAAGAGCTGGTCCCACCCCTCATCTGCTTTGCCATAGAGAGGGTAAAGAGATGCCTTGCTCCCCCTCCCTCTTTGCCATCTGTGGCAGGCAGGAGAGCTTCCCTGCCCCTCATCTGCCTTGCCATAGAGTAGGCAAAGAGACACCTTGCTCACCCTTACCCTCCTCTACCTGTAGCAGGGCCCCTTGCCTGCTTCTGCCTTTAGTGAGATAGCTGGGGCAGTGTTGGAGAGAGTTCACCCTAGTGGTGTGGGTGTGGGAGAGATGGTATGCTGACCAACTCAGCTACCACACAGGTCCAGGGCTTTGAGTTGGCCCACCCCAACATCTACCCCATTTATGAACATGTGAAGGAGCTGGTCCTGCAGATCCAAAGCTGCAGGCGCTCCATGACACAGAGCAACAACAGGATATCTGAGAGGAGTCCCAGTGAGGATCCAGTATTTTTGTGCAGTAGAAGCCAGAGGCCTCGGACCAGACCAATGACTCATTGCAATGAACATTTGCAAGTTAAGATGTGGGGACAGGGGCTGGAGAGATGGCTCAGTGGTTAAGAGCACTGACTGCGCTTCCAGAGGTCCTGAGTTTAATTCCCAGTAACCACATGGTGGCTCACAACCATCTATAATGTATACATAATAATAAATAAATCTTAAAAAAAAAAGATGTGGGGACAAAAGGTTTGCATTGTGGGACACACTGTGGCACACTATAGCTTCCATGATGAGATTTTTTTTGTGGGGGGAGGTTGCAATGATGGGAGACAGACACAAAAGGATAGGGAGATGAGTGGGATTGGGGTGCGTAATGTGAAATTAACAAAGAGTCAATAGTAAGTTAAAAAATAAATAAACACAAGTGAGAAAAGGTCATGGTATGTGACATTTAGCCAGCCATTTCAGGTGGTGGTTGACATACTGCTGTCTGTACTTGGTTTAGTTTTAATTGTCAACTTGACACAAGTTAGAATCACGCAGAAAAAGAGTTTCAACTGAGGAACTATCGAGATCAGGCTGGCCTGTGGGCATGTCTGTGGGGGATTGTCTTGACTGTTAACTAAAGTGAGAAGAAGACCTACCCACATGCGGTTGACACTATTTCCTGGGCTGGTTCTGAAGACAGACAGCTGAGCATGAGCAGCAGGCAGCATGGCTGCTTTGCTGTCTCTCTACTCTCGTGGCTGTGATGTAACTAGCTGTGACTAGATAGAATTGGCTTCTTTGTTAGTTTCCTGAGGTCTTATATAATCTATTATGGCTTCTAATGATCTCTGTAGCCAAGAATGGCCTTGACCTGCTTCTATCTTGAGAGTGTTGGGGTAGTAGGCTCGCAGTACCATGCACTGCTGTGCATGGTCTGTGTGGTGCTGAGAACTGAACTGCAGCCTTACTGGATCAATACTCAGTACCACTCAGAGAGGAAAAATCAAACTATTGTGATTGTCTCTGGATTGAGGGGAAAAAAAATCACTCCTTACTGTTATCTTTTTTTTGGAGTATCAACATAGATTAATTTTTGATTTATAAGTCAATACCACTGGAGCATTGTCTCGTTCAAGTAAAACATCCAAGATAAAGCTCCTCATCTATAAACTTTCATCAGAATCCAGTCTGGCTATTTGGGTCTGGGTAAGTGTTGCATGGTGATGTCATAGAGTATGGGCAATTTTATTTCTTGAGGGTGTATCTTCCACATTTGTTCCTGCTACAAGGCTCCTCTTGTGTAGTGTTAATCATTTGATGAATTAAATATTGTCCCTCCCTCCTCCTCCTTTCTTCTCTCTCTCTGAGATATATATATATATGTGTGTGTGTGTGTGTGTGTGTGTGTGTGTGTGTGTGTGTGTGTGTATTATGTATTTATGTGGAGTGTTCTTATCTGTACATGTATGTTCATAGAGGCCTAAGGGGTCAATGTTAGATGTCTTCCTCTGTTACTCTCTATTATTATTATTATTATTATTATTATTATTATTATTATTATTATTATTATTATTTTCGAGACAAGGTTTCTCTGTGTAGCTCTGGCTGTCCTGGAACTCACTCTGTAGACCAGGCTGGCCTCAAACTCCTGAGAGATCCATCTGCCTCTGGATCCCGAGTGCTGGGATTAAAGCCGTGCACACCACAGCCTGGCACTCTATCTTATTTTTGAGGCAGAGTCTTTGTCTCTCTCAATCTGGAGCTTGCTGTTTTGGCTAGACTGGTTGTCTAGCAAGCTCCTGGGACTCTTGTTTCTGCCTCCACAGTAACTGGAGTAATAGACACACTCCAGGTTTTACTCAGGTGCTGCAGGTCTGAACTCAGGTCCTCACGCTGGCATAGTGTGACTTTACACATGGGCCTCTCCCAGCGCCTCTTTTCTTTCTTCTTTTCTATACTTTTTATTCAGTTTTATTTTGTGCGCATTGGTATGGAGTTACAGACAGTTGTGAGCTGCTATGTGGGTGCTGGGGATTGAAGCCAGGTCCTTTGGAAGAGCATACAGTACTCTCAATCACTGAGCCATCTCTCCAGCCCTACTCCTCTTTTCTTAGTTGTTTTATTTCTTTCTTTTAGAATGTATACCAGGCACATGCACTGTTGACTTGGTAACATAACTCAAGGTTTCTTTTCCTTTGTTCTAATTTCTCCCTTTCAGTTGCCTACAAAGGCTCATGTTCAAGGTTACTGACAGCTGACAATACTCTGTTGTAATAGAACAGGCCTGGGGCACTAAAAAGTAAATACACCAGTTAACATACACTTCCAAGTAAAGCGAGTCACACTTATTGAGAGAATTGCCTTATTCTGATATAAATCGTGAATCCAGTTTTATTTTTTTGAGCTACAGTAATGTTAAGGTTATGCAGTCAAGTGCTTCAGACACAACGACAACCTTTGAAAACGAGATTACAGGGACTGGGAAGAAGGCTCGGCCGTTGTTAAGAGCGCTTGTTGCTCTTTCAGAGGACCGGCATCTAAGCTGCGGTTCACTACTGCCTAAAACTTCAGTTCCAAGGGATCTGATGGCCTCTGTCGACACTCCTTACACATAGTGCAGAGACGTGCACATGGCTGAAACAGCCATATACACAAACCATGTTGTTTTGTTTTGTTTTTGAAACAGGATCTATCTATGCAGTTGACTATCTTGGGACTCTCTGTAGACCAAGCTGGCCTTGAACTAACAGAGATTGGCCTGGTTCTGCCTCGCAAGTCCTGGCATTAAAGGCACATGCCATCACAACCAGCCATAAAGGTTTTTTTTTTTTTTTTTTTTTTTTTTTTTTTAATTAAAAGAAATCACATAAGTTTCAGTGGGGACCTGAGACTTTTATTTACTGCAGAACATTCTCTGACTTTTAATTCTACCCAGTGACTATTCAGAACCATAATATTATTAAAACACCCCTCCCTCCTCCTCTCTTCCCCCTCCCTCCTCTTCTCTCCAGCTCTTCCTCCTCCTCTTTTCTCATAATTAGGAAAACAAGTGGTTTTGCTTTTGAAAACGAAGACACAGGATATACTGGGCCCTTTCATATTGAGAGATTTCAGGCTCTGAGTTTTGAGAAAGGATGCATCGACCTGATGTTCTAAGATGTCATCTGCACAGGCTTTTATGGAACAGCCCCACTTCCTCTAATGGTTGCTAGCCAACCATAGTAACTGGACCCTGTGCAGCGGCAAGGCTCCTGTGCCCCCATGGGAATATAGATCTGTGCAGTGCACACAGAAGATGCCCATATGGGGAGAGGAGCATTCCTTCAGTCTCTCACCCCCTCCCCCGCCCGATCAGCAACCCTGGTTTCTTGTGAGACTTCTGTGACATTTTATCTGCATATATGAACTAATTTTTGTGCGCACACAAGCTTTAATAACCACTCTACTTGTTGTCCTGTTTTATTCACACACTGTATTTTTCAGTTTTACAAACCTGTCTTTTTCAAGAACTTAATGACACGGTATGAATATATGTTAATTTGTTAAAACACTCCGTTATTCATGAATGCTCCAGTGGTTAAGATTCTGTGTTAAGGACACATGTGTGGAGATCAGAGAACACTTTTCAGGGGTCAATTCTCTCCCACTCTATGTCCCAGGGATTGAACTCATGGCTTGCCAGACTTCTTTGTTTATTTTTTTAAGATAGGATCTCACTCTAGGGGCCCAAGGCAGCCTAGAACTTTCTATATCGTTCAGGCTGGCCTCAACCCCAGTCTTCCTGCCTTGGGCTCCTGAGTAACGGGGTTACTGGTGAATATCAGAACATATGACTGGGTGGGGGATGGGGCGTTAGTTCCGCACCACCAAGCCACATCTTCAATCCATGCAGGTTTGTTGGAGGTATTCTGTCAGCTTTCAGCTTTCTCGCCTAGTGTCATCTAGCCATGTCCTTAAAACCCCACCAATAGATTCCTCTTCTTCACGATACAATCACTCTGTATAATGTACTGTTGGGGCCACCAAGGTGGCTCAGTGGGCAACGGCATCTGCCACCAAAAGTGAAGAGCTGAGTTCGAGTCTCAAGGCCCATATGGTAGAGGGAAAGAATGACTCCTGCTGGTTGTCTGCAACCTCCACAAACATGCACACACACACACACACACACACACACACACACACACACACACACACACACACACACTAAAGTGAAATAGATTTTCAAAGTGTATGAAAACAACTTTATATCAGAGATATTCAGTGTATAGTGTGGCACCAACAGTGCCAGGCCAAGGAGGACAACCTTGGCAGACAATGCTCATGCCATCCGGTTTCAGTGCTGATAGCTTTAGCTTTTAGTTTGGGGGAAGAGGGTCAGGCAAGGAAGACAGTCACTCCTTCGGGAAAGTGATACCATTGCTCATTAAAGTGGTTTCTTCCTTTGAACCCTATTATATGTAGACATCATATTAACATCTCCCCTGTCTCAGAAAAATCTATTCCAGGGCTTGGACCTCCCCATTAAGAAGAATCTGATAGTGAAAATACATGACAACAGCCCGGCTCTGATGCTGTACCATGGAAGCCACCAGCTGTACACTACTGGTGAACCGTTAGGGATGTGAGTTACTCTTCTCACTGCTCTGGTCAAATGTCTGACAAAAAAAACTTAAGGAAGGGCTTATCTGGGCTCGCAGTTTTAGGTCCACCTCATCACGGTGAGGAAGCCATGGCAACAGGAGCGTGAGGCCACTCATCACATAGCACCTATAATCAAAACACAGAGATGGATGCTGGGGCCAGCATTTCTCCCTTTCACTCAGTCCAGGACCCCAGCCTATGGGAAGCTGCTGCCCACACTTAGGGTCGGTTTTCCTCTCATGTCAATCACCCCTGTTTGGAGACTCTCTCTCAGATGTGCGCAGAGACTTGTCTTTTAGGTGACTGTCTTCTAGATGGTGTCAAGTTGGCGTGACCAACCATCCCAGCGGGGTACCCAGTGTGGAGGATGTTAGTGTATTCAGGCATGAGTGGGCTGAGGAGTGTGATGGTCTCTGGATAAAGAAACATAGAGGAGGGAAGGGGGAATGGGGCTGGACTTGGGGCAGGCTGCAATATGAGATAGGAAAGCTAGGCCAGGCCTATTAAGGGGACCTTGGAGCAGAGACCCAAAAGAAGCAAGTCAGTTCATTGAATCCCTGGGGTAGGTGTTGTGGGCAGAAGAGCAAGGCTGGGCCACAGCATCAGGGAGGCCTGCGTGGCTGGAGAGGAGTGGGTGGGCCCAGCCTGTACAGGAGGAGGTCGGAGCACGAGGGTTTCGGTCTTGGGATGGACTGAGCTGTGTAGAGCGGTGTGGCTGCATGCTGCCAATGGCTTACAGAGCGAAGAGACAGGAGCTGCAGATCCAATGACAGAGCAGTTCAAGGGCAGTATTGTATGACCTCTCCAAGCCTGTTCTCTTGTGCATGTTCATGCATTTATGAGTGTGTGTATGTGTGCTTAGGTGTGTTTGTGAGTAGGGACGTGCATGTGTGTACATGTGTGCAGAGATCAGACTTCAACTTCAGTTGTCATTTCTCAGGTACCATCCCCCCTGTTTCTTGAGGCAGGGGCTCTCACTGGCCTGGAGCTTACTGGGGCTGACCAGTAAGCCCCAACAGTTGGCTTCGCTTCCCTTCCCTAATGCTAGAACTGCAAGAATACACCACCCACCACACCCAGCCTTTATACGTAGGTGGATTCTGGGCATTGAACATAGGTCCTCGCGTTCTCTTTGCCAGCCCTTTTTTCAACTGAGCCATCTCCCTAGCTCTACACAATGTTGACTT
The DNA here is from genome assembly GCF_903995435.1 of Acomys russatus. Taxonomy (NCBI): domain Eukaryota; kingdom Metazoa; phylum Chordata; class Mammalia; order Rodentia; family Muridae; genus Acomys; species Acomys russatus. The sequence goes on along the minus strand of NC_067142.1, from coordinate 27,134,327 downwards.
ATACTTTTTTTTTTTTCCCTTTGAGAATTTCATACAACATATTTTGCTCATATTCTCAAAGGATGTGTTCATTAAGCAGTTTCCCCCTCTCCACTGGAGTAAAAAAATCCTATCACTAACTTTGCAGTAGTTGAAGATCTTGTTGGAGATGGCCAGAGTGTAGAAGCTATTAAAGAATCTGTTGGACTGAGTTAAAATGTAGAAAACCACAATTTGTGACCCCCCTCTTGGTCCCAGCTCTTTTGATTCCCGGCTTCCAGGGAACAAGAGGGGGGAGCCTGCCTCAGGGGGTGGGTGATGGAGAAGTGGCTCTGCAGGGTGGCCTTGCACCCCAGCTGTGGGGGACGTGTTTTCTAGGTGTCTGAGTGATAGAGACAGTCTAATTAAACTGGGATTGATTTATTAGCGGAGTTCTATTGCTCACATAATTTGACAAGTCCGAGGTGTTGCGGGGCCTGGGGTATTGCTAAAGAGTGCTAAGGCTCAAGATAATTATTGCCTGACTTTGGAGAGAATGACATATGGGTCCTCATTGTCTCTGTAAATCTCCCTGGCAATTGAAGAGGGATGTTTTTTGGGTATGTGTAGAGGTTCTTGCTTTGGTCCTGGGCTGCCTTACTAGCATGCTGCCTTGTGCACTTCCCTTTGTCTCTGCTTTGCAGACCCTCCTTCCAAACCTCTGCTTACTCAGCTGCAGGGCTGCCTTCGGCTTGGCCTTAACAATGGGTCTCCTGGGTCCCCTTCGTTTTCCAGCTGCCTTTCTGTTTGAATTTATTTTCTGCTAACATGCTTTTTGGTCTGCTTCGACTTAGTTTGTTTTGTTTTGTTTTAAATCTGGTCTTTTAACCAGGTCTGTATAAATATTTATTTAAGACTTATGTTGTGTGCCTGCTTCTGGGGTGTAGCCTTTGGTGAGTCCCTTAACATATAAATGACAGTCTGCCCTAGGACAGGCAAGCTCTGGGAGGCAGGAGGTCTCTCAGGCAAAGAGTGATGTCCTGCTGATGTTTGTTGCCTGGCTTGTGTAGCCCACTATCACACTCCTGGGAACTTCAAGCCATTAGCACCCTGCTCTTGTAGACTATGGGACCCAGAAACTTACTTGTAACAATGGGTGTGCATAGCCATGTGCTTTCCTCTCAGCACAAAGCACTCATGAGCTGGCAGGGCGGCCTAGTTCTAAATAGGTGTTTGAGACCTTTGCTTACCTGGATATGATATAGACAGTTTTTTCTCCCCAAATAAAAATATATCATTTGCTTTGAATGTCTACATTTGATGGCTGTAGAAAATGTAGAAAACACACACACACACACACACACACACACACACACACACAGGAAAAACCTTCAGGTATTTCTGTCCTTTGAAGATGAGTCACTATTATCATTTGAGAGGGCCAACAACAGACAGAGAAGTGATCCCACCCGAGGCCACCTTGGTGAAGCAATGGATTGGCTGGGCTTCCTTAGGAAAGCATGGGTGACTGACAGGCAGCTATATCACTGGAAGGTCTACCCCAGCCTGGGTGAATACTTACAAATGCGGTATCTTAGGGTTCAGATTCCCTTCAGCTCCATAGCCCCACCTTGAGAACAACCCTCCTCATAGGAAAGCCCTGCTTCACAGCTGTCCACACAGCCTTGTCATGGGCCTTCAGTGTGTCGTGTAACTGATATAGCCCATGTCTGTCCTTCACAGTGGAGTCAACTCCTGTCTTATAGGCAGCATCTTGGCCCTATGGTGGCCATGCATGCACGGAACTCCTTGGGACCTCTTCTCTGCCTTCATTGGTCACCCTGGAGCAGGCCTGTTCTCCAAAAACAACTCACTCTTGCATGAGCAAGATTGGAAATGCCCCTATGAAAACCCTTCAGTTTGGTGATGGGGAGATCACTCCTGGAGGCCAACGGCTTGTTCCACAGCAATAGGAATTAAATTCGATCCCCAGAACACAAAGAAAAGTTGGGTTATTGTAGGCCTCTCTGCTGGAGAGGCAAAGACAGGCACGTCCCCAGGGCTTGCAGACAAGACAGCCCAGCCTACTTGGCAAGCCCCAGACCAGTGGGAGACCTTCTCTTATGAAACAGTGTAGGCCAGGCACTGGTGGCCCACACCTTTAATCCCAGCACTCAGGAGGCAGAGGCAGGTGGATATCTGTGAGTTTGAGGCTAGCCCATTCTACAGAGTGAGTTCTAGGGCAGCCAAGGCTGTCCCTGTATCAAAAACCAGAACAGAACAAAACAAATACCAACCAACCAACAACCCAACCAAAAAAATCCCAAAACAAAACAAAAACTGAGGTGGACAGCTCTTGAAGAATAATACTGGAGTTTTACCTCCAACTTCCACATATGTACTCATGTGCCTGCACACATACATACACACATTCAAGGAAAGGAAGGAAGGAAGGAAGGAAGGAAGGAAGGAAGGAAGGAAGGAAGAGACCACTTAGTGTGACTTTCTTTCCATGGGCACAGGGCTATCTGAGTGTACCCACCCTCTTTCTCTTCTGTTGAGTTACATCTTATTCTAGAATCAGGATGTCCTATGACTCAGTTAAGGGACAAAGAAAATGAACTTATTACTTGACACTCTTGATAAGCCCCTCGGAGGCTATGGAGCTCTTCCATGTGGGTCTTGGGCTAATGACTATTTATAGTTGTTTAGCAGGAAGCACTGTGAGCTGGCCACAGTGGGAAGCTGCGAGCACAGAGGCTCTGTGGAGGACCCTTCAGAGGCCTCTCGGCTCTCCGTGCAATTTTGGCATTTTGCTCTTTGCATGCGATTGAAGAATTAGACGAAGGTGATTTTTAAGTAAATAGCACATGTCTCTGACAGAACCTGAGTTTTCTGGAGTCCCGCTGGCTCGCAGTGCCCCGCAGCACAGGGCATTGATAATATTAATATTCTGTACGTGCTATTCACTGTCCTTCCACCTGGCAGGCTTAACTCAATCGTGTGAGTAGGACTTTCCAGTGTAGTTCTGAGAGTAAAGACATGGCGTGGGATACCAACCCACAGAGTCAGAGAAATCCCACTTTAGTGGCGACCTTGTATGTGTGTGTATACACTTATATGTATGATTGCATTTGTGTATACATACACACGTATGTGTATACATATGTATACAAACACAGGTGCATATGGGCCAAGAACTACTTTTGATGCTGTACAACCTTAAAAAAAAAAAACGTATATTATTTATATTTACCTGTGTGTGTGTGTGTGTGTGTGTGTGTGTGTGTGTGTGTGTGTGTGTGTGTGGTGTGCTAGTTCCCACAGAGACTAGAAGAGGGTTTCAGATTTGCTGGAACTGGAAATAAGAGATGACTGTGAACCAGCTGACATGGTCGTAGGAACTGAATTCATGTCCTCTGAAAAAACGGCAAGTGGTTGCAGTCAGCCCCAACCTTGTTTTTTGAGGTAGGGTCTCTCTCTGGCTTCAGGGTTACCTTGTAGTCTAGGCTGGCCTGACCTCGAGCCCCAGGGATCCACCTCCCCAGGGCTGGGATTACAAGTACACCTATACCGGCATGCTTGGCTTTTTTCCTTGAGTGCTTGGGGTTGAAGTCACACAGAGCAAGCATTTCATTTTGTCCCCTGCTGCCAATGCTTGTTTAATGACAACTCTGAGGTAAGGTTCCTCATATGCCTCACTGTAATAACTTGGGCATCTACTCCTTTGAACTCCGTGGCCCTCCATGTAAAGACCTGGCATCTCCAAAGACCTCAAGGGCAGCCATTTTGAAGTCACAGTTGAGTCAGGTGGTCTTCCGAGGACACATGAGGAGGGGCCTTTTAACTGTGCAGGCCCATTGTGCCAAGGGCAGTGAGAACAGATGGACATAGAGTAGAAATCCCACCAGGCCTCATAGTGCAGGCCTGTGATCCTAAGCTTCTGAGGAGACTGAGGCAGGAGGATTCCGGTTTCAGCTTTGCTTTGAAGATTTAGTTCCCAGCTCTCTGCTTTCAGCTTCTCAATCGTCAAAGACACAGAAGCCATGTGATTGGCAAGTGCTTAGTTGTTTGGGTTTGTTTGTTTTGTTTTGTTTTGTTTTGTTTTGTTTTGTTTTTCTCTGAAGTTAGTTCTTGGATGTTTCAGAACACAGCGGGAGGGGAAAGTGTTGCAGACAGAATTTGAAAACGATTTCTTCTTTTTGAATTCTTAGATGTTTTTTTAAGACACTGATTAAAAAAAAAAAAATCTAATCTCTCGGAACTTTGCCTGGTGTTTAAAAGGCTGTAGCTGATATGCTGATAAACTCACGAGACACGTGCCCCACGGAGCTGTCAATCTGAATGGTGTTTTCTTTCTTTTTAGCCGTCTCCGTCATGAGGTACAGCGCCTCTGCCTTCGGGTTTGCTGTAAGTAGCCGGAAGTGTCCTCACCATTGCGAGATTCTGCACGCTTTCGCTTTCCCTGAGCCCGTGCCCCTCACCCCAGTCACGAAATAGACGGGTGCTTAGCAGATGCGAGATGGGCACGTGAAGGACAACTGTAGTGAAAACAACTTCTGTGAAAATGGCAGCATAATAGGATTAAAGACATCAGGATGGGCTATTTCCCAGGTGTACATCTGGGGGGCACACGTCTGTGAAGGGGTTGTTGGAGAGGATGTTCTTTGAAGGGGTTACCTCTTTGTGCCTTTCCGGCGTGCGTGTGGGTCTGGCACAGCCGGGTGGCACGTTTGCTGGTGTAGCTAGGGATATCAGGAGCTGAGAGGGACTGGGGCTCACACTAGACGTCAGTCTCTAGCCCTGCTAAGGGGGAGCTGAGTTTTCTGCCAGTCTCCTGGCAGAGCTAGGTCAATGTAGGCAGATATGCTGGAAAACTGGGTTACTCAGGGAGTTCCTTCCCCATTTGTTGCACAGACATGGGGCACTCTTTACTGAGTCCCAGACCCACATCTGCCCTTTGTGTAAGAACTTAATGTTTTCAGAGTGTTGCTTTGAGGGTACTGTAAATTCTTTTAAGAGTCTTATGATGCACGTAGACTGTCCAGAAAATGACACACAAACATACTGGTAACTAGAATACAAACTACATATACACACACCTAGAAAGAAATACTCAACATACACACACAGAGGGATACATATACAATATATAAACACAACTAGACATATACAGCGTGCACGTGCGCGCGCGCGCACACACGCACACACAGAGCATAGACACACATCCATCCAAAAGTAAATACACAGCACAGACACACACATGCATGCATATACACAAAATATATACATAACCACACACATCATCTACACACTCAAATCTCTCTCTCTCTCTCTCCTCTCTCTCTCTCTCTCTCTCTCTCTCTCTCTCTCTCTCTCTCTCTCTCTCATTCTCTCAAAAGCACAGAGCTTTTTATATGATTTCAAATTGTTGGTAGACTTCCTGGACCTCCTGACCTAGCTAGAACACTTCCAGTGAGAGCCAGAATTAGAATTTGCACCCAATTTTGTTTTTCGTTTTTGTTTTCCTTACTATGTATAGGAAAATGCCAATGTCATCTTGCCTCTCACAGGAAAAACAATTGCATGTATTTCAGAAAATAGTTCCTCCCATTCCAATCTTCATAGTACTGGGATCCCGGGGTTCTGAGAACAGAGCCAACCATACAAGGGCCACATCCCTGCTACCAGGGCTCCACCATGGAGTTCAAAGTGGCTGCAAGAAGCATGCAGAAATGTATTTACTCAGAGATGCTTATTCAGACTCACTGGGTCATTGCACAATTGGCCTGTGTGCTTATGGTTGTGCCTTGCTGACTCTAGAGAACCACTAATGTCCTGTCTCCTTCTCTAGTTTGACGCCATCCTGGATGTGCTGTCCTCGGCCATTGTCCTCTGGCGTTACAGCAACGCAGCCGCCGTGCACTCTGCTCACAGGGAATATATGTAAGTGGATTCTTCTTCCAGAGCCTTGCCATCACCTTCATCACGAAGCCTCCTTCCTTCCTTGTCCTCATGTTGAGTGAAGGGTGCAAGTTGCCTCTGATGTTAACTGATGTACTGTCAGCCATGAGACAGGACTTTCCTGGGATAGTCACAGGGACACGTAAAGCCTTTGTAATTCGTTCAGTTCTCTGATCTGGAGTGAATATTTTCTTGTCTGTCCCTCTATTCATCCATTCACCTACTTGTCCATCTGTCCGTTCTTTCAAACATCCATCCATTCTCCCGTCCATCCATTCATGAATCCATCCATCCTCACATTCACACATCTACCCACATCTGTCCGTCCGTCCGTCCGTCCGTCCGTCCGTCCATCCATCCATCCATCCATCCATCCATCCATCCATCCTCTTAGCCAATCACTGTCCAAGTCTCCTATCTACATTCCTCTCCTTCCCCTCCCCCTCTGTCCTCTGTTCCTCCTCTCTCCTCTCTTCCTCCCCATTCTCCATTTCCTTGGTGTCTCTATTTCTTTGCAGGGTCTCACAGATGCTAGGGCAAGTCCTCCGCCACCAAACTGCATCCCCAGCTCTTTCCATCAGATTTGTTGCTGTTTTGTCTGTCAACTTTTTAATCAATAATTCAATACTTACTCTGTTACTATTGACCTTTTAGTTTGAAATAACCTAATGTAAGACACACCCATGCATATAAAACCCAAATACACACAGACATTCGTGCTTGGAGGTCCTCTACTCGCCACCTCTGGGTCTGCGCTATACCTCAGTCCCTCCTTTGAAAAAGTAGAAAAAGAAAGATTCCTCCTTTGCAGGATTTTCATCATGGGCACATATATTCCTACACATGCACGTGTGCACGCACACACACACACACACACACACACACACACACACACTTGTGTGTATATGCAATTGTATACATGTATTGTTTGTATATGCATGTGTGCCCACATATCATCACATTGCAAGGTTTCCCCTGGCCTCTATAGGTTGGACATGATTGAACATCAAGGAACAAATGCTCCTCTGTGTGGTTCTGGTTCTGCCAGAGAGAAGGTTCTGGTGAGTCAGCATCAAAGAACACTCAAACATGCAAATAGAAATGTCTCTTTGGTGTCAAGGATTTCAGGCAGTAATATAGCTGAGGTTGGATGTGTTGAAACGTAGAAATTCTTGAAGGATGACAGCATGTAGATTTGTAAATGACACTTATATGTGCAGGTGTTGTGTGTTGTGTGTTGTGTGTGTATGCATGTAAAGGGCAGAAGTCAACCTCAGGTTTTATTCCTCAGGTGACATTCATCTTGGTTTTTGAGACAAGGTCTCTCTCTCTTTTTTTTTTAATGTTAAAAACTTTTATTTATTTCTTAAGATTAGTTTCCCCCTCCATTTCCTCTCTCCAAACCCTCTCACAGCTCACCTATTATGTTAAGCTGGCCAGTGGGCCTCAGGGATTTGCATATCTCTACCTCCCTGGTCTGGGGTTATAGACCTTCGGCCTTTTTAGGAGGGTCCTGGGGGTGGAAATCAGGTCCTTTTACTTGTGTGGCAAGCACACTTCTAATGGAGCTATCTTACTAGCTCTGGTTTCACTATGTTTAACGATCCCCAAACTGTGTATGTTCCTCACAATGCAAAGGCAAAGGTGATGCTCTGAGCACCCTTGGGTGGTTGTTCATTGGATAAGGATCATGAATTCACTTGGAGATTCCTAATCTAAGGATTAAGCAATACTTATAATCCTCCATATCACCAGCTTTAGTTAACGTTTTAATCTCTGATTAAAAATTTATGAGATCACTGCTGGCTGGGAATATATTTGCATATTAATGAGCAAGAACAAACAATGAGGACCGCGATTAGAAAAACCATTGGTTTTCAGTTAGTTTCTGGAGAGTAATATCAGAGCAAACAGAGAAATATCCAACTGAGTTTTTTATGATTTGAAATCATAGCTCTGGAGTGAATCTTGAGTTTGACATTGCCAATGTAGAAGATGGACACTCTCCTGCACTTGGCCACATGGAACAGAGTGTGCGATGCTTCCGCCTCGCTACAGAGTGTGACCTCCATAGTTTTCTTTTGCTGAACAACAACAACAACACCTTTCACAAAACTCACATAACTTAAACTTTGATTCATTTTTGTGTGTATGTTCACGCATGCGTGTGTGCACACCTGTGTGTGAAGGGCACAGGAGAGCCTTAGATGTTGTTCCTTGGCAGCCATCCACTTTGTTACTTTTAGACAGGAAGCCTCACTAGCCCAAAGCTCACCAAGGAGCTTCAGCTGGCTGACAGGAGCCCCTTCCCCCCCCCAGCCCCCACGATCTGCCTGGTTCTCCCTCCCCAGGACTGGGATGGCAAGTGTGTACCTCCAAAGCCCATCCTTCTTTTAAAAAAAAACCTCTGAAACTTGCAGCACACATTCACCCAACGGGCCACCCCGCCAGCCCCCCAAATTCACCACTTGTGAGTTTGCACAGTTGTCTTAAGTATTTCGTGCCATTGTGATCCAGCCTTGTCATCCTGCAAAGCTGCACTTGATTTTAGCCAAAAGGCTGAGAAGTAAGTCCCCATGCAAGAGAGAAAGGCTATACTCACCAAACATTCCCATTTCTTCTCCCCCAGGCCCTGGTAATGCCATGTTACCATCCGTTTCCATGACTCTGATTACGGTTAAGTAGCTCATAAATGCAGTTTTACCGGTGTGGTGTGAACTTTCCTGAAAAGAAGAACACACGCCAATCCATTCGTGATATGGAGTGTTCCGGTGGGTGCAATCGGGGTTTCTTACAGGAGCATGGGTGACTAAAGCCATCATGGCGAGTGCTGTTCACTTGAAAGGCTCCGGAATGGCTGAAGAGCCAGCCTTGGAGCATGATTTAGTACTAAGATGGGAAAAGCCACCCTAGATGTTGGTAGCACCATCCCATAATCTGGACTGCAGGCTGAGCACCAGTACCCATCACTCCCTGCTTCTGTGCTGTGGACACAATGTCACTAACTGACTTCCTGTCCTGCCACTACGACTTCCCCTCCATGATGGGCAACACTGCCCAACTGTGGACCAAATTAAACCATTCCTTCCTAAGTTGCCTTTGTGAGGTACTTTGTCATAGCAATGAGAGAGGAGGTACCTAATAGGGCCCCCAGAGAAACTGCCCCCCCCGCAATAGGTAACACTTATATATCCTTCAGGAGGGTGGGGCCCCATATGCTCTTTACTACCCCCAAGCTTCCTGCCCAGTGTCGTAGCTGCTGAGAGTTCAAGAGGGTGGACACATTATGCCTGAGTATGCTATGTGGGTGCCATATGTGTGGCACATGTGTGTGCTGTGTGTGTGTCATATGTGTCCCTGGACTCCCTTGGAGGTCAGAAGAGGGCATTAGATCCCCTGGAACTGACTTTTAAAAATGGTTGTGATCTGCCATGAGCATGCTGGGAGTCAATCCCAAGTGTTCTGGAAGCATGGTGAAGGGACAACACGTGACCCCCCTAAAGGATGGTGTTCTGCAACATGGCGTTCTCATCACTGGCTTTACTCAGCACACACTCTTCAGGCTTATCCCTCTTATAGAGTGTGACACAGTGTCCTTCTGTTTGCAGGCTGAATATGATTCCATGTGCTATATCGATCCCATATCCATCCATCAATGGACATTTCCATTGCTTCCACCTTTTTTTGTGATCAGGACCAACTCTGCTGTATAGCAGAGTGTCTGTGTCTCTCAGCATCAGTTCCTACACCAAGTGGGATTGACAGACCACATGACAAGTCTTTTAAACTTTTCTCCCTCGGAGGAAACTTCATACTGTTTTCCAAAGCAGTTATTAGTTATTTTAAAAAGATCTCCAAACTATGTCAGTTACTTTAAAAAATAGAATTGTTTTAAATATTTTAAATTGTATATGTGTCAAGGAAGTGCACAAGAGTGAGGATGGTGCCTACAAATGTGAGGAAGCAGTGTTGGAGCCATTGTTCCTGTGGGCACAGGCAGCTGTGAGCAGTTCTGTGTGGAACCAGACACTGCAAGAGCTCTGTGTACACTTACGGCTGAGCCGGCTCTGCACCCCTACCAATCTCTTTTTATGTGACTAATAGACTTGTAGATTGTGGATATGTTAGGCCGAGTTCTCTAGAGGAGCAGAACTGATGGAGTGAACGTACGGACCAAGAGCATTTGCTAGATTAGTTTACACGGCACACACTGGGTAGTCCAACAGTAGCCGTCCGCATGCTACTGGGGCTGAGCACCTGATGGCTGCCTGGTCTGTGAAGCTGGCTGTCCAGGGCAGCCACACCATTTTAATGAAAAGATCCCTTACTTTCAAAGAGACTGGACCTCATAGCCACGTTAATAGTGCACCTGAGGTCCCTAAGGACTTGGCCTGACACCCTGCTGTGTACTCAACATGTTTGTTTAACATGCCATTAAGAGAACAACGGAAGAACCAACCTTGCTTGCCTTGGGTTTTCCGCGCAATCAACTTTTACTACCGAAGCTAATTCATAGCTTTAATCATACATTATGTACTTTATTTTCTGGGTGCTTTGGGGTCAGGTAAGGTCAGCTGGAGTCAGACTTAACCCTTGACATACTCCGTTAGAAGGCCTGGAGCTCTAAGGGCATGAGCTGCTCTGCCAGAGGACCTGGGTTCGATTCCCAGCACCCACATGGCAGATCACAACTATCTGTAATTCCAGTTCTAGGCGACCCGACTCCCTCTTCTGACCTTCAGGGGCACTAACACAGTGCATGCGTATGCACGCATGCAAGCAAACACATGTAAACATAAATAAATAGTTAAACAACAACAAAATTCTGTTAAAGATTTCTGTAAAGTGCCTTATTCCTTCCCCATGTGATTTTTTCTGTGCTGCTCAGTAAATACAGAACAAAGGCTTTTGTTAGAGACACCGGCAATCGGGACAGACATACACATGAGAGACGGAATACAGACAAGCCAGACACACAAACAATAGACAGAAGACACAAGGAGAAAAGTGGAGATTGTGTACTTTGGCTCACTCTTGGTCAATGAATTCAAGGGGAGGGAGGCACTGCACTTTCTGACCTTAATGCAGCATCGATGCATTGTAGTGTCCCTGAGTCCATCTTTAATTTATTTCCCCAATGCATCTCAGCAGTCCCAATCTGCTAGTGAAGGCCCAGAAAATTCTTAGTTGCCGGTCTATAGTCCACACTTGAAAACGAAAGAAGGTAGGATGTGGTGTCTGCTGAGGAGGGCGGGCAGCAATAGCAGCAGACCATGGTAGATGCACTTAGCAGCAGGAAGTGAAGCCAGGCAGGCCCAGCTTGTCTTTCCGGGACCATTGACATCTGGGCTGCAGCTGGAAGGAGCCTCCTACTCTGGGGGAAAGGGAGGCCATTCCCTCTGTCACTAGATATGCCCTCACAGCCTGTGATGCTGCCTTTTCATGTGTTGATGTGCTTGTTCTGTACTTGATGAGACTGCTCTGAAAGGCTCCCATGATGCCACTGGGGTGAATCCTGTGTCAATACCTAGCTTGGAAGCTCTATAGTTTAACCGCTGAAGCCTTTCCTACAGTGGCATGCGCAACATCATCTTGCAGTCCTGGCGTCTGCAGAGCCCAGCCAGGTCCAGCCTGTTTTCTTATAGCTCCCAGTACCACCAGTCCAGAGGTGAGACCACCCACAGTGACCTGGACCCTCACATATCAGTTATCCATCAAGAAAATGGCCATAGGCCAGTTTGGTAGAGGCATTTTCCCAGTTGAGATTCTCTCTTCAACTTGTCAAGTTGACATAAAACTAGCCAGGACACATAAGTTCTGGGGCTTAACCTCAGGACTTCAGGCTTGCACACAGTGCTTCTACCCACTGAGCCATCTCATGGACCCATAAGAAACAGGTCTTTCACCCAGTGTGGCCCAGGGAAGCTCTGTCAACCTCACACAGTCTAGAGTCATCAAAGAGGAGGCACTTCAGTTGAGGAATGGCATAGGTCAGGTTGGCCCGTGTGGGCCTGCCTCTGAGAAATTGTCTTTATTGTTAACTGATGTTGGAGGGCCCAGCTTGCTGTGGGTGGCACACTCATCAGGCTAGGTAACTGTGAGCAAGTAAGCAAGCCAGAGAAATAGCTAGCAATCGTGGTTCCTCAGTGGTTCCTGCCTTGAGTTCTTGCCTGGTGTCCCCCCAGGGATGGAGCGTGACCTGGAAATGTAAGCCAAATAATCCCATTTTTCCCCAGTGTTGGCCAGAGAATTTTGTCATAGTGACAGGAAGGAAACTAGAGGAGCTCCCCTCCAAGTTTAGAGCACAGCTGTCCAGTAGGCTCCTGTACGGTAGATGAAGAGGCAGGATGCTGTGGGCGAAGCTCAGCCTTAGAGCACTTGCTTAATAAACCTTATGCCCTGGGTACCATCCCCAGTATCAAAAACAAACAAGCACAAGGGATTTGAAAGTGAGAGAAGACTATCAAGGGAGATGGGGAGGTGCCAATTATAGAGGCTGTGGGGAGAGATGGGTATACTACGTGGGACTTGGCAAGGCTGAGCTACACTGTCTTAGCCATTCTCAGCCCTGTGCACCTTGTAAGGCCACAGGAAGGACATCTTTCTGCTGATGTCAGCTGCCAGGGCCACTGGGCTGCTTGCCACAGAAGGTACAGCCTGGTGCTTTTTGGGAAGCCTCTGACATTTTACATATGATAGCTGCACAGGTGGGGCCCCACACAGACTCTCCAGGCCCAGCTGTCTCCCTGGGCCACCCGGGAGCTCCCTGAGAGTGAGAGGTGGCAGCAGATGGGGGGCATTGCTCACTTCTACAGGCTTTTCCTTCCACAACTGAGTCAGCAGCACAGCCCAAGATACTGTTCTCCAGTTCCAGACGTACATGCAGCAGGATGTGTGGCGATATGCCGGCAAGTGAATCTGAGTGTTCTAGAATGGGTGTTCTTAGAGGTTCCTAGGTGCTCCGTGTGTCTTTCCGGTTCACACCCAGGAAAACAGCCCTGCTCTCTTTTCAATTTGCTGAGCAAATGACTTGGCTTAAGAGCTCCCAGCTAGCAGGATGGCTCCAATGGCGCCTGCCCTTTTGATGCTTGGCATCAACCAGCATGTTTGTAAAGTTTGGGAAAAGCTCCAAAACCTAAAAAAGAAAAGTAGCTGATTCCGGGCCAGCAAGAGGGCTCAGCAGGTAAAGGTGCTTGCTGCCAAGCCTGCTGGCCTGAGTTCAATCCCTGGGACCCATGTGGAAGGGGGGAAGTGACTCCTGAATGCTGTCATCTGACTGCCACATGGGTGCTGCAGCATGTGCCACTCACCCAAAATAAATAAGTAAAAATAAGAGCTTTTTTTTAAAAAAAAAAAAAAAAGAAAAGTAACTTATTTACCAAAAGAGTGATAGATTGGTGGCTTGTTTCTGGTGCTGGAGCCAGGTGGCCTGCAAAATTATATGCCACAAACATTTAATGCATCCTTGCAGCTCCCCCAGCTTTTTGTGGGGTGTTTGATCTGGGCCCTAAATCAGAAGGTCTGGGGAAGTGAGCCACATTTTTTTTTCTAGCGCTCTTCACATCACAAACCTTGAACATGTTTCCTATCAACTGCGGAAGCTGGTCTAGAAGGATGAATATTTTTGCAAGTATATACAAGTATTGGGACCCAAGGCAGGAGGAGCCTTTTAGGATAATCTGAGCTCACTTGACTTGAAGAGTGGGTTCTGTCTTGCTGAAGGAAGAAGGGATCGCCTTTACTGTCAGAAGCCTTTTCAGAGTCGGACAGGCACAGAGCTTAAGCATGTGGGCCTGAGTGGTGTGTGTGTGTGTGTGTGTGTGTGTGTGTGTGTGCGCGCGCGCACATGTGTGCTTAGGGAAAAGGGTATGTAGTCTTGGTCCCTGTTATCACTGAAATGTAACCCCAAAAATATATGAAACAGGAAGATTAGAAGTTTGAGTTGTCCTTGTGTATATTGTGAGCTTGAGGGCAGCCTGAGCTACAGAAGACCTTGTCTTAAACAACAAACAAACAAACAAACATACAAAACAACATCTAAGGAAACATTTGCTCCAAACTGTAAGTGAAGATTAAAAGCCTGTCTCTTTCTGTGGCTTTCTTGGGAATGATCAAAGGAACAGCCAGAGTTGATGTATCTCTCTTCCTGGATTTCTTTCTTTTTCTTTTTTTTTTCTTTTTTTATTAATTATAGAAGGACTTTGGACTTGGATGATAGCATCTTCCAACATTTATTCTTTGGCACTGTCAGCCAAGAAACACATTTATTCTTTTACTTTTACTTTTTGAGACAGGCTCACGTAGCCCAAGCTGGTCCTAAACACACTATGTAGTCAAGGGTGACCTTTGACCTCCACCTGATCCTCCTGCCTCCACTTCCCAAGTGCTGGCATTACAGATATGTGCCACAACATCCCATCTATGCAGTGATGTGAACGGAACCCACACACTCATTGTATTAGTTACTTTCCCCCCGTCCCCGCTATGATAGAACAAATGACCAAGGCAGTTTATAAAAGAGAGAGTTTAACTGAGATTATGGTCCCAAAGGGTTAGAGTTTATGATGGCAAAGTGAAGAAGACACGGTGGCAGGCGGCTGGAGCAGCAGCTGAGAGTTCACATCTCTATCCACAAGCAGGAGGCAGAGAGTACAATAGACATGACACTTAGTTTTTGAAACCTGAAAACCCACCCCAAGAGACACACCTCCTCCAGCAAGGCCACACCCACTGATCCTTCTCAAACAGTTCCATCAACTGGGACCATGTATTTAAACACTGGAGTCTGTGGTGGCCATTCTCCTTCAAACCACCACATTCATACATGCTAGGCAAACATTCTACCAACTGAGCCTAGACCCAGGAGGTTCTTTTTCTAACAGTAGACGTTTGTGTGCTCAAGTCTGGCTTGACTGTATGTCTGTGCCAAGCACTTTGTAAGACATCCAGAGGGGATGAGACCAGCCAGCTTCACCCCCATGGATGTAAAAGGAGAAGGCGGCTAGTGTGGTGACTGTGGAGGTAAAGAGGACTGGGAAACAGCACTTCCAGGTGGGTTGTGAGGAGGGGGTCAAGGGCAGTCACTTTTCAGAGACAGTGCTTACCATGATCCTGAGGCTGGCTAAAAGAAACCTGGACATTTAGCATCCCTAGACAGAGAGTTAGCCATTGGTACTTGAGGAGGGACCATCTGCCTGTGTTTGAGAGCCAGAAAAGTAAGTTCCTGAGGCTTGACCTAAGGAGTGGGGGGCCTCACAGCTGGGGCCTCATGAGCCTCAGAAGGACCTTGTGATTATAAGAGAAGTAGGCGGCCATGGGCAAGTTATTAAGCCTCGGGGTGAAGTGCCCTGTTTATAATTAATGTGAGCTCAGCTGGTTCACTGCCCAAGAAACCTAAAGTGATTGGGAATACAGGAGGCTCTGCATTGTTTCTTAAAAAGAAAAAAAAAAAAGAGAATACGTTTTTCATTCATGTCACCAATTATTGCTGGGATGCATATGTGAAAAATAACTGCCCTAAAATTTAATACCAATCTTAAAGTGTTCCCTTGCCCATGGTTACCCCATCTCACTCTCCCCACCCCCCTTTGGGAATGGCAATCACCACGAGCAGTTTGGTGCACGTACTTCCAGCACATTTTCTTTGCAAATCAAATAGAACATGCACGTGTATGCTATTCACACACACACACACACACACACACACACACACGGCTAGGTATGAAAATGAAAATTAGACCTTTCTCTACATATTGCCCTGTTAAACACCTCCCCCAATCTCAAAGCCGAGAACAGTTTCCAAATCTCTTTATGATATGCCCAATCTGTTCCTTTACTTACTTCAGAGTTTCGCTGTTGGCACTATGTAACAGTCTATCCGGGGATCTGGATTGCTTCAGCTTTGATATATTAAGCGGTGGCATATCTTACTGCCTGAATATGAATCCTGTGTTTGAGATGCAGGGTTTATTATTATTTTTTTAATGTGAGACAAGAGTTGGAGAGATAGCTCAGTTGGTAAATCACTGCCACGCAAACGCGAGGACCTGGATTTTAGCCCCAGAGCCTCCTTTTAAGAAGCTGGGCATGGTGTGTGTGCTTACTACCCCAGCGCTGGGGAGGTGACTATAGGAAGGTCCCTGGGGACCTCTGGCTAGCTATCCCAGCCTGTCTGCTGAGTTCAAGCCAGTGAGAGACCTTGTCTTAGAAAAATGAAAATTAAACAGCGTGAGGGCTGGGGAGCTGTTTCAGCGGTGAGAACAAATGCTTCTCTTTAGAGGACCCAGATTCCATCCCCAGCACACGTCAGGTGGCTCGCGTCTGTCTTATGTCCAGCTCCGACGTAGTGTACACCCTCTTCTGCCCTCCACAGACACCTTGCACCCACACGTACATGTCCATACACAGACACATATACAAGTAATTAAAAAATAAAATCTAAAAAAACCCAGCTAAGATTTATGGCATGCTTTGGTTTCCACATATATGCATGCGCACGTGTGTGTGTGCGTGCGCGCGCACACACACACACACACACACACACACACACACACACACACACACACACACACATGCACAGAGGCATTTAAGCCTCGAATTTTAAATTCCTTGTGTCCTGGCCCAGACTGCCATTCTGGGTAAGAAGAAACGCTGTTTGGGCCACAGTGTGAAATAGAACTGAGACCTGTCAGTCCCCAGGCATGGCGGGTGGTTGTTCGCCGCCGGATCTGTAATCTTGATTGTTTGTGGAGTGGCTGTGGGGACTAGAAATGCTGCCAGCCCCAAATGCACAGGGAACGAGGAGCATATGTAGGGGATGTGAGGCTCACCTACTTGCTATGCGCGTGCAGCCAGGCCCACTCCCCAGGCACTCCTCACTGTGTGGGCACAGCTGCAGACCTGGATTTGGTTGCTTTGCTTAATGTCATGAGTAACTAAAGCCAGGGACAAGGCTCACAAACAAAAGGCTGCACAGAGCCAGGCCTGCCTCGCTCACTCGCTTGTAAATGAAAGCAGCCGTTTCTGCTTTTCCAGAGACGTGCAGCAGCGGTAGGCTCGGTCAGAAGCAAGTTCACTCTTCTCTATTATGGAATTGACATTTGCAAATATCACATCCTATTAAAGCAAAGGAGGGTTGTGAGGGCGACTGGGCTGATCAGAGCTTTGGGGAGAAAGAAAGGGACTGAGTCCTATCTCCGCCTGTGTTGTTTTTGCCCTGAAACAGTTCATCAAGACTGGCCTGGCTGAAGCGTTAGCAGGGGAACCTCACAGCATTTGACGCTTGTCATGTGCTGTCTGGACATGAAAGGGGAAGTGTGGGAGTGAGTAGATTTGGAGGAGCAGTCTCCTTTTTTTTTCATGGTCGTCCCACTATAACAGCAGAGGCTGGACTTGGCCAAGGCAACACCTTCTACCTACAGACTCTCGAGCATAGAAGGACGGGGTTTTGGGAGCCTCAAGGACACAGATCATGATTATTTGGTCTTTCAATGTTTGTTTTTATTTATGTGTGTCTGTGTGTATATGACAACATGTATACGGATGCCCTCAGAGGCTAGAAAAGGGTGTCAGACGCCCCCTGGAGCCGGAGTTGCAGGGAGGTGTGGGCCGCCTGACATAGGTGCTGGGAACTGAACCCCTCTTCTCTTGAAGAATAACAAGCAGTCTTCACTGCTGAGCTATCCTTCCAGCCTCAAGATTGTGAGTTTGTGCTGAACATATATACAGCTGAACTTGGCTCTGAAACCAGGCAGGTTCACCCCACTTCCTTCCTCAGTCTTCATGTCCTACCTCCTGCTGATCTGGGATATTAAAGCGGCATACACATTGTAAACAGCATTTAATCAAACTATCTGACAGGGTTTCATGTAGCTCAGGCTGGTGAGAATGGCTTTATGCTTCTGACCGTCCTGCCTTCACCTCTGAGTGCTGGGGTTACAGGTGCGCAGGACCACACCTGGTGTACAGTCTATGTGGTACCGGGGTTACAGGTGTGCAGGACCACACCTGGTGTACAGTCTATGTGGTACCGGGGTTACAGGTGTGCAGGACCACACCTGGTGTACAGTCTGTGTGGTACCGAGGTGGACCCAGGACTTCAAGCATGTGAGGTAAGCACTGTACCAGCTGAGTTACGTCCCCAGGCTCTTAAAGAGAACTATTTCGTGGCAAAATAGGACAAATGCAAATCCCTTTACTCTTTCCTATGCACTGTGATGGAAGCTGACAATAAAAAAATGTTCACTACAGCTCAAAAGAATCATAGCATCACTGAGGAGGTGTGGAAAGGTAGGCAGAATGCTTTCTTCTTGGATTCTGTGTCTTATAATACTGGACTGGTCCATTTCAAGGAAGCCTCAGTGCTTAAGGGTGCTTGCTACTAAAGGACCCGTGGTCAGTTTGCGGCATCCATATCATGCAACTCAGAGCTGCCTGCAACTCCAGCTGCAGGGGATCCAAGCCCCTTTTCAGGTCTCCAAGGGCACTAAACCCATGTGTGAAAACCCACACATAGCTGTATACATACACATAATTTTTTTAAAAATCATCTAAGGAAGCGTGTACTTCATGTGTATTTGTATGTGTTCATGCTTGTGTGTCAGGAAATTTATTGTGGGAGAAAGTAAATTTGCACATTAGCGGCTTTGCAGACATAATTACTTTGATTTATTCTCCTCCCAACCCTAGAGGGAAGGCCAGGTTATTAGATTTAGTTCCACAGAAGGCATCTGTTAGTGAGTTAATGAAAAAGCCTAAAAGCTGTTATTCAGGCTTCTTTCTTCTTCCACAGAATACAAATGGTTCTGGTAGGGTGACTGAAACAGGTCTTCTTTGGATTCCTCTGAGATCCATTTTATTCTGGTGGGGAGGGGGCAATCCTGAGGAGGCTTTGTTTCCCGCTTTGTCACTTGCCTAAATCTGAAGACGGGCGATAGCTGAGGAAACTGAGGCAGTTCTAGGATGAACTTTAAGGGACATGGCTGGGGGAGGCAGGTGGTGTTCCTACATCTGTCACTTTGGATTTGAGGCTCAAGTGGTGTCTTCGTTCCTTCCTTCCTTCGTTCCTTCCTTCCTTCCTTCCTTCCTTCCTTCCTTGTCATTCTGACAACATGCTGGCAACGGCAACTGAAGGATGGAGCTGTTTCTTTTGGCTACAGTCTGACAGTCCAGTCATCCAACATGGCAGGGATGTTGCGGTGTCAGGTGAGGCAGCCAGATAGACGGTTACGTTGCTCCCCAAACTCCCAATCAGGAGAAAGAAAGACAAACAGTGGCAGCCACTTTCTTCCTCTTTTGTATTCAGTTCGGGACCCAGCACACGGAGTGAGGTTGTCCGCCTGAATTAGCCTGGTCTAGAAGCTTCCTCATATGCATTCCCAGACACTTGTCTTCTAAGTGGTTCTAGACACCCGGAAGCTGGCAAACGTGTTAACTACCACAAACTGGGACATGGATTATTCCTGTGGGATCTTGAAAAGGGCTGAACTGGCTGCTCTGTTGCAAGTGGCCTTGGTGACCACCCAGGGTCACTTACCCAACTGCACTTCTATGACAACCTTGGGTAGCGACCATGCAGGCTCCACTTGAGCACAAGCAACTTTTCTTTTCTTTTTTAATTTTATTTTATTAATTTATTCAGATTAAATCTCTATTGTCATCCCATCACTTATATCCTCCCATTTCTCCCTCCCTCCCTCTTTCATCCTATTCCCCTCCCCTAGCCCTATGACCAAAGGGGATCTCCTCCCCCACTATATGGTCATAGGCTATCAAGTCTCATCTTGGTAGCCTGCTTATTCTTTCTCTGAGTGCCACCAGGCCTCCTCACCAAGGGGAGATGGTCAAATATGGGGCACCAGAGTTCATGTCAGAGTCAGTCCCCGCTCTCCACCTAACTGTGGAGAATGTCCTGTCCATTGGGTAGATCAGAGTAGGGGTTCGATGTTTACTATTGTATTGTCCTTGGTTAGTGCAATAGTTTGAGCAGACCCCACTGGGCCCCGATCCATTCATCATGATGTTCTTGTAGGTTTCTAGAACCCTCTGGGTCCTTCTATTTCCCCATCTCCTATATTTCTCTTACCTAGAGTCTCAGTAGGATGTCCTCACATCTATCCCAATCTCCTGATGAGTGAAGACTTTTGTGGGACATGCCTTTTGGACTACAATAAATGAATTCTCATACAGAGGTTTTTCAGCACAGGATCTGATACAGAGTTTAAAAGACAGCAATGAGCTAGGGAGATGGCTCAGTTCACAGAGTAGCTGCCTTTCAAGTGTGAGGAGGGTTGATTCTCAGAACCCACATTAAAAAGCCGGTGTGGGGGCTGGAGAGATGGCTCAGTGGTTAAGAGCACTATCTGCTCATCCAAAGGATCTGGGTTCAATTCCCAGCACTGAGAAGATAGAGCTCTCAGAAAAACCAATTATATAAAGTATGTGTGTTCTAACTATAGCAGGGTCTTCTAGTATTCTAATGAATGTATATTCACTTACAAAGTGAAGCATATCACAGCGTGAAAACAAAGACCGCCCTTTGTCCGGCCATCCAGAGAAAACAATGAAGGCGCCCCGCCCCCATCTCTTGTATCCCCGCCCCCATCTCTTGTATACATGCCCAGGTTCATAGGCTACAAAACTGGGTCCCTGCTATGTGTTCTGTTATATCTCCTGCCTCTATCACCACAGAATTTTCTAGTGGAATTTTCTTTGTTCTTTAGAAGCTCTTGATGGACTCTCAGTGTCCGTGAATGTCACATCTTCTGGGTGCAGCATCTTCTCATTCAGTAAACACTGTGTAGGGGCTGATGATAGCTCAGGCGGGGTCGAGTGCTTGCCTATAAGCACCAAGCCCTGGGGGTGCAGGCCCCAGCGCAACTTAAACAGGGGGCTAATCCCAGCATTCCAGAGGTTAAGATAGGAGGGTCTGGAGTACATCTTTGTCTATGTGGTATGTTCTAGACCAACTTAGGCTACATGAGACCCTTTCTCAAAACAAAACAAAATCATGCCTCCCCCCCACCCCCCACCCCGTTACACAGCATCGAATATAATTGCACAACTTTGCATTTATTTGGTTATTTTTCTCAGGAGTAACATTCCTTCAAATGGGCTCTCTGCTCAGAATTGTTTTATGTAGTACTAATCCTCTCAGGGGATTGTGGTCAGCATCAGATATTTCACGTAAAGAAGTGATAATTTAAGAGGCAAGATGTTATCATTAAAACTAAAATGGTTTTTAAGGACGTAAACCCCAGAGACCTCAGCCCGAATTGACTGCTTAACTAGTCAAGATTTTCTGCAGTGATCGCTGAGCTCCGGGTTAGTTCACCTAGCTTGCACTTTTCCCTCTTTGTAGAAATGTTATAATGGGCCTGGAAGGCTGTGATGGCTCTGTAGGTGAGAGCACCTGCTGTGAAAGCATGACGATCTAAATTTGAAGGCCCTGCATTCCTGTAAAGAGCTGGGCATGGTCACATGTGCCTGTATCCCAGCATTGGGAGGCAGAGACCAGGTGAAATAAAACAGCTGGACTCTGGTTCAGCTAGAGCCTCCTTATTTAAGTTGGAGAGTGACAGAGGAAGACGGGTGATGTCCTAGTCTGCCCTGCATGTGAGTCCGTGAACAGGCACACCGGCACGTTCTCTGCCTCTCTTTCTGTCTCCCTCTCTCTGTCTTTCTTTCTTTCTCTGTCTCTCTTACACACACACACACACACACACACACACAGACAGACACACACATGAGAGAGAGAGAGACAGAGACAGAGACAGAGACAGAGACAGAGACAGAGAGAGAAGATGTTGTGAGAAACTTGCCAACTGCATTGATAAAATAAAAATAGAGCACTCTAGGCAATGTCCTGATTTACTAGATTGGGAGCCATGGAAAAAGAAAATGAAATTCTGCCAGTTTCATTTGTTCATGGTGGGCCTGAGTCAGACTTTCCTCACATTGAGTATGTGTAACTGGAAGAGTAGCCATCCAAGCGTCTGAAGCAAGCCTTTCTTTAAACAACAACAACAACAACAACAACAAAAACAGATTTTCATCTCCAAGATCTACTTAGAAATCTCCGGATGTATTTTTAGAGTACTTTCCTGCTCTATCAGACAGGCAGTGGGTTCTGTACACTAATGTGAATGGTGGCTCAGTGTTTGGGAGGATTCAAATGGGACCCAGCTGCTGTTGAACTGGCCGGTGCTTCTAGTCAGGCCTAGCATGGGCGCATGCATGCGTGTTCTACTTCCATTCATTTCCGTTGCTGTGATCAAATATCCTGACAAAAAAGCAACTTAGGAGAGAAAAAATTTACAGTAATTATAGTCTGCCGTTACAGGAAAGTCTGAGTGTGAAGCAGCTGGGGCCCTTACATCCACAAGGCCTGCACCTGGGGAATGATGCTGTCTACTTTCAGTCTGGGCCTTCCTCCATTCATTAAGACAACCCCCTAGTCACATACCCAAAGGCTGTCCAATCCAAACTCTCCCTTCTTGAGAACACTTTCCAAGAGATTCTCGGTTGTGTCAAGTTGAGCATGAAAATGAACCATCACAGCGTGGGCAGAAAAACTTGTTCAGCTTTTTTTTTTTTTTAATATATATATATCTCAGACTTTACAGCAGTTTAGGCATATGAAATTGCATTAGGAAATGCTGCTTAAACTGAGAGAGATGCTGAAGTTGGTGGTGAGCGTGAAGCCTCGAAGTGCTTGATAAGGTGAAAGTCATCGATGTGCCTTAAAATTGATTGATTAATTAATTAATTACTAGCGGCTCCCTTTCATGAGGCAGAGAAAGATGTCTGCGTGCTAACGAAGAAAAGGTCGAGAAGCTGGAGAGAAAAGGCTTTGCAGGTTTTTTCAGAGATGGATCTGGAAAGACATCATTAATAGCTTAATATTACATCTATGCACAGATACTCACATGCATGCACACATAAATATATTCATGCATGGGCACACATACCTGTAAAGCAAATGCCATATATGTACAGACACATAGGAACACACCTAACTGTGTATACACACATATACATTTACATTTACAAAGACATGTATGTATATGCATATACATAAATATGGCCACACATAAGCATATACTTGCATCTTTATATACCAATACACACACACACACACATATATATCCACATGTATACATATAAACAAATATTCCTAAATGAAAGTGAAATTTGGGGCCTGCAGTTAGGAGGTGCACTGCTGGTATGGCATATGTGAGGCTATAGGTTTATTTCGCAAGCCTTGCCAAAGAACAAACAAACAAATAAATAAACCAAAAAAACCCCAACCAAACAAGCCCCAGAAAACCAGAACAAAACAAGTTCCAGAAGCTTGGAAATGGCCCGTCCCTATTGTCTGTCGGCCAGGGTCAATACCAACTTGAGCACCATGTCCCAGCCCTCTCCTGTTAAGCTTGGTTTTTGGCATGTGACCTTTTAACAAGCTGGTGGGTAATTCCCTAATTGATGTTTGATGCAGTTCACGCACACCCTGGCCCCGCCTCCTCACCCAGCTACAAGCCATTAAATCAGCGATGGTTGTAAATTGCATATCTCTTTCACCGGGTTGAATCAGGGAGCCTCCCCCTCCCCCAAAGCGTGTTAATGGTTAATAAAAGTGCTGTGTACACAGGCATCATCCGTCTTAAACAGGAGACCCTCATTCTGTCATTCACTTAACTACCTTTGGCTTTAATAGGGCAGATTGAATGCGGAGCTGTGATTACCCAGTGCCTCATTAAGCAAGCACTGTGAGGGGTGGGGTCCTCCCTCCCCATCTGTCAGAACTCCAGCAGGCTGGTGCTTAGGGAGAGACAGGCCTGCTGAATTGCTGCAACACTCCTGCACTTTTCTTTCTTTCAACATGCATGGGATTTGATCTTTTCCCTCTTGTTTTTTTTTTTTTTTTTTTAGAAAAGCAAACATCAGATTAGTTCAAAACCAGTGGACAACAAATTAGAGCAAAACGGGGCAGTTGGAATAATCCTTGGATGAGCTGATATAAAATAATTACGGGGCGGTGATAAGAGCCTTTACTTTTTATTGCACCCGGAACCATTTGACTCCTAGGTCTGGCAGTGTGTCCACAGGAGGCTATGTATCTTATTAGTAAAACAAAGAATGAAGGACAGTGACTATCAGATCTGTGACCCCAACACAACACAGGCACAGTGGACTCCACGTGTGTGTGCCCTAGTTGTGAGATTTTGTGTAGGGGTACACACATTCCATGCACACACAAGGTACCCTAGTATTGGAACCTAGTTGATGCTAGCGCCTAAAGTATTTATAATAATAATTGTTATCTTGTCATCCCTTATCATTACAACAATTTTTATTTGCAACTCACCTGTGTAGTTTCTTCTCCTTTACCAGCTACTCAGAAACAAGTAAAAGAAGTGGATTGTTTTTGATTGGCTGAGCCTTCTTTTGAGTGTATGTGCGTGCAGCTGCATGTGTATACAGAAGCCGGAAGTCAGCCTCGGGAGTGTTCCTCAGACACTGTCCACCTTAGTTTTTGAGGCAGGGTCTCTCACTGGCCTGGAAGTTCACCAATTGAACTAGACTAGCTGGCCAGTGAGCCCCAGGGATCATCGAGTCTCCATCTTCTCAGTGCTGGGATTTCGAGCAGGCATCATCACGCCCAGCTTTTTAATGTGAGTTCTGAGGATCAACCCTGCTCACAGTTGAAAAGCAGCTACTCCGTGAACTGAGCCATCTCCCTAGCTCATTGCTGTCTTTTAAACTCTGTATCAGAGCCTGTGCTGAAACACCTCTGTAATGAGAATTCATTTATTGTAGTCAAGTAGCTGGTCCCGGTACACAGATGGCAGAACTGGGCAAAGAGGAATTACATAGTTTCCCAGAGGTCAGGATGAATGGCAAACTTCTGTAATACAGCCTGACACTCTGTTTGCTGAGCCTGGGCTCTCAGTGACTTCCTTCTGCCTCATTTATTTATTTATTTATTTATATACAGCAAGAAAGCAGCTCAGTGGAGTCTAAGCCTCCTCCAACTCTTAGACATTACATCACTGTGATGGATCCCACAGAAATTAGGGGAAGGATTCTCTCATAGAGATACCCACATCTTTAACTAAAGCTTTAACAAATGAGTCCTTTGGGGGGATGTTGATTCTGTGTTTGTGGACCGTATGACTGTATCACATAAAACTATGTGCATGCATATGTGTCTATGCAGGGGTGTGAGCACATGAGTGCAGGTAGCCTAGCAGCCAGAAGAAGGCATTGGGTCTCCTGGAGTTTGAATTACAGGTGGTTGGGAGCTGGGTGACAGAGAGGCTGGGAATGAAAGGCTCACTCTTAACCATGGAGGCATCTCTCTAGCCTGCATCCAGTGAGCCCCAGGAACCCCAGTACTGCCTCCTCAGTGCTAGGGTCACAGGTATGTCCCACTGTACCCGACTTTTATGTGGGTGCCAGGGATTGAACTCAGGACCTTGAGCATCATACATCTCACTAATTGAGCTCCTCAGCGCCACAGCTGCGTTTTTTTTAAAAAGGGGAGCCTCAGCATTTTGTGACTCTGATTGTGGCTTTCAATGTAGCTTTAAATTCGAGAATTTTAGGGAGTAGCCCTAAAACGGCTTTTGTATTAATTACTAACATTCTTTTCTCCGGATTATAATGTCATGGGGCTCTAGTGTATTAGTATTCTGAATAACTTAAAATAATTCTGCTTAGACAACCAGCTTCCCAAGAAGGAAGGTGGACAGCTCAATTGGTAAAGCACTTGTCTTGCAAACAGAAGGCCCTAACTAAGTTCAGTCTCTGAAACATAAAAAGCCTGCCGTGGCAATGTGAGCTTGTCCTAGCCCAGAGGAGGCAGAGACAAGGGCATTCCTGGGCCTGTCTGCCCACCCAGCCTAGCCTACTTGGGTATCTCCAGGCTAGTGAGGGACCCTGTATAAAAACCTGATCAACAGAATAGCATGTAAGGCTCCACAAACCAGCTTTCCGTCTTGAGGAATGCATGGCAATTCTTCTTAAATTTCTCTTTGCTCTCTGGTTCTTTCCTCCCCTGCTGGGAAACGATAGCTCCTCTTCAGGAGTAGAGTATGTAGGTCACAGGGAAGGTGCAGAGAGAAACAGGAGCTGGCCACAAGCCTGGTGCGCTGACACCAAGCCAACAGCTCCTTCCTAAGAAGGATGTGGGGGAGAGCCCACAGTTTGTGCACAGCTCATTGGGAAATGCATATTTTCCCCTAGCTTGCCAGTGAGTAAATAATACCTCCTGTTCAGTTCTTGCAAATAAATATGTACCTCAAACCTGTTGACTTAAAATAAAAATTGTCAATGAGCCGGAAATCCTTTTGCCATGTCCAGACCAGAATTTCGGCTTCAGGAGTTTTGTGACTGAAGAGAGGGCGGGGGCCACAGTTCTCTGAGCTTCCTCAATGCTAGTGCCCTGCAGAGATCTAGAACCCAGGACTCTTGTTCTTGCCCAACTTACTGCCTTTAGCAAGAGTGCAGTTCATGTTAGGAAAAAATGTGCCTGAGTCTGCGTGGAAGAATTGAGTGTGTGTGTGTGTGTGTGTATGTGTATATCCGTCTGTCTGTCTGTCTTGTTTCTATCTCTTTTTATGTCTTTGTCTCTGTCTTTGTTTCTCTGTCGTTCTCTCTCTCTCTCTCTCTCTCTCTCTCTCTCTCTCTCTCTCTCTCTCTCTCTCTCTGTGGTGTGTGTGTGTGTGTGTGTGTGTGTGTGTGTATGTGTCTGTTTGGACTTGTGGTGATGGCTCAGTCGGTAAAGCATTTGGCTTGGAGACACAACAAACTGAGTTTGATCCCCAGAACCTAAATGAAAAGCCAGTCAACGTGACCCCAGCACTGGGAGGCAGACAGGTGGATCCCTGGGGCTGGCTGGCCAACTAGCTTAACCTACATGGTAAAAAACCAACCAAACAAACAAAAACCCCCCACAAAACTCTAGGCTAGTAAAAGAAAAAAAAAAACTCTTAATCAAAAGAGTGGTGAGACCTGAAGAATGAAACTCAATATTGTCTTCTGGTCTCCACATGGACAGAGAGACACACATACATAGTCACACACACACACACACATACACACACACACACACACGCATGCATGCACACATGCACGTGCACACATGACACAGACACACGCAAACACACACACGCACAACACAGACACACACGCACGCACACACACAAGACACTGACACACACATGCACACACATGACACGGACACAGACACAGACACACACACACACACACACACACACACACACACACACACACACACACCATGTTTGTTTAGATTGACAGCACCTAAATAAAGAACACCCTGCATTTGCAAACCTCAGGTGTGAACTTCAGTCCCATCCAAGTGTTAACTGGCCTTCCAAACCTCAGCAGGGCAGAGTTTTCCTTAGCTCGTGGGTTCACACTAAAAGTCATGTCTCAAGTCCTCCAATGGGTCAGATGTGATAGAAGACATGTTCCTGGTGGCACTATGGAAAGGAATCACTTGTGCTTTGTATATAAGCGCTGCCAAGTGCCATTTTGTCCCATGGAATTTGTCCTCCGAAGACTTGTCCCTAAGACAGCTTCAAAGAGGACAGGATAGGACAGATTTTACTAGAAGTCCTGGGGGTGACAAGATTAGAGAAGTAATGTCACCTTGAGTGCTTATGTATGCATAATCTCACCTCAATGACACTGTGTGAGCCAGTGTTCTCTAGGGGAACAGAACTAACAGCATGAACATGTATTAAAGGAGATTTATTACACTGGCTAATGTAATACAGCAGGAAGTCCAAAAATGGCTGTCTCACACTGAAGAGCCTGAACACCCAGTAGCTCTCGGTCCACGAGGCTGGAAGTCTCTGCAGCCCATGTCTAGGCTGGAGGATTCCTGGAGGGCATCTGATGTATGTTCTAATATAAGTGAACTGGGTTCTAACATAAGTGAAGAAATGCAGCAGTGGTAGCAACAGAGTAGATGAACTTGCCTGCAAGAGTGAAGGCAAGCAGGCAAAAACTTAAAAAAGAAAATCTTCTCTCATTCCCTAATTTTGGCCTGACACTAGAATGTGACAAGCACATTTAGGGTCAGTCTTCCCACTTTAAATAAACTGATGGAGAGAATTCCCTACAGGCGTGCCAAGCGGCTTGCCTTTCAGCTGATTTCAGTCAGCCTGACAACACAGATGAGCCATCACCAACAGATTCACCATAGTACTGGGAGAGAAGTGTTCTTTTTCTTGTTCCCATTCCTCCCACAGGGAAAAAACTGAGTCCTAGAAAAGTTTAATGTGGCTTTCTAGCCATAGGCCCTACAGCTATGATTTACCTAAACATTGGTTGAAAATACCTGAAAGTGTCCGTATGAACCATATACACACCTTTTCCTTTCAGCACTCCCTAAAGCATGCGGCACAACTATTTACCAAGCACTGATTGTCTTAGCTGTTCCAGGAGGGCTGGGGAGGTGACTCCTGATTAAGAATATATACTGCTCCTGCAGAGGACCAGAGTTCAGATCCCAGCACCCACATCAGGTGGCTTGCACTGCCTATAACTTCAGCTCCCAGGGATCTGATGTCCTCTTCTGGCCTCATCAGGCACCGACACTCATATGCACCACCCACTATGCACTCATAATTAAAACTAAAATGAGAGATGGTTTGCACTATATGAGAGGGAGTGTATGATTTAAATGTAGGTACTGCGCCATTTTATTTTTTAAAAAATATTTTATTTTAAAATGTGTATGGCTGTTTTGCCTGCATGCGCGCAGGCACACACATGCATGTCTGCAGAGGCCAGAAGAAGGTGTCAGATGCCCTGAGACTGGAGTTACAGATGGTTTTGAGCTGTCAGGTGGGTGCTAGGGATTGAATCTGGGTCCTCTGGAAGAACAACCAATGCTTTTAACTGCTGAGCCATTTCTCTGTCCCTGTGCTGTTTTATATGCAGATTCTTGGTGCTGGGGATGCTAGAATGTTCTATGCAGATAATGAGGCACAATATACAGGCAAGACGCAGTGCTATGGCCCATCTATAACATGCTGGACAAGACAGCACACTTCCTCTATCCAGGACACTAGTGGGTGTTCATGAAACTGGACTTGCTAACACTGTCAAATTGGAAACTTGAGAGGCGCAGATGACTCAGGAGGTAAAGTGCTTGCCAGGCAAGAATGAGGACTCGAGTGTGATCCCCCAGGAACCATGCTAAAAGATGGTGAAGTGAAATGCATGTGAAATGCCAGAGGAAGGGAGGAAGAGGCAAGTGGATCACATGGGCTCAGTGGCCAGCCAGTCTAGACAAGTCGGTGGACTCCAGGTTCAGTGAGGGGGTCTAGTCTCAAAAAGGAAGAGAGCAGATGGCGGAAGAAGATGCTGAGATCAAACTCTGGCCTTCACATGCAAATGGACACACACACACACACACACACACACACACACACACACACACACACACACACGAACATGTTATCACATGTATTTTTGTTTTAATTTGGAGCCTTGAGTGACCAGCGTGTCACACAGCATAAGGACAGAAATGAAGGCAAATGTTAGAGGAGAGGAGTTAGATTAGTGTGTTCACTCTTGCAAGCAATGCAAATAGCTAATATATGACCCCCAATGGGGTCATGACCCATAGGTTGAGAACCACTACTTTAGAGTGCTAGAAGGCAGCAGAGCTGAACTTCTCAGCATTGTTACTTAATAGCATATTTATTTCTATGAATTTTTTATCTATCATCTATCTATCTATCTATCTATCTATCCATCTATCTATCTATCATCAATCAATCTATCCTCTATCTATCCATCTATTATCTATCTCTCTATTATCCATCTATTATCTATCTATCTATCTATCTATCTATCTATCTATCTATCTATAGGTGTATCTTTTTTATTGAGACAATATGTCTTCTGGAGTACATCATGACAAGCAGATTCATATTCACAACGTTTAATGATAGATTCCAGATCACAGCACTTCTATTGTTATGCACTAATCATTTCTGTGCATTGAAATGGGGCGCCCTCCTAATTGTTTAGAAATGTGGAATACATGAAACAACAGTTATGTAGCACCAAGACCCAGAAGTCGTCTCTGTGTTCTGCACCCCCCCTTGGCTGAGCTCTTCTCATCCCCTCTCGCTTTCTCTTCCCCTCTCTCTGGCCAATGCTCCTCTCTGTTCTGTCAGGTCAACTTCAAAACAAACATAAATTCAATCGCCCAGCTGCCAACTGCACTGATGTACCTTGGTCACTTACACTCCCACTTTGTGGCACATTAGAGGTCCTCATCTAAGGAAAATCCCATGAACATTCTTCTGTAAGAAGCTTTTTCCTTAGGGATAGAATCCCAGAGATGACTCAAAGCAAATGAACGATTTAAGCCAATTACTTTAACTGCTATAATCAAGTAGCTTGGAAACCTTGGAGAATAGGTTACTACAGTGATGCTGGAGGAGTGTGTGTGTGTGTGTGTGTGTGTATGTGTGTGTGTGTGTGTGTGTAGTAAAGCCATTGACTCCACTCACCAAAGCACACTAGGAAGCATTCATATTGAGTTACTGAGTGCTTGGGCTAGGCATGTATGTTTGGGGGTAGGTGTGTGTGTGTGGTCAGTGTCTTCTTCCATCATCCACCTTAAATTTTTTTCTTTTCTATATATGTGTGTGTAATGTGGTATGCATGTGTGTGGGGGCACAGGTGCAGGGGGCTATGTTTGTGTAGGTGTGTGCAGAGGCCCTAGGTTGACATCAGGAATAATTGTCAAGCACTCTCTTGATTTACTTGTCAAGGGAAGGCCTCTCAGTCAGACTCAGAGCTTGCAGATATGCCTGGGCTCTCCAGCAAGATTGCTCTGGGGTTCCCAGGTGGCCACCACAACCATGTGACTTCTATGAGAGGTCTGGGGATCCAAACTCAGTTCCTCCGTATGTGGTCAGCACTTAGCTGAGCCAACTCCCCAGCTCCACATCTTAGTTTTGGAGACAGAGTCTCACACCAAACCTGGAGCTCATTGGCTCAGCTAGACCAGCTGGTTGGTAAGCCCAGGGATCCACTTGTCTCTGCTCCCCCATGGGTTCCGGGACACCAACCTAACTCCTCATGCTTGCAAGGCAGATGCAGTTATTTCTAAGAAGCACTAGACAGTGATGGAGCCAAAGCAGCTGCACGTTCCTGGCTTCAGCTTGAGTTAGTCTCATCGCTGCTCAAAGCTGGTGGAGAACACAAACAAGTCACAAGGATACCTGGTCTCTTGTGCCCTTCCTCCGCGAAGAGGTGCTGCAAATGACCTTGCCTTGCAAATGAGACTTGTAGCTGAGAGTAAGTGAACGTGAGTGATGATGGATTATACAGCTGCCCACGGGCCTGCTGGGAATCTGCCCCTTGTTTGCTTCCAGTATCAGTCTGCTCCCTTTTCTCCATCACAGACCAGTTCTGAGCACGAACTGTGTGGACCATCTCCAGGTGCAAATTAAAAGTCAGCGAACTCATGGACCTCCGCACGGCTGTGACAGGTGTTATCCTACGGCCCCCACATGCTCTGCTCTAACATTGCCCTGCCCCTCGCGCTAGCAGAGGCAGCATCTCATGCCCCTGCTGCTTTCTTTCAGCAGCTTGTGATTCACCTTTAGGCAGCAGGGGTCTCTGGAAGTGTGCTGCACTGCTCTGAAGGCCCTGCAGCTTCTGGGATCTGGGAGACGCCAGCCAGTGTGTGGGAAGTCCGACTTCCCCTGAGGACATTGGCTAATCAATCTGGTTGACAGTTCCCACCAAGCTCAACCCTCCAGCCACCCATATTCTGGGATGAATTATCTCAGTCAGTCTTTGCTGGCTTTCATTTCGGCTTAAAGTCTATGGGAGAAGGGGCTGAGAGCGTGGCTCAGTTGATAAAAGTGCTCGCTTAGCATGCACAAAGCCCTGGGTTCCGTTCTGGCCTCACATACACCAGGAGTGGAGATGCACATCTGTCATCTCAGCACTTGAGAGGTGGAAGCAGGCAGGTCAGAAATTCAAGGTCATCCTTAGCTATATATTAATTTCAAGTACAGCCTTAACATCTATAGAAATATAATAAAATCTATAGAAGAAGAATGATCAGCTCTGACGGGGCAGGTGCCTTGGTTCAGGTAGGGCATACTAACTGGTAGTCTTCTCCTGTGGGACGCCACAGCATGGGAGGGTATGTGGCCTGTCACAATGGAGTGATGGATAGGGCAAGTTAGGTCCAGCTATGCTCAGAACAATCAGTGCCTTAGTGAGATCTAATTATCTTACTCCATCATGTTCAACACTGCAAAGGCTCTGCAAGGCTTCAGATGCCTGTCTGTACAGCTCAGCTCGGCACAAGAGGCTCCTTAGTGGTGACCCTCACTTGCTTCTCTACCCAGCTTCTCAGCTAGGACCCAGCATGGCCCCTTCCCTCTGGACAGTTATCATTTCTTGAAAAAAAAAAAAATAGAAAGCCAATCACATCTGTGTCCAAGGCTTGATCTCAATCTGGGTGCTGGCGACTCCCGATGTATATTCCCACCTGGATGTTTATCTGCATCTAAGCTCCTACCTCCAAGTGCCTTCTCATACATGGCTCAGTCGGTGGAGTGCCTTCGCAGCACACACAGAGCCATGGGTTCCACCCCCAGTATCACACAGACCAGGAATGGTGGTGCACACTTCTCATGCCTACACTTGAGAGGCAGAGGCAGCATAAGGGTCAGAAGTTCAAGGTCATCCTTAGCTACACCAGGAGTTCAGGGCCAGCTTGGGCTACATGAAACCCTGTCTCAAGATAGTAAAATATGTCTACTTGGATGTCTGAAAGAAGTCTCTAACTTAGTGTCAAAATGTGAGCTGTTGATCCTTCCCCCCTCAACACCCACTCTTCATGAGGTCTCCATCTCAGGGAAGAACGACCCCATCAGTCCATTTTCCAGGTTCTGAGGCCATGAATCATTCTCGACTTCTGTTAGTTTGGGAGCATGGTTAGCAGAACCTGTCCGCCGCACCTTGGGAACAGCTCTCAAGGTAGAATGTCTCCGGACGCGTGCCTTCAAGCTTTGCCATTCCGATCCCAACTTGCTTGGTCTCAGCCTCACCTGGCCTGGGTATTGTATCAGCTTCCTAACCCCTCTCCCTGTTTCTGTTTTGCCAAAGAGAGCGCAGTCCTGCTAAAATATGCCCCAGACTCTCATTTTCAAGCCCCAGCTCCCAGTGGCTTCCTCTCTTGTAGACACCATACTGTATAATGACTCCAAGAACTCATAGGGCCCAACCCCTACTCCGTTTCTCTCCCTTTATGCTTTCATTCCCTCTCTCCCTCCTTTTATAGACTTGCTATTTCCCCGTCATGTCAGGAAGACTTCCTCCTCAAAGTGCTGTCTTCCTTCTGCCTGGAAGGTTATTCCCTTCCAGGTACTTCTTGTTCCTGAGGACAGTTTCTGACACCAAGTGGGTGTGCAGTGTTAACAAGATGAATGAAGGAATTCTGATGTGTTCCCCAAGGATACACTTGCTGCTCTTCTTTATAAATGAAATTGAAATTGTGTGTGTGTGTGTGTGTGTGTTGGATGTACCTGTTTGTGTGTATATGTGCATGTAAGTGTGGGTACACACAAGAATTTGTGTGTGTTAGTGTGGAGTTTAGAGGTCAGCATCCAATGTCTTCATCATTTTCATCTTATTCTTTGAGTCGGGGTCTCTCATTGATTCGCCGGACTAGCTGACCAATGGATCCAGGAGTTTATCTGAGACTCTACTTCCCTACGGTGCTGGGGTCACAGACTCACTCTGCCCCTCCTGACTTTTATGTAGGTGTTGGGGATCCACACTCAGGTCATCACGCTTGCATGGTGCAAAACACTTTACCCTCTGAGCCATCTTCCCGGCCCCGACGGACCCCACAATTGAGTTCCTTTTGACTTGTTCCCAGTCGCTTGCTCTCCCCTGAGAAGTATCCTGTGAGAGTTTTAAGTCTTCCTCTTCCTACTTCCTGAAGAAGAGACAGTGACTTATGTGTCACACTCCAGTGCTCAGCAGGTCTCTTGGCATAAGTTGGACCTGCAGTAAGTAAATACTGACTGTTCTTCCAGAGGTCATGAGTTCAATTCCCAGCAACCACATGGTGGCTCATACACGTCTAATGTCCTCCTCTGGCCTGCAGATGTACATGTATATATAATAAATAAATCTCTTTAAAAAAAAAATTACTTCTCAACCTTGGCGAGTGCTTAATATGTGGATCAGCGCATACAATCACAGTAGGCCTGCAGGGAAGAGGGAGAGCCAGGCCACTTTCCTGTGTGCTCCCAGCAGGCTGCTTGCCAACCAGCTTTGTGTATCTGCTGGGTATGTTCTCGGCAGAGACCAAGAGCGGGTTTGTGGCAATGCACTCAGAATTTCCTTCTAGCAACTTCTCTGGTGAAATGGATTCTGGCAATGTGTGGGACACACACACACACACACACACACACACACACACACACGGGTCCCATGGGAATCTCAGGTGAGTTTTGAGCCACTGGTTGGGGTTTACATGGAAGAGGTGGTGGATACTTGCTTTATTGAAGGGTGGTAGATCATTTGTTTACTTTACCTCAGGAAGCTGTCCAGGGTGTAGGCGGGAGTGAAGAGGAGTGTGTGTTCTTTCTGGAGACCTGGCTCCTCAGGATCCCTTTTCACTCAGCTAGGCTTCTCTGTGCAGAAGGCCCTGTGTGTGGAGGGAACCAGTTTCCCTCTGCCTATCAGACCTACAAACAGTCCCTGACAAGAGGAGAGGGCTCATTTGCTGTTTGCTTCTGACCCAAATCTTGGACGTGCTCTGGAGAGTCTAGAATGATAACTGTCATGTGACATGGTGGTCATGTGACACTGTGGGCATGTGACATGGTGCCCAGAGTCTTTGTTGGATGGCCTGGACACTGGAGGGTCATTAGTTGAATCAGACTATATTTCTTGTGCTGTGCTGTGTGTGTGTGTGTGTGTGTGTGTGTGTGTGTGTGTGTTATTTGTACATGTTCCTATGTGTATGTACATGTTCCTATGTGTATGTACATGTGTATGTGATTAGGCCTATGGAGGCCAGATGTTGACATCAGACATCTTCCTCAATCTATTTCTACGTGGTTTTGTTTACATTTAAAGTTTACATTTTTAAAATCTGTGTGTACATGTGTGTGAGTTTGTATATGCCACATGTGTGCAGGTGTCCTCAAAGGCCAGGAGAGGGTACTGGACCCTCTTATGTTGGAGCTACAGTTTGTTGCCGAGTCTTAGAGCCAAACCTGGGCACTCTGGAAGAGCAGGAAGGATTCCTGACTGCAGAGCAAGCTCTCCAGAACCTTTACACCTGATTTTTGAGACATGATCTCTCACTGACTCCAGAGCACACTGATTCAGCTAGTTGGTAGTACACTCTGGAGACCTAGCTGTCTTTTCTTTTTACAGCTGCTGGGGACCCAAACTCGGAGCCTCATGCTTGTGCAGCAGACATTTTCCCCACAGAACCTTCAGTACCGAGCCCTGGGGGCTCTATTTCTAGGTAGAACTAAATGCCCTGCATGACCTTGAGCCAGCCTCCTAACCCTGTGTTCTCTGACTTTGTGTCCTTGTGTTAATGAATCACACATCTCCCTCCCCATTCATAAACTGCAGAAAAACAAACACCTGGGTGTGAGGAGCCCTCCAGGGGATTTAGGAGCTGACGTGCAGAACTCTGAGTGCCTGAGGAGAAAGCTGCTGTGTAAACACAATATATTATTAATACAATGTTAAAAAAAATAGCATTGCAGCCTGAGCTATTCATAGCAGCTTTGGGCTGCCCAAGCAGCAGGGCTCTGACACACGGGCCAGAACACTGTTTTGGGATGCAGGGGCTCTGGTTTTCAAGTATACAGCACATGGAAAAGAAGAGGAAGGTGAGCTTTTAGGAAAATTTGAGCATATTCTTATATTCACTGGGAGCATAGACGCCAGGTAGGCTGCAGTTTGCAAGATCCAAGTTTAACAAACTGGGTGGCAAACTTGTTTTGATTTTCAGTACACTTTAGAGCTACTTTAAACTGTGGCTAGTCTGAGGGCATAGAGTTACAGGTTAGGAGTTCCTTTTCTTTCCTTGGACCCATTGGGAGCAGACAAAGCTGCTTTAGACTCCACGGTGAGAAACTCCCAGGTGGGTAAACTACTAGCGTTTAGGAATTGGTTAGCTTAGCTAACTAGTTTGTTGGTCATATCCTCTAAACAGATGCATACAGTGTACCTGCTACATGCTACTATAGACACTGGGACAAGGAGGATATAGATTATTACCCAAGGAACCTTCATGATGATTCAGATCCCCCCCCAGTGTGTATGTGTGTGTGTGTGTGTGTGTGTGTGTGTGTGTAGAGGCCAGAGGTGAGCCTCAGTCATCTTCATTCTGTCTTTCACCATCTTACTTTTTGTGATGGGGCCTGTCGAACCCTGAAGCTCACTGGTCTGGCTGTATTAACTTCAGGAAGCCCCTGGAAACCCATCCTAGATAAGGAGCTGACCACATACCAAAGACAGGATTCCATCAGTGTAGATTAGTGAATGAGCTTCCCTGGGGTTATAACAGGAGCACAGCTGACTAAAGGCAGCTGCATCATTGAAAAGCCCACACCAGCATGGGTGACAGGTCACAAAAGCTACATCCTAGGATCTCCCTGTACCTTCAGGCAGCTCCACCTAAGGGACTCACTTCTTCTAAGCAATCGCTACTGTTGATGTAACATTCAAGAAGGGGGCCTTGTGAGTCTTCTTAAGTTTCAGAAGTTTCCTTAGACTTGTGAATTTTGTTGTTGTTGTCTTGTAAGTTTCCTTTCTTTTCTGAGGATTAATGAGCTTCTCTACACTGGGGGGTGGGGAGGATGTGTTAATTTAGAGGAAATAACTACACAGCTGTTCATGTTCTTTTTCTTACAGAGCCTGTGTTATCTTGGGGGTGATCTTTCTCCTGTCATCTGTATGCATAGTGGTCAAGGCCGTCCATGACCTTTCAACAAGGCTGCTCCCTGAAGTGGTAAGGTCCTTCTCTCTTAACATTCCTCTCCCAAGTTCCACTTTTTTGATAAAAAATAAAGACATCTTGCTTTAAAACTAGTCAAAAGGGATAAGGAGCAGGACACAGACTGCAGCACCACGTCAGTGTAATATGTAAATCTATTTCCATGAGCTTTCCTAGCATAACTATGTCTAGATATATAAACTAGAAGACACAATCTCCGACAGAGATGTTTCTCACTGTCTTGTCCTCTGGTCATTGCTTTTAATTCTTTCTTCCCTTATCCTTTCTGGCTGTTTTTGTAGCCTTCACAGAAGGCGGCTGATTTGGTGATGAAGATGCTGACATTGTTACTTTCACATTTGGGTTCATGACAATATAAACGAGACACATTGGCTTGTAGGATGTGTTTGGATTTCAGCTTGATCACGGCATATCATTTTATACAAGTCAGGATGATTAGGGAGACTGTACATTAGTCTTTTGGATGATGTATTTCATTTGTGCTTATATAATGTTGATATGACTGTTGGCTCTGTTTCTTAACAATTAAACTTTATTATACAACCCAACTAGCTTACACAAGAAGGAAAAAAGGTTAAAGGGACAAAAGAGTGAACCTTCCGGTATTCATTCCACGGGACAGGTCCTTAGGTATCTCTCTGGCCCACGTGCTGGTCCAGCCTGTCTGCTGCTCCACATGCAGCTCAAGCCCAGGCTGAACTTGTTCTCTCCTCCCCAACTACCTGAGTCACATGGGAAGGGCAGTCTCCTTCTCCCATTGAGGGTCAATTAGAAAAACAATAGCCCAGTTGGGGTTCCCAGGTCTGCTTCCTGAATTCCAGGCCCAGGATGGCCCTACTCAGTCTGTCACAAGGTATTCATGGGGTGCCCCAAGGATAAAGCCCGCCAAGACTGCTTCCACGTGTGACAAAGCTTAATCTTTCCCA
Organism: Acomys russatus; assembly: GCF_903995435.1. Taxonomy (NCBI): domain Eukaryota; kingdom Metazoa; phylum Chordata; class Mammalia; order Rodentia; family Muridae; genus Acomys; species Acomys russatus. The sequence continues at coordinate 27,096,404 of NC_067142.1, read as the reverse complement.
CATACACACATCCCCATTCTCTTTTAAAAAATTTAAGAACTATATACACACATATACATATATACATAATCATCAGGTATCAAGTACATAACCAAGTCCTTTTATACTTGTTAACCCGAGAGAAAGTATTCCACTATCCTACCAAAGAGAATCCTTTTCTTTCATGAGAAATTGCAATTATCAATCTATAAATGTGTTTTTAATTCTTAAACTAAAGCTTCTAGTAACACTGTGGCTATCTAGTCTCCAATCCCATCAGAGACCCAAGAAGGAAAATCTATCTAATAAAGGAAGTGCTGGCGGGCAACTTCCAAGTTGCATAGGACAGAGAGAGAAGACCGCCTGGATAGTCACCGGATTCTCTCTTTCATTGGGGCAATCAGTCTTCAGCCTTATCGGCCCAAAACATCCAACAAACTGCTTTTTGAAGCAGGAAATCTGACGGTCTGGTCCATCTAGTCTCTTCAAAGCTGGACAGTCAACTTTCCAGCATCACTGTTGATCATGCAGACAGTCAGCCTGTCATCAGCAGTAGAGATAAGAGCAGTTTCTCTGTCCAGTGACCATTCTGTCACCCACATCTCTTGAAGCCCCCATCTTCAATGATGCAAATGGAGAAGCGGCCAGGAGTGGATGTCTCTCTCTGTCAGGAAAGCCCTCATCGTTAAATGCCATATTCTGTGGATCTCTGAAGAGTTTGAAGACTAACTCTATCTATTCTTTCAGTTATCAATCTATTCCTTTGAAGATATATACAAGGAATTAAACAAACCTGCTCTATGACAAATTAAGTTAGTATCTAGTAGGATTTCTACATAACTAAATACCAACTTTTATCCCCGATCTTCCTTAACAGTTTTTCATAAGACATTAGTGGTACATGAATAATACATTAAATAAACATTGAACAAAATGAACTTAAGTTTCTAACATACAATATATATTTTGTCAACATATAACATACAATACATAAAGCAAAAATGAATAACAATATACAATTTAAGTTCTTATCAATGTGAAGCAAAAGTTGAAGTCTTAAATTTCCATCAATCAAAAGTCTTAAATTTTCATCAATCTACAATACCAGTGTAGGATTTTTGAAGTTAGTAGATTCAATAATCTACCTTTTATTCGACAAACCTGTATCCTCCCTTCCTTCCCCTCTTTTCCTTAATATTAAAAGGGATAGAAAGTAAGAGAGAAAGAAAGATAGAAGAAAGAAATCTTCAAATGAACTTTTATTAATTGTAACTAACCCCATTAGGTAAAAATGAACATTGGTAACACACCAAAAACACCTATCCCACCTACTGGGAATGGGGGCGTTGTGTTCTCAAAATTACTTTATGCTGTTTAGGAGAAAAATCTTTTTTGGGTACCCTAGAAAAATAATATATTTGCCAAGCGCTGGAAAAGCTAGCTGTTTTTGTCCAGTCCTTTTGGGATCGATCCTTTCGGCTAGCTGATTTATTGTTAATATGCATGCAATTTCTGAAAGAAGCAGTAGTGCCAGAGGCAGAAGTTCGATCTTCATAATTGTCCTGTTTTTTGCTCTGAAAGTAAGCAGACTTTTGAAATCATTAGTACAGGTATGTTAGTACATATATAATTTTCAAGGAAACATCAGTTGAGGCATCTTGCTTGAGGTGCCAGAGGCATGCTTTTGGGGTTAAATCACCCATGCTGCCTGCTTCATCTTCAGCATTGTCCTGCTTTTTGCAAATAATACAGGGCTCTACCTGCATATACACCAACAGGACAGAAGAGGGCATTAGTTCTCCAAGCTGTAAGAAACAATGTCAAGTTGTTAAGAACCAGGTAGCTCTTAAGATTCACTTGCTATATGGTCAGATCTAATCTTTATAAGTTTAGTTGGTAGCCATATTTTTTCACTCCCTGTGGAAACATATGCATACCCATGACCCCATCTCAAAACTACTGCAGGTTTCCATTTCATACTTGACAAGTCCTTGTAGAATATTGGTTGTCCCAACTCCTCAGTTTTTTTCTATCACCCAATGTCTCTCCGCAGCTGAAGTCCCTTCATCATTCACATTAAGAAAATTTAGAGTCAACAAAGCATTATTTAATCGGTCCCTGGGTGTCTTTACCCTTCCCTTTTGTTTAATAAGCATTTCTTTTAAGGTACGATTAGCTCTTTCCACAACTGCTTGTCCTGTGGGGTTGTGAGGTATACCAGTAACATGTTTTATATTATAATACATAAAGAAGTTTTTCATCTTAACAGACACATATGCAGGAGCATTGTCAGTCTTAATTTGGGCAGGTATTCCCATAAATGCCATTATTTCCAGCAAATGAATAATCACACAGTCAGCCCTTTCAGAACTTAAGGCAGTTGGCCATTGAAAACCTGAATATGTATCAATGGTATGATGCACATACCTCATTTTTCCAAATTCTACAAAATGAAACACATCCATCTGCCACATTTCATTCCTTTTGTTACCTCTAGGGTTAATTCCAGCAGGTAATGGTAGCTATGGTAGTTGACTATATAAGGCTTGTTGCCAAGTGATAGAAAATCTTTTCTTCAACCCCTTACCATTGTCATGATGTTTTTCATGAAATTTTGAGGCTTCGAATACATTACGTATCAATAATTTGTCGATCTCCTCATTTCCTTGTGCCAATGGACCTGGTAAACCTGTATGGGATTGAATATGAGTAATATACAAGGGATAATTTCTACTTCTGATGACCTGTTGCAGTTCTATAAATAAGGTAGTCAATTCGGTGTTATCAGGAGTAAATTCAGCAGTTTCTATATGCGAAACAACTCTTTCAGCATATTGAGAGTCAGTAATTATATTAAGAGATTCAGGAAAATCTAACAATATCATAAGGATTGCATATAATTTTGATTTTTGAACTGATGTAAATGGGCTTTTAATCACCTTGGTCATTTTCTCAGACTTATAACCAGCCATAACTGTTTTATTTGCATCAGTGAAAAAGGTGGCTGCCCCTGAGATTGGTGACCTCTTTACAATACTTGGAAGGATCCAATTAGTTCTTTTTATAAACTGTATATGTTTGCTTTTTGGCTATCTATTGTTAATGTCTCCCAAATAGTTATTACAAGCTTTTTGCCAATCTTCATTAATTACCCATAATGACATAATCTCAGAATCAGTAAGAGGCACTACAATTTCCATCGGGTCCATCCCTCACAGTTGACGCAACCTTATTCTTCCCTTTGTAATCAATTCAGAAATTTTCTATGTATATTTTCAATTTTTTGCTTTGTTTATTTACCAGGAATATCCATGCTATGATCCTGTCTTCCCTTTGCATGAGAAGCCCAGTAGAAGAATGTTTCGAAGGCAAAATAACCAGAATGCAACAAAGTTTAGGATCAATTCTATCCACATATGCCTTTTGAAGTTTTTGCTCCACCAGAATTAACTCCTTTTCTGCCTCAGCGGTTAGACGTCTAGGACTGTTTAAATCTGAATCCCCTTGTAATGTTTGAAACAAGTTACTTAACTCATAGGTAGCTAACCCGATTATAGCTCTTAACCAGTTAATATCTCCCAATAATCTTTGAAAGTCATTAAGAGTTTGCAATTGATCTCTACGGATCTGTACCTTTTGTGGTCGAATTTTTTGTTCAGTTATTTTTTAGCCTAAATAGGTAATTGAATCTCCTCTTTGTATTTTTTCCACAGCAATCTGTAATCCCCAGCATGGTAGAATTCTTTGTGCTTCCTGAAACATTATTTTCTACAACACTAGGATCAGAATCAGCTAGCAGAATCAGCTACATCCATATAATGGTATATGATAGATTGAGGAAACTGCTTACGAATTATTTCTAAAGGTTGTTGCACAAAATACTGGCATAAAGTTGGGCTATTCAACATTCCCTGTGGAAGTACCTTCCAATGATATCTCTTCATTGGAGAATTATTGTTCAGAGTAGGTACTGAGAAAGCAAACCTTTCCCTGTCCTTCTCATGTGGAGGTATGGTGAAAAAAACAATCTTTTAAATCAATTGTAATTATATGCCAAGACCTAGGTAGCAAGGAAGGCAAAGGAATTCCAGGGGTTGAACCCATGGGTTGAATCACCTTGTTTATGGCCCTCAAATCTGTTATCATTCTCCATCCACCTGATTTCTTTCTTACCACAAACACAGGGGAATTCCAGGGACTGGAAGATTCTTCAATGTGTTGAGCCTCCAGCTGCTTTTTCACTAAACTGTGAAGCGCCTGTAACTTTTCTTTTGTTAAGGGCCACTGCTCCTGCCATACAGGTCTGTCTGAAATCCATTTTAGGGGCAAGGCGGTTGGTATCTTAGCAGTGGCCCCTCTTATAAATTTTGACACTCTAAACCTGAAGAGTTCTGAGTTTGTACAGTGGGCATAGCTTGTGGTTGCCCCTGATCACTTATATTTATCTCTTCCCCAGAAGCGCGTACCAATTCACCCATAGTTTCATCCTTGTTTATCTCAGTATTTGCAGGAATAGTAATCTGAGTACCCCATTTTTGTAAGAGGTCTCTTCCCTATAGATTTATGGAAATGTCAGCCACATAGGGTTTCAGCCTCCCTATCTGCCTGTCTGGTCCCACACACTCAAGCCACTGTACACTTTGTTTTATTTGAGATAACTTACCAATTCCTACAATTTCTGTATAAACCTTCTTATGTGGCCAATTGTGGTTCCAAGACTTCTGGCAAATGATGGAGATATTGGCTCCGCTGTCTACCAAGCCTTCTATTTTAACACCATTCAATTGTATAATTAACTTAGGTCTCTGATCATTAATTACTGTTTGCCAGAACACACATGTCCCTGTGCTTCCAAACGCGCCAGTCCTTTCCACTGGAGCGGCTTTGCCCTTAATGTAAGGAAACAGTAGGAGTTGAGCAATTCTATCCCCGGCATCAATTTTCATCTTCATTTTCACACATGCCATGATTTTTATTTCCTCCTTAGAATCTCCATCTATAATACTGGGATGCACAATAAAACCATGAGAAGTTAGCCCACTTCTTCCCAGAACCATTCCTACTGTGCCTGAAGGCAAAGGTCCGAAAACACCAGTATTTAATTTGTAACATTCAACCTGGGGAGATAGGGTAAGAGACATATTTGAAGCCAGATCCAAGGCTGCACTGCCTTCAGTAGCATGCATTAGATCACTAACACTCAGTTCCCATTTTCCTGCGGGTTTGTCACTTCCTGACTGGCCAAAGGAATTCGGCTGGCATTGTTTACGGGGCCCCGAGCCAATGGCCCTCTCCTGCCGTTTCCCGTTGGCAGGATATTGCCTTGCACATCTCTCTTAGACTGACAATTCTGAGACCAATGTTTCCCTTTTCCACAGTGACTACAGTACCCTGAGAGTCTTGGTACCTCATTACCATCATAACCAGAACCTCCTTGTTCTCTCCTATGAGTTATGTTTTCTCCAGGGTTATTGCACCTTCTATCTCTACAGTTTCTTTGCACATGACCAATTTTACCACAATTGAAGCACCGAGTATTATGATATCTGGGCTCTCTGGCTAAAGCTTGTCCCACAATATTATTTTGATACTCCTGGGAGTTGATATTAACTGTCTCCTTTACCCAGTCATCAAGTGGAGCGCCTCTTTCCTTTAATGGTCTAAGCACCACCTTACATTCAGTATTTGCATTCTCATAAGCCATGATAAGTTTTAATGCCTGTTTGTTGTCAGAATCTGGCATCACCTTATCCATAGCCAATCCTAATCTCTGCAAAAAATTCTGTAAAGGGCTCCAGAGGTCCTTGAAACACTTTAGTAAATGGAATAGTTGTTTTCCCAAGTTCCTCTACAAGCTCCCAAGCTCTCAAGGCTGCCTTACAACATTGTTCAATCACTCTATCTTCAGCTTGAATTTGTTCTCTAATGTTAGTATATTGTCCTTCACCAAGCAATTGATCTCTATTAATATTTATTCCCTGTGTCGTATTTTCTTGTTCTATTTTTATAGCCTCTGTTCACCACCATGATAACCACTGTAACTGTTGTGCTGCTTCCAATACCGCTGAAACTAAATTTTTCCAATCTTGAGGAACAAGTCTATCCTGAGTGGCCCAGCTGTTTAACATTTGTTTAACAAAGGTAGAGTGCATACCATGTTTTATGATAGATTCCTTAAAATGTTTTAAATCCATCATATCTACAGGACGCCAGGCCATTTCGTCATAACCTTCAGCACCATTTTGCTCGGGCACATGTCTTACAGTGACTGGAAAAGCTGAAGGTGTCTGGGCAATTATGGAGGTGTCCTCCAATGGGACATTTACTTCCAAAGACCTTTTGGTCAGTCTGGCTTCCTTTGCCTCTGGTTTCTGACCTTCTCCACCCTTTTTAACCAAAGGTGCCTTCTGCTTTTCCAGCCCTTCCAGTTTTTTCTGCATTTTGCCCATTTGTTCAGTCAATTCAGTAATTCTTTCCAAAAGGATAGAGCTTATTGCCTCTTCTGGTTTTTTCTGGCTTTCCAGTCTCTCTATTTTTTGTCCTTCATCACTACCAATTACCAAAAATTCTATCCGCTTTCCCATCCCTTCATTTTCTTTCCTCAGCCTTTCCATATGTCCAGTCAAATCTGCAATCTTTTCCAAAAGGATAGAACTTAATGACCCTTCCAGCTTTTCTATGTCATTAGCCTTTCTTCTAATCCTTCTAAGCATGAAATATTGTAATAAAAGGACAATGAAAAAACAGAGATTCCCTCTAAGTATAATGTAGGAAAGAGTTTTGCAATAGCAGTTGCAACTTTGCTGATACCCTGAAACAGCATTTCTATACCTTCGAATACTGAATCTTCCCTCATACCATTAGGGACTGTGGAACCCATCGGGCCCCACGTTGTGCACGAGATGTTGGCTCTGTTTCTTAACAATTAAACTTTATTATACAACCCAACTAGCTTACACAAGAAGGAAAAAAGGTTAAAGGGACAAAAGAGTGAACCTTCCGGTATCCATTCCATGGGACGAGTCCTTAGGTGTCTCTCTGGCCCGCATGCTGGTCCAGCCTGTCTGCTGCTCCACACGCGCTCAAGCCCGGGCTGAACTTGTTGTTCTCTCCTCCCCCACCTACCTGAGTCACATGGGAAGGGCAGTCTCCTTCTCCCATTGAGGGTCAATTAGAAAAACAATAGCCCAGTTGGGGTTCCCAGGTCTGCTTCCTGAATTCCAGGTCCAGGATGGCCCCATTCAGTCTGTCACAAGGTATTCATGGGGTGCCCCAAAGGTAAAGCCCGCCAAGACTGTTTTCACCTGTGACAAAGCTTAATCTTTCCCACATATGACTTTGGGGATAAGACCTTGTGAGTTTTGTAAAACTCAAGATCTTTCTCAGACTTGTGAGTTTTGTTGACTTCCTGCAACTTATAAGCTTCTTTTACTCCCTTAAGTCTTAACGAGCCTTGATCCAGGAGGGAATGTTTGAACTTGGAGGACATATCCTTACAACTGTCCATGTTCTATTTTTTATAGATCTTATGTCATCTTTGGGGTAATCCTCCTTCCCTCTCTCTTTCCCTCCCTCCCTCCTCCCCCTCTCTGTAAATGTGTGTGTGAGAGGAGGGGGGAATATAGACAGAGAGAGAGGAAGACAGAGACAAAGAGACAGAGACAGAGAGTTAATGGAAAGTTAAAGGGATATTGTACTACATGTTTGAGTAGAGGCATCCAAGTGGCTGCTTACATTGCTTTAAGCCATCTCTTTCACAATCCATCAGTGCTTTAACTGTTGTTTATCACCAAAATTGGCCTGAAATTGGTCCTCCCTCTAATCTCTCAGGAATTAACAGGAAGAAAAGGTGGAAACCAGGGTAAGAAGTTTCCTACTTAGGATATTCAGTCATTTTCAGAAGGGGTGCTCTCACAAGAAAATAGTACTGCTGCCTCCATGTGTAGGCTCTTCCATTTTTAGTGATTTGTAGTCTCCCCACGATCTGCCCCACTGCTGGAGGTCTTATACCCGCCTGTCCTCTTCGCCATCAAACTTTATGTCTCCTGCTCCATTCTGTTAGGATCTGAATCTGCTTAATGTGGAAGGCACCAAGTGTGATTATGTGTGTCACGTATCAGGCAGCTAACTAACATCCTGTATTTTTTCAGAGGTTATGAATACACCTGAATTTGAAGAAATATTAGTAAGTAGGTGCTTTTAGCACTGTGCCAGTTGACACATTCATTTATGAAGATTTTAAAGATTAATTTCCAGCAGGCATAATGGCATTAGGTAAATGACTTGTCTGCAGGCCTCTGTAGAAAGGCTCCTTGTTTTTCTCTAGGTAGCAGAAGCATTTTTTGCTAGGGGCAGTTGCTCATTATCCCATGGTGCAGATGCTCTTAGGTGAAGAGCTCTGTGATTTCAATCCTCCCTAACTGTATCAATGTCAAATGGTTTGCCCATGCTAGGTTTAAGTAGTGAGGAGCCACATGGTTCCACCCAAGATGAGCCCTGTCCTCAGAGAATCCAAGGCTACTGCAGTCTTTTTTTTTTTTAATCAGTTCTGGGGTGAGACTGAAAAACTATACCACTTTGTGGATATTCTGCATATGTTTGGTTTTATTTTTAAGCTTTTAGCATCGTAAAAAGTTAACAAGGAGCATTGGAGCTGCTAGCAAAGGCTGCTCTTTGACAGCATACAGGGCCAGCTAACATCACCAGGGTATAGAAAAGTATTTATTTTTAATGCCTGCAAGTGGGGGTCGGGGTGCATGTGTGTGGATGTGTGTGGATGTGTGTGGAGGTCAGAGGTCAACCTCAGGTGTTATCCTCCGGAAGGCTGTTTCTGTCCTTTGAGATGGACTCTCTCATTGTCCTAGCACTCATACTTTGGCTGGAATGGTGGACCACTGAGCCCCAGGGGTCTGTCTACCTGTTGCCCCAGCACTGAGATCACAAGCCTGTGCCACCAGTCTCGCTTGTCATGTGGATTCTGGGGATCAGACTCAGGTCTTCATGCTTGCAAGGGAAGCACTTTAGCAACTGAGAATCCGGCTGTCCCAAATCCTTTCTTTTCTTAAATTAGCATACAAAGCACCAGATCTCCTCATGACATAACACACTCAGTGCTGGTTGCTGTCCCAGTGCCAGCCCCACTCCCTGTCTTCCTACACTCATAACCCCTTTGGACCCTTCTATCCTTCTACCCTTTGCTATCACAAGTGTTTGTCACTCTCTCCAACCCTCTCCCTTAGAGCCTCTTTCCGCGGGCCTCTCAGGATCTACTTTCTAGTTTTTTAAATAGCCACACACACTCACTCCCACATAAATATGCATGTATACAAAGTAGAAGCCAGGATCTGCATATAAGCAAGAACATGAAGTGTTTGTCTTCCCCAGCCTAGATTACCTTATTCCCCACCCCCCCACCCCACCCCTCACCCCCGCCACCCATTCATTTTTTAATGGCTAAGTAAAATTCCATTGTGTACATGGACCCACAGTTTCATTAGCCATTCATCTGGGGATGGACGTCTAGGCTGGTTCCAGTTTCTGCCTATTGTGAAAAAAGCAGCAATGGCCATGGATGGGCCCAGGTCTTTGTAGTAGGATGTGGAGTCCTTTGGGTATGTGCCACAGATTTTTCAGTCAAGTGTTCTGGTTCCTTTGCTCTGTACCAGGGAAGTTTCTAGAAGCCAGCCAGCAATAGGCAGCCTCCCAGTTCCTGCCCTGCTGTGACTCAGGATAAGTGTTGATACACAACACTTCATGTAAATTAGATTTTATCAACTCAAATGCCCAGAGAAATCACCCGTGGGCACAAACGGGAGACATTGGCAAGGTTTACGGTACCCAGCGAACCTGGTGAAAAGACTCCAGCCTTCTTCAGAGTTGCTGTGCTAGGGGAAGGTGTAGAACCCTCTGCTGAACATAAACCTGGCAGGGCTGAGCAGACAGCTCAGTGGGGGAAGGGCTCACTGGGCAAGTGTAAGGACCTGAGCTCAGTCCTCAGGTCACTGAAAAGCGGGAAGGCCACCTGTCCCCTCAGCATTGAGGACAGAAAACAGGAACACCCCTGGGGCTCTCCGGCTAGCTGAACCAGTGAGTTCTGGGTTCAGTGAGGGAGTGACAGGGTAAGACACCTGATGTCTTCCCTGCATGGACACCTGTGCAGGAGGAGTACCTGCGTGCATGCACGTATGCATAACACACACATGCAGAAACTAATGAAAAAGAAACGGGAAGCCTGGTTTGGAGTGAGTGGATAATTTCACATAGACGCACGAAGACTCAGCCGCCTTCTACAACTTTGTCACCTCTCGTAGGGCCTGGGCCAAACCAGGGACAGTGTTCTTCAGGGCCTCCAGGTGATGAATGTCCCTCTCAATCACACCTCAGATCCAAGCTGCAGTCTCATGTCTGAGCTGTGCCCTGACAGAAACAAAGTCTGGGAGTTGGATGTGGTTCCATGGGCAAAGCTTGAATAGCATGCATGGAAACCTTGGCTTGAGCCCCACGACCACGCAAACTGTGTCTAGAGGTACACACCTGTTATGTAACCCCAGCACTGGAGACGTAGAGGTAGGAGGGAGGACTAGGAAGGAGGGTCATCCCGAGCTACACAGTGAGTTCAAGCCCAGACTGGATACTAAGATACACGAAACTGCCTTAAAACACAAAACAAAAATCCAAACCAGTTGAGCGTGGTGGCACATGCCTATAATCCCAGCACTCCGGAGGCAGAGGCAGGCAGATCGCTGTGAGTTCAAGGCCAGCCTAGTCTACAAAGCAAGTCCAGGACAGCCAGGGATACACAGAGAAACTGTGTCTCGAAAACAAACAAAGAAACAAAAAATAAAATAAAATTCAGTGTGCAGTTCTCAGAGTGAGACTCAGTAAAATAATGGGTTAGTGTGTGTGTCTGCGTGTACATGTATGTGAGGGTATGTAGTATATATGTCTGTGAGACTAGAGGAAGAGATTAGCCTTGTGTATTCTCCATTGCTTCCCACATTATTCCCTTGAGACTGTCTCTCTCACTGAACCTGGAACTTGCTGTTTTACATCTAGGCCTAGTGGCTAGCAAGCCCTAGGGATCTTCTTGTTTCTGCTTGCCTTACCCCCAAGTACTCTGGTTACTGGTTATAACTGTTTATTTTATTTTATTTTCTTTAATTTTTTATATTTTATTTTAATTTTTTATTTTTTGGTTTTTCGAGACAAGGTTTCTCTGTGTACCCTCGGCTGTCCTGGCCTCATTTTGTAGACCAGGCTGGCCTCCAACTCACAGTGATCGCCTGCCTCTGCTTCCCGAGTTTATTTTATTTTTTAACGTAGATTCTGCGATTTGAACTCAGGTCCTCATCCCTCCTTCCCCCGCCACTCCCCCCCCCCCCATACCATCTCCCCAGCCCCCAATGGCTCGGTTTCCAACAAGAAATCTGTGTAGTTAGGAGTTACTCAGCTGTGAAGTCAGCTGGCTCTGAACCTCCAGGATGTCACTGGCCCCTTGGGGTTTGGCTGGAAGAGGAAGTGGAAGAAGCAGCCTGGTTTCTGGGGTGAGCCCTGAAGCAGGCCTATGGGGGTGGTCCTGCAAGGCTGTGTGAGTAAAGGGCACAGGCTCCCTCCACTCCTCCCTTGCAGTACACCTTTGGTTAGGGAGGCAGAGTCCAGAAGCGAGCGCTCTGCAGCTTGGCTCTGTTGGAGCTCAAGAAGCAAGGCTGCAGTTGGTTGTGCTATGCCATGAAGCTAACACTTGCTTGATGCCAACACATTGTTATTTACTTATTTACAACACAAAAGCAGCTTCTAGTGTTGGATATGTGGTCCAGCTGGTAGAGTGCTTGCCATACCTGGGTTCCATTCCCAGTGCTGCTTAAACTAGGGATGGAGGAACATGCCCATAATCCTGGCAACTTGGGAAGCAGAGATGGGAGGATCAGAAGTTCAAGGTCAACCTCAGCTACACAGAGAGTTTGAGGGCATCTTGAGCTACATGAGATCTTGTCACTAAAGCAAACAATGAATAAATAAGAAGAAATAGAAAGAAACTAACTTCTGAACAAAAGTGAGCATGCTCAAGAAATCTGTGCTGGTGGCTACCATACCTACTATATCTTAAGTTCTTCATTGATGGATACAAGTTACACATATTGGTATAGATATATGCCGCTTAACACTAAGATGGGGGGTGGCTGAAGAGGTGGCTCAGAGGTTAAGAGCACTGGCTGCTCTTCCAAAGGTCCTGAGTTCAATTCCCAGCAACCACATGGTGGCTCACAACCATTTCTAATGAGATCTGTGCCCTCTTCTGGCATGCAGGGTACATGCAGATACAACATTATATAACAAACAAACAAACAAACAAATAAATAAATAGATCTTTAAAAAAAAACACTAAGATGGATTGTTTTACTGTTTTCTTTCTTTCTTTCTTTTTTTTTTTCTTTTGGTCCTTTTATTTTGATCATGGGTTGTTTTTAGTCACATCCCGTTTTGGTTCCACTGTACCCTCTCTGACAAGGAAGGGCAGGTGGTATGTGTTTCCTTTTTGCAGAGACATGGACTCTGTAAGCAGAAGTCTGAGGTGGTTCTGTTGGCTAATGGCAGAGTCTGGATTTGAACCCTGGTCTCTTCTGCAGGGATGACTCCAGCTCCTGGCTCCATGGGGCCTGTGTGTGTTTGCTACCCTACTGGCTACCAGGGCTCAGCCTTCTGGAATGTTGCCTCCCTTTTACCCTCTCCTTCCTCAATGAGCAGTGCTAAAGGAGTGTTTCCTGGCCTTGTTCTCTGTTCAGTGTCTCCTTGGCCTTCTAAGCAAGAGTCTCATTTGGGGCATGTGTTTTTAAAGGTTCCACGTGGTCTCAGCGAGCTCTCTGAGGCTCATAGCCCTGGCGTTAAAGATGTGAGAGCAGAGGTTCTCATTGTAAACTGAAGTTCCCAGAACAACATGACATATTACCAGTTGGAGCATTGAATTTTGGGTAGCCTGAATCTGTATTCCTGGGCTAACGTTACTTTTGGCTACAGTACAATCTGTTTCTTATTCCCTTTGGGGTGAAAGCTGTTTTTGCATGGGTATAATCCTGCCTCTTTCTCACTAGAAGAACCTAGGGTAGGTTGTTTAATCTTTTTCTACCTCAGCCTTCTGTTTTATAGAAGGCCAGTATAAACATCACCTTGTTGATAAAGTTAACGACAAGGCTTTGTTTACTATGGAAGCCCTTAAGACATGCTTAGCTCGAAGCTATTGAGTGGCTATTGTTGGCTGGAGGAGAGCTGGCTCAGGAAGACTGGAGGCCTTTGATATCTTCAGTGTGGGAGATCAGACTGTATTGAACGTTTCCAGGAAAGCCTCTCAGAGATACTTTCTCTTGGGTATTGTAGTCTGTGATTCTTGGATCCTCCATCAGCATCAGAAATCTTCTACCATGGTATGCTGTCCAGCACACCTCCAAACTTAACTTGGGAATTGAACTGACTAATAATCAGAAAACAAAACAAAAACCCAAAAGCCGACTCACTTGGCAACGTGCTTACCTTATATGAGCACCTGAGTTCAGCACCTGGAACCCACATTTAGAAAACAGGTGCAGTGGCATACATTTGTCATCTCAGGGCTGAAGAGAGGGAGACCGGTGCAAGTTTGGGGCTTGCTGGCCAGTCAGCCTAGCCTTGCTGGAGAACTCCAGGCCAGTGAGAGATTCTCTCTCAAAAACAGGTGGATTATGGTCCTAGAGAGGTGGGTACAGGATAAAGGAAGCCTGTTTGGCAATTGTGGCACTGGAGTTAGGATTTCAGCTCGCTGGCTTCCAGCCTAGCTGAGATATGAACCCAGATTAGAGAGATCCTGCCTCAGAGCACTAGGTGGAGAGTCATGGAAGACACCAGATGCCTTTCTGGCCTCTTCATGCAAGTACAGGCAAGTGCACCTATACACACATCTACACAGACCCTCTCTCTCTCTCTCTCTCTCTCTCTCTCTCTCTCTCTCTCTCTCTCACACACACACACACACACACACATTAACCAACTAACTAATTAGTTAACAGCTAGCTAGCTAGCTAACTAACTAAATCTTTTTTTTAAAGTTGCAGGGAACTGGGCAGTGATGGTGCATATCTTTAATCCGAGCACTCGGAAGGCAGAGACAGGTGGATCTCTGTGAGTCTGAGGCCAGTATGATTTACAGACTGAGTCCAGAACAGCCAAGTCTACACAGAGAAACCCTGTCTCGACAAACAAAAAAAGAAAAGAGGACACACTTGAAGTTGACCTCTGACATTTACATGCTTGCGCGC